>NC_064920.1:622511577-623761577 GCF_023897955.1 Schistocerca gregaria
AAAACCAATACGGAACACGTTCCTAGTCATGCTTGCAATTAGACACGTTCCTTGTATCTTCTGTCTGTTGTACGAAAAACTACTGCCAAACACAACACATGTATTGACCATTACGCCGATAATCTAAAGGTAATGTAGCTACATCGGTTTATCCGCATTTCTTAAGACTGTTTTATCAGTAAACAACCGGCTGTTTATACGTCCTTTGCGCTCGATGCCACATTGCGATTCTAAAGCGCTGGCTTCAGTGACATCAGTGTGTTATAAAGTAAGGAAAGTATTGGCTTACAATTATAGATTATTTAGGAATAAAGCAGACAAGTCACTGAAAGGCAGAAGTATTGCATTGTTGACAGGTACACAAGCAAAATGTTCAGAGTTTTGTTAGCTTTTGGAATGAACTTACTTTTTCAGGCTTGTAGGAAAAAGATGCACACAAGCAAAAAAACACTCACAAACATGCACACACCTGTCTCTCTACACTGTACTCAGTCAACTGACAGCTCTTTCCTTGCTCTTGGTGAGTGTACTAGGGTCCTTGGGTTGCAGGGTTGGTGGGGTGAGGGATGGAGAGAGGCGTGATGCAAGGAGGGGGTTGGGGGAAAGCATGTAGCGGATTGTGGGAGAGTCGATAGTGGGGAGTCATCTATGGGCTAGCTGGGGGAGCATGTTGCAGGTGGCTGGGTCTTCAGCTGTGAGGTCTTCAGCATATTGGGAAAGGGACTGTCATCACTGGAGATGTATCTACCATGGGTGGCCAGACTGTATAGGAGGAATTTTGGTGTGCAAGGGGTGGTAGGTGTCAAAATTCCACGTACTGTTGGTGATTGGTGGGTCTGATGTGGACCGAAATGTGGATGGAGCCATCTAAGAGGAGGAGATCAACATCTAGGAAGGTGGCATGATGAGTGGGGGAGGACTAGGTGAAGTGGGTGAGAGAGAAGGTGTGGAGGTTGTGGAGGAATGAGGATAAGGTGTTCTAGCATTAGGTCCAGATTATAAAGAGATCGTCAATAAACCTGACCAAAACCCGGGATTTGGGGTTTAGGGAAGCTAGCAATGTTTCCACTATGTGACCCATGAAGAGGTTGACATAGGAGGGTGCTATGCAGCTGCCTATGGCTCTGTGATGAATTTGTTTATATGCCTTCACTTCAAAGTAATTATGGATCAGGAAGCAGTTGGCTAGGTGTATCAACAATGAAGTGGTGGGTTTGGAACCTGTAGGGCATTGGGAGAGGTTGTGCCATCAGCAGCAAGGTGATGGGCATGAAGGATGTTGGTCTTTAAGCAGGTTGCATCAACAGTGATGAGTACAGATCCGGAAAGTAAGGGTGTGAGGGTGGTGGAGAGCTGGTGCTGGAAGTTGGTGGTATCTTTAATTAGGAAGGCTAGGTTTTAGACAACTGGTTCCAGATGTTGGTCAACAAAGGCCGAGATTCTTTCGGTGGGGGCACTCTAACCAGCCAAAGTGAGGCACCCGGATTGTGAGGTTTGTGAATTTTTGGGAGCATGAAGAAGGTGGGTGTCGATGATGTTGTTGAGGTGAGTAGGGAGATGGATTCAGGGGAGAGGTTCTGTGAAGGGTCTAAGGATTTCAGCAGGGATTATAGGATATGGTAGACTTCTGGGATGGGGTCACTTTGGCAGAGCTTGTAGGTGGAAGTGTCAGACAACTGGCAGAGGCCCTCTGTCAGTTAGTCACACCAGTCCATCAAAACAGTGACGGAATCTTTGTCTGCTGGGAGTATGATAAGGTCAGGATCCGTTTTTAGGTTGTGTGGGCAGTTCTTTCTTCTGCTGAAAGGTTGTTGTTCTTAGAGAGGGACTGGGGAAGGATGTTGAGGTCAAGCTAGAAGTTAGGAATTCCTGGAAGGTGGCCAGGGCTCGTTAGATGGAAGTGTGGGAAGGTCACAGTTGGATGGTGGTATGAATTGAGACGGGGCAAGTTCAATGTTGGGATTGGATTGGCTTTAATTGGAGGGGCTGGTGGCAAAGAATTGTTTCCACTATAGGGAGTAGGAGAAGGAGAGTAGGTATTTCACAAGTCCAACATGGTTAAACCTGGGAGGAGGGCTGAATGTGAGGCCTTTGGATAAGGCTGAAACTTATGTGAGGCTGAGGATTTTGGGCTGAGGATTTTGGTGGAGAGGTTAACAAGGGGTAACTTATTTACTATAAATAAATGCTTTTCCAGAACACCATTACACTGAGGATCTGCTGAAAAGGTTCAATTAATTGATATTAAATGTCAGATAAGGAGTTACTGGCTTCTGAAGATTTCTTGGTTAGAGTACTACCATCTCCAAAACTTTTATTATTCACCTTCACAGTTCTCAGGGCTTCTGCGACTTCCCATTGTCAGTAATTTACAAATTACGCTAGAAACACGGAAATGCGGCTGGATATTCAAAACACTTTGATTATCTTGCAGAAGCAAATCCCCACTGATCGTGAAAACAAAAAACAAAAACAAAAAAGGACTGGCATATGAGAAAGAATTAAAAGATGGCTTAGTCTCACTGTCAGCTGCCTGTAAAGTATAATGGAAATTTACAAGCTACTTATTTAGGAGACTTCTTTTCCAAACAAGAGTGTCTTGAAATTAAGTATATATGGAGACGAAATATATTCTGGTGTAGTTTAGGCATATTTCTGTTCGTGTTTCAGTTACTTTCAAGAGCAACGAAGAAGTTAACTTTCCTGGCAGTGTATTGTAATTCTTCGTGCACATTGGAACCCACTTAACACAACCTGCACAGTTATTTGCCAGTAAGGGAGCTTCTCCTTAAATATTTTTCAATACATACCACTATGTAAATAACTTATATGTAGTTGACAGATTCTCACTTTCAAAGAAAGAAAATACGACAACATTTATAATTTTTCTCACAAATTAGAACATATGTCACATCCAGCATACATTCTTTGAAGAGCCAAGGAAACTGGTATACCTCCCTAATATCACGTAGGGCACCTGCAAGCATACAGAAGTGCCGCAACACGATATGGCATGTACTCAACTAATGTCTGAGGTAGTGCTCGAGGGAATTGGCAACATGAATCCTGCAGGTTTGTCCATAAATCCGTAAGAGTATGAGGGGATGGTGATCTCTTCTGAACAGCACGTTGCAAGGCATCCCAGATATGCTCAATAATGTTCATGTATGGGGAGTTTGGTGGCCAGCGGAAGTGTTTAAACTCAGAAGTGTGTTCCTGACGCCATTCTGTAGCAATTCTGGACGTGTGGGATGTCGCATTGTCTTGTTGGAATCGCCCAAGTCCATCGGAATGCACAATAGACAAGAATGGATGCTGGTCATCAGACAGGACGTTTACGTATGTGTCACCTGTCAGAGTCGTATCTAGACGAATCAGGGATTCAATATCACTCCAACTGCACATGCCTCACACCATTACAGAGCCTCCACCAGCTTGAACAATCCCCTGTTGGCATGAAGGGTGCATGGATTCAAGAGGTTGTCTCCATACCCGTACACGTCTGTCCACGTAATACAATTTGAAACGAGACCAGGCAACATGGTTTCTGTCACCAACAGTCCAATGTAGGTGTTGACAGGCCCAGGTGAGGTGTAAAGCTTTGTGTCGGGCAGTCATCAAGCATACATGAGTGGTCCTTTGGATCCGAAATCTCATATCAATGATGTTTCGTTGAAAAATTCGCAAGTTGACACTTGTTGATGGCGCAGCATTGAAATCTGCAGCAGTTTGCGGAAGGGTTGGACTTCTGTCATGTTGAACGATTCTCTTCCGCCATCATTGGTCCCATTCTACAGGATCTTTTTCCGGCCACAGCTATGTCGGAGATTTGTTGTTTTATGGATTCCTGATATTCATGGGACACTCGTGAAATGATGGTACAGAATAATCTCCACTTCATCGCTACCTCAGAGATGCTATACCCCATCGCTCATGGGCCGACTACGTCATCACGTTCAAACTCGCTTAAATGTTGATAACCTGTCATTGTAGCAGGAGTTACCTATTTAACAACTGCGCCAGACTCATGTTATCTTATAGAGGCGTTGCCAACTGCAGCATTGTATTCTGTCTGTTTACACATCTCAGTATTTTAGTACACATGCATACATATTTCTTTGGTGTTTCAGTGTATGTGACGCTGAAGCAGCATATTAAGTACTTTTCAAACAATATACCACTGTGTGTTGTTGTTGTGGTCTTCAGTTCTGAGACTGGTTTGATGCAGCTCCAGAAGTTACTCTATCCTGTGCAAGCTTCTTCATCTCCCAGTACGTACTGCAGCCTACATCCCTCGGAATCTGTTTCGTGTATTCATCTCTTGGTCTCCCTCTGTGATTTTTACCTTCCACACAGCCCTCCAATACTAAATTGGTGATCCCTTGATGCCTCAGAATATGTCCTACCAACAAATCCTTTCTTCTAGTCAAGTTGTGCAACAAAATCCTATTCTCCCCAATCCTATTCAGTACCTCCTCATTAGTTGTGTGATCTACCAATCTAATCTTAACCATTCTTCTCTAGCACCACATTTCTAAAGCTTCTATTCACTTCTGGTCCAAACTAGTTATCATCAATGTTTCACTTCCATACATAGCTACACTCCATACATATACTTTCAGAAACGACTTCCTGACTCTTAAATCTATACTCGATGTTAACAAATTTCTCTTCTTCAGAAACGCTTTCCTTGCCATTGTCAGTCTACATTTTATATACTCTCTACTTCGACCATCATCAGTTATTTTGCTCCCCAAATAGCAAAACTCCTTCACTACTTTAAGAGTCTCATTTCCTAATCTAATTCCCTCAGCATCACCCGACTTGATTCGACTACTTTCCGTTACCCTCGTTTTGCTTTTGTTGATGTTCATCCTATATCCTCCTTTCAAGACAATATCCATTCTGTTCAGCTGCTCTTCCAAGTAATTTGCTGTATTTGACAGAATTACAATGTCATTGGCGAACCTCAAAGTTTTTATTTCTTCTCCATGGATTGTAATACCTACTCCGAATTTTTCTTTTGTTTCATTTACTGCTTGCTTAATATGCAGATAGAACAACATTGGGGAGAGGCTACAACCTTGTCTCACTCCCTTCCCAACCACTGGTCCCTTTCATGCCCCTCGACTTGTATGACTGCCATCTGGTTTTTGTACAAATTATAAATAGCCTTTCGCGCCCTCTGTTTTACCACTGCCACCTTCAGAATCTGAAAGAGAGTATTGCAGTCAACATTGTCAAAAGCTTTCTCTAAGTCTACAAATTTTAGAAACATAGGTTTGCCTTTTCTTAATCTAGTTTCTAAAATAAGTCGCAGGGTCAGTATTGCCTCGCGTGTTGCCATTTTTCTGTGAATCCAAAGTGATCTTCCACAAGGTCGGCTTCTACCAGTTTTTCCATTCGTCTGTAAAGAATTCGCGTTAGTATTTTGCAGCCGTGGCTTATTAAACTGGTAGTTCGGTAATTTTCACATCCTTCAACGCCTGCTTTCTTTGGGATTGGAATTATTATATTCTTATTGAAGTCTGAGGGTATTTCGCCTATCTCATACATCTTGCTCACCAGATGGTAGAGTTTTGTCAGGACTGGCTCTCCCAAGGCCGTCAGTAGTTCTAATGGAATGTTGTTTACTCCCGAGGCCTTGTTTTGACTCAGGTCTTTCAGTGCTCTATCAAACTCTTCACGCAGTATCGTATCTCCCATTTCATCTTCATCTACATCATCTTCCATTTCCATAATATTGTCCTCAAGTACATCGGCCTTGTATAGACGCTCTTTATACTCCTTCCACCTATCTGCTTTCCCTTCTTTGCTTAGAACTGGGTTCTCATCCGAGCTCTTGATATTCATACGAGTCGTTCTCTTTTCTCCAAAGGTCTCTTTAATTTTCCTGTAGGCAATATTTGTCTTACCCCTAGTGAGATAAGCCTCTACATCCTTACATTTGTCCTATAGCCATCCTGCTTAGCCATTTTGCACTTCCTGTCGATCTGATTTTTGAGAGGTTTGTATTCCCTTTTGCCTGCTTCATTTGCTGCATTTTTTTTTTATTTTCTCCTTTCGTCAGTTAAATTCAATATTTCTTCTGTCACCCAAGGATTTCTACTAGCCCTCGTCTTTTTACCTACTTGATCCTCTGCAGCCTTCACTACTTCATCCCTCAAAGCTACCCATTCTTCTTTTACTGTATTTCTTTTCCCCATTCCTGTCAATTGTTCCCTTATGCTCTCCTTGAAACTCTGTACAACCTCTGGTTTAGTCAGTTTATCCAGGTCCCATCTCCTTAAATTCCCACCTTTTTTCAGTTTCTTCAGTTTTAATCTATACTTCATAACCAATAGATTGTGGTCAGAGACCACATCTGCCCCTGGAAATGTCATATAATTTAAAACCTGGTTCCTAAACCTCTGTCTTACCATTATATAATATGTCTGATACCTTTTAATACCTCCAGGGTTCTTCCATGTATACAACCTTCTTTTATGATTTTTGAACCAAGTGTTAGCTATGATTAAGTTGTGCTCTGTGCAGAATTCCGCCAGGCGGCTTCCTCTTTCATTTCTTACCCCCAATCCATATTCACCTACTACGTTTCCTTCTCTCCCTTTTCCTACTACCGAGTTCCAGTCACACATTATTATTAAATCTTCGTCTCCCTTCTCTATCTGAATAATTTTTTTTTATTTCATCATACATTACTTCAATTTCTTCGTCATCTGCAGAGCTTGTTGGCATATAGACTTGTACTACTGTCATAGGCGTGGGTTTGGTGTCTACCTTGGCCACAACAATGCTTCCACTGTGCTGTTTGTAGTAGCTTACCCGCATTCCTATTGTTTTATTCATTATTAAACCTACACCTGCATTACCCCTATTTGATTTTGTATTTATAACCCTGCGTTCACCTGACCAAAAGTCTTGTTCCTCCTGCCACCGAACTTCACTAATTCCTACTATATCAAACTTTAACCTATCCATTTCCCTTTTTAAATTTTCTAACCTACTTGCCCGATGAAGGGATCTGACATTCCACGCTCCGATCAGTAGAACTCCAGTTTTCTTTCTGCTGATAACGACATCCTCCTCAGTAGTCCTCTCCTGGATATCCGAATGGGGGACTATTTTACCTCCAGAATATTTTACCCAAGAGGACGCCATCATCTTTTATCCATACAGTATAGCTGCATGCCCTCGGGAAAAAGTACGGCCGTAGTTTCCCCTTGCTTTCAGCCGTTCGCAGTACCAGCACAGCAAGGCCGTTTTGGTTAGTGTTACAAGGCCAGATCAGTTAGTCATCCAGACTGTTGCCCCTGCAACTACTGCTGCCCCTCTTCAGGAACCATACGTTTGTCTGTCCTCTCAACTGATACCTCTCCGTTGCGATTGCACTTACAGTACAGCTATCTGTATCACTGAGGCACGCAAGCCTCCCCACCCCAAGGTCTATGGTTCAATTGGGGGGGGGGGGGTGTAACGAGTATAAATTGGGCAGGTTGTCACTTTCAAGGAAACAAAAGAGAAAAAAATCCAAATTTGCAATGAATCAACCAGCCGAACATATAAATAGTTTGTGATTTAATTCGTCTGCTAGAATGGCTGCCTCTTTCATGAGGATACCACAGTCTAACATAACAGTTGCGACACTTCGTCTCGATTTTGTTGCCTACTGCGCTAGCAGCTTGCCAAACAACCAGTAAGTTAAACTATTAAGTTTGGTGTGCTCGCGAAAGTGAAAGCGAATAGTAGTTGTTTATTTTGGGTTATGCAATGCTTTTTACAAATATGAGCGTAGCGTGGCGCAATAAATTACAGCAACAAGAAGAAGAAGATACCACTTCTGTCTTATTTTAGGTTCCTAAGGTTTTCTAATTGTTTCAGTTACTTTCAAGAGAAAAGGAGGAATTTACTTTCATGGCAGTAATTTATCATCGTCCATATTAACCGAAAATTTTTAAAAACAAGACGGAACCTGATAGACCAAGAATGTTTCAAAACCGGCAGCGTTTACGTGGGAACGAAATTCTATTGCGCAATTGAAAACCTGCAACCAGAAGCATATTTTAAAAAACCATTTTGGACCGTTTATATCGCAGTGTAACATAATAGTCGCGTATCTCACTGCTGTGAAAGTTGTTGCCATTTTACAGCTGAACCGACACTAGCGCTCCAAGCGGGGACAAAGGAGAACTTCAGATGTATCATAAGCATAGTGTTTGTTTTGTATCCCTTTCCTACGTGATTTACAAAATATTGGATTTATTTTTTTTCCTCCAAAAGTTTGTGTACTATCAGAAGACAGATGTTCCTAAAATAATTCTAAAATAAGTACAAGTAGAGATAAAACTCTTGAATACAGTGGCGAGTTACAATACGTTCGTGAAGAAGCCCTTATGTCATTGGATAGAACTGTAGCTTATCATGTTGATATCAATGGAACATAAAAACATAGATTCACACATAAGAAGCACAGACATATACCTCTACATTCAAAATGAATCGACTTTCCATTTGGTGTTCCATAGATCTAATGTATTTTAGTCATTTTAGCCTGTTGCAACAAGTACGACCTTCATATTTGTATTATTCTAAGTGGGACAAGCAAGTACCGTATAGTGGGAGAAATATATTGTGAGTGTAAACCCCAAGTCCTCAAAGTCAATAACACTGTCAGAAGTGCTGTCATATGTTAAATTAGCCATTAGAGACTTTCATCCAATGGCAAATACACTAGTTTATCAGTATCAGAGAAATGCTGTACCTTCTGCTTTAAAAAGTGGAACGTATTGTCACATTTCCCACATTTTATTTGTATGCCTTCTACATACATCTACATCTACATCTACATCTACATACATTTGTAATGTACAAACTGGTGGAAACATAAAACATTCTGACAAAACCTGTATGCCTGAGTGCTGTAATATAATAAATTTAAAGCAAACAGCTTAGTTTGGTCTTTCCTTCTTGCAGATGGCATGCTAATCTGGTTTAACAACAAGTCCAGAGCAACTTCTCTTAAATACTGGGATCCAATAGTCTTCAAAATTTGTTTGTCCTTCTTCACTTGATCCTTCTGATGGATTCTGTTGATACCTGTACTTAAAGTGATATGCACTTTCCTTGTCCCATAACAGTTTTGCATGAAGTATAGCAATCTGCACATACTGATAATCCACACAGTATTTCTAAACACGAGTAACTGCTCTTCATCGTCAAAGCAGGTCTGTATTGACGATTCAGATTAATCTGGCGTTGATATATAGAGAGTTGAACTGGCTGCTTTTGTGCTGTAGTAGTGTTTTACAGCTTTAGATGGATTGTCCAGCCTTTGTGGCAGCTCCTCGTCATTGTCAGTTGAGGCGGTGTATTTGGGGATTTGCAATTTAAAACAATGTAGTTAGCTGTATTTCACACGAGTTTATTATTGTCTGCATCCATGAACTGGTTTCTTCTATGTATAGCGGACAAAGCTTAACATTATTATAAAGGTAAACAGGGTGTTTTTCCATAAGATCTTCTCGTCTGCTATTCACTAGCCATTTTCTACTCCTAAAACAAAACATTAATCATCAGTATACATGTAATTTGCAAGCGAATCTTGACGATGCAGTTTAGTAATATGATGGTATATACCGGTACCTCTCAGGGTCCTTAGGAAACCTAAAATAAGACAGAAGTGGTATCTTCTTCTTGTTGTTCCTGCAATTTATTGCACTACGCTACGCTCCTATTTGTAAAAACAATTCTGCAAACAAAATAAACAACTACTATCCGCTTTCACTAGCGCGCCGAACTCAACAGTTTAACTTACTAGTCACTTGGCGCACTGCTAGTGCAGTAGGAAACAAATTGAGGCGAAGTGTCGCGACTGTTTTGATAGGCTGTGGTTCATATCAAGGAGGTTCAAGAAACGATTTTGCATTGTTTTCATCAAGGAGGTTAGAATACCTCCTTGGTTTTGATGACCATTCAGAACCAGTACTGAGAAAGTGGTTTAAGGGGCCCACACGCGTTCAATGTTTATTGAACGATACTGATTTGTTGGAATCTTCAATTTATTGAATTGGCCTCACACTATGAATAACGTTGACAAAACTTGGCAGTTGAAAGCGCAATTTTAGGTGAAGATGTAAATGTCATGTGACTAGGTCCTCCCATCGTGTAGACCGTTCGACGGGTGCAAGTATTTCGATTTTTCGCCACTTAGGCGACTTGTGCGTCGATGGGGATGAAATGATGATGATTAGGACAACACAATACGCAGTCCCTGAGCAGAGAAAATCTCTGATCCAGCCGGAAATAGAACCTGGGCCCTTCGGATTGACATTCTGTCGTGCTGCCCACTTTTGCGGACGTCACACGACATCCGTTAAAGTTCGTTTGTTGAGCCTTCCACTCAGTTTCTTATTACAGTGGCCAACCAACTCTCTGACTGAACACGCTGAGCTACCGTGCCAGCTACCGGGGGCGGACAGGTTAAGATGTCGAGCACCCAAAGGAAATCGTGTGCTGCAATTACATTATGTACAGCTTGCAACCAACAGAAAACAAAAGAGGAAATGGGTCCGACAATAGTTTAAAAAAGGAGAGAACGGCCGCACGTTAATTTCCTGACTGAAATCAGAATCACAGACTAGAAAGATTTTATGAAATAACTTTCCGATGTTATGTCGATGCGACATAAAATAGTGAAGTAAAATATATTAATGAGAGGGGCAGTCGATTTCGTCAAGAGATAAGGAGTAACTCTGAGGTGTCTGACGACACACAGGTCATTCTATTGCTCGATGTTCTGTAATGTGAGCTAGTACAATTAGTAAAATTCTTCAGAAATCTGTGAAGCAATTGTATCTGCCTGGCTAGGACTGTACACGCAATTAATATAAAACTTTTTTTTAACGCTTTGTGGTTATTCGATGGAATTGACATGCATTTCGCAGACCTCTTAGTAGTCATTGTAGATATACAACGCATTTTTCCAAATAGGAGTGGTTTTGAAAGGTGTTGTGTAACAACAATCTGCACAATATTTTCAAATTAATGAAGTAAAGAAAATCATAGAGAATTCTCCGAAACAATCCTGAAGTGCCATAAACAATAATTACCCTTTCGTAGGCCTATTAATTTTTTTTGTGTTAAAAGACTAGTTAAAAACTAGACCTGAGTTATGATACACACATCGGCGAATTGAAAGAAAAAAAACCTGCACACTAGGGAGGCGTGGCTGGTTCCCGAAGGTATGTCAACATCTGAATGGAGAATATTGTCAAACTGTTAATATTTGGTCACACATGTTCAGTGTGTGTTGACAATACCGAGAATATTTTGAAGTCTATCAGTGCTGTTCGTCAATATTTCTAGTACTAACAGTGTGTCAATACGCGCCTTCAAACGGTCAATATAATGACAGTTTGACAGTATTATTGAACGTGTAAGTTCCCCGTTACCAAATCCGATTTTGGGAACCACATATAAACGGGGTGAGTGATATCTTTGTCCAAGCAAACCTTTGGAACGACTCAAGTGTCAAAATTAAGAGGGCAGCGGTAAGCTCTTAGAACTGTTTGCTCGTTTGTAAACAAGTAGATGTTTTTGTTGATATGCGGAGGTAGTTTGTGACAATGCACTTATCAACATCAAACTTATTTCCACGAACATTATACTGGCACCTGGAGAAATTGTGCCGGCACTAATTCGCATAGTGCCCGATGATAATTGTTGAATATTTATTTAAATGTACTAAAGAAAATTGAGACTATATCGTATCAGAGAAATTTAAGAC
This sequence comes from Schistocerca gregaria, assembly GCF_023897955.1. Classification (NCBI taxonomy): domain Eukaryota; kingdom Metazoa; phylum Arthropoda; class Insecta; order Orthoptera; family Acrididae; genus Schistocerca; species Schistocerca gregaria. The sequence continues at coordinate 622,523,363 of NC_064920.1, forward strand.
GCAAGTAACAATTTTTGCACACTTTTTTTTAAATATGTTTGGCACCATTTCAACACTACGGCATTGCAACAAACCGTAACATAAATTGTACTATTAAGACCGCTCACTACTGTGCCACACGAGAAGAGACGAAAACTCTCTTGTTAACTCTAAGCATTATAATGAAATTAAACACACAAATATCTCGGGTACAAATTCATCGGAGGCGGCGTCAGCAGGAGGCAAATATCTGCAGCAGAATTTTACAGCTACGACTTTGAACTGTCTGAAGAGAGACCTCGGTAAAGAAATTCTGGTATGCGTTTATTTTATCTGTCAGTATCTAATTAAGAACTCTTAGAAAATCTCTTAATAATTGTCTGATTAACTGAAATCTGTAGTCAGTAAATTATGTGCATAAGTAAATAAATTAAGTGTTGTTTAAAAAGAAATTGGCCTGCAGTTAGTCTCTAGTGAAACCAGAGTGATGCAAGATGTTTTATGCAATAATCAAGTAAATTCCTAATGCTAAACATGAACCGCCTGTCTAGTTTAATGCGACGAAGTTCGCTTATTAATGCAAATGTTTTTGGGTTAATTTGCTGTAGTGCGTGGTTGATGATTTGAATCATGACAGAAAGACTCAGAAGCCACATCTAGATTCTGTAGTATCATAACATGTTTGCATCAGAGCTTGTTTATCCCTGATACATTCCATAGATACAATGAGAATTGATTAAAGCAGTGTAATGTGTCACCTACCAGTGTCCATCAGTGATTGTACCAGCGCTGTAAACAATTCAAGAGAAACATGGCTTTAGAGAACAATAATATGAATGTAATAATAATCACAATTGAAGCATTTATTGAAATACTTTCAGTGTAAGTTTTCATCAGAGTAATGTAGCTGATTGGAATCATTAGTGTGGAATCATTTCGTGAGAAGTATTTGGCAGGAAGGGGGGGTCATTCCTTTTAACCATGTTGGATGCTGTCATGGGCTAAATTCTGAACCACTTTGTAATGTGGTGAGGAAAAAGCAAGTGGCACACACACACACACACACACACACACACACACACACACACACACACACACACAAAGCCCTGAAGTAGCTGAAGGGCTTAGCTACATATTTTAATGAGTTTAGGAACTACTATAAATTAGGCAGGACACTTGAATTTGAGTTAATACTTACGAATATATGATTGCAAGATTAGAAGTTTGCTGCCAAATTTTTGTCTGTTGATATTTTTTATGCAAGCTCTTCTGCCGAATAATGTTAGAGACAAATCATCCGCTTTGACTAGTGACATACGAAATATGCGTAAACAATATGGTGACTAGTATGTGATGTTATTGGCAACTCTTTCATGTAGACTAAGTGACAGATCAGCCTGTCACCACAATCAGGTTTTATGGTATCACATTCATTGGCTTTGCAAACTCTCAACCACACTGTCACCTTCCAACTTAGTCCAGACCTTGGGCATAGCTACAGATCAGTCTGTCACCACAGCCAGGATTTTTTAGTATCCCATTCGTTGGCTTCACCAATTAACAACAATACTATAAATATATACACTAAAATGTGATGTAACAGAAGCCATTAAAATTAAGCCACTGGCCAAAGCTGATGACTTACATCAAACATTCCTCTTGGCCTGTTTCGGCCTTATGTAACAAAAATTCAGCAAAGAGCAAGAAAGTTGCCTGTTTGTTTAAAAAATGTGTATAGTGGCTGAGGGTCTAACTATTTTGTGTGAAAATGGATTCTCTTGTCACATCAGATTTGTTACAAATTCCATACATCCTTTGGATGATTCCTTTATCTAAATGATGTGGAATGATGAGTCAATTTACAGGATATGTACAAATTGTTTGAATTATTCAGCACAACATTTTGCAGTCTCTTTGTTAAGTATGATTCAAACCAGAGCAGTACAGAAGTGTCCAATTCCACCCATCTGCTTTGACCTGATGTCATCAAGATGGCAGGTGCCTCTAGTTCCCAGTTTATTTGAAATGGCAACCATAAAGTCACTAAATGCACCCATGAACATTTACCATGCAACATTTTTAATGTCAGCAATAAAATGAAACTAATAGTGCGGAAAGTAGAGGGTTTGGGACAGGGGTAGGCTAAATATACAGTAAGGGTGTCACCATTCTAAAATAAACAATACTGAAAAATAACAAACACAACATCCTCTAGGGAAATATGGAAGCGTCCGATCCCGCCTGTCTGCTTTGTCACATGACGTCTCAAATATGGCAGAAACGACCATAAACCATGATTCCAATATGGAGCATATGAAGTCAAATGGTTCAAATGGCTCTGAGCACTATGCGACTTAACTTCTGAGAGCATCAGTCGCCTAGAACTTAGAACTAATTAAACCTAACTAACCTAAGGACATCACACACATCCATGCCCGAGGCAGGATCGAAGCTGCGACCATAGCGGTCGCCTGGTTCCAGACTGTAGAGCCTAGAACCGCATGGCCCAAATAAAGTCGTTACATACATATCATGAAGGCAAAAATACATCGAAAAACAAACACATACACGTTCCACAAAAAGCCTAATGACACTAACAGGACAAGTGCAGAAAATAGGGGGTTTTTGGGTGGGGACAAACTAAATATAAACAAATTTAGACACCTACCCCCCACACAAAACCACGCAAAACGACGAAAAAAACCGACATCACAAAACTCCCCAAATACCACTAAACACAATATCATCTAGAATCGGACCCTTCCCTTGACCTATATAGTTCAACAGCAGCTCCCGATCCCATAAATTAGGACCTAACACTTCCCCAGACCTATATAGCTCAAAAACATCTCCCGATACCAATACCAACATTCACAGCCACACATTGGGATCGAACACTTCCCTTCACCTGTTATTCTTACGACATCTCCACATACAGCCGTCCATGGTCCGAGATGCCGGAACTTTAAGTAAGCTTTATTTCTTCGCGACTTCATCAAAAAATCTGAATAGTTGAAGAAATTTTATTAGAGACAATGCACTGTCCCCCATCATGGTCGACAACCGAAAACTGTTGACCCTGTCAGTCATATCCATACCTACCAAAGACATAAGAAAAACAATTTATCAAAATTAACACACAATGCCACACTTGCAAACTAAACCAAAAACATCACCAAACACACTACCAGAGAGCACCACAGATCGCATCAAAACAACACCTAGAAACACGCCACTCTCACAAACTAAATTCCGCGCCATCGTGACGTCACACACCACAACAGCCTTATGCCATGGGTCAAAGCTGATGGGTGGGATCAGATGCTTCAGTCGACCCGCCTCTAGAATAAACCAAATAAAAGACACTCCGTCCCCTTCCACCCACACCCACACCAAAATAACCACTGCAGAAACCCACTGAAAATGCTGCCACATACACTTGTGTGTGAATTGAGAATCAGAGACTTGGCTCAGTGCCACAATTTCCACACACTGCTGACACTGCACATTCCACAAAGTGACCATGTAACTGGAGAACTTTAATTGGATACGCCATATTGTCAGCTATAACAGCAACCAACCAATGACTAGTAAACTTCGTTGTAACATTCATAGATATAACAAAAAACGGTTAACAACACAATAAACTAAAAGATTCAAAACCATAAATAAATTGGTAAGCAATAACTAAAGATTTTGAAATAACATTCTGCCAACGGAGCAAAAGATCAAACTCCCACAACATTGAGTAAGAAGCAGCACTTAGGCCAATACCTCGCTAACATCACCCACAGAAAATTTAGAAACAAACACTACACACTAGAGTGCACCACCAGTTACCACAACACTCCCCTTTCAACACAATCCATTTCTAACATGCTATGCGTTAGTGATGTCACACAACACAATTACATCATGAACCAAAGCAGATGGGTGGAATCGGACCCTTCCAATGACATGAAACCAATTGTGTGTAGACCCGTCAATACAATAAATCTTAAGTATCATGATCTACACAAACACATGGTATATGAATATATAAATTGCATTGTCAGTAAGCAACCCTTCTGGAATCCAAACTGTGATATTCTAAGAAAATTGTTTCTGCTTAAATGTGAGACTGTTCTTAACTACACTACTTTTTCAAATATTATGGAAAATATGTCAGTCAGGAAACTGGAACACAATTATTTAAATGTTTCTTGTTGCCTTTCTTATAAATATGTGTAACAAGCTCATATTTTAACCTGTCTGGAAAAAAATCTCTGTGCCAGTGATGCATTACGTTACTTATTAAGTTAGAGCAATTTTTTATAATTATGCTTGAAATTCCACCACCATCATATGAGCTTTTTTTTTAGATTTTTTTTAATAATTCCATTAATTTCAGTGAACAACTTCTAGTTGTTTTAAGTTTTGTGGAAATGACATTTTCAAAGTATGTTATCTTGGTTCTTCAACTGAACTATTTAATCCTATTTTTGCTGCTATATGTAAGATGTGAGTGTCAAAAATAGTCACAGCTTGTGAGTTATCAGTCACAACACTGTCATTTAGTTGAGTACTTATTTTACACACTGACTGACTGTTCTGTCTCCTGTGTGACAATATCCCATATCGTTTTCATTTCATTATCTCCATTATTTATTTGTCAGAACATGCATACTTCTTGATATTTTAATTACTTTCCTTAAAATGCTCAGTATTTTTGTAATATGTAAGTAATGTTGGAACTCAACTTATTCTGGCCCGTATATAAACTTCCTGCTGCTTCCATGAGGTTTTAATTCCATTGGTTACCCATTACTTGCTTTTTAAGCAGTAGCTGGATAACCTTTTAGAAAATGTGTGAGGCATGTCCAGAACGTAAGTACTGTTTTGGAAAAAACTCATAAAAACAGGACGTGCGCTAGCAGCGCATGTCGAGTGTTTCAAGAGTCAATTTCATGTCTTAATATCTGGAGATGTAATGGGAATATTGCGATGCAATCAACGCCATTGTGTATGTGCTTTGTCATCCTATGGATTGCCGCAGAAAAAATACAGGAGGTCCATTAAAAAAAACATGAGTATGTGTTAAAAAACACATATGCTTTCGTTTTAGAATGTTTCCAAATATGTACATTCATGGGCCCCAGCCCTACATTGATACCGGTGAAAGTCATTTTCCAATAGCTGTTATTGTTCCAGAGATATTTTGGGTGGACAAGATAGCTGGGACACCCTGTATAAAAGCTGTTTGTAGACCACCAAAGCAAAAGCAGAAATCACACTTAGATAACTATAATAGAGTAGTGCTTATGTATGCAGTTTCAGTTGACGTGTGCCACTACTGTCTACCTTCCACATACAGAATATTCTTGTTAATAATTGTCTTAGAAAAGCACAGGATTTTTATGTCAACCATTGTATTATCTTTGCTGTAGTATGTGTGAATGCTATACTGAATCATGTTCTTTCTAAGTTAAGAATTTTGCTTTTACCTCTGAATTTTAATCAATATTATAATAATAATTATAGGAATTGATACTATTAGTTATGCATAACCTTTTTCAAGTGTGCTATGGAATACAGTTCCGACATAGAAACATTTTCTCATATTTCAAAATAAATCGGGGGTGGGGGCAGGGGGGAGGAGAGAACCTATGAGTATAATCGTGTTACTAGAAGACTGAAAAAACTTACACAGTTACTACACTGTTCATTTCTGTTTACAAGAATAATGTTGTTTACAGGTCAGTACAGCTAATCACCATGCAGACAACAATAGTCGAATGCCACAGATCTGTATTTCCAGATGAAGATGCAACAACAGATCAGTTTCATCAGCTCTGCAGATTTTGTGCAAAGAAGAACAGCTGTATGATGCCCATATTCAGAGGACAAGGACTTACTGATGACTTACCATCAAAAATAAAAGCATATGTGCCAGTTGAGGTAATTATAAATGAAACCTGAAACAACAGGGAAGAGTGATAGAGTAGCACTAAGAAAAGTATTTTGAGAACTTACGTAGTTCATAAGTGTAGAAAATCCTGTATGTTCTTACAACACATTTGTGATTCAAAAGATTATTATCTGGAAAAGATACTTCTCTTTATTTATAAGTTTTGCCTTAAAAGCTCAACAAAGTTATCTGTTGCACAATTGCTACCTTAAATTTTATATTCCAGAGTTTAAATAAATGCTTGCAGTACTATGGGAGAAGCAATAATGGAAGGACTCCAAAGTTTACTCATTAGTTGAATTCAGCCAAATTGTTTTTAAAATTATACTTATCAGTTTGAAAGCCATAGAGAAAAATTAGAAAGGGGAAAATTGTTTGTAATACCTACACTATGCATCTCCAAGAAAGGAGAACTTACTTTCCAGATGTGCTTGATACCAATCACACTTACTTACAGTCCCTTCTGTTGTAGCCTACTTCTTTCAACTAAACATGGTGGTGCAGTGATAGGACACTAGACTTGTACTTGGAAGGGCAGCCAGTTCATATTCCTATCCAGACATCATAGGTTTTCCTTAAATAATTACAGGTGAATGCTGAGATGGCTCCTTTCCTTCCCCACTTTTCCTCCGCCTGAGCCTCTGCTCTGTCTCTAATAACTGTGTTGCCAACAGTATGTTAAACTCTGAATCTTCCTTCCTGCTTATTTTTCACTTCTCAGGTTTCCAATATTTCCCAGAATATCTTTGTCTCCTGTTCCATTCATAATATGTTTTCATCTTTACTGACTCCCTTTTCCTCACTTGCCCTCTCCTTTATGTTTTAAAATTGTGTTGATCTGTTTCTGGTTTTCCTCCCTAGTACAGCTTTTTTTTACCACATCTTCTCAATTGTGTATGAATAGTGCATTTTGTTTTAAATTTTTCCAACTGTATCTCTTGACTGCACTATCTGTAGCTCATGAATTCTCTTGTTTCCTAATGTAAGCATTTCACTATGAATTGCCACCTTGTTGTATCCTTACTGTACCTCACTTGAGAGATTTCTCCATTTTATTGTTACTTATCATTCTTTTCCAACTATTCTATTCCTATATCATGAGATTGAATGAATCCTTACTATAATATGTACACCAGAAAAAGGACACATCTAGCATTTTTTGTCATATTTGTTCTCGCTTTATTGTTCACCATATAGCAAAGATGCTGAGTCGCAGACAGGCACAACAAAAAGATTGACAAAAAATGAGCTTTTAGCCAACAAAATCTTCTTTGTACACACACACACGCGTAGGCGCACCCGTCCGCCCGCCCACGCACCCACCCCCACACAAACTCTGATGCACACACATGACTGAGTTGAGTGTGGTCTCAGCAGCTAGAGACTCCCTGTCTGTGACTCAGCATCTCTACTATATGGTGAGTAGCAACTATCCTTTTCATAATATTGTTACATTCCATCCTGGATTTTTCATATTTTCCATCCCCTCTCCCCTTCCCCCTCCCTCTCCCTCTCCCTCCCCCTCCCCCACTCCCTCTCCCCTTAAAAAAAAAAAAAAAAAAAAAAAAAAAAAAAAAACCACTTTCCTTCAATGCAAATAGGGACAAGTGATTTTGGATGGAATGGATGGGTGAGAAAAGGAGTAGATGAAATGAAGATAGAACCAGAGGAAGAGGGAGGCAAGAGCTTAATAGAGAGAAGCTAACAGAAGAAGGGAACAGAAATATAGTGCCCAAGAAATATTGTCAAGGTACTGGTGGAAGTTACCTGTGACAATGTTTAGGAGAGACAGAGACATTGGAGGATGGAGAATAGTAGGGGAGGTGAAGGTTTCTGAGTGAGTAGTGTTGTTCAGGGTCAATAGACCTACACATCCCACTTAAGTTCAGGTTATAGAGAGGTAAGAAGTTGGAGAATTAAGGTCATGAGAAATGATTCAATCATCCACCTTAAACATATTGTAGTGCACAAATGTACCTGTCTTGTGATAAATAGGGCATGTACTTTGCCATTGTACAACATAGAGCTTGTTCTGGATCACTATACTGTTATTATAGCCAGCCTTCAAGTAAGGTATGCAGTATAAAGATGTTTGCTTATGGAACCAATAGTTTCCTTGGCTATAGTGTCAAGAGATTAGGTAACAATGTCTGTAGGACTAGATGTTACAGTAGGTGGGCAAAAATTGTAGAAGACTGAGGTTGAAATATATATGACATACAATGTAGGATTTTAGGTGTAAGTACTATTCCAAGATGGGAAGGATCAGCACAGGAGAGCAAATTTTGACAGGCTGCATCAGAAGACTGAAAAATGGGTGTGGTAGTCATTCTCTGGGCCTGTGCTGTCTCTGTGATGTCCTCATTATTGATGGATCGTTAAACTCCACCTTCCTTCCATTATTCAACTTGATGGGACTCTGTCTTACATAGGAAATATGCTTTGTAATGTTGGAACCATAATTTTCTAACTGATCAGAGAACAGATTTGAAGAGCTTGACATAGGGAAAGCTTTCTTTCCAGATGTTTCTGTTCTTCGATATTTTTCTTGTGTATCATTTAAAAAAAAACTTTATCAGCTAGAAACCTGTGAAGAACAAATAACCTGTTACAGCTAAATACCTCACTGCCCTGCTAAAATATTGCTGGAGATATCTAACCATACACAACTACTTGTTACAACATTGTTGATCTGGTAATAAACTCAAGTATATGTGCTGAAGAAATTTATTGGAACAGTGTTCCATGCTTGAATCATCTTCTGTTTGTCCTTTTTTTTTTTTCTTTAAAGTTGTACATGTAGGGTGTGCATATTTCTTGATAAGCATGTGCTCACATTACATTGGTGTTTTCTTTCCCCTCTTTTGTTTTCACCTCTCTGGTATAAGGCCTTCCTGTCACCACACCATCTTAAAACTAAACTGCTATAGAGTGGAAGGGTGTTTTGAACTACATGAATTTCCAGGCCATTAGCGTTAATACCATGTTTTCTTTGACTACGTGTTTTGCAGGTTTCTGAGGATGACACCTTACCTTTACAAATCTGCAGCCCTTGTGTTCAGTGCCTTACAATGTGGCATGAATTTATCACTGGCTGTGTAAAAGCAGATGAAAACTTAAGAGTCACTTATCAAGAAATACTGAAAGCTAAAGCTGGTAGAGATGGTTCTAAGGTATGTTTATTGTGTGTAATACAAAAAACCATTACTCCAGGAAAATAGTTGCCTTATAAATATGTCATATTGTTTTTTATATGGATATATGATATTTATTGCTATATAAGAAATGATCAGAAGCTACTTACATTACCACTTCTTTATTTACATTAAAGAACAAATATTATTACAGTTTCTACCTTTGGATTCATTTCAAGAATATTTTATCATCTGATTACTTAATTACTTAATTATTTGTTCTTTTCATGTGGAAAAGAAATAACATTGTCAAAGAAGAAATTAGTGATTGTCTAATATTTCAGCAATATTATTTACAGACACAATACCTTTCAAAGGGTTGCAGCTGTTAAGTTTTGACCATCACTGGTCTTCTTCTTCAGGTCTAATAGTAACAAAATAAATAGAGAATCCTGTGTAACTACTTAAAAACAAATGTAATTTCACATGGGTGTTGTACACTTTTATAACAAGCAGTATGCTACAACATTTTGGGGCCTGCATGAGTCATGCATGTTCACAGTCAGTAGAGTTTGCTGGTTCTTGTATAGTGGAACCTGGCTATAACAACATTCAAAGGACCGTGAACATTATGTTGTTAAAAATGAGAGTCTTTGTAACTGAGATTCATATTTTCAGTCTGTTGTGGTGTTAAATGGAAAACAATACATTTATTTAGCCATATTTTGCACAGTTTTCACTCTTAAGCTTACACGAATACAGTAGGTACAGCAGTATGTCGAGTACTTACCAGACATCTTTACTTAGGAGTAAAGTAATCAGTCATTTTACTCTGCTTTCTATTTGCCCAATACACACTTTCTAAATTACAGTCTAGGTTCATTATTTCATTTGCAGTTTCACTGCTTCCTTCCCTACCTTCATAGACTATGTTCACAATTGTAATAGCTTCTAAAGCGTCACTCATAGTAGTTATAAGCTCTTTATTTCTTCCTTCTTCCTCTTCTTCTTCACCCGCTTCACTCACTCCATGGTCACCGTGGCCCTGATTCTTCACTTCATTTGCAATTTTGTCTTCAGTTTGCGCTTGGGTTGTAACAAGGTCATCATCTATTGTTGCATACATTTCATAGCTATGCTGTTTGAGAATATGACAGTTGATTTCTGGTAGCAATGCAGATAGCAACAAATCATCAGTATCACTGAATGTGTCATCCGTTTCAGCAGCATTTATTCTTCCATTTGTGTTTCCCACATGACGTAAACAGTTCTTGATGGTTTATGTTGTGACCCGGCTCCAAGCTTTGGTAATGCAACTGATTGCATCCATCAGTGTAAGAGAGTAATCTGCTTTTTCTCAATGCATTGTGTCATTTTCAGTAGTATGAGCTTACAGTAGTGACATTGTGGACTCATAGTCACTCCTTGGTCTGTGGGCTGCAACAAGTGTGTCATATTTGCAGGAAGAAAACAAGCTTAATATTCTCCAGACCAGAGAGAGCCGGATGCGCTGGACAGTTGTCAGCAAGAACCAGTATCTTTCTTTTAACATTGTAGTGCACTAGTGGATTGTTTGCATGCTTAAAAAACAGGATTTTTTATTTACTTATCATGAGAAATTTTTTTCTTCTTAGTTCCATCTGTGTTAGCACAAATCAGAATTGTTGTTCCTTTTTTAGATAACTGGCCACCAACACATTTTTTGCCCTTGAGTTTCAGAGTTTGTCAGGTTTCAAGTTAAAGAAAATTCCAGACTGGTCTGCATTAAAGATGTGACAGTGTGCATATCATTCACAAATTGTAGGCCATGCGGTAATGAGCCATTGTTGGATTGTTTCAGTGTTTACACTGTTGGCTTCACTGCTCACTTCGCCGAAAGTAATGCCGCCACATTGCTTGAATCTATCAATCCAGCCCTGCTGCACACAAATTCTTTATCTTTTAATTTTTTGGCAAATTATTCTGCTTTCACCATAAGGAGATATCCACTAATGGATACATTGATGCTTCTCTGTTGCTTAAACAACTTAAGCAACACTTCATACACATTGCTCCACTCAGCTTTCCATAACTGCTTAATTTTAGATCCATTTTGTTCAAACACAGTAGCAATTTTATTCTCGTTTTTCCAAATCGTTTGGACTGTGGAATTTACAAGGCCAAAATGGTGACATGTCACCTTTTTAGCTCCATTCTAGATTTCAAGAATCACTTTCACTGTTAAAACTCTTCTTTTAATGGCCGCACTGTTTTGAAATGCATTTACTTCATGCAGGAGGATCGTACAAACATACTTCCATTTGAGTCTCGTACAGATTCCCGTATGGAGGACATAGTGATGTACATCCCTGGGGTTGTGAAGCAGCTGAATGGGTTGAAAATAAATAAATCACCAGGTCCTGATGGGATTCCAATTCAGTTTTACAGAGGGAACTCTACTGCATTGGCTCCTTTCTTAGCTTGCATTTATCGCAAATCTCTTGCCCAACGTAAAGTCCTGAGCAACTGGAAAAAAGTGCAGGTGATGCCTGTATATAAGGGGTAGAAGGACGGATTCTCAAAATTACAGACCAATATCCTTAACATCAGTTTGTTGCAGGATTCTCAAATATATTCTCAGTTCGAATATAATGAATTTCCTTGAGACAGAGAAGTTTCTGTCCATGCATCAGCACAACTTTAGAAAGCATCGCTCCTGCGAAACGCAACTCGCCCTTTTTTCACATGATATCTTGCGAACCATGGATGAAGGGTATCAGACGGATGCCATATTCCTTGACTTCCGGAAAGCATTTGAGTTGGTGTCCCACTGCAGACTCCTAACTAAGGTATGAGCATTTGGGATTGGTTCCCAAGTGTGTGAGTGGCTCGAAGACTTCTTAAGTAATAGAACCCAGTATGTTGTCCTCGATGGTGAGTGGTTATTGGAGGTGAGGGTATCATCTGGAGTGCTCCAGGGAAGTGCGGTAGGTCCGCTGTTGTTTTCTATCTACATAAATGATCTTTTGGATAGGGTGGATAGCAATGTGCGGCTGTTTGCTGCTTATGCTGTGGTGTACGGGAAGGTGTCATCGTTGAGTGACTGTAGGAGGATACGAGATGACTTGGACAGGATTTGTGATTGGTGTAAAGAATGGCAGCTAACTCTAAATATAGATAACTGTAAATGAATGCAGATGAATAGGAAAAAGAATCCTGTAATGTTTGAATACTCCATTAGTAGTGTAGTGCTTGACACAATCATGTCGATTAAATATTTGGACGTAACATTGTAGAGCGATATGAATTGGGATAAGCATGTAATGGCGGTTGTGGGGAAGGCGGATAGTCATCTTCGGTTCATTGGTAGAATTTTGGGAAGATGTGGTTCATCTGTAAAGGAGACCGCTAATAAAACACTAATACGACCTATTCTTGAGTACTGCTCGAGCGTTTGGGATCCCTATCAGGTTGGATTAAGGGAGGAGATAGAAGCAATTCAGAGGCAGGCTGCTAGATTTGTTACTGGTAGGTTTGATCATCATGCGAGTGTTACAGAAATGCTTCAGCAACTTGGGTAGGAGTCTCTAGAGGAAAGGAGGCGTTCTTTTCGTGAATCGCTACTGAGGAAATTTAGAGAACCAGCATTTGAGGCTGACTGCACTACAATTTTACTGCCGCCAACTTACATTTCACAGAAAGACCACAAAGTTAAGATAAGAGAGATTAGGGCTCGTACAGAGCCATATAGGCAGTCATTTTTCCCTCATTCTGTTTGGGAGTGGAACAGGGAAAGAAGATGCTAGTTGTGGTACGAGGTACTCTCCGCCACGCACCGTATGGTGGATTGCGGAGTATGTATGTAGATGTAGATGTACATGTAGATGTACTTCATTACAGATTGTTATGGTAACTGACATCACGTGTACTGTTGATGAGTACTGTGATTGTCACTACTTTTTTAGTATGAATATGCTAGGGTAACAAGGAGATGAGGAGCCTGTACTAAACTTGTTGTCGACGAAAGGGCTTTTCATAGCTTGTCATATGAGAAGATGAAGGCTGGTGTCTGTGTTTTGTCAGTCCTCAGCAAGTGAAGTACTATAACTGTTATGTGATCCGAAGACTCTTAGAGGCTGCTTGTGTCATACAACACCTAGGGTCAGTGAGTGTGAAAAAAGTTCAATGAAAGAAAAGGCATCACTCCGGAGATAGTATTAGAACCTAGGACATGTTTTGCATAAGTTTGTCACTTCACATTGCCCCACATTTGTGTAGTCCTTCACAGTCAAAGGGTTTCTTAAATTAGTCCTGGAGAGGATTTTTTATTCTTACCTGGTTCTCTGTAAATCCACCCTGACCCTAAGGGGATTTTATGTTTGTCAATTGCGTTGTTTTAATCCTGACATTTTGGTGATGGAGTATGCCCTTAAAAGCTTATTCCAATAATGCTTCAAAATGTAAATGGCAAGAACAGGAATGATGGGCGAGCTGGGAGCCCTTGCCAACAGGGTGGAGCTCCAAATTGACTGCCAGATTTTGGTATCCTCAACTTACCCTTGTACAGCTTGACGTAACTTGCCCTTTCCTTTTCAAATTTCAAGTTTTGGCATTCATTATGAAAACTTACCATTACTTTTGCAGTGGAGAGGAAGGATTGGTGTATTGGCAAGATATGTCCCACCTCCGCCTGTTTTTCTTGATGTGTTCGCCCTTCTTGTTTCCTCTTAAGACAAGGGGGCTGATTTTATTAATCCCTTCTTCATGACGTGTGTACTGATACTGAGCGTAACTATATATTGACAACCACTGTTCTTACTCTGCTAGTATCACCAGGGTAATGTCATCGTCTTATTGGAATATTTGATTGTCTTCAGGGCACTGGCACTGCCAGATCATGCTCCCTTGTCCTCTGGTAAGACAGTTGGGCATGATGAAGATGATTCCTTGATAAGATTGCTGTGAATGGCAAAACAGAAATCTCACAGTTGGTCAGTTCGTCGTCCTCCCAGCTGCTGCAGCTTGGTGTCATCTCCACCACTGCCACTAACACGGTATCAGCTAGCTATTGCTTTTCAAAGTACCTGATCTAGGATTATGTGCAAGGCTGAAAATATTGTGATCTCTGCGGGCCGTCAAAAACCATGTGCCCTTTTCTACTACATGCAAGCAAACTACCTTGTTTCCGGTCATGTTCCCTAATGATAGTGTTGGTAGTAACATGCAGCTTGGGCAGACTGAGACATCATAAAGTATCATTTATGGGTTAGCTCCACACTTCAGAAAAAATATTCTTGCAGATTTTGAAAGAGACATTTCATTTGTAATCTCATTTGAAGAGAGCCTTAACAAGGTGGCCGAGTTGCAGCAAATAGATATTGCACTCTGATATTGGCACAAAGTAAACAAACAGGTTGAAAGGCACTACTTTTCATCTGCATTTTTTGGGCATACCACTGATGCCGATGTGTTAAGTAGTTTTTAGAAAGAAACTTCTGACCTGAATATTACAAACTTCTTCAGCTAAAAGTGGATGGCCAACTTGGGGATTCTTAAAGGACTTGCATCTTCATCTGAAGAGTATTCATGAAGACAGTACATCAGCTTTTATTGGCTTGGGATCTTGTGGTCTGAATATAGTTCACCAGAGTTTCAAGAATGGAGACTTAAAATTGGGGTGTTATATTGTTTCTGAGAGCAATTTATAATCTGTTGAAGAAACCACCTGCACAAAGAGCTGATTATAAAAGATTTAATAAGCCCAAAAACCTTCTCTTCCCTAAAAGGTTTTGCTCTGTGTGCTGGCTTGAAAATGAGAATGTGGCTGATCGGGTTGTAAAAATCACCTCCTTCATAAAGATTTACGTGGACAAAGTAAAAGAACTCAACATTAAAATAGATACTTACACCTGGCGAATGATGTTGAAGTACCTCGAAGATCCTGCTGACTAAAATATCTTTTTTTACTTTGTTTCAGGGCAGGTCACACCCTTCTTGAGGGAATTCCATTGTAAAGTCCTCATGGCGCCTTTCCTGTATGAAGTTCCTTGTCTCCTATTCTTGCTAATGTATTGTCCATAGCAGCTAAGCCTGATGTATTCTCTGCTGCAAAATCGGTATGTAATATAAAACCTGATGATGATGCTAGCCTAATTCCTGCCAAAGAAATTAACTTAGGTCATGCTGTATGGTCTGATCTCAGAAATGTAAAAGTTCCTGCCAAAGATATTTTAACATTCAGGACTGAGTGCATGGACTTTGTGATCAAAATGTGCTCAGACCTCCTCCAAAAGTCATCTTTTTTGAAGTATAGCATTTGTAGATACATAACCTTTTGTGATCCAGCTGTGATAAATAGCAACCCAAGAACTAGCAAGAGTATAATCTCAGATGCCTTGCAGACATTCTCTTTACAGATTTGGATGAGTGTTAAGGACTGTGATGAAGTTGAGAAGGAATCCGTATAACTCCTCAGGAAGCTAAAATATTTGGACCTCTGGGCAAGCTACAAGGGAGGAGAGAGAGAATCGATCACTTTTGGGGAGAGATACTGGATGGTGGTACCACCTCTTACCATTTGTATAGTTTCCTCAAAAGCTTCCCATTCTGACCTATGGTGAAGCCTCCATAGAACAAGGTTTTTCCATTAATAAAGAGTATATGACAGATAACCAAGAAAGCAAGATGTTGGTAGCCATATGTTGAGTAAATGATGGCCTGAAATTGGCTGACAGTGTCTTCAAGAACGAAACAAGAAAATGATTCATGACTATTGCAATGCGTGAGATTAGTATGGTGAGGCTCTAAAGCAGGAACAATATGAAGGGAAATGACGCAGCCATGAGGTCCATCGTCCAGCAATGAACTGAAAGCTAAAACGTCTTAGATACTAGCCAAGATGGCCACAGAACTGAGTGGAATTGATGAAGAGATTGCTTCTCTCACAAGGAGTTTTGACTGGTTTTCATTGATTGATTTTCATTGTTTTAGTGTTTAACAAAACACTGATAATTATTTGGCAGAGAAAATGTCACCATATATATACCCCAGTGCTGCCATGTTACTTTTGAAATTTAAATTTTATGTCATACAATATATTCCTTTTATATTTATTGTCCAATCTGATGCATTATATCACCTGGAAAGTTCATAGATCCTGTATGGGAGAAGGAGCAAAAACATGCTCTTAATTCAAAGTTTGTGTGGACTCATTAATAAACACACAAATCTTTTACCTAAAAATGGCACATTTTTATGCAACTTGCCTGTAAAGAAGGCAATAACTTGTTCTTTCAAGATTAGAGGTAAAAACATGTTCACAAATACAGAAGTCCTTATATTTTTTTTGTGAACTTATCTGTTTAATTACCCTTCAGGTGTCAAAATTTGTCAGGGAAAAATGCTACAACTGTGTCTGGAAATGAGAGAATTTCATTTTGGGGAACTTGTGGTAACCGATTTTTCCAGATATGAAATCTGGCTTGGTAAAGTGATGTATTACTTTAGTCACAAATATATAAATGATGATGTAACCATTGAAATAAAAAAGAAAAACTGTCAGTTTGCCAGGAAGAAAATGATGGATGTACCTGTCACCAGTGTGTGATTGTTGAAATCTATGATATGTAACACTTAAGAAACCAACTGGGAGTTTACTTGCTTAAATTCAGATGGCCTTTCAAACCATATGGTTAGTCTCAAAGGCCATACTATCATTACAACAGTAATCCAGCATACTAACCAAAAAGTTATGTGCACATACATATGCCCAAATTTTCAAATGATGCCAATTGTAAATATGTTCATATGTGTATGCACTATTACAAGGGCCACTGATGCCCATGGAGTTTTCTGTAACATTTCATTTACATTGTGCTATAACACATGATATTTTAATGCTAGAGTTATGTGCTTGTGCTCTTGAGAACAACAGAAAAGTTGAAATTCACTAATTGTTTCAACCAAATTAACATCATCAATGAGGGGAAAAGTTTCTTTTAACTAATTTTGATTGATGTTATGGTAATACATAGGCTTGTGAGCAGTTCTCATCTGAATGTGAAAGACTGTGTACTTATTGTGTTCACCTATTTTTGTGTAGTCTCTTTTTGGGGCAAAGCACTTTTTGAAATGTTTTCCACGGGTAGATTTCATTAATGGAAAGTGATTTTGGAAGGTCTTCAAAAATACTCACAGCTATCACAACCTTTCCATTGTGATTGGAGTATTTTACTGCCAAGGATATTAAATGTGGGAAACAGACGGCAGTCAGAAAGTGTCAAATCTTTCTGTTCCAACTCTTTACTCATGAGTAAAGTATCTTTTCAAGTAGGTGTGTTGCCCTATAGAAATGATTTCTTTTTCTTTTCCAATCTAGGTCTCAACTCATGATTTTTTTTTCCGTCCAGTGTGTCCAGCAGTCCTGTGCTAGTTATTTTTGTACCCATTCGAGATTATCAATAAGCAGAATCCCTTTTACATCCCACAAAACACTGGCTATAACCAATCTGGCAGATGACATTAGCTCCACCTTTTATGCTACAGAACTGCTGATTTCAGCCCACTGCACTGATTACTGTTCCTTTTATGGAATGAAAACCTGTGCCTCGTACATGCTAACAAATTGTGCACCATCAGTTGTATTCTTTGTAAAACTATTTTTGAACAGTGCTAGTAAAATTATCTTCTCATTTACCTTTGATGAGAATTTAACAGTGTGAATGGCTGTTGTTGCAGTTTTGGACCACAGATCAAATTTCATTGGCTGTAAACTGTTCAAAATATTGAATTTAACAATTCCTCATTAACTTTTAACAACTTTGAATTAGTTATCATTGGCTGTAAACCATTCAAAATATTGACTTTAATGTCAGTTCATTAATCCAGTTCATCCATTTGAAGAAAGCATTGACTACATAACAAAATGATATTTTTAAAAACCATGTAAGCAGAATTATATTCCAGGCAAGAGGACACATCATGTGCATTATTGTGTAACATGTAACAGCTTGACAAAAATAAAGTTGCAATAATATTAATGCAATTTCTGTAAAGTGCAAGCACCGCTCACACATTTAGACCTTAGGCCTATTCTGACTGACTGAATGCTGCCTACAAGGCAGTATGAGGAATGATCTATGATTGTGGAATGTATGATCAACATGTCACTGATTCTTCCTGCTGTTATTGCCAGTAGATGAATCTTAATGGTGCCATTGCTTCTTTATTCATTTTCTGTATCAGAACATTTCACCTCTCCCTGTAAAAATTTTACCTCATCATTCTCATTCATAATTGGATAACCATTATACTGATATATTGATTTAGGATTTGTGTGTGTGTCCTTTTTTTCTTCTCTAACATGACACTGCCATTTAGTCTGTTTCAGAAGAGAGAGATAATCAACAAATTACAGAGGCCAGGACTCCTGTTCAACAACAAGACAAAATATCTCTCAGTACAGTGGAAATGGCAAATGAAAATGAGGCTGACGCTACTGCAGAGACTGGATCAGATGTGAGGTAATTCTCAAGTGCTGTGGCTATTTATCTTGTAGAAGCATTGTTTCTAGTTCCTGTTCTTTTCCATTTCATTAGTTTATTTATCCTTTAATCGGGCAGGTAGGCTAGAAAATTTAAAAAGGGAAATGGATAGGTTAAAGTTAGATATAGTGCAAATTAGTGAAGTTCGTGGCAGGAGGAACAAGACTTTTGGTCAGGTGAATACAGAGTTGTAAATACAAAATCAAATAGGGGTAATGCAGGAGTAGGTTTAATAATGAATAAAAAAATAGGAATTGGGGTAAGCTATTACAAACAGCATAGTGAACGCATTATTGTGGCCAAGATAGACACGAAGCCCACGCCTACTACAGTAGTACAAGTTTATATGCCAACTAGCTCTGCAGATGATGAAGAAATTGAAGAAATATATGATGAAATAAAAGAAATTATTCAGATATTGAAGGGAGACGATAATTTAATAGTCATGGGTGACTGGAATTCGGTAGTAGGAAAAGGGAGAGAAGGAAACGTAGTAGGTGAATATGAATTGGGGGGGGGGGGGGGGGGTGGTCAGAAATGAAAGAGGAAGCTGCCTGGTAGAATTTTGCACAGAGCACAACATAATCAAAGCTAACATTTGGTTCAAGAATCATAAAAGAAGGTTGTATACATGGAAGAACCCTGGAGATACTAAAAGGTATCAGATAGATTTTGTAATAGCAAGACAGAGATTTAGGAACCAGATTTTAAATTGTAAGACATTTCCAGGGGCAGATGTGGACTCTGACCACAATCTGTTGGTAATGAACTGTAGATTAAAACTGAAGAAACTGCAAAAAGGTGTGAATTTAAGGAGATGGAACCTGGATAAACTGAAATAACCAGTGGTTGTACAGAGTTTCAAGGAGAGCATAAGGGAACAATTGACAGGAATGGGGGAAAGAAATACAGTAGAAGAAGAATGGGTAGCTTTGAGGGATGAAGTAGTGAAGGCAGCAGAGGATAAAGTAGGTAAAAAGATGAGGGCTGCTAGAAATCCTTGGGTAACAGAAGAAATATTGAACTTAATTGATGAAAGGAGAAAATATAAAAATGCAGTAAATGAAGCAGGCAAAAAGGAATACAAACGTATCAAAAATGAGATCGACAGGAAGTGCAAAATGGCTAAGCAGGGATGGCTAGAGGACAAATGTAAGGATGTAGAGACTTGTCTCACCAGGGGTAAGATAGATACTGTCTACAGGAAAATTAAAGAGATCTTTAGAGAAAAGAGAACCACTTGTATGAATATCAAGAGCTCAGTTGGAAATCCAGTTCTAAGCAAAGAAGGGAAAGCAGAAAGGTGGAAGCAGTATACAGAGGGTCTATACAAGGACGATGTACTTGAGGACAATATTATGGAAATGGAAGAGGATGAAGATGAAATGGAAGATATGATACTGCGTGAAGAGTTTGGCAGAGCACTGAAAAACCTGAGTCGAAACAAGGCCTCGGGAGTAGACAACATTCCATTAGAACTACTGGCGGCCTTGGGAGAGCCAGTCCTGACAAAACTCTACCATCTGGTGAGCAAGTTGTATGAGACAGGTGAAATACCCTCAGACTTCAAGAAGAACATAATAATTCCAATCCCAAAGAAAGCAGGTGTTGACAGATGTGAAAATTACCAAACTATCAGTTTATTAAACTCACGGCTGCAAAATACTAATGCGAATTCTTTACAGACGAATGGAAAAACTAGTAGAAGCCAACCTTGGGGAAGATGAGTTTGGATTACGTAGAAATATTGGAACACGTGAGGCAATACTGACCCTACGACTTATCTTAGAACCTAGATTAAGGAAAGGCAAACCTACGTTTCTAGCATTTGTAGACTGAGAGAAAGCTTTTTACAATGTTGACTGGAATACTCTCTTTCAAATTCTGAAGGTGGCAGGGGTAAAATATAGGGAGCGAAAGGCTATTTACAATTTGTACAGAAACCAGATGGTAGTGGTTGGGAAGGGAGTGGGACAGGGTTGCAGCCTCTCCCCAATGTTATTCAATCTGTATATTGAGCAAGTAGTGAAGGAAACAAAAGAAAAATTCGGAGTAGGTATCAAAATCCATGGAGAAGAAATAAAAACTTTGAGGTTCGCCGATGACATTGTAATTCTATCAGAGACAGCAAAGGACTTGGAAGAGCAGTTGAACGGAATGGATAGTGTCTTGAAAGGAGGATATATGATGAACACCAACAAAAAAAAACGAGGATAATGGAATGTAGTTGAATTATGTTTGGTGATGCTGAGGGAATTAGATTAGGAAATGAGACACTCAAAGTAGTAAAGGAGTTTTGCTATTTGGGGAGCAAAATAACTGATGATGGTCGAAGTAGAGAGGATATAAAATGTAGACTGGCAATGACAAGGAAAGTGTTTCTGAAGAAGAGAAATTTGTTAACATCGAGTATAGATTTATGTGTCAGGAAGTCGTTTCTGAAAGTATTTGTATGGAGTGTAGCCATGTATGGAACTGAAACATGGACGATAAATAGTTGGACAAGAAGAGAATAGAAGCTTTCGAAATGTGGTGCTACAGAAGAATACTGAATATTAGATGGGTAGATCACATAACTAATGAGGAGGTATTGAATAGGATTGGGGAGAAGATAAATTTGTGGCACAACTTGACTAGAAGAAGGAATCGGTTGGTAGGACATGTTCTGAGGCATCAAGGGATCACCAATTTAGTATTGGAGGGCAGCGTGGAGGGTAAAAATCATAGAGGGAGACCAAGAGATGAATACACTAAGCAGATTCAGAAGGATGTAGGTTGCAGTAGTTAGTGGGAGATGAAGAAACTTGCACAGGATAGAGTAGCATGGAGAGCTGCATCAAACCAGTCTCAGGACTGAAGACCACAACAACAACAGTTTATTTATAGTCATTTAGTTTATTGTTTTTCTTATAATCAGTGGAGAAAAAACTGCAAGAAACTCGTATTTTATAAGATTATTCTGCTTAGACAGTGGAGCAGAGCTATTGCCATTCTCGTATTTTATGCTTGTGTAGAGTTTCAACTCATGTAGTGGAATAAGTCGCAACCTTAACAGATCCAGTTATTGCAAAGATGGGTCCAAGACTGAGCTTTACCCCCTGTGCTATTGGAATTGGACAAAATCAGTTATTCGTGACTCTTTAGAATAAGTAAAAACAACATAATGTAGAATAAGTAAATGCAACATAATGTTAGTTTGAAAATTAAAAAATGAAGTGCTTCATGGGTCTTTTGTCAGTATGGCAATAACATATTTGCACATTTTTGTGGTTATTGTGGATTCTAAGTCGGAAGAAAGACAAATGTACACACCTGTTGTGTATGGAAAAAATCTTGCACAAGGTTCTTGCTTCTCAGTCCTGAGAACTGTATACTTTCATTGATAAAACAGAAATATATGGAATACATGAGAGTGAATCCTGCCATCTAGCACGAATAATGTTGCTATAATTTTCAGCAGCTTGAAATACAACATGTTCTGAGAGAAATGCCACATCTAATGCAGAAAATGCTCTTGGATGTATCAGGTAATATTCTACAATAATTTGGAGGACTTCTAATCATTGTACTGTACTACTGCTGTTGAAGAATCATATCATAAAATAACAGGTAAAAATATTTGAGATATACCTTACTAAAATGAAATGATGGACAGGTAACTCAGGAATTAGGAAACGGTAAATTACAAATTGATGATGTGCTTCCAGGTGTCCTGCTGAGTTGTTGTTTCCAGTTTATGCACAATATTTCAATGACCTACCCATCTGCCTTCATGTGCTTTGATTTTTGCTGTTATGTGTACTCATTGCCTTGACTCCATCCAGACTGTGAAGTATTGTTGATATCTCACTACTATTTATAGTCGAGTTCAACTTTGACGCACTCTATGCCCTTTGATTGATTTTCGTTTTTCAGAACTCGCACTGAGTTTCCCAGAAATGCAAACTCTTTCACTGTTTTATGACTAAGGTGGATGTGATGGCCAGCAAAATTTGAATAAATCGAGTGTTAGGCCCAAGCAATATTTCAGTGGAAACAGGTTCCTTTGTTTTTCTGACATCTTTATTTTGATAGACTCCTTAATTATGCTGTCCCAGAATCTAGGTATTTGCAACACAACACTGCTCTCATTGTGTTTCAGTTCCTAAATAAATTTTGAGATGAACAAGTTGTACCTAATTTGCTAAAATCAAACACCACATTATCATGCCACTGCCAAATAGGGTTATGCACTGTGTAACCCAGGCTCTTGTATGATAGAGAATTTGCAACACCCAAAGAATGCTAAGCGTCACTTCCAAAGAACTTCTTCATCTCTGTCTTTACATGTTGATTAAACTCTTCACAGATTCTAGGGCTGGGTTGACAATATGACATGGTCAAGCGGAATCAACATAGCTGAAAATGTCTGCATGCCAGGAAGTGAAATTCACAAAAAGCCAAGACAAAATGCAGGCAGCTGTGCTATAGTTAATCTCACTGACAAACATTTGGACAAAGATACAGTGAAGATTCATGCTAAAGAGCTAAATATTGCACCCACTCCAAAAGTGATACCAATAGCACATTACATAAGCTCTGTGGAGCTTCTTGTAGTTCACTCCCACCAGAAGTAGCACAAGAGGTTTCCTGCAAAATCTGGAGAGTGCTCACCAAGGCAACAATGCTAAGATCAAACATCTCCTAGGGAGAACAAGTAGCATTAACAAATCTGTGGGAGAACAAGGAAACTATAGTTCTGCCAGAATGACAAGGGCAATACTATGGGCCTAAGGTCATGTATGGACTACAATAAGAAGATTTTCAATCCCCTGAATGACATTGTATGCAGATAGATAGCAGTCAATCTTGTAAATAAAATCAAGAATATTATACTGACTCTTCTTAATCAATATAGCTTGCCATGTAACATCATTAAGGATCTCAAAACAGTAACAGCAGTGCCATTGCAACTATAAGGCCTTCCTAAGGCACACAATAAAGGAATTCTTTTAAGACTCATTGTTAGTATTCTTGACACACATACATACCAGATGACAAATACCTGGAATGCATTGTCAGAAAATAAGTGAGATAGTGCAAACAAGACATCCACAACTCCATTGACTTTGTATACCACCTCAGTCAAGTGCAACTCCAAGATACATGTTCAGTTTCCCTCCTTATGAGGGTTACACTTTCTAATTCCTTGGAACTAATCACAGAAATTTTCGACAGTTGTTTCACAGAACTTTTTACATCTATTTATTTCCTGTTCAACAGGAAAATGTTATAAACAGATTGATGGCATGGCAATGGGTAGTCCATTATCAGCTGAAGTGATGAACCTGTACTTGAAGCAAAGGCACTAGAATCTGCCAACTTGAAACCAATGTGTTTCTGTCCATATGTGGACGACACGATTGTGTTGTCACCATGTAGAGTGGAAAAGCTTCAAGAGTTGCTGGACCATTCAGATCCATCCATGGTAATATAACATTGATGACGGCATTTGAAAAATAATGCTACCTATCTTTCCTCAATGACTTAAATTAAGAGATGAATGGGCTGATTCCTGGGTCACACTGTATGTAGAAAACATACACACACTGACCTCTTATCTCCATGTCTTGAGGCATCATCATAGAGGCATCATCATCCATCGCAAAGAAATTCAGCACTGAAGGCTCTGATCTCTAGAGGTCAAACATAGAGAGCATTGCAAAAGAATTGCGGCACTTACGAATAGTGTTCCAAAAGAAAGGGTACTAAAATCATCAAACTGAATGGGTGATGTAGTCTAAAATCAAGAACACCTGAGAAAGAGGTTGAGGCTAAAACTGAGGGGAAAAAAAACAAAAATTACTTATCTACCTTTCGCTGGCTCAATATCTGAAAAGATCGGTAGACTCCTATGGAAACAAGGCATCCAGCATATTTCACCCCCTTCACCTAAGCTAATAAGTATGCTTTGTAATGTTAAAGGTGATCAAAGTGTATTAAAGGTGAGTGTGTATCACATTCCATGCAAATGTCTTACGGAGAGACAGATTATCAGAACAGTCAGGATCAAATCTGTAATGTTTCGATACAGTATTACTAGTATGCTGCTTGAACCATACCAGGTCAGGTTGAAGGAAGACATGGAAGCAATTCAGAGGCAGGCTGCTAGATTTATTACCGGTAGGTTTAAACAACACGCAAGTGTTATGAAGATGCCTCAAGAACCCAAATGGGAATCCCTGGAAGGAAGGCAACATTCTTTTCAAGAAACACCATTGAGAAGATTTAGGGAACCAGTATTTGAAGCTAACTACCGAATGATTGTACTGCTGCCAACATACATTGTGCATGAGGACCACGAAGATAAGATATGGGAAATTAGGGCTCATACGGAGGCATACAGATATTCTTTTTTGCCTTGCTCTGTTTTTGAGTGGAACAATAGTAGAAATGACAAAGTAGTGGTACAGCGTACCCTCTGCCACACACTATACGGTGGCTTGTGGAGTATCGATGTAGATGTAGGTTCAAGGAACATTATTGACAGAGCCAACTAAAACAACCCAGTAAATCATCTGTTATCGAGCATGCCTCAAATATATTCATGAAAAGAAGTACAATGGAACCAGTATCAAGGTGCAGATGGCTAGTCCCTGGAACAGCATAATTAAAGATTTTATTGAAACAAAGACATCAGGAAACCTAATAAACCGGGGTGTTGGTTTCAATTTAAATAATGCTTGGGGTCCAGCACTCAATTTATTTAAATCTTGCTGCCCTTCTCATTCACCGGTGTAGGAACACAATGAGAGGAATTGAATTTCATGGAATATCAATATGAGCTGAAAAATAAAGGACCACCCAAGGGCATAGTGGGTGTCGGGAGTTGAACTCTGCTGTAAATATAAATATGAGTCCAACAATAGTTCACAGTCTGGTTGGAGTCAAGGCAGCAAGTGCACTTAATAGCAAAACTTGCTGCACCTGAATAAGATGGCTGGGTCGGTCATCAAAATATTGTGCATACAACAGAAACAGCAACTCGGCAGAATACACAGAAGCTCACTATTTATCAACTGTCCCAAGAAAGAGATCCAAATTGCAAGATGGTCATAAATGATTATTTCAGATGGTGCGAAGTCTTCAAAGAGCAATGCATGCGAGGCACATGATTGTGTTTCATGATATACATTTGCCTGCAACAATGATGTTAGTGGCACTACCGAGGGAAGCAAGGCACAATCATTTCTGATGAGTCCGTAGTGGGATTTACCGCCATTTACAGTTCATGGGTGGTTGTGAAATATGGAGCATTTTCTTTGTAGGACCACAGAATGATCAAACAGAGAAATGTTTCAGAACAAGCATAATCATAGTTGGAACAAAATGTTGAGAAACTAGATTGTTCAAACAACATATAGTTAGCCAAGGTTTTCAACAAAGAATTTTTCACAGAAAAATGTCTGAGGAAATCGTGTAGGGGAAGATTCATCAATAAGCGCTCATCTACTTGCAAGTGAAATGCAAATATCAAAGAATTCTGTGCCGAGAGTACTGGTGGATTAGTAGTTATGTTTCATAAACATTGTGTACAGCTGATGAGGTCAGATAATTGTGAATTCACTTCTCTCAATGGATTGTGTTGAAATGGATGCATTGAGACTGATATTTCTCACTCTGAACAGTAACTACACTCTTAAATTTCTAACTTACCATTTATAAGTTAAATACCTGTTGATTTTCTGGTCTCATCTGACACTGTTATGACAATTCTGATGTGATCTCCCGTTATATCATTATTTTCATGTATCTATCATGTATTAAATGTATTCATAATTGGTTTTCATTGATGTCATGCTTAAATTTTAATTACCACAGTGTACATTACTTTCAACAGTTACCTTGCATTAAAGAGCCCATTTAACGATAAAATAATAGGATATTATCTTGCACTAACTTTTTCACTTATTTAGACAAGTCAGCCATTCATAAAAGTCTGTAGATAATCATCCATTGTATTGATTTGTTTTTATTTATGTTGTCTTAGTGACATGTAAACTATTGGGTAAACCTTGTAATTCAGTTACCAATTCGAATTATTAAAATTTGGTGCTGATAAGTGATATCAGCTATTAAGAAAACTGTTTAAACAGTGGGCATGCACCAAGTAATTGGAAAATAAGTTATAATACAATGACACACAAGAAAAGAAACATACAGGAGTATAAAAGTTACCAATATCCTCAGTAGACTTTATGGAAAAATTATTGAACATTTCTTAGAACAAGGATACAAAGGAATATGTATATAATTTCTTAGATATCTCTGGTGATTCATTATTATCATCTCATAGAATGAGGTGTACTGCTGGTATTCCACATCTTTCCAACACAATATTTTGAGATTGTAACTTGGTGTCTTCATTAGGTGTTTCCTAAGAATGGTCGCTTTACTACAAAGTCCCATATTAACGCCTGTGTGTGCTGAGTGTTTGTTATGATGTTCACACATACTGCAGCCTTTGCTTGTGATGGTATCCATCTTCATGTGTTCCTTATTCTGTGTATGTCCATTGTGGCTGTCATCTGCAGTAATGGGCAGCGCATGGGATTTCAAATTAGGTCTGTGCCTACCAGATGCATTCCTAGCACTATCACGACACTCTAAGATGTTCCTTATGCTGTTTGTAATGGCTGCAGCTTTCTCTCATGGCTATGTCATCCTCTTTGTCTTCAGAATTTGGTATGCATGTGTGAGGTGCACTTCCTGTGGCATCATTCTGCTGTTGGTGTTTCATATTATGTCCACACACTTTGCAGCAATCTCTTGTTGTGGTAGCCACCATCTGGTGTTCCATGTTGTGTCTACTCCCAGGTT
Organism: Schistocerca gregaria; assembly: GCF_023897955.1. Taxonomy (NCBI): domain Eukaryota; kingdom Metazoa; phylum Arthropoda; class Insecta; order Orthoptera; family Acrididae; genus Schistocerca; species Schistocerca gregaria. Next base: position 622,550,803 of record NC_064920.1, read on the forward strand.
GCACAGTGCCTGGGATTTCAGGTGTTGATGTTCCCTATCTTGTCTGTGATTGCTGTGGCTGTCTCCCTAAGAGGTAGTTCCTGCCCGGTGCTCCATTGGAGGTCTGTTCCTGTTAATTATGCCTCGGTCATCTGAGGTTCATTACCAGAGAATGGATCTTTTTTTCCACTGTTTCTATATAGTTCCAAAGCTATGTTCCTTGCCATACTGAGTTGGTATCTTATTTCACAGCTTATCAGGTTCTCTGGCATCTTGATTTCAATAGATTCATTGATAGCACTATCCCAGAATAAGGGGTTTGAGCCATGATCCTGGTTTCATCATAATTCATGGGGTGTTAAAGTTCCAGGCAATGAGACACGCAGGGCACAAATCAGAGCCATGCTACCCAGAACTAACATCTCAGAGAAAGGCAGGATGGTCCTGATGAGTTTGCGGGAAGATGAAAATTTAGTGGTGGTACTGGTGGATAAGGGAAATTCCAGAAGACTGACTATGACCAGAATATCTGTCAATTTTCAGAGGACCCTGCTTACATTCTATTAGAGAATGACCCCACGGATGAAGTGGACAGAAAACCAAGTCTCTTGTTAAGGGGACAGGATGTACTGGCAAAGTTGTCAAGCATATCGAGATATGTGCTTCCTGTAACAGTGCTCTTGGCAACACCACCTTCTGCTCGATGTTCAGCCCCCTGCAGGCTGTCACCTATTTTGTGTCTAAGAAGACCATTTGTTGGAGGAAGATTCAGTAGCTGGAAGTACGTAACAATAAACTGTATTCTGTCAAACCTGCAGTGCAGCTGTGGCTTATCTCCTTCCAACTGCAACAGGCTAAAGAAGTAGCCTTTATGCAGCTTAGAGTGAGACATTGTCCACTAACACGAGGCTGCCTCTTATGTCACTAGTATCACTCGATGTGACACAGATGTGGGACACAGCTATCAGTATGTCATATTTCAATTGAATGTGTTTTATATGACAACTGGAGATTTGATATGGATCTCCCACAGAACCTACCCTCTATTTTATCCAATAACTAGGAGAGTGTAGTTTCTGTTTTAAGATTTTATGTGATGTCCAGAATACTTCCAACATATTGGGTATGAGATTTGAATTACTTTTTAATAGATTTATCACCAGGGTCTTGCACATATCACTCATGCATGGGCACTGATGACTTTGCTGTGTAGTGGTCTCATCTATTAATTATCACCACCACCTCTATTAAGGCAGCTACTTTGCCTACATCTGGTGGTGATGGTTACCCCTTATCACCGGAAGTTACAAATATGTTTAAGGAGAAATTATAGGATGAGGGCATGACAACTGCTGCCTACCAGTCAGTGTGTTTCTCCAGGTTTGTTAATAACACAATCATCGTCTGGCCACACAGCTGGAGAAGTGGGGACAAGTTCCTGGAGCATCTGAATTCTAGACATACCAACTTTAAGTTTATTAGACTATAGAGTGATGCACAGCTCCAGTTCCTGAATGTTCTGATGAAGAGGAAGGCAGATGACACATTCAGCCACAGTGCATACAGGAAAGCAACCACTCTGACTTACATTTACTCACTGACAGCTGCTACCATCCACCACAGAAAAACGGGTTGCTCAGAACACTTGTTCACAGATCCAAGATACCCTCCAACCCAGACAGCTAGACAATGGAGTTGGAACATCTACAACAAGTGCTCACAGATAATGGTTATTCAACCAGGGACATCTACAAAGCATTACATACCACCATACTACCTGACATAATGGAACAGGAACAAGAAGAAGACACCAGGGAAGTAGCATTTCTACTGTATGCAGTGCATATTTCTCCTAAGATCAGCAGAATCCTGAAGAAACAAATAATCAAAAGAATGTTCTGCCTATCCAGAAACACTAGGCCACTCCTTGGAACAGTCAAGGATCATCGGGGGTTAAGAAAACCTGGTGTTTACCATATACCTTGGGAATTTGGTGTGCCTTACATTGGTCAAACCACCAGAAGAGTGGACAAAAGATGTAAAGAACACCAAAGATATAACAGGATACAACAAGCCACTAAATCAGCTATAGCAAAACATTGCCTGGAACTTGAACACCCCATGAATTGAGACAAAACCAGGATCATTGCTCAAATCCTCCGGATTCTGGGATAGTGTCATCAGTGAATCTATTAACATATGTATAGCAGAGAACATGATGTACCATGAAGCGGGATACCAGCTCAGTATGGCATGGAATGTGGATTTGGAACTACTACAGAAACACTCTAAAGAAGTTTCATTCTCTGGTACTAAACAACAGGTGACTGGGGGTATAATTAACAGGAACAGACCTCATATGGAGCACAGGAAGCAACTACCTCCTAGGAAGACAGCCACAGTGATCACGGATAAGATATGGATCAACATCAACCACTTGAAACCTCAGACACTGGACAACATGGAAGCAGACGGAATAGAGAACACGAGGTGGCGGCTTCCACCACAAATGATTGCTGCAATGTGTGTTGACATAATATGCAACTCCAATAGCAGCATGATGCTACAGGAAGCACACATCAAAAGTGTGTACAGAATTCAGAATGCCAGGAAGATGATATGCCACAAGAGAGAGCCACAGAGGTCATGAACAGCATAAGGAGGGTTCACAGCGTATGATAAAGCTAGTAATGTGCCTGGCAGGAGCTGACCTACTACGGAACGCCATGGGATGACTGCCACCACAGAAGACAGGTGTGACGGGGAAGAAGGAATGCCTGCAGATGGATACCATCCTAATACTAACCACAGCAGATGTGGACGGCATAGTGAACACCAAGCTCCGCCCGGCTATAAATATGTGACCCGGTCAGCAAAGCATTCAGTTTCAGGAAACTAATGAAGACATCGAACTACAGTGTTAAAAGATGATATTGGGAAAGGCTACTGGCAGTTCACCTGATTCTACAAGATGAAGGAATATATGCTGAGTACAAAGCAGGCTTTAGGGATGACAGAACAATGATTGTATTTGTTGCCTAGAACAGATAATTGAGAATATATTGAGGACAGCCTCTTCCTTTGGTGTTTGTCTATGTAGAAATAGTAAACGGTAGACTTCCTTTAACCAGTCTGTGAAAGAATTTAAAATCATCAGAAAGTAAACCCAGTCCAAAGATTACAAAAAAGTTCTATATCTAAAATAAAAATGGCCAAGTGTTTATCACCTACATTTCAAGGATTACATCTGAAAAGTTTTTTTTCATAAAATATACATGGAAGAAACACTATAGCATTTGAAGGAAATGTAAAAAATATGGCAGTGCTATTAAATGAAACTTATTCAAATTTGCAGATAACTCGCTGATTTTACCCCAAGACTGTAAGCAATAGAGTGCATGACTAAAAAAAATTAATATAAGAGTATAAAATGTAAGTCTAAATGTAAATATCAGTAAAATGACATACTTGATAATTAGTGGAAGGTACTTTATTTGCCTCTGAGGGGGGAACATCATTCAGCCAAAAGAGTTCACAGTGGTTAGCATAGCGGCTTCACAATTTTGCATCCCTTGTTTGAAACCCATTTATTATTTTTATTTTTGTTTTTCGTTTAGCTAGGCTGTCCATAGAAGATTGCTGCATGAATGTTTTCCAATCTATATTCAAATTAGGTGGTTCTTATTCACCTTCTAATGGTGTACCTGGTGAATGAATTAAAAAAGAAAAGAAAAATTAATGAAAAAATTACTTGCAATTGTTTTCAGTGAAATTCCTGTAGTGTATCTTGATTCTTAATCGATTACAAGCACCAGTTTCAGGAAAGTGACCCTTTATGTGTGTTTTACTGTGAAATTATTGCCATCATATGAAATATTCAGCAATTTTAACATTTCTTTCCCAAATGTGATTTGTACAAAGAAAAACCTGCCTTTGTGTGATGCTTATGGTGTTCTGTATTCCTGTGTGTCAAATGTTTCTACGATTGATATAATCCAAGGGAACGCACCAAATTTTCCTGAAGAGTAAAAATAGGGATGTAATATAATGACAATATTATAAAAAGGATAGACTTCTACTCTCTATATAGTGGAGATGTTGAGTCATAGACAGGCACAACAAAAAGACTACTAAACACGTAAGCTTCCGGCCAGAAGGCCTTCTTCTGAAATAGACTACACACACACACATGCACACACACACACACACACACACACACACACACACACACACACACACACTCGTCCAAACATATATTAAGTGATCAAAAGTATCTAGGCACCCCCAAAAACAAACCTTTTCATATTAAATGCTTGTGCTGCCACCTACTGCCAGGTACTCCATATCAGCAACCTCATTAGTCACTAGACATTGTGAGTGAGCAGAAGGTTGCACTCTGTGGAACTCATGGACTTCGAACGTGGTCAGGTTATTGGGTGTCACTTGTGTCATACATCTGTATGCGAGATTTCCACACTCTTATACATCCCTAGGTCCACTGTTTCTGATGTGATAGTGAAGTGGAAACGTGAAGGGACACTTCAGCACAAAAGCATACAGGCTGACCTCGTCTGTTGACTGACAGAGACCGCTGGCAGTTGAGGGTTGTAATGTGTAATAGGCAGACATCTATCCAGACCATCACACAGGAATTCCAAACTGCATCAGGATCCATTGCAAGTACTATGACAGTTAGGTGCGAGGTGAGAAAACTTGGATTTCATGGTCAGCAGCTGCTCATAAGCCACACATCATGCTGGTAAATGCCAAATGCTGCCTTGTTTGGTGTAAGGAGCATAAACATTGGACGACTGAACAATGGAAAAAATGTTGTCAAGTGACAAATCATAGTACACAATGTGGCAAACTGATAGCAGTGTGTGTGTATGGCGAATGCCCGGTGAACGTCATGTGCCAGCATGTGTAGTGCCAGCAGTAAATTTCGGAGGCAGTGGTGTTATGGTGTGGTAGTGTTTTTCGTGGAGGGGGCTTGTGCCTATTGTTGTTTTGTGTGGCATTATCAGAGCACAGGCCTACATTGATGTTTTAAGCACCTTCTTGCTTCCCACTGTTGAAAAGCAATTTGGGGATCGCGATTGCATCTTTCAACACGCTCGACCGCCTGTTCATAATAAACGGCCTATGGTGGAATAGTTACACAACAATGACATACCTGTAATGGACTGGCCTGCACAGCATCCTGACTGGAATCCTATAGAACACTTTCGGGATGTTTTGGAATACTGACTTCATGCCATGCCTCACTGACTGACATTGCTGTCCTCAGTGTAGTGCTCCATGAAGAATGGGCTGTTATTCCCCAAGATACCTTCCAGCACCTGATTGAATGTACACCCTCTCTCCACCTCATCCCTAAATGCTCCAACAAACAGCACTTTATTGTCCCAAACACATATCCTGTTCTACCTCCCCTCACCATCACAACCTCCTCCTTACCACCATCACCCGGGTCACTTCTCCCTTCATCCACAATTGCTTTCAGTCTGGCCTCAGCAGCCAGAGACAGTGGTCAAGTGTATGAGAGCTACACTATGTGATTGGAGTATCCAGACATCTGGCTGAAAATTACTTACAAGTTTGTGGTGCCCTCCATTGTTAATGCTGGAATTAAATATGGTGTTGACCCACCCTTAGGCTTGATGACAGCTTCCACTCTCACAGGTGTTGTCTATTTTAGAAGAAGGCCTTCTGGCTGAAAGCATACGTGTTTAATAGTCTTTTTGTTGTGTCTGTCTACAATTCATTTCCACTATATAGTGAGTAGCAGTATATTCCTTTCACAGTATTTTCATTATTCTGTCCTAGAATATAAGAATTAAGAATAGGTATACAAATGAATTACAAGAATACAAGAATTTAAAAAGATTGTAAGCCCTGAAAATACGAAACACACACGTATTATATAATAAATGTATGACACTTCTTGTGAAACCCAGTTATAATTTTAAAATCGGTATAATGTCCTTGTCCCGTAACGTGATAGGAAAACATTCATGTAGTAATTTTCTGTGGATATGAGTAGATAAACAGTAAAATAAAATAAAAACAGTAATTGGGTTTTGAACATGGCACACAAATATGAGAGGCTGTGATGCTAGCCACTGTGCCACCAGTTGAACTGAGTTTATTGACCGCTAAGAGAGATCTAAATTACATTGAAAACTTCGACAGTTGTTTTCTCATAAATGGTCAATTATCAATGGATAAGCTGAAACAAATGTTCATTTATTTTGTCTACTCTTCCACTGAGTGAAGTTTCTGGGAAACTGGGTTATGGCACCAACCATGTTATCCTCATTAGTCGCATAATTGCGTATGTTTCAGGAGTCTGAACAATTAAATAGCAATTAAGTTCAGAATTATAGCTGCAGAGATGGATTTATCAAGAAATTCAGCAGTGAAATAAACAAATGCGAAAATAAGACATGAAGTAATAAGAGATATAGTCAACGTTAAAAGTTCAGTTATTAATTTTATTCAACAGGAACGGCTAAAATGGAATGGGTGTGTCAAAATAATGCAATAAGAAATGCTTCCAAAATGTGCTCTGAACTGGATACCAAATGGAAGAAGAAAATACTTATTCGGGCTACTGTCATTAATGACCAAACTTTGTTCAAATCGAATGTTAAGTACTTGCTGTTATAATTATCTCTCTGATGTCCAGGTTGCTTTGGAACTTACATGTGCATTAAAATCAATAACAAATGTACCTAATGTTACAATTTTTTGTTGGGTGTACAACATTACTGGCAATACTTCCCATGCAAAATGCAAATCATACACTTTCCTACAACCTTTCTTCCATCTTACATCAAACAAAATAGTTGCCATTACATACCACATAACTTGTTGGAGGGCCAGTGTTAATTATCAGCTGATGTACAAAGATTATTCATTTTATTATCCCTTGATGACAGGACAGAGTGCTGAATGTCCAGTGTCAGTTATACTGTCAATGTGTGGCAGCCTACAAATTAATCTGCTCAATGAAATAACAGTGCGAACATGAGGGCAGATTTAATTGAATTTGTGACTTTTTATTCCAATCTCATAGAGTATCATTTGTGAGCTCTCAGCCCAGTAGCAGTTTTGTTTCTTACACTCAGATGGACTTTAACACATCCTCTTCACTTCACGACTCCCTGTACCTCACTGAACACGGCATTGTTCTTCATCCCACTGAGTTTTTAACCTTCTCTCAACATGAGGCTTATTATACTTCTCCATCTTACTCTGGTATTGCCTGAAGTGATTTATGGAAACTTACAACAATATTGCTGAAACATGGAGTAACTGTAAGTCTCAAATTATTTAATTAGAAAATAAATCACAGGAAGAAAATAATATATTTTGTTAGAAGTGATGATTGACTACATTACAACAAACAATTTATGGAAATGCAGTCTTCCAGAAGACATTTGAACAAAATAGAAGTAATCATGCTACATATATATTTTTTGATGAGTTCATTAAGTATAAAACAAATGTAATATATGAACTCTAGCTTTTCTGCTTACTTGTTTTGTGATAAAGATAGTGGCAACTAAAACTGTATAAGGTGGTGTACTTTAGTAGACAACTCTCCGAATCACCTGGATGTTAGTGTTCAGTTCTTTGAGTGTGTGAATGCCACGTTATTAGTTAGCTGTGATAGGCAGTCTGCTTGAAGAACCTACAGACATCTACATCTACATCCATACTCCGCAAGCCACCTGACGGTGTGTGGCGGAGGATACCTTGAGTACCTCTATCAGTTCTCCCTTCTATTCCAGTCTCGTATTGTTCGTGGAAAGAAGGATTGTTGGTATGCCTCTGTGTGGGCTCTAATCTCTCTGATTTTATCCTCATGGTTTCTTCGCGAGGGAGCAATATACTGCTTGACTCCTTGGTGAAGGTATGTTCTCAAAACTTCAACAAATCCCGTACCGAGCTACTGAGCATCTCTCCTACAGAGTCTTCCACTGGAGTTTATCTATCATCTCCGTAACGCTTTCGTGATTACTAAATGATCCTGTAATGAAGTGCGCTGCTCTCCGTTGGATCTTCTCTCTCTCTTCTATCAACCCTATCTGGTACAGATCCAACACTGCTGAGCAGTATTCAAGTAGTGGGCGAACAAATATACTGTAACTTACTTCCTTTGTTTTCGGATTGCATTTCCTTAGGATTCTTCCAATGAATCTCAGTCTGGCATCTGCTTTGCCGACGATCAACTTTATATGATCATTCCATTTTAAATCACTCTTAATGCGTACTCCTAGATAATTTATGGAATTAACTGCTTTGAGTTGCTGACCTGCTATATTGTAGCTAAATGTATGGGATCTTTCTTTCTATGTATTCGCAGCACATTATACTTGTCTACATTGAGATTCAGTTGCCATTCCCTGCACCATGCGTCAATTCGCTGCAGATCATTCTGCATTTCATTACAATTTTCAAATGTTACAACCTCTCGATATACCACAGCATCATCCACAAAAAGTCTCAATGAACTTCCGATGTAATCCACAAGGTCATTTATGTATATTGTGAACAGCAACAGTCCTACGACACTCCCCTGCGGCACACCTGAAATCTCACTTACTTCGGAAGACTTCTCTCCGTTGAGAATGACATGCTGCGTTCTGTTATTTAGGAACTCTTCAATCCAATCACACAATTGGTCTGATAGTCCATATGCTCTTTGTTCATTAAACGACTGTAGGGAACTGTATCAGATGCTGGGAAACTGTATCAAACACCTTGCAGAAGTCAAGAAACACGGCATCGACCTGGGAACCCATGTCTATGGCCCTCTGAGTCTCGTGAACGAATAGCATGAGCTGGGTTTCATACGATCATCTTTTTTTAAATCCATGCTGATTCCTACAGAGTAGATTTCTAGATTCCAGAAAAGTCATTCTACTCAAACATAATACGTGTTCCAAAATTCTACACCTGATTGATGTTAGAGATATAGGTCTATAATTCTGCACATTTGTTCGACGTCCCTTCTTGAAAATGGGGATGACCTGTGCCCTTTTCCAATCCTTTGGAATGCTATGCTCTTCTAGGGACCTACGGTATACAGCTGCAAGAAGGGGGGAAAGTTCCTTTGTGTACTCTGTGTAAAATTGAACTGGTATCCTATCAGGTCCAGCGGCCTTTCCTCTTTTGAGCGATTTTAATTGTTTCTCTATCCCTCTGTCATCTATTTCGATATCTACCAGTTTGTCATCTGTGCGACAATCTAGAGAAGGAACTACAGTGCAGTCTTCCTCTGTGAAAAAGCTTTGGAAAAAGACGTTTAGTATTTCGACTTTTAGTCTGTCATCCACTGTTTCAGTACCATTTTGGTCGCTGAGTGTCTGGACATTTTGTTTTGATCCACCTACTACTTTGACATAAGACCAAAATTTCTTAGGATTTTCTGCCAGGTCAGTACATAGAACTTTACTTTCGAATTCATTGAATGCCTCTCGCATAGCCCTCCTCACATTACATTTTGCTTCGCGTAATTTTTCTTTGCTGTGAAGTTCCCTTTGCTTCCGCAGCTGTTTTCTAACTTGGTTGTTGTACCACGGTGGCTCTGTTCCATCTCGTACAATCTTGCTTGGCACATACTCATCTAACACATATTGTACAATGGTTTTGAACTTTGTCCACTGATCCTCAACGCTATCTGTACTTAAAACAAAACTTTTGTGTTGAGCTGTCAGGTACTCCGAAATCTGCTTTTTGTCACTTTTGCTAAATAGAAAAATCTTCCTACCTTTTTTAATATTTCTATTTACAGCTGAAATCATCGATGCAGTAACCGTTTTATAAACGCTGACTCCCTGTTCTGTGTTAACTGTTTCAAATAGTTTAGGTCTGTTTGTCACCAGAAGGTATAATATGTTATCGCCACGAGTCGGTTCTCTGTTTAACTGCTCAAGGTAGTTTTCGGATGAAGCATTTAAAAAATTTCACTGGATTCTTTGTGGATTCTTTGTCCCTGCTACCCGTTATGAACGTTTGAGTCTTCCAGTCTATATCCGGCAAATTAAAATGTCTACCCAGTATTATAACATGGTGGGGAAATCTACTTGAAATATTTTCCAAATTATCCTTCAGGTGCTCATCCACAACAGCTGCTGAGCCAGGGGGCCTATAGAGACATCCAATTATCATGTTTTAACTTTGCTTTAACTGTGACCTTCACCCAAATTATTTCACATTTCGGATCTCCATCAATTTCCTTCGATACTATTCCACTTCTTATCGCTATAAACACGCCTCCCCCTTGACTGTCCAGCCTGTCTCTGCGGTATACATTCCAATCTGTTGGCACAGTGCCTATCATAGCTAACTACTAGAGTGGTACCTGTGCACTCAAATAACTGGACACTGATATTGAGTCGATACCTGTTCTGATCTCTTCAGGTTTAATGTTATTGTAAAAAAGAATTCTTCCAATTATAGTGATAGTAAGGCAGAATTAATATTTTCAACATTCCACCAAGCCTGGTAGCTTCCAAACAACTCAACTTTGCTACTATTCAGTATTATTCATAAATTAGTTACATTCTGCCAAGACTCTTTGTACCCAATTTACAACCATATACTGTTACTGGCTTTTGATAGCAGGGATTAGAATTAGACCCAGTTTTGGAAAAGTAAAAGTGGAAGAAAAAGGGATTGATGGCTTTACATTTGGGTGACAGAATATTCACTGTATGAGGAATATCCAGGAAGAAGATTACATTTTCACCTGCAGCAACAATGGGTATAGCTGGTACTGTTGTGTCATCTGAACTTTTGTCCACGAAGTTGGCTTCCAGCCATACCAGTGAGACATTCATGTCTTTTCATGTTATTTTGTAGTATAAGTTTTATACGTGTGCCTTAAATGAAAATTGTGAAGTGCGGTCGGTAATAAGGTTTTTGTTACCAAAAAACCATAAACTAATTGAACTTTATTGGAAACTGTGTGAAGTGCACAGAAACATTGTAATCATTGAAGATGAAGTGTGCCAATGGTGCATTAGGTTTAAAAATGGCCAAACTAATATTCACAATGAAGAGCAAGATGGATGACCAACCATTGTGACTGATGAACTGCTTGCAAAAGTCAATGGAGGATTCAAGAAAACCACCACTTAATAATGACGAAGATCTCATTTGGTTTTCCTCAAATTTCACAATGTTTATTGCATAAAATTGTTGTACAGAGGCTAGACTATCAAAAAATTTGTGGAAGATAGGTACAAAAAATGTTGACAGAAAATCACAAGAACCAACAAGTCGCCATGTCACTGACATTTCTGGATTCTTATAAAAAGATTGTGATTCATTACTTGACTGAGTCATAACTGGAGACCAAAGTTGAGTCAAACAAGTGAACTGCACACCAGATCTGTGGAGTGGAGGCACACAAAAACCCCCCAAAAATGAAAAAATTCTTGCAAACACTGTCTCCAAGAAAGATTATGATGACTACTTTTTGGAGTCAGGTAAGATGTAATTCCTGCTAATTTTCTTGAGTGTGGCACAATAAAAAGCTCTATGAGGTATTGTAAAGCTTTGGAAAACTTAAGATGAGTGATTCAGAATAACCACAAAGTTAAGCTCAAAAATTATGTTCTTGCATAACCATGCTTGACAACACAAGGCAAATCATGCTCGAGAGGTATTCAGTGCTTTTAAGTGGGATATATTTCCTCATCTGCCATACGGCCTGGATCTTGCACCCACTGACTACCATCTGTTTCCAAAGATGAAGACCTGGCTTGCAACACAGTGCTTTGATGATGAGGTGGAGCTGTGGGAGGGCTTGTCTAACTGGTTGAAGTCTCAAACCAACTAGTTGAAATTTCCTGCAGCTGAATTTTATGACAAAGGAATTTCAAACCTTGTTCACTGCAATGAAAAGTGCCTAAGTTCATGTGGAGATATCTTAAAAGCTAGTATTGAAGTGTCACAATTTTTTTCCTGTGCTTAGTTATACCAAAGTGTAATCTATTTTCTGAATAGCTCTCATATTTTGCTGCTTTAAATAGTAGAGTCATATATGATATATGAAGGAGAGGAATAAGAAGCATAAATGACTTGAGGATGACAGATTGACAAGGTAATTGACAAAAAACAAGAAAGAAAGTTCCAAGTGATGTCTTACATTTCTTGTCCAGACAGGTAAATGCTGTTGTTCTGGCAGTGAGTTCTCAGTGACAGTTACTGGCATTGTTTAGACTCTCTTGAGCCTTGAAGAAGAATCCATGTTTTAACCCTCAGAGACTGAGTGTTTAAAGGAATCTGGGCCCATTTCATTCAACTTTTTTGGTAGGTAGAGAGTGGTTTTTTCTGAATGACCAGTAGCAACACGAGTGGTGGTGAGTGAGTACCTTAATAATTTGCTTCAGTTAGATCTTCTGATGATCTCAGTGTGTGTGTGTGTGTGTGTGTGTGTGTGTGTGTGTGTGAACAGTGTGCTCGTGAAGTATGATTTGCAGGCAGATAATAAAAGATGGTGACATTTAATGTTAACATATACAAAGTTAAAATTTTGTGCATTAGGTGATTTACTATCATTGTAACAGCACTGCACACCTTGTGTTGCAGGTCAAGAGAACTGAAGATACCAACTGTTGATGAATCTGCAATAATCAAAGGAGAGGGAAAGGATAATGCAGCTGCTCAGTTAACTGTAGGAGAAAGTTCAGTGGTATCAGATACTAATGGAATACTTATTTATTCAATCTATGTTGCAACAGAAGGTGGAGAAGACGAATACTATCTATGTGATGTTACTGGGGAGAAAGGAGATATACACATCACAGAAAATGCAACGTTGGCTAGAAAATGTGATGGAATAAATGTACTAGATAAAGTACTAATAGAAACTGGTACAGTGGCTACCGAGAATGACACTGCCATGAGTGATCACAACTACATAAAATCAGATTATGTGGTTCAACAGAGTAACAGTGAAGAAAATAGAGAAAGAGAAGTAGTGAGTCAACCCCTCTTTATTTTCAAATGTGTTAGAAGTCAACTTGGTAAAAGTGGTAGAAAGTGTCATTCAAAGTTAGTGCAAGTAAGGAAAATTGTTTCATGTCCACACTGTGGAAAACAATTCAGAAATGAGGCTGTGTTTCTGACTCACATGAGAATTCACACTGGTGTTACTCCATTTTACTGTAGATATTGTGGGAAAAGCTTTCGGTTGTCACTGTCACTTAGAAAACACATGGACTCTTGTAAAAATATGGGGAAAGGACCATTTTCTCATCCGCTTACTTTAACAAACAACCGTTTTGTGTGTACACTTTGCAGAAAAAGTTACAAGTTGAAGTCAAGTCTTAAACAGCATATGAGAAGTCATTTTGGTACATTGAAAGCAAAACTAAAATGTGAAATTTGTGAAATGAAATTTTGTCGCAAGGCAGAACTTTTAGAACACAAGCGGCAACACCCAGAATCCCCTCCCAATATTTGTGAAATTTGTGGTAAGCTCTTTTTGCATGAGAAAGATCTAAGTGAACACCATATCAGTCATAGTGAAGATCGACCATTTGAATGCTCTCTTTGTGGCACCTGTTATAAACGAAAATCACATTTGTCTCGTCATTTGAGTAAAGGCTGTTCCCGAAAGCCTAACAAAAGGAGAACTCATGTGAAAAAACTAGGTAAAGAATTTATATGTGGTGTTTGTTTCAAAGTGTGCAAAAGCCAAAAGCTCTTGCTGCTACATAATATAAGTCACACAGGTGAAAAGAGATGGCAATGCTCCCAGTGTGAGAAAAGATTTGCCCAGTCAGGGGCCCTACACCGACATATTCGTACTATTCATGGTGGTGTAAGGGATTTTATTTGTAAAGTGTGCCATCGAAGCTTCACTGCAAAAGCCACCCTCTTGAATCATTCTCGAATTCATACAGGTGAGAAGCCATTCCTTTGTCAGTACTGCCCAAAGACATTTCGGACACAACAACAACATAGGCTTCATCAAGTTGTCCATACAGATGCCCGGCCACATTCCTGTACATATTGTTCAAAAACTTTCCGGCGCAGGCCTCATCTTGTGGTACATATACGTACTCATACTGGAGAGAAACCTTATCCATGTCCAGAGTGTGGGAAAGCATTTGCTCAGAAGAACGACATGACGAAACATCTCAATACTCACAAGAAGTTTCAGTGAGGGACTTTGAAAACAGATAAAAAAACTATATCAATTTAATAAATATTGTAATCCCTCAGAATCAGACACAATAAAGAACAAATGTGAACAATAAACGTACAGACTTTATTTACCACAATTTTCATAATATATAATAATACAGAATGACTTCTAGAATAGAGTAAAATATACAGTCACACTCATTAATATGTAAACAACACAAGGACTGGATTATTAATAATTGATACATAGTTGTATTTCCGTTCTTACATATGTTGGACTAAAATATTTGTTAAAAGTGGAGATCTATGAAGTGTGTACAGTATTCAAACCCTACCTAATCTGGATGAACAGTTGGGCAATGTTATTTTTTAGATTTCTGTACTGAATGAATTTCGCGTTGCAAGATTTGGTTGCTTTTTTTGATTGAATAAAATTTTGTTACATCCTCTATTATCTTTAGTGTGAAAACTATAACTGGTTAATGACTCATAACTGGAGTTCACACTTGTGTAAAATCCTTTAGAGGTTATCATGGTCAATAAATAATTTTATAGGCAAAGGTTATCATGCCTTTTGAAGATCTAGAGTTAGTTACATATACTAGTGAGCTTTTGACTTTTGAGACAACCAGAAGAAGAACAGTGATGAAGGATTTCAGTTTGAGTGCTGTTGTTGCATCTATATGTGATTTATTACAAAAGTAACATTTAAACAAGTCTCATAACAGCAATAATGAACTTTATTTGATATTTAAAATCAACAAGACGAGTTTTCTCAGACATGGGGAGGGTGCAGATGATCAAAAATTTCTTAATAAGTTGAAACAATGCCAAAGAAGTTCAAGAGACATGTGAAAAACATTCCTATTGTATTCACAGGGCATTGTGTATACATCTTTCGAAACATGTGAAGTGATATATGCCAGAAGTTTGTATCTATCCTTACAGTAGTTGCATTAGCAATCACTGCTTTGTTCAAGAAATTGTACTAGCTTGTCATAATGGTGACTATAGTATCACGTGGATGGGATGTTACCACGCTTTATATTGTGGATCAACATGACAATGAGTTAAGGATGGGCAAGACATTGTGATACCAATGCATTTTATTGCAAGTATATTGGGTATGCTAAATGCATGAAACACACTGTCTCCAGTGTTGGTTGGCTACCGGTTTTTCAAGTGCCTCTGCAGCCAGAGTAAACCAGGAGTATCTCATTCCAGAGAGAACTGTTGCTGCCATGATTAACTATATATCATTCTGGCAAAGTGGATGGACAGGCCATAGTAGAGCAAATCACTCACCAATTCAGTGTTGGACAACCACATCTAGTGAGCAGCCTGTACGAAACAGACACTGCTATTGGCAGCTTCAAATATTTAAAAAACCATAGGCTGATGACCCTGGTAGAGTACACATCGATAACTGGGATCAAATACAGAACAAAACAGCCAAATGAGAAGATTTAAAAAATCACACAAACTGGAGATTTAAATTTTTTGCATGAATCTAGTGTACATGAGTGGAAATTAATAGTTTATGTCGAAAGTTATCAAATTTTGAATGTACATTACTCATATTGCATACTTGGTTTTGCACATATTATCAGAGTCTGGAGATTAATCCACCCATGATGTTCCATAGTTTTCTGCTGGAATGTTGTTTGTTTCTCGGTGAATTGACCCTTTTGTATTGTCTCTGGTTCTTGCATGGTTTTTCTGGAAAACTCTCGACTTGATGTAACCCCAAAGAAAACTTCTGGAGCCAATAAACCTGACGAATTGAGAGGCCATGGAATATCACCATTTCTGCTGACGAGATAACCAGGAAACACAAGTCTACTTGCCCCATCCTACTGGAAAAATATTTCTTCATTTGGATCACAGGTATCAAGTTAAGCAAAAAAAAAAGTTACGAATGTGTCAGCTGAGTGTTTACAATTTGCCATTATCATGTTCAAATTCAAAAGTCAGGTTTAATTATCGCCCAAGATGACATTGTGTACAAACCATTAGTTTTCGTGAATGGAGAGGGGTTTCATGGAGATGGTGTGGATTTTAAATGGGCCAGTATCAAAAGTTCTGCTCATTAAAAAATCACTAATGTGAAAGTGACCTTTGTCCGTTATCAATATGTTGTGCTCTCCCTTCATTTTCTCCAGTAACATTTAACATTACTTGGCAAAAGCATAAGTGGTTACTGTAATTTTGAGGTTGGAGGACCTACACTTCTTGCATCTTGTATGGATGGTAGTGCAGATAATTCTTCACTAATCACTAATCGATTTCTGAGACCAAGTTCTGTGCTTTGCTGTCTAGCTGATTTTCATGGACATCTTCGTAAAGCTTGATATGTATGATCAATTTCTGTTGGATCTGGCTTGTTTTTACACTACCATCTCTCTTCTTTGTTGTGCTACTAGCAGCTTAAAAATTTTTCAACCAAAGATTGACAGCATTGGAAGGTGGCATGGGATCCCATGGGGTTAAATTAAACTTTTGATGGAAAGAATGTCAAGCTCCAACAAAATTATCATAATTTTTGTAATACACCTGTACAGTAAATGAACATTGCACATTAGACCAATGCTCCACGGCTACTGAAACTTCTACCTGTCTACAGGCCCAAGGCCAGTCCCCCACTCCCATAACCCCCACCACAGCAGCCAGTCAGTCCTCAAGTCCTCACCCTGTGCAATGAAAACAACATGAGTTAGTGAATCTCTCTTGACAGTAGCACTTAATTCAGGCAGGTTGTGGAGCATTCCCATGTGAAGGATGATTTCATGAGATGAAATGAGGTCATTTATATATTTTCCTTTGTTTCTCAGCAGGTAATTAAATAGGAACCTATTGACAAATTACATTCAACTAGGTGACTGCGTACAACACCTCACAGTGTGTTTTCAGTAAGACAATGCACCACTCATCATTTCTGAATTGCGACAGAATTATCTGAGCAGTATTCCATGGACATGAAGGTGCTTGTACCCAAGTGATTGAAGAAAGTGTATATCGCCAAACAAACATGTCCTCCATTATCAGGTTTAATGGCTTGATATTGAATGTTTATAAAATGTAGTGTTGCTTCAAATTCAGCCCTGTCTAGAGCTTGCAGTATGTTGTTTCCAGAATTAAAGTTCAAAAGGCTGCAGTTCCTTGATAGTGTTAGTATGTTTTGTGTTGTGTTATATTAATCTCATACAAGACAACAGTCCCCCCATACAAGACAAAAGTCCCACTATTTTATATTTGTAACAAATGACAGTATACATCTTCCCCCTACCCCATGCCAATTTAGGTATAATTCAAAGGGCAAAATGGGGTCAGAATGTTAAAAGTGCTCTCTCCTCTCTCTCTCTCTCTCTCTCTCTCTCTCTCTCTCTCTCTCTCTCTCTCTCTCTCTCTCTCTCTCTCTCTCTCCCCCCCCCACCCCTCCCCTCTCTCTCTCTCCCCTTCTCCCCCTCTCCCCCCCCTTCCCTCCCTGCCCCCCTCCATGTGTGCCCCCCCCCCCCCCACACACACAGAGAGAGAGAGAGAGAGAGAGAGAGAGAGCTTTGGGGGGTGGGGGGGGGGGGGCAGGGGAGAGTTGAGTACAGTCTGTCAAAGAAAGTATGAGGGGAAGGGAGCTGCTGAGGATGGGTAGATGGGTAGTAAGAATCGAAGATGTGCTGTAGGAGAAGTTCCCTCCTGCACAGTTCAGAGGATCTGATGCTTAGGGAATGATCCAAAGGTACATGTATTGGTGTTACAGTGTGTAACATGTACAGCAACTGTGGGGTCAAATGTTTGTGGCTAACCACAGTGGCCAATCATGCATTATTAGTTGTCACTCGAACTTAACAACAATAGTGGAACATAGCTGATGCGTGATGGCGAACAAACAACTTTACCTCTGATTGGATAGGAAATCCCTTATAATGGCTGTAGCAGGAGATAATAGGTACAAGTATGTGACAGGTTTGGGACCTGGACCATCCACAGAGGAGACATGTAAGATGGAGTATTTGGATCAGGAGTGGCATAGAGTACAAGAAGAGACAGTTGAAACCCTAACAAAGGTTTTGTTTTAGTTTTTCAGTGCCTTGCTAATATTTGATGATAAAGTGCTGGGTCACTGTGGTGACAGATTTGTCAATATCATACGAGAAATGGTGCAGTAGGTCTGGATCTGCTATTTTGGCAGCCTTTGAACACTCTGGTAAGTTTATCCATATACTTGTATAATTAAAACAGTGGAAAATCCAAGATGAAGTAATTGCGATAATGACATATTATGAAAAGGATAGATTACTACTCACCATATGGAAGAGATGTTGATTTGCAGACAGGCACAACAAAAAGACTGATAGATTTGAGCTTTCTGCCAAAAGGCCTTCTTCTAAAGTAGGGTACACACACAAATTTGCTCACACTGAGGCCTCAGTGGTCAGAGGCAGTCGTTACATGTGTGAGTTGCCCTTGTGTGAATATGTGTGTGTGTTTCCTACTTTGTAAGGCCTTTTGGCAGAAGGCTGCTCCAGTGTATAGCAGTCTCTTTGTTGTGCCTGTCTGCAACTCAACAGTTCCTGTATAAAGTGAGTAGCAATCTATTCTTTCTGTTGTAATGACTGCCATATTATTGGGCAGTGACTTTTTGACATGGATTAAGGGACTATGTCAAAGTGGAGGTACTGTTCTTTGGTGGTATGTCTGATGTGGGCAGAGGTTTCCCTTGAAACATCAGAGAGGGAGATATCGACATCCTCATTGTTTTTCATTAAACAAGGTTTTCTTGATCATTACTGTACTCATTTCTTATTTTGCCACTTACACTGCAGTCTTGATACTAAATGTGCTCTGTTGTTATACACCTGATGATATTTTTTTGAACTGTACTGCCTCTGAAGACCATCGTTACTGTAATTTTAATGATTGAAATTTTAAAATTGTAGTTGAAGTGTTTGCGGCAAGGCTTGCCAGTATGAGTTGGTCGTGTCTGGAAGGTATCAATAATTTGTGCTTTTTATTATTAAAGTTGGACTATTCTAACTTCCTGACATACATTTCTATTTTTACACAACGTGACAAGTTATCTGAAATTAGCATGAAATCTCTCAAATGAGCTAACAACGTCTGTGGTATCCTATAACCACACCTGTTTATTCCTCCCTGTTTTCTTTATTTTTGTATGTACAATATGCACTAGTTTCCGTGTTTCATCAATTTTTACTTTAGCGTGTTCAACTATGAGAGGTCTTAAGAATGCTTATGCAGTATTTGTTTTATTTGAAAATGTTCATTGAAACTTGAAGAACATAAAAGTTAAAAAAAACTAAGGTGTCTGACTAACTTCCAAGAGTTCATATTGTCAGTTACATTACAACTCCAGATTTGTTTCTGACTCCATGGCATGATGCCACATATTCGTATGAATCTTGTGGTGAAGAAAATTACAATGTTATTGTAATATTTTTTATGTAATTTATCTTACAGGTCCAACACTTACTGTCCAGACAGTCATTCTTTTGAAGTGAGAGGAACAAATGTGATTAGTGATACGTTCAAGAAGAGGTCAAATATTGAAAATGAAAACAAAATGGCACTTGAAGGTAATGTGTGCCTCAGAAGACCTATTGGAAAAGACAGTGTTAAATCATATATTATGCAGAAGTCCTGTCACGGCAGAATAGAAAATACCACTGATATTATAAGTGAAACAAATAATGGTTATGAATGCCAGACAAGAAATGATGCAGTTCAAAATACAGGATGCACTGTAGCTGCTACTGATTTTAACAAAATAAATACCTCAAACTCTGAATGTCCTGAAATGGAGATGGACATTCACCAAACAATAACAGAAGATTCTAGAGACAAGGAAATGCTTAATTTTTGCAACTCTGAGCATAATAGGATAGTAGAATCCAAGAAACAAAGGAAATGTGACAAAGGAGAGAGCCCAGATGTGGGAGCACCTCCGAACTTACAGTCTGATGCTGAAGAAGACATTTTAAATCAAAATGGTGCAGCAACAAAACAAAATCCAATTATGGGTTTAATAGAAAAACATGATGTGAAGAAGAGAGATAACAAGTCCTTTCGTTGCAGTGATTGTGAAAAAGTATTTTTTCAAAAAGATAGTTTCCTACGGCATTTGCGAATTCATACTGATGAGCGCCCTTTTACATGCCACATTTGTGGGAAAGGTTTCCGTGATTCAGGAGGCTTGACTCGTCATCTTAGAGATGTCCATGCACGTGTCAAGAACTTTAAGTGTGATATTTGTGGTACTTTGTTTGCTGCTAAAGCAACTTGTGACGACCACAGACGAACTCACACTGGGGAACGTCCATTTATTTGTGCTATATGTGGTAAACGCTTTAGTTCTAAAGCATCTCATTATATGCATGCCAAAACACATACTGATATCTTTCCGTATAATTGTAATTTCTGTGAAAGACGTTTTAGAAGACGTCAGGAGTTACTCGTGCACAAAATGACACATACAGGTGAACGCCCCTGTGCCTGTGATATTTGTGGTAGAGAATTCCGTGTGTCTGGAGAGCTGCAGAGGCACAAATTCGTGCATTCAAAGGATAAGCCTTATTGCTGTTCAGTCTGTGGTATGTCTTTCAGACAGAAACGTTATCTTGTCAATCATTTCAAAAAGCAACATAAGGATCAGTCGTAGTGTACTAGATTTTCATTGTGTGTGTGTATAACAGATGAAAATTGTTTTTACATGTTATTAAAATGCAGACTATACTTGTAAAAGGAGATTTATGATAAAAAATTGTATTAACTAAGAAACATAATACGTTTCATAAACAAAGATATTTTGCTGAGCAATATTTGTAAAAAAAAGAGGAGGGGAGTGTGAGTGATATGATAGAACAACTAATAGAGATGATATTCCATAATTTATTAATAAAATCTTCACATAAGAGAACAAAATCAACATGGTCTCCAGTAAGTTTCTAGCTGTTCATCACACAGTGTATATTGCTGATATAATTGAGGAAGGCATGCAACATTTATATCTTTATGTTATTGGTTTCTATCACAGATGGGCATTGTCAGGTCTAAAAATGAAAAATAAAAGAGTCAGCCTCTTTATAGTTCATACATTACTAGTAACTTAAGAGGTAGTTCTGCTAGATGTTATTTGTCAACATCAAGAAAATAAAACAGTTTTATTAGAACCATTTGGAATTGGCTATAAACTAATAGAAAAAAGTCACTCAGCATGTGCTAAAATGTGTTATGCAAAGTGAGCAACCTTATTGAAAGTCATATTTTCTACATGTTTTTTAAAGATGTTGATGTGAGTACATATAGAACTCTTGTCACTTTCATGAAAATACATAGTAAGCTGTTTCATGAAAATGAGAAACAGCAGATCAAAATTTTTACTCAGTTGCTAAATCAATTACTTTCTTATAATACAGGTCCACAATTTCTATAATTTTTAAAGATGAGATCACTTAACACAATTACATTTCAGTTTTTATAAGTATAATAACATTCAAAACTGATTAAGTACTTACATGGGCTGTTTTTAATTAGAATTTGAGCTTTCATTCTGCAACAAAGTGTGCATTGCTTTTTAAATTTCTTATTTGATTAAACCAAAGAGCCAGGCCAGAACTCAGATCCAGAATCATACATTTTCCATGCAATAATCATACTGACTGAGCTATCCAGGCACAGTTGGAAAAACTAGAGCACATCCTGCAACATGTTTAAAGAACCAATATGAAATTAAGCCCTTGCCTTTTCTAAGTCATTCCTCCTTTCTGCTTGGAGTGCAAGCCCAGTGAGGTATGCAGCAGATCTGTGAAGTCTAACAGGTAGGAAAGAGATTTTGACAAAATTGAAACTGTGAAGAGAGGTCACAAGTCATACTCAGAAAAAGCCTGTTTGCAGGAGGCAACAGTCTAAGTTCAAATCCTGGCCTGGGATGCTGTTTTTGATCAGTTAGGCATCACTTTATATAATTTCCCAGTCTGAATGGTTACATTGTGATGAACCACAGTGACTGATATGTCACTCACATTTGAATCTGTTGATTAGATGAATCATTATTTGCTAGAACAATAGTATTGCTGCAAGCTACACTGCGTTCAGTGAGGTATAAAACTTTGCATTGCTGGCTGACATGCTTTAGGTTGCCACTTCAGTCCCACCATCAGGAGTTATTTGTTGTTTAGTCTTTATCATTTCTGGAAGTTTCTTGAAGTTTCTCATGTTTGTAGTTTTTGCATAATGTTTGTACAAACAACAGCACTCTTCCTCCAGGAGTTCAGTTCTGTCTGTGTGGTACTGTTCACAATGAATATGCTTTCAGTGCTAAGTGGTGTATTTCACTGATGACTCTGCTATCGGAATTGAACTTGATTGTGGCTATGATGTGACATTGTGTGGTGGATAAATCAGGTATTTCAAAACACCTACATCACCATGACTCCAAATAGACCACATAAAAGCCATCACCTACACAGACTGGGACCAGAATACAAGCAATACATTGTTTCCTAGGTCCATATATATTCAGAAAATCAGTAGATCACCAGGCAGCAGCAAGTCAACAACACATTAGACTTCCTTCAGTGTTTTCAGAGACACTGGTCAGGACCTCACAAAATGGCTGAAATAATTTGACTGAGTCACCAGATACAACAAGTGGTATGATATGACATGTTGTTAGCAAATGTGTACTTTTAGTAAAGCACAGCCCACCAGTGGTTCAAGAACAGCAAAGAGAGGCTTGATAGCTGTGACAAATTCCAGGGCAAACTGAAGGAAACATTTGATGACAGCAGTTCCACTTAGAAGAGGAACAACTGATAAACAGGACCTAAAGTCATGTCAAAATAGCACAGTCTTAAGTACAGAATGTTTTGGCCCTATGCCACATTGTGAATCCAAATATGACAGGAGCCAATAAAATATCACACTTTATGGTAGGAGTCACTGTACCAAGCTTTTCTTGTAAAGGATGCCACAACAACCAAGAAATTCATCAAGTGGTGCCAGTGCATCAAGGAAATGCAGCAGAAAAATAGTTGGAAAAAAGAGGTGTGACTGACTCCCAAATGTGGTCCATATGGCAGTGGAAGAAGACCACCATGACCTCATTTATCTCATATACCATGTAATAAAAGCTAGTCTACACAATGACATTTTGTTGTATCACTTATTGTGTGAAATGGGTTTCATGCAAATAGTTTCATAAGTGACTAGAGATGGTGACACCAGTGTAAACTTCAGTTTGGTTGTTTTGTGAGTGCTGTAGTCATGTCCTCGGTGAAAGTTCTGACAGCTGCACAAGTTGTGGTGAAGTCAATGCCAATTTGCATGAAATTTCTGTGGAAGAAAAGAAATAAAAGTGCATTTGAGTTCATGGCGGGATTAAGAAAAGATGCCTGCAACAGTAATGAAGAAAAATATTATTATACATGAAGCATTATCACCATAACTGATATTACAAATCAAATGGTGTGCAATGTAAAGTGCAGAGCTCACCCTGTTAGAAGGTGCAATTTTAGTTGACAATGAAGCGTTTGTATTAAGTCTTTTTCAGAGCTTGATCCATTGAGTTTCAGTGAAAAAATACAGCTCACTATGTTGTGGAAAATGCATTTGGAATTTGCATGTATGTAAAGCGAACACTGCTAAGCATGGAAATAGTTGACAATATTGTCAGAGCTATATGTATGTTTCATAACCATCAGAGAAAAAACAGCTCCCCAAAAATATGCACAGCCATAGCTAATATACCAGGGGTTTGTTGATTATGGAATTTACCAGTTATGAACAAGAGTAAAGATAAATACAAAGCTGCAATAATTATTTGAAGCAGCTCACATTAAGGAAGGCATGTTTGCAAAATTTTACTTGAAGTGCCATGGCAACATTTCAAAATTTAATCATATGTACTATGATTTGTGCATGGGAAGCACGGTTGTGACTTTTAAGTAAATGAATATTGAATAAAGAATTCAGCTTTCCAGATATTGACCAACTCAAACCATGAAATTGTTGTTTTGTGGATGTGGGCTGTTGCAAAGCCAGATGTTTTGTATGCTTGTATCTTTCTTAGTTCATATGTATATGTACTTCTAATTGTATGAATTTTGCTCTACAGCTCAGGTATTGTCAGTCAATCCATGATCAGATCACATATGACACACTCAAGTGTAGTAACACCTATGCATAGCAAAGATATCTCAAAAGCAAACAATTACCTCCATTCCCCACTTGTATTTCAGTTTGCTTACACTCCACCAATGCAGCTAACCTTAAGACTTAGGCAACTAGTCTTGCAAAATTAGGAACAAGCCAAAAGTGTTTAGTTTCACCAAAGGGTTGTGCAAACCTGCACCATGTATGCTCAGTGGTTGTTAGTGTAGTTGCATGCAACCCAGTTTCATCATGTAAACTGGCCTTAAGAGAAGAGGTACAGCAGCTTAAGGCATCCAGAGCTGTTGGACAGAGTGATCAAGAGATAGCCATGAATGTTGACCCCCATGTCAGAAGGTAATAGAGAACATTGAAAGAGAGATGTATTGTTATTTAGCATCAATCTCTGCCTTTAATTGAACTCACCAGTAAGAATGGACTTGGCCAACTCGGACTTATGCCTTGTCTGTCAAACTACCACCCGGCATCTGATCAGTGGCAGATACAAGCAACTCATCCACTGACTGTAATACCCCATAGATGAACCAATATTTGGAGAATGGAGGGCAACACGCTAGTATGTTTTCACTGTGGATATGCTGTGAGCTAGTGTAGAGAAAGAAGATTGGTGTTGAACAACTAATACACTGTCAGACATCAACTGTCATGACAGTCATATTCATGGCAGTTAACTGTGGAGGATTGTAGTTGACCTGTCAGACAAATAGCCTTGCTATGGACAAGGTCACTCCCCAGACCTGCTATAGCTGTTGAAAATCATCAAAAAGAGGTAACAGATGCGTGTTTAGCTGCTGAATTTAGGAAAACTAAACGAGGTGATCATCTATGGAGATGAGGCTGCCACAGATGAAATCCTCCATGTACAACAGTCACCAAGTTGTCAGGAAATCTCAATGATATCACCGTTGATGGCCAACCTGTATAGGTGCTAGTCAACTTTGGCTTTATTTTCAGTAATGTCAGATGCTTATATCATCAGGTAAAGAAGACGATATTCCATGAAAGAAAATTGATTGTGCTGAAAGTTGCAAATGGGAAATATGAGGGTTGCCCAGAAAGTAATGCAGTGCATTTTTTTTTCAACAATTCTTCATTGAATATAATGACAGTTACACACACAAAAGAATAGTGTTTTGTCTACATACTCCATGTAATCTCCACCCAGTCCTATGGCCCTCCTCCAGCATGAAACAAGGGCATGTATGCCCTGTCGGTACCAATCCTTGTCCTGGCGGCATGCCAGAGAGCGTGAATCACCTCCTATCATCCTCCAAATGCCTTCCACGAATGGCATCCTTTAATGGCCCAAACAAGTGGAAGCCCCAAAGAACTGCCTTCTGATGACCTCACCCTCCGTGCCCAGTGACTAACTGTACTTCTGTCAACAGCAGATGCCCCATAGACTTTGCACAAGCGTTTGTAAATATTCCCCAGTTTCTTTCTCTACAGTAAGAAATTCACTGACAGCATGTGGCTTGTAATGTACATCATCTACAAATGCCATTTTGAAACAGTGCTGCAGCTACACTATCTGTTAGAAGTGATGGAAATTTTACACACTCACTCAAAAGACTTCAAGTAATATACCCGTAATGTTTTTTGTAGCATTTTTTTAGACTGAGGGGAAAAAAATGTGATGCATTACTTTTCGGCAATCCTCATATGTCCAGCTGAGGAACATGTATTGCAAAAAACATCTATCAATTACAGAACACAGCCCTTCAAATTTGTAGTTTCTATAGAATGTAGTTGTAGTATTATTTTCAGATGAGATTGGCTCACAAAATAAATCTACATGTCAACGACAATTGTAGACAGTGTGAGTGTTAAAGGGGAGCTATGAATCCCTAAAGGTATGTCCATAGTAACAGCCTAAACAGTTTAGGAAGGGCGCCTCCACTACCACCACAAACAATGCAGAAGAGGATGCTACTCTGAAGGCTGCCAATAGAATCTGGCCTGACCAAGGAACATCATCAGCGAGTGTTAGCCTTTTCCACTAATTTTCAGGTGCAAAAAGCATACCAAATGGCCCATAGTAAAACACCATATCAACACAGGGGATCATCCACCGATTATTCAGTGCTTGTTTCAGTTTCTGACACTAACATAATGCAGGAAATTCTGCTGTGGTTTATGTTCACAACTAGCTTTAAGAAATCTTAACAAAAGTCAGAGGCAGAAATAACAATCTAAATGGTCAAGACAGTGGCTTCTTAAATAAGGCAGTATTACCATAAGGTATTAATTTACTTTGCAACTTACGTTGCAAATATTCATTGCCATTCACAACTCCTCATAAAATACACCAAAATACCTGTACCAGAGTAATTTTACTATATAGAAGGCTGATAGCGGCATTGCTGTTCCTGTCGACAGGAAGAAACTACAAAGATTTAGAATTTTTGACAGCAGTGTCCAAACTAGACTGAGTGGAATGATACCCGACATATGCAAATCTGAATACACCATCCTGAAGAGGGCTTTCATGAAGACAAGTCAGGTATCTTGATTATGCAACATTTAGATATAATATGTTACATATAGGCCTAATTTTTTTTACATTTTTGAGGCATTTTGAACTCCATATGTTCTAATTAATTATAGGAATGGCTAATGAGGTCCTTTTTACTTTGTTTCTGACCATAAGGGGGTTTTCAATTCCCTATTTGAAGTGTATCAACAACCTATCATAAACTTTTACACCAGAATAAAAAGCTCTATTGTGGACTCTAGATAGGAATTCAAAGTCTATATGAAAAGTTTTACTTTTAATATTATGGTAGTACATTGCACAGTTTCCCTTTAATTCACTCTTTGTTGTGAATCATGTTTACCATTAGGCAGTAAAAGTATTGACTCACACGTATAGGGATCCATATGTCCCTGAAGACACTACTCCAAAATGTTCCTTTATCAATTTAACACAATATTCTGACTGCACTCTTCTGAGGGATAAATACTTTTTATTTTCCCTACACTACCACAAAAGATCTGTCTCGCATCTTTTATAGAGATTAGTGGCTTGTCTTGGCTAAAAGTAATGACGCACTCTATTAATTCAGAGCTGGTCTCTGCAGCAGCATGAACAAAAGGTGTAGTAGGACTTCCACAAAACCTCAGATGTTGGTGAGGATGTTCTTCACTTTTCAAGAAAACAAATACAATGTGGCCTTGATGATTGATTTTTGTAAACATAATGCAATATCTGGAAGAATTTTTACACTTTTGTAAAGTACTCAACAGTAAGTGATCCTTCAAAATATCCTTAATGAGACAATAGCTGCTTTTTGCTGAAAATTCTTCTTTGGACAGAAAAATGGTGGGTCAGCCGTAGATTCCAACTGTGTCATCAGGGCACATGAAGTTTGCAGTGATATCTGCACTGATCAATAGGTGCATGTTCGACTGGCTCTTGAGTAGTGCAGTGAAGTCTTGGGTTGTGTGTGTCTGTTCAGAAATATATAATGTAACAAGAATGTTTTCGAACTTGAACATGTCTGTGGAGTACTTTCACCAAACTTTGTTACTCCTATCATAATTTAAACCATAGCTTTTCATACAATGGGAAACCCAGGATGGAGTGAAACAATATTATGAAAAGGAAAGCTGCTGCTTACCATACAGCGGAGATGCTGGGTCACAGATAGGCACAACAAAAGGACTTTCACAATGTAAGCTTTTGGCCAACAAGGCCTGTGTCGAAAATAAATAAACACACACACACACACACACACACACACACACACACACACACACACACACACACACACAAATGCAGTTCACACACATATGCAGTTCACACACATATGGCTGCAGCCTCTGGCTTCCTAAACACGCAGAATCCTAAACCCCTCACCAGGTTCAGATTCATTGATGATATCTTTGCAATCTGGATCGAGGGTGAGGACACACTATCCACATTTCTCCAGAACCTCAATAGGTTCTTACTCCTTTGCTTCACCTGGTCCTTCTCAACCCACCAAACCAAGTTCATAGATGTTGACCTCCACCTCAAAGATGGCTAGATGAGTACCTCTATCCGTATCAAGCCTACTAACTGCTTCGACAGCTGCCATCCATTCCTTACCAAGAAGTCCCTTACATACAGCCTAGCCCCACATGGTCCACATTTGCAGTGACGAGTGGTCTCTGTTGAAATATACTGATGGTCTCACTGAGGCCTTCACAGACTGTCTGGAAAAAAAGGTGCTGTGCCTTATCTTTCCTGTCTCCCGCAACCTCCCTAAGTCTCACCGTCTGGCCACAGAGGATCATTCC
This sequence comes from Schistocerca gregaria, assembly GCF_023897955.1. Taxonomy (NCBI): domain Eukaryota; kingdom Metazoa; phylum Arthropoda; class Insecta; order Orthoptera; family Acrididae; genus Schistocerca; species Schistocerca gregaria. The sequence goes on from NC_064920.1 coordinate 622,579,417, forward strand.
CCTCGAAATTCAGTACCACTCAGGACTGGAGCTACTGAATTACATTTTCCACAAGGATTTTGGCTACCTCTTGTCATGCCCTGTAATGAGAAATGTCCTGCCCACTATCCTTCCCCCTCCCACAGTGGTATTCTGTTGTACACCAAACTTACACCAAGTACTTTTCCATTCCTATACAACCCCGGTTCCCTATCCTTTACCTCATGACTCATATCCCTGTACTAGGCCTAGATGCAAGACCTGTCCCATATATCCTCCCACCACCACCACCACCACCACCACCACCACCACCACCACCACCACCTCCTCCTCCAGTCTGGTCACAAACATCACCTATCCCATCAAAGGCAGGGCTACCTGTGAAACCAGTCATGTAATCTACAAGCTAAGCTGCAACCACTGTGCAGCATTCTACGTGGGCATGACAACCAACACGCTGTCTGTCCCCACGAATGGCCACCAACAAACTGTCACCAAGAAACAAGTGGACCACCTTGTTGCTGAGCACGCTGCCCAACACAAGATCCTTCATTTCAGTGACTGATTCACAGCCTGTGCCATAAGGATACTTCCCACCAACACCAGCTTTTCTGAATTGCACAGGTGGGAACTCTCCCTGCAATATATCCTATGTTACTGTAACCCTCCTGGCCTCAACATTCATTAGTCATCTTTCTCAACCATCCACTCCAGCACTACACAGCTCTCATTCCACTTATGCACCCAGTCTTTTCACTTCTCTCCTTTTCCGCTACTCCCCCCCTCCCCCTCTCCCCCCCTCCCCCTCCCCCAACATCTCCCCCTGCCCACCTGCACCTAGCTGCCCTAGTCTTTCTCCACATTGTCTTTGTGTGCTCCCCATACTGTAACAGTCTTTTTGTTGTGCCTATCTGTGACTTAGCATCTCTGGTATATGGTGAGTATTAACTTTACTTTTCATAATATTGCTACAAACCATAGCTTATGATCAGTATGGGGTATGTGAACCTATGAGTGTTACTCAGTTCACATCCTGAAAAAAATTGGCGCTTATACAACACAATACTTTTAATTAGCTTTAATAATAAATGTTAAATAGTTATACATTTCTGAGAAAAATAAAAAAGTACAGAGAGTAATGAATGTCCATGGCAGTTCCGAAGTTCAATATGACCTGTGGGGGCAACACACAATCAAATGACGTTTCATGTAGCCACTTTTCCTGACATGGTAGTTAATTCCAAAATTTTGGGTCTAGGAACAGAATGCATGGTGGTCATCAGAACGTATTTTTAATAGTGAAAAGGAAAGAGAGCAGCTTCGTAAAATTTTCACTTTTCTATATTCAAAAGGGCTTAGAGGGCATTGTTGGCAATGTAAAATCAGTTAAGTGATTGCACAATGGGTCACTGCTGGTAGAAACTTCCAGTTCCCATCAAGTTAAAGTTTAGTGCCTTAGGGAACACACCCTCAAAACTGAGCTGCATGTCATCTTGAATTGTAGTAAAGGTATTGTGTCTTGCAGGGATCTCATGGACATTCCTAAGGAGGAACTAAAAGATGAGTGGGGCTGCAGATGGTATAGTCAATGTGCAAAACATTGTGAAGAGGATGTATGGGGATCTTGTAAAATGTGATTCCTTTATCCTGGCATTTAATGGCACGTAACTTCCTGAGCATGTTAAACCATGTTTCCTTCTCCTAAACATACGGCCTTATGTCCCCAACCCAATGTGCTATTTCAAATGCCAGCACTTAGGACATACTACTCTTGGGTAGTATGGCTTGTTCATCTCTGCTGAAGTGTTTGTATTTCTCTGGAGCTCACCACCTCTGGAGTTGGGACTGCTGTAAATATCTGGAAGGAAGGAAGATACAACTTAAGACTATGAAGCAGCATATCGCATAGTGAAGCCAAAAAAATGTATAAAGCTATGCTGTTCCTATTGTTCGCTTTTTCTTTTACCTCAGTTCTTAAACAGCTGGTGCATACATCTGAAGCTGCAACACGAGTGAAGATTGGTGGTCTCAGCACAATTACCTGTGTCTGTCAATGCACTTGTGCTGTTACAGTTATTTCAATTCCTTTTCCCTACCTCCCAGAACCACAAGAAAGGCCAAGGTTGTTGACATAGCAGAGCTCCCTAACCCTCCAAAGATTCAGTCTAGTACACCATACAGTGCTGCCACAACCACAGCCATAGTTATGGCTTCAAAGGCAAAAAATCAAAAGTAAAGTGGCCACCACTGATGGAGTCAGGAAGTAAACAGTCTGGTAATGTCAACAACATAATCTGTTTCCAGGAAACACATGTTGAAGCATTTGGTGCTACGGCGCTGTACACTCTATGGCAGGGATGACCCGGCTGTAGAAAGGGCCGAGGGAGGACTTGCTGTGTTTCTCAATAACACACAACATTCTTCTGCTCCTCTCCCTCTAGCTGCTGACCTGTAAGTGGTTGCAGTTGCAATTCTTATACATCACAGGATAAGTTTGTTCACTACAGTTACCTCCACATGATGCAATTGACTCTGAGGCTCTAATGGATCTTACAGAACATCTTCACACAGACAATGGCAGAGCATTTTGTGTTGACTACAGCCACTGTCAGCCAGGATTCAGTGTTCCATCACGACCGTGCCACCATGGAAATGGGTGAGTTGGACTTCAGGTCTAACAATTTGGAGTCCTGTAACTGTTGCCAGTAGTTACTGGAGCATTTCCTTTACGAGCTGCGTAAGAAAGACCTTGGAGCGAATAGTTACCCATTGTCTGCTTCCTAGAGGTGACTATTCAGTAGGCTTACCTGTGTCAGCAACATTGAATAGGTATATTTTTTGATATCAGTAAGATGTCTGATACTACTTGGCAACACGGTATTCTAGAGCAGCTCCACCAATGGAGCTTCCATGGCCATCTCTCCATTTCCATTTGGTCCCTCTCATCAAAGTACTGTTTATGGTACTGAGTTCATGCTACTATGTCGAAAAGTTTCGAACAGGAGAATGGTGTTCCTTAGGGCAGTGTTTTAAGTGTTACCCTCTTTGCCATAGCTGTAACAGTATCATGTCTCCTGTACTGCACCAACAACCTGTCAGTTGCAGTGTACAGTAGAGAGGCTGGGGGAGTGGGTTGAAGAGACTGATTTTACAATCTGTGTATGTGGTTAATTTCAGTCATTCTCACCATATTTTTTTATTTAACTGAACTGGGTATGTGGAACACCCTGAGATTATGTAGCTGTATACATGGACAGGTCTAAACAGGGTGACTCCATTGGTTGCTCTGTTGTTTTTCCAGATTGTGTCCTCAAGATTTGGTTGCCTCTGGAACTCATTGTATTCAGTGCTGAAATATGACAATCTTAAGGATGCTGGAGCAAATGAGATGTGCCATACCTGCTAAATTCCTTGTCTGTTCCGACTCCGTGAATGGCCTTCAGTCTCTGCAACACTGTATCCAGTTGATAAAGTAGTCTGAGATATCCAGAAAACCCTCCTCCAGCCACAAAGGCTCAGAAAGGAGGCATCCTGCTGGGTGCCAGGGTACATGGATATTCCAAGGAATGAAAGGGCAAATGTAGCAGCCAAGGAGGTGTGTCACTTTCCTTGGTTAGTTCTGTGTGTCATCCACTTGCATGCTATCATCTCACTGTTGAGGTACAGAGGCATGCATTGATGGTAAGATGAGTGACTGGAAGTAACAGACAACAAGCTCCATCCAGTTAAGCCCAAAATGCAGCTGTGGTGTACTTCTTCTCAGCGACACAGACTGGACGATGTTCTCCTTACCCACCTTTGTGTGGGCCACAGTCCTATGATGCACGACTTCTTGCTACAGTGAGGGGACCATCCAATGTTTGGTGCTTGAGTCATGCAGATCTCTGTGTGTGTCACATTTTACTAGACCATATTTTATTTTCTGTCCAGTGGGTAGCAGCAGATTTGTTGACAGATCTGCCCTCTAATTAAAGTAACTTTCAAATTAATGTGGTGAGAGTTTTAAGGTTTTGTGATTTGTCCAATATGTTTCCAAAAATTTTGGTAAAGAGATGTTAATATGTTACAGTGTGAATGGCTCACCCACGTTTCTTCAAGTGGTCAGCCAGTCACATTTCCCTGTGCCTTTCTTTTAACTCCTCTGTTGTTTTATATCTGTTTTAATCCTAGGTATAGCACTTTCCAACCTTTTTCTATTTTCTTAAGGTGTTTATCAGATAGGGTGGTGGTGTAGGACGAAGTGAGCGAGGTAGGAGTGAGTACATAAGTGTCATTTTATTGGTTTCTCCCACACTGTATAACAACTATTTTCATAATTTTATCCACATTTGTTTCTGTTAATGTGTGTAAGGGTGCTGATAACCTCACTATTGTTGTATTGTTGCTACTCTACATCACTATGGGAACTGAGTAGCTGAGATGACAAAATTTTCAACTGTGATGGTGCCACTACTCAAATGGTGCTTGTCGTTGGAAGTGCACTCTGATGGTATCACATCAAACTCCTGTATGTAAACTGGCTCCAGGACAATCTAAGCCAGCTGTAATGCATTCGGTTAAGTGTGTGATGACTGGCATATTGGTTTGGTTTCTGTTATTTACGTTATGGGCACTGGTGGGTTTTGGTAGAACTCTGTTTGGAATGATTACTTAAAAAAAAACTTTCTCTGTGTAGAAAGTTTTCCATAATAGGTCTCATCTTTATAAAAGTGGTGATGATTTGGAACCTGTGAGACCTGTAAATCGGTCTTCGAACTTTTTATTTAAAAAAAAAAAAAAAAAAAAAAAGAGTGAGAATTGTTTTCTCAGCTATTGAGGAACTACAGCTGCTTCTAATGCAAACTGAGCTGGATTATCATATGCAAATATGCAAATGGCAACAGCATTACAGGCAGTGCAAGCAATAGTGCACGTAACAGGTGTAATATCTGCATCATGCAAAAAGTGAAAAGTAGGATGCTACTGCCGATGACTACAGTTTTATTTTATGGCTTGCCAGATTTCCAATGTGGAAAGAAAAAACATCATGCTCTTATCAGAAAATCCTAGAATATGTCATCTAATACAGAAATTAGAGCTGTTAACAAATCTGGCAGAACTTGAATTGCCAATAATATTTTCCCTATTTCAAGAACATTTTTTAATAAAGAAAAATGGTATTGCACCCAGGTTAGAGGTTTTGACAGCAGAAAAATGGCCCCAAGCAATATCCATAGACTGGTCCACCAACTTACAGGGATTAGGTAGAAATTGCAATTTAAATGTTTGTTTGGGCAGAATTCCAAGTACACTCTATTCAGGGACAGTATTGTGCATCTTTCTCCTTATTTGGAAGTGAGGAATTTGCATTAAGGAAATCAGGTCCTTATCTGATGGAAGCAATGCAAATAATTCAAGGCTATGAAACTGCCCACACAACCAAAAGTTTGTTTATAATGGAAGAAGACTTCGTTGCAGTCAGCTCTCTGACACTGATAGTGCAGGACATCATGCCAAGTGCAGGAGAGCCCTCACCTGCACCATGGCCCAGGCAACCCCATAAACAACTACACTAGTAGCAATGGACCCTCTCAGTGCCTGTACACATTGGTTCCTTTGTTATTCAAACAGAGTACGCCCCTTTCGATGCGCAACATGCCACAGGTGCAGCATAAAGGGACACTTGCAAGAGGTTTCTTATAGCAGTTCCAATGAAAATATGTGCCAACTTGTGGAAGTGAACCAACTGGGGGTAAACCTATCGAAGTGCATACTTCTCAGAATGGAACACAGCAAATATGCTTAAATGGGTTTATACACTCGGTGAAGTTGCTACGTGACACTGATGCCCCTGTGCCCTTGCAGGGGGATGCCATCATGTGTGCTTGTTAGAAAAACTTCAAGTTTTGCTCACAGCCAAGTCACCCAAGTCACTAATCCTGTAAATTTTCTTATTTTAGATCATCCCGGTGTGGATAATGTTTTCAGTATAGTCTCCTTTCACACTGTAGGATTTACAGTTAATGAAACAGTACATGCCATGCAATCTGAAAAGCCCTGTGCTGCTCTAAAGACTGTCTATGATGGATACCTACACATTTTCTTGCAAGGATTAGGGAAGGTGAATAATCTTGAAGCCCACATCACATAAGGCAATGCTGCACCACACTTTTTTAAGCTCAGCTGGTGCCCCTAGCTCTACAAATTCCCCTTAAAAATGAACTGGACACACTGGCCAATCAAGATATATTAATCCCTATTGTTTGTGGGCTCTATGATTATATCTGTCCCTTCCACACTAGAGCATATTATAAGTAGCTGATCATATGATCAGATACTACAAGTATTCCAAACTGTGCTGAATCCTTGGTGGTCTCTTGGTTACAGACACAATTTCAAAGGACCATCTCCATATCCTTGAACTCTTGTTCCAGGCACCGGCAGCAAGTGTTCTATCATGCTACTGCCCTTGACATATTTGGAGTTCAGCCTCTTGGACAACAGACCTCTTGGGCAACAGACTTGAACAAGCAGAACTCTCTGTTGTAGTTACCACCTACAAGGAAATGATGTTCGACACCATACCTAAATTCTTCTACAGTTTTCTAGCGGCTTAAGGGCCACCCTAACTGATTGCCACAACCCAGTGGAGTTGCTTTATCGCCACTCTCTCACCACTCACTCAGCTGCGTTGCACCTGTCCCACGGGCCTGTGTCATTATTGAGGCCTCTTACTTCTGGCTGGTGCCCGCAGTGGGGCCCATGAGTTATGGATGCTACCCAACTGGGATCCTTGGGTTGTTCTCTGTCTGTCATGGGCCCATTGATCTGCCATCCCTCCCAGTGGCAGCTCCTCCAGACCATGCACCACCTATGTTTTTCTCATAAGAGAGAAAGGGGGTGTGGAAATGATGTAGAGTCACTATCTGGAATCACTATGGGAACAGAGTAGCTTGTGCAACATTACTGTTGTCTGTCATGGCCAGATGGCAGTTGTCATCAGGAGCACCTTCTGACAAAACTACATAAGACTCCTGTGTATAAGTTGGCCTATGGCCAGGATTAGTCAGTCGTAATGTGATCAATGAAGTGTGCTAGGACCAGCATATTGATTTGGTTGTGTTGTTTACCTTGCAAACTCTGATGGTGCATGAACTGGACTTTGTTTGGAATACTTATTTAAAATAGTGTGCATTGCTTGGATAGTATTCTGCAACAGGTCTCGCCTTGCCAAAGAAATTGGGGTAAGCCCCCATTAGTTTTGTGCATTACTCACCTGTTCAAAAATTTTATTTGTTTGATCCATGTGCTTTGATATATAATGTACTACAGATATTAGCCAAATATGTTAATATTTACATTGGCAGACAATGGTTTAAGTACATTACAACAATTTTTATAAGATTTGTTGCATTAGGCAATTAAGTGTTGTGTTTTATCACAACCGGCACATTTTCTGTTGTAGGTATTCCTTTATAGAGAAAAATAGTGGCACAGCAAATAATATGTCATGGATTTACAGAATTGTGTATTGTTTTCAGTAGAGTTTGTACCAAGACATAGCAGCCTGTACTTATTTTAGCATTTATTTGATCAATGTGTTTATTCCATTTTACATTATCTTATATCCAAATATTCAGTTACCTATTAACAGTTACAAATGACTGAGATGTTCTGTGTGGTGTAGAATCTCTTGGGTACAGTTTTTCTGCTGTTCATGCTTAATCTGTTGTTTGTAGCTCATGTGCTGAGATATTCAGTGAACAAATTTACCGCTTTATTTATGACCTAGCTACTTGGATGTGTAGAAACTCCCAAGTTCTTGCTTTATGACTGATGGATGTTTGTTGGAAGATATATGTACAAAAATAAGATATCCTGTTGTGAACCCTCTAAGGAGATAAAGACTACAGGAAACTTAGTCTTGTTCCTTTTAATATGAGTGTATAAATAACTGTTCAACTGAAACTGATTATTATTTATGGTGAAAAGCACCAGTAAGTAAAATCTACTGATAAATGAGTGTAATAATTACAAGGTTTTTAAAGAAGCCTGTGCAAAATTTGCTGAATAACAGGTGCATTGTCCTAGTAGAAAATTCCATAAGACAGGTCCTAGGTATCAAAATAGCTCACCATCCTTATTCTTCATACCTGATTCAGTTAGTGTTGTTCTGTTTCCTGACATTAAAAATACCTTAAAGCAAAGGACTTTTTTTTGTCAAACAAGAAAATTATTTGTGCTACAAGGTAGTATTATGAAGAGATAGAAAGAAACTTAAAATCTAGAAAAATAAATTAAAGCTTCTGGACAAATTGTATTGTGCTCATTGGAGGTTATCTTGGGATTTCTTTTTAATTGAAACTTTTTAATCCACCACTGCAGCATGTTAAAGAAGATTTGAAGAAGTAAGCTGTATTCTGCATTTGTGTGAAATGATTTTATGTGAGCCACAGAAAGAAAGGACAGGATTTTGATCCTGTTTCCCCTTTGTCCATGGTATTTAACCACTGTGTGTTTTGCCTAACATGTATGGTTCATTGTCGTGTAAAAAAGGAAACTTCATTTAAGAAAACTATAAAATTATAAGACAGAATTGCTGGCCACTATGTCCCTCCTGGAGGTGAAATTTTTTGTATCATCGGTAGACACACATACATAAAACTATCTCATCTTCTCAGTTCACTAGTTCTTCTTCAGAGAGAAAGATATGGTAAGGAAGGTTGAAAAGGTAGGGCAGATCACTCAGACCGTAGAATTAGAGAGCATGCTCATCTGTTGTGAGAACAAAGGGGAGATATGACTGTCTTTCAGGGGAACAATGGGTTTTCTAATGGAAGGTAGTGGCCCAAAGCACCTGTTTGACACTGTTTATGCCTGTCATGTCAGCAGAGGATGTTGAGGAAGAAGACTCCAGGCTTCTTGGACTGAACACAATTAAAAGACAAAAACTACTTTAAATTAAATAGTTGGCTCATTTAATTTTGTCCTTCATCTGTACATAATAAATAATATTATTGGTATATTATGTGTATGCATTCTATTGTATGTTATCCCTACAATGTCTTCTAATACCTCTTTGCCTTACAGCAGTTTAAAGAAATATTTTGATAGTGCATAGAGAAGTAAATCAATCAGCGAAAGAAGACTTAGTCCATGAACAACAAAGGCAATGATGAATAGTAACTTATTTTGCAACACTGTGACTAATCACTGACTACTAAGTACTGTAATTTCCATATACCAAGACTGCTGAATGGTGCAGTGGACAAAAAAATTAAATATAAAGTTATGAGTCAAGTAGTCTCAGTTAATTTTTTAATGTAATGATGTTACTTGAAAAAGGCATTCTCTTTTCAAGTTCTGAAATAAAGAAGGTACTACATCCTAAATGATCTGCAGCTTCTAGTGAGAAAGAACCAAGTTAAGAGGAGGTTTTTCTTCTCTCCATAAAAACTGCCACATTTCAAATCTGCAGGCTGTTAAAAAAGACATTATACTGACAGTATTAAAACTATCACAAAATGTGTGCCAGTACATGAGCACTGAGGAGGAACTATGGCCACCACTGGCTACAGCATAAGTATGGTGCCTTGCACTTGTGGTCAAATATGCAAGAGAAATACTAAAAGGAGCACTAGTATTGAGGTTAAAGAGCACAAAAGCAACATGCTAGGATGCACAGAGAGTGTATAGAAATTCAAACATACAAAAACAATTGTGACAGAAAAGAAGAAAGATGAAATTATACAAGTTGTAGACTTTAGCATTATGAGGCCTGTAATATGTTTGTGTGTCTCTGTGTGTATACAGGAATCAGTCTGCTGATATCATAACCTGACGTTTGTGTATGCGCATAAATAGTTCAGCTTGATGAGCTTGTTTGAGTTTTAAAATACTACCTGAGACTTGCATCATCACCACCACCTCTGTATCCTCCCAATGAGCTTGGTAGGGTGTTTATGAATAATTTGCCTCCATTTTGCTCTATATTAATATATTACTTGCCTTGATATTGTTCCTAGCTTTCTCGTCTAGTCTTCAGGTCGTAGTCAGTCTGATAGGGCCATCTTTTTCTGCGTTGTCCTGTTGGTCTTTTCCCTTGCACATTTCTATACAATATTATTTTGGCAGGCAATTATCGTTCATCCTTCACATGTCTAATCCACTTGAGCCATGCAGTCACAGTATCTCAGTCACTGACAGATCCATGTGTGTCTCTCCTCTGTTGTATTCATTCCTAAGTTCATCTCTTTTAGTGCTCTACAAGGCTGTTTGCAGAAGCTTCATTTAGCACTCTTGTGATTTGCTCAAATCTGGCTTGTTAACTGCAGAGCACTCCAGGCTGTATGTCATAATTGGCAGGAGATACATTTGCAAGATAGATTGTTTGGCTCTCACAGGAACTCCCCTGTCCCACACTAGATTCTGTACATGAAAAAATGTAGGTCCCTTTCTTAGTCTTTTCTGTACTTCTAGTTTGGCAGTTGATATTGTAATTACCAGGTAATTCAAAGCTTCCACACATTTAATTTTTTCTCTTTCTGGCATCAGGTTGCCCTGGCCAGATGTCCTGCTCATAACCATTCCCACAGTTTTGCTCTTGTTTACTGTCAACTGAAACTCTATAAACTTGGAGTTCTAGGCATCTAGCCTTTTTCTATCTCTAATTCTGTTTCTCACCAAGTAGCTACATCATCAGCAAAGACTGAAGCATTGAGATCATCATTTTCTTTCTCCTTGGTTTCCTTAAGTGTAATGAAAACTAATTGGAAAAATGCACTACCGTGTTGCTCTCCTCTCTCTGCCCAGAATCTAGTCTGATTTGTAAACAACTTTTGAAGCCTTCATATGGCATTAGCGAACAAAACATTTGGCACAGGAGCACATCTCAGACTATGGCCTAATGCTGATTATATAAAAATTGCCAAGGAAGCATATAATGGCTGTGAAACTGTGTATTGTGTAGTTTGAGTAATATGTCAGAAAAATTGAAATTTTTGTGATTTTTTTGTATTTCTTTCCAGAAATTGAGATAAAAAAGTTTAATTTCTAATCAGCACACCAAATATATAAATGAGAAAATTTTCAGAACTTCTACAAAGTTTCCCATATAAACCCTTTGGCTGGACCAATGAAATATATCAGAAAGTTATTATGGACCCTTGGATCATATTGTAGTGAGAATATTTATTTTGGTATATGAGACCTAAATTACACTCTCATTTCAATAAGAGGGTCAATGTTGAACCTTCTACTGCAATTTTACAAGTGTTTATAGATTTCAGACCAATAATTTTGATATTTATGTGACCTAAAAGAATGTATGGGTCATTTTCTTTTGTTTTTCTGCTGTCTCTTCAGTCATAATTTTGATGAGCATGTTTCTCTGCATACATCAGCCAATAAAAACATAATTTCTAAATGATGGTTGTTATCAGTATGACCATGCATTTATTTAATCAATCTCTCTGTTAAAATTATGTAAATCAATAGTGACAATGATAATTTATTATAAGATATAAGATATTTATTACACACTAGATGAAAAGAAATAAACATTATACATACAGTAATATTTTTTGTGTGCATCTCAGCCCATTGAGCTATACCTGAAAACCAAGTGAAAATTAGTTCATGTTTCGCGTCTCCAAACAGTTGTTCCAATTCACTGTGCTCTTCATCTGGACTTTCAGAAATTTTATTTATGGTGTTTCATTTAGTTTATCTCATCAACGGGTATATCTGGGGTTACTGAACTGATTAACATTAATTTTCACAGGCTTAAGAATTAGTCAACCATTTATGTACATCTTCAGCTGTTATATTTATCTTTCATATCATTCTGATCTATTTGTTTAATCACAGAAAAAGTTGGTATACTTAATTTCAGGAAGCAAGTTTCTCTAACAATGCTTTTGCATGTTGAATATACTTACAAAGGAACACTTAAGTTCTTAAAATGTTGTTACATAATAAAAATTGTTTCTATAGTAATGAACTCAAATTAATGCAGAATTATTTCTTTTACACTGTGTTTTTTACTTTTCTAGTATTAGTACATTTCCTAGATAAATATTTCCTATACAAACAAAATTTTTTTCGTCATATTTTGATTTTATATTTGTTATAATAATTTCTGTATTCTCTCTCTCTCCTCCTCCCTCCTCCCTCCCTCTGTCCACTCTCCCTGTGCCACTCCCTCTTGCTCTCTCTCTCTCCTTCAACCCCCGTAGCCCTCCTCCTCCCTTCTCACCCCTTTTCCTTCCAATAATTTATATATTATTTAATCTGTTATTGTGTGTAGATGTATGTATACATACCCCATAGTATGCAAATTAATGTAAATTAGTCACAGAGTATCATTAAAATATCAGGTGACCAACAGGAATTGGACGTTTCTGAAATGAGTGGTACACACCTAGTTTGTAACATAAAAGTGAATTTACTACAACACCTTTGTAATCATATGTCATTTGAAATGCATGTTATGAATGAAAGATATAAGGCAGGTAGTGTTTACTTTCTCAAACGCAGGTTTCAGGCTAGTGCTGAAGAGCAGTGTAAGCACAGTCCAAAATTTCATAATTAGGTCCTTTCTCTTCCTGCGTGATTGCCTCCCCAAATCAGTCAATGTACAGGGTTTGTGAGAATACACACATGATTTAATGTATCACCACAAAAAGAAGTCACAAGTGCTTAAATCAGTGGACATTGAGGCCACACAATGTCACCAAAATGAGAAATGACCCTCATTGAAAACATGCTGCAAACCATGTCCATAGTTCCACTTGCAGTGTGTGAGACTCCAGCTTTCAGCTGTCAAGAAATATGTGACTTGTATGGGTGAAGTTTTAAACCTTTCTTTTAAATAGTGCACACTGATTCACAATTTAACCTTTACTCATGCATGTGTCATTGTGCAGACTGTTCTGGGCTCCGAATTAACACTTCTCTCACCATCACAATGTTTTCCAGCATCTTTAGTCTTCTTAAGACCAGGTGGCTTCTTCTTTATGATACTTACTGTTGTACTCAGACTGATAACCCATCTGGGAAATGTATTGCACCTAGGAATGGTATGGTGGAGTCTGCAGTTAAAATGAACACAAAAAAGCCACTGCACTGTTTTGAAAGGCACAGCATTTGATTCAAATGACTCTGAGCGCTATGGGACATCTGAGGTCATCAGTCCCCTAGAACTTAGAACTACTTAAACCTAACTAACCTAAGGACACCACACACATCCATGCCCGAGGCACGATTCGAACCTGTGGCCGTATTGGTCACACGCTTCCAGACTGAAGCTCCTAGAACCACTCGCCCACCATGGCCAGCCACAGCATTTGACAATTACACATTGTATGTGGATCTCTATCATTCACTGCATCATCACTATTGAAATGGCATTTGATAGTGAGAGAACTGTTAAAGGTTCCCCCAATACACCACCTTGAGAGGCACCATAAATTCGTTTCACAAACATCTGGTCCTTGTCCACCTGGCAGAATCAAGTATTAATTAATTTTGTACAGAATGTCCAACAATTTGAGTATTATTTAAACATTTTACATTACAGGTGTTCAGCTTCTGTTGGTCAAATGGACACTACTTCAAGTACTTCATATTGTGGAGGAACATCAGAAAAATGCAGCAGTCAACTTACTGAAATGGAAAACAATGCCGGTGTCACACCAGCTCATCATAAATTGAACACTTGTGATATGTCAACTTTCAAATGTGGCCAGTGTGGAAAAGTACTAGCTTCGCATGAAAATCTGAAAGTCCATTTGAGGATTCATTCGGGTGAGCGACCGTACACATGTCAAATTTGTGGAATACAATTTGCAGCTAGATCAGGTATTAAAAGACACTTGAAAGAAGTACACGAAGGTATCAAAGACCATGTATGCCAGACTTGCAGTCGAGCCTTTGCTAACAAACAAACTTTAGAGGATCACATTAGAACACACACTGGTGAAAGACTGTATGCATGTGAAGACTGTAAGAAAACATTCAAAACAAAAGCATCACTATATGTTCACAAGAAATGCCATGCAACTGTTTACACACACACATGTCCTGTCTGTGGGAAACAATTCTGTTCAAAAACAGTTCTGGCAAGGCACAAACTGAATCACACAGGAGAAAGACCACACTGTTGTGATGTTTGTGGAAAAAGTTTTTGTGTTAAATATGATCTGAAGAAACATAAACTAACTCATAACACTGAAAAACCTTTTGTGTGTTCACATTGTTTTTGCTCATTTAAGCAAATGAAGTATTTACAGAAGCATACTAAAAGTCAGAGTTGTAAGCTGGAGAATATGAGAGGTGCATTAGATTCAGAACATGGCAAAAATGAAAATAGTCAGCAACCTGGTGGTGGCTCTAATGAGACATCTGTACTAGAGTTTAAAAGTAACTCTTTTTTTTAATTGAGCAACACTTCTTCAGTACAACTCTTATCAGTAGGTGCGATTGCAATAAAAGCAGCACTGCTACAAGATGGTAACTCTCCACTCAGAACATTGTGTTTACTGGTTTTGTCCTTCAATTTACAAACTATTGCTAGCTATCAACAATTATTCTGTGGTCCTGCAGTTTTATGCAATACTAAATCCTCCTTCTTGTAATTCCCTCTTGCTTAAATTTTTAGATATTTGTTTATTGGTTTTTGTAGGAATCATACTGAATGCTATTTGTCTGCATTTTCATTGGAAATTTAAGTGTATTGCCTACTGGATCACATGTAATAAGGTATAACAACAATGGAAATTCCTGGATGGGATAATCTGTAAAATAAAGGCAACCCCTCACCTATAGCTGATTGATGAAACAAGCAACAAAAAACTATTTATATAAGCTTTTGAGCTCTTGCTCTATCTTTAGTTGAAGGCTACACATTTACACACACAACCATACAGACACCCATGATCATGGAGAGACTGACTATTGACTTTAGAAGGACACACAAGAAAATGGGGGATAGTGTGAGGTAGGTCTTACCACTGAAGACTCAGAGGCTTCACAGTAAGACAAAATGAGTTTAGGGAGAAGAGCTTATAAGAGAGAGAGTGCTCATTTGGGGGAGGAAGTGAGAAGGCAGGATGGAAGGGATGATCTGGATGGGGAAGGCATGGTGTGGATAGAAGAGAGAAGAGAAATGGTTAAGGTGAGGCAGTGGAAAACAAGTTAGAGAGTTTTAGGCAAGGGGGAGTGTGACATTGCAGGATGTGTTGGAGAGACAATTCTTCTTTCCTCCTTCTTTCCCCTCTTTTATCTCTTTCCCCCCTTTCCCTTTCTTCCTTTCCTCTATATCTCTCTTACCATCTCCATTTCCTCCCTTCCTTCCTCACCTTCCTACCCCCCCCCCCCCCCCCCTTTCTGACCCTCTCTCTTCCTACCTCTTATATGCTCTGCTCGCTGAATTCCTTTTTGTCTTGTTGTGCAGCTGATGAGTCATCTGAGGAAATATCTGCCTTACATTATTCCACTACTGTCTACTTTCTAGGGTTACCAGATTTCAGTGAGGGAAAATAGGAACACATATATTGACACTGACATTTTTAAAATAATTATATTTACTACATATTTTCTTCATAATGTACTCAACACAATGAAGAGGAACACTTTTCAGATGAGCTTGCAATTCTCAACATTTGTTCATTAGACAATATTGCCTTATAAAAATAATTATTGAAATAAGTGTACAATTCATTTTTTTATTAGATGTTTTGACAATGTTGACTGGAATACTCTCTTTCAAATACTAAAGGTGGCAGGGGTAAAATACAGGGAGCGAAAGGCTATTTACAATTTCTACAGAAACCAGATGGCAGTTATAAGAGTCGAGGGACATGGAAGGGAAACAGTGGTTGGGAAGGGAGTGAGACAGGGTTGTAGCCTCTCCCCGATGTTATTCAATCTGTATACTGAGCAAGCAATAAAGGAAACAAAAGAAAAATTTGGAGTAGGTATTAAAGTCCATGGAGAAGAAATAAAAACGTTGAGGTTCGCCGATGACATTGTAATTCTGTCAGAGACAGCAAAGGACTTGGAAGAGCTGTTGAACAAAATGGACAGTGTCTTGAAAGGAGGATATAAGATGAACATCAACAAATGCAAAACGAGGATAATGGAATGTAGTCAAATTAAGTTGTGTGATGCTGAGGGAATTAGATTAGGAAATGAGACACTCAAAGTAGTAAAGGAGTTTTGCTATTTGGGGAGCAAAATAACTGATGATGGTCGAAGTAGAGAGGATATAAAATGTATACTGGTAATGGCAAGTAAATCGTTTCTGAAGAAGAGAAATTTGTTAACATCAAGTATAGATTTAAGTGTCAGGAAGTCGTTTCTGAAAGTATATGTATGGAGTGTAGCCATTAATGGAAGTGAAACATTGATGATAAATAGTTTGGACAAGAAGAGAATAGAAGCTTTCAAAATGTGGTGCTACAGAAGAATGCTGAAGATTAGATGGGTAGATCACATAACTAATGAGGAGGTATTGAATAGAATTGGGGAGAAGGAGTTTGTGGCACAACTTGACAAGAAGAGGGGACTGGTTGGTAGGACATGTTCTGAGGCATCAAGGGATCACAAATTTAGCATTGTAGGGCAGCGTGGAGGGTAAAAATCGTAGAGGGAGACCAAGAGATGAATACACTTAGCAGATTCAGAAGGATGTAGGTTGCAGTAAGTACTGGGAGATGAAGGAGCTTGCGCAGGATAGAGCTGCATCAAACCAGTCTCAGGACTGAAGACAACAACAACAACAACAACAACAACAACAACATTAGATCAACTGAAAATTTGTTTCGCTCATCCCTCCATTTAATGTTCAAGATGGAGAAAACTCTCTCTGTGAATGCATTTAAATGAAAAATACTAAAAAAAATGAAAAAAGAAACAGTTACTAAAACTAAAACACAGCACAGTTTTGACACGCCAATCATTTCTATAATATAGACCCATCACTATGGTATTGTCATAGTAGCTAAATTGGCTTACAAATGTTCATTACCTTCTCCCCAAAACAAATCAGAAACCGTATCAACCTCTGAATACATATTGTGTACATGAAGGAAGTAAACTATATAAAGTGATTCAGCTAATTTCAAAATATTTTGAAAGTCAGATTTTTTGCAAATGATATGCAATCCATTAAGGACAAAATGTTACTCCCATCAAAAGCAAACCATTTACTTAAATATTTCAGACAAACTTCATACATATGTTTGCAGTCTTTCAGTTGTATTTGTTTGTCATCTGGGATCAGGTCCTCCAATTTATCTAGCAACAGTTGCACCTTATAACCAAAAAACAGATCATTTATCCTATGTTCTTACTCCATTTTTATTTTCTCCATCACCTGGTATATGTCACAAACTACCAGCTCATTTTCTCCTAAGTTGAGTTCACCCTTTGAAAAAACAACAGTTAAGTGCAAGCAAAATTGTAGATATAATTACACTAAAATACGTTGTTTGCCTGAACCAGACACACATATCAAGTTGTTTTTAATAAAGCTGGGGCAATCATCTACACTAGAGAAATTTGATATAATTGCCAGAAGATTTTTCAACAGTATTTCTTATGGCAGGCTTTAGGCTTAACCACCATGTAGGTACATGTCTCAACAAAGTATATCAACAAATTGAAAGAAATGTTTCAACTGAGATACCCTTTTATCTGAATTTGAGAAATAGTTGAAAGTCGTAATTACTAACATTTCAATATCTATTGACATAGCATTCATACCATATTTACAGCAATTATGGTCTACATGTGCACAACAGTTTGATTTCACTGTACCAAGAGTTTCTGTTTTTTAAGTGAGCATAAACACAGTTTGTCTTCCAGTGGTTTGCAGTGTATTGTCTGCAGTAAGACTTGAAACCTGGGAAAAATTCAACTTCTGTTTTGGAACCCTTTTCAAGAAGTGCTCAGTCACTGCAGATGGAGGTTACCAGAGTCCTCATAGAAATCTAGAATTCTGTGAGAGATGTCTACTTGCACATCAAATGCAAGGATAACACTCTCCATTACCTTTATTGGAAGTATCAAACCCCACACCAAAAAACTTGTCCTCCTTCGGCTTCTGAGTTAAATTATTCACACTATTTGGCCCCAAAACACCAGTAATTAATGCCTGACATTTTGTTTTACCACATGTGATTTTATTTGGAATGGCCAAATCCAGAAATAACTGAGAAGATATTTTTACATTGCAGTCAGTATCGGCAAGTTAATATGATGTTTAACTGTGTGAAACACGAAAGTAGGTTCAGACACTGTTATCGGAAAATGAAGAAAGAAGCAGTAATAATAGCATCCTTTTATAATTTACTAAACAGGTATATTATTACCTTGAAAATTAGAAATGTTGAAATGAGCATGCACCTACTACAGACATTGTCTGGTTCAACAGAGTCCACCTTGTAGAGACTTTTCATCAGTGTGGTCTGGACAGTGTTAAGTGTCTGTGGATGACACTATTAAAATGGTGCCTAACATCAGTTACACTGCCATGTGAAATAGAAAATCCCTCTCCAGCTTTTCCAACACATAAGGTACTTGTTGCTTTATATACATTTCCTGGAACTGTCTGCAATTCTGGATATTCTTTTTCCCAAACTGAACAAAACACTTGCAGCCTTCTATTACAGTGTGTGCTGGTTTGAATATATAATTTTCTTTTTGTGGGATTTGTCACAGTTCCATCCATTTTGAAAACACTACTTCTGAAATATAAAATTTACGATGGCTTGTGATAAATGTTGAACCTGCTCCCGAAGTAAACAGAACAATGTGCCTTGTTGCATGGAGTGGAAGTGTACCTTGTTCACAAAAAGAAGTAAAATTGTGATGGGGTGTGGTGTTGGGAGAACAAGCCGCACTTCGGTAATGCAGTGCTAGTACTACATTAACACATACATAGTGGTTTCAGTTTATGCCCAAGCAAGGCTCCAATTGGAATTGATAGTTTCATGTTGAATGATGGTGCCTTTTTTGCTCCTAATTCTGTATCATAGACAATTCGAGATTGAAAAGAGCCAGTAAGAAAACTTACATTTTGGCAATAAAAAGGACACACCATAACAATCACTTCACAAGACTAAAACCTGAGGTTCTGTGTTGCATTGCTGAGGTTGGCAGCAATCGACACAAAATATGAGCAGGTCGAAGTCATCTGACTTCTGCCGAGCGAGAACTAGGCAGGCCTTGTTGATTTCCTTTTTAATAGGCTGCACACAGTGCAGTTCTGCTTCTGAAGTCACATCCATCTCACTCTCAGTCTCAACTGCCATCACATGTGTGCCCTAGCATGAAAAACATAATCTGCATCATAAAATTTGGCACTGGAATATTAAAAAAATATAGGTCCTTATGCCTCATGTTTAAAATCAGCACATTTGGTGTACGGTTAAAGATTTGCACCATACCCAGAACAAAACAGGAAAATTCCATACTGTCCCAGCTAAAACTGTACGTCTGGCAACCCTACTCCTCACCTCGTACATCCTTCCATCACCCAGGCAACCGCTATTAGTGGTATAGTCAAGCTTGCCATTGCCAAGGACATGTGCATGTAGGTATATGTGTGGTTGTTTGTGTGAATATGTTTATTTCTACCAGAGAAAGGGCAAGAGCTCAAAAGCTACTATAAAAAGTTTTCTGTTCTGTCTGTATATGCACCATACATCTCTAGTTATAGATGAGTGGTTTATTTGATTTATTTTATGTAATATGAGTGACTAAATTACTTTTCCTAGTGTGCCATTCATGTGAAAAAAAATTATATTTTACACAAAAGATTTGTATTATTCACTGTAATAATTTTTTATGAGTGGATTATTTTATCTAAGTTCTCAAAAGAAAGATAGTTATTAGGAATCCAAAGTGCTGTTTCTCTCTCACATAAATACTTTTTGGTGTATGGAGGTGAATAGTACTTACGTATTTTTTTTTACTTTCCACTGGAATCAATGTTCATGTACTCCAACTTGTTATTTTTTATCAAACAGAGAAATTTCTCTTAACTGCACTTAAGTTTAAGATTATATTAAAAACAAAGATTCCAAGACTTACCAAGCGGGAAAACGCCGGCAGACAGGCACAAGAACAAAACACACACACACAGAATTACTAGCTTTCGCAACCGATGGTTGCTTCTTCAGGAAGGAGAGGGAAAGACGAAAGGATGTGGGTTTTAAGGGAGAGGGTAAGGAGTCATTCCAATCCCGGGAGCGGAAAGACTTCCCTTAGGGGGAAAAAAAGGAAAGGTGTACACTCGCGCACACACACACACGCACACATATCCATCCGCACATACACCAAGATTAATAATATAATGCTACAAGGTTGCTAAGTACAAATAAGAACTCCAAGAAAAAAGAAGTTTTACCTTTTTCATGCATTTTTTTTCTCTATTTGTATGCTCATTACAACAGTACTTCTGAATTTTTCCATATAATAGTTCTCTACACTCTGATTCTTACAACAGACCCGCTTCAGAGGAAGACAGAACAGACAGATAATGAAGATTAGTCAGAAACATCTCATAAGAAAGATTATGTCAGAGAGAATTCGATCTAATTCTCTGGTATTGTGGCAAAAAATATATCTTTGTGGAGTTTTTAGCTTAAACCACTATAAAGTTTGTAAGGTGGGGGTTGAGCTTATACTGGTAAGGTCTGTAGTGAGCCAAATTTCCAGGCAGCTTATTTGCTGTTTAGTAGTCTGAACTTTATTCTTTGCTGTAACTGTATGTGAAAGAGCTCTGTGTGTTTTCTGTTCCTAGAATGTACCAATTTGAAGATTCAGTTAAGTCTGCTGCAAGGAAATTTATCAGGCCTAGCATAATCTTATAGGAGTCAGTCTAACTGTACTGAGCTTTCTTCCTCTGTTATATAGCTCCCTTCTGCCTTCTCCAAATTAGCATTCATCTTACACTATGGAATAACAATCCTTTTTACATTTTTATTTGATGTTTCACTGTTTCTGTTACAAAACAAATTACTGAACAGAAAGTAACAATTGATTGTTAAAATGCAAGTTGGAAAAACACAAATTGTAATGGTAAACCATAATAATTGTAAAAGAAATTAATTATAGTACACAAAAGAAATTAAAGGAGGAGGGAAGATTAAGCCATAAAACAAGGAAGAAGGTGGAAAAGGGTTACCTGAAAAAATAATAATAATAATAATAAAAGAAGGAAGAAAAAGTAACAGATAGGACTTAAAAGAAAATAAATGGTTACAGGAGAAAAATGACAGTTGCTCCAAATACTGAACCAAGGGAAATATAAGATGCAGAAAAAAGGCAAACACTTAACTTGGTTTAATAGTGCTATTTAAAGAATGTTGTGAATGCAGGCATTGTTTTACTTCCACTGCATAAGAGAATTGGGGAAAATGGTACAGAAAACCTTATATCAACTCATGCACGTGTAAGAGGGATATGTATGAAACCTACAACAGTTTCCATGGAAAACCATGGTAAAAGATCTTTAAGAAAATTCTAGGAAGTTTTAGTCATTTTCAAGTGAATAAATGCGTTGAAACCTTCCATACAGTTTCTCATGGATCTGCCAGTGTTTAAACAGAAGACAATGGACAGACTGTGTATGAAGATACTTCTAAAAGTGAGTAGACAAGATTTTCACAGTGAATACTCTGCAGAGTGACTCTTTTTTTCTACTTGTTGATATCTGTGACACCTGTCTATTTCAGGATCCTGTAACACATGGTAAGCTCAAAGATTATGATATTCATGGAGTCTATAAAGTTTCTCAAAAATAATCAGCACAGGTTCTGGACACTCTACTCTAGTAAAAAAAAATCATTTTTTCACACATAATTCACAGGTGAACAAGCATCTTACATTTCCTGATACTGTAGTGCAATTTTGGCCACTAACAAGATATAATCATGTGGAATTCTTCACATATAAGTGATTGGTATGGATAATCTTTTATTGATAGCATCCAATGTGTTACACTGGATTACAGATTTTCGAAACAAATGGAAGTCTGGTCTTGGCAGCCAGAGAAAGTGGTCATGTCTGTGTGAGTAGCATTTGTCTGAGTATGTGTGTTTGTGTGTGTATGTTGTCTATTCTGATGAAGCCCTGTTTGGCTGAAAGCTTTGTTTGATGATATTTTTGTTGTGTCTATCTTTCTTTAAAAATTTCTTTACAGTGACTGTATAGCACGGATGTCCCCTCCCATTATGAACCATTCTGCTGGGGACATATCTAGCCAGTGCACCAACTATTCTTTTAAACTTGAGCCATAGTTCCTCTACATGCTCCTGCCATGTGCTGAAAGTATCATGTTCCTCCTGAGATATGACACTACTGATTTTTTTTCTAGTTTACTGAACATATATACCTATCTGCTTGTTTTAATTGTCCTTTTTACTTCAGTAATCATTGCTTCCACAACCGCATGATGGTCACTGACACCAGTTTCGAAGTGACATCATCTAAGAGGTCAGGTCTATTTGTTGCCACTAGAACCAACATATTTCCATCATGAGTGTGGTTCCTAACTATCTGGGGTTTCTAACTATCTCTTTTTGGCAGAGGAGACATTTAGTAATGTTTCACAGGATGTCTTATTATGCACTCTACTAACAAAACTTTATTTTTCCAAATTAATTATTGGATGGTGAAAGTCTCCACCTATTATTACAGTATGATTGAGGAACTTATGCACACAGGATCAGAGATTTTCTCTGAGGTTTTCAAAAACATCAGGAGATGAGTGTGGTGGGTAACAGAAGGCTCCAATTATCATTTTATGCCCACCCCTTCCCAAAAAATCTCATATGCAGCTTCAATTTCTACCTCAGTCAATTTGAGTTTCTTGTCTACTGCAACATATAAAACCATCTCCATTTGCGTAAACTTTTGATATACACTTAAATTTTTCCCAAAAACTTCATTTCTACTGATTTCGTGTTCCAACCAGTTTTCTGTACTTAGTGCTATGTGAGCTTCACTGCTTTTCATGAGCCCTTCAAACTCTGTCACTTTATTCTGAATGCTTTGGTAGTTTACCATGAAGATTTTAATTCTCTCACCTACAGGAAAAATTTCTTTTGATCTTACTCTGATATTTCCTAGATTCCCACAGTTACCATTATCTGGATTGGATGGAGAGTCCCCTAATCTAAAAACTGCTCATATGCACTCCACACACAGTCAGCTGATCGTTTTTAGGGGGACCCTAAAGTTCTCAACTCTATGGTGCAAGTCCAGGGAGTTTCAGACTAGCTTATCACAGAAACTTTGAAGTCTCTGGTTCAGTCCTCCCACTTGACTCGGTACCAAAAGGCCACAATCTGTTCTGAGGACAATTCTGCATATTGTGAGCTTTGCTGAAACTCCACACACATGGCTGGTCTTGTCAGCCTTCTCTGCCAGTTGCTGGAGTGACCCAAATATGATCTTGGAGCCTCAACGACAGACATCATTTATTCCCAAGTGCACCACAATCTGTGGTTGGTTGCACTCTTTTCCCTCAACAGCTGCTGGAATAGCCTCTTCAACATATTGAATGAGGCCCCCAAGCATAGTACTTCGTGCCCTTTCCTGTCTCTTGTGTCCTTTCCTGTCTCTTGCTGCCATTTCCCTAAGGGGCATAATCATTCACTGTAAGTTTGAGCTGCCGATGATTAATAGACTCCTATACTTTGGTGTTTGCCTCCTCTTGACACCAGACAAAACAGGTTTCCCCAAAACAGGTGAAGTGAGTCCTACTGGCTCAGTTTCAGTTTCAGTATAAGACAGCACCTCAAAATTTGTTTGTAAGGGGGACCAGTACAACACCCTGAGTCCTCCCTGGTTCCCATCCACCATGTACAAGATGCCTGGATCTACACTGACACACCACTTGCAGTCAACTACAATGACAGATCATGTACTTTCTGCAGAGGAGACAGAATCCACAGGAGAGGATAGTTCTTGAAGTACGTATGGTACCAGTATCAAAGGTACACAACTCTCAGGAGCTCTTCCAACACATCGATTTGCAACAGCTGCCAATTATTTGACAGCAGTCAGGGCGATTTCCACTGCTTACAAACATCAACCAACTCATCCTGTGTTCGAGAACAGCATTCACAGTGGGACTGCATCTTGGCTGGTGCCAAATAATATTAAATTACACTCACTGGTTGTCTTTTGATCTGTTGAGCGTAAAAGTGGCAAAATCCCAATAAGAAATGAAGCAAATACAAAATGCCAGATACCTATTAAGGTGAAAAAAATCTGTGCTAAAAGTTGCTGGTTTGCTAAAACATTTTGAGGTTAATTATAGCTGTTACCAAGCTCGAAAACAGAGTTCATTTACAATAAATGCAGATAAGGTATAGGGCTACTTCTCTTTAATGGAAAACTAGATGTAACACAATATGTTAGAATATCTGTTACAGTAATTAAATCACAAACGCCAATTTACTACAAATTGCTTGTAGATTAGTACATTGGTAGCTTCTGAAAAACCTCATAAATCCACGTTTGTTTGTATCAATATACAATGAAGTTCAGAGGTGATGTATTCTTTGGCAGAACTGTGAACCACTAACACTGATTTGCTATGAAATAAGTTACATACTTGTACTGGTAAATTACAAAAATATAGCTTTGTAAGCATACTAAAATTGTCAAAAATAGCCTATTTATCACATAATTGTGCAATAAAGTTAGAGATTGGTTGTTTTGAACGAGGATAGGCCTACTTTTCCTAAAAATTTTAAAAGAGCACAATTAATTTACAGCCTATAAATGACAATAACAGTACGATTTTATCACAGCAATTGAGAATATTCAAAATTACACAATATATTGCAATGCAATTGGGTATTGATACAATCAATGAAAGATTATGCAGAAGTGATGCCAACAGTGAAATATGCTATTTTAGAACTTCAAATAGACATGCGTACTGCACGAGTTTTTCACTTAGCTGTCTCTGTGCACACTTCTACACTGGCATGCCAAAGAAGAACACTGCAGCATGAGTTTCTCTCTGTCAAAATTACTACAATGTGCAGCATCAGTAAAGCATGTCTCCTGACTATTGCAGCTAACAACAAGAAGTAATAAGTGGCATTGAGAACTTTTGACTATCTGAACACTACTACCTATTAGATAATCTGTGGAACACTGGCCTCAGAGTTGCTGCTCACGACCTAACAAAGTCTTACACGAGTAACCAAAAAGAGTTTATACTGCTTAAACTGAAAGTTTTGTTCACAAATTTGGAGTGCCCCATGGGTTGGTATTGGGTCATTTTCTGTGTTTGATTTATGTAAATGACAAAAAATATTGCACTCAAAATTCCAAAGCAGTTCTGTATGCAGATGATGTATCCATTGAGTGTAAAAAGGAATCATTTAGTAAATTAGATATACACTGTGATAATATAAGAAATGAATTTGTTCAGTATTTTAATAGAGGCTACACAATGCAAGCACCAGTAAAACATGTCTCTTGGAATTTAAAAACAGTAGTTTTAATGTTGAAACTAAACTATACATAGACAATGATGTAGTAAAAAAAGGGTTTAGTGTAAAATTTCTTGGTTCAGCAATTGAAAGCAATCTAAAATGGAACACACATGTGAAGCAAATTATAAGGAATTGTGCCAATGCTTGTTTCCAAAAACTGGTGTGCTAATCATAGTAAATGTGTATATTCTAAAAGCCATATTACTTGTTAAAAGACTGCAGCCCAACAGTTGTTCTGATTTGCATCAGTACTGTACCAGAAAGAAAGAGAAAATGTATATCAGCAGCCACATAACATCATTCTGTGAAAAGGGTCCACAAATCTAATTGAAATACACTGTGACTGCTTAACCTCTAAGATTATTCCAGTATTAACAACAACAACAAAAAAAAGAAAAAAAAGACATGATTTAATGTAGCATATAGGACAGTATAAAATGCTGAGTATGATTCTGCACACATCAGAGATTATGATAATATCATGAGAGATTCTACACTAATTGACGATGGAAATACTATCACACTATTTCTACATTAAGTTGTATACATGCAGAAGTTTATATTGTAACACTGTTAACTTACTGTATGTATGAAAACTAGCTGACGTATGGTGAAATTAAACCAATAGTATTGAGTCATGATCAATTTATATAGAGACTGTTTAAGAAACCAAAAATATGTCAGACCCAATGGAAACTCCGGCTGAAATCATCCTTTGTAGAATCAATACAAAAGGTGTAATAGTAATTATAACAGAGCCCACAGTAAAGACACAGAATTCATGTTAGGATCAAAAGTTATTCTGTAATTGTAAAGTAATTAACCAAAATAATTAAAGTACTGTTGCCGATTACATGGCCGGCCGCGGTGGTCTCGCGGTTCTAGGCGCGCAGTCCGGAACCGTGCGACTGCTACGGTCGCAGGTTCGAATCCTGCCTCGGGCATGGATGTGCGTGATATCCTTAGGTTAGTTAGGTTTAAGTAGTTCTAAGTTCTAGGGGACTGATGACCACAGCAGTTGAGTCCCATAGTGCTCAGCACTATTTTAACCATTTGAACCAACCGATTACATGAAATTTTAATGTCATATTTCAACATACTAATTGTACCAGAGAT
The DNA here is from genome assembly GCF_023897955.1 of Schistocerca gregaria. Classification (NCBI taxonomy): domain Eukaryota; kingdom Metazoa; phylum Arthropoda; class Insecta; order Orthoptera; family Acrididae; genus Schistocerca; species Schistocerca gregaria. Next base: position 622,606,017 of record NC_064920.1, read on the forward strand.
ATTGACATGATCTGTAAAGCTGAAATCCATAACCAAAAAATATAAATTTCAGTAGCAAATTTATTTATATTCAATTTAAATGATACAAAAAGAGTTTGTTTCATTGTGGAATCTTATAAATGCACCACTAGTGACAGACACGTTGGTAGTTCAGTCTTCCATCAGTTTTTGAGCAGTAAACCTGTCTCAGTTTTGTCTTTGGTGTGACTCAATAAGCATATTTTTAAAGTAATGTATGTATTTTGACTACACTATTTTTTGGTAAACATAAGACAAATTTTCTATGAGTGCATAAAATTGAACTCAAATGATATTTTAAGTGGAAGAACTGTATTAAATCTCTTACACACTTCAGTCATATCTCTGACTATCAGCAAGTTAATAAATTCAAATGTAGCCACTGAAACTGGTTACAACTTAGTGAGATAGATAATGTAAATAAATGTAGACTCATTACAATTTCGTCTTCCATTTTTTTTAAATGTTAGATAAAGTTATGACAATATTGTCATTATTCCATCCTTAATTTTCCACTGTTAGCTAAAGTTATTTATGACAAACTTACAGAATTTGTAAATAACAACAGTATTCTGAAATAAGAGGTCAATAACAAATGCCATTTATGAGTGCATCAACTGCATACTAAGCCTGACAGACAAGAAACAGGAATCAACAAAGTATTTATTGAGATACTGAAGGCTTTTGGTGTGGTGGATCATAAGATTCTGCTGGCAAAATTTGAAGAATATGGTATTCAAGGTATGTACAGCAATTGGATCTGTTCCTTCCTGATAAATTGTAAGCAAGCAGTGTGCATCAAGCACATAAATGTCCACCGAAAAACTATTTCTGAACACTTGTCACATTATAAACTAATTAAATCTGGTGTACCCAAAGGACCTGTACATAAATGATTTAAGCTTAAATTTGGGTCATATTTTCAGATGGCACCACAATTCTATTAAAAGGGGAAAGTAAGGTAGAATTACAGGAAACAACAATGTAAAATGTAACAAACATTTATCTACATTATAGAAATATTTTTATTCTTAGAAGTAAATGTAATAGGATATGACGGTAGATTTAAAAAATAATAAAAAAAACACCTGTGATATTCATGATCACTTTACCAGATGAAACAAAAACTTAAATATGACCCAGATCAACTAAGCAATAACGAATGTCGGAACATTCAGAAAATGTTAAAAGTCATATTAAACCATCACTGCTTTTACTCCATTGAGGAATACATTGAGGAAATATATATATTAGTAATTTACACTAATTTAAACTGACATTGTTTACATTGGGCCTCATCAGTACATAGAATGGAGGAAACATATTTGATTAAAAACTAATGTACTGTCATAATTTTCACACAATAAAAACTTCATGCACATGGTAGGAATAATTTTGCTGTCGTAATGACTAAAGTTTCAATATTACCAAGTCATCAAGAGAGATCCATTTTTATGTTTTTAAGACAGAAATTGTTTGCATCCCTATTAGAAATATGACACGATGATTTTTCAGTCAGAATTAATCCTATTCATGTTTTAATTGGTGTTAGTTAGAACTGTAATTATGACCATATAGGAATGTAAAATTTTACTTACATAAAATTTAATTAATTGAATATAGGCCTTTCATTCAATAAAACTAATCGCCTGTTCACCTGAAAATGATAGGATGATTTTCCTTTAAGTCATTAAAATAATATATTCAAATTAACAAAATATATTCTTGCAATGATAAAACATGTAATTAATAGTTTTAATAGAAACAGATTCCTTCCTGTCTTTGTATGAAATTATTCACTTTTATTCCATGTAAAATTCTACATAATATACCTTTAATTGTAAAAAACCAAAATTCAATATGTAACAATGACAGTAATTGTTTGAAACACTGAATATTGTATCAACAGCATGTAGTCAGATCTTGTAAGTTTTACGTTCACTGCCAAACATCTAGCGTACAAAATAAAATCTATTCTAGACATGTTTTTATTTATTTTATTTGGTATACATATTCCATGGAATATGTGAGTGATTCGCCTGGATGTGGAATGTGTCAATAAAATTGTAAAAATACAATTAATGACACAGAGTAGTAATATAATACAATGTTATAGATATTAATAAGTATCATTTTTTCTCATTTACAATCTGTCAGTTAACTAGTATAGCAATTCACACTATAACATTATAACTATAACATTAACATAATATCGTATTGTCCACCTAATAACTAAGAGACTAAATACATCTATTATTAAGGGAGTGCATTACTTCTGGAAAAGAATTACTCTAAGAAGTACAGTGGATGGTCAAAGAGGTATTTTTTTTTTTAACGTACCTTTGAACAGTGTTTCATTTTCTCTTGTACATTTAATATAATTAGGCGATGCATTAAAAGTCTTTATAGCAGCATAAGTGATGAAATTTATTCAAACTATTACATAAATATCATGTGATGATGCAGTATTGTCAAAATGAATCTATGACAGCATCAAGAAGCAGCACCCCAGACTACACAAGGTGGAAAACAGGTGTGGTAAAACATGGTACACTGAACATTGTTTTTCTTGTGTTAAATATTGATACACATCCAAAACTTCACTGCAGAAACATTTTTAACATGTTTTATTACACATGGCACAACTAACATCACTTGTTAGACAAGGTACACAACACACACTACTGTCAAACCTACACTTCCTGCTTAGATCCTCTTTCACTTCATTCAACAAACTGGGATACAAATTCTGACTAACCACAGCTAACTTATTCCAGAATGCACCTTTATCTAAGTTATCATCAATCTGGTACCAAACAAACTTCAAAAACTTTTCACCTTTTTTCTTTGTTTTGATCATTACTCTGCTGCACGGCAATAATGAATAACTGTTTTGACTAGACTGGTATTCAATGACCCTCACTTACAACATTATAATGTCACTTATCTTACCTGTATTGGAAACATAATTTACAAATAACTCTATTATTCTTAAACTCTACAAACACCTAACACTTATCATCATGATATTCTTCCACAATTACTTAATCAACAATGTCACTGATAATACAAGTCTCATCTCCATCAAAGTCATTTACCTTACCTACATTCATTTGCTATAACCCACCAGTGTCAGACTTACCAACCTCAGTTACTTCACAGCTCTCATTCACATCTGCCTCAAAAATACCACCTAGTTCAGATACAATACAGTCATCACCTGATTTACATACATCAACAACACTGTTTTCCGCACAAGAGAACAAATCATTAGTATGTACTACACCAAAATTCTCACTACTCTAAAATTCTGGTTTGTGATTAGCACTTACATCACCATAATCAAACAAGGTACCCCAAAACTTTTGGTCAAAACATAAATGAGAAATCTGATATTCCTTCTGTTCAATTTCAGATACATGTGCCACATCATTAACACTTTTATCACTGTCTTCTTGCAAGTGTGAGTTTGGCTCCTGTGCTTGTTATGTTTCCTCACCACAAAACTGTGGACCTTCTTTGAGGCGAACTGCCATTTTGTGAGTAGTTACTTCTATGATCATTTCTTCTATTAAAATGCCCATGTCTATTCCAGTTATTCCTATCACACTGCTGTTCAGAATTTCTTTCTCTATTGACACTTTGATCCTTGTGGAAGATACCATTATCTCTACTTCTGTGATTACTCCCATTGTGATTTCTGTCATTCCTATTATTGTGGTACATACTTCTTTCCACTGCCCTATCCAGCTTGTCAACATATTGTAAGAACTGTTCAAGAGAATTGTCAGGTCCATATTCCAAATCCCACTGTAATCTTTCTGGAAATCTTCTTTTAAGAACATCAATCAAGGTTATTTCACTGAATGGTTTGTCAAGATGTACTAATTTGTGAAGTTGGTTCTTACAAAACTCTTTCAAAGTGTTGTCTCTATTGCTATAATTAGAACCATTCAAAAATTCACTTTTGACTCTCCCCTGTTCTCCTTCTGAACAAAATTTATTTAAAAAACTTATCTCAAAACTCTGATATATTTCCCACTGCCTTAAATTTAATTACCTATGACAAAGCTTTATATTCAAGAAATCTTTTAACAAATTTAATTATTTGATTGTCATTCATGCCTGACAGAAAGCTATCTCTGCAATGGTGCAGAAAATTCACTGGATGTAAATTATCTGATGAAAAACGATGGTGGGAGTGTTGGACCACACAATGCCATTGTTTGCACATAGAATTTTATTAATACAACTTTCCTAAACTGTTGAAATTTTTTATCCAAAATATTAAATTAGTTTGCAAATCATTTTATACATTTAAAATATTTAGGTTTAAATTGGTGACATTTTGTGAGGTAGTAGCTCCCAACTCACACAGTTTTTCCTGCAAAGGCCTTTAGTTCAACTCTGATATCATTGTCATTTTTTGGATCTTTCACTGGCTCAGCTACAAACTGTCCATTTTACTACTGTTTTCAGCTTTCAAACCATTTAACTGTCTTTGTATGAAGTAAATTTGGTATCATTACCTGTCCTTATTTAAGTTACCCAATCATTAATTGCACTTAATTTTCTTTTATTATCTGTCTTCATTTCCTCTAGTTTTGCCAAAAGTAACTGAAAAACATCAGTCTTTACTGTTTCTTCACTGTCTGCAATTTCACTCAGCTCAAACATGTCCTGATTGAATCATGCAACTTCCATTTCTATCTCACTTTTGCTTTTGTCCCTATTCATTTTGTTAACAAGTACACGAGTCCACAAACAAATTAGTTTCAAAATAGTTTGTACTTATCTATCGTTTTTGATGTCCCTGTCTGTAGTTGTAAAGTCCTCCTCACTTTCATTAGATCCGGTCCATCGTTATTGGTAGTGCATCGTCACTATTGGTATGAAGATCTTTTGTTGGGCAGCCTTCAGTTTTGCTCCATACAATCTAAAATTTATTCATACATAAATTTCAAAAATCAATGAAAGAAAACAATTTTTGCAGCAGGCAAAACTTCATTATTAGCCATTTTATCACGGACAATGCCCACACTTGTAATCTCCCTCCTCCTTCCTGATTCCATCTATTGTCCACATTAAATAATGCTCTGTCTAAGTAATTAATAAGCAAAGCAAAGTTTTAAACATGGCTGCTTGGTTCAGTGACCGTTTATAAATTAAAATTGAAACAAATGAGCCCTTGGTCACAAGTAATTTTAGTCTTATTGAGCAGATTTCAGCACTTCTAAGAGAGCCTTCATCAGAATTAAAGAAATTAAAATGGCCTATAACATAGTTACAAATTTATAGGAAAAGACATTTTTATATAAAAAGTGTAAGTACTGACTAACAATAAAAGACAGAGGCAGTACTTACTTGTCAGATATAAAATAATTAACAGGCCAGAAGGGGCTTAAGTCTAAATATTCACAAAAAATATATATTTTTGTGACAAAATTTTCACAAAATATACATATATTTTGTGACTAAAGCCCTTCTGGCCTGTTAATTATTTTATAGTTGACATGTAAGTACTGCCTCTGTCTTTTATAGCTAGTCAGTACTTTTATTTTTTATATAAAAAATGTCTTTTCCCTGTAGGTTTGTAACTATGTTATAGGTCATTTTAATTGTTTTAATTCTGATGAAGGCACTCTTAGAAGTGTTGAAACCTGGTCAATAAGACTAAAAATAATTGTGACTGAGGGCTCATTTGTTTCAATTTTAATAAGCAAAGTCTTTTATGAAGAGTTGAGAGGGCGAAGATCAGAATAAACCGTCAAGTTTACTTAGCTTATCATGTTGAGATGGCTCCACCTTTTCATGTCTAGGGGTCTGATTGTTGAAACTGAAAAAATCACACCTGGTCCTCACACTTGGTTTGAACTAAATAAATTTGAGGATTGTTGTTGCAGCATTTTTTACATAAATATATTACCTCACATTTTAGTATACCATACAGTGTTTTGATTTTTCACATTAACAAAGCTGAAATTACATTGTTCATACCTATTATACAAAAATACGTCTGATCACATCTGAGGCAAGCTTATGACTCTCAGTCTGTGAAAATAACAATATTCCAAAGGGTTTACAATCTTTTCTTAAAAAATGAATTTAGACTAGTTTCTGTCACAGTATTAATTTTGATTATTATTTCGTAAATGAATCCAGATATAAACGTAGTAGACAGTACAGGATTGAATAATTAATAATAAAAATTCTAAGCGTGCAACTAATCTGTAATTTCAAATGTTTCAAAAAAAAATGTTAACTGTACTTTCAGAACTAGTACTTATCCATTATAACATCAAAACTAAAATACTTCAATAACTCCTTTGCATGAATTTTAGCTCGAAATACAACATAATGTCTTTAAAATTATAGGAAAGTTTTCAGAAAGCAACTGAGATAGTACTTAACCATCCAAAATTTGAAAAATAATACTGTCATCAGTAACAACTGCTGAGGAAAAGTAATGCCAGAGGAGAATGTCCCATTACAAGTCCAAGAAACAAGTTAACATTTCTGCAATGTTCCAGAGGGTTCAGACGAAAATTTCAGTTAAGCCGTTAGTGGTAGTTACCTGTCTAACATATTCCACACCCTTGACATCACATATCTGTGCTATTCATAAGACAATTAAACTGCACCAAATTCTTTGTCAGTTTTTGTTAATTAGCTAGTTCCTGATATTTTCAATCAGTGGTGATTATTTTGTTTCATAACTGGCACACACAAATTATTTATGTCTATTTAACTTTTCTAAAGCATGGAGCCTTAAACTGGTTTAATAGTGCCATGTGCAATATTTGAGCTGTAATTAAATTTTGTTTTTACAAAACAGTAATACATACTTTTATTATTTTACACTCCCTTGTTGTGTGTAATAAATAACAAGTACTTGTACATTAAAAATGTGGGTTTTATTGCAACTTTAACATATTTTAAAGTTAGTACCTTTAGTTCAGTGTCTGCCAAAGAAATGAAGTTCGAAAATATATCAGTTTAAACACTGTTGCAAAATTTGAGTAACACTCGTTTTAAAACCAAGGAAACAATTTTTTTATTACAGGAGGGTAATTTTTTCTCTTATAAAAGTAAGGGTTTGTTTTTGAATTTTGGGTCAGAAAACATGACCAGTGTAAATACATGTGAGTGCACTCTGCCATTAAATGTCCTACTAAATTCCTTCAGAAGATCAGATTTCTAACTGCTGGGTTGATGGGATGAAACAATATAGTGGTGAAATTGCCATACTAGCTATGACATGGATTTCCCTTTATAATACTGTTGTAAGATGCCCTAAATGTGAGTTCTTCACTTCTGTAGCACTTTCCTGCTGCCTACCAGTCAGCTTGGAAAGACAGTTAGGCCTAGAAACAAGAAACTGACAGTCTTTAATGAAACCAAAAATTGTTTTGTCTAATGGAATGTGGAGTTTCAATGTTTCCTCAGAACCAGTATCATTTTCAAGGATATATATAATTTTCTGCTCTTGTCTCACTCAACCACTGCTATTTACTGGATATTTTATGAAGTTAACAATGTCTCCAATTTGTTTATTAAGTCAAACTATGGAAAATCCAGGATAGAAGCAAGACAATATTATGAAAAGGAGAGCCTGCAACCTACAATATAGAGGAGATGATGTGTCACAGACAGGCACAACAAAAAGATTCAGTTAGATTAGATTAGATTCAGTTTTTGTTCCACAGACCCAAAAAATGAGATGATTCTCATGGATGTGTAACATGTCAAAATGTATAACATAAAAAACATAAAACATTTGAATATAATACATTCTACCCTTCTCATTTGTCTTGAGATTGTCAAAATAGGTAATTGCTAAATATGGGGGCTTTGGGCCGAAAGACCTTCTTCTGAAGTAGACTACACACGTGTTCATACAAGCACAACTGTCACAAACTGATCACTGTCTCTAGCCACTGTTAATATTGGATGATGAAGGAGACACCGATCAGTACGAGGTTGCTATGGAGACGGAGGTACATAGCTCTCATCTGATAGATTTCAAAGTCAGCTGCCAGTCTGCAAGTTCTATGCGTCTGTCGTACAGTGTCTATCCCAAAAGTTCTGTGAATGAATTTTTTGAAAATCATTCATTCAATACCAGTTTACAATCTTTTCAGAACTTTTCAAAATATTTTTACCTGCTTTGTTGCACAGTTGCCAGCACTTCTTCCAATCACTAAAGGTCCCTTGGAAGTTGTTAACAGGATTCTCATTTACTGTGGCCATTGAAGCTGCTTTTACTGCCTTCAGTGTCCAGTGCCAAGTTCCTTTCAGGGTTATTTTGATTGTTGCAAACAAAACATGTGTGCTAGTGCCAGATCGGGTCTGTACAGTGTCTGGTACAGTAATACCACACCCATTTTGGTCAGTATCTCAGAGACAATGAATTTGGTGCAGCTTTACATGTTGTCATAGTGCACAATCCAGTTATTGCGACTTTCTTTTCATACATGTCAAACCCTGTTGACCAACTGTTTGAGCACTTTTCAGTAAAACTCTTTGCAACTGTTTGTTCTTGTAGCATGAATTCAGTTTGGGCCACACCTTTTATGACAAAAACACAAAGAGCATTGCCCTGATTCGCAATTTATTCATCCTTGCTTTCTTCACTTGTTGAGACCCCTTGGTGTGCCATTCGCTACTCTGATGCTTTGTTTCAGAATCATACTCAAAAATGCGCATCCCTTCCCCCGTGATCAATCTGTCAAAAAATTCTGTCTCCATTTCATTGTGCTTATACAATTCCTGGTATTTCAGCAAATGCTTCTCCTTCATCTCACTTTTCAGGACTTTTGGCACTGTTTTCATACAGACTTTCCTCATTTGAAGATCCTCAGTTAAAATGCAGTTAATGATTGTTCTGGGTATTCTACATTACTCTGCAATAATCCAAATACTTAATTGTTGGTCCTTGTCCACAACTTGACTCACTTTTTGCACAGAGTCTTCCATTTGTGATGTCAACATGCACCCTGAGTAGTCATCATTGTTGACAGACTCCTGACCTCCCCAGAACTTCTTGTGTCACTTGAAAGTTTACTTTGTTTCATCACTTTCCAAAGCATGAATTATCTAGGTCCTACTGTATTTGGAAACCATTCAACTGTTTCCACCCCATTTTTCCTCAGTTTCACACAGAACTTGATGGCACAATGTTGCTCCAAAAACTGATCCATTTTTTGCTTGATGAGAATGCAGTAGATATTGGTGTTTGGAGTGTGACACTGTCTCAAAAACTGCTCACAGCCAAATGACACTAGTCTTGTTTTGAAGCTTAGATCCCAAACCAACTTCTCTGCCTGAATCTCTGCCTCGCCAGCCAGCTTTGCCAACTACTGAAAAGTATTCCAGGAACTCCTGGGACAGACCCGATATCCTTAATTATGGTGACCAAAAAGCAAACAGCTAACTGATCAGCATCTCGAAATAAAAACTGTGCTTCTCAGTTAAGACAGCCTCTGAGAGCATTGAATTTTCTTCCTGTTCATCTCTGATATTGTGTACATGAACATACGCATCTACTAGGGGAGGGGGGAGGATCAAAGGGGTGCAGTTGCCTAGTCTTGGAATTCTGGGTACAGGCTTTTCATTCATTTCAGATTTTTGATGCATTTTTAAAAATGACTGTGGTTCTACGAACAACAAATTTAGCAGTGCTGAGGAAAATCACGAAATTACTTGGGCTTGTTACACTGTCAATACAGCAAAGATGCTTCTTGATGTCTTCAGGGCACAGCGCAGCACAAAGCAACATGCAGCCACAGAGTTACAAAATAATGCAAGGTAGTTGGCATTGTGGAATAATAATGTGTCAAGCTGGGGAGTTGAGCCTTGTTTATGTCCTAGGCTGTGAGATTCTGTTTAGTTCTAAAGACTAATTTGAAAGAACTTTTGGAGGGTTTCCACATCAATCTAGTTAAATGTTGAGACTGGGATGCATCTTACATAAACAGGTAAAAAATTTAGATTCAAAACCCATTTCCTTAAGCTTTAATTACCTTAGTCAAGTAAAAAAAAATATAGAAGACATGAAGATAATGCAAGAAATCCATTAGAATGATTAGATGTGAAGCTTAGTAAGGAAACAGTGTGACAGATGGCATCAGACTTTAAAAAGTTTTTTTTAAGTTTATTTCCTGTTTCCGTTTTGAAAAGTATTACTCTGTGGTACTTTTTGTAAGTTATATTTGTTGCCTTTCTCAGTTCTGACTTTTTTTTTTAAATCTTCAGTATTCACCTAACATAGTTTATTTATGAATAAAAAATCTCTATGATTATTCTTTATCTTTATATCCCAATTCAACAGATACAATTGATTTAATCAGAAATGGCTCTGATTTAGGATCATTACTGGAAAAAGAAAGGTGGAATCCATAATTACATGAATAATATACTAACAATTTAGGAAAAGGTAGAGTGCATTCTGTCACTCTGGCCTGAGCTCCTGGTGTCGGTGGTCATGTGTGCTTGAGGTGTGCTCATTTGTGTGTATGAATAAGTGTGCATGAATGGTGTGTGTTCCTCTCTTTCTGCTGAAGGCTGTGGCCAAACTGTCTTGTAACTGTGCCTGTCTGCATCTTAACATGTCTTCTTTACAGTAACAATCTATCTATTTCTACATGGTTGATATTCTTACCTGGAATTTCCATTGTTTAATACTATACACGAATATACTTTGCATACTAATTAGGAACAAAGCAATGTAACTTTAAAAAAATTATGGCAAAACACCTATACTATCTATACTACCTTTACATACAATGTTTTGTATATCTCTTGTGATGCTTTGTCCATGCAGCACAATATCTTCCAACTCACCAAATAAACAATGTCAGTAATGGCAGTTTTAGAATCATGCATTTCCTGGATAAAATTCAGTGGAGACCCATGTACATGATCTATGCAGTGTGGAAACACAGTGTCTGCACAATGCTGTGTTCCCAAGGAGTGTGATGCATCTCAGGTGAGAGAGGCTCTAATTTTAGCAATATTAGGAAAAGGATAGATTGCTATTCGCCATAAAGATGGCCTGCTGAGTTGCAGACAGGCATAAGAAAAATATTGTGACACACTATAGCTTCCAGCCAAAGCATTCTTCAGCAAAGAACACACACACACACACACACACACACACACACACACACACACACACACACACACACACGTGGAACAAACACACCACATGCTCCGGTGAGAGCTGCCGGAGGTAGTGGTCAAGTGCGCGTGAGGTGGGCTTCCTTGTGTGAATGTGTGCAGGATATCTTTGTCGAAGAAGGATTTGGCTAAAAGCTATAATATGTAACAGTCTTTTCATTGTGCCTGTCTGCAACTCAATGGATCATCTTTACAGTGAGTAACTATCTACCCTTTTTCTGATATTGTTGATAATCAAGCCTGGAGTTCCCTTTGTTTGAAGCTCTGATTTTGTTTGTTATGCTGCTCATAATGTGCCTTTCTTTTTTTTTTAGGCTGGTGTGAAATTCACTAGGTATCATCTTCACTAAAAGTTCAACCAATTCTTGTAGAGGTTGCATTAGCTTAAGGTATATGTGACGAAGCAGGCTGGGATCTCTTTACTTCCTCTCTTGTTTTGCCATCTGCTTCCTTAAATTCATTTTATTTTCATTTCTGCCTAATTACAATTACCATTAACATGCATGAGTATAATCTGCATTTCCATATAAGAGACAGGTTGGCACTCTGTCTTACAGAAAATAGCACCAGGTCTAATTTTGTGCTTACTTTGTGTATGTAATTAACTTCTTAATTTATTCTGACCACTCCTAGTTAATTCTTTTGTTATAGGCTAAAATCATTAATTCTTTTATGACTTAAGATTCTACTGTTGCCTTATAAATAAATATAAATTCTGTACTAAAGTATTTACTTGGTGCTATTTGAAAACATATTTACAAAGCCAGCCCTTAATTAATTCCAAAATAATTACCAGGTTTGTCAAAAGTATTGTTTGTATAACTATGTCTGATAATTTCATTATTTAAACAAATAATTTGGCCTAACCTTTGTGGTAGAAGGAAGATTTAAAAAGAGGGAATTTTTTATGTATTCAATTAATTGAATGAGTTATGTTTTAATTGTAATTTCTGTAACTTAAACATTAAACAATGTGTAGTTTCAGTACCTATTTTTGTGAGTATATATAAAGGACCAATTTTTTGTCCAACGACAGTCAGTCCATGATCAGTTTTCAGATATGAAACATATATTGTTTAGATTAACAACAATGTGTCCACTTAATGGTGGAATAAGTGTAACATAAAAAGGCCGTGTGTTCGAACAATTAATGACAATGTCTGTTTAATTTATTTGAAAAATAGTGCCACATGTACCATATTATTCTGCAAGAGCTATGAGCTGTGTGATTAGGTTTTTACTGCTCATAGATGTTCAACAGCAAACTATTGTAACACTATGCTGATGCTGCCTGCAAGCTATTAATGAGGCTTACCAACATTTACCAATAGTGAACTGGCCATATAATTCTATAATATTGGGGGCTTGTGAACAATGAAAGTAAAGAACTGTGAAACACAATTGTGCAATTGTCAGCTACATCATTTACGGTAGTCGGTGGACACCTTCCACCCCTCAATTTTCTGCCAGTATAACAATGCAGTATGTCAACACTGAGGACTATCAACAAAGAAATAAAGCAGGCAAATATCACATATAGAGGCAACTTTTTGTTCCTCTGTTTAACCTTGTTACGATGTCTGGATGCACTCAGGGTAAGTGTTCTGGAAGCATCGCAAATGCTAGTGTTCTTGTAATCACACTGGGCATATCAGTGGATCAGCTGATACAATTATGCATATCTTTGGTGAGGTCACTATCTGCAGTGCACAGTGATACACCCACCGCTGCCTGATCTTGTGGTGAAACAACAGTGACAGATTTAAGGACTTCCACAGACTGTTTTGGCCTCACTTTTCTCAGCTCAGTGATGTGCACTACACCCTATCTGGTGGGCTCATTTACAACAACCTGTGATACTTAATTATTTTCCAGGTATTCATTTGGTCTCTGTTATTTGTCAACATTTGGCTTGCAAACAGTTATTTCTATTTTCCTACTGTGCTGTGGTCTCTATTCTCAATTCAGTGACACAATGTGCCCAATTTGCATGCACCAATGACACATATGCACATCAAGAAACTGGTTTGTATTAGAAAGCTTCACTACCGGACAAAGTTAAAGCGTTCTCCAGCAACAACGTTTGAGCTATTCAGTACATGCACCTCTGAAAACCTTTGTTTCCACTTGTTTCAAGAGAATTCAGGATGGTATTCAGTGAAATGTATCAAGAATTGAGTTTACAAAAGTGGTGGTGTATAGTGTGTCGAACTACAACTCAACCTGTGCTAGGCTAGGACATAACAGGTCACTTTGTTGAGTATTACAATCAGGATGGACAATATATGAGTACATAATGACACAAGCATTGGTAGACAAGATTGATGCTGTAAAGTTGGCCACTTACAGCAGCATTGCTGACTCAGAGTTGTACCACAGCATTCACTGGACATTAAGGGCTGTCTGCTAATCAGTGCCTGAGTGTTTACTGATACCAGGGTGTGTGGCATACATGATATCTGTAGCCTTAACACCACAACAAACTGGTTTTGACATGAATTAGCATTAGCCACCTGGGCAGGCTGGGCATATGTTGAAGCAGAGCATCATCGAGTCATAGTGTCTCTGGTGTCACGCTAACAGGACTACCTGCCAACAGGATCTAGCTGCCTGATGGGTCACAGGTGAAACTGAGGCCTTCTGTGGGTCCAAGCTGCTGAATGCGCAATAGTGCTAGTCACTGCCAGCCATGTGCTGGTCTGGGGTTCACTCACTGGATGACTCCAACCATTACTTGCTATAGCTGGGTGGGACTGAACATCCCATGCTCACTAGGCAGTAAAAGCCTGCCACATCAGCCCTGATGCTGCGTAGCTGCTGGCTGAGACTGCCAACATTGCAAGGGCTGCAATGAGTGTAGCAGGGGCTGATAACATACTACAACTCTTCACTGCCATACAGTTCATGGCCTGAGGCCCTCCTTTGAACTGTCGGCAGATGTTGGCTTGACCTTATAATAAATTAATAGATGGATTTTGCAACCTTTGAGCAGATTATGACTCACCCTGACCCACTGTCCTCCATCAGAGGACACACCCTCTGCAAGTTGTGTAAGAATTACTGTTGAAGACTGCAGTGATGATTCAACATTTGCAACATTAAAAAGCAATGTTGGCAGTAGCAACAGGAAAAATGTGTAATTGCTGACTTTTAGTTTTCTCCTCCTTGTTTTGAACTTGGGAATGTTGTTACTTTGGGGTGTATACACGGACAAGGACATAAAATTCCCGGATTTCTCAATTAAAAATACACTTTCTCCCGGGTGAAAACACTTTTGCTGTGTTAAGTGACAGTATATTTTCCTTCAGAACTGCAAAACATCAATCCTTTGAATGCTTATGGTTTTATACACGGGTGCAGAATTTCTTGGCACTTAAAACGAATCCTAGGGACCGCGTTTTGGAAATATATTTGATGTGCAGCAACATGTACACTACGTACTTTAGTATTACGAAAGTATACATCGGAATTCCATCAAACGCCGAATGTTACTTTCCGAATCATTGAAATCGAGATGGGATGCGCTTTTGGAACCCAGTCATATAGCTTTTTACCAGTCAGGGTATCTTTGTACCACTTCCTACTTTTGTTTCAAATGTTTGGTGTGCCATCTACTGGCGTTCTTATGCACCAAAATTAGCACTGTTTTTATCTCTGAGATTTCTAGTTCGTATTTCAACTGTCTTTCCACTTTCCTATAAGCTCTTTGAATTGTTGTTAGTGTTTGAATGTGTTGGCTGCGAAGAGAACTTCTGACAACAGTGTTTTCAATTTGTGATTGTAAGTACAAATAATGTGCTTCTCTGTAATGTTTCATTTGCAAACAGTTAAATAATTCTTTGAGTTTACAGTGATGCAATTTGAATTGAAATTATTCTTTACTTTATCGAGATAATAGCTGTTATATAGCTAGTTGCAGATTCTAGCCCAGTTTAGGGTAACATTGTACCGGTACAAAGTTACCAGGATTGTGGTATAATGTTTACCAGATTGAAAGTAGACTAATAAATCTAGATATTATAACATTAAAACTGAGAAAATGACTTGGTATATCACGAATTACGCGACTTTGATGCTTGAACATACCAACACTAGCATTTATGTGAATAAAAAATCGGAAATTCGTATCATAATAATTAAAGAAACTTGTGGTAGACTATTAAACAAGTTCTTACGTCACTCGTTTGTAAAATATTAAAAAATTACTGTAGGCTCAATAATAAACTAAAATATTCATCCTAAGCATCCACTCAGTCATGAAGTTAAACAAGCGTACTATATTTTTCTTCTACAGACCATGGGACGGCAGAAACCTTCAAAACCAGGTACTAGGAAATACGGCACAAAAACCCGTTACTCGAATGACACCCTGCAGAAAATATTAGAAGAAATTACTACTGGAAGAATCGGCCAGAGGGAAGCTGCAAGGAAATATAACATTCCAAGACAAACCATTGTGAACAAATTAAAAAACAAGCACAGCTGTAAAGTTGGAAGACCCACTGTGTTTACGGAGATTGAAGAAAGATCTTTTGTACAACATTGTATCACTGTCAGTGATATGGGTGTTCCAATATCAATCTTTGACTTGAGGTGCATAGTTAAGTCATATCTTGACACCTGTAACAGAAAAGTAAGCTGCTTTGCAGATAATATGCCTGGATGGGAATGGGGAAAGGCCTTTTTAGAGAGGCATCATTCTGAACTTTCTCAGAAATTTACAGTAAATATTTCAAGGAAGCATGCTGCCGTAAATGAGGACATAATCAGCACTTTCTTTCTGAAATATAAAGACGAGATAGAAGGTGTTCCTGCTGAAAATATTTTCAATTTTGACGAAACAGGGTTTCATGACATACCAGCAAAAGGAAAGCTCTTGTTTCGTCGAACGTATCGACATCCTGAGAAAATCGAGAATACATCAAAATCATGTTTTACTGTCATGTTCTGTGGGAATGCAGCAGGAGAATTCCTTCCTCCATATCTTATTTTTAAAGGTAAGCAAAAATGGACTGACTGGATTTACAATGCACCTCCTGGAACACGAATGAATTCATCAGACAGTGGGTGGATGGAACAAGGAGTATTTGATGACTGGTTTGAAACTCACTTCCTCCCTTTTGCCTTAAAGAAAGAAGGAAGGAGAGTAATTATTGGAGATAACCTCTCCTCTCACATCTCAATCAGAACTTTGGAGCTTTGTGAACAAAATAACATTAAGTTCATTTGCCTGCCACCGAATGCGACACATCTTCTGCAGCCGCTAGATGTGGCTTATTTTTCTTCTCTGAAGAAAAACTGGAGAGATGTTCTTTCTCAATGGAGGAAGACTCCAGAAGTAAAGAAGAAACAATGTCTTCCAAAGGGTACATTTAGTGGCCTACTGGCGAAGACTTTGCAGTTAGGTGAACAGACAGCATCTTCAAATTTAGTGAAAGGATTTGAGAAATGTGGATTGTGTCCTGTAAACTGTGATAGAGTCTTACAATGTCTCCCTGATTATGCAAGAAATGAGTCTTCTGTGATGGGAAGTGTGGGAGCTGAATTTAAAAAATATTTGGAGACAATAAGACAATCAGATCTGAATGTGAAGTGTGTCAAAAAGTACAAGTTGCCCATAGAACCAGGGAAGAGTGTGTCTACAGAAGATGTTAGGGCATTTTATGAGAATAGGGAGCTAACTAGAAACAATGGAAGGAGGAGACAGTCACAAATAGAGGGAGGAGAAAATGAACTCCGGGGTGAGCTAGAGTTTCAGCAGTGTGGCACATCACGACCAAGATCAGGACCAAAAACAAGAGGAGGTGTAAGAGCTCGTGCTGCAACACTCAGAACTTTAAATCGAAGTAATCTGCCTACAGATGCTTCTGAAAGCTGTATCTTAGCTGAATTAGATGTGACCAGAAGTATGACTGATCGCATGGAACTTGTAAACAGCCCTATTGTCATCGCTGAGGGGAACATGGTTGTAGAAGAAGAATTACTAACTGATATGGTCAATCAACCTTCTACATCAGAAGGTGACTTTCATGTAAATGACTATGTCATTGCAGTATATGAGGGCAAATGCTATCCTGGAAAAGTCACTGCAGTAGAGGTGCGAGGCAATTGTGTGACATTCAGAATAAGTTGCATGGTTAAAAAAGGAAAATATTGGGTGTGGCCTGAGAGAGAGGATTCAATTTGGTACAGAAAGGACTGTATATTAAAGAAAATTGATGAATCCTGCATGAAACATATTAATAAAAGGGGCATGGTTCATATCAGTGATGACCTCCTGTGCTCATCGGATGAAGATATTTGAGGAAATCTATTTCCTGTATAGTATTAGTGAATGTGTTGTGTTCTGTTTTCGAAGAAAATATGTAACTATTATTTGTAATATGTATTACAAGCCATTCACTGTGAAAAATATGTTTTTTCTACATTTCTTTTCACTTAATTTGAGATCTGTCAATGCCAGGTGGATACAAATATATTGATATTTCAAAATAAACACTCTATTGTGTATTAACACTGCTTGTTTTTATGTCTTATTAACACCTGTTTTCCTTAAGGCATGGTCTAAAGTTACAAAGAGCATTAGATATAGGAAAATACTGATTTTTTAAAGACTGGTCTAAAGTTAACCTGAATGACAGTGTAACTTTGTACCAGTATTAAATTTGAAATTTCTCTGTAATAGGGCATAATTATTATACATTTCTATTTTCCCAAGCACTCAATGACTATAGATGCAAAATGTTACAATATCTGTTCTGATGTGTAATTTATTTTTTTATACAATATTTTCAAAAAATGGAAAAAAGTGGTACAAAGTTACCCCGATTGACTGTAACGTGATCTCGCCAGCCGATGACAGCGGATATTCAGAGCATAGGTCACGTGATGTAGTCAGCCAACAGCAGCATCATTGTTAAGTAGCATGAACACACAGACAGGGAAAGTTAATGGTTTAAATTAATATACATCGTGTTGCTACAAGAAAAGCAAAGCTTTCACGTATAATATTGGTCTCTAAGGTTAATAAGCTGCAAGAGAAGCTAAGCTTTCACATATAATGTTGATATTTTTTGCATGTGTTATACTTTAAGATATATTACACAAATGTGCCAGTAAAATTTGTAATAATGACATAAATGTCTGATTCTTCTAAACGGCTCGTCATCAAAGAGTTGATTTTTAAGTGATAGTCAAACGCCTTGTGATTTAAGAAATTAATGGTACATTCTCGCACATAGTTCAACTTACGTAAAAGTTTATTTACTTTGAAAGTAAAGCTTTTCAAACCACCATTCGCAATATATTCCCATGACCTGTTAGAAATACATTCGTCTCTGCAATTGCCAGAGAGCACAGATAACAGGCGAGATTGCGCTTGCGCAGCCACCATGGCGGCGCAGCTACAATGACATATAAGCATCAGGACTGTATTACACTCCTGGAAATGGAAAAAAGAACACATTGACACCGGTGTGTCAGACCCACCATACTTGCTCCAGGCACTGCGAGAGAGCTGTACAAGCAATGATCACACGCACGGCACAGCGGACACCAGGAACCGCGGTGTTGGCCGTCGGATGGCGCTAGCTGCGCAGCATTTGTGCACCGCCGCCGTCAGTGTCAGCCAGTTTGTAGCATGCCGCGACAGCGTGGACGTGAACCGTATGTGCAGTTGACGGACTTTGAGCGAGGCCGTATAGTGGGCATGCGGGAGGCCGGGTGGACGTACCGCCGAATTGCTCAACACGTGGGGCGTGAGGTCCCCACAGTACATCGATGTTGTCGCCAGTGGTCGGCGGAAGGTGCACGTGCCCGTCGACCTGGGACCGGACCGCAGCGACGCACGGATGCACCCCAAGACCGTAGGATCCTACGCAGTGCCGCAGGGGACCGCACCGCCACTTCCCAGCAAATTAGGGACACTGTTGCTCCTGGGGTATCGGCGAGGACCATTCTCAACCGTCTCCATGAAGCTGGGCTACGGTCCCGCACACCGTTAGGCCGTCTTCCGCTCACGCCCCAACATCGTGCAGCCCGCCTCCAGTAGTGTCGCGACAGGCGTGAATGGAGGGACGAATGGAGACGTGTCATCTTCAGCGATGAGAGTCGCTTCTGCCTTGGTGCCAATGATGGTCGTATGCGTGTTTTGCGCCGTGCAGGTGAGCGCCACAATCAGGACTGCATAGGACCGAGGCACACTGGGCCAACACCCGGCATCATGGTGTGGGGAGCGATCTCCTACACTGGCCGTACACCTCTGGTAATCGTCGAGGGGACACTGAATAGTGCACGGTACATCCAAACCGTCATCGAACCTATCGTTCTACCATTCCTAGACCGGCAAGGGAACTTGCTGTTCCAACAGGACAATGCACGTCCACATGTATCCCGTGCCACCCAACGTGCTCTAGAAGGTGTAAGTCAACTACCCTGGCCAGCAAGATCTCCCGATCTGTCCCCCATTGAGCATGTTTGGGACTGGATTAAGTGTCGTCTCACGCGGTCTGCACGTCCAGCACGAACGCCGGTACAACTGAGGCGCCAGGTGGAAATGGCATGGCAAGCCGTTCCACAGGACTACATCCAGCATCTCTACGATCGTCTCCATGGGAGAATAGCAGCCTGCATTGCTGCGAAAGGTGGATACACACTGTACTAGTGCCGACATTGTGCATGCTCTGTTGCCTGTGTCTATGTGCCTGTGGTTCTGTCAGTGTGATCATGTGATGTATCTGACCCCAGGAATGTGTCAATAAAGTTTCCCCTTCCTGGGACAATGAATTCAAGGTGTTCTTATTTCAGTTTCCAGGAGTGTATATCATGCTTGGTTCTTTATAATGGCATAATGCCATACGTGCTAGAAAATGAAAACGTGCACTTGAAATGCAGCGAGCAGTTGAAACAAGCCAGTACTGTGGAATTAAACATATCGTTTCAAATACATTGACTGCTTCAGCGCAAAAAGTTAATAAAAGTCAAATTTCTTTAGCAAACAGACAAAAATAATTTCATTGTTCTGTAAGGCATTAATTACCTTACAGAACAATGAAGTCTGACTGTCAGAAAGGTGGAAATAAAATAAAATCTGTAACTAAAAATATATGTTAGTCTTCCGTAATTATGTGAATGTATTTTAATTCACTTGATAGCTCCCGGCCACAGATATCCGTTTTGTTTTCATTTGACTTGAGAGGGGGTAAACAGCAAAATCAGTAAAGTAAATACAGGTCACGTGGAGACTACCCACTATAACTCAGACTGCTCTGCGCGTCAGCCCGGATCTAACAAGGAGACGGCACGACCATGGGGTCGGGGGTTTGTCAGAAATTTTGTGTGCAGAAAGAGGACCCCTAACACCTCACGTGGTTGAATCCCGGGAAAAGTCGATCCAAAGTTTCTTCGTACTCGCTTCGGCGGTACATATACTAAAATTGGAACGATACAGAGAAGATTTGCCGGCACCGGTAGCGCAGCGTGTTCGGTCAGAGGGTTAGCTGCCCTCTGTAAAAAAAAAAAAAAAAACTGAGTTAATCGATCAACGACGAACTTAAACGGGTGTCTTACGACGTCCCCAGATGCAATGAACGAAAGCAAACAGAAGAGATTAAAAAAAAAGAAATGGGTTTTGAATCAGAACAATAAAGTAGATGGGGAAAACATTCAGTTTTATACAGGTAATAATTATAAACAAGAACCGCATTGGTAATTATCGTAAAAACAAACAAAGCAATAATTTTTGTGACATCATGCGCAACATATAAAAGCGGATTTTTTACATCACACAGCGTTTGCAACATATTTGTACAAAAACACGCCCCGTTAACATTTACGAGTTTCTTATGATTTTGAGGCAAACCAGGCATATTGAATCATGTCTTGGAATATTGGTGACGATAATTAATGGCGAATTAGAGAATGAATTTTTATACAATCTTCCCAGGAGTTAATTTCACGACTCTCCTGCAACAACGCGATGCAATTTTGCAAGAGCTTTATGAAATTTTTAACTTGCCTTTAAAAGTAAACATCACAAGGTTGCACCAAAGAAGTGCATTTTGGAGGTAAGACTTTTATAGACCAAGTTGTCATATTTTCGTTATCTTGAAAAATTGCATCATATATCTCCGGATTCGTTTGACCTCCGCAAGAGTCAATGAGAAGTAAATATTTATTCTCTCCGACGTAAGATTTTAAACACTTCCGGAGAAAATCCATGTATAAAACTGTTGTTAATTTTCCGGACTTCGATGATGTTACGATGACGTTCGCATAAGTATTGGCATAGTCATCTATTAATTTGTGAATACGAGGTCCGAAATGACCGGTCGTTCTCGTAAGCATATGAAGACATGTGGGAGCAGTTTTCCGGATAATGTTATTGAATATTGTGCAGTGTACGAATGCGTCACTTTATTCAAATCCGACTTTTTCACGAAAATTGTTTTACTCCCTTTTTCAGTGAGTTCCTGTTGAAAACAGATTGATATTGGCATCCTGAAACAATAGTATTTTTAATATTAAACAATATTCGAATGTGTATGTAAATATCTTTTTCTATAATTAAATTAGAATTGATATATTTTACATCCGTAAAAACATTTTTTAAGCAGAAAACATGTATTTACCTGTTCGGTCAGTAATTATCACATAATCCTCATGGTATTGGGGGATTAAACGCCACATCTGCCGACGAAAGGTCTCTGCAGACGCCTGGATGTCCTCCATTGACGCCGCTTCTTTTTTTCGAAACCAGTTTCGTGATCTTGCGTTGTGAAATTCTGTGCTTCTGTTTAAACGCCGTGACCCATCGATCAGACGCCTCGAATTTGAAATCGGCGAATTGTGCAGGCGCAGCCAATGCCCACTGCTGTAAATTTCTTGTCGTGACTTGCTGATACCTCTGCCTTGCTTCCACAAAACGGTTGTAGGTACACGAATCTATCGCCTCAAATTTATCCATTCGCGTACTACCACTTTTAATATCTTTCCCCCATTGTGATAAATAACAAATATTTTCTCTTCAATTGGCGTTTTTTTTTTTTTTTTTTTTTTTTTTTTTTTTTTTTTTTTTTTTTTTGCAATGTCGCCAACGACCACGTGGGGTGCGCTTTAGCAATATTCACGACTTTGACTTTGTAGGCAATGGGAATCATGTCACTTTTAAATCTTTTCGATGGCGGTTTATATTCGTCTGGAGACGAATCACTTTGTGGCACTTCGAACTGTTCGTCGTTCTCCTCACATTCTTCGCAATCTTCAAAATGGTTCAAATGGCTCTGAGCACTATGGGACTCAACTGCTGTGGTCGTCAGTCCCCTAGAACTCAGAACTACTTAAACCTAACTAACCTAGAGACATCACACACATCCATGCCCGAGGCAGGATTCGAACCTGCTACAGTAGCGGTCGCGCAGTTCCAGACTGTAGCGCCTAGAACCGCTCGGCCACCCCGGGCGACTCTCAATCCTCATGAGCGTGAATTAATTCCTCTTCACTTACGAATGTTTTTTCACCCAAAAGTTCCAGTGTATTATTATAAAGTTCTCCGGCCAATAACATAGCATCGCGAAAGATTTCTTCCGAAGATGTCGATGCAATTAAACTATTTTCCGTCAACAGCTTTTGACGGCGGCTCGGCAATGGATTAACATTTTATACTCATAAGGCACCTAAGAAACTTTGGATCGATTTTTCTCGGGATTTTCCAAGTAGTGCGTCCTAATATTTTAACCACGTGAAGTGTTAGGGGTCCTCTTTCACCACACAAAATTTCGGACAAATCCCCGACCCCACGGTCGTGCCGTCTCCTTGTAAGATATTTGCTAACCGGGTCAATACTAAAAAAAAAAAAAAAAAAAAAAAAAAAAAAAAAAAAAAAAAAAAAAAAATCATCTTGTAGTGCACATCTTTCTGAAAAGTCTGAAACATAAAACATATGTGCTCGTGGAAATGTAATTCATGTTACTTGGTCTTAAGTGTGCCAAAGTGCAGTGCCACGCCTCTTCATGCAGCATTCTTCTATCACACGTCACTGTATTTCGCTCTGTGGAATTGAAACGTGCAATGGATGCCATGGGATTATTTGTAATCGGGAGAACAAGAACTCTTCAGAAAATTTGCACTCTTTATTGCCTATTAGCTAATAACTTGCTGTTTTGTGTGACATAAAATTAAATATAGGATACATAAAACCAATAAAGACAAGAGACAAGCAAGAAAGTACACAGTTCTTCAATCCTTAGCTCTTAGCATTTTTTTCTCTCTAATCTTGCTACAGCTTTACATAGCGTGCTTTCCCTTCTGCGAAAGAATCTGTTACCTCATCAAAGTTCGTCAAACGTTTTGCTACACGAAAAATCAGGAAGTCGTTATCTAATACTGATAAAGCTGTTAACGCAAATAATACTCAGGACTAGTGTGTTTTCTCGATCTGATTACGTCTATTTTGTCACTGTCTGCTAGATAAAACAAAATAGGCCTTTCTAATATTGCAGCTATTTTGTAACACACAGCAAATAAAAGAGATTGTTTTGGCACAAATGGTCATTTTTATAACACGACAGAATATAATTCACGAAGTACCAATATCAAATACCTATTAGGCCTACTACAAGCAAAAAGCGTTGCTAGGAAATAGTTTCACATTTGATTCATACGCACCAGTTGCTCAAGCATGATATCGAAAAGTAGTGTTACGATATTTTTATATAAATTTCGAATTCTCTTATTCTTCCATAACTTGTGTGACGTCCCTATTTTTTCTCCTTCCTCGTTCTAACAATCTTGTCACCACCAGTTCTGTAGCTATTCCTGCCAGTGTCAAATTTTGTTCGCCGATTAACTTCACTAACCCTGCCAGAATCACAGGTTTCATTATCTCGCGATTATGCTCCGGTTAGGCATTGTTACATGTTCGTGCAACACGTTTTCCTCTTTACTTCCAGAATATAACTTCAGCGGCTGGCAGGCGGGGACTGTACAACTGGTCATTACTAGCGTACTGATCTGGCCAAAAATTTTCTGTCAAAATTTCATTTTCTTGGATACACCCAGAAGATGATACGCAATCTTTCTCACCTGTTATTGCTGTTACTCATTTATTTCCATTCTGATAGTCTGAATATATGGATTTCGCTATTAATTATAACAATATTGATCCTTCGTAAACCCAGTCAACCACATAATCAGACAGCGATTGGCATTCATCCGTTCGACTTTACTCCGCTCAGCTCGTATAGCCCCGTCTCCTTTTGTTTATTTCTGGATGCGACGAAGATTCTCCTGGCAGAGAAATCAAGAACACTATGCAGGCATTCAAAAATCAACTTATGATTCATTCAGAAATCAACTTAAAATGTGTTCAAGAATATTCAAAAACCAACAGGGATGCTTTTCAAAATCATATGAATAATCGAGAATTTGGCGCCCCCTTTTCCCAGTAGCATCTAGCTGCTTGTTGCGACTGCTTCCAAAGCCAATAGCTACATTTCTTTAGCCAGGCGCAGGAGAATCTACTATTCAAATGCGACTCAACTGCGCTTGTGTATGAGCCCGCTCGTAACTGCAAAACCGAATCTAATGTAAATAGTTGTGACTTCACGCTCATCGGAGACATTTTGTTGTTATGAAGCATTGCATAGTCTTTCTAAAGCCTTTGACATATTTTGCTGTTGGCAGACGTTTCCATGAGCACTGTGTGTCGTTGTATATGATGCATTTCCTTAGCAATTTTCGAAACATGTTTCTACCTGCCCTGGATACCAGTGTCGCCTCATTACAAACTCCTTTTTCATGAACATTGGAGGAAGATATTTTCACTTTTATAGATAGCGTACTGACACTGGCAGAATTGGTGGGATTGAACAATGAAAAGTTACTAAGTGTGATCTGACTGGAGTTAACAAGTTACATAATCCTCAACTTTTTCAGGTCCTACAAGAGGGATATAGTATAGAAGGAAAAATACTGTTATATTTTATCACGAGCAGCTTTATGGTTTATTGCAGAGAGAGGGAAAGGACGTAGAAAGTTTTATCGATCGAATTAGAAAACTGAACACTAATACTTATAAGTAACATATGATACCAATGCCAATATGAGTATTTTGCAGGAAGCAAAACAGAATGTGTTTCAGACTCATTTTTGTAAGGTTTGCCAGTCAAAATTTCATGCAAGGTGCAAGTATAATTCTCAGTGGTCTTGAAAAAAATCATAAGGACTGCAACAGCATTAGCAGAGATAGATGCAGTGACCAGGACCAAAGGAAAGAAGGCAGTCTTGAATGAAGAAACCATGTGTCCTGTTGTGATCAGCCTAGTCACATTCAGCAGAATTATAGGAAACCTCAGCGTGGGAGATGTAAGAAAGTTCAACTCCTTGAGCAGGGGTGTCCACTCCAGTATCTGCAGGCACAGTAAAGATGGCTGCAGGGGAGAGCTCACACTCAGGTATTAAATGAAAAAAGAGAATCATGCAGCACCTGTGCAGTGTTCCAAGTGAATGTGAGCACAGGATACCTGTGTGCTGTATCAGTGGCAGAATGCTTTTTAACTGGTCTTGTAGGAGGAAGGGTACGCAAATTTTAATTGGTTATGGAGTGACAGAGGACCATAGCAAGCTGAGATTCATTGGTGTGAAAAAGTTGAACACACCTCATTGTACATTAAGTGGTATTCATTCGTTCAGTTTGGTATGTATAAACTTTAGAGTGGAAGAGAAGGACTTCGTGTCTTGTGTAGGAGTACTTCCTCGGATTGACAAAGATTGTGATGTCTTACTTGGACTGGGTTTCTTGAGTAAGCATCACAAAAAGGATTATCAGGAAAGGTGTATGTTAGTGTTAGACTAGACATCATTTAGTGTATGCCACAGATGTGGGGTAAGCCAACTAAACTAAGTGCATGATCCCTTAGACTTAACTCTTGGTATAAAATACTGAAAGGTACAGGGAAGCTAGTCTGAGTGTATGAAGAAGCATATTTGCCAGTTAACACATTATGTACATTTGGGACTTTGCCAGGAAATGAAGAACTGGACAAAGCAGAGTGCTTTGTACATTGTAGTTTTCTGTTGTGTGCAAGAGGTTGACAGAAGCCAGGTAATACCTGACTGTATAGATAATTTTGGGTCAGTGGAAGTAGAGAAATGAAACGATTTAATAGCCAACATGGAAGTGTTGGAGGAAGAAGGATTGGATGGAGATTTTAGTATAAGGTGTTCTATCGTGACACTGTTTGCTCATTCATTGCACTGTGATGGAAAGTGACACATTTTTAAGGAATTTTTAGGAAAGTAATAGATAAGTATGCAGGATTATTAAACCCTCTCAGACCACTGCCAGCTATGTCAATAACAGAACACAGCATTCCATTGGGAATGAACCGCTGGTGTACGATAAATGATACAGAATTCTGCATCACCTCCAACCAGTGATGGAGCAATTCAGAAACCAACAACTTCATAGTGAAATGATTGAAGAGAGTACCAGTCCTGTAGGAGGTGCTGGTAGCTATTGTACCAAAGAAGAGCTCCCTGGCTGTATGGCTTATAAAATCTGTTATAACTATCAATATTTGAATCAGTGTATGGTCAGAGATGTGTAACCGATGCCAAATATCACGGAAACTTTGGGTAACCTTGTGTGGTGCCATTATTTTACAATTCTGAATTTGCGAAATGGCTAACATCATTTAAAAATAATGACCAAGCACAGATCTAAGACCACATTTATACATCTACCCAGTATTTACTAGCACTATAATTCCATTGTGTTTGAAAAATGTGCCACTAACCGTTCGACACTTATTGGATGCAGTATTAAGAGGCCTGAAACCAGAACAGTGTGTTATACATAGACAGTATCATACTGTTTTATAAAGTATACAAGAGCATATGTATGTTTATGGAACATCGGTATTCAATAATTTACAGAAGTGTCATACTACATTAGAAGAAGTTTGCTGTTTGCTCCATGTTATTGACCAGGGTAGTGTGAAATTTCCCAGTCCTACTGGAAAAGAGCTTCAGTCCTTTTCAGGTTTTGCTAGTTGTTATAGAAAGTTAGCAGCAAATTTTGCAGAGGCAGCAAGACTTCTCACAAATCTGTTGAAAAGGGAGTAAAGTTCCAATGGACTACAGATTCTGAGCACGCCTTTGAGTGTTGAGAGGACCTATTGACCTCTGGTCCTATCCTCATTTTCCTAAATCATTAAAAACAGTTTATACTAGCTTGTGATACCAATAAACACACATTTGGCTGTATCTCTTCAGGCTTTATCGGCAATTTAAATGACATCTTGGGTTGTTGGGTGTTCTGCCAGATATCAGCGTCATTCTTGCATGATATTTTGGTAACGTAGCTCATAACCTTCATCAGGTGCAACCTGAGACTGCTCCTCGAGTGGACCTGGTCCAGTATTTATATCTGCGACCTTCCCCCTCCACTGGCAGTTGCAGGTATTCCCTCTATGGTCCGCACTCGCTTGCTGCAACCTACAGGCATTCCCTCTATGGTCCGCGCCCACTCGCTGCGACCTACTGCTGTTCCAATTTCCATCTGCTCCAGTTCTGGGTGAACTGAAAATGTAGCTATGGGCAGCACACTGTCTCCTTTGGTTGTCAGCATGTTTATTTAGAGATTTGTGGAGAGGGCATTAGAGAAAGCCAGATATAAATCCACAAGCTTATTCAGGTATGTAGATGACACCTTCGTGACCTGGCCTCATGGGAATGACAGGCCCAATGAGTTCCTTGAACATCTTAACTTTTAACACCCCATTATCAAGTTCACCACAGAACTGGAGAAGAATGCACCACAGAACTTAAAAGGGAAAGCAGATGGATCAATTGGCTACAGTGTGTATTGAAAAACCACACACACTGATTCATATGTGCAGGTCAGCAGCTGTCACCACCCTGCACAGAAGAATGGGGTTCTTAAGACACTGGTCCATACAGCATGTACCCTGTGAGACCAAGAGAGTCTACCAACATAAACAGAGCATCTTAAAACAGTGTTATGCAAAAATGGATATACTACCAAACAAATCGAGATGGCACTCCAACCAGTCACTACACCACAGGTTTCAGAAGCAGAGCAAGATAAAGCAAAGTAGGTGGCATACCTGCCCTACACTGGTTCTGTTTCTGCTAGAATCAGTAGCATCCTCTGTAAACACAACATCAAGTGTGTTTTCTGTCCATCCAGCAAGATCGGGGAACTGGTGGGAAAGGTTAAAGACGACCTGGAGTTACAGAAACCAGGCATTTACAATATACCTTGTCAATGTGGCATGTTCTACATTGGCCAGACAACAAGAACAGGAGATATCAGGTGTAAGGAACATCAAAGGTACACCCGATTAAGACAGGTGATGAAATCACTATCTAGAACTAGATCATGCCATGATGAAACCAAGATTCTAGCACAGATACACAGATTTTGGGACAGTGTTATAAGGGAATAAATGGAGATAAAAGTAACTGATAATCTCATGAATCAGACGTGGGATACCAGCTAAGCAGAGCCTGGGATTCAGCACTGGAATTGTTAAAGGAGCATTGAGGACAGCTGCAGCATCCCATGAATAGAAGAACTGAAGGTGTGAATACAGAAAACAATCCCCAGACAAAGTGCCAAGCTCTCTGGACTGAAGATGGAATGCCCGGAAGCAGGTCTGATGGCTGCAGGCTGCAGAGGGAACACCCAGAACTGCAGCGGACCAAGAACAGAATGGTGACGCTCCAGAAGATTGCAGTGAATGGGAGAGGACCACAGGGAGAACGCCTGGCAACCCAGACAGAACTCCAAATGCAACAGACCGAAGATGGACACCCAGGAGAGGGTCGGGTGGGCATGGTTTGCAGAGGGAACACCCAGAACCACAGCAGACAGAAAACGGAATGGCAATGCTCCAGCAGGTCACAGTGAGTGGGCAGGGACCATAGAGTGTCACAGGTCACACCCTATGTAGGTTACGAGCTACATTACTGAAATACCATGCAAGAACAACTCTGATATCTGGCAGAACATCCGACAGCCCAAGATGCTGTTTAGCCAGAAAACAGATGGGGTGGAGCACCCAATAGCATGGGACTTCAGGTAGCTAAGTAAAGTGAAAAAATATTCAACTAAAAAGAAGAGATGCTCGTCCTCATTTATGTATCGTGTATTTCCATTGCTGTCTATGTAGTAGGCATTTCAAAGCCTTAAGAGATCATGTAGTATTAAAATGGTTAACCAACCTTAAAGATTTGAGTAGTTGCTTAACCTGATGGGTTTTTACAGCTTAGTGAGTTCTGTTTTGAATTAGTAGACCACCCCAGGAAAAACTATTGCATTACCAACAGATTGAGTTACCAGAATGAGATCTTCACTCTGCAGCGGAGTGTGCGCTGATATGAAACTTCCTGGCAGATTAAAACTGTGTGCCCGACCGAGACTCGAACTCGGGACCTTTGCCTTTCGCGGGCAAGTGCTCTACCAACTGAGCTACCGAAGCACGACTCACGACCGGTACTCACAGCTTTACTTCTGCCAGTATCCGTCTCCTACCTTCCAAACTTTTAATCTGCCAGGAAGTTTCATATCAGCGCACACTCCGCTGCAGAGTGAAGATCTCATTCTGGAAACATCCCCCAGGCTGTGGCTAAGCCATGTTTCCACAGTATCCTTTCTTTCAGGAGTGCTAGTTCTGCATGTTTCGCAGAAGAGCTTCTGTAAAGTTTGGAAGGTAGGAGACGGATACTGGCAGAAGTAAAGCTGTGAGTACCGGTCGTGAGTCGTGCTTCGGTAGCTCAGTTGGTAGAGCACTTGCCCGTGAAAGGCAAAGGTCCCGAGTTCGAGTCTCGGTCGGGCACACAGTTTTAATCTGCCAGGAAGTTTCATATCAGCGCATACTCCGCTGCAGAGTGAAGATCTCATTCTGGAAACATCCCCCAGGCTGTGGCTAAGCCATGTCTCCACAGTATCCTTTCTTTCAGGAGTGCTAGTTCTGCATGTTTCGCAGAAGAGCTTCTGTAAAGTTTGGAAGGTAGGAGACAGATACTGGCAGAAGTAAAGCTGTGAGTACCGGTCGTGAGTTGTGCTTCGGTAGCTCAGTTGGTAGAGCACTTGCCCGCGAAAGGCAAAGGTCCCGAGTTCGAGTCTCGGTCGGGCACACAGTTTTAATCTGCCAGGAAGTTTCAGATTGAGTTACATTGTGTACACACTGGGGTGTGTGGATATTTCTGTAGATGAGTGGCACAAGCAGCTGATCTAGACTGTCAGTAGTTTGTGATGGATGCTCAGTTCTGTGCTGACAATGGAGTATTGTACAAACAAACTGAAGTGCAGGTGAAATATTGTCATTCCAGCAAGTGTGAGGCAGGCCCATGACTATTTTAGCAGGCCATGGAGATCGTTGCACTACTGAGTGACATGTTACAAAAAATTACAGTTGGAGACCACTCAGGCAGAATGTAGAGCAGTATGTAAAACAATGCCTACCACATGCTCAGAGAGCTCAGCTAAGGCATCAAGGCTTGCATTACAGAGATTTCCAGAGGCAATGGACCTTTTAGATGATTGGTATGGTTGTCCTCAACCATTTGCACAGACACTGATGGGGAACTATTATGCTGTAACCATAACAGCTCTCTTTTGACATCATTAATTGGCTATGACTGCTGTCTCAAGCCAGCACTTAGCGACAGTAGCTCAGGCAATGATAAACAACTGGATTTTAAAGTTTGGGCTGCCAGAGACTGTGTATCAGGGTATAGCCTGCACAGAATATAATGGCCGGCAGATGTCAGAGGATGCAAGGGGAGAGCAGTAGTGGTGGGGACTATTAAGGGGAAATGTCGAATGCTGGACAAGAAGTGCCATTCTAATCTGAAGCCAATGCTCACATTTTTTTGTAAATATGTAGCAGGGCTCCTCCATGTCCACATTTGCATGGTGACCATCAAAAATGATCCGCCATCTCCACTTTCGTTAATATCTAAAAAGAATTTCACCAAAAATGCAGCAATCTGTTTTAACTTGGCTTGTTAACCATTTGTAACTTTCAGAGAAGTGTCGTGAGTGGCGAATTTTGAATAAAACTGACATATTTCTCGCAGTGTCATGTTATAATTTGCTTTGTTTGCCAAAACACAGCAGAGTTTACATAGTCCCACCTCACTAACATGTTATTGAGATGCAATTGTGAGAGAATTCTGAAACAGTGGTTTATTAAGTGAGAAGCTGAGTAAAAGTAAGGTCAATATCTTATGAAAACACACAGAATCAGTACAAAATAAATGTGTAATGTCATCATTTATATTGTTCCAAAACCAATAGCATTTCTGATTACACCAGCTATTGAAGGCTCTCAAAAAATTACATTCTTTCATCAAAAATGTCTTTAGTTAGTGGAAAAACAAAGTAGATAATGAAGTTTTGTATAATAACCATATGGCAAAATACTCTCCTCCTTGCCTGCTATCATTTTCTAACATATCATTTCGATATATCAAACTGTTTATGAAATATGAGGAATGATGTAGATATTTCACTCTGGCTTTATCGCTGGTGTGGTGTGATCATAAGTGATTGGTAATGGACGTCGAGCTGAGCACGCATGGTTCACAGGCTAAACACTGGGCAGATACTGACTGACAGTAATGAGGCTGTGCGCTTACAGCAAACACTTTGTTAGGAAGGAGAACTTACATATGTATGTGTTAAGGGAGCTGACATGCCTATATAAATTGGTAATCACAGATTAATACTCAAATGGCCAAAAAATAAAGGCTATGCCCATGCGGGCCTGAGTTATCAACCCATAATAAGGGAAATGAGGTCAGACATTGTGCACCTCTGTAAGACATCAGAGCACAATTACAATTATAACGGAACATATTATTATTATCAATGTTAATATTATTTTCTTTCTTTTCTCTTCTTCTTTTCTTTTCTTTTGGAAGGCAATGGGAAACCACCACTGGAATCACTTCCCTAGATGCTCATGCGGTGGACCTCTCTGATGAGGCTTCCCCCATGACAAGTCCTGCCCTAAGGCAGAACACAAAGTTTTATATATACACAGGGAGTGGGGGGGGGGGGGAGGGGTTCATCTGAAGTTTTGGATGAGATTATCTCAAAAACTATACATCGGGTAAAAATAGTGGGTAAGACAAGTTTGTAAGCTCAAAGGGGGACATCGAATGATACTACACGTGACCTCCAGCCCCTACCCCGTAGGGTGGGGTGGGGGGCAACTTTTAAATCTTAAATGGAAACCCCCTTTTTTTTAATGCAGATGCGGTTTATCCATAAAAAAGTAAAGTTTTGACTGAAACATTGTTTTAAACCTTTGACAGATGGCAATGAAATCGAGAAACAAGTAAAATTGTGGAATAACTCTGATTTATTTAGAATTATCTGAGAAAGACGCAGCAAAACAACAAAAAATGTTCACCAATTCTTTCATTACGCCAGGAACAATGATACGGACATAGTATAATGATGTTCCCATGGGGTGCTTCCTTAGTGCGAGTCCCCTTGCCTCTCACATGTTGGGGTGTTTCATTAGTATGATTCCCTTCCCTCTTACATGTTGGGGTGCTTCATTAGTGTGAGTCCCCTTCCTTCTCACAATTTGGGGTGCTTAATTAACGAAATTAGTCACGAAGAAATTGTTGAAAATTTTCCCCATTTGCTTCAATGCATAAAGTCAGTTGTCTGCAAAAGTTGTCCACAGTTTTGAGCAGCACATCCAACGGTATGGCTGCACACACTCTTTGAATGCATTGCTCCATATTGTTATTATTACTTTATATACACTCCTGGAAATTGAAATAAGAACACCGTGAATTCATTGTCCCAGGAAGGGGAAACTTTATTGACACATTCCTGGGGTCAGATACATCACATGATCACACTGACAGAACCACAGGCACATAGACACAGGCAACAGAGCATGCACAATGTCGGCACTAGTACAGTGTATATCCACCTTTCGCAGCAATGCAGGCTGCTATTCTCCCATGGAGATGATCGTAGAGATGCTGGATATAGTCCTGTGGAACGGCTTGCTATGCCATTTACACCTGGCACCTCAGTTGGACCAGTGTTCGTGCTGGACGTGCAGACCGCGTGAGACGACGCTTCATTCAGTCCCAAACATGCTCAATGGGGGACAGATCTGGAGATCTTGCTGGCCAGGGTAGTTGACTTACACCTTCTAGAGCACGTTGGCTGGCACGGGATACATGCGGACGTGCATTGTCCTGTTGGAACAGCAAGTTCCGTTGCCAGTCTAGGAATGGTAGAACGATGGGTTCGATGATGGTTTGGATGTACCGTGCACTATTCAGTGTCCCCTCGACGATCACCAGAGGTGTACGGCCAGTGTAGGAGATCGCTCCCCACACCATGATGCCGGGTGTTGGCCCTGTGTGCCTTGGTCGTATGCAGTCCTGATTGTGGCGCTCACCTGCACGGCGCCAAACACGCATACGACCATCATTGGCACCAAGGCAGAAGCGACTCTCATCGCTGAAGACGACACGTCTCCATTCGTCCCTCCATTCACGCCTGTCGCGACACCACTGGAGGCGGGCTGCAAGATGTTGGGGCGTGAGCGGAAGACGGCCTAACGGTGTGCGGTTCCATAGCCCAGCTTCATGGAGATGGTTACGAATGGTCCTCGCCAATACCCCAGGAGCAACAGTGTCCCTAATTTGCTGGGAAGTGGTGGTGCGGTCCCCTACGGCACTGCGTAGGATCCTATGGTCTTGGTGTGCATCCGTTTTCGCTGCGGTCCGGTCCCAGGTCGACGGGCACGTGCACCTTCCGCCGACCACTGGCAACAACATCGATGTACTGTGGAGACCTCACGCCCCACGTGTTGAGCAATTCGGCGGTACGTCCACCCGGCCTCCCGCATGCCCACTATACGCCCTCGCTCAAAGTCCGTCAACTGCACATACGGTTCACGTCCACGCTGTCGCGGCATGCTACCAGTGTTAAAGACTGCGATGGAGCTCCGTATGCCACGGCAAACTGGCTGACACTGACGGCGGCAGTGCACAAATGCTGCGCAGCTAGCGCCATTCGACGGCCGACACCACGGTTCCTGGTGTGTCCGCTGTGCCGTGCGTGTGATCATTGCTTGTACAGCCCTCTCGCAGTGTCCAGAGCAAGTATGGTGGGTCTGACACACCGGTGTCAATGTGTTCTTTTTTCCATTTCCAGGAGTGTATATACAGATAACATTGATATAGAAAAAAGAGAGATATAGAGATGCTTTCCAATTTTTTAGATTCATCTCTCTGTTCTTATAAGTGGTAGCAGGTGGACGTGTGATGAGTTCCACCGCATTGGTATAGTTCAAAAGTGTGTATTCTAAGTGTGCATTGATCAAAGCTAACAAGAAGAATTTGCATGAGCAGAGGAGGAGCAATCTGGAGCCAGTATTGTCATACCATTCTCCAAGCATAATAGCAGTAACAAAATGCATGTACTCAGATTTACGAATGTTAGATATTGAATATATGTATGCAATCTTGAAGGTCTGTTTATATTAGTGCCAGTTAAAGTTCACCCAGGACATGAGTACTTTCCAATAATTTTTAAATCATTCTTTAAAAATTTTCCTTTTAATTATTTAAGCAGAAAATTTTTATTATTTCCAATATATATCTAGTTCTCTGTCACTCTTCAGCATTGGGCACCTTATCCTGTGCAGACTCTACATATTTCATGTCTGAGTTGATGAAGTAGTTTTATTGACTTTTAATAATGCATAAGCCATGAACAAGCTCATTGCATCCTCATTCAAATGGGAGGTAGAAATCAGTACACAGAAACATAGGGAAAATGTTGAGTAATTACATGAGTAGTCATCACAGTGGCTGGGACAGTTTACTACCAAATGTAGCAGCGGCCTATAACTCAAAGGTGCACCACAGTGCTGGATAATCCTAATATGAGGTAATTTATGATCAGACAGTGCCCTCTCTTTTAGAGTTATGTAAGCTATCCTTGGGGAGGATGTGTCAATGGCATATAATTTTGTAAAGAGATAGAGGATTATATGGCACCAGGTTAATGGAGTAAATGTGAAAGCTGTGGAGTGGTAGGAAGGGTTGGCAAAAGGAATGTAAGGCTTCCCAGATGCTATGTTGGATAGTGGGCAGATTTAACCAACTCAAATGTCATGAAGAGGGGGGAGGGTGGGGGGGGGGGGGAGGGAAGAAATTTGTTATGTGACACCAATTTGACCATTCCAACAATTGTGAAGTTACAACTTCTGCATCATACCCCTGTGGGTTAGGTTTGACATTTACGGATGGCCTCAATTACTGGTGGATCTCTCCAAATGAAGGAGGGAAGTAGGGGTAAAGAAGGGTAAGATCTGGAAAATAGACCCCTATAATCATTCCAGCTTACCCATACACCCTACAGTGAAAACGTGGCTCATTATAGCTTGTACAGTGATGACAGCAGGAATGCAGCCTGTTTAGTTTGCTCTTGTAGGTAATATTGATGCCATATAATGTGATATGTAGATTAGTTTGTGAAGAGCAGCAACAACAGTTTGTTTAGAGGTGTAGGAGTGTGTGGTAGTCTTAGGTATTTAGCTACAAGATTAAAGATTCTTTAACTCTGAAAATGACTTGTTGATAAATCAATTTATTCATGGAAAATGAAGATCTTTAAGACATTTATATGATGGAACGTTCATGATATGTTACTGGTCACACGAGACAGGAAATCCCTTGCACCACTCTCTGTATCAGTGCTACTAAGTAGGTAGATAGAGTTCCAGGATTATATGACTCAATCTTCTCTTGCTGTAGAAACCAACATAATGAGTGTCCTGGAGCAATGTTAACAGGCAGAAATGAATATTTTGGAACAATATGTATTCATTGGCTCTTTTCAGTGCAAGATTCAGTAGCAGTCATCTGCAAATGTTGTGATCAGTACTGGATAAGTAGCACACAACAAGTAGAGCTGTATGAGTAGGACCTAATACTAAATGGCACAAGTTGCTACATCTCCAGACCTTCTTTGCAGCTTCCTGCCTCAAATACTGGGTCCAAATAATTAAATACTACATATTAAAGTTACATATTGCTCACTCTACCTACCCAATCTCCCCTTCAATGATATAGCTGGAGAATACCAAATGTATCTGAATGATATCCTGCACTCAACCCTCTCACCTCCATATACCAGATGCTAGCCATTTTCATGGAGCAGCTGTGCGGGCATGTAATGAAACATCATGAAGAACATTAGTTCAAACTAGTAGCATGGAAAATCTTTAAATATGTGTCCATGGTGAACCATAAAGAATTAAACAGTTTCAGGTGCAGCAAGAGGGAGAATTTGGTGATCTGAATTCTTAGCAGTGGGAAAGAATGTAACAGAATGAGCCTGAGCAGACAGAATAAATCCCATAACGTGGGCCACTGCTGCCCCAGTATTATGCCACAGGTCTTACCAGCCAGTCAGTCCATGGACGATGACTGAAATCAAGAACACTTCAGAATTTGGCACGCATGACGTCTGCAGCCATGACAAAACTGCAAACACATTTCGTTTCAAATAAATACTGATCATCTGGCCAGGCTGGGCATGTGTCAAAGAAGAGAGTTATTGAGTTATCAACCATCATAGTGTTGGCCTTTACCATGAAGTCACCATGTGCTCTTCTGTCATCCTGACAGAACCAACTGCCAAGAGGGTCCAGCCACTACCTGATGGGCTGGGGGTCAAACTGAGGCCCACCAAACCTCTGAGTGCTCTTCAGTGTTAGTCACCACCTGTAAACTGCCAGTCTGAGATTTTCTTCCTGGACAACTACATCTGTCACTTACCTTGGCTGGACAGAACTCAGTGTTCCACACTCAGTAGGTAGTGGCAGTCTGCTGCATCAGACCTGATGCTGAGACTATCTACAATGAAATATCATGCACATGCCTGAGACATGCTGAGCATGGGAGCAGCTGGTGTCCTACAGAAAACTTCGTTGCCAAGCCTCATCCAATCCAAGGACTGACAAAAGCTGACTTAGCACCCAGATCCAAGTTGACATCCCACAGTGTGGATACTTGGGTTGCCTGATTCTCCCATCACTCTTTTGGATCTGTGCCTGGATGACACACTGGAGGACATCCAATTTGTGCAGGCCTGTTGTCAGATCCACATTCACTCAGGAAGCTGTGGCAAGTACAAATCCAACCCACAATTGTCTCTTGGAACTGTGGTGGTGAACCTGGAAATCTCTCTTTACCACCAGCAGCACCAGGAGCCACAATCCAATCTTTTCAGCAGGCTGTGTCTCACCCATCTCATCTTCTTCAGCACCAGCCAGGACAGTTCCAGAGCTATGGGCTGTTTCAAGGGGGAAGGGGTCTTGAAATCCAGCTGAACATTTTGAGACAGGGCAACCAAGAGTACAGGATGACGGCATCACCATCACAGCAAATGGAAACTTCATAAACAACAAATCAGAAGTCGAAAACATTTTGAACAATCTTTTTTAAAATGTTTTAGAGAAAATAGCATCTAAATGTTCATTAGAAGAAGCAAGGCAGTTAATGGAAGACGCCTTACCCACACCATTTGATACAATTGAAATTACACCCACCTCTCCTTCTGAAATTAGGAAGATAATAAACTCTCTCAAGAATAGAAGCTCACATGGAATTTATGGCATTTCCAGCAGGCACTAATGTAGTATTAAAGGCTCTGAGTAACTGGAAGTCACCCGTTGGGATTTTTTGTGATCTATCAAAGGCTTTTGATTGTGTAAATCATGGAGTACTTCTAGATAAGCTAAATTACTGTGTTATGAATGGGACAGTGCTCAAATGGTTTAAATCATACCTAACTGGAAGAGTGCAGTAAGTTGAAATAAGCAGTTCACATAATATGCAAAAAACTGGTGACTTCTCAAACTGAGGAACAATCAAAAATGGGGTGCCGCAAGGTTCGGTCTTGGGTCCTCTGCTGTTATTAATATATATTAATGGCTTGCCATTCTATATTCACTAAGATGCAAAGCTGGTACTTTTTGCTGATGATACAAGTATAGCTATCACACCCAACAGACAAGAATTAACTGGCGAAATTGTAAACGACGTTTTTCAGAAAATCATTTAGTGGTTCTCTGCAAATGGGCTCTCATTAAGCTTTGACAAAACACAGTATATACAGTTCCACATGGTAAATGGCATGCTAAGGTAGAATATACAAAATTTCTAGGTGTATGCATTGATGAGGGGTTGAACTGGATAAAACACACTGAGGATCTGCTGAAACGTTTGAGTTCAGCTATTTATGGTATTAGGGTCATTGCAAATTTTGGTTATATACATCTAGTAAATTAGCTTACCATGCCTACTTTCATTCTCTGCTTTCATATGGCATCATATTCTGTAGTAACTCATCATTGAGTAAAATAGTGTTCATTGCACAGAAGCGTGTAATCAGAATAATTGCTGGAGCTTATCCATGATCATCCTGCAGACACTTATTCACTGTAGCCTCACAATATAATAGTCACTTATGAAATTTGTTATTAACAATCCGAATGAATTCAAAAGTAATAGCAGTGTACATGGCTACAACACTAGGAGAAAGGATGTTCTTCACTACTCAAGATTAAATCTAACTTTGGCTCAGTAGGGGGTAAATTATGCTGCCACAAAAGTCTTTGGTCACTTACTTAATAGCATCAAAAGTCTGACAGATAGCCATATAATGTTTAAAAGGAAATTAAAAGAATTTCTGAATGGAAACTCCTTCTACTCATTAGATGAATTTTTGGATATAGTAAGTGGGTAATATCCCCAACCTCCACAAAAAAATTAAAAATATTAAATATCATGTAATATTTTGTGTAAAGTAATATCTTGTATGGACACCTTTTATTAACCTGATACGTTCCACATCATTACAGTGTCATATTCATGATCTATGGAACAAGTACTAATCTAATCTAAACTGATGGATCAATCACTATAATTATTCATGCATCTGATGAGGACACTAGATGAGGCTTGAAGGTACACATCCACCTGTACCAGGTAATGTTGATAAACAACAGTGGCTGATTATTTATTTATTTATTTACTTAGCATCCTTATATCTCATCATTATAAAAATGATATAGGATTTGTCATACATTGCCTCACATAGAAAATAGGACATGAAAAGATTTACAATTATATGTTCATAAATAAAATATTATTACATATGACATGAAACCATACACATAACAACATTCATAATGTGCTAAATTAGAATAACAAATTAATGCAATTTAGCTTTCAATGAGCATTTTGGGTCATTATGATGAAGAAAATAATCTACTGTACATTGAATGCTGGTGATTTAAGTATTCCTTGACACTATAAAAACTCTTGCTAATTAACATTTTTGACGTTCTTTTTTGAATTTTGGTATACTTTTTATTTCCTTTGGTAGTGAACTAAATAAAAATTTTGGCTGATAATGAACACTTTTTTGATACATAGTTTTTGTGTGACTTTCTCTATGAAAGTCATCACTATTTCTCATTTTGTAGTTATGCACTTGACTGTTTAACAAAGAATGCTCCTGGTGTGCCTTCATAAAACATATAATTTCATAAATATAGATACATGGTAGAGTCATGATTTGTAGTTCCTTGAAAATGTTTTTACATGATTCTCTGTGTGTCTTTTAAGGACTGCTGTGGGCTGTCTTGGCCTCAGTTGTCTTAATGACAGTTTGCTGATGTGTAGTACATGCTCCCTGGTGGACTTATTTATGATGACCTTACAATATTTACCTATTTCCTGAAAAGATTTGGATTATATTATTCCCAGCTATCTAAATTTGGCTCACACATGGGTA
This sequence comes from Schistocerca gregaria, assembly GCF_023897955.1. Taxonomy (NCBI): domain Eukaryota; kingdom Metazoa; phylum Arthropoda; class Insecta; order Orthoptera; family Acrididae; genus Schistocerca; species Schistocerca gregaria. The sequence continues at coordinate 622,646,095 of NC_064920.1, forward strand.
AGTCTATTTTCCTAATGCAGTGCAGCCTCCATTCTCCATTCTGTCACATGTTGTGCCTACTGTGAGTGCCCCAATGGCATGTAGGTGAACAAAGAGAATAATTTGTATTAGAGTGCTTCCCAACCTGATGCAGTTTAGTGTTCTCCAGCAGCAACACTTCAGTTATTCAGGAAATATCCAGAGTACTTTAATTGCAAAGAAGTATCCACCTGTATGACGTCTTTGATTTGAGAAGAATCAGAAGCTATTAATTTCTTTGATTTATTTGTACTTAAACAGTGTTGAAGGAAACTTGTGCTAAAGATGCAGACTTAAAAAGGTGTTTTTTGACTTCATTATTTGATATAAATGAGTTACCCTAATTGTGGGTTGTCACCCTTTGGAAGTTGCTATAGCTTCAACAGATGGCGTTTCTGAACAGCCAACTGTGTAAATGGGGCTGAATAATATGTTGGATTGTTTTGGAGTAGCTATTTCTGGGATTCTGTAACTGTTGCCACCACTGACTTTAAGTATTGGCACTTCACTAGAAGTTGGGAAGAAACAATATCCTACCCGGAACATTGTGGGCCATTTGTAAACCAATACTCATACAGACACTAACACTCATATCAATATGAAGAGATTTTATAGCATTTGTAGCATCTAAATGTTTTGCTTTCACAACCTGTGTCACTCTCAATAAAAGTTTTATGGAACTGGCAAACTTAGCAAACTTAAAATAAAACCTAATATTTTGACTGGTATTCTGTGGCTTTCTTCAGAACTAAGAAACTTCTGGTTTCTGAAAAGGGTTTCCATTGTACATTTACACTCCACAAACCAGTTTATGGTGAATGGTGGAAGGTACTTTGTGTACCTCTGTTGCTTCCTATTTCCTGTTCCAGTTGCATATGGTTCACAGGAAGAATTATTCCTAATAAGCCTCCATGTAGGCTCAAATCCCTCCAATTTTATCTTCATGATCTTTTCATGAGCTACACATAGGAGGAAGCAATACATCAGTTGTCTCTTGTAGAAATGTACGCTCACAGAATTTTAGCAGCAGACCAAACCATGATAATGGAACACTTCTCTTGGTGCACCTGCCATTGGAGTTAACTGAGCATCTCCATGATACCTTCATGCTTATTAAATGGACCTGCAATGGAACATGCTGCTCCTTTTTGGATCATCACTTATCCGTATTGGTCGAACAAGTGCTTTGTCAACTACTTATTTGTTAATGGACTATATTTCCTGAGCTTTCTTCCAATGAATCTCAGACTGGCATTTGCCTTACCCACAACTAAGTGGTTGTTCCACTTGAAATTGTTCCATACACATACGTCTAGATTTTTGTGGAAGTAACTGCTTCCAGTGACTCTTCTGCAATCAAATAGCTGCACAGTAGTTGCAGTGTGTTACATTTGTTAATGTTTAGGGTCAGTTGCCACTTACTGCACCAAGCGCAAGCCTCCACAGGTCTTCCCGAATTTTTTCAGTTTTATAGCATCGTGACTTCTCTGAATAACAGCACCATCGTCCAAAGGCCTCGTGGAGCTTGCATATATTGTGAAAAATAATGGTCCTACAGCACTCACTTGGGGCTCACCCCAAGTTACCTTTATGTCCAAAGACTCTTCAATGTTCAGATTGGCAAGCCATGTTTCATTTGCTTGAAAATCTTCACTAATATAATGTAAGTGGTCTGATATTCTAGGTGGCAGTGCAGAACTGTATTAAATACCTTCCAGAAGTCAAGGAACAAGGCATGAACTTGGGTGCATGTATCTACTACTTCCTGGATGCTGTGGATAAACAGATCAAGCTCAAGCTGGGTTTCACACAGCCATTCTTTTTGGAATCCATGTTGATTCTTGCAGGGGAGATATTGGTCTCCTGGAATGTCATAATACACAAACATAAAACATGTTCCAAAATTCTCCAACAGACTGACATCAGTGCTATGGGCCTATAGTTTTGTGTACCTGTGCTTTCTTCTGGTCCTTACGTATGTTTTGCTCCTCTAGAGACCTATGGTACACTTCTGCTAGAATAGGCGCAAATTCTTTCACATAGTCTGTGTAGAACCAAATTGTTATCCCTTTGGAACTAGTGGCCTTTCCATTGGTGAATTTTTTCAGTTGTTTTACTATCCCTCGGTCACTTATCTTGATATCTGCCATTTTGTCATTTTTGTGATAATTTAAAGGAAGAACTACAGTGTGATCTTCCTCTATGAAATAGTTTTGGGAAAAGAAGTTACTAAACTTTCCATGTTGCCCTGAGTTTCAATGCCATTATGGTCACAGAGTATCTGGACACATAGCTTTTATCCATTTACTCATTTGACTTGAGACCAAAACTTCTTAGGACTTTCTGTCAAGTCAGTCAACAGAAGTTTACTCTTGGATTGGTTGAATGCTTCACACATACAACTCTCCTTACCATAATTTAGCTTCATTTGGCTTTTGTTTAGTTGCGAGACTCTGGGTACATTTAAATTTGCAGTGAAGCTCTCTTTGCTGTTTTAGTAGCTTTCTACATGTAATATGGTTCTTGAACCATGTTGGGTCTTTTCCATCCCTCACAATTTTATTGTATGATGCTCTTAAACTCTGTCCATTGATGCTCAGTATTATCAGGGCTGTGGATGAAGCATTTGAGTTGAACTTGTAAGTAATCTGAAATCTGTCTTTGTCACACTTGTTAAACAGAAAGCATTTCCTACCTTGTTTTGTATTCCTATTTAAAGGCGAATTCAGTGATGCCATAATGGTCTTTTGATCAGTGACACCCTGTTCTATATTAATTGATTTGAAACATTTTGATCTATTTGTCTCCAGCAGGTCTAAAATGTTGCCTTCATGAGTTGGTTCTCTGATTAACTGCACGAGATAATTTTTGTATAAAATTTTTGAAAAATTTCACTCAATTGTCTGCCTTTTTTACCCATCCTAATCAGTTGAGCCTCTCAGTCTACAGCTGGTAAGCCAAAATCTGGACCTAAAACAATAAAATGACTGATATTCCACCACCAATGCTGCTGAGGTGGTAGTCTCTAAAAGCATCAAATGACCATATGTGCTCCACCTTTACCAATTATCTGCACCCAAATTATTTCACACTCTGGAGCTGTAGTAATGTCACTATAAATCGTATTTCTTATTGTTATAAACATGCCTCCACAACCAGTATTTGAGTTTAGAATTTCATTGCTATTGACACCTAATATCAGCCAGTTTCTTGTCCCTAGTATTACGCGAGCATTGTTTCTGTTTATTTACAAGACTAGTTCTGGGACCTTTCCAGATACCCCATGCAGTTACTTAATACTGTTTTAAAGTGTTCTTTCTCCAATCCACTATGATGAATGCATCCCTGTCTGGAGTCCGAATGCAGCATTTTAGTCATGTGGAGGGATTTATCTATTTCAAGAAACTCACATGTACACACCATATGCACTCCAGTATCCTGCATGTAGTCCATGCTTTCAGAGATCCTACATTTGTCCACTTGATAAAAAAGAGATCAATAAATATTCACGCAAGATCATCACAGAATCACCTGAGCCTCTGGTTTACGTTTTCTACTAGGCTCCAAACCAGAGAACTATGATTGCTTTTGGGAGCAGTGCTACAAAAAATAGCTCTACTTCCATCTTGTGAGAGAGACTAGCTGTTTTTAACAAATCAGCTAGCTGCCTATGGGAAACGAGGATGGACTCTGAACCCAGACATCATTCATGCTGACATCAGCCATGATTTGCAGTCGGGTGCACCAAGTGCTCTCAGTCACTGCCAGCAGAGCCTTCTCAACACCTCATATGAGAGACTTCAGCAAGCATAGTGGACACTGGCCTTCTATTCCAACATGCCCACTATTTTCCTGATTGGTACCATCACTTACCTAATACTGGAGCTCCCAACAACAAGTAGATCCACCCTCTGTACTTGTCCTAACCTCTCTGGAAGACTGGCAATGGTCCAACAGGCAAGGCATCCAGAGCTGGTTAAGATCTACTTTCAGCAGTGGGTAATCCCTCAGATCTGTTTTTGACATGTGAGAGGACAGCCATGCGGCCAGTGCCCACTTTTGCTTTCCACCCAGGGATTCGCGACCCCTGTTTGCCAGTCACTGTCGGCAAATGTCGACTGGCAGCAACTTGTGAATTAGAAAGTGAAGTGGCATCAGGGATCCCAGATGATGCTATTGATTCCAGAGGCACTCCAATGTACTGCAGCTGAGGGCAGCAGCCTGGAGTCTGCTGACCACGGCTGACACAGCTTCCATCTGTTTACAGAGAATGGCCAGTTCCCCATGCATCCATACAAAACAGTTGCTGTCGCTCTCCATCTTTAACCAGTTTTTGTCCATACCACAAGTAATGTAACACTAAACTAAAAATCTTCTGGTATGCAACCTATAGTCTATACTACCTGAGAAAGCCACCTCACCCAAAGCTAATGCACTACAATTTTTGCAATGAAAACTTAGATTAAGTTAGCAAACACTAGTTTACAGAGTAAAATTCACAGGTACAGTTCAGTCCGTCACAGAAGCATGTGAGAACAGAGACTAAACTGAATTGCTGTGTATTAGACAAACAGCTACAGCTACAGGCATGTCCTCTCAACTCTTCAACTGCACCCACATTGACTGACCAAGCACTGTATCCAATGGTAACAAAATTCAAACTGAAACATGTGATGTGGCACTTCTAGTAGTGAAAAGCTACATAAAAGTTGCTTCATACAAAGTTATGCAGTAAAATTTATTCAAGAAAAAGCCTATAATCAAACACATTGTGTATAGTTTCAGGTTAGTGACTTGCTGTTACCTGTTTTAGCATCCACAGACATAAACGTAAATGTACCAGAGGACCATGAATTGAAGAGAACTATGTAATGGTTCAGAACCATTCAGATTGTAATGAAAAATGAGAGTTGGGATAATCAGTTATTATTCATAGGTAAGTTAACAAAAAAAAAAATACATTTTCGTCATTTAAAAGGCGTGTGCGGGCATGAGTTAAGGATAGACACCTGACTGACAGCCCAGTCACCACTGTCAAATCTCTTCCTCGCTGTGGAGAGTGTACCATTAGGTGCCCTTGAAGGGGTGGCCCACTGACCACTGTCCCTCATGCACAAATACCTCCAGGGGGCAGCACTGCCCAGAGATTCAGTCAAATGTAACGACTGAACATACCGACTGCCAAAGAAATATTAATTTATTTCCAGCATAATACAACTAACACAAGTCCTACTAAATAATAGCAAATAACAAAAGTAAATACACACAACATTGCGTCCTTCAGCCAGATATTCTGTCCTTAGAGTTTGTAACTGGCATCTGGAAATCACAATCACGTAAACAAATATGCATTTAAACATAAAAATGACAAAATACACTTAGTCTGTTGCAAGGTACACACAAGATAAAAGGAGAAAACACACAAATAGAAAACATGAATACACTGTTCACTTTTGTATCACATCAACTGGTGAAGGATGTAGTTTGCAGATTTATCTCTTGAAAAGAGCAGCAATTGAATAGTGGCCACTCGGACCATTCCATTATGCCCAGGGTGTACTCCTTCAATGATGGCCAGCTCCAAAGGTAAGTGTGGCAGGTTATTTTCTCTTCTATGACCAATGCACGAGGTTGCACATTCTGACTAGGGACCATCCACTTGACCCACTGCTGCAGATGACGTAGGCAGGTAGATAACCAGCGCCGCCAAAAGATCTGGAAGCCTTGTTGTAGTAGTTCCCACCTTGTGAGCAAGCTAAGGTTAGCTTACCTACATCTGGCTGAGGGATGTTTGTGATTGTGGTTCAAATGAGGAAATGACCTAGGATGAGGGCTTGGGAATCAATAGGATTTCACAACAGTGGCGTGAGAGCCTAAATATTGCAAGTCAGGGTTGTCAGCTCTTTGAAAGTTGGACATATGGTTCCTATCATTTGTCGCAAGTGGTACTTGGAGGGCTTCACTCTTGCTACACATATTTCTCCAAAGCGTGGTGACGCAGGAGGAATGAAGTGCCAGTCAATGCCTTCTTCATGCATAAAGCTTTCCACCTGTGTCTGCTTATAAGCACTGCTGACAGCAGCTTGTAACATGTGAAGTTCCCACCTAGCTCCAACAAATTTCTTCCCATTGTCACTGTACAGGTTACTTGGGCTACCCTCTCTAATCTAAGTTACCCGACTGCCACCTCTTCAAAGGAACTGGCGTCAAGTTAGAATTTTGGCGGGAAAGAAAGGTCAATTTGTGTATCTCTGTTAAGCTAAAAAATGGGGTGAAATAAGGGACACTTGGACTACCTGCACTAACCTAAGTCATCTGACTGCCACCTCCTTCTAGGGATTTGTGGGAAAAGCACTTAGCCTACACTGGGCTGCTCGAGAGAGGAAGTAGTGTATTTTATTTAATCTGGAACAATTTATTTAGGGGTGGAGAATATTTATCACTGTGATACTGGTACAAACCACATTCTGGAGTCATGCCACACAGCCCACAGATCTGTAAACTAATCCTAAATAACACTCTGCAAAAACGCAAAAAGCTCCTAATTTACTGAAATAAATTCAGAACAGATCTGCAAACTGCTCCTAAGAATGCAGGCATGAAATTGTAAACTATCCAAAGAACACATAGCACAGCCTACAGACCTGCTTGCAAAGAAATGCAACAAACACCCAATCAATGCGTTCAAGCACCGCTCCCCAACTCTGTCCATTGGACCACACAGGAGGTTAGGTTAGTGGCAGCCACGGCAAAGTGACATGGCCATCAGCTGTCAAACCACACACAGACACCCGCGTGGGTCCTGCACCCATGAGGCAGTGACATCCTTTTCATAATTTTACACCTGAGAAATTCCTCTCAAAATACGTGTTAATCTAGGTACTGTTGCTGATGCGAGAGGGAGTAGACGCAGATGCTCCAGGGGTGCGTGAGCCGTAACAGCCAGGAGCCGCCGCCGGATGCAGGTGAAAGGTGTTTTTAATTTTGAGCATACAGTCAGTGTTATACTGACGTCACAGAACTCCAAGGCACGTTCACCTCTGGGAAGCCCGTGTCTTTACCATTGATGACAGAATAGCACAGGGTGCATTGTTCCTAGTGCAACATGAGAGACACGTCTAACCTTGCTTAACTCCCAGTGTGACTGACGCAACACCGTGAAGTGCATGCGTAGCTACAAACCTTTGCAAGCACTTCTAAGAAGGTTCTCAATCTTATACTGATGTCACATGACTATGTAAAAAATAAAAACCGACTCGACCTCACGGAAATTGTACTGTGTCCTGGATATAGTTAACACTTGCTTTCTTAATGTCTCAGCTTGTATGCATGAAATTTCTTTTCCTAGCAGACTTGTTTACGAAAATAACGCAGAATAACGTCGAATGCAGTCTTCCTCACGGACCTAATGTGCTACCCAGTCCATCACATGTTACCCTTCCTGCTTTCAACACACACAAACGTTCCCTCCACTATGTAGAGGTTGCTGTATTCCAGCACAAAAGATGTGAATGAATCAAGCATTATGATTGGCTCTTATCGAATTTACCTGCCAAATTACTGTTGCTGCCAGTATCGAAGCACCGTCCACATTTTTTCCTTCTGTAGACGATACTTTCAGCAGTTTTTTGACACAGATCGCCATATTACACTGGCAATTAAATCTTACAAACTACCGTACTTATCGTCAAATACAGAAAGCCTCTTACTCGTTTACACTGCTCTTCCACCAAGGACAGGAGCTTGAATATTAGTGTGTGAAACCAATCTCCAACCCAGTAATATATCACCGCGTACTGTGTCGACGTAGTAAACACTGGCACGTTACTGTTTCTGTTCTGAACCTGCTTCCTTGCTTGCTCGCTTTTCTACAGACAACTCCAGACTCGAGGATTACAAGAACACATGTATTTTCGCATGTTTCACCATAATATTATACCATTTTCACAGTACTTCTCGATATCAAGCACTAGGCAGCATCCTACCGATCGCTAGCGCAACATAATTCCCAAGATATAGACTGGAAATTATTTCTCTAGAAACCCGAAACTTTCGCTGGGTGGGGCGTGCTGTAAACCACTGAATAACTAGAAACTGGTCACGTCTGTGAGACATTTACGCAGAAACTCGAAACAATGAGAGGAAGCTGATATTTGCACTCTCGAATACTGATTTCGGTGATGTAGTAAATTCCTAATCATCCCTATAATTAACAAGGTCAACTAAAGTATTTCTCATGTCTAGAGAACCGGCAAACATGTATTCCACATGCTAGATGCACACACAACAATCGATATTCCCTCTACTAAATAAAGGCGCGAAAAGCGCAGAAGCAGTCAACCGAACAATTTACATGGGAGGGAATAACGACACAGCGCAAATGCACCTCCATATTCAATCTTCTCAAATTTCCATGGAATCACGAAAACTATCCAACACATACTAAATATTAGTTCACTATTCGGTCTTCTAGAGGACAGCACAGTAAATTCATCTACATTCCTACACTCCAACAGGCATGCCCAGTCTGACAGCTCCTACCATTAGTGGGAAACGTGGATCACCCCCACACAGGTCACCAGCGCTCCAGGCCGAGCACACACAGACAAAATGTTTGTCCTAAGAAATCGGTGACATATATATTTTATTCCTGTACTTACAACTAAATGTTACGATCGTGGCCTCAGTTGAATGACATTCGACAATGAGCAAAGTATTGGAAATACACTCTGTTGACGGCTGTGGCTCTGGAAATAGCAATATTAGTACCATTATTGTGACTTGAAATACTCCTCCCAAGCTATCACGGTACTCCACATCAAATACATACATTCCTTATGACTGGACAAAGTCATTTCCTGTGCACATGTTGGAATACAGCCGGCCGCTGTGGCTGAGCGGTTCTAGGCACTTCAGTGCCAAACCGCGCTGCTGCGGTCGCAGGTTCGATCCTGCCTCGAGCATGGATGTGTGTGATGTCCTTAGGTTAGTTGGGTTTAAGTAGTTCTAAGTCTAGGGAACTGATGACCTCAGATGTTAAGTCCCATAGTGCTCAGAGCCATTTTAACCACTATGTTGGAACACAAACACATACTTTATAAGCCTGATGCTCAATGCGAACATATCACACAGCCCCAACTACTAAGTATAATACTTCATCAGTAACTGATCACTGGCGATATGAAATAATACTGAGAGTAAATCAACCATGGGTGGACATGTCTCATAAGTTTTTCTTGCATGTCCTAGAAAGAGAGATGTAATCAGCCAGATGTTGAAAAAAAAACTCTATCCCAACTCTTGGAACACAATGGGACTTAACATCTAAGATCATCAGTACCCTAGAACTTAGAACTACTTAAGCCTAACTAACCTAAGGACATCACACACCTCTATGCCCGAGGCAGGATTCGAGCCTGTGACCATAGTGGTCATGTGGTTCCAGACTGGAGTGATTAGATTAGATTAGATTAATACTTGTTCCATAGATCATGAATACGACACTTCGTAATGATGTGGAACGTGTCAGGTTAATAAAAGATGTCTGTACAAGAAATTACATTACACAAAATATTGCATGACACCAATGATTAAGGTTTTTTTTAATACTTAGTTTATATCTAAAAATTCAGCCAATGAGTAGCAGGAGTTGTCATCTAGAAATTCTTTTAATTTATTTTTAAATGTCAGATGGCTATCTGTCAGGCTTTTGATGCTGTTTGGTAGGTGCCCAAAGACTTTTGTGGCAGCATAATTTACCCCTTTCTGTGCCAAAGTCAGATTTAGCCCTGCATAGTGAAGATCATCCTTTCTCCTGGTGTTATAGGTATGCACACTGCTATTACTTTTGAATTGGGTTGGATTATTATCAACAAATTTCATAAGGGAATATATATACTGTGAGGTTACTGTGAGGATCCCTAGATCCTTAAATAGATGTCTGCAGGATGACCGTGGGTGGGCTCCAGCAATTATTCTGATTACACGTTTTTGTGCAATGAATACTTTTCTACTCAACGATGAATTACCCCAGAATATGATGCCATACGAAACCAGTGAATGAAAGTAGGCATAGTAAGCTAATTTACTGAGATTCTTATCACCAAAATTTGCAATAACCCTAATAGCATACGTAGCTGAACTCAGACGTTTCAGCAGACCATCAATGTGTTGCTTCCAGTTTAACCTCTCATCAATGGACACACCTAAAAATTTAGAAAATTCTACCTTAGCTACAGACTTCTGTTCAAATTCTATATTTATTGTGCCATTTACTGTACGGAACTGTATATGCTGTGTTTTATCAAAATTTAAAGAGAGTCCGTTTGCTGAGAACCACTTAATAATTTTGTGAAAAACATCATTTACAATTACATCACTTAGTTCTTGGTTTTTGGATGTTATTACTATACTTGTATCATCAGCAAAAAGAACTAACTTTGCATCTTCATCAATGTGGAATGGTAAGTCATTAATGTATATCAAGAACAGTAAAAGACCTAAGACCGAACCCTGTGGGACCCCGTGCTTGATAGCACCCCAGTTTGAGGAATCAGCTGTTGTTTTAACATTACACGAACCACTTATTTCAACTTTCTGCATTCTTCCAGTTAAGTATGAATTAAACCATTTGTGCACTGCCCCACTCAAACCATAATGATTTAGCTTATCTAAAAGAATTCCATGATTACATGAAGATACATGTGTTCTTCGAATCCCCGAATCAGTAGATGTGAGTAGAAAAGCAAGCAAGCACGTTTGGAGCAAAGTAACGTGTTTGTGCCGAGGGGAAACGAGCCCAAATTTGTAGATCAGTTCTGAGAGTGACTTCAGTCCGCTGAGGGTACTCTGGTTGTACGTTTGGGGTGGATGACTTGTGATCGTCAGCTGTGGGAAAATATCTAGTGCTGTGAGTAGTATATACAGTACTGTCCGTGTTTGCAGTATATGTACGAATGATGTAAAAGAAATGATTTTGTTTGGTCCAGGATACGAATTGTATGTTCACTACAAATGGTTCAAATGGCTCTGAGCACTATGGGACTCAACTGCTGTGGTCATTAGTCCCCTAGAACTTAGAACTACTTAAACCTAACTAACCTAAGGACATCACATACATCCATGCCCGAGGCAGGATTCGAACCTGCGACCGTAGCAGTCGCACGGTTCCGGACTGCGCGCCTAGAACCGCGAGACCACCGCGGCCGGCTATGTTCACTACAGAAACACGGTACACGGTGATATATTTCTGGGTTGGAGATTGCTTTCACGCACAAATATTCAAGCTCCTGTCCTTGGTGGGAGAGCAGTATAAATGAATAGGAGTCTTCCTGCATTTGACGATAAGTATGGTAGTTTGTAAGATTTAATTGCCAGTGCAACATGGCTATCTGTGTCAAAAACTGCTGAAAGTCTCATCTGCAGAAGGAAAAAAGGTGGACAGTGCTTCGATACTGGTGGCAACAGTAAATTGGCAGGTAAATTCGATAAGAGCCAATCATAATACTCGATTCATTCACATCCTCTGTGCTGGTATACAGCAACCTCTACATAGCGGAGGGAACTTTTGTGTGTGTTGAAAGCAGGAAGGGTTACATGCGATGGACTGGGTAGCACATTAGGTCCGTGAGGAAGACTGCATTCGACGTTATTCTGCGTTATTTTCGTAAACAGGTCTGTTAGGGCAAGAAATTTCACGCATACAAGCTGAGATATTAAGAAAGCGAATGTTAACTATATCCAAGACACAATACAATTTCCGTGAGGTCGAGTCGGTTTTTATTTTTTACATAATCATGTGACATCAGTATAAGATTGAAAACCTTCTTAGAAAAGCTTGCAAAGGTTTGTAGCCACGCATGCACTTCACGGTGTTGTGTCAGTCACACTGGGCAGTTAGCAGAGTTTGACGCGTCTCTCATGTCGCACTATGAACAATGCACCCTGTGCTATTCTATCATAAATGGTAAAGACACGTGCTGCCCTTAGGTGAACGTGCCTTGGAATTCTGTGACGTCAGTATAACACTGACTGTATACTCGAAGTTAAAAACACTTTACAGGTGCATCCAGCAGCGGCTCATGGCTGTGACGGCTCACGTACCCCTGGAGCATCTGCGTCCCCTCCCTCTTGCATCAGCAACAGTACCTAGATTAACACGTATTTTGAGAGGAATTTCTTAGGTGTAAAATATGAAAGGGATGCCACTGCCTCATGGGTGCGGGACCCACGCGGGTGTCTGTGTGTGGTTTGACAGCTGATGGCCATGTCACTTCACCGAGGCTGCCATTAACCTCCTGTGCAGTCCAATGGACAAAGTTGGGGAGCAGTGCTTGGATGCGTTGCTTGGGTGTCTGTTTGCACTACTTTGCAAGCAGGTCTGTAGGCTGTGATATGCATTCTTTGGATAGTTTACAATTTTTTGACTGCACATCAGTGTGCTGCATATTTTACAAGCAGTTTGCAGGTCTGTACTGAATTTATTTCAGTAAATTAGGAGCTGTTTGCGTGTCTGTAGAGTGTTATTTAGGATTAGTTTACAGATTTGTGGGCTGTGTGGCATGACTCCAGCATGTGTTTTGTACCAGTGTGATAAAAGTAAATTGTTCCAAAAGAAATAAATTGCACTCCTTCCTTTCTTTATCCAACAGCCCAGCAAAGATTGAGTCATTTTCGTGCCATTTCCCCCCCTCCAGACCACCATCTGGGATTATGTCACAGGAGGGATGACGCCACCCACTGGTGGCAATATTGTGTACTAAGTCAGTTAGAGTCTAGATCTCATAGTGGTGACATTGTCTGCAAAATAAAAACTTATGGCCAGCACAAGCAGAGTCGTTTTCCACCATCTTGGATTACGTCACTGAACAGATGTCAGCACACTCTGTTGGTGGTACTGTGTACTAGGTGTAGACCTTGTGGTGAACACACTGTTTGCCGCCATCTTGGATAACTGTAATTGTGTCGTCAGCTGACGTCACAGCTGCCACCTTGGATTACGTCATGGAACAGACCACAGTGCCTTCTGATGGTGGTACTGTGTACTAGGTCAGATGGAGTGCGGACGTACTGGTGAACACACTGGCTGGCGGTGGCGTCTCTAATTGTTTAAATAAGACTGGTGCATGATTTTGACAGTTGACAATTAGCAAGCATGTTTACATAGTCTTTTAGATGGATTATTCTTTTGACAGTTTACGAGTTGTTTGAATCTCTGTAGGTATGTGTATTGCATTATTTACGAGTGGCTTGCATGTCTGTAGGCTGTGCAATGAGTATTTTGACAGTTTACAATTAGCAAGTGCATGTGTAGAGCACTATACAAGAGTTATTTAGGAGTAGTTTGCAGGTCTGTATGCTATGTGCCATGTAAGAGCGTGTGTTCTGTATCATTGTGATGAATATACTCCATCCCTTAATAAACTTTCCCAAAATAAATAAAGTACACTCCTTCGTCTTTCCAGCAGCCCAGTGTAGGCTGAGTCCTTTTCCCACGAATTCCTAGGAGCAGGTGGCAGTCGGGTGACTTAGGTTATCCAAGCGTCAATTCTTTCACGCCATTTTCTTAGCTTAGTAGAGATACGTGAGTTGACACTTCTTTACTTACAAAATTCAAACTTGGCGCCAGTTCCTAGGAAGAGGTGGCGGTTGGGTGCTTAGGTTAGTGGGGGTGGCCCAAGTGACCTATCTTCCCGCGATTTTCGTAGGTTATTAGAGGTGTGATGCATTATCCTGTTGGAATTTGAACTTCCCCCATTTTTCTGGGGGAGGGGAGGGGGTTAGGTTAGTGGAGGTAGCCCAATTGACCTATCTTCTCACCAAAATTCAAACTTATCACCAAAATTCAAACTTCCCGCCAAAATTCAAAATTCCTACCAAAATTCAAACTTCCCACCAAAATCCGTCATCTTGGATGACGTCATTGCCACCATCTTGGATGATGTCATGCACTGTTGCCAAGTCCACACGCCACCATCTTGGATGACGTCATCGTCAGCATCTTGTATACATCTGGCAACAATGGAGAGTGGGGTAGAAGATAGGTTGTCCCAATAGTACTACTCGTGAAGTCAAATCAGCTGGGTTTTCAATTGTAGATACATGGTTCCATGTCGCTGCTGCTGTATTTTCCTGTATCTCAGCTATACGGTTGCCCACAGATGTCTTCCACCAGGTGGGTGGAGACAAGAGCCATGACAGAGTACGGTGGATGAGTCAATACACAAGTAAGTTTGTTCTTTGTCTATATCCTGCTAGCGAACAACGTGCTGTAGTAGTCATGACAGGAAGAGTGTACCTCCAAGTTCCAAGGAATGTAAGGACAACTTTTTCAATGGTGATACTCGTGTTTTGGAGCTTAATAATATGACACAATATGATGATTAGTTGATCATACATATATACAACAGCCGTAGGCCTTCTCTGAAGGTCGCAGAATCTGTGCAGGTGAATTCATTCTGTAATGACTCTACAATCAACACGAGTATTATCTGTCATATGAACCAATTCAGCTCTTGAGACAAGGAAGGGCTCATCCTATGTTAACTGAAGCTGCCATAGACGTTGAAAAAAGATTTTGAATGCGATAACAGTGGGACAGATTAATCCCAGAAGATCAAATATGGATGACAGGCCAGAACAATGCGTTTTGTGAGGTTGTAGATCTTAAGTGCTGGCTGGCTTGACATTGTTCACAATTTGGAACTGATCGGCAGCTGGATGCCAGAGTAAACCTAAAGTTTTAATATCCTCGTCGTTATCAAGCTTAAGGGTTCTTGTGTCTCTTTTAACTATGAGGGGATATTTTTGAGGAATTCCTCACTGTTACTGGACCATTTCCATAATGAGAAACTACCTTTCTTCAAAATCTTCATGAGATCTTGCTGGACTTTGATTGCATCCTCTATTGTATCACAACCTGAGATACAACGGTCCACACAAAAGTCATTAGCAAGAATGAAACATTCTGGCAGATTAAAACTGCATGCCAGACTGAGACTCAAACTCAGGACCTTTGCCTTTCACGGGCAAGTGCTCTACCAACGGAACTACCCAAGCACAACGTCTCCTCACAGCTTTATTTCCGCCAGCAGCGGTACTGGCGGAAGTAAAGCTGTGAGCACACTACTATAGAGACATGGAGTTTTATTTCTGAGTGGGTTGCACCTATTCCTTGAATTGGTACTCTGCTGTGCCACCTTTGAAGTCTGAGGCAATGTGCATCTGTTTCCGATTCGAAACATGACTGCAAACTCAGAATATAAAAGAGCATGAGAAGTCTGCCATTTTCCATTGGTGTCTTACAACCTTATTTGCCTGGACTGATAGTCAGCGACAATAGCTCGATATAGTTCATTGATGTTTGCCATTGTGTTCGTGTGGCATGTCACTGTACACTCCTTCCTTGGTGCATCTTGTATCCGTTGTGATTCTGCATGTAATAATGTGTGGTGTCGGTTGACACAGGTATGACAGTAATATAGTTGCATTGAAAAGCCTTGTGATCAGTTTTCAGACAGCTGTAGCACAAGTTGCTGCACATCACAACAGCCTTACGTTCACTGCATGTGGCTTGTTTGTATTTGCTGGTAGCCCATGACACATGTGATTCTTGTAGCAATGTATGTCTGTTGCGAATGCCCGGGGTGGCCGAGCGGTTCTAGGTGCTACAGTCTGGAACTGCGCGCCCGCTACGGTTGCAGGTTCGAATCCTGCCTCGGGCATGGATGTATTTGATGTCCTTAGGTTAGTTAGGTTTCAGTAGTTCTAAGTTCTAGGGGACTGATGACCGCAGCAGTTAAGTCCCATAGTGCTCAGAGCCATTTGAACCATTTTTGAATGCCAAAACTGCTCGGTGTTGGGCACATTCTGATATTTATTCACAGTTGTGCCATGACATTGTGGTGCTATAGCCTTCTAAAGATTTACATTTATTCTCGAGAAAGGCACAAGTTTCTTTAAATGTTGGAAAGCTACTCGACCCCAGACTGGCTTCAAACTCGGTTCTTATAGAATTTTCTAAAAGGAGTTGTGATGTAATTATGTCTTCCAGCTATAATGCCATCAGTGCATGCACATCCTGGTACCGAGCGCCGCGGGTTTCGAATCTGCACCAGACGGCATGGAAGTCGATGATCACTAGGGGTCGCTGTAGCAGAAGCGCTGTAGGCCGTGGCTGCACACGCTCCTGGCCCCGAGTCTAACGTGAAGGCGCCACTGTGGAATACATGGTCCCAGCGGCCAATACCGGCATACCCTGTCATGTAATTAGGCGGCTGCCTCTCACTCAGTGAGGCAGTCTGGTATTCGCATCGATTCAGTTGACATCTTGCTTCAGACATCGTGTTCACGTTGAGTGTGCTTTCTTCCCGTTTACGAATAGGTATTGCTTTGGTTTCGTGAGGTTGTCTCTTGTGACCCCATTGCTTAATACTTTGTTGTTGATCTTGGCGTCTTGCTCGGTTGTCTGTCATCATGCTTGTTCTTCCATTCCTGTTCGTCCGTCTTGTTAGTTCGCGGGCTGCTCCCGTCGGTCCCGTGGTGTTTTTGTTAGCGGCAAACCCACGAAAGTTCCTGTCACGGTTACAACACACATTGGTTAAAGTCTTGTTCACCAGTGCACGAACTTCACTTGAGCATGGCTTTTTCATTACTGGTAGCGTTAGCAGTTTCTTTAAGTGTGCTGATGCAATCAGTCGACGATTATTGTATATATTACAGACCAAATCAAAAGCTACCTTAAAATTAGTATTAGTCACAGGGAGCAGGCAATTACATTGGGTACTTCACCAGTTATGGAACTCAGCAAATGATGGTATTTAGCAATGTCCTCTAGTACCTCATTGTTTACGATGAGACTCGTAAGTGTGTCGTGAAAATGCCGGAACTGCGTTACATCACCATTAAATGATGGCAGTTTTATGGTGGGCAGCTTGATGATACGTTTTGATAAACTCAAGGCAGACCCAACATCTGACAAAACCTTGTCAACTGACAAGATTTTCGCAATCTAGAAGACTATATTTTCGAATGTTCCCCTGTACTCAGCATAACTCCGTACATCTTCAAAAAATTCGAGCTGTAACTGCTCATCCTCATACTTCTCCATAATCTTTGGTAACTATTCTAGCCTGACAGTAATGTCCAAAGTGTCCGATTTAGCTGTTAGGCCTACATCGAATTCGTTTGCAAACTTTAACAACCGCGCGAGGCTTGTTTTCGCCACCGAGCGTGTGGTTTAAAGTTTATTTCTTAATCATGAAAAGCTAACAGTGGCAGGCAACAGCAGAAGAAGCATTTACAATGAGTGGGAATTGCAGGAAGCAGGATAGCCAGACGAGGTACATACTTAACTTCCAGATATGCAGTCTTGATGCTACAGGCTACATCTCTGTGTTGCTCTGTCGACACTTATCGCTGCCATTCCACCGATGGATGGCTGTCGGTGCACATTACTTCGTTGAATCCATCACAATCTAGCCCAGAGGACCAAAATGTTAGCGTCTGAAGATGAAAACGTAAATGTACTGGAGGACCATGAATTGAAGAGGACTGTATAATAGTCAGATCCATTCAGATTGTAATGAAACATGAGAGTTGAGATAAGTACTTATTACTCATAGATAAGTTAACAATCACAGTATACATCTTTGCCATTTACATGGCATGCACGGCCATGAGCTAAGGGCAACCGCCTGACTGACAGCCCATTCACCGTTTTCAAATCTCTCCCTCGCCGCGGTGAGTGTAGCGTTAGGTGCCCTTGGAGGGGTGGCCCTCTGACCACTGTTCCTCGTGTACAAATACGTCCAGAGAGGGCAACAGTGTCCAGAGACGTTGTCAAATGTAATCACCAAACAACCTGATAGTCAACTACTTGAATAGAACGAGAAACAACCTCTTACAACCACCTACAACCAGTACTCTTGACACTAAACAATCCACTGGTGACTCACGACAGCGACACTGATTGCAAAGTAATGTCTAATACAGAGATACTACCTTCAGAGGTCTGCAGTCTTGTGCCCTGGAGGACCCTAGCGCCTACTGACCAAAAGTGTCGCTTTTGTTCCAAACCTTTTTTATACAAAGGTTGCACCACATTGTTTCCTTCAACAATTCTTTATTGAACATGATGAGAAATTACACACACAAAAGAATGGTGTTTTACCTACACACCCTATTTTTCCACGTAATCTCCATCCCATTCTGTGGTCTTCCTCCAGTGCAAAATAAGGGCACATATGCCTTGTTGGTACCAATCCCTGTCCTGGTGGAGAGCCAGTGCTTCTCTGTGCGAATTGCCTCCTCATTGTTACCAAAATGTCTTCCACAAATGGCAGCCTTTAATAGCCCAAACAAGTGGAAGTCTGAGGGAGCTAGGTCAGCTGTGTCAGGTGTGACTGCTGTGGATATTCTCCCTGAATGCTGCAAATCGTGGAACTCCACTGAATTACCTTCTGATGACCTCATCCTCCATGCCCAGCAACTGACTGTACTTATGTCAACAGCAGATGCTCCATAGACTTTGGACAAGCGTTTGTAAATATCCATCATAGTTTCTTTTTATGCAGTGAGGAATTCAATGATGGTACATTGTTTGTAATGTACATCAACTACAGATGCCAGTTTAGAACTGTCCTGCAGCTACAGTACCTGTTGGAAGTGACAGAAACTTGGTGCGCTCACTCAGGAGACTTCAAGTGATACATATGTAACATTTTGCATTTGTAGCATTGTTTTTGTCTGAGAAAAAAAATGTGATGCATTACTTTCAGGGCAACTTCCATAGTTTTACCAAATGGTGTGACCTCCCCCTACTCATAAATTTTTTATTAACATTTCCATCATGTTTGAATGCACACATTCATTCACCCAGTCATTCTGTTACATAACTGTCACCACGAAGGTGAACCTTCAGAGTTGTCCAACAAGTCCATGTTTACACTAATAATAGAAGAGCAGCTTGTAGGAAAAAAAATCAGTCACTTCACTGGTACAGAATATTTGTGATTATGATAGCTACATTTAACATATTAAAATGAGCATAACAGCTGTTACTTTACTACAAACACTGCCATTTGCCTTACATGAACAGGAGGAATCTGTGATCTTTGAAAGTACACTGCTGCTGATTAAAAATTCAACACCATGAAATCAGCAAGCAACAAACCAACCTCAAATGGGCATGACATGTACTGCGAGATTAGATATGCAAATGAATAGCATTTCAGAGCTACCTTACAAAATAGATAGGATTCACCACATCTATATTCTGTACTAGGAAAGATACACAACAGGTTACTTGTTTAGAATTAGTGCTCCTTCATATACAATAACATCAACATCATGCTCCACAATCCACCTAATGATGTTTGATGGAGGGTACTTCTGGTACCATTAACTGATTGACCCTATCCTGTTCCACTCACAAATGGGAGGAATTATTGTCAGTAAGCCTCTGTAATATGTGTAATTTCTCAAAATTTCTCACTGTGCTCATTTTGCGAGAGGTATGCGGGCCAAAGTAATATGTTGTCTGACTCTCCCCAGAAAGTACTGTCTCAAAATTTCAGCAGTAAACCTCTCCGTAATGCTCTTTTAATGTCTGCCATTGGAGTTTGTTGAGCATCTATGTAACACACTCAAGCCAAGTAAATGATCCTGTGATGAAATACGATGCAATATGTTGAATTTTCTCTATCTATATTACCTGGCAAGGATGGCATTGATGAACAATACTCAAGAATCAGTCAAGCAAATACCTTATAAGTCACTTCTTTTGTGGATGAGTTACGTTATCTTAAGATTCGTCCTACGAATCTCAGCCTCGCATATATATGCTTTTCCTAATATTTGTTTTATGTGGTCATTCTACTTAAGTTTGTCATCAATAGTGTAGTTGTAGAGTAGCAGATTTATTTTCCTATGAATGAACAATATGTTATATTTATTTACTTTCAGGATTAACTGTCAAAGCCTGCACCGTTCATCAGTCCTCCGCAGGTCGTTCTCCAAACTAATACTGTCTTTTGGTGTTGCTACTTTCTTGCGGACGACTGCATCATCTACAAACATTCATAAATAGTTCCCAACACTTTCTACTTGATCATTTATAAATACTGTAAAAAGTAATAGTCCTATCACACTCCTCTGCAGTACTCCTGGAAATATCTTTAAACCTGCTGATTTTGTTCCATTAAAAGTAATGTGTTGAGTTCTGTCTACAAGGAAGTTTTGAGTATAGTCACAAATATGGTCCAATACTAGCTAAGCTCATTTATTTTTTCACCAACGAGCCCTTCAGGTCAGTGTCAAATTCTTTGATGAAGTCAAGAAACATGGCATCAACCTGAGCACCATTGTCCACAGTGCCATGGAGAAACAGAGTGAGCTGAATTTTGCAAGATATCTGTTTGTGGAATCTGTGTTGATTTTTATACAGAAGGTTTTTGTTCTCCAAAAATATCTTAATTCTTGAGCATAAAACATGTTCTGTAATTCTACAACAGATTGATGTCAACAATATAGACCTATAATTTTGTGCATCTGTCCTATGGCCCTTTGCACATCTGTTCTGCAGCCCTTCCTGAAAATGGGAATAACCTACACTTTTTTCCAGTCACTAGGTACCTCTCATTGCTCCAGCAGTCTATGATAAATGCTGTTAGAAGGAAAGCAGGTCCATTTGCATTTGCATAAACTATACAGAACCACAAATACAAGGGATTTTAAATACTCCTGCATCAACATTATACTCAGGGAACACAGAACTGATACAGAGTTTAAAACAATATGCACAAACATTTGAACACTGCAAATGATGTATGCCAATCACTTGCCATAGCAAGAGTGTCTACATATACTGTGATCATACATGTGTAAATTGTGCTTGCATGAGCATGTGTATGAGTATGTTGTCTAATTCTGACAAAAGCCTTTGTGGCTGAAAGCTAAGTTGTTTGACAGTGTTTTTGTTATTCCTGTCTGTGACTCAGCATCTGTGCTGTATGGTGAGTATCAAGTATCCTTTTCATAATATTGTCACTATTTCATCTTGGACACACACACACACACACACACACACACACACACACTCACTGTATTTTAAAGACTGTAAAATACACTTTTTTCTTTGAAAAATTGCCTACAAAATTCAGGTGTGTCTTATACTTGAAATTAATATAAAAAGTCTACTGTTTGATTTAAACCTGCCCCCCCTCTCAGTCTCATACTTGAAATTATTATAAAAAGTCTAGTGCTTGATTTAAAATTCCCCCAAGTCTTAAAAATGGCTATACAGTCAATGCTGCGGGAAACCTATCTCTATTTGGCAACACTGGATTCAACTGGCAGCAACAATGCACTGATCTGACAGACATGAGTTGTGAGGATTCACAAGCTTGATAACACTATTCCCCTCTCAGCCCACCATCACAAACCCAGAACACTGCCTATCCTATGATGCATCATTGCAGTCTATGGTGCCAGTGAACTTGAATTGAAAGTGATTTGTGTTATCAGTAGCAGTACAATATTTTTGTTAGGAGATAGTCTCATAACAGAAAAAATAAAAGGAATTCATATGATGTTGACTGTAAATTGAAAGTAATAGCATATGGAGAAGAACATGAAAATAGAGCAGCCGAGAGGCATTTTGGCCCTCCACCAACGGAAAAAAACCATTCATGATTGATGGACTAGTGGAAAAGAACTGAAAAAATGAGGAAGATTAAATGTGCAAATAGAGGACCGAAATCAAAATGGCCAAAACTAAAGATGTATTGAAGTGTATTCAAGGTCACTGTGAAAATGGCATTGGAATTAATACAAAAATGGTACAAATACACACTCATAAGCAAGCACTACAGTGGAACTCAACAGACTTTAAGGGTGGTGTTGGTTGGTGCTACATGTTTATGATATATCATAGATTTAGCATGCAAATCAAAACCAAAGTATCTCAGTAAATGCCACAAGAGTATGAAGAGATAATATTATCTTCCCATCACTTTATTGTTCAACATCAAAGAAACTAAGCCAAATAGCAAATATTGACAAAACTCCTGACATTTGAAGTGCCAAGTAACAGAACTGTCACCATGAAAGGTACTGCACCTGTAACTATAAAAACAGTGGACATGAAAAAATGCACTGCACTGTTGTCCTTTCATGTGGTGCTGATTGTACTAAACTTCATCCAATTATCATTTTCAATTGCAAAACAATACAAAAACCTCCTGAAATATCACCAGGTGTTGTTGTTCACATATATTGCAAATGTTGGATGGACAAGGCTGGTATGAAATTATTGATCAACAAAATGTGAGAGAGAAAGAAAGGTGCTTTATTGAAGAAGAATTCTCGTTTTGTGCTAGATCAGTTTAGTAGTCATTTGAAAAAATTCTGTGAAAGAGAAATTTAGACAGGGATATACAGAACTTGCTGTTATTCCAGGAGGACTTACTTCACAATTGCAACTGCTTGATATCTTGATAAATAAACCATTTACAGTATATATGAGAGAGGAATGGAACAAATAGATGATGGATGAAACCCAACATGAATTCACACTGAAGGGAGCTTTAAAATGACCTACAATCAAACAAATGTGCCAGTGGTTAAACAGTCATAATCTAGAGTGAGAGATGATATCATTGTCAAATCTTTCAATAAGTGCAGCATAAGCAATGCTCTTGATGGCAGTGAAAACCATCTTATAAATGAACAGGACAATGACAACAACAAAGAGGAAGGAGAAGAAGAAGATGACGAAGAAAAAGAAAGTTCATATGACAATTTTTAATGATTTTAAAGGTCAGTTACAGTTTTATAAACTAAGAATTTTTTTAGCCTGGCTTTGAAGTCTAAGAATATAAAAGGTAAAAATGTTGTTATTTAAAAAAAACTGCTTAAAAATTAATGTGTATCCAACAGCCAATAGCATGTTACAGTAAGTAAAAAACAGTATACCTTACTTTTGGTCAACTGTACATAGGAACTATGAAAAGAAACATTAGCACCCGTCTTAACACAAGAGCAGTTGTCAGCTGGGCAAGATGGATAAATCAGCATTAGCAGATTATGCACTGGGACCAAATTTGTTTTTCTTACACTATGGGTTTAGCAAGATATAATCATTGTGTACTAGGATGTGCAGATAAACAAAATTCAGGTGCACAAAAACAACTTTAACATAAAAGGAGAAGAACTGAAATTAGATGGCCTTAGTGCCTTAGTGCCTTAGTGCTAAATAAAACAAGCAGCACCATCTCTTCTCATTAAAAGCTCCATAACATATTCCAGCAGTCTGATGAGTTCACAAATTTGTCATTGCATGGGTACAGATTAATAGTTGGGCTTGTTGACCTTGTTGGAGACTGTAACTGCTTTCAGAGTTAAAGCATCTGATGATGTCTTCAGAATTGGACAATGAAATGTAAGGCAGAGAATTATGCCTAGGATGATGGCCTTATGACCACAAAAAAAGTCAGCAATAGGATGACTATTGTTGTGGCTTTGCTGGATGTGACAGCAGAGAGAGGTGTGTCAGATTGTTGCACCCAATTACAACAATGGGCACAGGCGTGGCACCATGTCAGCTTTTCAGGGTTCTACTTACAGCTTCACAGTGGCTATTAGGAGAATGGATGTTACCATTTTAAAATAATCATCACCACCAGCACTTCATGTGATGTTACATGGTGCCATTGAGTACACAACATGCTCACCTCCCATTTGCTTAGCTGGTAGATTGGATAGTGGTTGTTGCTGTTCTGAAGTGTTAAGGAGGGTAGCTATGCCCCATCTTTGAGGTCTCTGTGACACTGGCTTGCAATAAAACAACATGACACTGTGTGTGGTCTGTGCAGTCTTGACTTATCTTAATACAGAGGGTGTTCAGCTGTAACCTTGGCCAGCACATTCTCCAGACCTCTTACCCGCTGGCAACGTCTGTTATAGGTTACGAAGAACCTGTGGTGCCCTCATCACCTAGTATTATTAATGAACTTTCTCACAGTGGTGAAACAGCATGGAATGGCATATGCATATCTGTCATCCAAATTCAGTATGACATAATGCTGTTGATGGTGCATCCTCAGTCACATACAAATTTAATTGTAGATATTCCTAATCTACTGTCTGAAGTGTTCTACCCAGTCCATATGTTATGTGATGTGACAAATTCATAAATAAATTTCTGGTCAGCATTGGTTAATAATTCTGTCCTCTTATGTTTAACATGCCAAGTTGGAATAATCATGAACATCTTTGTTGATGTACACCTCCTCTCCTCCTGCAACTTCTTCTGTACTTGAAGATGTAAAGATCTTTCACAAATTCCAGTCATCCAAGAAATGATGTTGAGGCCTTCTTCTTTGACCAATTTGTTAGAATACATAAACACCACATACAATGCTTTCTGACAAATGGGCTGTATTGACTGTAGTTTAATTTGATATTAAATGGCATTCATTCTCAATTGAATCAGCTTACAGAAAGTGGCAGCCAAAGCTGCTTCTGTTGTTCACTTGATGTTGGTCGCAGGTTCGAATCCTGCCTCGGGCATGGATGTGTGTGATCTCCTTAGGTTAGTTAGGTTTAAGTAGTTCTAAGTTCTAGGGGACTAATGACCACAGCAGTTGAGTCCCATAGTGCTCAGAGCCATTTGAACCATTTTTTTCACTTGATGTCATTGCAGTTGTCATGGCAGTTTTTCTTCCATGAAGTGCATCATATCTCTGTGGCAGGATGCAGTGAAACAGCATAACCTGCAAAAGGCAGGAACTGCAAAACTTAATATGAGTGCTAGCTTCATCCTGACTTGCAGGTACACTGCCTTCATCCACTCTACAGCACATGACCAATAAGGAGACAAATTTCTAAACAGCATACTATGCTAATTCATTACTTAAGTAAAGATTTTATGGTGGTGATCATTATTCATCAGTTTTGTAGATGCTATGCAACACATTACTTCACCAAAGTGATATGTAACCCTGCATATTCTGTACCTTAGAACACACACAAAAAAAGAACACTGAACATTTAATGTTCAGAACTAATTTTAACAATTCTTAAATAAAATTATTGAAAATTTTATTATGTGGTTATCACATATGGTTGGTCAGTAATAACACACACTAAGTATCGAATACACATTTATTAATCACTGAGACAAAATGAACAAACATGGCAGAAGAACAAGTTGCATGCCGAGAAGAAGCTAGAGCAAAGCAATCAAAAGAAATAAGAGTCAAAGATAGGGCGCTCTGTGCCAGAGATGCCACAATTATATTGTTCATTCTTTGTACTTCATGATTACAATGATAAATGTGTCTCACTTGTAATAAATTTACTTATTCATATTTCTTACATGAGTATTTTCTGAAAACAATCCAGAACCACTAAGCATGGTCATGTACTTGACCTCATTTCAATTTGATCAAGGTTGATGTACGTTATCCAAAGTGATCATTCATTTAATATGAATATCAATTCTCATAGCATATTATATTTATGACAAATTCTCAGTCTCAGTGAGTTTTACACCATCTTTCTTTGCATGTGTACACTAGTCACAAAGGGGGCTGATATTCAGGATTCGTGCCCTATGTTCTTTTTATGACTAGAATAACATGAGATGAGTATTAAACTTATTTATTATTTCTGCTATTTAACAACTGTAGCCAAAAATTAGTGGGTGTTACCTCTTGGGAAGTTCTGTGAAAACAGGCTTTACCTAAATAGATACGAGAAGGGTCCCACTGATGGAAAATGTTGCATTTGGAAAGAGGGAGACTAATCAGGGTACTCCAGTTGCAGAAGAAAGAAAAGAAGAGATAACTACAAATTTCAGTGTGCTCACACCCCAAGGATCTTTTCCTGAGAGTTGTTTCACTGGGGGGGGGGGGGGGGGGGGGGGGGGGAGCAGAAAATTAAGATGTTTGCCAATGCTACAGAACAGTCACTGTTCCACCTGGCTTCACCCCTATGGGTCCCAAAAATTGCTACCAACAGCCTACTACAGACAGCGTACAAGAGAGCAGTGACACAAACTGTAATTCCATCTGTTTAGTTGATTATATCTTAATGTGACTCAGGCTTTGTTAGTTATACTCTTTACAAAGAGATTAATTTCCTTTCATAATTCAGTACAAGAAAATTAGCCTAAATACTTACACTAAATTAAGCTAACCTACCCTAAAATAATTCCTGTAAAGCCAACAGTGTCACTTATCACAAATAAAAAAAATAGAAATTCCCCCACTACAAACTTTTGGCGTACTAGATTCCTATTTCCACTAGGAAGCATACATAAAACTCTATAAAGGATAAAAAGTTTGATATGACATAGCTGTATTTCATATCCAAATTCAGTGTAACATAATGCTGTTCAGTTAGGACTGTTAATGGCACCAGAAGTGGCTCCTCTATGTACTAAATTTCAAACCATCAAAACCCTCATTCACATACAGATTTTACAGCAAGTTATTCCTATTCAACTGTTTACAATAAGTAAAATTTCATTATTTAGTATCCTCCTTGGTGTTGAAATTTTAATGGCTAGCGGCTTAGATAACAAAAAATTACCTATAGACAAATGACTAATCAGGAATTTTCTTTGGATATGCAGGGATTCTCACTTTTTTAATGTGTAATGGAAGCTTAAAAAACGCCAGAATATGGAATTCCACCATGAACTCTGGACAAAGTGTAATAGACCACTTGAACATAATTTTGGTTTCTTATGTTGTGGCTATGTGTAAATAACAGTTCAACTAAAACTGTTTTTATTATTACAAAATAGCATTACAGAATAAATGCACTGGTTAGTGTGTCTAAGACGCCAAGATCTTTGAAGATACCTCTGCAAAAGTGCAGTTATCTGCTTCACATTGTGAGACTACATATTTTGTATCTCTCCCTTCAACACAATTTTAATGAATGAATACTTTCGTGTTTTCACAAAAGAGAAACATACTTTCTAAGATCAATAGAGAGCTTTGTTGTTTTTGGCCCATCACTGTCTTTCTCTGTACATTTAAATAACAAAAAACTGTTATGAACGGACTGGTTAGTCATGCTAACAGAGCAGGAAGTAATATGCCTGGTCTCCTAAACAGAGGTTTAAATACAAAGTACTGTTTATTCAATGTAAAACATTTTGTCAGTTTTAATACCTCTCCAACAAAAATTGAATTTTATTATATACAAAATTTGCAAGGAAATAGCTAAACTCTACAGAGGTATATCTAAGCGCACTTAATTGTATCAAAAGAAAATTCACACAAAAACAAATACATCACGACACAGAATTGCCAGCCAATACTTACTTTCAGGAGGTGAAATGTGTAGTAGATCTTGGTCTGTCCTCATTCTCACTATATTTGGGTCTCACTCTTCCTGAGATCTGAGTCACCTGTACACCTTTTTTAACCTTTCACAACATATTTTCTCCTCCACAATGAAAGAGGGTTAGTGCTCTGTGTTAATTCCAGCTTAGCTTGTAATGTTACTGGATCCAGGCAAGGGTTTCATTTAATGTATGCTTAATAATATCTATTTCTGGTGGCAGACTGTCATTAGTGTCTATGTGAAGTTATGTAATATGAATCTTCAGGGGTTGAAACTGTAAAATGTTTGTTGTGAACAAGTAATGCTTTGAATATTGCTGCCTGCCATGTGTAAAGAAACAAAAGTACTGAAATGCTCAAGCATAGTCACTAAGTTTACTTTTTCTCCCAATCCACTTCTATCTGTGATTAACATTCAGTCTTACTTCATCTTAGCACTGAATGACTGGAACAATTAAATACATTCCTACACAAAATTAGAAACATTTAAACAGAGGATACACAGTCAGTCATGCTGTTTCATTTAAAAGGTGCTCTTTCCTATTTCTCTCCCAAAGGATTGTCCAGGAGACTATGAGAATAGTTTTTAATATTAGATGAAGTTATTAATTAAATCTTTTTATATTTTAATTAATTATATATTTTCATTTCCAAGTTATTATCTGCCTTATTTTATAAAAAAAAATATTTTCTGACCTCTGTTAAAAATGATATATTTAGAAGAAGAAGAATCACAGGATGTTTAATGAACCAGATGTGACAGCTGTAGTAAAGAGCAGAATAACTTAATGGCTGGAACATGTACTGAGAGGCAAAGGCAGAGCTTGAAGGGAAGATGCAAGGAGTGAGACTAGAACTGAGGTAGATGGATTGAATCAAGAAAGATCTGGAGATCCTGTGAGCCCATGAGAATACTGCCGTGACTGAGCCCAATGGAAGAAGCTGAGAAGTGAGTCATTGAACTGACTGTGGTTCATGTTGCCAGTTAAGTAAATATGTATGTTATGATAACATTTTATGTGGAATTATGTTTCATATGTTGTTTTGTATATTGTAGTAATTCTCAAATAAAATAAAATAAGCTCTTTTGCTACTTCTTACACTTGTCTAAAAGAATATCAGGACTGACCATACCAAATATTTCATTGTCATTAAAGGACAATGGTTGGGTAGACAATGAAATCAGATATTTGTACAGTACTTGGCAGAGAAAAGATCTGTGTTGAAAATTATGTGTTACTTTACTCAGGAATCATATAAAGTACCAAATAAATCAAAGTAAATTTTTAGCATATAAACGAGATGACTTTTTTTTCCTTATTTATGAATATGAAATTAGATGTTACAGATTTGTTATGATATCAAAGGTAAAGTGGAATAATGCTTAATAAAAACGTTGTAATTCTGTTTAAAAGAATGAGTCAATTTATTTGTAGTCTTAGGACATGTGCCACATTTATGTGTGTGCAAGAAATTCAGAATAACAAGAATCTCTCTTCTTCAGTTCATAAGGCTCTCCTCTGTTACTGAATAATTGTCTTTCAGTCACTGGGAAAGCTAGTTGTAGTATATTTTCACAAAGTTAATATTCTGAATATGTAATTCTTCTTTCAGAACTGCAAATTGTACATGAAGCATTATTTTTAATTTTGTCATTGAGAAACAATTTCTAAATGCAACAAAGAATTCCCTTGTTTACTGTTGTCTGTTTTCGTGGTATGTAAGTAATCAGACATTATTAGTGGCAGATCGCTTAGTCACTTTTTTTGGTATTAGTGCAGGCAGTCATACACTCAGCCACTTATCCAGGGATTTGAATATAAATGACTGTTCCTTCAATGCAAAACATTTCACAGATCTCAAAAGCACTGTAACAAAATATTTTCAGATAAAACTTGCATGGAAATGGCTAAACTCATTGGTAATTTATTGTAAGGCTAATAATTATATTTTATTTTGTTACATAAGACACATTTGTCTCATGCATCATAAAATTTTTATTTATATTTTTTGCACAAAAATTACCAAGTTTTGGACACAAATACACACTTATTTCATTGAAGATTATTGAAATTTCATATGCAACACATTATTCTGTTTCCCTCAAGCAACAAATAAAGACCTGATAATTATACACTGGAAAATATAAAGTTTTATTTAGTGTTTACAATTTCTCAGAGCAAAATGCATTAAAGGTTGCTCGGATGTTAATTACATTAGAGGCAGTGATGTATTGGCCACTTTAAAAGCCATTTCTGATGTAAATTGGTTTGAAAAACATGTCATTAATGAAATGTTGTTTATGGCTATGCAACAGGAATATATCAGATGTATTACTGAGCTCGGTTACACTCTTTTTTTTATCATTTTTACCAGGGCATGAAATATTGCAGGGGTGTAGCTGAGGCTTAGAGGTTGTGTGTGTGTGTGTGTGTGTGTGTGTGTGTGTGTGTGTGTGTGTGTGTGTGTGTGAGTGTGTGTGAGTGTGTGGTGTGTGTGTGTGAGAGAGAGAGAGAGAGAGAGAGAGAGAGAGAGAGAGAGAGAGAGAGAGAGAGAGAGTGGGGGGAAGGAGAGGGAGAGAGAAAGAGAGAGGGAGAGGGAGAGAGGGGGGAGAGAGAGAGAGAGAGAGAGAGAGAGAGAGAGAGAGAGAGAGAGGAGTGAAGCAGAAAGAGATTGAGGGTGGGAGGAGTGAGGGGAGGAAAGGAAGTACAAATGAGAGAGGCTGGAAATTGGAGAAGCAAGGAAAGAAAGAAATGCCTTTAAAATGCATGAAATTGATGTACAGTACTATTACACAGCAACTTTAGGGAGTACAAGACATGAGGTCTTTCAAGAAGAACAATAGCCACATAATGTGTTGCAACAACAACAATAATAGTAATAATTATTATTAACATAATCATGGGATGACAAAAGGCTGATGATAAAAGGTATCATTTCATCTGAATTGGATCAGTGATGTGCTTTGTGCAATTTTGATCCTTTCAACATTTGTACAGTTTTGGTGGCTTAGGAATATCACAAAATAGCTCATGAATGTTGCCTCACATAAGAATATGTTCACTGAAACATACCTTTTACTGCTGTTGAATAAGAATTTATTGTTGAACTGCTTTGTAATCAGTTATCACTGTTGTTATTATTATTGGTATTTTTCTGCTGGTGCCTGATTTATTGTGCAGTTTCAGTGAAGAAATAAAAATAAGTCTTCAGAGATGATGCATGGAACATTTGTGAATCTTGATTGCAAACATTTGTGTTGACAGTTGTCACATTAGAGCATATCAGTAATACTATATTCAACATACAAAAAGTGAAGATAGAGAAAGACATCTAGAAGTTTGCAGCCCCCACTTTTTCCTCTGATGGGGAGTCACTGCTTCCTGCTGCTTAGAAAATGAAAATGGTTTGCTTCAGAATCTATTTTAATTGAATGAAAAGAAAACCTTGCTCAACATCACAGTATGTGCTGCACTTGATTTTCTGTGTAGTAGTATAGTTGAGCAGCAGAACAAAAATCACATCACTGCTTTCACACTGTAGAACAACTGCTGTTATCACAGTCTCACTTTTCTGGTTGTAACACTCATTTTCCTACAGTACCTGCACTGGTCTGGATGTTTCTCTGCACATATTTCTGACACTCAGCTGATCAGATAAATTATGGCAAAAGACAGAAATCCACTCACTTAATATTTTCTGGAATTTGTATCCACCATTGTCTGATAATTATGATTTCAGTATTAATTCATTGTAGTCTGATATTACAAAATGCAGCATGTTTCTGAATGACAGAACACCAAAACCAAATTAGGAGACAATTCCAAAATGATAATTCACCAAATTGCATTATAGAAAAATGTTCTAAAATGAAGTAGGCCTGATATTCAAGGCTTGTCATAATGATACAGGAAAGCACATTAATCTAAGTTTCACAAAATGTGCTCTGTGGCCTCTTTGACACATTAAATCCATTTGGAATAACACAGAAGGGCAAATTCTGCTGTGTAATCCATGTCTGCAATGTCAACTGAAAGACTTGGGGGGCCAAGATCGATTACTCAAACTATCAGACAGAAATCTCTTGTATCTGAACACGTTTCTTTGCTGTTGCAGGAGTTGGCATGCCACCACCAACTTGACGGAGGATTCCTGGGGCTGGAGGATGATTCTTGGGAGGTGGCGGTGGATCAGGGATGGACCCACTTCCAGCAATGGTGCTGGCACCTGGGCAGCAGCGCTTGGACGGCGACGAGCGGAATTCTCGCAGAGGCATCTCATTACCAGCCAGGGGTATCTGCAACAAAACAATATGTAGACTCAGTCTGCAGAATTTCAGACCACAGTTAGTATGCTGTTTACAGGATAGCTAGACTTTATTGTGAAAATATTTCAGAAGCCCAAGAATAAGTAAGCTTGTAATCTTTATTTCTGAAGAGCCTTCAAAATCAAATAAATTAATTACTTATACAACATTAGTTAGAAGTTTATAGCTATAAAACTTTAATTTCCAAGCTTTTGCAGCTGAATTAGACTTCTAATTCCTATTTGGGATGTATGTATCAAATGAAGAGAAGAGACGTCTTGCAAAAGCTAAACTCTACAAAGTCAGGCTTTCAGTTCTAAAATGTTTTCAAGTACAATTACTAATCTTTTGGATGACTTTGGTGTTCACAAAATTTCTTAATTTATATTTGTTGAATTTAAAAACAGGCTTTTATTGCAGAAGTTTTTATTTTTATTTATGACTAGTTTCAATCTGTGTGATTATCACCAGATATGTCTGTCTTGTTAAAGCAGTTTAGCAAGAGTGATATATCTGATGATGATGGCCATACATAAGGGTCAGTCAAATGGAAAGAAGTAAGTAAACTGTTTATTATTTCAAAAGTAATCAGCATAACTATTAATACATTCATTCGACTGTGAGACAATATGGTCAATGCCTTTATGGAAAAATGTTTGCAGTTGCCTACAGAACTATGATTGTATATAGGCATGCACCTCTTTGTCTGAAGCAAACTGATAGCCATGAAATATGGAAATTGCATCTGGAGAGAGTCGGACTCAGGGTGTACAGTGAACCCTGAAATCCTAAAAACCTAGAAAGAGCCAGGAATTTTCAAAACCAGGAAGGAACTAGGAAAAAACTTATATTTTATTTAAAAATCTGTATTTTTAAAAGTTTTTTGGTACCATACCCATATTGACACATTATGAGTTTAAACCATATGTGGTATTTCAAATAAGGTGCAGCTATTCAAAGGGGAATCTAGACGTCACGCACGTAACATATGTTGGTAATTCAATATTTATACAATGATTCATAACTGTTTTATACCTGTTGAGTTGTTGCATGTGGTGGGGATCCGAGATCCGAGGAAGCTGATTGGTGCTACTAGTACTGCAAGAGAGGTGGAAGAATTCATTTCTTTGAAGTCTGGCATAAAGTACATGTCAGCTACTGTGGTAGAAATACATGGGAGTAATAAGTTTTGTTAATGAGCTTATGGCATTGGTGGCTGGGAGACCCCTTGCGGGACAGATCGGCCACCGCTCCACAAGTTCTTTAACGCCACTATGGTGACTTGGGAGTGAATGAGGATGAAATGATGTTGGAAGAAACACAACACTCAGTCATCTCGAGGCAGAAAAAATCCCTGACCCCACCGGGAATTGAACCCAGGAGTCCGTGTGCGGGAAGAAAGAACGCTACCGCAAAACCACAAGCCGCGGACTGGACATAAGTTCTGTAAAAGTGTTTTATAGGTATGTTCATATTCAGTTTAGCACAATGTCCAAAACTGCATTAAGCCTGTTGTAATGCTTACTGTTAGATTGTTGTAGTTAGCAGCAGTCAAAAAGGAGGTTTTAAAGAAGGTGTATAGTTCACTCTCATATTCTGGATGAATATAGTCTGAGTAATTTATGTGCCATGAGTTTTGTGCACAATTTCTAACTATAATACTTGACTTTTTGTGTGAAATCTTCAACATATGAATATATCTCTTAATGAGTAGATTATGACAGCATTTTGAATTTCTAAATTTGGTCAATAATTACATAAAATATAGAAAATAAAATTTTGTTGCCCTTGGAAGGTGTTAGGCAACTTGCAACTGCAACCGGGTTTGACTGTTGGTTGTTTAGTAAGTGTGAGGTAAGTTGTAAACAATGATAGTGAGTTTAAAGAGCGTACAGACTGTGACTTGAGACTCTTATTTGCTCTCTTATGCACTCAGGATTCTACTCAGTTGTGGATATGAGAAACGTCACTCACATTCTTAAAATATGTAGTGGTATAGGTTAGATCCAGACTAGGGAAGAAAATGAGGGTGGGAAGAAATATTCAGTTGCACAGGGTTCTTCATTATTTATTTTTTATTTTATTTTATTTTATTTTTTTTTATGAGAGGAAGGTGGGTGTTTCATCCCAATTTTGAGAAATATTATAAATAGTTTTTAGTCTGAAGTACAATTTATTAATTTGTAAATGTGTATTATTTATTAGCTAATATAGAGTGTGTTGTTTTTAAAAGGAGGTCCAGTATCAGACAAAGTGATATATTCAAAGCCACAGAATGGCCCAGGGAATCAATATGCACAGCAGTCATCTACATCTACATTCATCTAAATTTTCACTCTGCAAGCCACCCAATGGTATGTGGCACAGGGCAATTTACGTGCCACTGTCACTACATTCCTTTCCTGTTCCAGTCACATATGGTTCATGGAAAGAACGACTGCCGGAAAGCCTTCGTGCGCACTCGAATCTCTCTAATTTTTCATTCGTGATCTCCTCAGGAGGTATAAGTAGGGGAAAGCAATATATTCAATACCTCATCCAGAAACGCACCCTTTCAAAACCTGGACAGCAAGCTACACCATGATGCGGAGCACCTCTCTTGCAGAGTCTGCCACTTGTGTTTGCTAAACATCTCCATAACACTATTATGCTTACCAAATAACCCTGTGACAAAATGCGCCGCTCTTCTTTGGATCTTCTCTATCTCCTCTGTCAACCTGACCCGGTACAAATCCCACACTGATGAGCAATACTCAAGTATTGGTCGAATGAGTGTTTTGCAAGCCACCTCATTTGTTGAAGGATTACATTTTCTAAGGACTCTCCCAATGAATCTCAACCTGGCACCCACATTACTAACAGTTAATTTTATATGATCATTCCACTTCAAATCATTCCGTACTCTTACTCCCAGATATTTTACAGAAGTAACTGCTACCAGTGTTTGTTCCACTATCATATAATCATACTATAAAGGATCCTTCTTGCTATGTATTCGCAATACATTACATTTGTCTATGTTAAGGGTCAGTTGCTACTCCCTGCACCAAGTGCCTACCTGCTGCAGATCTTCCTGCATTTCGCTGCAATTTTTTGATGCTGCAACTTCTCTGTATACCACAGCATCATATGCGAAAAGGCGCATGGAACTTCCGATGATATATACTAGGTAATTTATATATATTGTGAAAAGCAATGGTCCCACAACACTCCACTGTGGCACGCCAGAGGTTACTTTAATGTCTGTAGATGTCGCTCCATTGAGAACAACATGCTATGTTCTGTTTGCTAAAAAGTCTTCAATCCAGCCACACAGCTGGTCTGATATTCCGTAGGCTCTTAGTTTGTTTATCAGGCGACAGTGTGGAACTGTACCGAACGCCTTCCAGAAATCAAGGAAAATAGCATCTACCTGGGAGCCTGTATCTAATATTTTCTGGGTCTCATGAACAAATAAAACGAGTTGGGTCTCACACGATCACTGTTTCCGGAATCCATGTTGATTCCTACAGAGTAGATTCTGGGTTTCCAAAAACAGTATGATACTCGAGCAAAAAACATGTTCTAAAATTCTACAACAGATCGACGTCAGAGATATAGGTCTATAGTTTTGTGCATCTGCTCGACGACCCTTCTTGTAGACTGGGACTACCTGTGCTCTTTTCCAATCATTTGGAACCTTCCGTTCCTCTAGAGACTTGCGATACACGGGTGTTAGAAAGGGGCAAGTTCTTTCGCGTATTCTGTGTAGAATCAAATTGGTATCCCGTCAGGTCCAGTGGACTTTCCTCTGTTGAGTGATTTCAGTTGCTTTTCTATTCCTTGGACACTAATTTTGATGTCAGCCATTTTTTTGTTTGTGCGAGGATTTAGAGAAGGAACTGCAGTGCGGTCTTCCTCTGTGAAACAGCTTTGGAAAAAGGTGTTTAGTATTTCAGCTTTATGTGTGTCATCCTCTGTTTCAATGCCATCATAATCCAAGAGTGTCTGGATATGCTGCTTCAATCCACTTACTGATTTAACATAAGGCCAGAACTTCCTAGGATTTTCTGTCAAGTCGGTACATAGAATTTTACTTTAGAATTCAGTGACTGCTTCACACATAGCCCTCCTTATGCTAACTTTCGCATGGTTTAGCTTCTGTTTGTCTGAGAGGTTTTGGCTGCGTTTAAACTCGCAGTGAAGCTCTCTTTGCTTTCACAGTAGTTTCCTAACTTTGTTGTTGAACCACGATGGGTTTTTCCTGTCCTTCACAGTTTTACTCGGCACATACCTGTCTAAAACACATTTTACAATTGCCTTGAACTTTTTCCATACACACTCAACATTGTCAGCATCAGAACAGACATTTTCATTTTGATCTTTTAGGTAGTCTGAAATCTGCCTTCTATTACTCTTGCTAAACAGATAAACCTTCCTCCCTTTTTTTTATATTCCTATTTACTTCCATATTCAGGGATGCTGCAATGGCATTATGATCACTGACTCCCTGTTCTGTGCTTACAGAGTCGAAAAGTTTGGGTCTGTTTGTTATCAGTAGGTAGTAGATGTTATCTCCATGAGTTGGTTCTCTGTTTAATTGCTCGACGTAATTTTTGGATAGTGCACTCAGTATAATGTCACTCGATGCTCTGTCCTTACCATCTGTCCTAAACATCTGAGTGTCCCAGTCTATATCTGGTAAGTTGAAATCTCCACCTATGACTATAACATGCTGAGGAAATTTATGTGAAATGTATTCCAGATTTTCTCTCATTTGTTCTGCCACTAATGCTGCTGAGTCAGAAGGTCAGTAAAAGGAGTCAATTATTAACCTAGCTTGGTTGTTGAGTATAACCTCCACCCATAATAATTCACAGGAACTATCCACTTCTACTTCACTACAGGATAAACTATACTAACAGCGACAAACATGCCACCACTGGTTTCATGCAATCTATCCTTTCTAAACACCATCTGTGCCTTTGTAAAAATTTCAGCAGAATTTATCTCTGTCTTCAGCCAGCTTTCCATACCTATAATGATTTCAGCTTTGGTGCTTTCTATCAGTGCTTGAAATTCTGGTACATTACCAACGCAGCTTCAACAGTTTACAATTACAATACCGATTGCTGCTTGGTCCCCGCATGTCCTGACTTTGCCCCGCACCCTTTGAGGCTGTTGCCCTTTCTGTATTTGCCCGAGGCTATCTAACCTGAAAAACCGCCCACTCCATGCCACACAACCCCTGCTACCTATATCGAGCGAGGTGGCAGTGGTTAGCACACTGGACTCGCATTTGGGAGGACGACGGTTCAATCTTGTCTCCAGCCATCCTGATTTAGGTTTTCCGTGATTTCCCTAAATCGTTTCAGGCAAATGCCGCGATGGTTCCTATGAAAGGGCATGGCCGATTTCCTTTCCAGTTCTTCCCTAACCCGAGCTTGCGCTCCGTCTCTAATGACCTCATTGTCGACGGGACGTTAAACACTAGCCACCACCACCACCACCACCTGCTACCTATGTAGCCACCTGCAGTGTGTAGTGGACTCCTGATCTATCCAGCGGAACTCGAAACCCCACCACCCTATGGTGCAAGTTTAGGAATCTGCAGCCCACACAGTCGCAGAACCGTCTGAGCCTCTGATTCAGACCATCTACTCAGCTCTGCACCAAAGGTCCGGAGTCAGTCCTGTCAACGATGCTGCAGATGGTGAGCTCTGCTTTCATCCTGCTAGCGAAACTGGCATTCTTCACCAAATCAGATAGCTGCCAGAAGCCAGAGAGGATTTCCTCCGATCCATAGCGACACACGTCATTGGAGCCAACATGAGCGACCACCAGCAGATAGGTGCACCCTGTACCTTACATGGCATTTGGATGGACCCTTTCCACATCCGGAATGACTCCCCCTGGTATGCACAGTGAGCACACATTGGTTTTCTTCCCCTCCCTTGCAGCCATATCCCTAAGGGGCCCCATTATGCACCTGACGTTGGCGCTCCCAACTACCAGTAAGCCCACCCTCTGCAACCACCCAGATCTTGCAGACTGAGAGGCAACCATAACAGGACAAGCAGCCATGTATGGCCAGAAAGAGAGCCTGAAACTGGTTCATCAGACAAACTGGAGATGCCTTCCATTCAGCCGTTCAGCCCTCCAGAATGTCTTTTGCCCCCTGCCACACCTCGAGATGATCTCCCACTCTACCATGGGTGAGGGGTCAGCC
Organism: Schistocerca gregaria; assembly: GCF_023897955.1. Classification (NCBI taxonomy): domain Eukaryota; kingdom Metazoa; phylum Arthropoda; class Insecta; order Orthoptera; family Acrididae; genus Schistocerca; species Schistocerca gregaria. Next base: position 622,683,983 of record NC_064920.1, read on the forward strand.
TCAATGTGGGCAGTATCCTGGGCAGCCACAGTTGTAGTTGGGGGGTAAGCTGGCCGTACCTGACAAACCCCCATCCCGACCCCCACAGTGATGCCCATTGGCAACAGCCTCAAGCTGTGTGACCGAAGCCAACACTGCCTGAAGCTGGGAGCGAAGGGATGCCAACTCAGCCCACATCTGAACACAGCAGTCGCACTCCCTATCCATGCAAAATACTGTTGTGCAAAGTATGTCTGAACTAATCTACAGAGAGCACAAACAATTTGACACAAAATTTAAACAGTTATTAAAATACAAGATTGCTGCTACTTGTGCACTGCTGTCACCCTGCTCAGCGGCAAAAGGCTAACTGTACTGCCAGTAACATACAAAGACTATTTGAAAGAAATAAACAAAAGACAGATGACTGTACGAATATTTACTGTCAGATGGTGTTACATGACCTAAAATTTTGTGGTGTTTGTGCACCATCAGGAGTCATTTGTCAGGTCAGAGCTCATCAGGCTGTGTAGCGTTATCCCCTTCATTATTTCTGGAAAGTCAAATTGCAAAGAAAATGCAATTGCAAAAATCAAAACATTGCTACAGCATTGTATACAGATTGACATCATACACGACTTGTGAACTTGCTGACCTGACCAACAAATGTGAAATGATCACACTGGTATTTGATGAAAGTACAAATATGGTTTCTCAAAAACCCTGATGGATTTATATGTACAATTTTGGGACCATGACAAATCATTAAAAATACATATTCTTGAATTCTCTTTTTCTTAAATTTACAAGACAAATGATTTTCTTGAAGGTGTAAAAAGATCATAGGATTTGGAAAACCCCAAAAAATTTTGCAGTTGTTAATGGACAGACCAAATGTGAGTTTAAAACTTTTGAATGACTTAGACAAGGACCTAAAAGACTCCTTCAGTTGTCTACAACTGCTACAATTTTGTACCTGCACTTTGTACATAGTACATGGCTATTTAAAAACAGAAATACCCAAAAACTAATTGGGAAATTGTGTTATTTTTGAGAGTGCTTTATTATTTATTTCATGATTCATCTGCACAAAGGTCACAATACACTGAGACAAACATATCTTCATCTTTCTCTAAGTCATTCTGTGGAGCGTGATGGGTAAAAAATGCCAATTCTGCTGAAAAAGCTGTTGTAATTCTTGAACATATTTGAACTTACGTTAACAAGAGATAAATAAATCAAAAACTATTCCTCAGCCATCAAGTTTCAGAGTTGTTTCTGAACCTGTTAGGGACAAATTGCTAGCTGTGTAACTGACATTCTTCAGTTCAACAGCATGTTTGTTGGCACCATATTTAATCAGTTTTCAGAGTGATGTCCTGGTGGCTCCATTTCTGTGTGAAGTACTATGTATCTGAAGAGGAAATATTATTGCTAAAGGAAAATATGTGACCATGAATTATTGGCATAGTAGAGAATTTGCAAAAAAGATAACCAATCAGATACAACTCAACATGCGCAGTTTCCTGCTTGAATCCAGAAATCACATTAAACCAGGAAATAGGGTTCAAAGACAGACCATGTCATACTTGAATTTGTGGAGATCAGCAGAGAAAAAAAGCACTGAAGACGAGATGAAATGCTATAAGATAAGTGAAAATGATCTTGACAAATTTTGGCTTAATATAATCAATTTATTTTCAAAGCCACACCTAAATTTCTGAAATGTTGTGCAAGTTATATTAATAATCTCATATGGAAATGCTTCTGTTGAGTGAGGCTTTTCTGCAAATTCTGAAATTATAGCTGAAAATCAAACAGGAAAAAGCCCTATTGCTCAAAGATACATATATGACACAGTCCAGGATGCAAATGGAGTCGACAATTTCAACAGTGACAAAAGTTTTATACACTGGTTTTACAATGCACATTCTTTGCCCAAAGAAAATATGAAACATAAGAAAAGGAAGGTGAAACAGAAGAGGATGAACAAATGAAAGCAAGCTGAAATCAAAGAATTAGAAATGGAAAGAGCACATGTGTTGAGTGATGCCTCAAAGATTTTGTCAGAAAAAGAAAATTTACAGAAATGATTTATTCATTTTTATCATGATAATTTTCTAGTTTGTTTCCCTTAATCAAAAAGCTACACCGTATATGTGTTTGTAAGAGCAGAATTTATAATTTTTGTTTTGTATTTTTTATTGCACCTAAATAAAAATACATTATTTATTATTTTAATAATATTTCAATTGTATGTGTGGTATAACTTGTAACTAATTAGGCATCTCTGATAATTATCAATATAAAGTTTGAAAAAGGATTGTTTAGTCTCAAAATTAATAAAAAAGTAAAATGGAAATAATTTTCCTATAAAAACTGGGGAAAAATTGTGCATTTGAAAATTATCAATTTCTTGACACCCCTGGACTTTATAGAGAAAGTATAAGTTTGTTGTGAGTGCACTGCAGAAGTTTCACTGGGAAGCTCACACATCTTTCTTACAGCCCCGATTTCTGCCAATACATTTTCAATATTTTTGAAGCCCTGAAGGAAGACGCTTGTGGCTGTCAGTTTGCTTCAGATGAAAAGGTGCATGCCTGGGCACAGTCATGGTTCTGTAGGCGTATGTGAATATTTTCCCATGAAGCCACTAACTACCTTGTAATGCAGTGGGACAAATGTATTGGCAGTTACGTTGATTACTTTTGAAATAATAAGCAGTTTACTAACTTTTTGTCTGTCTGTTTCATTTTTATTTGTCATAAAAATTACAGAAAAGCTGTTGTGGTTAAAGCCCAATTAAATTCAATAAATTTTGAACTTTGGATCACTTTGTCCTTGAATGTGATTATGCCATATTTCATTAATTTATAGTGTCCCATGCTTGACAGTGCACTTTACCAATATGTTAGAAAAAGCTAAATTCAAAAAACAGATTTTTCAGGGGATCATATCTTGGGTTCCTTTGATCAGAGAGATAAGTCATCAAATGTTTTGGATTGCCATTGTCCTAGTGATAATTCATATGCCTCTCAGAAGAATGGGTGTACTGTAGCTATCCTACTGTACAGTGTCAAAATTTAAACACTACACACTTCCTCCAGTCCAGGCAAATTGAGAAAATTGGATGGTTCCTTTCAATTAGGTGTCTTCTATGGTGAACATGAGGTAGCTTGTTCAACTCAGAAATTCTGAAAACCTATGATCTTTGGTTACTAAAAGTACCAGTTGTAGGAATGGCCACATCTATCACTTCTATTCATGACACATGGTCAAAGTTTTTACCATATACCCTTAAGATGATTTTCCCAGGCAGCATTGAAACTTTTTGTGATATCTTCTTCTGTTATCAAGACACAGACGTTTAAGGTTACCATATTTACACAGAAAATAACAAAAGCCAGTTTTAGCCATTTTTTCCTGTGTTCTGCAGTTATCTGATGAACTAAATGGCTGAAATTTTAATTGTACATTCTTTAGACATTCACCCAGAAACACCATCTTTCTGGTTTTTTTTTTTTTTAAATCTGTATCCAGTATGAAATAGACCCAGAAAATCATGATCTCTGGTTGCCAAAAGCACCACTTGTGGGTGCACACACTTCTGTAATTTCTGTTCATGGGAAATTGTAAACATTTTTGTCATATACTCATAAAACAATATTTTGAGGAACCTTGAAACTTTTTTCTGTATCCATTACCTAGATTCAGAAGTTCAAAGTTACCATACATAAGCATATAAAATAATACTCAATAAATGCAGTTGTAACTGAGGTAGTGAGCACATGTCAAGGGATCTGTGCTTACCAAACTATGTTTTTAGTCACACTTTTTCCACGAATAAAATTTTGTGATGTGCTGCCTCTTTATAACAGGCACTACTTGCCTATAAAGGCTGTCTTGACCTGGAAATTATTCAATGGTGCCCCCTGGCAACATAAGCACCTTATGAACAGTTATTTTGTTACACAAAATTCTTTGTAATTGCAAATCAGACACTTTAGTTGCACATTTGTATGTAAAGTTGTGAAAGTGAACTTGAGGAGCACAAGAAAGGAGAATATGTTTCTCTTTAAGAGACTCTGGCAGAAAATTGGGGAACCAGCTGCCTTAATCCTCATTCCACTTTCTTCACAAAAATATTTGGCAAGCAAACATAGCAATTTTTTGTGCTGAAAGAGAGTAGCAGAAAGACAATGACAATAGAGGGGAGAGGAGAAAGTGCCAGTGAAAGAGGAAGAGAGAGGAGACAGTGATTGTGGTGAGAGAGTGAGTTGCAATGAAGGTTAAAGAGAGGTGAATAAAGACAATAGCAGTTGGAGCCAAAGAGAGAGAAGATACTAACAGTCAGTGGAATACAGTGGCAGCAAAAGAGAAAGAGAGAAGGATGGAAATAGAAGTAGTGGGAGAAAAAGCAAGAGGAGACAGTGAAAATGAAACATAGAGATGAATGGAGACCATAAATACATAGGCTTGGGAGTCTGGACCCTCCAAGACCAGCAAACTTAAACATGTGGACACAGAGGATGAGGTTGCCTTTTGGAGTAAAGAATTTTAAACATGTGAGTACAGAGGAAAAAAATAAGTTGGACCTCACAGAAATTTTGAAATGATGAAGTGTTGTGGAACAGTGGCAGTGGAAATGAAAGACAAAAGGAGACAGGCAAGTGAGAGAGGATGCAGTGGCTGTGGGATGTACTGTAAATCAGTGGGAGAAAAAGGAGACAGCTGGAGAGAGACATTTATAGACAGTGGCAGTGAGAGGGAAATGCCAAGTATTAAGTTTAAGTTGAAAGAGAGAGAGAGAGAGAGAGAGAGAGAGAGAGACTAAGTAAAAGGATTTAGAATTTTTTATGTTAAGAGGGCATGAATATGTTAGTATGAAAAAATTCAATAAGGTATGTGGTATGAGGATTGAGGTAGCTGGCTCCCCATTTTTCTGTCAGAGACTTTTAAAGAGGAACTTATTCATCTTTTTGTGCTCTGACAGGAGTATATTTATGTTGATAATTGTTATTTTGGTTTAATGTTTGTGTAGTGTCAATGGCCTTGATGCAATGGTAACACCAGTTCTCATCAGATCACTGAAGTTAAGTGCTGTCAGGATTGGATAGGACTTGAATGGGTCACTGTCCACATCTGCTGAGTGCTATTGGCAAGTGGGGTTCACTCAGCCCCTGTGAGGTCATTGATGAGGTCCTTGATTGAGAAGCAGAAACACCAGTTATGAAAACTGACAATGGCTGGGAGAGTGGTGTGCTTACCACATGCACCATATCTGCCTCAGATGATGCCTGAGTGCTGAGAATGACAAGGCACCATTAAATAAGTTTCTTGGATTTTGTTTGTTGTTCTATAAGATGGGGAATGACCTTTTAAAAACGTGATGTAACAACACATTGCTCAGAACTTTTCTCAGATTTAACTGTGGGGAACATTTGAGTCTGTATGAAGGTTTGAAACTAGAGTTGCCATGTGTGTTGATTTCAATTTTTCAAAGGCAAATAGGAGTGAATAAATCAAGAGAATTGTATTAACTGCAATATGAAAAGGATGGATTGCTACTCACCATATAGAGGAGGCACTGAGTAGCAGACAGGCACATTAAAAAAGATAAAAAACACTGCTCGATATTACTAGCTATTGGACAAAATCCTTCATCAGACTTAGACAAAACAAGAGACAAGCACATCCACCCATGCATAACTTAAACACACACTGTCATCTTTGGGCATTGACTGTGACTGCTTCTGAAGTGAGCAGCTATCTTTCCTGGGGTGTTTAGTGGGGTATAGAAGAAGTGCTGTGCAAGGAGGGGCAGGGATAGGAAGGAAGGCATGGGGGAAAATTCTAGTGCTGCTGGTGGGAGCATTCACAAATCATGAATGTGGTGAGAACACAATAATGGGATGCTAAATGGAGCATTGTGAGGCTGCATTGTGTGATGAGGGGGGGGGGGGGGGGTTGGAAGGGGAGTGAGGAGAAGAAGAGAAGAGAATACGACTATACAGGTTCACACTGGCAGGATAGTTGGCATGTGTAGGGCTAGAGTGGGAGTAGAGAAAAGTGGGTATAGGTAGGTGGAGGACATGAACTAAAAATAGTTGAGGCCAGGGGGTTATGGGAACAAAGAATATATTGCAAGGAGAGTTCCCACCAGTGCAGTTCAGAAAATATGGTATTGGTGGGAAGAATCCAGATGATAAAGGCTGTGAAGTTGTTGAAGTTGAGCACACACTGTTCAGTGATATGTTTGTGTACTGAGTGGACCTGATGTCTCCTGGCTACAGTTTGGTGGTGGTCATTCATGAAGAGAGTCAGCTTGTTAAATGATCACACCCATGTAAAATGCAGCACAATGGTTGCAGTTAGCCTGTGAAATCACATGGCTGCTTTCACATATGGCCCTGCCTTTGATGGGTTATGAGATGCTTGTGATAGAAATGGAGTGGGTCATATACGGAGGATGTACAGGCCAGGTCTTGCATCTAGGTCTGCTGCTGAGGTATGAACTGTGGATCAATGTGTTGGGAGCATAGTTGGAATGGGGACGGACAAGGATGTTGTGTAGGTGGTGCAATACAACTGTGGGAGGGGTGGGGAGGAAATTTCACATTTCAGGAAATGCAATGAGTTGAAGCTCTGGTGGAGAATATGATTCAGTTGCTTTAGTCCTTGGTGGAACTGAGTGATGATGGGGAGAGGGTGGGGGGGGGGGGGGAGGTGCTCCTCTGTGGCTGGACAGTGGAGATATGGGAGATGATAGGTGACAGGGAAGACAAGACACATGATATATGTTTCTGGCTGGGATGGGGATGGTAATTTCAATCTGTGAAAGCCGCAGTGATTCGCTTGGTATATTTAAAGGGGGTCTAGTCATCACTGTACATGTGGCAGCTGTGGGTGGCTCAGCTGTATGGAAGAGACTTTTGATGTGGAATGGCTGGCAACTGTCAGAATGATGGTATTGTTCTTGGATGGTATGTTTGATGTGTGGTCAAATTTAACAACTGAATGAATTTACTTTGTGCAGCCATGTCAGTTGTGTGTGCACATCTGAAGAAGGACTTAGCCCAATAGCTAATTATATTGAGCAATCCTTTTTCAATGAACCTGTCTGCCACTCAATACCTCTTCTGTGTAGTGAGTAATTTATCCTTTACATGTTGTTATTCACTCCTTTTCCATTATCTGTTAAATTTTACAAACAAATACATAGCAGATGGTGATGCATGTATAGGTAAGATGTCATCAGTTGCCAGGAAAACAACATGTAATGGTTTACTGACCAATGAAACTGACAAGAATGCACTCTAAGCCCCCCACTTCCACCCCTCCTTTCTCTAAAAAGATCTTCACAATGCATACTCCCGCAACATAGACAACTGTATGAATTTAGTATGTTTGAAGGCTGAACATGCAGTGGGTGTTGACTGGTAGCATGTGTAACCTATGCCATTTGTTGTGATATCTCAAAACTCTTTCATCATGAACAGCTACTGTTCACTTATACTCAGAAGCATGTAAGTATTCTACTAAATAAATGATGTATACAAGCTATGTACTAACAGTGAACTACTGGTACTGAACTCTTCCCTGCTCTATGACTTTACTGGGAGCTTATGATAATAACTAAAGAAAATCAGGTGGGATTCTATAGTCTATCATAATAATCATTCATAAAATGCCAGTATTCATGAAACTATGTGAGAACCAACACAAATGAAGAAAGCCAAACAACAACTTTTCTGGTATCAACAGATGGTTGGCCCTCAGCTTCACGAACTGCAGTGAGAACTGTGAAATATTCATATTGTGTTTATTTCTGTAGAACTGCAAATTAATGATAACTGTATAAATCAGTAGCTTTCCTCTTTGGAATTATTCTGTGGAAGATTGGCAACTGGAAGTGAAACACGAACACTGCACATCTCAAACTAGTCATTGACCTGATTAAGTACACATGAAAATAAATTTACACATACTCTAGGATTTCACATTAATGTCTGAGAGAAATTGTTCAGAATGAAATAAAAATACTTTCCAACTTATAATCCTGATTTTATGGGATGTTTTCCTTGATTTATAAGGCAAATACTATCCCGAATATTTCCAACTGAGACCCTCTCTGCTCCACTACCAGCTTGTCTGTTGTTTAAGTGAACTGATCTTGACTCTGCAATGAGTCACAACTTGAACAGTAGTAGAAAATGAAAAATAAAAAAATATGAAAATAAAACCTTTGCAACTACTCACTGATGAAGTTCTCACAGCTCCTCATCTAGCTGCAATACCTATACTAGTCCCTTGCAGAAGGCATAATTGTTTCCCAGCACTTTGCTGCATCCCTCATTCTTCAGAACTCTGGCCTGATCCCATGTTTCTACCAATCTGTTCCATCTTCCTTACATCCCAGAATTCACCGTGACTTTTCTCAATGTAATTTCAATCGCTTTCTCCTTCAAGACTATGAAGTCATTTTTGAAACCTAGTCATCTGTCAGTTATAACCTACCCTACCTCTTCCACTCCAAATGAATCCAAATAATTTTCCAGTATTACTTGAATCCTACATGGCTGCAACCTCCTGCCTTACTTCATTTGTGTGGGTTATCACTTAGTTTTATGATAGAATATACAGTCTCATCTGAGTTCCTACAATTACTCTCATAAGAGCTAAAATCAAAGAACAGGGCAGAGTTCAGCACCAGCAATTCACTGTTTGTACACAGGTTGTATACATCACTGAGCAGAATACTTACATACTTCTGAATGGAAGTGAATGATGAAACAGATTTGAGATATCACAACAAATGGCTAAGGGTATACTTGTTACTAGCCAATATCCATTATATTCTCTGTCATTCAGACATACTAAACTCACACAGTTGTTTGTGACATCTGAGTAAGGATTGTGAAGGTTTTGTCTCTTGGACTTCTCCAGTCTTTTTTCATATGTTATCTTCCCAATCTCATCTACTTCCAAATCCCTTATGCAGGGAAATGTTATCAGGAACCTACAGCACAATCATCTCTATAGGATTTACGACAGCTTTAGGTCATTGTTTTACTCTTGTCATTGTATTTTTATACATTTTGATCTGTTTTATTCAAAGACTGAAGGCTGACAGTTTAACTGGTGGTGACTCGGTCCTTTACTTGGGCAGTTTACATAGGTCGTGTCATAATTAATAGTGGAAACTGACATTGGTGAAGTAAAAGCTTTCCAATCAATATGGGTCCACAAATATGACATTCATGAGACAGCTGCATATGTATAATTATGAGCCATCACTGATATCAACAATATGAACTATTATCCTGCATCTTACTGGTAGATTAAATCTGTGTGGCTGACCTTGACTTGAACATGAGCCTTGGGTGGGCAAATGCTCTACCAACTGTGCTCACAACTTAGGATTTGTCCTCACAGCTTAACTTCCTCCAGTGCTACATCTCCTGTCTTCCAAACTTCACAGAAGTTCTCCTGCAAAACTTGTAGAACTTGTGCTCAGCTAGCCCAGTCAGTAGAGCACTTGACCACAAAAGGCAAAGATCCCTGGTTCGGGTCTTACTCCAGCATAGGTTAAATCTGCCTTGAAGTTTCATATCAGTGTGCACTCCACTGCAGAGTAAAAGTTAATTCTGGAAAGAATCCCCTAGGCTGTGGCTAAGCCATGTTTCCACAATATCCTTTCTTCCAGGAGTATTAGTCCCACAAGTTTTGCAAGAGAACATCTGTGAAATTTGGAAGATAGGAGATGAAGTACTGGTGGAAGTTATGCTGTAAGGTCTAGTCATCTACATCTACATCTATACTCTGCAAACCAGCATGAAGTGCATGGTAGAGGTATGTCACATTGTATCAGTTATTAGGGTTTCTGTTTGGAGTGTGGGAAGAATGATTGCTTAGATGCCTCTGTGTGTGGTGTAATTATTCTAATTTAGTCTATACAATCCCTATGTGAGCAATGCTTAGGTAGTTGCAGTATATTCATAATGTCATCATTTAAAGCCAGGTCTTGAAACATTGTTAGTAGACATTCTCAGGATAGTTCTGTCTTCAAGAGTACATCAGTTCAGTTTCTTCGACATCACTCTGACACTCTCTCATGGGTAAAAAAAGAAAAACCTGTTACTATTCATGCTGTCTTCGCTCTATACAACCAATATCCCTGTTGGTCCTATTTGATATGGTTCCCAGACACTTAGGCTATATTCTAGATTGGGTCACATGAGTGATTTTTGAGCAATCTCCATTATTGACTGATTGCTCTTGCCCAGTATTTTATCAATAAACATAAGTCCATCATCTGCTTTACCCACAACTGAGCCTATGTTATCATTCAATTTCACATGCATAAACTGTTTTGCACTCAGATATGATATTTGTGTGAGCTGGCTGATTCCATCTGTGGCTCATTGATATTGTAGTCATAGGATACCATGTTTTTTTTCATTTTGGGAAGTGAACAATTTTATATATCTGAATATTTAAGTCAAGTTCCCTATTTTTGCACCACTGAAATCTTATAAGTATCTGACTGAATATCTATGTAACTTCTTGTAGATAGTACTTCATTATAGATAACTAAATCTTCTGAAAAAAGTCTGAGGTTACTATTAATCTTGTTCACTAGGTCATTAACACAACCACGAACAGCAAGGGTCTGAATACACATATCTGGGGCACACCTGAAGTTACTTCTATATCTGTCATTGACTCTTCATCCTTCCTACCAAAAAGTCTTCAATCTAGTCTTTAACTTCACTTGATACCCAAGAGATTTATGAACCAGATTTTAAATTGTAAGATATTTCCAAGGGCAGATGTGAACTCTGAGCACAACTTACAGGTTATGATGTCTAGATTAAAACTGAAGAAATTGAAAAAAGGTAAGTTGAAAGAACCAGAGGTTGCTGAGAGTTTCAGAAGGAGCATGTGATGTACCTTTCCCATTTCTTGCTTTTGTGATTTTTTTTTTCCAAAGGCAAAGAGAAAAGGTGAAGTGGTAGCCCAGTGTAGAGCCTGTGCCTACTGTCATTTATTTTTTGTTTTCAAATGTTAAGAAACATGCTTTTCCTGTTCGTAAGTAAAAGGAAGGACTCACTGTTAATGAACGAAAGTAGACGCATGTTATTTTAGAGCAAAATCGGTGGTAGCCATTTTGGTTGTGAGAATAAGTAAAAAGTCTGTATTTTTTATGTGTGTAGAAGAAAGAATATAGTGGCATTTCACCAGTGAAAAATAGAATATTATTCCAAGTAGTATTGTAATATATAAAAATCCAAGAAACCCACCTGTGTTATTATGAAGATCTGATTACAAAAGGAATGATGGACATGCTCAAGATTTTGTAGATGGATACAGTGATCAGACATAGTATTATTAATTGGTAAGCATAAATCTACAACAAGAGAAAGACTATTTCGTTTATGTGGAACTAATATGAAAAGATTCTTTACCCATTTACAGGCATAGTTCAGCTTATTGTGCTTGTCTGACACACCAAAAAATTAACCTCATTATTTCCTTATACCTAAACATATATTATTTTTTTATTAAATTATAAAACTGTATACTGTCAGAAATAAGTCTATTTAGGAGACAGTACGCGCGTTAGGTAACACTTGACTATTACAGGGGAAAGGATTACAGTAGAAAATGAGCCAGTAGCATTGAGAGATGAAAAAGTGAAGGCAGCAGAGGATCAAATAGGAAAAAAAACAAAGCCAAGTAGAAATCCTTGGAGAACATGAGAGATATTAAATATAATTGATGAAAAGGGAAAATATAAAAATGCAGCAAATGAAGTGGGTGAAAGAGAATAGAAAAGTTTAAGAAATGAGATTGACAGCAAGTGCAAAATGGCTAAGCAAGAATAGCTAGAGGAAAATGTAGGGATTTAGAAAGCGTATTTCACCAGGGGAATGAGAGATACCATCTACAGGAAAGTTTAAAAGGCCTCTGCGGAAAAGGGAAGCTTCTGTATGAACACCAAGAGCTCCAATCTATAACCACTGTTAAGCAAAAAAGGGAAAGCTGAAGGGTGGGAGGAGTATATAGAGGGTCTATACAAGGGAGATAAACTTGAAATCAATATTATAGAAAGGGAAGATGAGATGGGAGATATGATACTGCAAGAAGAATTTCACAGAGCTCTGAAAGCTCTAAGTTGAAACAATCTGTGGCACTAGACAATGTTTTGTCAGAACTACTGGTAGCCTTGGGAGAGCCAGCCATGAGAAAACTCTTCCTCTGGTGGCCAAATGAATGAGACTGGTGAAATACCCTCAGACTTAAAGGAGAATGTAATAATTCCATTCCCAAAGAAAGTGGTTGCTGACAGATGTTAAAATTACCACAATATCAGTTTAATAAGTCATGGTTACAAAACACTAACATAAATTCTTAACAGAAGAATGGAAAAACTGGTAGAAGCCGACCTCGGAGAAGATTTCGGAGGAATGTAGGAACACAGGAGGCAATACTGATCCTACGACTTATGTTACAAGTAGGTTAAGGGAAGGAAATCCTATGTTTATAGCATTTGTAGACTTAGAGAAACCATTTGACAATGTTGACTGATACTCTCTGTGAAATTATGAAGGTAGCAGGGATAAAACAGGGAATGAAGGGCTCTTTACAGCTTGTACAGAAACAGCTTGTACAGAAACCAGACAGCAGTTACAATAGTCAAGGGGCATGAAAGGGAAGCAGTGATTATGAAGGGAGTGAGTCCAGAAGACATGGTCAGATGTCATAGTAACTTTGCACACAAGTACACAATGATTAGATCTGCAATAATCTGTGACAGGTAGAACAGTTACCATAGATCTTTGTTATTACTAGACTAGTAGGATGTATAAGGGCCACAAAAAGCATAAGATATTGACTGATTACTGTAAAGGACCTGGAGATGTCACATACCCTGTGAAACAATGTAATGAGTATCTGACAGATTTTGAAAGGGGCCTCATTGTGGATCTCCATTTGCCTCGCTGGTTGAACTGTGCAATATCCAGATTTGAGGGGCATTTAGATATGACAGTGCCCCAATGTTAGACTGCATGAGAGTATGAGGGCAGGCACATTCATCATTGAACTTCCAGTGACTCATGTCTGACCACCACAAAGGAGGATCAGAGTATTATGCACCAAACAAATTGTAACCCCTTCACATCTGTGTCTACCAAACTTGGAAAAATAATAGATTCCCTGCAACATTCTGTGTTACCCTACACCAATGGACAGATATTAGCAGCAGCTGGACTATGTGATTAACATTCCATTTTCAGACTGCCATTAACAGCACAACACCAATGACTGCATTGGGAGTGGTACCGTGACTGGGACTGCTGATGAATTGTGTTGCACTGTGCTGAGTGATGAATTGTGATTCTGCACTACCGCGGATGACCAGTGTCAATGAGTACTGCAGCAACCTGGGGAGAGGTCCCATTCTTCCAACAGTTTGGAGAGGCACTGCAGTATTACTCTTGGGTCGTGGTGTGGAGAGCTATTTGGTAAGAGTTCATTTCATGGCTGGTTGTGATTGAGGGAACTGTGATAGCACAACAGTACATCATGAACACAGTGTCCTTATGTGCTATCTATAAGGCATCTTGATACCATTTTTTTAACAGGGCACTGCTTGCTGATATATGGCATGTGACTCTATGGGCTGTTCGTATGATGTTGAGGTACTCCCATGTCCCACAAGATCCCTAGATCTGTCCTCAATAGAACATGTTTTCAATAGAACATGTATGGGACCATACCATACATCAATTCTGAACTGCGGAGATGGGAACTTGCACTCCAGCACATCCTTTCATCCCGCCATCCCCCTGGACTGAACCTACGTTAAACAACCTCACTCCCATTTACTTTTCAGTCTTCTCCTCTTTAGCCATTCATGCATCTTTTCATCCTACATCTTTATACTATACACCTCTTTACTTCTGTATGCATCCTCTTTGGTTTGAAGCTGGCACAGTACCTACAGTAGACTATCTTTGGCTTCCCTCTGACAACCATGCCTCCATCCTTGCTACCTTCCCTGTTTTCCTTTCCCTTTTGCTTCATAACCTGGGTTGTGAGTAACTAAATCCACTTTCCCTTCTTCCCTTTCTTTTCCCTCTCTCCTCCCTGATGAAGGAACATTTATTCCGAAAGCTAGGAACTTAAATTTTCGGTTGTTTTTTGTGTTTCTATCGGCTGTACTGAGCTGAGGTAAGTACAGGCCAGCCCCTCTATCTCTTTGTTAGTAATTGTTTCACATCTTTATATGAGATTTTCCATTAATTAATATATTAATTAAGTAAGGTAAGGTCAAATAGCACTGGAGATTACTTGGCCAGTGGATGCCTTCTCTGGAAATGTTATGGATGTCTTTAATTCTGTCTCCTTTGAAACCACAAATTACACAATTTAAACTGTGATCCATAGTTTGAAGTTCACCACACTCACAAAAAGCATTATTTGCAAGGTCTCATTTTGCCGTTAAGCTTTTACACCAACCGGCTCCAGTTCTTATTTTGTTTAATCTTATCCAGTATCTTCTTGGAAAGTCAAAACCAGTAACTTATTTGGTCATATCAGCAATGAGAGATCCATTTTGCCAGATGTTTCTTCACCAGAGTTCCTGCCAATCCTTTCTTCTTCAAAACCTTCCAATTCTTGGGTGGTTTTCTGGAGAGGTAACCTCAAATTCAGTCAATTTTTTGTGTGTAAATTATGATGAATTGAGTGATCAAATTGGTCTGGTATCTTCTTCCACTCATTTTTTATTACAGCTTTGCATCTGATGTTTGATAATTGGATACTGAGTGGCATTGGTAGCCAGGTTGTGGGGGACAGTTTCAGTGAGACACTTACGATCCTCATTGACTCATTGAGCTCCAAAACAACTTTCTTTGTGTGGGCCCTCATTGCCCATACTGGGACACAGTATTCTGCAGTACCATACACCAGTGCCAATGCTGATGTGTACAAAGTGTTTGGGTCCTTTCTTCATGAGTTGCATGCTAGTTTTGCTAGTATAGAGTTCCTGGAGCGTTTTTTTTTTTTTTAGTTCTTCTAGGCTGTAGTTGTAGGAAAGTGTACAGTCAAGTTTAACTTCTAAGTATTTAGGAGTGTTGTCACCTTTAATTGGCTCTCCATAGGGTTAAAGGATCAACTTCCTGCAAATTTTTTGTTGTCGAAATTCATAGTGATAGTGATGTGAAACGGCTTGGTTTCAAGTATACTGGTATAATATTCATGAAGAGTCTGTATATATGTAGATCACTATTCATAGGAACTTCTAGCTATTCAAATGACTTTGATTATGTGGTAATTGCTAAAACAGGCAAAGTTAGATGACCTTGTGCGATAAATCCAGTGTTTGTAAGATGAAAAATAAGCCGGGAGGGGGAGGGTGAGAGAACCTTGAGGTAGGGCATTGTGAAGTGTTATGACACTGCTTATCTTGTCTCTCAGGTGAACTCTGTAAGTTATCTCCAGAAGCATAGATTGCATGATCTTCAGTGTTTGCTCGCATTTGGTAGCTTCTACAGGTTTTTCTAAAAGTCCTCGGATCCAGACTGTCAGACACTGCAGCACCACTACTGTCTTCATTGTGTCTTGGAAGACTTTCTCTATGCACATGGTCAGCATCAATACTTGTTGCTCAACAGCTCCTGTTTCTGCTGAAACTGGCTTGTTCCACCAGCAGGACCTTTTTGATAAATGGCAATAACCTTTCAGACAGTCTGTAGGTACCACACAGCAGAGAGATAGATTTAAAATTCTTCAGATCATCTGCTATTTTCCTCGTTTAAGTATTGCTACCACCTTTGTCTTCTTCCATATATTTAGAAGTTTTGTAGAGTAAGGTATCTTTGTGAAAAATCTGGCCAATCAGAGTTTGGTCCCAAATCTTTTAAAAAATGTGGTAGTACACCATCAGTATCAAATGCACATGCAGTTTATATTCTTTCAGAGCAATTTCCAAAAGGTATCTTCAGTTTTCTTCTCTTTTCCTTTTTTTCTGAACTAGTCATTTTTATTTTGGTGTTTTCCTGAGTGTGGTGAGACAGTGGCAGCTCCAGTTTTCATCTCGTTTGCTTCTCCAAGTTTTCGTAGGAAATTCCATCCCTTATGGCTGGAATGTACAAAATTAAGAAAGGATACTGCCATCTGGTTTTTTTGTACTTGATCTAAGAGCTCAATTATGCAGTCAGAAACTACATTGTATTCAATCCTTTTAGAGTCATCCAATAGTTTCTCATACCCTTCTCATCAGCATGGGATGTACTCTTTCCTACCTCCACGAGGGACAATTTTTGTTGCTGCAGTCTGTAGTAACACAGTAAATCTTTTGTAGTTTGCTGGCCATGGGGTGGATCCTATTGGTTTTTTTCTTTATGTGTATTTTTATGTGTCTATGATATCTTCATCAGTCTGCGCTCTTTATGTTCCAGCGAGAGAGTAGTGGAGTGGAAAGCTGCCTTCTCTTTTGGATGATAAAGGAAATGTAGATTGTGAGTGGAATGGAAAGCTGCTTTCTCTTTCCAATCATGAAGGAAAGTAGATCATGACGATCTTTCCTCGTGGCAAGGCTTTATCCAGCCTGATTACACTTTGTGTAGCCCCATCATCTGTGGTGAGAGTTAAAATCCCCAACACAGACTGCTGGATGTTCGGCATTTGGGAGGTTTCTTATGGTCCATTGATCATTTTGTGATTTATGTGTATTCCAGACTGTGAAGTCCCCTACTTTTATACTTCTTCAGTTTAGATGTGCTACCTGTTTGAAGTATATGTAGTGTATTTACATATTTACTTAATATATCTTTTCTCATATGTTACCTGGTTCATTATGTTTTTTTTTTTACTTTATTTGTTTATTTATTTACTTTGTGATGTATTGTTGTGACGTATTTTTAATTTGATCATGGTGTTACAAAACAATACTGACAGAGTTATAGGCACTTTAAAGGGTGTCTTGAGGAACAAATTGAGAGTAGGAACATGGATCCGGAAGTGCCATCCAATGATGCTACATATTTTCAAAGTTGTAGCCAGCACCTGCCACTAGGTGATCTCCTTGGCTCCAAATATGACTTTGTACAGTGACAGACAATAGACGGAACACCTCACAATGCTGTTTGTTGTTTAGTGATTGCAACTGAATGCCACTATAGTCATTGGAGAAGGAGCAGCTAGATGCTGCATAGAGAGGTCTTGTCTCCTAAGAATGCAACACTCTGGTGCCTTGGTGGATGACTGTTTCGGATATGGATTTCCGTTTGCAGTTTATTTTTCTCCTGTATACTAAAAAACTTTGGATATTTTAGAACATATATATGAGGAATAGTTACAACAGTGGTGGCCCAGCTTGTCTCAGAAGAGGATACAGGGGCTTTGTGACACACTTCCCAACCGAATCATTGTGTGCATCCAGAACAGAGAGGGTGTAGCGTCATACTGACAAATGTACTGTTACCGCCAAGTTCTTTCTAAATTTTATTCAACATTATAATCACTGAAATAACACCATGTACCATCACTACCTGAACTGAAATCAGTGAGAGCTAGTAACCACACAGTTGCATTTATCTCACAAATGCAGGTGCGTGTTTACAGTTCAGTTTGGAATGGAGGGTGTGAGGTGACCCAGCCTTTCCTGTGCCCAGCTCCCTCTAAATATAACTTGCTATGTCCCCCACAGATGGCTAACATTTGTAATTGAAGAACATCATATTGTTATTATATTAATACATTTCACATACTTTACTTACATTAATGCTTAGTAAGGCAGTTCAGCTTAAGTTCGAAGTTGCACAAATGGCTCTTTTAAGAACCGATTTTACTGGAACTTTTTGTATCTATTATTACATACATTCGATTGTGTTACCTTTCGCTATTACAATGCACTCCATGTCGGTACACGTGTGACAGCATGCGCTGCTTAATATGTTCCAAAATGCTCTGCATAAAAACGATATTCTTCTGAGGCTCATACCTCAGGTTCTATTGATGGTGTTTTGGATTGCCCTTGGGCTAGGACCATTCTAATACCCAACAGAATGATCGCCTTAGCGTCACTGCCCTAAAGTAGAATGTCAAAGTACGAATATTACAAATTTTCTCGTGATTAATCAAATGGAGCAAACCGGTTGGTTCTTTTTTGCGTTTATTGTGATCTACTGTGTGCTCTACGGGATTATGGAGGCACCGTTCATGGCCGGCTGCTCAAAACTGTTTTTTCTTTGCAATTTTGCGTACCAAAACAGAGCCAAGGATTCCAAGGTGAGTGTGCACAGCAAACGGCTCACATTTTTGCGATATGTTTCTACAGTTCCGATCTCGAGTAACCTTGAAAATTTTGTTGCTATTTTTATCCGTTGTCGAGACTCGGAGCTTCAAAGTTCCTAACATATACACGTAAAATTAGCACGTAAATTCAGGTGTGAGGCGAAAACCAAGTAATAAATAACAGCAGCAAACTTCTCAGATTTTAACGTCGTATTCTCTACCTATAGGCATTTGTCCTGAAGTGCCATCGTCTAGTTTTCAAAAATCTTTATCCTTTGCGAGAAACACCCCAAAAACAAGGTATTTAGGTACCAAAAGGGATAGCAAAACCGAGCCACAGATTCCAAGACCACTATGCACAGAAAATGAGTGTAATTTGTTTCGATATACTCCCAATATCCCGATCTCGAACAACCTTGAAAATTTTCTTGATGTCTCAATCCGTTTCCGAGATACAGAGGTTCAAAGTTATCCCACTTATATGCTACATAATATACGCACTTAAACTCCAGTCGAGGCGAAAAAAAGTTCATGATGTGACGTAGCACGGAGAAATACGCTGTAAAGTGTCACTGTTGTCATCAGGAGGTACTGGGAACTCGACGTTGTTCTACTGAAGCACATGCAAAATTTTTGTCCACACAACATCCGGCCTGAGTTGTACAATAGATTAGATTAGATTAGATTAATACTTGTTCCATATATCATGAATACGATACTTCGTAATGATGTGGAACGTGTTAGGTTAATAAAAGATGTCTGTACAAGATATTGCATTACACAAAATATTGCATGACACTAATGTTTAAGCTAGTTTTTTTTCCCTTCTCCTCCCTTAATTTATATCTAAAAATTCAGTCAGTGAGTAGAAGGAGTTGTCATCTAGAAATTCTTTTAATTTATTTTTAAATGTTGGATGACTATCTGTCAGGCTTTTTATGCTGTTTGGTAGGTGACTAAAGACTTTTGTGGCAGCATAATTTACCCCTTTCTGTGCCGAAGTCAGATTTAAACCTGCATAGTGAAGATCATCCTTTCTCCTGGTGTTATAGCTATGCACACTGCTATTAATTTTGAACTGGGTAGGATTATTAACAACAAATTTCATAAGTGAATATATATACTGTGAGGATCCCTAGATTCTTAAATAGATGTGTGCAGGATGACCGTGGGTGGGCTCCAGCAATTATTCTGATTACACGTTTTTGAGCAATGAATACTTTTCTACTCAACGATGAATTACCCCAGGATATGATGCCATACGAAACTGTGAATGAAAGTAGGTATAGTAAGCTAATTTACTGACATTCTTGTCACCAAAATTTGCAATAACTCTAATAGCATACGTAGCTGAACTCAGACGTTTCAGCAGACCATCAATGTGTTGCTTCCAGTTTAACCTCTCATCAATGGCCACACCTAAAAATTTTGAAAATTCTACCTTAGCTACAGACTTCTGTTCAAAGTCCATATTTATTACTGGAGTTGTGCCATTTACTGTACGGAACTGTATATATTGTGTTTTATCAAAATTTAAAGAGAGTCCGTTTGCTTAGAACCACTTAATAATTTTGTGAAAAACATCATTTACAATTACATCACTTAGTTCTTGGTTTTTGGATGTTATTACTATACTTGTATCATCAGCAAAAAGAACTAACTTTGCATCTTCATCAAGAGGTATGGTAAGTCATTAATGTATATCAAGAACAGTAAAGGACCTAAGACCAAACCCTGTGGGACCCCATGCTTGATAGCCCCCCAGTTTGAGGAATCAGCTGTTGTTTTAACATTACATGAATCACTTATTTCAACTTTCTGCATTCTTCCAGTTAAGTATGAATTGAACCATTTGTGCACTGCCCCCCTCAAACCATAATGTTTTAGCTTATCTAAAAGGATTCCATGATTTACACAATAATTTAGTTTGCTTAATTTCAATTTCATGTAAGTAAACGGGGCGCAACAGACTTAAAGGATACATTTTTCGAAACCCTCTAATTGCTTCCCTCTACCACACATAATTTTGAAATTTGTGTCAAAGCTGCATGCAACCTTCAGCATAAGACCTTCCTGTGCAACGGTGCAAGAGCGTGGCGTCCTGTGATGTTACTATGGGGCCCGACAGTGTTTCAAACAGCAAGGTGTCGACACATGCGGGAAAAAAACTACTACTCCTCAGAAGCTCATGTGACGTACAGGTTGGGTTAATGGTGTCACATTGGCACCTGATTTAACCGCAGTTCTTCCCAACACCATCGTGGACGTGTCACACGATGGGAAGGTCATCACATCCCCCTTGTACATTCCACTCCTTCTTTTGACGTTCCTGCGACGGAGTTCAGAACCGCGACGACCAAAGTTGAAATCGTGCAGATTTCTTATGCGTGGCTGAGGAAAACATTCGAGACACAACGCCACTAGGAAGCGGCACAAAAAGGCCCAAGGGGACAACCATTTCCCCTCGGGCGTTGAATCACACACATTTCGAAGTCGGAAACGACAGTTCACAGTGCGATCTGGAACAGGAAGACGTTCTTAACCGCCTTTAACACTACTGACATCCTCGGACGGTTCAGCCCTTCTGTAAGGATATTGTGGGGCTGCATCCTCAATAAACCTGACCTTTTTACTCTTGCATTCGCGCTCTCATGTGATGTGATCATGAAGGGGTGCGACATTGACCACTGACACATGATTGAATAAAACGGAAAAGAGTTCCTGAAAATCCCTGCCCCCCCCCCCCCTTGTTCGGCAAAGCCCACGGTGGCACGCGTGTACGGAGACAATCCATAAAGTATCCAGAATGAGATTTTCACTCTGCAGCGGAGTGTGCGCTGATATAAAACTTCCTGGCAGATTAAAACTGTGTGCCGGCCCGAGACTCGAACTTTGCCTTTCGCGGGCAAGTGCTCTACCAACTTTTTTTAAAAAAATCTCATTTTGTTCGTTTTCGTTCGTTGTATCTGCTCGGGGCGGACGTCGGAAGACCCCCTATTCGGTTCGTGGTTGATCCATTTACTCAGTTTTTTTTATTACAGAGGGCAGCTAACCCTCTGACCGAACCCGCTGAGTTACCGTGTCGGCACCAACTGAGCTACCCAAGCACGACTCACGCCCCGTCCTCACAGCTTTACATCTGCCAGTACCTCGTCTCCTACCTTCCAAACTTTACAGAAGCTTTCCTGTGAACCTAGCAGAACTAGCACTCCTGAAAGAAAGGAGAGCTTCTGTAAAGTTTGGAAGGTAGGAGACGAGGTACTAGCAGATGTAAAGCTGTGAGAACGGGGCGTGAGTCGTGCTTGGGTAGCTCAGTTGGTAGAGCACTTGCCTGCGAAAGGCAAAAGTCCCGAGTTCGAGTCTCGGCCCGGCACACAGTTTTAATCTGCCAGGAAGTTTCAATCCATAAAGCAGTCCAGTCGCTTGCACGCAGGCCACTAGAGGCACAGATGTGTCAATGGGTTACCTACTCACAGGCGTCTCGGACTATTTTACAGGTCGAATGAATTCGCAATTGCGAATAAGGACTACCATCAGTTGTAGAATGGAATGACAACAATGGAAGTTGGTTCCGGACCGGGACTTGAACCCAGATATCCAGCTTATCGCGGACGGTCGCCTTAACATTTGGTTATCCGTGCATGACTTACGGCCATACCCAGACTTCCACATGCCGTTAACCATGCGTCAGCGACCTGCACTCGTACATGCGTTATGTACATCCTAGTACAGACCAGATGTCGGCAGATAAATACGATACTGAAGTGCCTGTGTTATTCTGATCACGATGCAGAGACAGGCATGCATGTCCAAAGGAACTTTGCATCGCAATTAGAGTAACATAGGCTCTGCAATATCTATTCAAGGGGTTCTTTCTGTCTTTCTGTATACGTTCATATTTAAAATTCTCAATAAAGGTGTGCAGGTGCAACCGATAGAGGGTTTTCGTCGACTTGGAGGCTTTGGAGGGACCCTTTCTCGTCTTATTCACACATGTTTCAGTGTTGCACTCCACCATAGTCACAGCAAAGAAGGGTACGAAACAGGAGAGCTGGAGAAGCATAATCACCCTTTGCTGCTTTGTATCACGTTCAAATTTCATCGAATGGTTTTGAACGGTCCCTAGTGGTTCCAACCTGTGAACAAGAGCAAAAATTGCGGCCGGGCTGCACTCCAAAGGGATGCGATCACGTTTATTGGAGCTGCAGCTCCACGGTGGCCTTAGAGAAAGTTTGGCACTGCGAGCATATTCGCGCTTTTTATGCTGAGAGTTTGAAAGTGGCATTGGGAAAGAGATGGAAAAGTATTAGAAATACTGGGCGATAGTAGACAGTGGTTGTGGTGTAGAAAGAGCAAAGGAGACAATGGCAGTGTGAGGGAAAGAGGGGGACACTGTGGCAGTGGAACATAGTTGACAGTGACAGAGCAGTGTTAGCAGACAGTGGAGGTGAGTGAGAAACAGTGATAATGAGAGACAGAGTCTGTGAAGATGACAACGAGGAAGAGAGAGATAGCGACAGTGGGAAGAGACAGTAGCAGTGAAGTGGAATGAATGTCATGGTATTAGAACAGATGGATATAACTGTGGCTGTGAGACGGGAGACAGGGTCGGAGAGACTCATAGATAATGATAATAAGTTGGTATGAGCGAGCGAATATAAATGATCAAGTAGGAGTGGACAGTTGTGAGCGACGGACAGTGATGAACTATTAAGGCGAACTTGGCAGTTCCCAACGCAATAGTGAGAGTGGTTGGGGAATTAACCAACCGTTTCAGTATCAATAAAGGAGTTATACAAAGTGGTGCTCTTTGAACAATCCTTTTTAATTTGACCTTAGAAGCAGTTGGCTGTGTATACTGATGATGTTGCAGTTATTAGTAGATGAAGGACGTGATTGGAGATAGTAGTGGCGGAACTGGAAGAAGAAGTACAGCATACAGAACTACAAATTGACGAATCAAAACTATGTATATGAAACTCCATAGAACAGGTGACACTAACCTGGATTACTGGTCAGCAGCAGGTATTAATTCTCAGCATGTAGAGGATTTTAAATATCTAATATTAATAAAATAAATTCCATGTTCACCGAGATAAAAGCCTGCATTTTAATTGGTGATGGGTGTTGTCTTACAGTTAAAGAGCTAACGACATCTAGGGTGGATCGTCAGAAGTGGAGCACAAGCTCGGAATTTTTCAAGGATGAGGAAGGAAATCAACCATGCCATTACAAAGAAACCATCCCGGCATTTGCCTGGAGTGATTCAAGTAGATAATGGAAAACTGAAATCTGGATAGCTGGACACGGATTTGAACTGCCGTCCTCCTGAATGCAAGTCCAATATGCTGAACCCTTCGCTGCCTCGCTTGGTTATTAGTTTATGATTTGCTCAGTACCTATATGTGAATGTGAAGCATGGGTGCTAACCAGGATTGATCTATGTTTGAACGAAAAATACTACGGAAAATTTATGGAGAGAGGCAAAATAATAATGGCACTCGGAGAGCAAGGCGCAATTATGAGTTGGATCGCCTCACACGAGGAGCTGAGTCTAATTAAAAGTACAAGAATAAAAGAATAGCCATGTTGGGGCATCTCCTATGGATGGAGAACACAAGAACTACAATGAAGGTCTTCCAATGGAAACCTATAGGAATAATAATAAAAGGAAGACCATGTAAACGATGTCTGTAAGATGTGGAAGAAAATATCAGATGCCTAAGATTCAGAGTATGGGAAAGGAAAGTAAACGAGAGGGGAGAGTGGAAGGAAATTGTTAAGAAGGCAACGACGCAAGCAGGGTAACGAAGCTACAAGAAGAAGAAGAACAAGAACAAGAAGAGTGGACGTGAGCGAGTTATAGTTAGGGGTGCTTGTGGGAGTGAGAGGAGATTTACACGTTAAAAAGGAGGCAAACATACGCTACTGGCCATTAAAATTGCTACACCAAGAAGAAAAGCAGATGATAAACGCGTATTCATTGGACAAATATATTGTACTAGAACTGACACGTCATTACATTTTCAGGCAATTTGGGTGCATAGATACTGAGAAATCAGTACCCTGAACAACCACCTCTGGCCGTAATAACGGCCTCGATACGCCTGGGCATTCAAACAGATCTTGGGTGGTGTGTACAGGCACAGCTGTCCATGCAGCTTCAACACGATACTATAGTTCATCAAGAGTAGTGATGGCGTAATGTAGCGAGGCAGTTGCTCGGCCACCATTGACCACACGTTTTCAAATGGTGGGAGATCTGCAGAATATGGCGGCCAGGGCAGCAGTCGAATATTTTCTGTATCCACAAAGGCCCGTACAGGACCTGCAACATGCGGTCGTGCATTATCCTGCTGAAATATAGGGTTTTGCAGGGATCGAATGAAGGGAGGAGCCACGGGTCCTAAAACATCCGAAATGTATAGTCCACTGTTCAAAGTGCCGTCAATGCGAACAAGAGGTGACCGAGACGTGTAACCAATGGCACCCCATACCATAACGCCGGGTGATACGCCAGTATGGCGATGACGAATACACGCTTCCGATGTGCGTTCACCGCGATGTCGCCAAACACGGATGCGACCATCATGACCTGGATTCATCCGTAAAAATGACGTTTGGCATTAGTGCACCCAGGTTCGTCGTTGCGTACACCATGGCAGGCGCCCCTGTCTAGGATGCAGCGTCAAGGGCAACTGCAGCCATGTCTCCGAGCTGGTGGTCTATACTGTTGCAAACGTCGTCAAACTGTTCGTGCAGATGGTTGTTGTCTCGCAAACGTCCCCATCTGTTGACTCAGGGATCGAGACGTGGCTACACGATCCGTTACAGCCATGCGAATAAGATGCCTGTCATCTCAACTGCTAGTGATACGAGGCCGTTGGGATCCAGCACGGCGTTCCGTATTACACTCCTGAACCCACCGATTCCGTATTCTGCTAACAGTCATTGGATCTCGACCAACGCGTGCAGCAATGTCGCGATACGATAAACCGCAATTGCGATTGGCTACAAACCGACCTTTATCAAAGTCGGAAACGTTGTGGTATGCATTTGTCCTCCTTACACGAGGCATCACAACAACGTTTCACCTGGCAAGGCCGATCAACTGCTGTTTGTGTATGAGAAATCGGTTGGCAACTTTCCTTATGTCAGAACGTTGTAGGTGTCGCCACCGGCGCCAGCCTTGTGTGATTGCTCTGAAAAGCTAATCATTTGCATATCACAGCATCTTCTTCATGTCGGTTAAAGTTCGCGTCTGTAGCACGTCATCTTTGTGGTGTAGCAGCTTTAGTGGCCAGTAGTGTATTTGCATGCTAAAATTTTTGGGAAAATTTTTAAAGGTGCTGTGAGAGGTAGAAAGAGACAGCTGGTACCCCACTTAATTCTAGCGGCGGCAGAGCGAGCGTAACCTTGGTGGCCTCGGCGGCGTCGCCGGCGGCGCTGGCGGCGGCCACGGCGGCCATCTTCTTCTCCTCCTCCTTGTCACGGCGCGCGCGCCGCCCGGCCCCGCGCTGCCTGTAGATGCCGGCGAAGATGAGCACGTTGAGCAGCAGCAGGCAGCAGCCCACCGCGATCGTCACCGACAGCGCCGCCGTGTAGCTCTGGTAGTGCGACGACGCCAGCCGCCGCAGTAGGCCCCCTCCGCCGCCGCCGCCTGTTGACAAGCCCAACTACCACTCTGCTCTCACTGCGCGGGCCGACTGCTCTCAGATTCCTGGGAGCCGCATGGAGATCAGACAATGCGTGACGGATGGAGAGAATGCTACTAGCAGAAGAAGTTTATTGAATATTAATCCACTGACCATTTTGATAGTGAAAATCAATGTAAAATGAAAACATCACCTACACCGAGGAGGTGAAGAGTCATAGGATGACTCCTCATGTTGTGTCGGACCTCCTATTGCCTGGCGTAATGCGGCGACTTGATGTGGCATGGACTCAAAAATCATTGGAAATCCCCTGCAGAAATATTGAGCCATGCAGTCTCTACAGACGTCCACAATCGCAAAAGTGTTGTCGGTGTAGTATCTTGTGCACGAAGTGGCCCCTCGATTATGTCCCATAACTGTTTAACGGGATTCACGTCGGGCGATCTGAGTGGCCAAACCATTCGCTCGCGTCGTCCAGGACGTTCTTCAAACCAGTCGGAAACAATTGTGGCCTAATGACATGGCGCATTGTCATCCATAAAATTCCACTATTGTTTGGGAACATGACTTCCATGAATTACTGCAAATGGTCTCAAAGCAATCGAACATCCAGAGGACCCCAGATCATCCCATTTAAAAACAGCCCACACCATTACGGAAATACCACCAACTTACAGCCGGCCGAAGCGGCCGAGCGGTTCTAGGCGCTACAGTATGGAACCGGGCGACCGCTACGTCCGCAGGTTCGAATCCTGCCTCGGGCATGGATGTGTGTGATGTCCTTAGGTTAGTTAGGTTTAACTAGTTCTAAGTTCCAAAGGGCTGATGACCTCAGAAGTTAAGTCCCATAGTGCTCAGAGCGATTTGAACCATTTTTTGAGCCAACTTACACTGTGCGTTGTTGACAACTTTGGTCCATGGTTTCGAGGCGTCTGCGCCACACTCGAATCCTACCAGGTCCTACCAACTAAAAACGGGATTCATCTGTCCAGGCTACGAGCCGTGTACCTCGTTCCCGATGGAATGACTGGAACTGATCGGCTGTCGGACCCTCTCCGTCTAATAGGCACTGCTCATGCGTGGTTGTTTACATCTTTGGACGGGTTTACTGACGTCTCTGAACAGTCAAAGGTACTGTGTATGTGATACAAAATCCACAGTCAACGTCTATCTTCAGGAGTTCTGGTAACTGGGGTGATGCAAAACTTTTTTTGATGCGTGTGTATGAAACCAATTGAAATCGGCCATCGGCCGAAGCTGGCCGGTAATGTAATACAGTGTATAATTAAACTGCAGCTATTCACTGTGGTCCAGTGTGTGCTGCGATCGCCGTATGGCAGCGAAAGTTGGTGGGTATGCTAATGCGTTAATACAGAATTATTTTACAACGAAAAAAAATAGTTTGAATATTTTACACCAAGTGAAAATCTGGCACCGTCTATAGTTTTTATGGCTATGGTTATCGAGAAGAGAGAGATCGTGCGGTGTTAGTGAAGTTGTTTTATGTGGACGGCAGCAATTGCAGTGCTGCACTGACAGAGTATCGCCGACTGGAAAGGTGTGAGGAGAGACCCGGTGTCAGATGGTTTAAAGAAGACGATAATGAAATCCGAAAACACGAGCGAGCTTGGTGTGGCACCTGCAAGAGGAAAGCGTACCATCCGAGTGTAAGTTATTGACGAGGTTGCTATTGCCGTATCTGACCGCGCTCCACCTGCTCCGCGACACGATAGTGCTCGTGCAGAGTCATGAAAACTATCCGTCCTATGGTCAGCGGCACGGAAAGTTTTGCGGTCTGTATTAAATTGGTAGCGGTACAAGATACAGACGGTGCACCAAATGAAACCTCACGATACGCAGTAACGTTCTTAATTTGCTCTTCGGTATCTGGCGTGGATCGAAGCTGATGACATGCGGTCGGGCGTATTCTACGGAATGACGAGGCACATTTTACTACTCTGCAGGGTGCGGTGAATACACAGGCCTGCCGGATTTGGGGTACTCTTAAACCGCGTGTTATTTACGAAGAGCCATTGCACTCATCGTATGAGACTGGTTGGTGTGGATCACAAGCACCTTTATTCTCTCTCCGTTCTTCTTTGAAGAGAATACTCGCTCGGGGCCTGTCAGGTGTGGCGTAGCGTCTGCACGTTGTCGAGACCTCCTTGTGCAGCATACGATTCCTGCTTTGGAAGAGCGCATCTGTGTGGAAACCACACTTTTCATGCAAGATGTTTAATAATAAAACGAATATCGCATCTTTCTCGCTTGTTTAACCTTTTCTACCGACGTCCCATTCATATTACACTAAATAACTAGACATTCCAGTACGTCTTTCTTGCATTTACCGCCCCAGATTTGCATCTGGTTGTTAAAATTGGAACTAATTTTTACTGCCTTAATCGGTTCCACATTAACGCATTAGCATATCTACCAATCTATCGCTGTTATGCGATAATTATAGCCCACAATGGAGCTGTGCAGGTAGCTGCACTTTATTGCCACCCGGTGCATTACACAATAAAATTCATCTGTGTAAAGAAAGAAAAATCCGGCAACCTATGGTGGACATTTACAATGGTTTTAGTATTCAGAAATTACGAAGGCTATTCGGACAGTAAGAAACGATCGGCCGCGAAATGGAAACCACTGTGAAAGTCAAAACTGTTTCATTTGCAACAGTGAGCTACACCTACCAGCTACTTCTCCTCATAGGCGCTGCTCCGACTTAGACATCCATCTTGGGATTGTACCAACTTTTAAATATCCTTATCAAAGAAGGCAACCTCCTTTTTTCCTGACAATTTTCTACGTTGAACTGCAGCTCGTTGTCTATGCCAAAATGTTCTCTCCATAGTGAGTGGTTCATTGGAGGAGAGATGAAAATCAGAGCGAGCCAAGTCCGGGCGGTATGGTGGGTAACCAAACCGTTCCCGTTGAAAACGCTGCAGAGAGTCCTCATTGCCTTTGGAGTGTGTAGCCGAGAATTTGCATGGAGAAGGAAATTCGTGACATTTACGTTATGCGAGGTACCATGAAATCAGGCGACATCTCACGGCAGGCAGCCATACTTCACGGGAGATACTATTGTCTAGGCATCTTCACGTGCTCATTGTGTGCTCAGAACTGAGGAGAGCGTCGTGTCTACGGCCATACTAGAAACACTGCCGAATACATTTGTGCAAAGCTTCATCGGATTTTCACTGTGGTTTCCATTTCGAGACCGATCGTTCCTTACTTTCCGAACAGCCCTTGTATGTGGAACTACACATAAAGAGACCAATTTGATTTTTCAACGGGACGAAACACCACCACACTAGTGTGTACGTGGAGGAACATTTCTGATGAGTGAGCTGCTTCAACGCAAGGTACGTACAGATCTGGCTTTGCACCAATGGACTCCAACATTCCCTGATCTCGTGGTAAGTTTCTCCTTTTTTTTCTTTTTTGGGAGGAGGGGTGGATGATTTGTCAGATTCGTTAAAGATCGACGTCGCATACCGACAGCTGTGTCTGTAGTAATTTTAGAGATTCACACTAAAGTAGAGACGACTTGGTGATAGTTGTCCCTGAGGGGGAGAGCATTTGTGAAAGGTAAGTGGAAATTTTGATCCTAATCGTAGTTGTGCGAGTAAAATATACCCAAAGGCTGTATGAAAAAATATACTGCCTTGCCGCAGTGGATGCACCGGTTCCCGTTAGATCACCGAAGTTAAGCACTGTCGGGCGTGGTCGGCGCTTGGATGGGTAACCATCCAGGCCGCCATGCGCTGTTGCCATTTTTCGGGGTGCACCTAGCCTAGTGATACCAATTGAGGAGCTACTAGACCGAATAGTAGCGGCTTCGGTCAAGAATACCATCATAACGACCGGGAGAGCAGTGTGGTGACCCCACGCCTTTCCTATCCGCATCCTCCACTGAGGATGACACGGCTGTCGGATGGTCCCGGTAAGCCACTCGTGGCCTGAAGACGGAGTGGTTTTTTATAATAAGATGGTTCTGTCGGAAAAAAAAATTCGTTGCAGTCCTTTGCTTAAGTTAAATTCGTGTCGAAGATGTAGTCTTGTGAAATGAGATGAATCTTTCTGAAACACCAGCAGACGCAGGCGGGCTGAAGCAGAGGGGCGGCCGCTTTACCTTGGTTGAGCAACGACGACCCGGGGTCGGGCGGCGTCCTGCCGTCGCTGCCCGGCGCAGTCCCCGTCGTGGTGGCGTTGGGCGGGCACTCGGTCGTGGAGGCGGGTGGGTGCGGCGTGCCGCCACCGGGGGCGCTGGCGGCGGGCGGCGAGGGCGGCGGCGGCGGAGGCTCCGTGGGCGGCGGGGGCGGCGGCGCCGGCCTCTGCAGCGTCTGCGGCCGCACCGAGCCTGCTCACAGATGACCCCGAGCTAGCACTCTGACTGCAGACGGTAGGTATTCGGGAGGATACGATGCGGAAATGCACCCAGCTTTTTTTGGAAAGTGACGCGCTTAGCTACACTCGCTGACAAAGTAAAGAACTCGGACTGAATGTAGATGCAGTCGCTGTCATCCCGTAGGTAAGCTGTTAGAGCTGGAATCATCTGACGTCGCTAGAACAGTGTTAGTGTGTGTGACCACGTTATCAAGTCTGTCGCTTTACTCATGGTCGGATGGTTGGCTAGATCGATCAGCCTTTTATCTACACTGTTAAAAATTATGGAACGTCTTAATCTGCAACAATTACGACCTTTTATCACTAATCGAGACATCATCCGGTCTCATTAGTTCGCCTTCCAGCCTTAGCTGTCTGCAGAACTCCCGACTCCTGCGGGTAGTAGAATACATCGCCTACAATCTACTACACTGCAGCAATTTTTAAAGGCATCGAAAAGGCATACGGTAGGGCATCGCGAGTTAGCTACCTCTCAAACTTGAAGATCTCCAGACCATTCCAGACTTATTCCTTAGACTGATTAGCACCTTCTAACAAAAACGTCGGATCATGGTCAAGACGATGAGCAACGGTCAAGCTAGAGACTACTCCGGGGTCTCACAGGGACCGGCATTGTCGCTGACTCTCTTTATCCTACATGTAAAAGATTTACCACTGCTGACCCAAGTCGTCCTTGCCAAGTTTGCGGACGACACGACCCTACTAAAGAGCGGCACACGAACTACCGCTGGCATAGCACGATTACAACGTCAACTCACTTTAATGGAAGAATGGGCAGCAGCGAACCACATTAGACTCAACGCTGGAAAACCAGAGCGGCGTTGTTCATTCGCCGACGACCCAAGGTGCGTGACAGACTTACTCTCGGCAATCGAATAATCACCTGCATTAATCAAGTTATTTATCTACAGGTAACTTCGGACAACAAAATAATTTTCAAACTTCACATCCATCTAAGGGGGTGCAGTTATTATATCTCCTGCACCAGCTGTACCCGCTACTGGCCAGGCTGCAGAGGAACGTAAAGACAAAGCTTAGACTATATAAGGCAGTGGTCCTACCCGCATTACTTTGTGTCTCCTTCATGCGCGTCATCACATGACCCACGTATCTCAAGCCACTACAGTTGATCCAGAACAGGTGTTTAAGACTCGTCCTTGGTACCTCGAGATGGGCCCAAATCAACGACTTACACCAAGAACTCCACTGGTTACCGATCTGCGACCAAATCAGGATTAAAACCAAAACCCTACAGGACAAAATCGACGTGCTATGGTTTACCACCAGACGCCTGGAATTCACAGACTCTGTCACCCCAGGACAATGGCACCGGATAAAAGTGCCTCGCAGAATTGTGGAGGCACCCGTAATTGAAATTTAAAACTAATCGAAGAAATCACTACTGTAGTACGGCCTACGGACCATGAACTAAGGCCCCTAATAATGTCTAAATAAAGACAATATTGATTCGTAAACTTACCTCACCCCAGAACTCCAGCTTCAATAAAAGGTAGCACTTTGGATCCACCACGGACTTAAAAAAAGAGTGGGACAACGTTACCAGCACTTGAGTGAATTTGACGGGGCCGTCATTTTGATTACGCCTCCACACCTACGTCTTCATCTACATTCGAAACCTACTCCACTCTCACCCTCTACAGCTCCCAGGATCCCTCCGCTGGCTCTACAGCAAGTGAGCAAGATTATGTGAAGCGTGCAATAGAATAGCTAACGTGTAGTGAAATGTGTAGACGTGATCTGTGAGTTACAAACCTGTACGGTGTATGTCCAGTTTCTACAGAAGACCACATCGATTGGAAGATCATAAAAATGAAAACGCTGATGTTGCCTGAGATAAACGGAGCAGCTTGACTGGTTAGGAAGAAATAAAACATGCAGTTGCAAAAGACGGGATTTTTCTTATCTAAGTGATAATCATAACCCCATGAGTGGTATTAACGTTCTTCCTTTCCCAGCAAGATCCACAGATCTTCCATCAATAGAACGTGTATGGGACTAGCTTTAACGTTAACTCTGTTCCAGTGACATTATACGGGGTACAGAAGGTCAGTTAGAACAGCTGTGAGACAATAACAGTACTAAACCACACAAGAGCTGCCCCTCCCCGGTGTATGCATCCAAGAGGATGTAAAATCCAGCTGACAAAGGTAAGCAGTGTTCCGTACTAACAATTTCGCTGTTCATCCGTTTTGTGATTACTAAAATAAAACCATATAATCTTTCAGTGCGAAAAATTTAATTTCTCTTCTTCTCCTCCTTCTGGACGCTTGGTTGGTTGGTTGGTTTTGGGGGATGAAAGGGACCAGACTGCTACGGTCATCGGTCCCTCTGGACGCTTGATTTTTATAACTCAGTGAGCGTATATTTCGGAGTCATTAATTCTAGAATCTCGTAAAGCTTTCGGTTCACTACAACACCGATGTCCTCTAAGAAGAAGAGCGGGATATGTAGCCATGTGTACGAGTAGACTGCAATCTACTTGGCATCAAGAAAGCTGTACGTTATCCCGTCACCCACAATAATGGGTGCTTTCCCGGCGTTTAATTTGTGCTCCAAGGAAGTATGATAGACTTAGTAGAGAGTAATAATCTTAGATTGATGGGAAAGTGTTTATCAGAAAAATATTACAGCAACATGTAGGCAAAATATCAACCCCATGCGAAGTCTGACAATTTTATTTGATGTAGATGTATGTGCTATGAACGTGTGGTATCTGTTCTTTCGAACATGTCCGGAAGAACAGACACCACGAGCTATCCACTGAAATTAAATGTAAATTGAAGGTGGACGGGGGTGAAATGAAAGAAGGGGAAAGGAATTCTTGATATCAGCTACACCGGGACTTAATGTGAAAATAGCGGCGATATCTGCATCTACATTTACATCCATACTCCGCAAGCCACCTGACTGTGTGTGGCGGGGGTACTATGAGTACCTCTATCGGTTCTCCCTTGATTCCAGTCTCGTATTGTTCGTGGAAAGGAAGATTGTCGGTATGCCTCTGTGTGGGCTCTAATCTCTCTGATTTTATCCTCATGGTATCTTCGCGAGATATACGTAGGAGGGAGCAATATACTGCTTGCCTCCTCAGTGAAAGTATGTTCTCGAAACTTCAACAAAAGCCCGTACCGAGCTACTGAGCGTATCTCTTGCAGAGTCTTCCACTGGAGTTTGTCTATCATCTCCGTAACGCTTTCGCAATTACTAAATGATCCTGTAACCAAGCGCGCTGCTCTCCGTTGGATGTTGTCTATCTCTTCTATCAACCCTACCTGGTACGGATCCCACACCGGTGAGCAGTATTCAAGTAGTGGGCGAACAAGTGTGCTGTAACC
Source organism: Schistocerca gregaria (assembly GCF_023897955.1). Taxonomy (NCBI): domain Eukaryota; kingdom Metazoa; phylum Arthropoda; class Insecta; order Orthoptera; family Acrididae; genus Schistocerca; species Schistocerca gregaria. Next base: position 622,717,692 of record NC_064920.1, read on the forward strand.
TACTTCCTTTGTTTTCGGATTGCATTTCCTTAGGATTCTTCCAATGAATTTCAGTCTGGCATCTGCTTTACCGACGATTAATTTTATATGGTCATTCCATTTTAAATCACTCCTAATGCCTACTCCCAGATAATTTACAGAATTAACTGCTTCCAGTTGCTGACCTGCTATATTGCAGCTAAATGATAAAGGATCTTTCTTTCTATGTATTCGCAGCACACTACATTTGTCTCTTCCGAAGAGGTGTGCCACATGGGAGTGTCGTAGGACCGTTAATATTCACAATATACATAAATGACCTTGTGGATGATATCGGAAGTTCACTGAGGCTTTTTGCGGATGATGCTGTGGTACATCGAGAGGTCGTAACAATGGAAAACTGATGTGCACGATGGGGGCGCCAATTGTCATCCATGAAAACGAATGCCTCACCAATATGCTGCCGACGTGGTTGCACTATTGGTCGGAGGATGGATTTCACTATCGTACAGTCATTCTCCATTTAGAATGAAATGCTGCGTTCTGTTATCTAGGAACTCTTCAATCCAATCACAAAATTGGTCTGATAGTCCATATGCTCTTACTTTGTTCATTAAACGACTGTGGGGAACTGTATCGAACGTCAAGAAACACGGCGTCTACCTGGTTACCCGTGTCTATGGCCCTCTGAGTCTCGTGGACGAATAGCGCTAGCTGGGTTTCACACGACCGTCTTTTTCGAAACCCATACTTATTCCTACAGAGTAGATTTCTAGTCTCCAGAAAAGTCATTATACTCGAACATAATACGTGTTCCAAAATTCTACAACTGATCGTCGTTAGAGATATAGATCTATAGTTCTGCACATCTGTTCGACGTCCCTTCTTGAAAACGGGGATAACCTGTGCTCTTTTCCAATCTTTTGGAACGCTACGCTCTTCTAGAGACCTACGGTACACCGTTGCAAGGAGGGGGGAAAGTTCCTTCGCGTACTCTGTGTAAAATCGAACTTGTATACCATCAGGTCCAGCGGTCTTTCGTCTTTTGAGCAACTTTAATTGTTTCTCTATCCCTCTGTCATCTATTTAGATATCTACGTGTGAAAATGTGTGCCGCACCGGAACTCGAATCCGGGATCTGTTGCTTAGTAGGCAGTTGCGTTAGCCACTGCGCCATCCGCACACAGCATTTGTCGCACATGCGCGGCCCACCGCGGCACGCCTACCGGCCTACATATCCACAGTCCCCGCCCAAGTCCTCCATGCTAGCTGCTTTGAGATTCCTGCTGGAGGTCGAAAGTATCTGTGCATCCGCACTGAAGGTGGTAGACTCATCGTGCACTGAGGAGAATCAATTATTTGAATGCTTAGTGTCTTGTTCTTTTGGATATATCGCTTTCTTGGGGTCTGCGCTATGAGATTTTACCAACTGAAATCGGGTTTCATCTGACCAGGCCACGGTTTTCGAGTCATCTAGGATCCAAATGATGTGGTCACGAGCCAGGAGAGGCGATGCAGGTGATGTCGTGCTGTTAGCAAAGGCACTCGCGTCGCTCGTCTTCTGCCATAGCCCATTAACGCCAAATTTCTTCTCACCATCCTAACTGATTTATTCGTGGCACGTCCCATACTGATTTTTGCTGTTATTTCACGCAATGTTGCAAACGCCACTGCTCTCGGTCGCTAGGTGAAAGACGTCGGCCACTGCATTGTCTGTAAGTGAGAGGTAATCCCCGAGGTGCAATATTCCCGGCACACTCTTGAAACTGAGGATCGCGGAATACTGAATTCCCTAACCATTTACGATATGGAATGTCCCATGCGTTTGCCTCTAACTACCACTCCGCGTTCAAAGCCTGTTAATTCACATCGTACGTCAGTAATCACTTCGGAAACCTTTTCACATGGATCACATGAGCACAAATGATAGCTCCGCCATCGCACTGTCCTTTTATACCTTGGGTACGCGATACTACCGTCATCTGTATACAGGGTCGTCCATTGATAGTGACCGGGCGAATGTCTCACGACATAAGCATCAAACGAAAAAACTACAAACTCGTCCTGCGTTTTTTAAAGTAGGAACCCCCATTTTTATTACATATTCGTGTAGTACGTAAAGAAATATGAATGTTTTAGTTGGACCACTTTTTTCGCTCTGTGATAGATGGCGCTGTAATAGTCACAAACGTATAAGTACGTGGTATCCCGTAACATTCCGCCAGTGCAGACGGTATTTGCTGTCGCGGCTAATCCGCACATCAGTAGCAGACAAATTGCGCGAGAACCGGAAATGTCGAAAACGTCGGTGTTGAGAATGCTACATAAACATCGATTGCACTGGACACAAGAGAAATTACGGGACGATGACAGATTTTATGCACGCATTCTATTTAGCGACGAACCGTCATTCACCAACATCGGTAACGTAAACCGGCATAATTTGTACTATTGGCCAACGGAAAATCCACGATGGCTGCGACAAGTGGAACATCAATGACCTTGGTGGGTTAATTTATGGTGCGGCAGTATGGGAGGAAGGATAATTGGTCTCCATTTTATAGATGGCAGTGTAAATGGTGCAATGTATGCTGATTTCCTACGTAATGTTCTACCGATGTTACTACAAGATGTTTCACTGCATGACAGAATGGCGATGTACTTCCAAAATGATGGATGTCCGGCACATAGCTCGCGTGCTGTTGAAGCGGTATTGAACAGCATATTTCATGACAGGTGGATTGGCCGTCGAAGCACGATACCATGCTCCGCACGTTCTCCGGACCTGACGTCGCCGGATTTCCTTCTGTGAGGAAAGTTGAAGGATATTTGCTATCGTGATCCACCGACAACGCCTGACAACATGCGTCAGCGCATTGTCAGTGCATGTGCGAACATTGCGAAAGGCGAACTATTCGCTGTTGAGAGGAATGTCTTTACACGTATTGCCAAATGCATTGAGGTTGACTGACATCATTTTGGGCATTTATTGCATTAATGTGGTATTTACAGGTAATCACGCTATAACAGCATGCGTTCTCAGAAATGATAAGTTCACAAAGGTACATGTATCACACTGGAACAACCGAAATAAAATGTTCAAACGTACCTACCTTCTGTATTTTAATTTAAAAAAAAACCTACCTGTTACCAACTGTTCGTTTAAAATTGTGAGCCATATGTTTATGACTATTACTGGCGGAATGTTACGTGATACCACATACTTATACGTTTGTGACTATTACAGGGCCATCTATCACAGAGCGAAAAAAGTGGTCCAACTAAAACATTCACATTTCTTTACGTACTACACGAATATGTAATAAAACATTGGGATTCCTATTTTAAAAAACTCAGTTGATATCCGTTTGTCCTATGGCACCGCCATCTAGCGGGTCAACCACTGCGCCATCTGGTTTCCCCCTTCAAGCTAGACAAGCTTCGTTCTTTGTAGTTTTTTCGTTTGACGCTTATTTCGTGAGATATTTGGCCCGGTCACGATCAATGGACCACCCTCTAAATGTGCATATCACTGTCCTACGCCTTTTGTCACCTCAGTGTACTGTAGCCTATAGGGGCGCTGCAGTCTCGGCTGTGCAGACTGTTTACTCGCTACGGGCGCGGCGACCCGCCAGCAGAGGTGAGGTGAGGTGACGGGCGTCGTGATTTGCTCGCGCCGTGTAGCCGGCTGGGGCTGGGATGGCGCAAGCGCGCGCGTTAATGCATATTCTATGCGTGGTGCGGGCCGGGGGTTTGTCAGATTTACGGCCGGTCCGCGGAGCAGCTAATTAATCCGCTTGAGCCGGCCTCGAAGGGAGACCGTCCTTGAAATTTTAAGCCGCGGCCGACGCGCCGCGCCTGCTCTGGCCTGTTGCGCCGACTTTAAACATTAAAGTGGCTCCCGCCGAGGCGTAAAGACCATTCCCGGCCGCCGATCGGCCCAGCCCCGGCGCAGCCTCTCCTGTCGATGAATGAATAAAAAAGAGAGAGAAAGAAAGGAGAGTGCTCAGGGAGCGTCTAAAAGCTTGCCCCGTTTATTAGAATTTGTGATTCATCTCGTCCATGAATAATGGAGCACGCCGCGAGTCGCTACATTACCATACGATTGTCACCGAGTTCCTCAAAGGCGGAAGAGGAATCCTGCGAGCTGTTGCGGCTCTGCTATTGTTGTCTCTTCGATACGGAGGCTGGTAATTCATTTTGTCACAGTAAAGACCAATTACGAACGCGAAGTCTCACAGGACCGAAACAAACAGGAGAAGCCCCAGTGTCTGTCAAGGCAGAGAACCAAAATAAACTTAATTTTCATGGTGATAGTGAAGGAGAAGTATTCCTGCTGAGGTCCTTTCTCCGTTAGCGTCCTACAGTGACTTGACAGAAAGTTATGAACGGAACACTAAGTGAAATGAAAGAGAAATACAGTAGGGTTCGGATATGGTCTTCTTGAAGGAGAAATCACGCCATTTCTACACACTGTAACCAGGATAATGTAAATCAGTATAACCAGATGTCAAACAAAACAAGGTCCAGATGAATCGTTTCGGCCGCATCAGGCCATCTAAAACAAACGGAATAGATTACATGGCAGTCGCAGTGACATATTTGGTGACAAAACCGAGACAGATAAATGAATTGAAAAGTAAATAATGAAATTTTCTGTCGTATTCTACGTTCGCAGAACACAATTTGTTCTCTGACTTACTGTGACGCAGACTGGTCGAACAAACAGGTGCTCTCTGAGGTCGATGATGGCGGAGTTCACGAAGGAGAAAAGGTTAGAGATTAGCAGAAGTCGTCGTAAGCACACGCAAAACAATGCAGGGGTGATCCGATTTGAAAAGCTAACGAAAGCAACTTTGATCCGCTATCAATGGTGCGTGCACAATATTTCAGAGAATCAAAGAGCTTTATGCAGGGCGACTTATTTTCAGTTATCTGTGGGACTACTGGTTTATTGTTATTTTTTAAAATTTGTTATGTGTTCGAGTGCTCACTATGTACAGTCTACCGATCTAATAACTTTTCATTGTAGACTTTTGCCATCTTTGGTATGTATAGGGACTGTGATTGCTGTGTTCAGATGCGAGCTGAGTTAGTGACCCTTCGCTCACAGCTCCATGCCGTGTTGGCTTCGGCCACACAGCTTGAGGCTGTTGCCATTGGGCATTGTTGCGAGGAACCGGATGGGTGGATCCGAAGGACGTCTAGCATGTCCCACGAGCCCAATGACCGCTCATCCATGGTCGAGTGGGGAGTCGTTAAAAGGTGGTGACAAAGACCCTCAGCCATATGCAGTCGTCCTATTCCAGAGGAAGCCTCTAGAGCCACAAGCTCTGAGCATTCACCGAGGGTGGATAACGGGCAGTTAAAGAGTTCCAACGTTAGGCGCGTAATGGGGGCCCTTAGAGATATCGCTGTCAAGGAATTCAGTGTTCGCTCTGTGTGCATTCTGGGAGTAGTCATTCCAAATATGAAAAGGCTTCCTCTGGGTGCCATGAAGAGCACAGGGTGCATCCAACTCTCAGGTGGTGGCTTATATCGGTTCTAACGGTGTGTGTAAATCGGAAGAGATTACCTCTGATTTTGGCCAACTAGTTGAAGCGGTAAATCGGCCAGTCTTGCTTGAGAGATTAAGGTGCAGCTCACTACCTGTAGCATGGTCCACAGAACCGACTGTGATGCTCTGGTACAGAGCCGAGTGGCTCGTGTGAACCAGAGGCTCAGATGGTTCTGCGATCGTGTAACCTGCACATTCCTCGCCTTGCCCCATAGGACCAAGGGTCAGGGGTCCACCACACACAGGAAGAGGTTACAAGGGAATTGGGGGCTGTGTGGAGGTTTTGTTTCTAGTCTGGAGGGTCTAGGGAAGCAACAGAAAGGGCGTTATTCTAAAAGAATGCTGGGGAAATACAAGAAGGTAGACCGAGCAATAATTGATATTGTAGTTACAAACCGCCGCAGCTGTTTTGGAAAAGAACTAGGGCTCCAAGCGCTAATAGAAAGCACTGAAGCTCATATCCTTACAGTTCCGGAAAGCTGGCTAAAATCGGAAACACGTTACGCCGAAATATTTGCAAAGGACCTAACCGTATTCAGAAAAGATAGATTCGATATAATTGGTGGTGGAGCATTTATTGCTGTCAGAAGTAGTTTACCCCGTAGCGAACTGAAGTAGATTGTTTATGTGAGTTAGTATGGCTAGACTCTATACAACCGCAATACATTTACAATTCGTGGTGACTTCAGTGTAACCGCGATAATACATGTCTAGAGTCGAAGGCAGTGGCGGATAAATATGACGGACGCGTCCCCCCCCCCCCTCCCCCCCGCCCTTGCGGGGCCACCCGCATTACCAATCGTCTTTCCGTCCCCACCAGACAGCCCGCACGCTATTAGTTCGTTTCTTTCGTCAGTTGACTCGACTGAATCGAGTTATTGAGTAGTTATACTTTCGCATGTACCATTATCATTTAAAATTCAACATACTTTTGCCCTCACAACTACTGGAACATGACGATAATGACATGGCACATAAATTGAATCACTGCTTAACTGAACTACCATTCTTTGAAGAAGAATCACTCCTTGTGATTAAAAAGAGACTAATAGGAGAGAATCTTCAATACAATCAAACGAGCATAAACGCCCTTAATGATCGTGATTCTATTATGCAAACGTTGTCTGTTTGTCCTTGCTGTGACTATCCTACTTTGCACACGCTGTACAAAGTATTTGCTTGTCTACCTGCATATATTGCTACAGTAGAAAGAAGTTACTCGACATTGCGGCGTACAAAGACATGGCTGAGGTCGACAATGGAGGAGGATCAACTTAATGGCTTAGCTCTGTTGAACACTGACATTGATTTTCCTATTGGCGATGTAATTAACCAATTTGCCAGGAAGAGCAGGCGCATAGAATTCACCATTTACGGAAGAGAATCACAATTGTAACTTTTTTATATGATAAGATGGCATTGTCTTGTACGTGTATAACCAATTTAAATAAAACTTTCTTAAACTTTACATGTGACTTGGTTATTTTTTATTACGGTAAAAGTAAAGGTGGCTCAAGATATCGTTAGCGTTCCGGCCTTGAGGTTTTTCTGTATTGGCCAGTGGTCGGAGGTAGGCATAAAATTTCGGAAATTGTACTGAATGCGTCCTCAGAAAATTTTTCCAACATTAGTGTAAATGGCTGGGAAAACATACTTGACTTCTTAGCAACAAGTAATCTTGAGCAAATGCGGAGCATCGTGATGGATACAACGATTAGTGACCGTAAGATCGTTGTAGCGGGACTGAATGCCGTAACATCCAAATCCACCAAATATAAACGAATAAATACTTCTATTTTTTTAAAAAAGATAAAAATACGCTTGACGCCTTCCAAAATGACAGTCTTCGACCCTTCCAGCCTGCCTGTGCAAGCGTAGACGAGATGTAGTTCAGATTAAAAGGAATAGTATTTGAAGCATCTGCGAAATTTATACCAAATAATAAGTTTGTTTTCGTGGCCATCCTCCGGTTAATAAGAGATTGTACTGATCTCCAATGGTACACAAAACAGGTCCGAAAACAGTTGCAGAAGCAACGAAAAAAGCATGCCAAATTTAAAAGAATACAAAATCTCCATCATTGGCGACGCTTTACAGAACTTCAGTGCGAGATGCTTTTAATAGTTTTCCCAACGAAACTGTGCCTAGGAATCTGGCAGAAATCCTAATGAGGTTCTGATCGTATGCAAAGTACATCAGCGGCAAGACGCAACCAATCCCTTCACAGTGCGACAAACAATGCTGATTTTACTGATGACAGTGGCACTAAAGCAAAGTATTCCGAATTTTCTCCACGAAAGAACACGAAATAAATATTCCAGGATTCGCATCAAGAACATCTGAAAACATGAGTAACTTAAAAGCAGATATTCTGGGTGTAACGAAGCAGCTTAAATCACTCAATAAATGCAAGGCTACCGGCCCAGATCGTAAACCAGTTAGATTCTCTTCAGAGTATGCTGATACAATACTTCCACACTTAGCATTCATATACACCTGCTCGCTCGTCGAAAGATCCCTACCTGAAGACAGGAAAGATGCACGAGTCACGTCAATACCCAAGATAGAAAATAGTAGTAATTCACTGAATTACAGACTCATATCGATAAGTCGATATGCAGTAGGAGTTGGAACATAAACTGTGCTAGAACATTACGAATTGCCCCGAAGAAAATGTTTTATTGGCAAACGGCCAACTCGGATTCAGAAATTTCGTTCTTGTGACACACAAATAGATCTTTATTCTCACGAAGTAATGAGTGCTGTATCAACAGGGGGTGTCAAATTGGCTCAATTTTTTTTGGTTTCCAGAGAGTTTTAATAGCTTTGCTCACGAGCGGCTTCTAATCAAAAAATTGTTCAAATGGCTCTGAGCACTTTGGGACTTAACATCTGAGGTCATCAGTCCTCTAGAACTTAGAACTACTTAAACCTAACTAACCTAAGGACATCACACACATCCATGCCCGAGGCAGGATTCGAACCTGCGACCGTAGCGGTCGCTAGGTGCCGGACTGAAGCGCCTAGAACCGCTCGGCCACAGCGGCCGGTCGCTTTTAATCAAATTGCGTGCCTATGGAGGAGTGTCGTCTCAGTTATGCGACTGGATTCGTGATTTTCTGTCAGAAACGGCACAGTTCTTAGTAGCTGACGGAAACTCGTCGAATAAAACAAAAGTAATATCTGGCGTTCCCTAAGGAAGTGTTATAGGCCCTCTGTTGTTCCTGATCTAAATGAAAGATTTAGGAAAGTGTACGAGCAGCCCTCTAAATATTGTTTGCAGATGATGCGGTCATTGAGCATTTAGTAAAGCCATCGGAAGAACGAAAGCAATTGCTAAATGATTCAGAGAAGATATCGGTTTGGAACGAAAAGTGACAATTGATTCTAAATAGTAATGAAAGGTGTGAAGTCATGCATATGGGTACTAAAAGGAATCCCTTAAACATCGGTTACACGAGAAATCACACAAACCTGAAGGCTGTGAATTCAACTAAATACACAGAGATTACAATTACGAGTAACTTAAACTCGGACGATCACATAGATTATGTTGTAGGGAAAGCAAACCAAAGACTGCTATTTATTGGCAGAACACTTAGAAAATGCAACAGGCCTGCTAAAGAGACTGCTGGTCCGTCCTCTTCAGGAGTATTGCTGTGTTGTGTGGGATCGACATCAATTAGCATAGCTGGAGGACATCGAAGAAGTCCAACGAGGAGCAGCTTATTTGCATTATCGCGAAGTGGAGAGAGAGTGCAACGGATATGATATGGGAATTTGGGTGGCAATCATTAAAACAAAGACTTTTTCGTTGCAGTGGGATCTTCTCATAAAATTGAAATCACCAACTTTTTCCTCAGAGTGTGAAAATATTTTGTTGGAACCCACGAAGTAACAGAGAAATGGTCATCATAATAAAAGAAGAGAAATCAGAGCTCGCACGGTAAGATTTAAGTATTCTTTTTTTCCGGGCGCTGTTGGAGAGTGGAACGGTACAGAAATAGCTCGAAGGTGTTTCGACGGACCCTCTGCCAGGCACATAATTGTGAACTACAGGGTAATCATGTAGATGTCGATACACAGTAGCGAAGGCCAAGGGGAAGTGTAGGTCGGCAGTGTTTACTGGTGCTGTCGTGCCACTGGATCGACGGCACCTTCCGTGGGGGGCGTCCTGTGACACTGTTGCGAAGCCAGAGTATCTCTGACTTTTTCTCCAGGTCGCTAATCAGGCTGAGCAGGGGATCCTAATCACTCTGTCGGATACTTAAAAAAAAAGTGCAAGACTGTACATTGTCTGTCCAAAGTTCCGACACTGATTTTATTCCTTGTGTATCAACGTCAGCGCAATAACTACGGTGGCAGCTTGAATTAAAAAAAATGTGAACAACAGTTGTGCATCCATCCCTCAGTTGTGAACAGGCAGTATTAAGTAGTGGACGTACGGCTGTATTGTCTCAACGTTTTTATGCCTCTGACATCTCTAAAAAAAATGTTCAGGATATTTTTCATTTCGTTTTGAAGAAAAGTCTGTCCAAAGTATATACGCAAATATGTTCATATTCTTTCGCATTTAGCGATTCCTTAAGTATAATCACGGGAGCACACCCTAATCACGAAAATCAGCATGCCGTAACACAGCCTCCACTGTACGAGGGGCGTTTGAAAAGTCCGTGCAAAAACAAAAACTACTTACGTGTTTGGGGTAAACATTTTTTTATTTTTCGACACCGTCTCCTTTTAGACTTATACATTTCTTCCAACGCCGTTCTAATTTGTTGATGCCTTCCGAATAATAAGAATTGTCCAAGTCTGCAAAATAGCTGTTAGTTGCTGCAATTACCTCCTCGTTTGAATAAAATCTTTGTCCCACCAGCCATTTCTTCAAATTGGGGAACGAATAGTAGTCCGAGGGAGCCAAGTCTGGAGAATAGGGGGGGATATGAAACGAGTTGGAATCCTATTGCCATTAATTTTGCGACCACAACTGCTGAGATGTGTGCTGGTGCATTGTCGTGATGGAAAAGGACATTTTTGCAATCCAATCGCCGGCGTTTCTCTTGCAGCTCTGTTTTCAAACGGTCCAATAACGATGAATAATATTCACCTGTAATAGTTTTACCCTATTCTAGATAGTCGATGAGAATTATCCCTTGCGAATCTCAGAAGACGGTCGCCATAACCTTTCCGGCCGAAGGAATAGTTTTCGCCTTTTATGATGCATCTTCTCCCTTAGTAACACATTGTTTGGATTGTTGTTTGGTCTCAGGAGTATAGTAATGTACCCATGTTTCATCCACAAAGACCAAACGACGCTTACAGTCCTGCGGATTCTTTCTGAACGGCTGCACACCATCCTTGCAACACTTCACACAGTTCCGTTTTTGGTCAAGCGTGAGCAATCGCGCATCTTGCGCATAGCTTTCTCATGTCCAAATGTTTATGCAAAATATTATCTACCCTTTCATTCGAGATGCCCACAGCACTAGCAATCTCACGCACCTTAACTCATCTGTCACCCATCACCATTTCATGGATTTTATCAATGATTTCTGGAGTCGTAACCTCCACGGGGCGTCCAGAACGTTCAGCATCACTTGTCTCCATATGGCCACTCCGAAAATTTTGAAATCACATATAATCTGTTTTAATCGAAGGTGCAGAGTCACCATAATGTTTATCAAGCTTCTCTCTAGTCTCCTGACGGGTTTTGCTTTTCATAAAGTAATGTTTAATCACCACACGAAATTCTTCTTCGTCCATTTTTTAACAATCACTCGACTTCCCTGATTCACACGAATGCCAAACACAAGGAAATAGACCAGTATGGCTGTAACTTGGTGTGTGTTCTTTCCAAAGATGCTACTAACTAAACATGACCTCAATACGTACCGGTGGTGCCATCTCTCGGACTTTGCACGGACTTTTCAAACGCCTCTCGTACTTCACTGTTGGCACTATACGTAATGGCAGAAAATGTATCCCAGGCATTCTCCAAAACCGAAACCTTTCAATTGGATTGCCAGCAGACCGTCACTCCAAATCAAACTTCACACCAGCACAAACGTTGCTTAGCACTGGCTACAGAACTGTATGGCTTTTGAGAAGCTGCTGGGCCTTTTTACTCCATTCTTTTGACCCAATACGAGTTATCATTGTGCCAGTTGGACTGCTAGTAGCATTTTGGAACTCACAAGCGTTTCCTTCTGCTGATTCCGTGCGATTTTTCACGACCACACACCGCAATGCTCGATGGTCCTTGTTCGCCAGTTCATGATGTCTGGTTGGCCTTCGTTTAGCTCGATTGTACCTTAGTGTTTCTATTCACAATCATATCAGCTACAGTCGACCTGGGGAGCTTTAGAATAGATGAAATGCCCCTGGCGGATCTGTTACTCAGGTGACATCCAATTATTAGTCTACGTTCGTGCTCGCTGAACTCTCCCGACCGATTCGGTCTGCTGTTACCGCCTCTCTCCTGACTACACAGTACTCCCCGCCTCCTTTTATACTGGCGGATCCTCTTCTGATCTAGTGCTCAATTCCGCATCCGTAGCGGTGTCCGGATGCTTTTGATCAGAAAGTGTATATTTTCACGAGCAGATGGAATCATTTTGGGATCACAATGAAAATGCAAACATGACTTAGACGTTGTGGCTATTACGTATTGCTTATTCGTTAGCTACGAACGAAGTATTCCTGGTTCATGTTGTCTGGGTAGGTGCAGCTGTTCTTCACAGTAAACGTGGCAAAGCAGCGTACGCTTGTTCCAGAGAGGACTCAAGCTGAAAATACGCTGCCATGCGATTTTCTAAAGGGCAGTCACCTGAATTAGTTTCAAATCAAACAAAAGCATTACTAGTCTGCTTGTGTCCAGTATTCCTACTGCAGTTACTTAAATCTTCTTTTTATTGCTTTGACCATTGTTTGGCTATGGCAGTAGAGATGTGCGAAAATCTCATCTTCTCTTGTACAAACGGCAGCTTTGTTTTTTTCCAGAGCTCGTAGCAGTGCCAGAAAACTGTCCCTTGTCAGCAAAACAAGACGTGCTGCGTAGCCGAACCGTTGTGTCGGCGATATTTCCTTTACACAATGGAAAGTGCTATCCTTCCTAGGGAGCTTATCGCTACAATTAAATATTTTGATTGCCCTTAAGCCGTTTTTAATAAAGAATTTCATCGCGTCGTAACTTTCAATTTAACTAAAACATTCTTATAATTGGAAACTTTAATCTTCCTAACAAAGAATGTAATGAAAATTCCGAAGTCCACTCCTAAACACTGACGGAATGGCATTTTTCGTTCTAGTGAGGAAATAAAAAAAACATCTGAACAGCAGAAACAGCGCTTTGAAGTCTCTCATAAATCATACAAAATAGCAGTAAAGAACATTGCATCGCACTTCTTAATAACGTAGATACTGTTTATAACATATGTATAATATATATTTTTATATATTATATATTTATTTATATTAATTCTATAACATATTTATTTTTATTATTTATATATATTATATATTTATACATATTTCGTATTTATTCGCCAACACCAGGATTCGACTCACAATAAATATGTCATTCCTGGACGGGGATATATGTATGTTGTGACATAGGGACGACGATATTTGGAAGTTCGGATCTGGCTGTGATTCGTGCACGGATTGCCGAAGTAGTTAAGACAACCGTGTAAAGCGCGAAATCTGAATGCGAGTCCCGGTTCGACACAAATTTTCATTGTCATCATTCCAATATGCAGTCGATGATAGTTTATATCCGCAATTGCGAATACATTATTGTATCTTACGAATCATCTCTTGTTTTCTATCACTCGAAGAAAAAAACTTGCGTCACTAATTCTGTCTACAGTTTTGCATAGGTATTCTGCTAGCCAGTACCAATGGCAAGGGCAGGAAGAATACTGAAATATTACTCGTTGCTTGTGTGAAGTGCTGTAGGGTGAGTACATGAACACATTTGTAGCTGATTTGAGGGTATACAGTGTGCGAAATGTAGTACACAGAGCTGCCAGCTCCGGCGGTAATAATGGCTCCAACCAGTCAGGCCATCGACTCGAACTGAACTCGGATGACTGACACGGATACCTCACTTCGTGCTGCACCAACTCTACGATACAGTTCGTCAGTGATAGCGAATAGCGAGTAGTAGCACGCCAAACCTCTAGCCAACCCAAGGCGATAATTTTTTGTGGCTGAGAGTTATGGAGAACATTCCAGTCGGGGCCTTAATGGAAAGGTACGTCAGGACAGCATGGGCAACATGTGGTCTCTTGTTATATTGCTTTAAGATAACCTCACGGAGACTGTGCATGTAGGCCACAAATACTGGTCTCGGCACATAAAAAATGCAGCACCTGCTTCGCAAACTACCAGCTATGCGAACCAGAGGTGATTGTGTCGTGTAACCGATAGTGACCCAAGCTGTGGCGCCAGAGCAATCACGATGACGACCAGAGTTGTAAAACTACTGTAGGCTGCAGCAGACTGTCGTAAGTAAACGTAGACTACAGGAGTTTTCTTAGCACCTTTGGTCTGTTAAGATTGCAACTGCGTTACCTGAACACAAGGTATGTTCCAAAACTATCGCGCGTTACCTCATTGCGAACGCTTTGTTTGCGTATGCGACCACTGCCTTACTAGACATCCCAAGAAAGAACTGTCTAGAAACTGAGCGAGGAAATATAAAGAGCTAAGTAATTTGCGGAACATTTCTGTTCTACATAATTATACTGCTGTCTATTACTTAAAAAATATATATATATATATATATATATATATATATATATATATATAAAATTAAAATTGTTAATCTTTAATTCAGGTTTTATTTGAAAATTATTGATTTGTTACTTGAAACAGAAGGATGTTATAAAAGTAAAAAGAAAAAATAGAGACTTATCCTGTAGCGTAGATAACGCAATTCCTAAAAAAAAGGAAAAATATAAAAAACACGTCAAACATCGCTTGAACACTTCGTCAACCTTATATAAAACATGTCTATTATTGCTAAACACCTTATAAATAATAACAGGAACCTTTTGCATTTGATCATGACGAAGAACGTTCTACTGTGTACAAAATAACGACAGTAATTTTTTTGTGTTTGTGCATGCAAACTGTACTTGCATCAAAAGTAATTGATTTAGTTACGTAAATGCGCAGAAGAAGCTAATTTTTGCTAGGTGCGTCCAATAAGTAACGCACCTTTTTTTTTTCGTCGGTCAATTTCGGTTGACAAAATGCGGAATTTGCTGTGGGACATAGAGGAATATTCAGCTTCAGCACCTGTAGTTCCATAAGTTCCGAAAGGTGGTTGTGCTCCAAGCAGCCTTCAAAATGGCGTCTGTAAAAGAGGTGCAGTCCAAGCAGGGAGCCGTTGATGAGTTTCTCTTGGCGGAAAACCAGAGCATCGCAGATGTTCATAGGCGCTTGCAAAATGAATACGGAGATGTGGCAGTGAACAAAAGCACCGTGAGTCGTTGGGAGAGGGGTCTACCATCCTGACAACAAGGTCGCATAAGCCTGTCCGATCTACCGCGTGCCAGCCAACCGCACGCAATTGTGACTCGACTCGTGCACTGTTGGAGTCTACAGACACTTTCATTCGAAGTGATGGGCGGATCACTGCGAAACAAATCGCTGCACAACTGGACGTCTCCATGGGTAGTGCTGACACAATCTTTCACCAGTTGGGGTGTATTGTGCATTCTGTATTGAATCGGGTACCTAGAAACGACGGAGAGGCTTCTTCTCGCAGTAGACCTCAGTGGATCACAACCCACAACAGGCCACAGCAGTCCACCCACCCCACCGTCGCCCCACACCGAACCCAGGCTTATTGTGCGGTTCGGCCCCCCATTGGACCCCCCTCGTGAACGTCTCATACCAGAAGAGCGTAAACCCAATGTTTGCTTGGGAGGTAATTATGGTGTGCGCGTACGTGGAGAAAGTGCTTGCGCAGCAATCGCTGACATAGTGTAACTGAGGCGGAATAAGGGGAACCAGCCCACATTCGCCGAGGCAGATGGAAAATTGTCTTAAAAACCATTCACAGACTGCCCGGCACACTGGATCTCGACAGAAATCCGCCGGGCGGATTCGTGCCGGGGACCAGGCGCTCCTTCCCGGCCGGAAAGCAGTGGGTTAGACCGCACGGCTAGCCGGGCGGGCAACAAGTTGGCGTACTCAAGGATGTGTGCGCGTTTCTTTTCTCGCAGCCTACGAGAAGACCGTAAACGACAATGAAGGACCCTATGTGCGGAATCGTTTGCGCGTTACGAAGCTGATCGCGACAATTTTTTGTCGAACATTGTCTCAAAACTTCATTGGACTGCTCTTCCACAGCCACCGTCCGTCCCGGATCTCGCACCTGTCGACTTCCATCTACTGAAGAATGCTGTCCAAGGGAAGGAGTATGTGGATGAGGGGGACGTCACTGATACAGCAAGACGTTGGCATTAAAAAGAGACTGTGTTGAAAAATAGGGTTTTGTAGCCAAAAGAGTGAGGAATAATTTGGTCTATCGGAGTCCTGAATAAAACCAACCTGCTTTCAGAAAAACATGTGTTGCGTTACTTACTGAACGCCCTTCGTATTACTTACAAAATGCAATTTATTTTTTGTAGCGATATAAAATACGCAATGGACTAACACTGGAACCATGTACAAAACAAACAAACCAAGGAAAAAAAACAAACAGAAATTGTCGACCCTTAGTTCCTCTAACGCACATTAGTTTTTTTCCTTCCCTTCCAAAGCTACCAATACCACCTGTAATCCTACCATTTACCACGTCATTTATGCATTGTGCCAAAAATACGGAACCATAGTTTCGGTAGAGCGCTGTTCTAACGATGACTAATGCAATCTGACAGCATCCGTTCTCACCAGAGCCTCTGTACTTGTACTGTATGTGTCTATGGTTACGCTATTCGAAGAACCAGGACCTGTGTGAAAAGAGGAAATCGTGCAGCTCATGTAGGCAGAGTTGTCAGTGGCCGCGTCTCTGCTGCGTCATCAGGGGAATGCGGAAGAATAGTCATCAAGCTCACAGTCCGCGGTGCTTCACGCTATATCTGTGTGGATTCTTCTCTTGCTGCAAACGAGCACATTTCTTGACTCCATGTACGGGGCGATGCTGTACGATCGTGCACTGCTGAGGGAATGTTGTGTCTGTCTTCCCTGACGCTAATCTCTTGAGGTAATGGAGATACTCTATGACGCTGAATAGGCAGTGTCCTGTGAATACGAGAAATTACATCTACTTTGTGACCACCTAGGAATGTGACATTACGAGAAGCAGGCTCGCGGCGCTATACAGAATGATGTGTAATTGACCACTGAAACCAGCCGGCAGAGGCTGACTACGCGAGCAGGGAAAGCAATTCAAAGAAATTCGAAGGAAAGAAGGAAGATTAGGGTTTAATGTCCCGCTTACATTGAGGTCATCAGACACGGAGCATAAACTGGGATTGTGTCAAGGCACTCAGTCAGGAACCGCGCGACTGCTGCGGTCGCAGGTTCGAATCCTGCCTCGGGCATGGATATGTGTGATGTCCTTAGGTTAGTTAGGTTTAAGTAGTTCTACGTTCTAGGGGACTTATGACCACAGATGTTGAGTCCCATAGTGCTCAGAGCCATTTGAACCATTTGAACCATTGTTTCAAGGATGGGAAAGGAACTCGGCCGTGCCCTTGCAACGGAGCCATCCCGGTGTTTACCTGGAGAAATTTCGGGGAAACCACGGAAAACCTAAATGTGGACGTCGATTTGAGTCGTCGTCTTCCCGAATGCGAATCCATTTTGTTGCCAAGAATTCAGGTAGCACTGATGGCTGAGTTACTGGATGACGGATTTTCCTGGGGGCCGCAGCGCGCACACTGGCTGAGAAAAGAAAGGCGAAACAGTGACAGCTAATATAGATAAAATGAAAGGCGGTATAAATTTTCAACGAAGTTACATTGCGGAACTTGTATACGTGATATAGAAAAACCAAATAGAACAGAAAAATCATGGCGATCAGACAAGTTCATCGCAGTTTCAAGCAAACATATATACTGTCTTAATTACAATAGATTAAGAATTTAATACCTAATAAATCAAAGGAGTAATCTGTGTATAATCTTTTTTTGAGTCATCAGTCATCTGACTGTTTTGATGCGGCCCGCTACGAATTCTTCTCCTCTGTCAACCTCTTCATCTTAGAGTACCACTTGTTGCAAACTATGTCCTCAATTGAAACTTACTAGTGGATTAAAACTGAGTGCCGGTCCGAGACTCGAACTCGGGACCTTCGCCTTTCGCGGCTAAGTGCTCTACCAACGGAGCTATCCAAGCACGACTCACGCCCGTCCTCACAGCTTTAGTTCTGGCAGTACCTTGTCTCGGTCCGGCAGAGAGTTTTAATCTGCCAGGAAGTTTCATATCAGCGCACACTCCGCTGCAGAGTGAAAATCTCATTCTGGCAACGCTCTCAATTATTTGCTGGGTGTATTCCAATCTGTTTTCCTCTACAGTTTATGACATCTATAGCTCCGTCTACTACCATTAAAGTTTTTCCCTGATGTCTTAACATATGTCCTGTTCCTTCTCCTTGTCATCGTTTTCCACATATGCCATTCCTCTCCGATTCTGCGCAGAACTTCCTCGTTCCTTATCTTATCAGTCCACCTAATTTCAGCATTCGCCTGTAACACAGCGCCTCAAATGCTTCGATTCTCTTCTATTCCGGTTTTCCAACAGTCCATATTTCACTACCATTCAACGCTGTGCTCCAAACGTACATTCTCAAAAATTTCTTCCTGAAATTAATATCTATTATTGACACTATTAGACTTCTCTTGGACAGGAAAGGCCTTTTTGCCAGTGTTAGCCTGCTTTTGATGGCCTCCTTGCTCCATCCGTCATTGATTATTTTGCTGCATAGGTACTAGAATTTCTTAACTTCATCTATTTCGTGAACACCAATCTTGACGTTAGGTTTCTCGCTGTTCTCATTTCTACTACTTCTCATTGTATCTTTGATATCCTTTCACCTTGAATTTTAATCTCACTTCTTAACCTTTCTTTTATTGCTTCTTTGATGCACAGATAGGGGCGAAAGACTACATCCCTACCTCTCATCCTTCTTTAGCCGAGCACTTCGTTCTTGGTCGTCCACTCTTATTATTTCCTCTTGGCTCTTGTACATATTATACATTACCCATCTCTCCATATAGTATACCCCTATTTTCGACAGAATTTCAAACATTTTGTACCAGTTTACGCCGTCGAACGTATTTTCCAGGCCGACAGATCCTGTGAACGTGTCTTGATTTTTCTTTAGCTTTGTTTCCATTATCAACCGCAACGTCACAATTGCCATCATGGTGCCTTTACCTTTCCTAAAGCCAAACTGATCGTCATTTAACAAATCCTCAGTTTTCTTTTCCAGTCTTCTGTATATTATTCTTGTCAGCAACTTGGATGCCTGTGCTGTTACGCTGAGTGTGTGACAATTGTCGCACTCGTCTGCTCTTGCGTTCTTCGGAACTGTATGGATAATATTTTTCCGAAAGTCAGATGGTATCTCGTCAGACTCATACATTCTACACACCAACGAGAATTGTTGTTTTGTTGCCACTTCCCCCAATGATTTTAAAAATTCTGATGGAATGTTAGTACCCTTCTGCCTTATTTGATCGTTAGTGCTCCAAAGATCCTTTAATTCTGATTCTAATACTGGATACCCTATTTCTTCTAACTCGAATCTTGTTTCTTCTTCTATCCCATCAGAAAAATCTACCCCCTCACAGAGGGGTTCAATGTACGCTTCCCACTTATCCGCTCTCCCCTCTGTATTTGACAACGGAATTCCCGTTGCCCTTTTAAAGTTACCACACCTGCTTTTAATTTCACCGGACGTTGTTTTGACTTTAGTTCAAATGGCTCTGAGGACTATGGGACTTAACTTCTGAGGTCATCAGTCCCCTAGAACTAATTAAACCTAACTAACCTAAGGACATCACTCACATCCATGCCCGAGGCAGGATTCGAAGGTGCGACCGTAGCGGTCACGCGGTTCCAGACTGTAGCGCCTAGAAACGCTCGGCCACTCCTGCCGGCTGACTTTCGTATATGCTGTCTCAGTCGTTCCGATAATGATTTCTTATTCGATTTCTTGACATTTTTCTTTCAGCCATTTCTCTTAGCTTACCTGCACTTCCTTTTTATTTCATTCTTCAGCGTCTTGTGTTTCCGTATCACTGAATTTTGCTGAACATTTTTGTACTTCCTCCTTTCATCGATCAGCTGAAGTATTTCTTCTGCAACTCATGGTTTCTCTTCACAGTTATCTTCTTTGTAGCTATGCTTTTCTGTCCAACTTCCGTCACTGCCATTTTTAGAGATGTACAATCATCTTGAACTGTACTGCCTACTGAGCTATTCCTTATTGCTGTATTGTAGCCTGAGAGAACTTCATGCGTATCTCGTCATTCCTTAGTAGTTCCGTATCTCACTTCTTTGCATATTGATTCTTTCTGACTAATCTCTTAAACTTTAGCCTACTCTTCATCACTACTATATTGTGATATGAGTCTATATATGCTCCTGGGTATGCCTTACAATCCAGAATCTGATTTCGGAATCTCTGTTTGACCGTTATGTAATCTAATTGAAATCTTCCCATATCTCCCGGCCTTTTCCAGGTATACCTTCTCCTTTTGAACAGAGTATTTGCTATTACTAGCTGAAATTTATACTGCAGACATGAGGATGCAGGCATGAGGGTGCAGGCATGAGGATGGAGGAGGCAATGGAAGCCACTGCATTAAAAACACATAACTTGTATCCACGGGACATGTGAACTGTAGTAGTAAAAAGGTGTCCATTGGCAAAAGTTTCCGGAATAGACCTCCGTTCGGATCTCCGAGAGGGCAATGCCAAGGGGGAGGTGACAATGTAAAAAATATTGAATAACCAACGAAAGGAAAACGTACTACGAGTCGGGACGTGGAATGTCGGAAGCTTGACCGTGATAGGGAAGCCAGAGAATCTGAAACGGAAAATGCAAAGGCTCAATCTAGATGTAGTAGAGGTCAGTGAAGTGAAATAAAGAAGACAAGGATTTCTGGTCAGATGATTATAGGGTAATATAAACAGCAGCAGGAAATTGTAAAACGTGATTAGGAATCGTTAGGAACAGGATGGCAGGACAGGGAGTATGTTATCAGTGACAGGATTGTTCTTGTCAGCATCGACAGCAAACCAACACCGACAAAAATAGTTCGAGTATACTCGCCAACGTTGCAAGCTGAAGATGAAAAGATAGAGGAAGTATATGAGGATATTCACAGAGTAACAGTACGTAAAAGGAGTATAGGAGCAGACCTGCGCTTGGATTCAAGACTTTCTTGCAGATGGAACTCAACACGTCGCTCTTAACGGAACTAAGTCGACAGATGTAAAGGTAATATCCAGGGTACCACAGGGAAGTGTTATAGGACTCTTGCTGTTCACAATATCTGTAAATGATCTAGTAGAAAGCGTAGGATGCTCTTTAAGGCTATTCGCAGATGATGCAGTTGTTTATACCAAAGTAGCAACGCCAGAAGATAGTAAGAATTTGCAGAGCGACCTGCAGAGAACTGATGAATGGTGCAGAGTCTGGCAGTTGACCCTGAACGTAAATAAATGTAGCATATTGCGCCTACATAGGAAAAGAAATCCACTACTGTACAGCTATACTATTGATGACAAACAGCTTGAGACATCGTCTGCTGTAAAAATCTAGGCGTAACTATCAAGAGCGACCTTAAGTGGAATGACCATATAAAACATAGTGGGATAAGCAGACACAAGACTCGGATTCATATGAAGAATCTTAAGGAAATGTAACTCATCCACGAAAGAAGTGGTTTATAAGGTGCTTGTTCGCCAGATTCTTGAGTATTGTTCATCTATCTGGTATTCCTATCACGTAGGACTGATAGAGGATATAGAGAAAACCCAACGAAGAGCGGCGCGTTTCGTTACGGGATCGTTTACCTGGCGAGATAGTGTTACGGAGATGCTAAACAAACTCCACTGGCAGACTTTATAAGAGAGACGTTGTGCATCACGGAGAGATTTACTACTAAAATTTCGTGACAACACTTTTCAGGAGGAATCAGACAACATATCACTTCCCCCCACATACACCCCGCGTATTGACCACGAGGAGAAAATTCGAGAAATTAGAGCCATACATAGGCTTACCGACAATCATTCGTCCCACGCACTATTCGAGAGTGGAACAGGGTTGTAGGGAACAGGTAGTACCGAACGTACCCTCCGCTAAACACCATTAGATGGCTTGCTTAGCATGATGCAGATGTATTTAAATAACTAACTGGGGTTCGGTTGTGTGTGGCGTCACAGAGAGCACTTAAGCACGAGCAAAAGGACGCGCAAGGTCTTTTGCTGGTGATTCCTCTAGTCAGTAAAATCTGTCGGCGAGTTTTTGTCGGTGATGGTGAACGTGTTTTCGTCCAGAAAGAGTGCAGCTGACAAGTCCCGCACACATTAAATCCTATAACAGTTGAGTGGACTCTGAATAATTTTCGTTGACGCGAGTTAACGACTAACTTTTCATGGGATTTAGAGTATTTGTGTTTATCGGTATTGGATTTTGCGTGACTATACGAACTTTACTTTTGTTAATGGGATTTAAGGCAACTGTGAAATGTGATTATTCACTGCAATTAACGCTTGCATTAGTGTGTGATAGAGTTGCTGCAGGATATAAAATGTAGACTGGCGATGGCAAGGAGAGCGTTACTGAAGAAGAGAAATTTGTTAACATTGAGTGTAGATTTAAGCGTCAGGAAGTCGTTTCTGGAAGTATTTTTATGGAGTGTAGCCCCGTCTCGAAGTGAAACGTGGACGATAAAGAGTTTACACAAGAAGAGAATAGAAGCTTTCGAAATGGGTTGCTACAGAAGAATGCTGAAGATTAAATGAGTAGATCACATACTTAATGAGGAGGTATTGAATAGAATTGGGGAGAAGAGAATTTTGTGGCAAAACTTTACTAGAAGAAGAGATCGGTTGGTAGGACATATTCTGAGGCATCAAGGGATCACCAATTTAGTATTGGAGGGCAGCGTGGAGGGTAAAAATCGTAGAGGGAGACCAAGAGATGGATACACTAAACAGATTGAGAAGGATGTAGATTGCAGTAGGTAATGGGAGATGAAGAAGCTTGCACAGGATAGAGTAGCATGGAGAGCTGCATCAAACCAGTCTCAGGACTGAAGACCACAACACCAACACAACCGAGTTGTTGCATGTTCTATCGTAGTGTTTATTTGGAATAACGAACTTTTAACAACGTGACTGATAGGAGGAAACTGCACGTTCAGGCTGTGGGTATTATATGTTGATTTTGGTAAACTACTGTACAGTGAAATGAACTTTGCTCACGCGAATTTCTGTATTCAAAGATCTGCTCGCAGTTCACACTTCGTACTACACAACTAATTATTGTTTAGTTGCAGTTCCATTTTTCATTTTAATCCGCTTTTGTGAATCTAACATTTTCATTTGTTTGAATTTCAGGTAAATAAACATTTCCTTGGTTTAAAATATAACGCTCTGGTCTGATCGGCGTCATTGATCCCGTAGGACCTTATTCAGTCATTTTCTTATTTATTTATAATTTATGTCTCGCTGATTTGCTTATTTGCCAAAATGAGTTTCAGGATTAGTTCCCCGTTTAATTTAGGCCTATGTACTTTAAAGCGACGGTGCACGACCGACCCCTCAGACATCACGGCGAGTCAGACTAGTCGTGTATCGCCCCCACCGATAGTCATACGCTCTGTTTAGTCACATTGATGTAACCACCTATCAAAAGCTTGAATAACCACATTGCGAACTAAAGCGTGCTGTGCAGGAAAAGAGTCAAAGAGGTCCTGGTAGGTATGTGGATCCACGTCGTCTCTTGCGCCGTGGCCAGCTGCGCTAGGTTTCTCGGTTGAGTATCCGTGGCGCGTACAGCTAGACCGAAGTGGTCCCACAGATTCTCTACTGGATTTAAATCCGGGGTGTTTGGTGGCCATGATAGTGCGGTATCCCATTCTGGTGCTCTTCGAACCACACAGGAAACACTGCGAGCTGTGTGACACATTTGTTGTTCTGCTGGTGGATGTTATCGCACCGAGATAAAACAAACTGCATGTGGGGTGAACTTGGTAACCAAGGAAAGATGAATAGTAGCGTTGATCCATTGTGTCTTCAAAAATGACGAGATAACCCGGGGAACGCCACGAAAACGTCCCCAGACCGTAGCGCTCCCTCCTTCTGCCTGGACACGTCTGACGACTTTTGCAGGGTATTTGGTTTCAGATGATCCACGCCGTACATGCCAACGGCCATCTGCCCGATGGATCATAAAAAGATGGTTCATCTGAAATGGCCGCCTGTCGGCACTTAGTGAACGTCCAGAATCACCTTTTACGTGCAAATTCCAGCCATAGTTGCCGAAGAACAGCAATCAGCATGGGAGCATGGATCAGGCGTCTTCTGCACTAACGTTCGCTGAACGATCGTTGAGAAGACACAGTTGGTAGCCCCTTGATTCATGTGGGCGGTCAGTTGCTCAACTGTTGGACGACCGTTCGGCCCTTCACATCTCCGCAAACGTCGTTCACTCCTGGCATCTGTGACCCTTGGTACACAACAGCTGTCTCGAAGCCGGTTTTGAATAGCACCACTTTACCATGGACTTTATCTTTAATCAAGGCGGCACGAACTGTTTACAAGAACGCCAGATAAACAGCTCCGTTTTCGCATGACGACGACGACTGCATTGTTTACGGCGTGCCCACCCCAACCCTTCCCCTCCCCCCCTCCCCCCCCCCCCCCAACCGCGGCATGCTTTATAAAGCATCCACTGCTAGTGATAGCACATGCCGTCTGTGCCTGGCGACAGCACGTTGACATCGAACATAGTCGGTAGGCACATTAATGTGGCTTGACCGTGTAAAGCCTCATGTACGCTCGTAAGGGTGGTAACGGAAATGCAGCAACCAGTAAGGACAGTTTTGGCCTCAGGGTCCCTGTCGCTTTTAATTCTCCCGTGACAGTGGAAGCAACTACGTCGATAATCAATCCACCCATACCGTTTTCCACCATTTTGCAGAACATCAAATATTGGATTAAAACTCAGGAACTTGAAAAATCGCCAATTTATGAGCACAGCCGCAAGAAAAAAAGTGTTTTGTGAAACAAAAGTTTTGTTCGAGGTTTCTACATACTGAGAGTCTGTTATTAAAGAGGCTGTAGGAGCTAGAATCAGCGAGAACAACTTCAGTCAGGAAGGTGGATGTAATCTTTGTGATGTTTAGGTTGAAAGCGAATTCTCAAAGCTGGGACGAAACAGAGATTTTCGTCAAATTGTTTACGCTCCTATGTGAACGACGCCGCGTCCAGCCCAGTCATTAACACCATCTACGGCTGCATGAGGACACGATGACGTACGCCGACTAATTATAAACCATTCATGGGTTACACACATCAAAAAAAGTTTTGCATCACACCGGTTCCCAGAACTCCTGAGGATAGATGTTGACTGTGGATATTATATACAAACACAGTTCTTTTTAACTGTTCAGTGATGTCTCTAAACCCGCCCAAAGATTTAAACAACCATGCATGAACAGCGCCTATTAGACGGAGGGGATCCAACAGCCAATTAGCTCCAGTCATTCCACCAGGAAGGAGGAACACGGCTCATGTTGTCTGTAGTTCAACCATGCCTAGACGGTCAATACCGCGGTTCGATCGCGTCCACATTGTTACTTTGTGCCAGGAAGGGATATCAACAAGGGAAGTGTCCACGCGTATCGGAGTGAACCAAAGCAATATTGTTCGAACATGGAGGATATACAGAGAGATAGGAACTGTCGATGACATGCTTCGCTCAGGCAGACCAAGGGCTACTACTGCAATGGATGACAGCTACCTACGGATTATGGCTCGGAGGAACATTGGCAGCAAAGCCACCATGTTGAATAATGATTTTTGTGTAGCCACAGGACGTCGTGTTAAGACTCAAACTGTTCTCAATAGGCTGCAAGATCCGCAACTTCACTCCCGACCTCCATGAAGAAGTTCATCTTTGCAACCACGACACCATGCATCGCGGTACAGATCGGCGCAACAACAAGCCGAATGGACCGCTCAGGATTGGTATCACGTTCTCTTCACCGATGAGTGTCGCATATGCTTTCAACCAGACTATAGTCGGAAACGTGTTTCGAGGCGACCCGGTTAGGCTGAACGCCTTTTAGAGAGTGTAGAGAGATGGATGTTCACTGCTGTTTTGGGGTGACATTACATGGGGCCGACGTAGGCCGCTGGTGATCATGGAAGGCGCCGTAACGGCTGTACCATACGTGAATGCCATCCTCCAACCGATAGTGCATCCATATAGGCAGCATATTGGCGAGGCATTCGTCTTCATGGACGACAATTCGCGCCCCCATCGTGCACATCTTGTGAATGACTTCCTTCAGGATAACCACATCGCTCGAATAGAGTGGCGAGGATGTTCTCCAGACATGAATACTATCGAATATGTCTGGGAGGGATTGACAAGGGCTGTTTATGGACGACGTGACCCAACAACCACTGTGAGGGAGTGGGACAATCTGGATCAACAGTGCCTTGATGAACTTGTGGATAGTATGCCACGACGAATACAGGCATGCATCAATGCAAGAGGACGTGCCACTGGGTACTAGAGATACCGGTGTGTACAGCAATCTGGACCACCACCTCTGAAGGTGTCACTGTATGGTGGCACAACATGCATTCTTTGGTTTTCATGATCAATAAAAAGGGAAGAAATGATGTTTACGTTGATCTCTATTCCAATTTTCTATACAGGTACTGGAACCTTTGGAACCGAGGTCATGCAAAACTTTTTTTGATGTTCGTATTAGGCCACCACAGATGCAGCCATAGCAGTCAGTTGCTCGAAACTTTGAGATTTTCCCCAGAACTGATACGGAAATAAGTCCGAGAATATTTTAGACGAGATTGTCGTCACGGGAAACTTATGTTCACTGCAGTTGTTTCGAAGCAAGACTGCTGTATTTGTATTAATTGAAAGATAAACAACTGACCAATGTGTCCCAGGAATAATGCGTAAATGTGTGCAAATAAAAAATATTCACCTGGCCCAGGAAAGTAGCTTTAAAATTTATGGAATATCCCTTTGTCCAGAGCTGTTGACTAAGAAAAGGAAGCAATATTAGGAGTGTATGTCCCGTCGACGACGAAGTATTTCAAGCGGGAGCAAAAACTGGACTGGACAGAGATGGATGTGAAATCGGCGGTGTCCTTTTCAAAGGAGCCATCCCGGCATTCAGCTGAGCGATGAAGGGAACCGACGAAAACCTCTATGGCCGGGAGGGATTTGAATCCAATGCCTCTCTGATTCTATTCCAGTGTCTTAATCTTTGCGTATAATCTAACGATCCGACAGTGTTATTTTTTAAAAAAAGTGTGTGACTGATATCATGCTTTTGTTATCAAATGGGGAAGTGTCATTGACCTGAGTAATAAAAAGGGGAAAACACCGAAGAAAATACTGTATACATATATTTCCGGAATAATAGTTATGTCACGCTCTGTAGGTTAGTTGAGTAACACCGAAAATAATTTTTGTCATCTTTACTGAGCGTGAGAAGGAAGTGGATAGTTTCGTCTCAGGGTAGCTCATATAGAGTAGCGGTTTTTGGTAGTTTCGTGTGTCGCGACGGTGGTGGTACGTGCATCAGTTGGGAAAGTTAGATTCAGCCAGCCTCTGGGACTTTGCAGATAAAGGCAGCAACCTTTCAGCATGTAATGTACTTTTATTTTGATCCCTGTGTCTAACGGAACAGACACAACACACTCCTTCTGAGTTATACCACACAACTGAGCAAGACCTTAGTACACACTAGTTGGCAATGAAAATGCCATATCAATCGATCATTGTAGTGCAACAATTTCTTCATTCCTACGCAGCTAGCCGAAGCACAGCTACAGATGCTAAACATCTAAATGATATGTACCTATGGAGACGTCGGAAAACAAGCGATGAGTGCTATAAAACTCTTCAGACAACTACGGACACTGATCATTTAGAATCTGACTACCGACCTACTATCGATATGAACCTGTCCAGGCGATAGCAGCGTTACCTGAAGGGGCATGACTGCCAATTAGACACACATACGGAGCATTCAGTATCAGTGAGTGAGCCGTCCGTGTGCAGAATTGGGAAGACGCGCGATCTTTCTGATCTGACCGAGGGCAGAGTGTGATGACCCAGAGGCTCGGAACGAACATTTCGGAAACAGCACGACTTGTAGGCTGTTCGAAGAGAGCTGTGGTGAGTGTCTTCAACACGTGGCGAAAGCAGACGTCGTGGAGTTGGGCGGCCACCCCTCGTTACAGATGTCGGACGTCATAGGCAGGGCAGGCTGGTAAAATAGGACAGGCGGCGAACTGTGGCGGAACTAATATCATACTTTAATGGTGGGTAGAGTAAAAGTGTATGTGAACACACAGTGCACCTAACACTTGTAACGATGAGCCTCCGTAGCCGACGGCCTATGCATGTGACATTGTTAACAGCACGACATCGGAAACTACGACTGAAATGGGTGCATGATCATCGGGATTGGACGTTGACGCAGTGGCAGAGCGTAACAAGGTCGAGGTGAATCCCACTACCTTCTTCATCACACCGATGGGAGCGCGCGAGTCCGTCTTCGTCCAGGGAACAGCTCCTTGACACCTGTGCTGTGGGTCTGAGAAAAGTTGGCGGCGCCTCCATCACACTCTGAGGAACATTCACATGGACATCTATGGGTTCAGTGGAGCTCGTGTGGGCACCATGGCGACCAAGGGGTATCTTACACTGGCTTCAGATCACGCGCACCCCTTCATGAAGATCATGTTTCCCAACGACAGTGGCATTTTTCAGCGAAATAATGCGCCATGTCACAAGACCAAGAGTGTGATGGCGTGGTTCGAGGAACACAGTGGCTAGTTCCAATTGATGTGATGCCCCTTCAACTCGTCAGATCTGAACCCAAACATAACTCATCTGGGATGTGACTCAACGTCAGAGCTTATCGCCCCCCTCCCCGGAATGTACGGGAATTAGGTGACTTGTGTGTGCAGATGCGGTGCCAACTCCCTCCAGCGACCTACCAAGGTCTGATTGCTTCCATGCGACGACGTGTCGCTGCTTTTACCTGTTCCGAAGGTGGACATACCGGCTGTTAGATAGATGGTCATAATTTTCGGGCTAATCAGTGTATATAAGTGAGGAAAACACACTAAAAAGGCAAGAAAATATTCAGTACAAGTGCGACGAAAAGAAACACTGCCATTATATTTTTGGAGAGTGTGTGGCTTTTGACACACACAACAGCTCCAGACCAACGATGATGCAATGGACCGAGGCGACAATTTTGCGAAATATTGTATAGTTTTGTTTATCGAATTTTCGAGTGTTTACTTATCATTTAGGATCACATAAGCACTCTTACAGTGAGAGGATTTCCTATTAGATCGTGTAGTGGAGCTCTGAGCAGTGAAATGGTATCTGCCTGCGTTACTCGTAACTGCATTTGAAAGCGTTTCACCGTACTGAAAAGCTGCGACATGATCTAAGACACTTCTATTCACAACAAAGGGAAGAAGAAATGAGTTGGCAGAAAAAGACATCCTCGAATTATTACCGAGTCCTGTGCGTTACCAAACGCTACTAAATTGTTGTAATGGCTGTTTGCTTCTCCACTGCCATCGCTACAATTTGTAGCTTACAGAACGCCTCTGGTGGAGCAATCTATAGCTGAAGCTTAAATCGCCTGGCCTCTTACAGCATTGCTTATGCGGGCAACTTCATCTCCATTATAAGGAAATATCTTCCGCCGTTATTGTGTAAGTATGCCGTGATTAACGTCTGGCAGTCGCCCGAGAATATCAATTCCCTGTGCCCGAGAAAAGCTGAGCAAATATAAACAGACGCTCCATAACGTAGGGAAGTAATACGGGCCACTGTTTCCAGTAGCAGATAGCTACCCAAACAACGAAAGCAATTTTCTGGAAAAGGCGACAGTAAGCGCAATGTGCCAACTCAAGGCTCGTGAGAACCATATGGGCTAGTGAGACAAAAGCGAGGCGAGATGGCATTTTATACGAGAAACACAGTTATTTCATTTTCATATGTAGGGCAGATAAAGTGAGTGTGAGTGTGAGTGTGTGTGTGTGTGTGTGTGTGTGTGTGTGTGTGAGTGTGTGTGTGTGTGTGAGAGAGAGAGAGAGAGAGAGAGAGAGAGAGAGAGAGAGAGAGAGAGAGAGAGAGAGAAGCATGCTTAGACTTTTTAGATTTAATAATGTCTCTTACATAGAATGTCTGACAGATGGCTAAATTAATTTACAGAGCAAGGTGAAAACTTTAATTCGTGACCTATTTTACCACGGATGAATTTTGATTTAGAAACATCTGAGCCACGTAAGACGTAACACTGCTTTTATTTCGAGAGCGGTTAAGGGTATCGAAACGTGATTTTCCACAGTTGATTGTATGCTGAGAAGCAACTATTTTGTATGAATGCTGCTAATTATTCTGGTATCAACCCCGACATTGAAACAAGTACTTTTTTTTATAGAACCGTGTACCATTCATAACTGCATTCAACAGCTGCTGGAAAGACAATTTCAGTGATATAGCGCTTGTTGTTGCTGACGTTATAACTTTCCGCAAAATAATTCGAGAAATGTATTAAAACTAAAAATCAATGCGGCCAGAGTTAGCTACTGCGGTGTAAACGCCGCCAAGAAGAGGTCCATGCCAGGTTCCATCGTTATACCCTATGGGGCAGGCTTGTGCTACTAAGATACTACGACATAGATACTGGTCACCTATGGTTTCTGTGCGCGGAACTACGGCATATACTACCTTCTGGTGCATCAGATGTGTCTTAGGAAAGCGATTTAAGATGTGTCTGCGTTAGCAGGAATGTGGGGAAACAACTACAGTTTCGCCAGGCAGTTTTCCGTTTAATCACTTCCAGTTGCTGCTTATTTGTCAAAGGCGAAACACAGTCGTCGGTCGTTCGTACTTAAGACGATAAACAGTCCTGTTCATGGAAAAAAAGAAACTACTATATTAACTTTCTTAGATGTGAAAGAGATAGTACCTAATCCGTCTTTGCCTGGAGACGACGGAATGCTTGTTAAAGATAAAACATCTGCTGTCGGACAAATGTATCTATATATTGCTCACAATTGTAATCATGTGGAATAATCTTTAAATGAAATAAATGTTTTATTCAGAGTGACTGACATGTCAGCCACAAAATAAATTCTTTTCTTAAGGAAACTTAGTTTGACACCTTAGTGTGTGCTCAAAGTACTTACCATCGACTGCGCGACACATTTACAGTTGCCGTTCGAGAGATAGATGAACAAATGAAAGTTCGTTGGACGCCCGCGTGGCTGGGGCGGCATGGTGGACTGCACCTTTCAGTGCTCCCAGTAGAAAGACGTCATGAGGAGTTAAATCAGGGGAACTGGTTGGTCATTGTAATGCAACATTCCGTCCTGTCCAACGGTCATGAAACTTTTCATTCAGTATTTGTGTTGCAACATGGAAAGAGTGAGCTGGTGTAGGAAACACATACACTGTCGCTTTCCAGTGGTATTTCTCTAGAATAGGTAAAAATGAAGAAAGAATGCATATTTGTTTGCATTTAACAATCATGAGATGAAGTAAAGTACCGCAGTTGATTTTTCAATGATGCCACATCATGGGATGGGATAGGAATGATGATGGAAATAGGATCACATTTGAGGAAGTGGAGAAAATGGTCAATAGACTGCAGTGCAATAATGCAGCTGGGGAGAATGAAATTAAGTCGGAACTCGTCAAATACAGTGGAATGTCAGGTCTTAAATGGCTACACAGGATAACTGAAATGGCCTAGGAGTCGGGACAGGTTCCATCAGACTGGACAAAAGCAGTGATCACACCAATCTTTAAACATGGAAACAGAAAAGATTGTAACAACTACAGAGGTATCTCTTTAATCAGCGTTGTGGGTGAAATCTTTTCAGGTATTGTTGAAAGGAAAGTGCGAGTATTAGTTGAGGACCAATTGGATGAAAATCAGTGTAGGTTTAGGCCTCTTAGAGGTTGTCAGGCCCAAATCTTTAGCTTGCGGCAAATAAGGGAGAAGTGTTATGTGTGGAACAGGGAATTGTATCTATAGTTTATAGATCTAGAAAAGGCACATGACCGGGTTCCTAGGAGGAAGTTATTGTCTGTTCTACGAGATTATGGAATTGGAGGCAAACTTCTGCAAGCAATTAAAGGTCTTTAAATGGATAGTCAGGCAGCAGTTAGAGTGGACGGTAAATTAAGTTCATGGTTCAGAGTAGTTTCAGGGGTAAGACAAAGCTGCAACCTGTCTCCACTGTTGTTCATATTATTTATGGATCATATGTTGAAAACAATAGACTGTCTGGGTGAGATCAAGATATGTGAACACAAAATAAGCAGTCTTGCATATGCGGATGACTTGGTTGTGATGGCAGATTCGATTGAAAGTTTGCAAAGTAATATGTCAGAGCAAGATCAGAAATGTAAGGACTATGGTATGAAGATTAGCATCTCCAAAACGAAAGTAATGTCAGTGGGAAAGAAATATAAACGGATTGAGTGCCAAATAGGAGGAAAAAAGTTAGAACAGGTGGACGGTTTTAAGTACTTAGGATGCATATTCTCACAGGATGGCAACATAGTGAAAGAACTGGAAGCGAGGTGGAGCAAAGCTAATGCAGTGAGCGCTCAGCTACGATCTACTCTCTTCTGCAAGAAGGAAGTCAGTACCAAGACTAAGTTATCTGTGCATCGTTCAATCTTTCGACCAACTTCGTTGTATGGGAGCGAAAGCTGGGTGGATTCAGGTTACCTTATCAACAAGGTTGAGGTTACGGATATGAAAGTAGCTAGGATGATTGCAGGTACTAGTAGATGGGAACAATGGCAGAAGGGTATACACAATGAGGAAATCAAAGAAAAACTGGGAATTAAGTCTATAGATGTAGCAGTCAGGGCGAACAGGCTGAGTTGGTGGGGTCCTGTTACACGCATGGGAGTAGCAAGGTTACCCAAGAGACTCATGGGTTCAGCAGTAGAGGGTAGGACGAGTCGGGGCAGACCAAGGAGAAGGTACCTGGATTCGGTTAAGAATGATTCTGAAGCAATAGGTTCAACATCAGAAGAGGCACCAATGTTAGCACTGAATACGGGGTTACGGAGGAATTTGATAAGGGGGCTATGCTCCAGACTGAACGCTGAAAGGCATAATCATTCTTAAATGATGATGATGATGATGATGCCACATCATACGTATAGCCCCATAGTAGTTGGTGTTGCACCCGATGAAGCCAGCGTGGATTTTCAGCTGCCCAGTAGCGCATTTTAGGTAAATTTACATAATCATGGTTCGAAAATGTTGCTCCGTCGCCAAAGAGCACTTGTTGGAAAAATGTAGTGCGGTTTCCCAG
Organism: Schistocerca gregaria; assembly: GCF_023897955.1. Classification (NCBI taxonomy): domain Eukaryota; kingdom Metazoa; phylum Arthropoda; class Insecta; order Orthoptera; family Acrididae; genus Schistocerca; species Schistocerca gregaria. Next base: position 622,750,843 of record NC_064920.1, read on the forward strand.
GCCTTGCAGAGCAGACAGCAGACAGACAAAATTCTCTACGACTTTAGAAACACGTCCCCCGAGTGCCTGATGTAGTGACAGATGATTAGGGTGGATTATATGTCGGTGCAAGATGCGAATGACGTTCATGTTACTGATCCCACATTCCTTGGCAATACGTCTCGCGTCACCATACAGGTCAATAAACGCTTTAGTCAGAACAGCTTCTTCAAGTGCTCTGTCAGTTGCAGTTTTCGTCTTCGTCCTTCAAAGGTACCGCTTCCCACCAGTGACCTAATAATCGTGCAAGTGCCCCCCGGCGAAGGAAAGAGACGGTCAAGATAGACATGGCTATATTGCCGGTACCGTTTTGACGGCATTTGTTTGACATTCGTCGCATGAGAGTAGCATGTCTTAACTTCTTCCCGTCGGTGTACATGTCTGCGTGCAAGGAATGTTGAAGCAGAAATGACCTGCCATCAGACGTCACAGTTCCTGCTAATTCCGCACTGCTGACAAGTAAACAGTCGAAAGGTTTGATACAATGACGTAGCATAGCATGAGCCTGTATAGAAAGCAATAGAAGTTTCCAGTCAACTAGTCTTTCAATTTTAGAATATTTATCGAATTATTTTGCGAAGAGTTTAAGTCACTGCACGAGAATTATGTCACTGTACTTGTCCGTTCAAGCGCTTTCGGGTGCCGTCAAGAATACGTCCTTATATTTAAAAACATCATACTTGCTTCAATATACCAGTGGATACAAGAGTTGAGACTCTTTATCACGTAATAAAAGTAGGTGTCTCTTGGAGTACTAAAATCTGCCGAAAATATCGTTTCGAAACCTAGAACCGTTAAAGAAATAAATGGGGTGTTACGTCTTGCGTGGCTCACCTTGTACAATATATAAGACAGACCAACGCCAATATATTAAGGTACTATTTTGACCAATTTAAAGAGGACAATGTGTCGATTTAATGACGCACAGAACTAGTTTTAAATGTTTATAGCTCCACACAATATCTGCATCGACGTCCTTTTAATGGAACTGTACGCTATTCTTCTGTGGCATTTGACAGGGCCTACGTCGGTGCCTTCGACAACATAATACGAGTGGAGCGTGATCTATCAGTAAGCACTGTCCCGCAGTCAGACGAACAGACCACATAAACGCCTAACCTACAGCGAGCAAACATGCAATTCAGGCACTGTGCATGTGTTTATGTTTATAACTGTCAAATTTAAAGATTAAAATTTTCACCATGAGCTGTGATACCTATGATGCGATTCCAGACAAGCAGTTTCGTACGGACTAAACCGCAGCACAGGTCAATGTTATACGGCATTCTTCCGGCATCGTCAATGTTTCCTTGTAGATATCTTATTTTAATTTTCACCACGGATGAAAGACCAGGGTGTTAAGTCTAAGAGCGTACAGGCAATTTACGTTCTCCCAACAACCATTCAAACGATCTCCAAATGTTTCTTGAAGAAGGTCTGTAATTTTCTTGAGCCGAAAGGGTGATGTGTACATGTTGACGCCACATGGAGTGTATTACCTCCAGTGGGATGTCTTCCAGTAACTGCAGCAGTATATCTGTTAGAAACTGTAGGTACTTACGGCTATTTAGAGCTCCATCAATAAAACAGGGACAAATTACGAGGAGCATTTAATAAATAATGCAACACATTCTTTTCTGAAAGCAGGTTGTCTTTGAGCCGTGTGGCTCGATCAGCGATATTCCCGCCGGAATGGGTCACCTTTCCGATGGTTTGCGCAGAGCGCGCGGTGGCGCCACGTACCGGGCTGATCGGGGAGCGAGGAGTAAGCTCTAGCATGTAGCTGGGATTTTGCTTTGGGACGCCTAGCAGTAACGTCGTTTGGGAAGTCTGGCGGACAGTACCGATGCCATTCGAGGCAGCAGGAAGAGCACATCTAAAGAGGGATGTTTACCCGAGTGAGGGCACCGTTTCAAATATCGCCGGCGTGGAAGCAGTCACGTTACTGGGAAGCCGTTGGTGTATTTCGCTTCCTGCATGTCTCCTGGCACCGGGATCTGCGGCGGCTGGCTTCGTCGAACGAGCAAGATGGTGAGGGCCTTGCTTGTGCTGTAAATTGTGGCCGGAATCGACTGCTGGGTTCAGTGATGTTGACTTCATTTTCTTGGTCCGCCGTTGCTACTCCCACTGAATCTGTCCTCGAATGTGTTAATTTCAACTTGCTTAGTACGGAAGGTTCTACTGAGAGCTGTATGTGATGTGATGATTAACATTTAATAGTGCCTGGAGTGCTGATACATTCGGTTTGTAGGTTGCTACTGTCAGTGTTAACCGCCATTGCAAACAGTTTGGCTGGTTCTTGTCTGGTTATTGTATTTATATCACACGACGGAGTTAATCTGGCCAATTGCTATAGATATACATGGATAAAATTTTCCCAGGATATATTTTGCTGCGAATTGCAATAACATTAGTGTTACGTTTCTATCTGCAGTGATAGAGTGTCTGAGAGACACGTGTCTAATTCTAAATGAGTAGCTTCATAAATTCTTACAAGTTACTGAGAGGCCAGTTGTTATTGTGTGTTTAAATAGTTTGAAATTGATTCTATTAATGAAAGTACAAGAATTCCTTCGATGACACTATGTCGATATGGTAATTAATTCTGATTTAATCACAAGATTAACTGCGGCTATAATTGGTCTTACGCACATAAGATAATAGATTTGTACTGCTTAGCTGATGTTCATTAATAGGTTGACTAATTCTACAGATGATTTCTGTAATGAATTATTGTGTTTCTAATTACTCAAGGCAGATATCACTCTGTTGTAGCTGATTTGTTGTTGCCTGTACTCTGAATTACTTTGTTAATACCAATCACTGCAGTAACGAAAGACTACATTTCCTCGTTAAATTTTAGTAAATTGTTCGTTAAGTTTTTGAGTAGTTCATTTTTAACTCATTTTACTAAATGCATAATAGGCCATAAGTGGCGTGGTTTATGAATGTTTAAATTTTGAAGTAGCTTGTTCTCACCTAAATGGTAATTTTAAAAATGTGTTGATGGTTTTATTTCTTATTTGTCTTGTTTAAATGTGCCAAATAAATGTTCAGTGCAACTGTCGATGGCGATTGCCTAATGTGTCACTTGGTCCAGTCCTATCACCCCAGAGCCTATTGTGCTGAGCTCGTGTCGTTGTGTAAAAGATGAATTCCATGCTTAGCTGACCCATCATCTTTATTCAGGACTCCAATGCACTATCTTATTCCCCATTCTTTTGGATACAAAACCCTATTTTTTAAAAATATAATCTCGTTTCAGTGCGGCGGCCTATATGCCCGCATAGTACCACGTTACTGGTCGACATCCGAGCCAACATCTTGCTGCGTCAATAAGCTCCCCATCATTCACGCACTGCTGCTGGCGGAGTGCATCCTTCATTAGGCCAAACAGATGGAAGTCGAAATGTGCGAGATCCAGGCTGTAGGATGGATGATGACGAACAGTCCAATGCAGTTTTGTGAGCCCCTATCAAGTGTGTAGACTTACATGAGGCTTTGCGTCGTTGTGGATAAGGAGAAGTTCATTCGAATTTTTTGTATCGAGGAACAAGCTGAAGTCGTTTCATCAATTTCCTGAGAACAGCGAGCACTTCTGAGTACCTCAAATGTGGACGAGTGTGCAGGCAGTACCAACAGAGACGTCAATTTGAGCAGCGGGGAGTTCGATCGAGATCCGTCGATCACCTGGAATGAGTGTGTCTGCACGTTCCAACATTGCAGGCGTCAGAGCTTTGTGCGGTCGGCTGGCACGCGGGTGAATGGACAGGTTTGCGCCGCCTTGCTGCGATGAGGACCGGCGTCTCACCCAACGACTCACCGTTCTTTTGTTCACTGCCAGGTCGCTGTAGACATTCTGCGTGGGCCTAAGAATATCTGCGACATTCTGGTGTTCCGCCACAAGAAAATTAATGATGCCTCTCTGCTTGTGAAGCACCTCCATTTTGAAGGCTACATATAGAACCGTTACCTATCGGAACTTGTGGTCCCTGAAGCGTGTATATTCCTCGATATCCCACACAGACTCAGCATTTTGGAGTCTGAAACTGGCCGAGAAAAAGAAATGTTACTTGTTGAACACCGCTGGTGTGTGCTGCACCAATACCTTCGCTAGCAAACTTCACAGTCTGTGACACGGCGGGCTGTGGCTGTGAGTGGATTTTCGCTGACATGGCTGGAAGTGCAGGCAAGGCACAGCCGATGCAGTGGCGAGCGGGCCTGCATCACGCCGCCTCGGCCCCTGTGTGATCTGTTGCGTTACCCGGGTGTAAGAAGCAGGGCAAAATTTGTCATACATATACGCCTTCTGGATCTGGCGGTATCTGTTTCTGCCTACGACGAGAGCTGCTCTGCACCAGCCATCGACCAGATGACCCAGCTTCATCTGCAACTAGCCACAGCCTCCGCTAGCTGCTGGTCCACGGGTAGCTCCTTGTCGTGATTCTGCTGGTGTCTGAGGGGGCGCCGCGGAAATCACAGCATGAGAGATATCCACAGGACCTGTGACCTGCTATTGGAAAAAAATATCTTGATGATATTTCCTCTAGGAAAAAATCCCTCTGTCTGATCTCTGGGATGGTACTGCTAAGGGCGAGATAATTATGAAAAAAAGATTGGGTAACCAACAAAGGGATGACGTTCTAAGTTGGGGTGTGGAATGTCGGAAGCCTGAAAGTTGTTGGGAAGACAGTAAATGTAAGAAGGGAAATGCAACGACATTGTAAATATAGTAGAGGCAGTGAAGTGAAACGAAAAGTCGATAAAGATTTCTGGTCATATGAATATCAACAGCAACAGAAAATGGTATAATAGGAGTAGGATTCGTTATGTAAAGGAAAGGTAGGGCAGAAAGTGATTTGAGTTACTGTTAACAATTTAGTGATAGAGTCGTAGTCATCAGAATCAACAACAATAGTTCAGGTGTATTCGCCGCTGTTAGAAGTGGAGAAGAAGAGAGAGAGTGAAAGTATATGAGAATACTGAACAGGTAATTTAATTTGTAAAGGAAAGTGATGGTCTAACAAAATGGGTGCCTGGAACGTAGTTGTAAGGCAAAAAACAGAAGAAAGTATTACCGGTGTCATAGAGGTGAAAGACTAATTGAGATCTGCATTAAACTTCAGTTAGTGATATCGAATTCTCTGTTCAGAAATCAGAAATGGAGGTGATATACTTGCGAAGGACCAGCAGACACTGGGACATTTCAGCTGGATTGCATTATGGTCAGCCGGCCGCTGTGGCCGAGCGGTTCTAGGCCCTTCAGTTCGGAACCATGCGGCTGCTATGGTCGCAGGTTCGAATCCTGCCTCGGGCATCGACGTGTGTATGTTAGGATTAAGTAGTTCTAGGGGACTGATGACCTCAGATGTTAAGTTCCATAGTGCTTAGATCCATTTCAACCATTTTTTTGCATTATGGTCAGACAGACATTCCGAAATTGCATATTGGATTGTAAGGCGTACCCAGGAGCAGATATGATCAAAAGTATCTCGAACCCTGACTTCAACATCGAGTGAATCCCCCCTTCGCCTTTGTGACTGCTCAAATTCTTCTGGGGCCCCTTAAATGAAGACTCTGAATGTCTGTGGAGTAATGGCAAGAAATTCTGCCAGAGAAGGCAGTGCTGTTGATAGCTGGGAACTGGACCGAAGTCGACCTTGTAACTCGTTCCGAAGGTGTTCTGTTGTGTTCAGCTTTGGAGTCTGAGAATGGCAATCTTTTTCAGGATTGTTATTACCCACAAATCATTGTCTCACAGATGCTGCTTTATGATAGAGGGCGAACACAACGCTGCAAAATGTGTTCATATCATTCCTCATTTCACATTTTCTCAAGCGCAATAAGTGGACCACACTATCTATGCGAAAAATACCTTACCACAACACAATTTCTTCTGTACTTCACTGTTGGCGCTACACATAACGGAAGATAACGTTCTCCAAGCATTCGCCAAACCCAAACCCTGTCATCGGACTGCCACAGCGTGATGATCACTTGAGTCGTCTCACAGCCTTGATTATCACATACTTCAGAAATGTGTGGCTTGTGAGGAGCCACTCGATACAATATACTTTCAAACTGTCAGACCTGAGTTTCTCTTGGCGTATACAACTTTCAAATAACTTCCGGGAATTCAGCCAGGTAACACTTCCAGCGACCGCCGACACTTTGGCAGGAGAACACCCCACCATTTTCAAGGCAAACTGCAACGGACAGGCGACGTACATGCAAATTTAAAACCTCGGTTCTCGGACTGAAGCAGGAAAGATAACACACACACTGAACACTAGTGCCACCAAAGATGACCACATTCAGAGCTATCGATAGTGAGAGTACGAATTCACAGTTGAGGTATCATTGACTCTGTCCCTGTGTTTTGTGACAAGGGAGGCCGCCGGATTCCAAACAGAGTTTAAACAAAAACCTGCATCTCTGTTAACGAGGCTGTTCGCTAATTTAATCCCAACTGCCTCCTTAATAACACTGTCTCAATAGCTGGACGTGCATACCAATATCTCGGTGTTATTATATATGGGGTGACCAGTATCCAAGCAATGTTCGGCAATAGCAGATCTACTTGGTTGCTGTAATCGCGTGTGCCGTTTATGCTCAGTACATCGGTCCTCCACGCTCCTGATAGTTTGGCCAATATATACCATGCCGCAGCTACAAGAAATACGATATACACCCGCCTTACGCAGACCAAGATCGTCCTTAACAGAACTCCAATGCGCCCTTATTTTAGATGGAGGTCGGAAAACACATTTCACATCGTATTTTCGCAAAATACGACCGATCTTGTTGGAAGTGTTTCCTAAGTAAGGCAAAAAGGCAGTAGACTTTGGTGTTGGCTTAGAATTATCATCAATCACCCGATGTACAGTTGGTCGATAGCTCAACGCACGTTCAATCTGTCTATCAATATAATCATTTTGACGAAATGTAACGTCAATATGGGACAGCTCAGCTGGCAAAGTCTCAGCGTCAGAAACGACATGTGCCCTGTATACCAAGGTACGAAGTACCCCCTTACGCTGAGCCGTATGGTGATAACTATTGGCCTGTAGGTACAAGTCGGAGTGAGTACGTTTCATGTAGACTGCATGTCGCAATGATCCATCATCCTTCCTCCTAACCAACACGTCAAGAAGGGGAAGGCAACCATCCTCTTCCACCTCTATCGTTAAAAGAATGTTTGGGTCGATCGAGTTCAGATGTTCTAGAAAGGCATTCAAATTCTCCCTACCATGAGGCCAAAGGTATCGTCAACATATCTAAAAAAAAAACAGGCGGGTTTATTTGATACTTCAAACTCCGTCACTGTGCTAGCTGGGCTGCTGACAGCACATAGAAACTCACGAGAGTTCCCTCTCTCCGATTTCGTGTTATTTTTTGCATCCAACCTTCACAATGATCTACGGTTCCCATACATCAGTTCGTGAGTGTCTGGTTTCGGCTTAGCTGTGGTTGTTCCTTTGCGTTTCCACTTCACTAACGCATCAACAACAGACGAGCAGTCTTAGAAGGGTGTAGCTGTCCCTGATGGATTTCTTACTCAAGTGACATCCAACGACTAGTCCGCGTTCAGAGTCACTGAGTTCTTCTGGCTGACTCAGTCCGCTGTTACTGCTCCTCTACTGACATCGCAATACCGCCTGTCTCCTGGTATACTGCCGCGTCCGTTTCTCGTGTTACCTAGTGAACAATTTCGCTTTACACAGCGTTGTCTGAATACTTTTGATCAGATAGCATAGACTCGGATCACAGATTAGTAATACCGTGGAGTGAACTGACGTTTAAGAAAAAAGTGAGGAAGAATCAGTGCGAGAACAAGTGCGATACTGAATTACTGAAGAATAATTAAGGGCACTTGAAACTGCCTAAAGTAGTAGATACTACCATAATGAATACCACGGTAGGCGGTTCAGCTGAAGAGGAACGGACAGGTCTAAACAGGACATTCACGGAAGTTGGTCAGACAGACATAGATATAAGGATGATAACTGCGAAGAAACGTGGTGCATCAGAAGGAAAACGTCTAGTGACCGGCGAAAGAAGCTAATAGAAAAATGTTCAGGAGAAGACAGGAATACAGCAATGCAAGTCACTTAGCAAAGAAATAACAGGAAGCCCAGGGAAGCCAAGCGAAATGGTCGCACGAAGAATGTGAAGGAATCGAGAGAGAGATAGTCGTCGGGAGGATTTATTCAGCATAACAAGTCAAAACAACTTAAGTGAAATTAAAAGTAAGGGCGTAAACATAAAGACATCTTTAAGAAGGGAAGAACGTGTCTGATGTCGTGAAGGAAGAAGAAATGGGACTCGATATGGAAGACGTGAGGTATCAAGTATTAAAGTCAGAGTTTAACAAAACTCTCGAAGATTTACAACTGAATAAGGCAGAAGGGATAAATAATATTGCTTCGCAATTTCTGAAATCATCGGAGTAGTGACAACAAACGACTATTAAAGTTGGTCTGTAGAATCTATGAGACTGGAGACTCAGCATGAGACTTTCGGAAAAATGTCATCCACACAAACCCAAAGATAGAAAGGGGAGATAAATCTGAGAAATATCGCACAGTGAGCGTAATAGCTCACGGATCTAAGTTTCTGACAAAAACACAGCAGAAGAACGGAAACTAAAATTCAGGGTGAAAGAATATCAATGATAAGATTTGGTGGTGTCATTGCTACCGTCATAGAAAGTGAGGAAGCAACACAGGATCTCTAGAATAGAATGAGGAGTCTCACGATTGCAGAATATGGACTGAGAATAAACTGAAGAAAGACAAAATTAATGACACGTCGCAGATATGAGATTAGAGATGCACTTAATATCGAAATTTGTGACCACAAAGTACACTCCTGGAAATTGAAATAAGAACACCGTGAATTCATTGTCCCAGGAAGGGGAAACTTTATTGACACATTCCTGGGGTCAGATACATCACATGATCACACTGACAGAACCACAGGCACATAGACACAGGCAACAGACCATGCACAATGACGGCACTAGTACAGTGTATATCCACCTTTCGCAGCAATGCAGGGTGCTATTCTCCCATGGAGACGATCGTAGAGATGCTGGATGTAGTCCTGTGGAACGGCTTGCCATGCCATTTCCACCTGGCGCCTCAGCTGGACCAGCGTTCGTGCTGGACGTGCAGACCGCGTGAGACGACGCTTCATCCAGTCCCAAACATGCTCAATGGGGGACAGATCCGGAGATCTTGCTGGCCAGGGTAGTTGACTTACACCTTCTAGAGCACGTTGGGTGGCACGGGATACATGCGGACGTGCAGTGTCCTGTTGGAACAGCAAGTTCCCTTGCCGGTCTAGGAATGGTAGAACGATGGGTTCGATGACGGTTTGGATGTACCGTGCACTATTCAGTGTCCCCTCGACGATCACCAGAGGTGTACGGCCAGTGTAGGAGATCGCTCCCCACACCAAGATGCCGGGTGTTGGCCCTGTGTGCCTCTTTCGTATGCAGTCCTGATTGTGGCGCTCACCTGCACGGCGCCAAACATGCATACGACCATCATTGGCACCAAGGCAGAAGCGACTCTCATCGCTGAAGACGACACGTCTCCATTCGTCCCTCCATTCACGCCTGTCGCGACACCACTGGAGGCGGGCTGCACGATGTTGGGGCGTGAGCGGAAGACGGCCTAACGGTGTGCGGGACCGTAGCCCAGCTTCATGGAGACGGTTGCGAATGGTCCTCGCCGATACCCCAGGAGCAACAGTGTCCCTAATTTGCTGGGAAATGGCGGTGCGGTCCCCTACGGCACTGCGTAGGATCCTACGGTCTTGGCGTGCATCCGTGCGTCGCTGCGGTCCGGTCCCAGGTCGACGGGCACGTGCACATTCCGCCGACCACAGGCGACAACATCGATGTACTGTGGAGACCTCACGCCCCACGTGTTGAGCAATTCGGCGGTACGTCCACCCGGCCTCCCGCATGCCCACTATACGCCCTCGCTCAAAGTCCGTCAACTGCACATACGGTTCACGTCCACGCTGTCGCGGCATGCTACCAGTGTTAAAGACTGCGATGGAGCTCCGTATGCCACGGCAAACTGGCTGACACTGACGGCGGCGGTGCACAAATGCTGCGCAGCTAGCGCCATTCGACGGCCAACACCGCGGTTCCTGGTGTGTCCGCTGTGCCGTGCGTGATAATTGCTTGTACAGCCCTCTCGCAGTGTCCGGAGCCAGTATGGTGGGTCTGACACACCGGTGTCAATGTGTTCTTTTTTCCATTTCCAGGAGTGTAGATGAAGTTAAAGAATTCTACATAGAAGCAAAATAAAGCATGACAGACGAACGAAGGATAACATTAAAAGTAGTTTATCACAAGAAAAGAGGGTATCCCTGGCCTAGAATAATTGTCTTAATTTTAGGAACAAATTTCTGAGAATGAACGTTTGGAACGTAGTATTGTATGGTAGTGAAACATAGACCGTGGGAAAAACGGAAAACAAGAATATCGAAGCGTCTGAGATGTGGTGCTACAGAAGGATGTCGAAACTTAGGTGAACTGATAACGTAAGGTATGAGGGGCTTCTCCGCAGAATCGGCGAGGAAAGGACTGTACGGAAAAGTAGAAGAAAACAGGATGATACATACAGCTTACTTGACTCAAAATGTTCAAATGTGTGTGGTTTCCTAAGGGACCAAACTGCTGAGGACTCGAACCTCTGGCGGGAGGAGCCGCGCAGTCCGTGACATGGCGCATCAAACCGCGTGGCCACTCCGCGCGGCTACTTACATGGTGCTAGAGGTAAAGCAGACGGCAAAAATTGAGAGGAAGACAGAGATTGTACAGCCAACAAATAATATAGGAAGTTGGGTGCAGATGCTAGTTTGAAATGAAGGAGTTAGCAGAACTAAGGAAATCGTGGTGCGCAGGCATCGAACCGGTCATAAGACTGATGACTCAAAAAAAAAAAAAAAAAAAAAAAAGCATGCAAGGCGGCCAAGTCGCTTTCATATAGGGTGACAATTATTGAACTATATGAAAAAAACGTAAATTAGTTACAATCCACGGCGTGCACATACTTCATTCAACACATAAATGTCTCTACAGATATTCAGATTTAGGTTTTGACATGTTCGATATGCCTATCATTACTGACAATTATGAGGTGCAGATGAATAGCGAAATTCTGCATGACTCGCCGAAGTGACGGAAGATCGATGCTATCGATGACCTCATGAATAGCAGTTTTCAGCTCAGCAGTGGCTTTGGGTTGTTGTTGTTGTTGTGGTCTTCAGTCCTGAGACTGGTTTGATGCAGCTCTCCATTCTACTCTATCATGTGCAAGCCTCTTCATCTCCCAGTACCCACTACAACCTACATCCTTCTGAATCTGCATAGTGTAGTCATCTCTTGGTCTCCCTCTACGATTTTTACCCTCCACGCTGCCCTACAATACTAAATTGGTGATCCCTTGATGCCTCACAACATGTCCTACCAACCGATCCCTTCTTCTGGTCAAGTTGTGCCACAAACTTCTATTCTCCCCAATCCTATTCAATACTTCCTCATTAGTTATGTGATCTACGCATCTAATCTTCACCATTCTTCTGTAGCACCACATTTCGAAAGCTTCTATTCTCTTCTTGTCCAAACTATTTATCGTCCATGTTTCGCTTCTATACATGACTACACTCCATACAAATACTTTCAGAAATGTCTTCCTGACACTTAAATCTATACTCGATGTAAACAAATTTCTCTTCTTCAGAAACGCTTTCCTTGCCATTGCCAGTCTACATTTTATATCGTCTCTACTTCGACCATCATCATTTATTTTGCTCCCCAAATAGCAAAACTCCTTTACTACTTTAAGTGTCTCATTTCCTAATCTAATACCCTCAACATCACCCGACTTAATTCGACTACATTCCATTACCCTAGTTTTGCTTTTGTTGATGTTCATCTTATATCCTCCTTTCAAGACACTATCCATTCCGTTCAACTGCTCTTCCAAGTCCTTTGCTGTCTCTGACAGAATTACGATGTCATCGGCGAACCTCAAAGTTTTTATTTCTTCTCCATGGATTTTAATAGCTACTCTGAAATTTTCTTTTGTTTCCTTCACTGCTTGCTCAATATACAGATTGAATAACATCGGGGATAGGCCTCAACCCTGTCTCACTCCCTTCCCAACCACTGCTTCCCTTTCATGTCCCTCGACTCTTATAACTGCCATCTGGTTTCTGTACAAATTGTAAATAGCCTTTCGCTCCCTGTACTTTACCCCTGCCACCTTCAGAATTTGAAAGAGAGTATTCCAATCAACATTGTCAAAAGCTTTCTCTAAGTCTGCAAATGCTAGAAACGTAGGTTTGCCCTTCCTTAATCTAGCTTCTAAGATAAGTCGTAAGGTCAGTATTGCCTCACGTGTTTCAACATTTCGACGGAATCCAAACTGATCCTCCCCGAGGTCCGCATCTACCAGTTTTTCCATTCGTCTGTAAAGAATTCGCGTTAGTATTTTGCAGCTGTGACTTATTAAACTGATAGTTCGGTAATTTTCACATCTGTCAACACCTGCTTTCTTTGGGATTGGAATTATTATACTCTTCTTGAAGTCTGAGGGTATTTCGCCTGTCTCACACATCTTGCTCACCTGATGGTAGAGTTTTGTCAGGACTGGCTCTCCCGAGGTCGTCAGTAGCTCTAATGGAATGTTGTCTACTCCGGGGGCCTTGTTTCGACTCAGGTCTTTCAGTGCTCTGTCAAACTCTTCACGCAGTATCGTATCTCCCATTTCATCTTCATCTACATCCTCTTCTTTTTCCATAATATTGTCCTCAAGTATATCGCCCTTGTATAGACCCTCTATATACTCCTTCCACCTTTCTGCTTTCCCTTCTTTGCTTAGAACTGGGTTTCCATCTGAGCTCTTGATGTTCATACAAGTGGTTCTCTTATCTCCAAAGGTCTCCTGTAGGCAGTATCTATCTTACCCCTAGTGAGATAAGCCTCTACATCCTTACATTTGTCCTCTAGCCATTCCTGCTTAGGCATTTTGCACTTCCTGTCGATCTCATTTTTGAGACGTCTGTATTCTTTTTTGCCTGCTTCATTTACTGCATTTTTATATTTTCTCCTTTCATCAATTAAATTCAATATTTCTTCTGTTACCCAAGGATTTCTACTAGCCCTCGTCTTTTTACCTACTTGATCCTCTACTGCCTTCACTACTTCATCCCTCAAAGCTACCCATTCTTTTTCTACTGTATCTTTCCCCCATTCCTGTCAATTGTTCCCTCATGCTCTCCCTGAAACTCTGTACAACCTCTGTTTCTTTTAATTTATCCATCTCCTTAAATTCCCACCTTTTTGCAGTTTTTTTCAGTTTTAATCTACAGGTCCACATCTGCCCCTGGAAATGTCTTACAATTTAAAACCTGGTTCCTAAATCTCTGTCTTACCATTATATAATCTATCTGAAACCTGTCAGTATCTCCAGGCTTCTTCCATGTATACAGCCTTCTTTTATGATTCTTGAACCAAGTGTTACCTATGATTAAGTTGTGCTCTGTGCAAAATTCTACCAGGCGGCTTCCTCTTTCATTTCTTTGCCCCAGTCCACATTCACCTACTATGTTTCTTTCTCTCCCTTTTCCTACTGCCGAATTCCAGTCACCCATGACTATTATATTTTCGTCTCCCTTCACTATATGAATAATTTCTTTTATTTGATCATATATTTCATCGATTTCTTCGTCATCTGAAGAGCTAGTTGGCATATAAACTTGTACTACTGTAGTAGGTGTGGGCTTCGAATCTATCTTGGCCACAATAATGCGTTCACTATGCTGTTTGTAGTAGCTTACCCGCATTCCTATTTTCCTATTCATTATTAAACCTACTCCTGCATTACCCCTATTTGATTTTGTGTTTATAACCCTGTAGTCACCTGACCAGAAGTCTTGTTCCTCCTGCCACCGAACGTCACTAATTCCCACTATATCTATCTTTAACCTATCCATTTCCCTTTTTAAATTTTCTAACCTACCTGCCCGATTAAGGGATCTGACATTCCACGCTCCGATCCGTAGAACGCCATTTTTCTTTCTCCTGATAACGACGTCCTCCTGAGTAGTCCCCGCCCGGAGATCCGAATGGGGGACTATTTTACCTCCGGAATATTTTACCCAAGAGGACGCCATCATCATTTAATCATACAGTAAAGCTGCATGTCCTCGGGAAAAATTACGGCTGTAGTTTCCCCTTGCTTTCAGCCGTTCGCAGTATCAGCACAGCAAGGCCGTTTTGGTTAATGTTGCAAGGCCAGATCAGTCAATCATCCAGACTGTTGCCCCTGCAACTACTGAAAAGGCTGCTGCCCCTCTTCAGGAACCACACGTCTGTCTGGCCTCTCAACAGATATCCCTCCGTTGTGGTTGAACCTACGGTACGGCTATCTGTATCGCTGAGGCACGCAAGCCTCCCCACCAACGGCAAGGTCCACGGTTCATGGGGGAGGCTTTGGGTTTATTGCTGAAGTTTAAGACCTGTGAGAATCAATGCGCAGATAAGTGGGATACGGAAGTACTAAGGAATGACGAGATACGCTTGAAGTTCTGTAAGGCTGTAGATACAGCAGTAAGGAATAGCTCAGTAGGCAGTACAGCTGAAGAGGAATGGACATCTCTAAAAAGGGCCATCACAGAAGTAGGGAACGAAAACATAGACACAAAGAAGGTAACCGCTTTAGCTGCTTGATGCAAGGAGGAAGTAGATAAATGTTCCGGGAAACACAGGAATACAGAAATACAAGCCGCCGAGGAATGAAATAAACCGGAAGTTCAAGGAAGCTAAGACGAAATGGCTGCAGGAAAAATGTGAAGACATCGAAAAATAAATTATTGTCGGAAAGATAGGTCAGCAAGCAGGAAAATCAAAACAACCTTCGGTGACGTTAAAAGCAAGGGTGGTAACATTAGGAGTGCAACGGGAATTCCACTGTTAAATGCAGAGGAGAGAGCGAATAGGTGGAAAGAATACATCGAAAGCCTCTATGAGGGGGAAGATTTGTCTAATGTGAAAGACGAAGAAATAGGAGTCGATTTAGAAGAGATAGGGGATCCAGTATTAGAATCAGAATTTCAAAGAGTTTTGAAGGGCATAAGGTGAAATAAGGCAGAAGGGATAGATAACATTCCATCAGAATTTCTAAAACCATTGGGGAAAGTGGCAACAAAACGACTCTTCACGTTGGTGTGTAGAATGTATGAGTCTGGCGACATACCATCTGACTTTCGGAGAAATATTATCCACACAATTCCGAAGACGGAAAGAGTTGACAAGTGCGAGAATGATCACACACTCAGCTTAAGAGCTCATGCATCCAAGTCGCTTACAAGAATAATATACAGAAGAATGGAAAGGAAAATTGAAGCTGCGTTAGATGACGGTGAGTTTGGTTTTACGAAAAGTAAAGGCAAGAGAGAGGCAATTAGAACGTTGCGATTAATAATGGAAGGAAGACTGAAGAAAAATGAAGACACCTACATAGGATTTATCGACCTGGAAAAAGGATTCGACAATGTAAAATGGTGCAAGATGTTCGAAATTCTGAAAAAAAGTAGGGAGAGACGGGTCATATACAGTATGTACAACAGCCAAGAGATAAGAGTGTGTTACCAAGAACGTAGTGCTCGTATTAAAAAGGGATGTAGCCTTTCGCCCCTACTGTTCAATCTGCGCATCGAGGAAGCAATGTTGGAAATAAAAGAAAGGTTCAGGAGTGGAATGAAAATTCAAGGTGGAAGGATGTCAATGACACGATTCGCTGATGACATTGCTATCCTGAGTAAAAGTGAAGAAGACCTACATGATCTGCTCAACGGAATGAAAAGTCTAATGAGTACACAGTATGGTTCGAGAGTAAATCGAAGAAAGACAAAGGTAATGAGAAGCAGTAGAAATGAGAACAGCTCTATATCAGGATTGATGGTCACGAAGTATATGAAGTTAAGGAATTCTACTACCTAGGCGGTAAAATAACCAATGATGGATGGAGCGTGTGGTGCTACAGACGAATGTTGAAAATTAGGCGGATTGGTAAGGTAAGGAATGAGGAGGTTCTACGCAGAACCGGAGAGGAAAAGAATATGTAGAAAATACTGATAAGGAGAAGGGGCAGGATGATAGGACATATGTTAAGACATGAGGAAATGACTTCCATGGTACTAGAGGGAGCTGTAGAGGGCAAGAACTGTAGAGAAAGACAGAGATTGAATACACCCGGCAAATAATTGAGGACGTAGGTTGCAAGTGCTAGTCTGAGATGAAGAGGTTGGCACGGAGAGGAATTTGTGGCGGGCCACATCAAACCAGTCAGTAGACTGATGAAAAAAAAATCATGTGTTTAATATAACCCTTCAAAAAGGAGTCGTGTGTGTTCGGATCCGGAGAATATAGTGGCGAATCGTGGCCTATAACAGTGGCCTCTGGGTAACGCAGAGCCAGAATGCTGTCCCCAAAGTGCTCCTCCATGACATCCTGCTTGGATGGGGTCGAGCTCCGTCTTACGTGAACCACATCGTGTAGATGTCATGGTAACTTTGGGTAATGGTGATGAAATACTCTCCCAAAACCTTCAAATATCGTTCGGTAATCACCGTGCCATCAAGGAATATCGTAACGATTTTTCTTTGACTGGACGTTGTATACCTGTTGACAGTGAAGAGACTTTTCGATCGCGAATTGCTGGTTCTCAGTCCACTAAATGCCCCAGTTTTGCTTATGGACGAACCCATCCAAATGAAAATGGGCTTCGTCGCTAAACCAAACCATAATGCGGATGCTAATTCCCATCACGCCCCGCAGCCAACCGTGCAATTCGAACGTCCTAACGCAAACCGTTCAGAATTGATGACGATTTTATTTCATATAGTTCAGTACTTATTAACCTGTAAGAAGGGGCTTTACCAAGCCGAGATCCAAACAGATGCATTTAGCCGTTTCTAGAAGTCATCAGGCAGTGTATATCGATTAGTGCTAGCGTAGTGAGCGTCTCTCTACGCACGTCTCCAGCAGTTAAGGCGCCAGGGAGCCGCTTGTGCTGGCCGCCTGGGCTGCAGTACTCACCGTCGTAGAACTGGGCGCCCTCCTCCTGGAAGTGGTGGTGGCGCATGCTGAGGTCGGAGCCGCCGGGCCGGTGCAGCTGCGGGATCAGGTTGAGCCAGACGGACATCTTGTGGCCGCGGTAGTGGCTCTTCGTGTCAGCCTGCGACGAGCCCGCGCCGGCACCCACGCCTGCAACGCGAGTAGTCGTCATCTCGTCTCTGCCTCGTCTAGAAGGCAGAGCAATCATCTACTAGCAGTATTGTGGACAGGACCTGCATACTGGTGTACCGGTTCTTAATGGTACACTGCAGTGTCCTACATTCATTTTTACGTCTATAAGTAAAAGTGTAATTTACCTGTAAGTCAAAAAACACCTCTGAAATCAGCTAAGCTTGTGTCCAGAATGATATTTTCACTGTGCAGCGGAGTGTGCGCTGATATGAAACTTCCTGGCAGATTAGAACTGTGTGCTGGACCGAGACTCGAACCCGGGACCTTTGCCTTTCGCGGGCAATTGCTGTAGGTAGGAGATGAGGTACTGGCAGTAGTAAAGCTGTGAGGAGTGGGCGTGAGTCGTGACTGGGTAGCTCAGTTGGTAGAGCACTTGCCCGCGAAAGGCAAAGGTCCCGAGTTCGAGTCTCGGTCCAGCACACAGTTCTAATCTGCCAGGAAGTTTCATATCAGCGCACACTCCGCTGCACAGTGAAAATATCATTCTGGACACAAGCTTAGCTGATTTCAGAGGTGCCTCTATGGCAAAAATATCCCTGTATTCAAATACTATTTTTGGTATCACACATGAATGCCACATCACATATGGCAACTGAATTGAAAGTTTCCGTCAGATGCCGATAGCGCCCGTGCGGGATCCGGTGGACCCAATGGCGCACGCCCGCTGAACCACGCCACCGGCGGCTCTGGTCGACGAGCGCCTCTGCCGACGCAATATAGGACGGCCGGCGGCAGCCACGCAGCGCACTCGCTCTTGAGGCTCTTCGTCACGTGACACTATGCAGACGCCGCCCAGTCGCGGCTCTGTCAGCACCGTTCGTGCTTGGCTGAGGGGGCCTGCGCCTTGTTGACACCGAGACCTGGACTCTACTTCTTGCTGCATTATTTGTATTGAGTCTCCATACACTTGGAGAAATACAGGTTAAGTAAATCCTCTGTTTGCTGTGTTAACTTGTTCACTGTTCACTTCTGCTGCTGTCCGGCTTCGCTAAGACGACAGTAAAGCACCACTCCGTGGCCCCTCTCCTAACCAGTGTGCGTGTAATCTTACATGACACTTCTTTTGCTCCAAAAACACATACGATAATTGTTTAATTTAACTGCGAATGCACTGTAGTGATACAATCAACTATCTGGGGTGGCCCATCACAGATCCCAACGCTCGTCTGGTCCCTTCATGTCAGCGTTTTACATATATTCCTTTCCTAGCCGATTCTGTGGAGAACCTTCTCGTTCCTTACCTAATTTTCAACATTACTCTGTAGCACCACATCTCAAATGTTTCAGTTCTTTTCTGTTCCCATTTCCATAGGGTCCACGACTGACTAACTTACAATACTGTGCTCCAAACCTATGGTCTCAGAAATTTCTTCCTCAAATTAAGGCCCATCTTTGATACCAGTAGACTTGCCTTGGCCAGAAATGCCCTTTCTGTCAGTGCTGGTTTACATTTGATGTCCTCCTTCCTCCGTCCACCAGTTATTTTGCTGCTAAGGCAGTAGAATTCCTAAACTTCATCTAAATCGTGACCACCAATCGTAATGTTATGCTTCTGTCTGTTCTCATTTCTGCTGCTTCTTTCGTCTTCCATAGATTTACTCTCCGTTCATATTCTGCACTCATTACACTGTTCATTCCATTCACCGGACCATGTAATTCTTCTTCACTTTCACTCAGAATAGCAATGAAAGAGAAAGTCAGTACGTAAAGGGAGATGAAAATCTAATTGTCATATGGAATTGGAATGCGGCTGTAGAGGAAGCAGTAGAAGAAAGGTTTACGGGAGGATTTGGCCTTGTTACTAGGAAAGAGAGAGAAGGAAAATTGAGTTTTTGAATAAATTTCAGCTATTAACAGTGAATATTCTGTTCAAAAATCACAAGAAGAGGAGGTATGCTTGGAAACGCCGGGAGATACGGGAAGATTTCAGTTAGATTAAATCATGGTCAGGCAGAGACTTATCAAGGATCAGATATAGACTCAGAGTACAGTTCAGCAGTGATGAAGAATAGGCTGAAGTTAAAGAGACTAGTCAGGAAGAATCAATACGCAAAGAAGTGGAATACGGAAGTACAAGGAATGAAGAGACACACTTGAAGTTCTCTGAGGCTATATATAACGCAAAAAGGGATAGCTCAGTGGGAATTTCAGCAGAAGAGTAAATGACATCTCTAAAAAGGGTAATCACCGAAGTTGGAAAGAAAACGATAGCTACAAAGAAAGTAACTGAGAAGAAACTGTGGGTAACGGAAGAAATACTTTAGCTGATTATAGAAAGAAGGAAGTACAAAAATGTTCGGAAAGTTCAGGAGTACAGAAATACAAGTTATTTAGGAATGAAACAAATAGGAAGTGCCGGGAAACTAATGCAAAATGGATTCGCGAAAAATGCAAGGAAATTTAAAAAAAATTATTGTCTGAAAAACTGACTTATTATACAGAAAAGTCAAAATAACCTTCGGTGAAATTAAAAACAAGGGCGGTAAGATTAAGAGTACATTGGGAATGCCGCTGTTAACTGCAGAGGAGAGAACTGATTTGTGGAAAGAGTACACTGAAGGCGTCTGCGAGGGGAGGGCTTATTTGCTGGAATGATATCAGAAGAAACACTCATTATTTGCTTCTTCTTATTACGATTATTGCTGTCATTCTATCACTCGCAAGAGTTTTCACATACGTATTTGGTATCGATGCTCATGAAGAGTGCCTGTGTAAGAATGGAATACTGAATGTTACGTCATGCAGAATACACTCCTTTACTTCAGCACCTCGTGATCAACGCTACAGGAGAAGTGAGATACACAAAGTTGACAATGGGGTAACGTATGGAAACAATGATCAGGCTACTTAGTATATAATAGAACGTACAGATTTCAAAGATTAAACGTATGAATACGCAGACTTCCTCGTTATCCATATGTGCGGCATATCTTTCGTGTTAACGAAAGTAATATTCCGCTTTACCACTTCTTAAATCTCAAATGAAATGAATGCCATGAGGAATTGAATATTTGTTAACTGTGTCTCTTCTTGCTTCCATCCCTACCAACATATTTCTTCATTCTCGTGGTAATCGCGACATTCTAAATGTATACTGAAAAAGATTGCACGTGGACACATTCGACACCGAGGTGCAAAGTGTTTGATATCTTACATTATATTCAATTCAAATTAGCTTTCGATGTATTTTTACTTCTTGTGTATTTTGAGATGATTATGAACGTTGCGAAAAATTATTTCACATGGTTCATGCTGAATGAGAAACACTGAATCATCCGTTCTGATTTCCCTACATTGAAATGATATAATGTCGGCGTCAACAGTCTTCTTTCCTGCCGGAAGCTGAAACTTGTTTCATTCTGGCTCAGTCAATATCTCCATGACTATAGGCCGCCTCTTATCGCTAGCGTGCCGTTAGCTCAGTGGTTCCCTTACGTGTTGCGATGCTTGTGCTATATGAGGTGGCAGTTCCAATCTCGGTGAAAGCTGCAAAACACGATCTTTTATTTTCCATTTTAATTAATGGAGTTTCAAACTGCTAGTAAAAATTGCTTATACGAAAGCTGAAGAATGCTTTTACTCACAAATCTTCGTGCAATTTCGAATTAGTAAATTATGTTAATATCACGGATGACTGCTTTGCAACTGCCAAGGTGCATCACTGTAAACTAGTTTCTGAAAAGATTCAAACCGACTGTCAACGATACGAATTTGAGCTTTGTTCGTCATATAGGTCTAATATGTCATGGAGGTTGCTTATGAAGTGAACACGGTGATCAATATACTTCCTCTCCTCTAAATTTTTGCAATATCATTTACAGGGTGTTTCAAAAATGACCGGTATATTTGAAACGGCAATAAAAACTAAACGAGCAGCGATAGAAATACACCGTTTGTTGCAATATGCTTGGGAGAACAGTACATTTTCAGGCGGACAAACTTTCGAAATTACAATAGTTACAATTTTCAACAACAGATGGCGCTGCAAATGATGTGAAAGATATAGAAGACAACGCAGTCTGTGGGTGCGCCATTCTGTACGTCGTCTTTCGGCTGTAAGCGTGTGCTGTTCACAACGTGCAAGTGTGCTGTGAACAACATGGTTTATTCCTTAGAACAGAGGATTTTTCTGGTGTTGGAATTCCACCGCCTAGAACACAGTGTTGTTGCAACAAGACGAAGTTTTCAACGGAGGTTTAATGTAACCAAAGGACCGAAAAGCGATACAATAAAGGATCTGTTTGAAAAATTTCAACGGATTGGGAACGTGACGGATGAACGTGCTGGAAAGGTAGGGCGACCGCGTACGGCAACCAAAGAGGGCAACGCGCAGCTAGTGCAGCAGGTGATCCAACAGCGGCCTCGGGTTTCCGTTCGCCGTGTTGCAGCTGTGGTCCAAATTACGCCAACGTCCACGTATCGTCTCATGCGCCAGAGTTTACACCTCTATCCATACAAAATTGAAACGCGGCAACCCCTCAGCGCCGCTACCATTGCTGCACGAGAGACATTCGCTAACGATATAGTGCACAGAATTGATGACGGCGATATGCATGTGGGCAGCATTTGGTTTACTGACGAAGCTTATTTTTACCTGGACGGCTTCTTCAATAAACAGAACTGGCGCATATGGGGAACCGAAAAGCCCCATGTGCAGTCCCATCGTCCCTGCATCCTCAAAAAGTACTGGTCTGGGCCGCCATTTCTTCCAGAGGAATTATTGGCCCATTTTTCAGGTCCGAAACGATTACTGCATCACGCTATCTGGACATTCTTCGTGAATTTGTGACGGTACAAACTGCCTTAGACGACACTGCGAACACCTCGTGGTTTATGCAAGATGGTGCCCGGCCACATCGCACGGCCAACGTCTTTAATTTCCTGAATGAATATTTCGATGATCGTGTGATTGCTTTGGGCTATCCGAAACATACAGGAGGCGGCGTGGATTGACCTCCCTATTCGCCAGACATGAACCCCTGTGACTTCTTTCTGTGGGGACACTTGAAAGACCAGGTGTACCGCCAGAATCCAGAAACAATTGAACAGCTGAAGCAGTACATCTCATCTGCATGTGAAGGCATTCCGCCAGACACGTTGTCAAAGGTTTCGGGTAATTTCATTCAGAGACTACGCCATATTATTGCTACGCATGGTGGATATGTGGAAAATATCGTACTATGGAGTTTCCCAGTCCGCAGCGCCATCTGTTGTTGACAATTGTAGCTACTGTAATTTCGAAAATTTGTGTGCCTGAAAATGTACTGTTGTCCCAAGCATATTGCAACAAACGGTGTATTTCTATCGCTGCTCGTTTAGTTTGTATTGCCGTTTCAAATATACCGGTCATTTTTGAAACATCCTGTAACTGTAGAGGTTTTCTGACACCGGCGTTAGCAATTCCTTTCCGTTCTCTGAAACGTCAATAACGATAACTTTTTCTGGTTTGAATCTGATGACCTTTACTATCACTTCCGATCAACGTTAAATACTTCATGAATCCACACATGGAACTCCAAATGTGCAGTGTTCCTGCACTGCTAGAGAGCATGCATTGCAAGGTATTCACACAGCTTATCGCATAGACTTACCAAAAGAAATGTGAGAAAAACTGTAATACACTTTACGCCACAGACGCTCACTCTGCCTTGACGAAAACATCCGGGCCGGCCGCGGTGGTCTCGCGGTTCTAGGCGCGCAGTCCGGAACCGTGCGACTGCTACGGTCGCAGGTTCGAATCCTGCCTCGGGCATGGATGTGTGTGATGTCCTTAGGTTAGTTAGGTTTAAGTAGTTCTAAGTTCTAGGGGACTGATGACCACAGCAGTTGAGTCCCATAGTGCTCAGAGCCATTTGAACCATTTGAAAACATCCGAATATTGGCCTAAAGTTGCACAAATAACTGAATTTGAAAAAAAAAGAAACGAAGTATGAAGCATTTATAAATTCATCGAATGTAGTGACGTGGTTTAATTTCGACCCAGTCTATAAAATTAATTTCGGGCCATACTCAGCTTTTGCCGATTAACGTAATACAGTAATCTCCGTTGCTTTCGAGCGTGAATGGAAGTCGTAGAAATTTTCTGTGGAGCAACATTTAATAATAATAATAATGCGTTTTAAATTATTAATAGCGATGAGCGGCAGCAGGCGCTTTCGATAAAGAACGGGGGAGTGCAGCGCCGCTGCTGTCGCCACAAGCGCTGCCGGTAGCCAGCAAGTGGATCCCGGAGGCTTGCCGAATACGGCGTCCAGAGGAGAACAGTCTGCGAGAAATCTGCCGGAAAATGGTTACTGGATAAAATTTTGCTATCGGTGTGTCAGAAAGTGAAATAGATAGAATCTGCGCTACCATTTAATTCACGTCTTAAGCATTCAAGCAGAAGAGGCTATAAAAATGTTTTGCGCTAGCTGCTCTCGATCCACAGATATTGTAGACAAAAAGAACGAATGCTACCGCTAGACCACGTCCATAAACGGTCTATGTTTTCTCTAACATGGGACAAGACTTCCTCCAGGAAGTGCCGCAGTCTACAGAGTTGCCAGATTGTGCAGATAGCTAGAGAATTAGCGAGTTAGCCAGTTTATTTGTCCCATGTCGCTATCGGCGCGGACTTAGCCTCAGCAGCGGCCGGCCGCCGGTCGAGTTTTATGTCAAAGAGTGTACAAGTCTTTCCCTAAGCTTATCCCTATTTCTCTCACAATTTCGAACATCTTGCGCCATTTTACACTGTCGAACGCTTTTTCCAGGTCAACAGATGCTATGAAGGTATCTTGATTTTCTTTTAGTCTTGCTTGCATTATCATCCGCAACGTCAGAGTTGTCTCCCTGGGGCCGTTACCTTTCTTAAAGCCAAACTCATCGTCATCTAACACATTCTCAGTTTTCTTTTCCATTCTTCTATATATTATTCTTGTTAGCACGTTGAATGCATGAGCTGTTAAGCTGATTGTGCGATAATTCTCGTACTTGTCAACTCTTACGTTTTCATAATTTTGTGTATGATGATTTTCCGAAAGTCAGACTTATAAATTCTACACACCTACGTGAGAAATCGTTTTGTGGCCATTTCCCCAAATTACTTTGGAAATTCTGATGAAATCTTATCTATCCTTTCTGCCTTATTTGATTTTAAGTTTTCCAAAGTTTTTCAAACTTGTGATTCTAATACTGGATCCCGTATCTTTTCTGTATCGTGTCCTGTTTCTTCTGATATCATTCCAGCAGATAAGCCCTCCCCTCGCAGACGCCTTCAGTGTACTCTTTCCACAAATCAGTTCTCTCCTCTGCAGTTAACAGTGGCATTCCCAATGTACTCTTAATCTTACCGCCCTTGTTTTTAATTTCACCGAAGGTTATTTTGACTTTTCTATATGATAAACCAGTTTTTCATACCATAATTTTTTAAAATTCCCTTGCATTTTTCGCGTATCCATTTTGCATTAGTTTCCCTGCGCTTCCTATTTGTTTCATTCCTAAATGACTTGTATTTCTGTACTCCTGAACTTCCCCAAACATTTTTGTACTTCCTTCTTTCTATAATCAGCTAAAGTATTTCTTCTGTTACCCATGGTTTCTTCTCAGTTACTTTCTTTGTAGCTATCGTTTTCTTTCCAACTTCGGTGATTACCGTTTTTAGAGATGTCATTTACTCTTCTGCTGAAAGTCCCACTGAGCTATCCTTTTTTGCGTTGTATATAGCCTCAGAGAACTTCAAGTGTATCTCTTCATTCCTTGTACTTCCGTATTCCACTTCTTTGCATATTGATTCTTCCTGACTAGTCTCTTTAACTTCCGCCTATTCTTCATCACTGCTGAACTGTACTCTGAATCTATATCTGCTCCTTGATAAGTCTCTGCCTGACCATGATTTAATCTAACTGAAATCTTCCCGTATTTCCCGGGCGTTTCCAAGCATACCTCCTCCTCTTGTGATTTTTGAACAGAATATTCACTGTTAATAGCTGTAATTTATTCCAAAACTCAATTTTCCTTCTCTCTCTTTCCTAGTACCAAGGCCAAATCCTCCCGTAAACGTTTCTTCTACTGCTTCCCCTACAGCCGCATTCAAATTCCATATGACAATTAGATTGTCATCTCCCTTTACGTACTGACTTACTCTTTCATTTTTCTCGTATGCTTTCTCTATCACTTCGTGTTCGGCTAGTGCCATCGGTCTGTGAACCTGAATAATTGTTGGTTTGCTGTCGAATCTGATGAGAACAAACCTATAACTGAACTAGTTCAAAGTAATTCAATCTCAGCCCTGCATTCCTATTCATAACGAATTCTACTCTCTTTATACACTCCTGGAAATGGAAAAAAGAACACATTGACACCGGTGTGTCAGACCCACCATACTTGCTCCGGACACTGCAAGAGGGCTGTACAAGCAATGATCACACGCACGGCACAGCGGACACACCAGGAACCGCGGTGTTGGCCGTCGAATGGCGCTAGCTGCGCAGCATTTGTGCACCGCCGCCGTCAGTGTCAGCCAGTTTTCCGTGGCATACGGAGCTCCATCGCAGTCTTTAACACTGGTAGCATGCCGCGACAGCGTGGACGTGAACCGTATGTACAGTTGACGGACTTTGAGCGAGGGCGTATAGTGGGCATGCGGGAGGCCGGGTGGACGTACCGCCGAATTGCTCAACACGTGGGGAGTGAGGTCTCCACAGTACATCGATGTTGTCGCCAGTGGTCGGCGGAAGGTGCACGTGCCCGTCGACCTGGGATCGGACCGCAGCGACACACGGATGCACGCCAAGACCGTAGGATCCTACGCAGTGTCGTAGGGGACCGCACCGCCACTTCCCAGCAAATTAGGGACAATGTTGCTCCTGGGGTATCGGCGAGGACCATTCGCAACCGTATCCATGAAGCTGGGCTACGGTCCCGCACACCGTTAGGCCGTCTTCCGCTCACGCCCCAACATCGTGCAGCCCGCCTCCAGTGGTGTCGCGACAGGCGTGAATGGAGGGACGAATGGAGACGTGTCGTCTTCAGCGATGAGAGTCGCTTCTGCCTTGGTGCCAATGATGGTCGTATGCGTGTTTGGCGCCGTGCAGGTGAGCGCCACAATCAGGACTGCATACGACCGAGGCACACAGGGCCAACACCCGACATCATGGTGTGGGGAGCGATCTCCTACACTGGCCGTACACCTCTGGTGATCGTCGAGGGGACACTGAATAGTGCATGGTACATCCAAACCGTCATCGAACCCATCGTTCTACCATTCCTAGACCGGCAAGGGAACTTGCTGTTCCAACAGGACAATGCACGTCCGCATGTATCCCGTGCCAACCAACGTGCTCTAGAAGGTGTAAGTCAACTACCCTGGCCAGCAAGATCTCCGGATCTGTCCCCAATTGAGCATGTTTGGGACTGGATGAAGCGTCGTCTCACGCGGTCTGCACGTCCAGCACGAACGCTGGTCCAACTGAGGCGCCAGGTGGAAATGGCATGGCAAGCCGTTCCACAGGACTACATCCAGCATCTCTACGATCGTCTCCATGGGAGAATAGCAGCCTGCATTGCTGCGAAAGGTGGATATACACTGTACTAGTGCCGACATTGTGCATGCTCTGTTGCCTGTGTCTATGTGCCTGTGGTTCTGTTAGTGTGATCATGTGATGTATCTGACCCCAGGAATGTGTCAATAAAGTTTCCCCTTCCTGGGACAATGAATTCACGGTGTTCTTATTTCAATTTCCAGGAGTGTATTAACATCAAAAAAAGTTTTGCTTTACACCGGTTCCCAGAACTCCTGAAGTTATACGTTGGCTGTGGATATTATATCACAGACGCAGACCCTTTGACTGTTCAGAGATGTTGCTAAACCCGACCAAAGATGTAAACAACTATGCACGAGCAGCGCCTATTAGACGGAGGGGGTCCGACAGATGATCAGTTCCAGTCATGCCTCCAGGAAGGAGGTAAACCGTGTTGTCTAGATGGTCAATAAAGCGGTTCAATCGCGTTCCCATTGTTATTTTGTGTTAGAAAGGGCTCTCAACAAGGGGAGTGTCCACGCGTATCTGAGTGAACCAAAGCGGTGTTGTTCGGACATGGAGGATATACAGAGAGACAGGAACTGCCTATGGCTTGCCTCGCTCATGCCACTCAAGGGCTACTACTGCAGTGGATGACCGCTACCTACGGATTGCGGTTCGCAGGAAACCTGACAGCAACGCCACCACGTTGAATAATGCTTTCTGTGCAGCCATAGGACGCCGTGTTACGACTCAAACAGAGGGCAACAGGCTGCATGATGTGCAAGCTCACTCCCGACGTCCATGGCGAAGTCCATCTTTGCAACCACGACACCAAGCAGCGCCGTGCAGTTGGGCCCAACAGCATGCCGAATGGACCGCTCAGGATTGGCATCAAGTTCTCTTCACCGATGAGTGTCACATATGTCTTCAACCAGGCAATAATCGGAGACTGTTTGGAGGCAACACGGTCAGGCTGAACCCCTTAGACATCTGTCCAGAGAGTACAGCGAGCAGGAGGTTCTCTGGTGTTTTGAGGTGACATTATGTGGGGCCGACGTACACCGCTGGTGGTCATGGAAGGCGCCGTAACGAGTGTACGATACGTGAATGCCATCCTCCAACCGATAGTGCATCCATATAGGCAGCATATTGGCTAGGCATTCGTCTTCATCGACGACAATTCGCGCCCCTATCGTGCACATCTTGTGAATGACTTCCTTCAGGATAACGACATCGCTCGACTAGATTGGCCAGCATGGCCTCCAGACATGAACCCTATCGAACATGCCTGGGTTGGATTGAAAAGGGTTGTTTATGAAGACGTGACCGACCAATCACTATGAGGGATCTACGCCGAATCGCAGTTGAGGAATGAGACAATCTGGACCAACAGTGTCTTGATGAACTTGTGGGTAGTATTCCACGGCGAATACAGGCACGCGGTAATGCAAGAGGGCTGGCTACTGAGTATTAGAGGTACTGGTATGTACAACAATCTCGACCATTACATCTGAACGTCTCGCTATATGCTTGTAAAACATGCAATGTTTAGTTTTCATGAGAAATAAAAAGGGAGGAAATGATGTTTATGTTGATCTCTGTTCCAATTTTCTGTACAGGTTTCGGAACTCTCGGAACCGAGGTGATGTGTGTATTTTACAGTGTTTATAGTTATTTTTGAGTATATTTTACTGAACAAAGTCTAATTGACCCGTTTTTGCTTTTGCTATCCAGAAATAACATCTCATCCCTCAAGGGATTATTTTCCGTCATCTTGGAAACTAATGTTCTGGACCCTAAGTTACAAAAATAAACATACAAAATATTCATTAGGTTTTTTAAATTTAATTTATTGTCTTTTATGACCTGCTCATACAGTCAGCTCGATAGTGGAATATCAAGTGTAAGGACAACAGAAAACCCAGTCCCCAAGCGGAGAAAATCTCCGACCGAGGCGGGAATCGGAGTCGGACCTCTTGAGTTAGCAATCCTCCACTCTGACTGTGTGGCTACCGAGGCGGACTGCATTAGGTTATTGCACGGTTGTTACAACTTGAAAGGGAGGTATACAACCTACACGTCTCCTAGTTTGCTCCGATATAGCACATTTGTAGCACATACTCAGATATAACAGACGCAGCTCAAGTAAGATGCGTTTTTCAAGCTTTTCCAGAAATCGACGTCCAAAGTTTGACGAGCCTGTTAAATATCACAGGAGTGGGTCTGTTGTCGTGGAGCGCCATTAGTGCAAACAACTAGAACGGCTAGGTTCGGGTCACTTCATTTGTTTTCCATAAACTTCCACCAAAGGTTTGTATCGCTACGATGAATCTTGCTCCTTCGGGAACGATCAGTAACAATACTGATAATCATTGAGAAATATTAAATTGCGAATATTTGTTTATCGGTACATCTATGGGCATATTGCATTGAAGTCATACAGAGCTGCACCTGCTTTGAATGACATACACCGTGTTTGTAACACGTGAGGCACTATATAGATAAATTAATGTTCATTTCATTACGATTCGTTTTTATACATCGATTACACGACATTATCATTACACAGGCCAACGAAAAATGTTTTTTGAGAAACTTTCTTTACTTTGGTAGCTGATATTCATAGATTTTTATGAGCTGAATCCAAATCTAGCATTAGTTTTTTTGTATTAGCCATAGTTTTCGAGCAATATACATTTTATTGTATAGTATAAAAATCCTATGCTATACTGTAAACGGGGAAATTAATGAAATGCTTTGTTACAACATAAGCATGGTTTGTATTTGCAGTAAGCTACCATGGAGCATGCATGTTACTTTTAAATCGCCACATATCATCCAACTATAAGCAGAATAGCCTATTTTATTTGGCACTATTTCTAGGTTTTCATAGCTTTCTTTCATATGTACAGAATGTCCAACAGGTATAGATTCATATATATTACCATTGTGTAATAAAACGGCCTTTAAACTAGTTTTAGATGAATCAATAAACAGCCTCCAGTCTTCTTTTTTTATATTCAATACCAAACTCATTCATAAGACCGAGAATGTCTGAACATTACACTAAATCACCTTCTTGTTGAATAATCTTGGAAAATTTCTGCTCTCTCTTCCTATACATGTATATGCTCGTTCAAAGTGCCAAGAAATTTTTTTCTTAATCTAGAACCAATCAGTTCAGCTGTTTCTTTCGTTAAGCCCAGATCCCTAACCAAATCGTTAAGCTCGGTCTGAATAAACAATTTGAGCTGTAGATCATCTGTATTACTATGGAATTCATCATCATCTGGTTTATGTAAATCAGATTGTACATCAGAAAATACTTCTGTTGGAATAGAATTTAAATCGTCTGGTGGTTCAGGAACCGGCAAATCTACACCATGCCCTACTGGTCGGATGGTGGACGGAAGGTTAGGGTAGCTTATTACCTTCTTGTTTTTCGAATTATGACCAGTAATATCAACACTGCAAAACTAGCAATCATCGGAATGATTTTTTGGATCCCTCCATACCATAGGAACAGCAAATCCAAAGGCTTTTTTCTCCTTTTGGACCATTTTCTCAGGTCTTCAACACACACATTACATACCTTATGTGGCACCCAAGATTTATCTTCATCACCAAGTTTAGATCCAAAATATGATAGATAAACCTTTTTCAAAAACTCTGTGATGTTTCTTTGGTGTTTTTTAATCACAAATTCACCACAAATATTAAAAAAAACTGTCAGCAGAGTTTTTACAACCACAAGTAGACATTGTACTGAGCACATGTACAGGAAATGGGAAAGTGAGGTTAGGTTGACACTAAACAAAACACCATTTGTTAACACTAAAATATAATCGATCTTTTTTGCCAGAAAATGTTTCTCAGCAGTGCTACCAACGTGATCTGCATTCACTAAACCTCCTTTTTAAATTATTTTAACTATATAAAAGCAGTTAAATTCTTTAAAAAATTGCTTAATTTAATAAATTTACCTGTAGAATATTAAGAAATGGTGGGTGATACAGTTTTTTAAGTATCATATTTCGATTTCCCACCCTAAAAAACACAAGAATAAGGTATTTTCAACAAAAACGTTTTTCCATCGTTGGCCTGTGTTTATTCATTTCCGAAGAAACATGATCCATTGTAGCAATACAATGTTTGGTGGAAGATAAGGAAAAAAGAAGGAAATGGGATTCGAACGCAGTACTGGCACCGGTTGCCTGGGAATAATTTAATCCCTTCAATTGAAATCTGATTCATCTTAAAGAGCATTGTGCAGTTTATCGGTGACATCCTTCGTTCTCAATGGAGAGAAGTCTTCCGAAGTAAGAGTGATTTCAGGTGTGCCGCAGGGGAGTGTCATAGGACCGTTGCTATTCACAGTATACATAAATGATCTTGTGGATGACATCGGAAGTTCAGTGAGGCTTTTTGCAGATGATGCTGTGGTGTATCGAGAGGTTGTAACAATGGAAAATTGTACTGAAATGCAGGAGGATCTGCAGCAAATTGACGCATGGTGCAGGGAATGGCAATTGAATCGCAATGTAGAGAAGTGTAATGCGCCGCGAATACATAGAAAGATAGATCCCTTATCATTTAGCTACAAAATAGCAGGTCAGTAACTGGAAGCAGTTAATTCCATAAATTATCTAGGAGTGCACATTAGGAGTCATTTAAAATGGAATGATCATATAAAGTTGATCGTTGGAAAAGCAGATGCCAGACTGAGATTCATTGGAAGAATACTAAGGAAATACAATCCGAAAACAAAGGAAGTAGGTTACAGTACGCTTGTTCGCCCACTGCTTGAATGATGCTATGCAGTGTGGTATCCGTACCAGGTAGGGTTGATAGAAGAGATAGAGAAGATCCGACGGAGAGCAGCGCGCTTCGTTACAGGATCATTTAGTAATCGCGAAAGCGTTACGGGGATGATAGATAAACTCCAGTGGAAGACTCTGCAGGAGAGACGCTCAGAAGCTCGGTACGGGCTTTTGTTAAAGTTTCGAGGACATACCTTCACGGAAGAGTCAAGCAGTATATTGCTCTCTCTTACGTATATCTCGCGAAGAGACCATGAGGATAAAATCAGAGAGATTAGAGCCCACACAGAAGCATACCGACAATCCTTCTTTCCACGAACAATATGAGACTGGAATAGAAGGGAGAACCGATAGAGGTACTCAACGTACCCTCCGCCACACACCGTGAGGTGGCTTGGGCAGAATGGATGTAGATGAAGATGTAGATATATAATACAAATATCTAAAGAATTATCAGAATAATCAAAGTTAACCCCAAAAATTGCATGGAGTCGTATCTCACACCAGATGTGTTGCTTTATGCAGATGGGAAGCATCGATATTCGTGACTGAATAATTAGTGGCCGATACATGTGAAATGATCAGTTTGATATCCTATGCGCGTAATCTTACAAAATCTTGACATTCACTTTGAATGAACTTTATACCCCAGATTCGGTACACGGCAGTACACAGATGATTAGGATTTTAAACCAGTATATAAATTCTAACTATAAGAATGCAGTAGTATACGAATCCATCAGGCGCTCCAACCAGAGTCTGTAAATACTGTGAGATGAAATCAAATAGAACCTGTATATGTTTTGTGGAATCTCCCTCCAAGTTCATCCAGTAACCATAAACAGTGGATGCTGGAGGGTCTTAACGCGGAAGTTGCCGATCAACTGTACACCAGACGTTTTCAGTGGGGTGTGTATCAGGAGGGCGCTCAGTGCGACCTTGGAAGAAGGCCTGCACGCTCGGCATCACGTGTGGCCATAAACTGTCCAGCTGCGGTATGGTGGGTGATGGGCAGTACCTCCCGTTGTAGATGTTTCTGTTCTGACTGATCCACTGACTTCCAAGAGTATTACTTTGAAGCTGGTCCGTAACGCTGTTCAGAAATTCAGGCTGCCAATCTGTAGTCAGAACTGTACCGTTTAACATCTATGTGTCAGTCGGTACAGGAGCAGATTGACGGAATTATATTTAGAGACACTGCGGCAGATAACATTGAAATTTCGGCGAAAAGACTCGAGCACAGCAGTTGTAGCTTATAGATTAAACTGAATACTCCAACAGCCTGTCATCGCTGCGCGGAACTCTCTTCCAGTCAGTGAGCTAACGTTTGTTTTACTGTCGTAGCAACGTCTACTGCACTAGTTGAAGTGTCAGGTATGACATTCATTTCCCAGAGGTAGACTCTACTGCTTCATTTAAACTCACGCACATGTTGCTATTGTGCACTTTTATATCGACTCAGAACATTGACAATTGCTTTCACGTTTCCAATATATTTGTAGGTTCTCCTCTGCCTCAGCTTGGCGCATCACTACATCTACTGGTTGTATACGTTTTTCAGTGTGAAAGAGTCACTATTTACTTCCATAGCCAATGCAGAAATAGGATCTGTAAGCACTACAACGGAACGTGCAAACAGATTGCAGGTACGGTACTGTGAGGTCGTTGTCCGACTACGAAACACAAGTCAACCAGAACGGAATATCGCTCTAGTCGGTGTCCTTCGGGGAATTCTCTAAATAAGAAATGACCTGAATAATTTCGTTGAGGGTGATATTGCAATGCCAAAGATTTATGACTCTTCTTTCGTAAAAGTTAAGATCATTCTTTAACTTCTGTAAAATATGCTAAAAAAGCCTCAACACCCCGTTAAAGAGTATATAAGACGCCTTTTATAAAAGACCTTTGACAAAGTTGTTCTAAAGTGTAAAACGGGATTAAGCATCACAACTGCGGACGGTGGTCACCTTTAGTATTTTTTTAATGATTTACATGTCACCTGCTGGAGGTGAGTTCTACTGGGCCAACGTGTAGATCGTCTGCCTAACATCAGTTTGAATCTCCCGGAAAACGATTCTGCACATCCCCGTGGTATTGGATTCATGCTGGCCATTGTTTCTGGATGATGCAATTTTCACAAACGTTGGTGTACTATCACTAACAAGAATAATGTAGAGCTGAACGACAACAATTAAACAGACGCTTAACTAAGATCTGTTCGGTTTCATATAGAGCAAATGGGATGTACCAGTAAATTTTTACTTTGGACATGTTTACGGAAGGGTGAATCAAACAACTTTTATCGTCAGCTTTGTTGAATACTAAATCTCTGTGGCTGTTGAGCAGGTACGTACTTACTGCCAGCCAACCCTGAAATGGATTGAAAAACAACACATGTTGACATTTTGAAAACAATTAGTATAAAGTAGACGAATAGAAGGTACCTAAAAATAGGAATAATAAAAACGGAAACAAAGGAATGCAAGTTCTTGTGAAGAAGCTTATCACCACAGTTCGGAAGAGTCAGACAAACTGGCTCTAGAAATGGAGGTAATAACTAGACTAGCAACGGCGAAGAATAAATATGAAGGAAGAGATTATTATAAAGTATCGAGCAGGTGGAAAGATTACGGAAAAGCATGAAAAGAAACGAAATACGTTTGGGGTATCGATTAAGAATTCTGGTAATAATTACGTATAATTAAAGTGGAAATGCTGTGACATTCGAATATGCACCCATGTTTTCGAGTTGTAGGATTAAGAATGACATACAAAAAATTGTAACACAAGTGAGTCAAAATGTTTTTAATATTTATTATATAAATTTCTCTCAGACCATTTGAACAAAAAAATAACGAGAAAGCTGTCAATTACAATAAGAAGATATTTTTATCAAGGTTAATTCAGTCAACGGGAAAATACTTGGCGATAGTTTATTGAACGCGATAACCACATTTTGGTGCGCTATCACCGTCTCCCCTCTTTTGTCCATCTCTTCATCTCAGATTAACAGCATAGCTACCCAATATCCTCCGATAATTTTCGTATATATTCCAGCCAGTCTTCTCCTGCAACTTTTGCCTCTTTCATGGAAGTGATTCTTTGATATCTTAAAACATGTACAGTCATCTCGTTTCTTGTTTCAGTTAAGTTTTTCGTCATACACCTTTCTTCAGTTGTTCTACGTAAAAAGCTCCCCATCTCTTACCATGTCACATTTTATACAAAGACACAAGTTAACGTACATCCCGCACCGCCAAAACGTAATCTGAATAGTTCTCGAAGTTTCGATGTGGGTTCAAAGAGCAGAATTAACATTTCGTATTTCTTTTATTCTTAATTGATACTCACTGCCTGAAAAAAGAGTGAAGTACCAACAAGACACTGTCTGATGTCATTGCTGTTTCCCATACCTGCACAGCATCGACAGGTATGTAAACGATTAGAGTTACAATTCTCTGTGACAGGATAAACGGCCATCAGAGTCCATTAGTGGAGTTCGTATTAAGTGTTGTTACCAGGCCTAGCAGGGAATATAAGGGGTGTGAACAACGTGAAGTACTAAGCGATCACTTTTGAAGACACTGATGTCTGCGCACACGTTTTCGATTAGCGTTGACACCGCCTGACAGAGTTTGAAAGGGGCATCATTGTGGGTCTCCATTTGATAGGCTAGTCAAATTGTGTAGTATCCAAATTTGTGAGACATTCGGACATGACAGTGACGTAGTGTTGGAATGCATAGGGAGAGGCTGAGGACACATAACTGTTGTCAAGGTTCCAGTCAATCACGTCTCTCCACCCCAAAGGAGATTCGCCATATTATGCACCAAGAGCAACGTAAGGCCTTCGCATCTGTGCCTGCTGCCCTAGAACAAGTAATGCAATACTTCTTGCTGCAACAGCCGTAGAAATTTATTTTATTTTATGAACTTCTATGTGCTACCAGTTTCGGCATTACATTGATGCCATCTTCAGGCCCCAATCTTCATAGTCGTAAAATCACTATACACGGAAGGACTCAGTTATATGGAGCAAGTTATATGGCTGCTTTCGTGTATAGCGATTTTACGACTATGACGAGTGGGGCCTGAAGATGGCATCAATGTAATGCCGAAACTGGTAGCACATAGAAGTTCATAAAATAAAATAAATTTCTACAATACATACGGCTGTTGGTAAATTATTGCACCAAGTTCATGCCAGCCGTCGTCCCACGGTCCAAAATGGATCAACGAAAAGTAATGCAATATTCTGCAGAATTGGTCAGAGACTAGTACCAGCTAGACTAGGGAATTACCGTCGCACACTTAGGCTGCCATTAGAACCACAAGTTGAAATGCTGCATTTGTAGTGGTGCCATTACCAGGAAGCATGAATTCCTGATTAAAGGTGTCGCATTGTGTGCAGCAAGGAATTTTAGTTCTGCAGTACCCCCGATTACTACCGTCAACTAGTATGATGGCGACCTAGCAATAAATTCAATTTTTCCAGTGTTTTGGAGAAGCATGGCTTTGTTAATCCTGGCATCATGGCGAGGGGGGAGTTCATTCTTCCAGTGGTTTGGAGAGGCACAGCAGTGTTAATCCTGGTGTTATGGTGTGGGGTACTCTCTCTTTCAATGTTCTGGAGAGACAATGTGGTGTTAATCCTGGTGTTATGGTGTGGGGTACCCTCTCTTTCAATGTTCTGGAGAGACAAAGTGGTGTTAATCCTGGTGTTATAGTGTGGGGTACCCTCTCTTTCAATGTTCTGGAGAGACAAAGTGGTGTTAATCCTGGTGTTATGGTGTGGGGTACCGTCTCTTTCAATGTTCTGGAGAGACAAAGTGGTGTTAATCCTGGTGTTATGGTGTGGGTAGTTCTGTCTTCCAGTGTTCGGGAGAGGCACAGTAGGTGGTTGGTTTGAAAGGGGGGAAAGGGAACAACGCACAGCAGTGTTAATCCTGGTGTCATGGTGGGGAATTCTATCTACCAATGTTTTGGATAGGAACAGCAATGTCAATTCTGGTGTTAAGTTGTCAGGTGCCCTATCTTCAGTCTTCTGGAATGGCCCAGCGCTGTTAATTTAAGTGTTACGTTGTGGGGTGCCCTTTCTTTCAGTGTCACCGAGCGAGGTGGCGCAGTGGTTAGACACTGGACTCGCATTCGGAAGGACGATGGTTCAATCCCGCGTCCAGCCATCCTGATTTAGGTTTTCCGTGATTTCCCTAAATCACTCTAGGCATATGCCTGGATAGTTTCTCTGAAAGGGCACGGCCGACTTCCTTCCCCATCCTTCCCTAATCCGATGAGACCGATGACCACGCTGTCTGGTCTCCTTCCCCAAACCAACCAAATCTTTCAGTGTTCTGGAGAGGCACAGCCATATTAATACTGACATCATGGTGTGGGGAGTTCTTTTTTTCAGTGTTTTGGATAGACACATCTGTGTTAATTTTGGTGTTATGCTGTGGGGTGTTCAATGTCCTGGAGAGGCACAGCAGTGTTAATCCTGGTGTTATGGTGTGGGGTGCTCTTGCTTTCAGTGTTATGGAGGGGCACGGCGACGTTAATTCTAGTGTCATGGTGTGGGAGTTCTTTCTTCCAATTTTTCGTTGAGGCGTTGCAGTGTTAATCCTGGTATTATGGTGTGTGTGCCTCTTCTTTCAATGTTCTGGAGAGACACAGCGGTGTTAATACTGGTGTCGTTTGGCGTGCCCTTTCTTTCAGTGTTTTGTAGAGGAACAGTCATGTTAATCCTGGTGTCATGGTGCAGGGAATTATTTCTTCCAATGTTTTGGAGAGGCACAGTTGTGTTAATCCTCTTTTTAGGGCGTGGGTGCCCTTTATTTCAATGTTCTGGAGAAGCACAACAGTGTTTAATGCTGGTGTTATGGTGAGGGATGCACTTTATTTCAGAGATCTGGAGGGGCATAGTGGTGACTTGCGTGAGCGCCACTGGCGCCATGGATGGCCACGTGAATGTTCCCCAGAGCGTAAAGGAGCCGCCACCAACTTATTTCCGTCCCACAGGTGTCAACGAGCTGTTCCACTGGAAGGCGACGGATTGGCGCCCTCCCATCCCCATTATGAAGAAGGTATCGGGATTCATCAGACGATGCAAAACTCTGCCACTGGATCAACGTCCAGTGCCGAAGGTCAAATAACCCATTCCAGTCGTAGTTGCAGATGTCGTGGTGCTACTATTGGCACATGCATGGGACATCAGCTGCGGAGGTCCATCGTTAGGAGAGTATGTTCAGACACATACTTACTCTGGCCAGTAAGTCTGATGTTAGTTCCGAGCCAGGTCGCCGCCTCTCCTGTTTTGTCAGTCTGCCTAGCCTACCACGTCCGACATTTGTAAGGAGGTGTGGCCGCCGACCCCGCGACGTCTGGAGGTGGTTTCACCTTGGTTTCCCCATTTGTGTAAGACGGTCACCAGAGCACTACTCAAACACGCAATAAGTGATGCCGTTTCCGAAATGCTCGTACCGCACATGGCCAGCTACTGATACTACTTGCACCATGCGTGTGCCTGACTAGCAGTTATTCCTCGCCAGGTGACGCTGCTGTCTCCTGGTCGGGTGTGTATCTATAATAGGTCTATGGGGCATAATGTTATGGCTGATCAGTGTAGGTTCTATGTTATATACAGGGGTTGGACAAAATTGTTCAAAAACCACAAGAAATCCATCCTGGGGATAAATGCTGTTCTGGCGTAACCACAAGCGCCGG
The DNA here is from genome assembly GCF_023897955.1 of Schistocerca gregaria. Taxonomy (NCBI): domain Eukaryota; kingdom Metazoa; phylum Arthropoda; class Insecta; order Orthoptera; family Acrididae; genus Schistocerca; species Schistocerca gregaria. The sequence goes on from NC_064920.1 coordinate 622,789,256, forward strand.
AACGAAGACTAAGAACGGAAAACCAGAGAAGGGGGTGAGGAAATGTCAGCAAATAGCCTGCTGACAAAGACAGAGCCGCGTCCACAGCACCCCCTGCAAGAAGTGAATATAAGCGCCGCTCCTGCCAACCTCGGCCGCTCACATCAGCTCATGTACAGACATTAGTGGGCTACAAGAACAACTAGTTGTGATCCTTATCAGACTTCAATTCCATCTCAGTGTCAGTATCCAAGATATCTAGGTGACACCCTTCCCATCTGTACCTATGCATTTATCCAGACCAGTTGCGTGCTACGTCATACGTGTAAGTGGGCTCATGCTGCCAAGTTCTTTGACAATTTAATTTGTTTTTGTGATCACTGAAGTAACGTGATGCAATCTCTCAAGCTGCAAAGTCTCATTTACTTTCCTTCTCTCCTTCAGGGTGCCTCATTTTTTTGGTCAGACAGTGTATCTGTTTCTTAATTCAAGTCAATAGCTTTTACTTCGGGATGTCATGCATCGATGACACACCAACATTTTTTTTTCTCGGGCAACCAAGCAGAGGCAGGAATAAGTGTCATCAAGCCAGCAGTCTTCCTATCGATTACCACACATTTATTTCACGGTGCTTCCATATTTTCAGCAACGTCAAAGAAGACACTTTTTCGAGCATCGCTATATTTCAAATTTTTCTTGGCGGTGCGCAGTAAAGATCTGTTTAACGTTCGACGTGTTCCTTATTCTGCACCGACTTCGTTCGCCCTCGCAAAATATGCAACCGAGCGAATACACCAGTGACATGTCTCCGATAGAGGGCTTTATATTGACGCGCTCCACTGTAGCAAATTTTTCAGTCGCACGCATCTGAAAGAAATTCCGCCCTCGCCAACGCTGGCGTTTACGGGCTGCTACCAAGAAATTCGTCAGGCTTAACTGGAGGAAACCGACTAGAAACTCACGAGGCAGCATGTCATACAAAGGTAGTTCTGCGAAAACGAAAAAAGAAGCTCTAGAGTCTATACATAACTGTTCACATGATATTGTGTGCCGAAACAAAATTACGCTCCAACCAGGATTCGAACAAGGACAGCTGGCTTTCACAGGTAGAGCTTTACGATTTGAAACACCCTGTACAACCGTCATGTGCGACTTAAAGGCACAGATTGTGACTGGCTTTTAACTGGTGAGGGTAATAACCTTGTTAGAATTTCCAAATGGAATTACGGTTTTTAAACTCCGTTTTCTGCATAACGCAACGTATTTCCTTTTTCTATTTACTGAAATATAATGGGCACTTATGTTTCACCTCCTGTTGGTCTGAATATATTTCTGTTTTCGCCGTTCATCGGAAACAGTTATTTCTCAGGAACAGATAAAGGTATGAAGTTGAAATTTATGTCAAACCCTGCCGTCTACGACCTCTTGGCGGTGTAAAAAAATTAAGCTTTTGAGTCAGTGCAATCAAAAGGTACTGTCAGTTATACCACATATTTTGATAGATTCGAGCTCACTTATCAAAACCTATAGGTGAACCAGGCGCATCTGTTTAAATAATCAAGTTTGTGCGGAACCCTCGGAGTGCGAGTCCTACTCGCATTTGCCAGGTTTCTGTATAATTTGACAGCAAGCCATCAGCAAAGTATGTGGAAGAATTTGTTAAAGGGTCATTTCCTGGAAATGCTTTCTCCAAGAGGAGTAGTGGTACTTACGTTTCTCAGGTCTTTGCATCTCACTATCAGTTAGTATCACACATGTTCATACACAGAAGTGAAATTTTTGGAAGGACTTTTGTAACCATAAAGAGCCGCTATGTTATTGTCGCTATTCATTTATTAATCATTTTGCTTTTGCGAGAGACAGAGAGCGGTTGGGGTAGGTTGAGAGGAGGGGAGAAGGGTGGAGAGAGGGAGGGGAATTATTGAGAAGCACTTGTTTTTGGTTAGTCAAGGATGTCTGATATGCTATACTTTCTTTAAGGATGTATCTTTGTATAATTAATTAAGAGTTGAAAACAGTGTGGTTTGTTGCACTACTTTGTGTGTTCGTTCAAAACTTTCTTTCCTTCTACTGTATATTGTACTTCATCGCTATTATGCGTTTCTCGGAGAGGTTGCTTTTCTACGAGGATCTTGCGACCAATTTAAACGTTATTTGGGTAGTGATCTTCCTGTATGACATTATCGGCAACAACGGAGTGGGTATGCGGGGTATGACATTTATGGTTCTTGTTTCTTCAATACGCTGTATGTGCCAGGCAGCGTTTTTTGTAAAGTGTTCGTGTTTACCTGTGTTCTCTGTGTTTGTTGGGTTAGAGTTCCTGCGCCTTTGAGGTAGTTGTTAAGTTTTCCTTTCTTTGTTTCTTAAATGTTTTTTTTATTTTTTTGTTTAGTTTTTGTATTGAACGCATTCTGTCTGGCTATCTGGTGTATTGTGTTATCTCCTGTGTGTAGCTGAGTCTATCCAGCGGAGTTCTGTTGAGACTGTGTTCCATGTATCTACAACACAGAACCAACAACAGACAATCTTAAACTTAACAAGGCAACCACGACCAAAGGTACACCCATTCACAACCAGTCTAAATGCTCATTGACACAAACATTTAAATTATGAGCCAGCACACAAAGCTATGCAACAAGAAACTGTTTGAAAACATAACATGTAAGAGGTCCTCGATTGCCTCTCAATCTTCTCTCCCGCCCCCCTCTCCCTCCCTCCCTCTCTCTCTCTCTCTCTCTCTCCTGCCGTCTTTTTCTCTTGCACACAAACATACAAATCAAATAAGTTGTCTCCCAGCAGGCGCACTATAAAATATTGCAACAAACGTTCACAAGTTTTCTTTCAAAGCTATTTTCTGGATATGAAAACGTGTGATATTACGTGAGAGGAGTGTAAAATGTGTGAAAAGCAGTGAGTGTAATTGTAACGTAGAGGGCCATACAGAGATGTACAACAGGACAGAAAACGTAAGTACAGCCCGAACACTGCCACTGCTCTCGGGAAAAGTATTTAAAATTAATAACTTTTTAAACAAATTCCCCAGAGTGTTTAACAGATGGCATGCTGTATAAAAAGGCACGTAAATGCAAGTCGATTTTTATAAGTCCACTTTCAAAATTAATATGGTTTCAGCTCGGCAATAAAACAAAAAGAAATGCGCACACGTTATAATGTTTAGGCCTAAGGTGCAAAAAAACCACGAATTTTATGTAATTTTTTTACAGAAACAGATACAGGTCCACAGACTATGACATATGTTTGGGTAAATACATCGTATTGTGGAGAAGGCGGTGTTTAAAATTCCAAGTTTATGTAGAGGTGGTACTAGGAAGCAACATGAAATGAAACGTAAACGTGAAATCCGTAATGAAGTAGACGAATAGAAGACATATATTTGTTGGAAAGAGCGTTGCATTTGTAAAGGAAAGTTAACAATAAGCGTTGTATCGTATCAGGGCCAATTGGAGCCATAACAATAAATCTTACCACAAGTGTGTGATAAAAGTAATGAGACTGACTTCTATTCATCTGGCAAGTCTTTATTCTTTTTCAAACAACAATATTGTCCCCCTCAAAGCTGTTCCTTCGGAGTCGTTCCGAGTCTTGGAAGAAGCGCCGAAAGGCTTCTATTAGTAGGGCGTTTAACATGTCGGCCACATTCTTTTGAATGTTCTTCGGAATCACAAAACGAAGTCCTTTTAAGACATTTTTCATTTTTGGGGGAAGAAAAAAGTTACAAAGACTCAGATCTGGTGAATACGGGGACTGTGGAACAACAGAATCGCCTTTTGAGGTGAAAAATTCAATGATGTAAGTGGCCGTGTGACATGGGGCTTTGGCATGATGCAGCATCCACTGGTGTGCAGTGTCCGATCTCATTCGATTCACCCTTTTCCTGAGCCTTTCAAGGACATCTTTGTAAAACACTTGGTTGACAGTTTGTCCGATAGGAACAAATTCTTCATGCTCCTACTGCCAAAAAAGGAAATCAGCATCGGTTTGATCTCTGATTTGCTCGTTCGAAACTCCTCTCGAGGAGATGTCTCAGTGTGCCATCCAAACTTTGCCGCTTTGTCTCAGGATCGTAGTCCATCACCAGTGATCACATCGTCATTCGTGGTCATTGCCAATCCTCTCAAGAAGATCAACCGACACTTATCTTCAATTATCCTTCTGCTCAGTGGTGACGTTTTTCGGCACCATTCTGGTTCAAATCTTTCGCATATTCTGTTCTTCGTTCAAAATGTGATACATGGTGAAAGTACTTAAGTATAACAGGTCACCGGTCATCCTAATTGTTAAAAGGCGGCCCGATCTCACAACAGCACACACACGACCGAATTTCTCGTTGGTTTTTTTTTTAAGTTCAAGATCTCTCTGAGCGACGTTCATCTTCACCATGTTCTCGGCTTTCCAAAAATGGTTTGTGCCATCGAAAAAGTTGTGCTGTTGATAAGGGATGTTCGCCACAGGCCAGTTTCGACTTTTCAAAGGTCACCCTTGTGGTTTCTCCAAGTTTAACACAGAACTTGACTGCATAACCCTGCTGTTATTTCCGCTGGTACATTTTCGTAACACAGAACAAAAACACAACTACGCTGATTGCGCTCTCGTAAATCACTTGATAGCTGTACGGAGATGAAACTCTGACTGAGAATTTAGAAGGGACGAACGCACCAGTCTACTCAAGTAGAACAACACAGTTGAAACAAATGAGCCCTCGGTCACAATATTTAATTTTATTAACCACGTTGCAACACTTCTAAGAGTGCCTTCATAAGAATTTAAATGTTTAAAGTGGTCTATAACATAATTACAAATTTATGGGAAAAGAAAATTATTTATCTAAAACTGTAAGTGCTGACTAACAATACAGGACAGAGACAGTACTTACATGTTACGTATAAAATAAATAGCAGGCCAGAAGGGCTTTAGTTAAAAAAACTTATTTTAAAAAAGAATGGATGAATGCGAGCCACTATGAGTTGCTCATATCTGTAAAGCCACAGGTAGCAACGGACTGAGGCGCTGGCGCCTGCAATCTGGTAGCTGTAAATATAAGGAGGCTACTTAACATTAAAAATATAGACAGCTGAATGTTAAAATGAACAGTATTTAGTACTTGAACTCACAGGCAAAGTTTTATATGACAACAGCAGAAATGGTAATATTTTGCTTATGTAAAAGCATAGAAATACAGTCTAAAAACTGATTAAAAGTATAAAAAGAAGCAGTAATTACAAGTCACGCATAAAATAAATGTAAAGCGAAACAGCTTTGGTCACAATTTAAAGTAAAATGTGTGGAAGGCAAGCCACTACGGGCAGCTTGCACATGTCGTGCTCCAGACTGAGGCGCCCACATTAACAACAGCGGGCAGGTGAACATTGCACCGAGAGTGCCATCTAGTAGCCGCAAGCACAACTTGGCTACTTAACATTCAAATGTAGACAGACGAATGTTATGATCAACATTATTCAGTATATGATGTAAAAGGCAATATTTTGTTTAACAGTGACAGATAAAGTAACATTTTGTCTACATCAGAGCTTAGAAGTACAGTTTGAAGTATAAAAACTTCACTATAGAATTATACAAATAGGCAGAATGACACAACCTGTAGAAAACGATATAACATGAAATACAGCCAATAAACCATTTAAGAAATGAAAAATTATGAGTTGACTTAGATGGAAAAAAACATTTCGGTAACTGCACGATTTTTTGAGAGCTGATATTAAATGTCAAGTAACGGCTTCATACTGTTAAAGAAATTTTTATTACGCAACTGCAGCTCCTCATTGAGAATGAGGCTATCATTTCGAGAAAGATGTTTAAAAATCTGTAATTCTTCAAGAATATCTAATCTACGCCCTTTCTTCTCGGTGTGCAAAATGTTGATACCGTAGATAGCTTTAGGCGCGTGACCTGTAATCAGAAGATGGGTGGCAAAAAACGAATTTTGGGTGGTAATGGCATTTTTTCTTAAATGTGTTTGTAAAGGCACGTCCTGTTTGTCATACGTAGTAAGAAGAGCAGGTGGCTCAGAAAATCTTATAGACTCCAGAACCTTCTAAAGGGGGGCGAGTCGATTTTAAATTATGAATGAAGTTTTTTCTCAGATTATTACTTGCAGAAAAGGTAATGTTGCAGTTGTACTTATTACGAAGAAGCCGTTGGATCTGATAGAACACGGGTCTCAAGGAAGGAGTAGAAAAATATTTTTTGGGTTAGATTCAATGGTAGAAGTGTCGAGCGTAGTAACTCCTTTAACAGTTTTCTTTTTAATTAGGTCATCTACCACGCAATGTTCGTACTAGTTACCAACTGCTATCGTTTTGAGTAAATTGATTTCATCGTTGAATTTTTCTTTCGAAAGTAGAATAGAAGCAGCTATGCTATTTAAAAAAAATTGTGACTAAAGCCCTTCTGGCCTGTTATTTATTTTATACGTCTCTGTCCTGTATTGTCAGACAGCATTTACACTTTTATATAAAAAAATTTTCTTCTCCCATAAATTGGTAATTATGTTACAGGCCACTTTAACCATTTAAATTCTGATGAAGGCACTCTTAGAAGTGTTGAAACCTGGTTAATAAGACTAAAAATTGTGACAGAGGGCTCATTTGTTCCAACCTTAATTTATAAACGGTCACTGAATCAAGCATCCATGTTTAAAACTTTGAGAACAACACAGCGCTGCCAGAGAGCTCGCTGTGTTGTCTCATACAGCTAAAAGATTTGGAGGTAATGAAGGTGGGGTAGTCTTCACAAATTTAGGCTGACAGAAGTCTCAGGGTGGTTCAGCCAGGTCACCGAGGCGACTACGTAATTAGCGCTTGCCCGTGGCAAATAGTTATTGACATTTCATGGCACTTCTCTGTGATAGTGAACAAGAGAGCAATCAAAATTCAAGATGTGGCATTTAGCTAGTTTCCAGGCATATCGAAGTAAGCCATCGCTTGACCATTGGCTTTTGAAATAAAGCTGACTCACGTACAGTATCTCCCTTTTGAAACGATTCAAAAGATATGCTTAAGCGAATACGTGTATGTTCTGGGGTTGTCTGTGAATTTCGGTTCCCCAGATGTGCACTTTGTGCCTCTTCACTTTGTCAGACATAAGGAACCCTGTTTCGTCGTTTAATACGAGGGAAATCTCTCATGCCGTCAGTTTCAGCTCCCTTCTGCATTTCAACACCTAAATTGGAGCGTGAATCTGAGCCCTTTTGCCTAGGGTTCTGAAGCACCCTAAGTGCGGAAGGCTTACATTTAAGACTTCTGAGGTCGCTTCACCAGATGGCCGTCTGCGAAATGCCTCTCACCAAACTCGCCAGTCACGGCTAAGCTTCTGTAAAGCTCTACGACGCTCCCTCGCCTCGCCCTGGGCATCCTACCACTCGAGTAGCTATTCACAAACAGCCGTCGTCACGGATGTTCATGTAGACCCTCTTGATGCTGCTGAACGGAGGCCCTTCTTTCTGGAATTAAGCATAAAAACGTTCTCGGTCGTTTCTAAAGGCCACATATTTTACTGTATTCCAAAATAGTAAATACTTGCTCATGTTTAAATTTCAGCGCACTGCCGTTGGTTTCGTAGAAACTTAGAGAACTTTTCTTTTAATTGAAGCGGGATGTATTGTGATCTGTCGTGTACACGATTTCTGAAATGTTTCACGCATTTATGTATAAGCATAAACATAACTATCAAACCGTTTACGTGGGTGGTATAGCGTGCACTGCAAAGTGCTCCCAGGTTTAGTACAAATTGCAAACAGCGCTTTTGGCGGTTTGTCAGATTCAACGACATCCGTATTTCAGTCGCATCTTTAATCTGCTTTCTGAAAGCCCACTTCCAAACTGATATTCGACCGTCTTGCAAAATCGTAAATTTGCTGCTGACGAAAGACAAACCTATTTGGCTTAGAGATCGGCTGAATCTTGTGGAGGCTGTGCCACTATATCCTACGAAGTTAATTTTTTCTATTCTTTTTCTTCTATCGTATCACTAAGTCCAGTTGCCCTCTGCACCATCATAATATTTTACATTTGCCAAGAGGAAATAATAAGAGTAGACGACAAAGAACGAAGTGCTCGGATTAAAAAGTGTATAAGACAGGGATGCAGTCTTTCTGCTGTTCAATCTGTACATCGAAGAAGCAATGATGGAAATAAAAGAAAGATTCATAAGTGGGATTAAAATTCAAGGTGAAAGGATATCAATACGATTCGCTGATGATACTGCTGTCCTGAGTGAAAGTAAAGAAGAATTACATAATCTGCCGAATGTAATGAACAGTCTAATAAGTACAGAATATGGATTGAGAGTAAATCGAAGAAAGACGAAAGTAACGAGGAGTAACAGAAATGAGAACAGCGAGAAATGTAACATCAGGACTATGGTCAGGAAGTAGATGAAGCCAAGGAATTCTACTAACTAGGCAGCAAAATAACCAGTCATAGACGGACTGAGAAGGACATCAAAAGCAGACTAGCAATGGCAAAAAGGGCATTCCTGGCCAAGAGAAGTCTACTAGTATCAAACATAGACCTGAATTTGAGGAAGAAATTTCTGAGAATGTACGTTTACAGCACAGCATTGCATGGTAGTGAAACATGGACTATGGGGAATGGACAAAGAAAAGAATCGAAGCATTTGAATACTGAAAATTAAGTGGACTGATAAGGTAAAGAATGAGCAGGTTCTGGGCAGAATCTGAGAGGAACGGAATATGTGAAAAACACTGAGAAGGAGAAGGGACAGGACGATAGGATACCTGTTAAGATATCAGGGAGTTGCTTCTATGACACTAGAGGGAGCTGTAGAGGTTAAAAAATGTAGAAGAGAGAGACTGGAATACATCTAGCAAAGGATTGAGGACATAGGTTGCAAGTGGGACTCTGAGATGAAGAGGTTGGCCTAGGAGAGGAATTCGTGGCGATTCGCATCAAACCAATCTGAAGACTGATGACTGAAAGAAAGCTCCACCAGTATTTTTCCTTATAGCTGAAGACGGGATATCGCTGAGGGTGGCGGTGGTGGTGATGGTGACTGAGTAGGGGGGAGGGGGGGAGGGGCAGTTGCTGCAAGGTAAACATAGTGTGTGAGTTTGTTTCTCCCGTACTCGAAAGTTCGAGAGTGCCATCGCGTTACTTTTATAGGTGGACACTCCAATCAACATCCACGGTTATTTTTACGAATCTTGTGTAGGTTGCCCAGGAATTCAGCTGTAGACTCCTTAAGTGGTGCCCCACCGCCAACCTATGCTCAGCGTATCTGTAAAGGTACTTTAGTTGGTACTCTGGTGATTTCCGTGCACCGCCTTAAAATTCATCCACGCAAAATTTCGCGACCATAGGTGTTAGGGTCGAGCTCATACAACACCGCCCATTATCATGTGTGTTCTTAGTAAGCAAAGCTTCTAAGTGTATTGTATTTAACCGCCACAAATTATAATGCAGTATATATATCCTGTGAGTCACAGGTGGATAATGCAATATCTCATAACAAAAAAAAAAAAAAAAAAAAAAAATACGTGAAGGTGTTGTATAGAAGATACGTCTCTGGCGTTTGACAGTGAATTTCCTACTACATGATTTACATATGTCTAACAGAGATACGGAATTCCATAGAAGTCACATAGTGCTTCTCGTTTCTGAAAGTAAGGAGGACATACTTTCATTGATGATGCAAATGGAACGTACAAAATTGAAGCGAATATATGATGCTGATCATTTACTTATTGAGACCGTTTGTACCTGGAACGAGATGGGGTGATGTACAGCTTAAAACTCGTTAAGCAGCATCATTGCGTTGGGGGCCAAATGAAAAGGTTTTTGTTGTCGTTTGGAATTTTTGACCTTATCCTGGGTATTCTGGCGCTACTGATTCCGAAAATACCTTTTGTTTATTGGGTAGCTGTAGTTTATGAGAAGGGATTGATGACACGATTATGAAAACTGTTGTATGATTACTTTTTTCATCAATATTTCTTATTTTATAAACATATAACATAGCCAGTCTATAGTATACATAAATATTTTAAGACGTTCAAAAGTTCGCCACTCGTCATTAAACACAAAGATACGGATCTAAGCAAAAGATGGCAACAAAAACTTCGTGGATACTACTTCAGATCTTCGTACAATAAAGATCTGATATCGACGATATATCATTTTCCGAATTTATCCCAAAGATGGCAATAGCAACTCAGCACATAAAATTTCAGATCTTCCATGCGTACCTCAGAAATTGACTTATTTAATCGTATGGCTGAAGCCACCGTCGGCAGGCCGTTCGCCGGGTGCCGGTCTTTCAATTTGACGCAACTTCGGCGATCTACAGTCAAATGGTTCAAATGACTCTGATCACTATGCGACTTAACTTCTCAGGTCATCAGTCACCTAGAACTTAGAACTAATTAAACCTAACTAACCTAAGGACATCACACACCGAGGCAGGATTCGAACCTGCGACTGTAGCGGTCGCTCGGTTCCAGAATGTAGCGCCTAGAACCGCACGGCCACTCCGGCCGGTCGATCTAGAGTCGATGAGGATGATAGGATGATGATGAGGACAGCACAACGCCCAGTTCCTGGGTGGGGAAAATTCCGCGACCCAGCTGGGAATCGAACCCGGGCCCAGAGGATTGACAATCCGTCACGCTGACCATTCAGCCACCGGGCGCGGACACCGGAAATGATGTGTTTACGTTAAAAAAAATTAAATTAGACCGTGGTACTTGTTCCACGTTAAACTGCACTACTAGGTCACGTCATGCCTCGGCTAGATGTGTGGTCTTCCTGGTCGGAGAGAGGCAACGACGTACAGCCTCCAATACTCAGGGAACCTCTGTTTTATCTGACGCAGTTTCTAATTTTTTTTACTGAGAATAGTGACTGACGCATCGACTGAAATTAGAAACAGTGTTCTATATTTTACAGTATACTTTCTCCACTTTATAACATTGCATTGGTTTATTTTTATTATCATTTACCTAATTAACTGAATTTGCTCATATTCACGCGTGTTGCTAGTTTGCTGCTTTTCTCCTTCACAGGAATTAAAATGGATTGATCACATAGAAAATGCGTGTTTCATACAGAAGTGATTGTTTTCGTTTGTGCGGAGTACACGTTTCTTCAGCAAAGGAAAGACATAACTTACTTTGCAAGAAGAGAATATTTGGTCTATTTCAAAGTAAAACTTGGACACCCATGTAAGTTTTGACTACATCATTTTGTGTAGAAGTTGTGCACAGAACTTTTACGACAGTGGTCAAACGGATGCGTGTGAAATTTGAATCGCCAATGATTCGGTGAGAACAGAGGAACCATAGTGATGACTTCGTTTTGTTCGATGAATACAAAGGGTGTCAATAGAAGTAGCCGGATTAAGTGGACACATATCTGAATCAAGACTCAGCTAGACGCCTCGTTCCATTCTCAGAAAAGATAACTGGCCCCATATTTGCCTGTCTCCCAGGGTTATGGGAAGAAGAATATGCACCAGCTGGTCAGAATGACACATTTCGAAAGGCCGTTATGAAACACATCTGGTTCCAGTCAAGAGGGAATGAGAGATCTCATCATAGATCTAAGCCTTCTAAAGGAGTGGTCTGAATTATTAGTTTCTAGACTGGTTGAGAAATAATTTCTTTTATCAGAAACGAAATTTGGTGTCCTAAGAGCGAAAAAGATTCCTTGTCACCCTTCACAAAAGAGAAAGAGTTTATTTCTTGTAATAACGTGCGACAATTGCTAACAAATATGGGTGTAAGAAAATACACAACAAGTGAATGGCGATTATTTATAGTTTGCTCCAAATGCAAACTCAAGTGTTTCTCTCTACTGATGAGAGCCTACACATGTCCATCCCAGCTGGCTGCTCGGTTAGTATGCATTAAAACCAGGCTGCAGTATTCATAGCCTTGGGTGAAATATTATACAGCAAATGGATCAAAAATAGGTCGTTTGCGTTTATTTGAAAATGATTAATTTTCTTCTAGGACAACTGGGTAGCTTCACCAAATACTTGTGGTTTATATATGTTTGCGAGAGTGGGGCGAAACTGTCCTCACACGGGGAGAAAAAGAACTCGTGAACGAGGAGATGGTCGAATTTCGTGACGTCACAGCGCGGAGTTCACGTTCTGCAGCATTTAGTAGCGCAAACGAGTGAATAAGACAAGTCAGTTTTTGCATCGTCGCAAAACTTAGAAGACGCCGTACTGGATTCCGTCGTTTTCAGTCGAATACCATGTTTTGCGAGTTTTGTATTATAACACATTTCCTATGAATATATACTGTTTCAAAACATAATAATTTTCTTTCAATATACTTTTGGTATCCATTCTTCTGCCAGCCTAACCATACGTCCTGAACAGCGTTTTCCCTGAGCGTTTGTTTTTTATTATTTATTTATTTATTTATTTGCATTTCAGTGTACATTTCCCTAGTATAAGTTGCTCTAATTCATTATTTGAGTTCCTGCAACACCGTCCACTAAAAATAATGTTGTTGTTAAGCACAGAAAAGATGGATAAAGCAGGGTGTTGAACAGGACAAGGTTTATCAAGGGATGTAGCGTCAAATAAGAGGAGGGGGAAGATGAAGAAGATTGAAAAAAATGGTGCAGAATTGTAAGATATGCTTTAAGACATTAGGAAACAATTTCCATGATAATAAGTGGTGAGAAGAGAAGAAAACTGCAGTGGAAGACAAAAACTAGACTATATACAACAAATAATAGATGGCGTCCCGTGTAAGTGCTGTAAGAGACTGGCACAGAAGAGGACATACTGGCGGTCAGCTTCAAATCAATCAAAAGAGGATCTAAAAATGTTGTTGAGGGTGCTTGATAAAGTAGATATGCAGAGATAAACGATTAGTAAAAAATAAGATATTTCGTGTCTAGCATTGCTGAAAGAGACAAAGGCTTTACGTGTATTTTATTCTAATGGAGGCAGTTGAACACCGTGATTGTTCGTTTATAGGATGTAGAATAATAACCGTTACGTCACAATAGAAGGTGATTTATTTAACACACGACCAATTTCTGGTTTGTGCCTATCTTCAGGTGATTTACATTCATGTGCATGTTTCCATACTCATTGTTGGATACCGCTGTTTAAATCAAAAACAAATAATGTGATAGTGACTAAGCAGACACAAAAGAAACATCTCGAAGTGGCTAAACGACAAGTGCGGTAAAATTTTATAGGACTTAGATATAGCTGGTGTAACCATATCATGTTTTTTTTTTTTTTTTTTTTTTTTACGAGTTAACTTTATATTAGTCACCATGCTAATTATTGGTTCTTTCACATCATATCTTTGATAAAGTAGTGCCACTATTTTAACAAAGACATAACGTGGAAGCAGCAATAATTAGCATGGTCCTTAATATACAGTTAACGTGTAGAAAACGAAATGTTTTTGTAAAAAAGACGTAATAAATGTAATATGAAAATGATATGGATATACCAACTATGTGTAAGTGCCACAATATTTTACAACACGCGTCGCTTAGCAACTTCCAAATGTTTCATTTGTGTCTGTTATCATCACACTATTTCTTTTTGATTCAAACAGTGATCTCCAACAGTGAGTATAGAAATATGTAGATGAATTTAACCACCTGAAGATGGGCACACGCGCGAAACCGGTGGTGTGTTAAATAAAATCATCTATTGTGATTGGTAGTGGTTATTATCCTGTAAAGGCTCTACATTCCCTGGTTTACTTGTAGTATTTGTTTAGGCTGAACGTTGGTGTTCAGGGAGACTGTTGTGCTCAAATGGCAAGCTAGACACTATAGTCGTCTATTCCCATAAGACTTGGCTTTTAGCGTTGCACTCACCGAGCGCCAGGTAGAGCTGGTTGATGGCATCGTACGTGTCCCAGAAGGGCGGCGGCTCGCCAGGTCCGCTGTTGGGGTCCCTGCAACACACAGTAGCATTCTTCTTCAGAGACGCTGGCGAATCTTTCCTTAAGTTTTTTAAGAGATTACACAGCAATATGTTATGTTGATCTGGGAACATCACACACTACATAACGTGTCCAATGGCTTTAATGTTAAAGTTATTAGACGAAATGCGATGATCATAGGTGTTACTAAAAGGATGCGTGCGTGAGTGGAGTCTAAGAGAGACTCTCGCCCTTTCCTGAAACCTAGGGGCGTAGACGTTTTATTCATTAGAAAATTCTTAGAACATCTACTAGTGAAATGAAATCTGTGCGTGGCTAGGACCTCCTGTCGGGTAGACCAGTCACCTGGAGCAAGTTTTTATAGCTGACGCTACTTCGGCGACTTGCGCGTCGATGAGGATGAAATGATGAAGACAACACAACATCCAGTCCCCGAACGGAGAAAATCTCCGATACGGTCGATAATCGAACCCTGGTCACTCGCACTGCATTCTGCCGCGCTAACCACTTAGTTATGGAGAGAGACATCTCTAGATTTCTAGTAGTTACTGTCTGTGATTCTACTAAATCGCAGATTGAAAGTGGCTAATCCAATGTAAAATATTGTGGCTGAACGTACTGTATAAATCATACATTTATTTGGTAGTATCTTTTGACAGGGTACATAATGCCATATTCTTGGCACTATGGCTTTTTCTAAAAAATGGCTCTGAGCACTATGGGACTTAACATCTGAGGTCATCAGTCCCCTAGAACTTAGAACTACTTAAACCTAACTAACCTAAGTACAACACACACATCCATGCCCGAGGCAGGATTCGAACCTGCGACCGTAGCGGTCGCGCGGTTCCAGACTGAAACGCCTAGAACCGCTCGGCCACACTGGATTTTTCTACGTGATTCTGTAGTCGTGGGGGATACGAAACAGTCGAAACGAAGATCTCAATCTTTTCTCTGTCACTTGCTCGTTCAGCCCTCAGTAAGATACAGAAAAAGCGGTTAAGCACTCTGGTGTGAAGAATCCGGCGTCCGTTCCCAGATATCATAAAACATGGCTGCTGTGTTCCTGACCGATGTCCGTCTTCAGTTTCCACGAGGAAACTAAAGTCTGTTCCATGTGGTGAGCATTGCTCGTAAGCAACTTAGCTTGCCCTCTCCTCGCACGATATCCGCCGAACGGTGGATTACGAGCAACAGACATATGGCATATTCCTAGGTTTCCAGAAAGTGTTTGACACAATGCGACTCTGTAATGTTCAAATAACTTATATTGGCGTGCTGCTTACAATGACGTCCATTAAACATTAAAGCGTAACATTGAAAAGTCGCATTAAACGGACCGTGAACGTAAGGATGGTTGCAGGGGAGGGAGCACGGCCAACTTCGGTTTGTTGGGTTAATTGTAAGAAAGTGTAGCTCATCTATAAAGGAGATCACATAAAGAACACATGTTTCACCCGTTTCCTTTGCTACCCCTTCTTGTAGCAGAGAAGCACACTACACCACGCAGTGTCGTCTGTGTTATGTTCTTGCCAACGCCTCTATCAAGTGAGGAGTATTTACAAGTTCGGTTCACTTCATATATATAATTGTTCCTTGTACCAGGGTTACCAAGAAAGTAATGCACCACATTTCTTTTCTTCAACACTTCTTCATTGAACGTAATGAGAATTACATATGAAAGAATTGTATTACATCTACACACTGTATTTTTCCACGGAATCTCCATCCCGTTCTATGGCCTTCCTCCAGCGCGAAACAAGGGCGTGTATGCCCTGTCAGTTCCAATCCTTGTCATGGTGGCGGAACCAGTGCCTCACTGTGTAAATCACCTCCTCATCGTCCTCAAAATGTCTTGAAATGGCTCTGAGGATTATGGGACTTAACATCTATAGTCATCAGTCCCCTAGAACTTAGAACTACTTAAACCTAACTAACCTAAGGACATCACACA
This sequence comes from Schistocerca gregaria, assembly GCF_023897955.1. Taxonomy (NCBI): domain Eukaryota; kingdom Metazoa; phylum Arthropoda; class Insecta; order Orthoptera; family Acrididae; genus Schistocerca; species Schistocerca gregaria. The sequence goes on from NC_064920.1 coordinate 622,805,116, forward strand.
ACACCCAGTCATCACGAGGCAGAGAAAATCCCTGACCCCGCCGGGAATGTCTTCCAAGAATGGCACCTTTTAATGGCCAAAACAAGTGGAAGTCCGAATTGGCTAGGTCAGGTGTGACAGCCGTGGATGGTCTCCCCGACCCTGCAAATCATGGAGATCCTCCAAACCGCCTTCTAATGACCTCACCCTCCATGCCCAGAGACTAACAGTACTTCTGTCAACAGCAGATGCCCCAAAGACTTTGCACAAGCGTTTGTGAATATTCGCCACAGTTTCGTTCTCTGCAGTGAGAAATTCAATGACGGTACGTTGCTTGTAGCGTACATCACCTATAGACGCCATTTTGAAACTGTCCTGCAGCTACGCTATCTGTCGGAAGTGACGAAATCTTGGCTCGCTGACTCAGGAAACTTCAAATAATACATACCTAACGTTTCGCATTCGAAGCATTGGTTTCGGTTGAGAAAAAAATGCGGCTCGTTACTTTCTGGACAACCCTCGTACAAAATCTAATCAATTTTGTGTTCCATTTAATGAAAATAAATGTAAATTTTTAGACAACATAGTTGTGTGGACATGAACAGAGATTAATTTACTTATAATCAATTATTCAAAATGACAGTCACAATTGCATTATTTATTTTGCTACCAACCGGTTTCAACTTGCAATGGGGTCATCTTCAGGGCAATTTACACCGTTTGGTCGCTCGCTGGAAATTGCCCTGAAGATGACCCCATCGCGGGTTGAAACCGGTTGGCGGCAAAATAAATAATGAGATTGTGACTGTCATTTTGAATAATTGAAAATAAGTGTAATTATAATTTTAGGACGGCTTTTAACTGTTAAACAGTCACCCGTATCAGGCCGGCCGCGGTGGCCGTGCGGTTCTAGGCGGTGCAGTCCAGAACCGCGGGATTGCTACGGTCGCAGGTTCGAATCCTGCCTAGGGTATGGATGTGTGTGATGTCCTTAGGTTAGCTAGGTTTAAGTAGTTCTAGGAGACTGATGATCTAAGATGTTAAGTTCCATAGTGCTCAGAGCCATTTGAACCATCACCCGTATCAGAATCCTTTCCCATCATAATTTTCGGGGGGAACTTTGATCAGTTAATTTAGTGAATAAATTATATGAGAAACAAGTTACCCAAAGTGGGATCTATGTCAGTGCTATTATAATACTGCATTACACTCCTTGTGCTAATTCGGTGTAGACCTACTTCAGTGTGGTTTCCACAACATCGTGATTTTGATCCTACATTGGATATCAATTAAGAGCCCCACGATAGCAAACACGGGGCTAGTTTCCAAGCATAAGGAGGCCATTTTTACGCCTAATGTGTTGTAAAAGACAAGGGCAATCGAGTAAATATAGACATTTGCATTAGCTTACTTGTTATTTCTTTGTTATCTAATAATTACATGTTTATCTATTTGTTGTATCTGCTCGTGGCAGGCAAGAAATCGTGCGTAACTCGCGAGCAGTTTATACTCGGAGCCCGTTGTTTGTGCACCACCCTGTAACTTTGGCTCGCACGGTCCCACATACCCTGATAAATACATAAAATAGGATTACGCAGGCAAGTTTTGTTAGGTACTGCGATTTCCTTTTGAGCAATGCAGGCTTCTGTCGACTCCAGATGCAATGCTCCCGCTTCCACGCTGCTGTTTATATCGGCACAACTCTCCCCCTCTCTCCTCGCCCCCCCTCCCCCCCGAAACCACCGCCTTTTCCCACATCCCTCCTCCTCTGAGGCCATAAAAGCTTCTGGTTCGGATGTTCTGCGCGACATGGCATTTCGGAAATGGGCTTTTATTTTCCGGGGAGTTTGTTCTGGTAGCGATATCGTCCATCACTGTTCGGAAAGCGGATATTGTTTTGTGTGGCGTGGCGTTTGCAGCTTTGTATGATTACCTGCAGGAACCGGGAGTAGGTGCGGGCGGCGGCGCGTGAAACAGCGCAGGGGGCGCGCCGCTATCGCCGGCATTTGTCACGTGCGTCACCTGTCACCGCTACGGGAAATGGATTTGTTTATTTCTGCCCGGACACGCCGCGCCTAGCCGCGTCGCGCAACGGCACAAATTTGACTTGCTAACGAGTGAAAGCGCACAGGAGAGCCGCAAAAACGGGCAGCGCCGAGAGCACCGCCGTTGCTCGGCGAGCCTAAGTTAGCGCATTATCCGTTCGTACAATATTAAACGACTCATTAGGGCGACAAAGCCGGTAGGGCGCAAACGGCAGAGGGAAAGGGAGAGGGAGAGAGAGAGAGAGAGAGAGAGAGTGCGCGGATCTACGCAAATCGCCAAATCGCGATTACCAGCCAATGGGTCCGGCCAAATCGTGATTGCGTGCCACGTGCGACTTATCTCGGACACAAGTTCCGTACGCACCGTTTATCGGTTACGTGCAATCGCGCGCATCCGCCCTTCAGGTTAGCCGGATTATCTCCGTATTAATTGCGAACGGAGTGTAGCGACTGCTGCTGTGTCGGATTGTGATACTAATATAACAAAGCAGTGTGGCTGCACTCGGAAATCTTTACCCCACGGTCTCTTAGCCTGCCGAAACATTACTGCCAGCTTATGGAAGTAGCGACTATCAGCAGGCCACGCCACTACAAACAATCTGTCTTCCTACGTGTCTCTTATTATGTTTTCTATGTGTGTATGGGTAGTGACACGGGATCGAACGAAAGGTGTCGATATTCACTCATGAGTAACGTGGTAAGAAAGGTATCGTACTCATAAAAATATCGAGAAAAAATCGATACTTTGAGGTATCGAAGCCTATCTTTGATAAAAGGATTAGATACTGTTGGCTCCAGTCTTAGCGGCTGTGTCATTAAAATCTATCAATAATAATGACATACAGTCGATTTTCAGAAGTTCAAAATAGCGCTAAGTGAGCTTAAAAAATTGGAGTTTGAAATACGAAATTACGGAACAGATTACCACAAAAACATCTGAATTTTATTTTGTTATTTTATCAGTCTTCTGATTGCCCAAGCCGAATTCCTCTCTTGTGCCAACATCTCAGAATAGCAGCTGCACCAAACGTCCTCAATTACTTGTTGGATGTATTCTAATTTCTGTCTTCCCCTATACCGTGACCCTCTACATCTTCCCCTACCTGCCAACGAAGTTATTCCCTGATATCCTCATTCCTTATCGTATCAGTCCAGCAGACTTTCAACGTCTTTCTATAGCACCGTATCTCAGACTCTTCAGTACTCTTCTTTTCCTGGTTCCCCACAGTCCACGATCAACTACCATGACTTGCCATGTTCCAAACGTACATTCTCAGAATTTATTCCTCGTATTAAGGCCGTTATTTGCTAGTAGCATACTTCTCTTCGCCAGGAATTCCCTCTTTTCCTGTGCTGATGTGCATCTTATATACGACTTGCGTCGTCGTTTTTTTATTTTGCTTCCGCAATAGGAGAATTGCTTAACATCGTCCTCTTCGTGGATTCCGATTTGATGCTGAAATTATGGCTTATCTCATTTCCTCTACAGCTCATTACTTTTATTTTTCTTCGATTTATTCTCAATCAGTATTCTGTGCTCATCAGATGGTTCATTGCATTCAAAAGCCCCTGGATTCTTCTTTACTTTCACTGAAGATAGCAATTTCATCAGCGAATCTTATCATTTACATCCTTTCACCAAAAACCTTTACTTTATTCACTTCATTGGGTGTTGAATGTACACAGGTTGTACTAGGAGGAATATTCAGTATTCAGGCATATTACAGGAATGATAATCGGAAGCAAAACAGTCTAATAAATATGGCCTCTAAAATGGATACCTTGAGCTATGAGCACTTCATCACCTTCGATACTATGAAACAAATCTCTTCTACCGAAAACTCTTTGCTTTCCGTGTTTTGGGAGGAGGTAATAGGCAAAAAGAGTCTAGTAAACGTGGACTCTAAAATGCATACTTTAGAAGCCATGAGCACTTATTCAGTAGTAATGTGTGTTTCATAGTAGCATTTCAAACTTTTTTGCTTCGAATAAAAGTTCCTGTCATACCCCTGAGTATTGACCATTCCTCCTGGGACACCCTGCAGATTGGACAGAAGGGCCGAAAGACCATGTCCCTGCCTTACACTCTTTTTAATTAGATCACTTCGTTCTTAGTCTTCCATTCCTATTATTGCCTATTCTTACATATGTTCTATATTATCCGTCTTTCCAAAGACCTCACTCCCATTTTTCAGGCAAATTTTGTATTTCGAACGCTTTTTCAAGACCGACAAATGCCATGCATGTGCCTTGGTTTTTCTTAACCCTCGCTTTCGTCATCATGCGCAACTTCAGAACTGCTTCTCAGGCGCCCTTACCTTTTCGAAAGTCAAAGTGATCGTCATCTAAGAGATCTTCAATTTTCTATTGCATTTTTCTTTTCAACATCTTGACTATATGAGTTGTTGATCTAATTGCGCGGTTGTTCTCACCCTCATCTGCCGTTGCTATCTTTGGATTTGTGTGGATAATAGTTCTTCAAAAGTCTGATGGTGTACCTCCAGACTCAAAGATTCTTCACACAAAATCAATCAGTAGCTTGGTTCCCTCTATGAGCTCAGTATTTCTGAAAGAATGTTGCAAAAAGGTAAATAAATTAAATCTTATCTGAACTTCTCTTTCTTCTCGGTACAGTAATGAAACTAATATTTTATCCAATCTTTTCGCTGTTCTCTCTGAAAACCTGATGCATGCCTTCGAAAATGATCGATCAGAGGGCACTGATGTAGCTGGAATCGTCTGGATCTCACTCACTAGCTATTACGACCGGGAGTGGAGAGGGGGACGGGGTGAATAAAACGTCTACGTCTTTCCTAGGCCAGTGTCACCTTTTATTTCATATTTGCTGTTGTTTTATGATAACTCCAGAAGCCATTTATCGTTTCAAGACAAGAATCACGACTTGGTTGGTGCCAGCAATAGCAGGTAGTCGTATTCTGTGTTTCTGTCTACAAAAAAAGAAATATATAATACCCCAATCACTTTCCATAGGCAGAATATCATTTCATGAAGTAAATAAATTCAAAGTGAATTTTCATATTACAACGGAGTGTGCGCTGATTTGAACTCCCTGGCAGTTGAAAATAGTGTGTCAGACAGATACTTGAACCAGGGACCTGAACGTTTCGCGAATAAGCGCTCTACCGATTGAGCTATCCAAGTACAACCACAGCGTCCTCCCCCTCCCACCCCCCCCCCCCCCCCCTCCCTAGCCGCTCCTCACGAATTTCCGTCAGTACCTCTCTATCTATCTTCCAAACTTCGCAGAAGTTATTCGAAGAGATTTCGGGATTGGAGCCGGTCTTCATAAGCTTCACTCCACGGTATTTCTACTGGACACCTGCCAGTCATCTTCAGGTGAGCCATCGAAGACTGACGAAGACGTTCTCCGCTCCGCCTTATATAGCGCGCTGAGAGTATTGCCGCGCCGTGCATCACTGACACGGTGACAGAAATCACACAGCCCGGTGGCAATGCCCTCGTTCGTGGAACTGCAAAGATCACCTGTCTGTGCTGCACAGGACATAAACCATGCACTCACCTTCTGCAACCCAGCAAGTATCTGCAGCTCTGGTTTGATGCGGCCCGCCACGAATTTCTCTCCATTGACAACTTCTTCATCTCAGAGTAGCATTTGCAACTTACGTCCTCAATTATTTGCCGGTTCTATTGATGCTGAAATGAATGCTGCATCTGAGTCCTCTCCTCCACCAGTATAAGCATCTTTTTCGGTAGGTTCCGATCACTTAACGGAGACGTCGTCGGTTGTTTTGTCTTTACTGTGTATATTGCTTTACTATCCCCTCCTCATTCTTGACGCGGTGGAGCAACAGGTTATACAGATTCTCTTCCGGGCACTCAGATGCTGCATTGTCTGTCTCTTCTTTATCTGATGAATATGTTCATCGCTCCCGATTGTGTTTCTCGCATTCGACTTAGCGGAGTGGGGACGCCTCCCACTGCACAGCGGACTTTGATGAATTCTTTACCCTTCCGCGTCGCGAAGTTATGTTGTCACGGAGTGGTGCGAAACAACTTTTTCAATCTGAGGGTGTAGCGTCGCCCCGAAAGAAACAAAGCATGAAATCTGCACCATCCAGAGAGGAGGATTGAAATCCTGTACCTTCTTCTCCGCCATTTGCCGGTGTTGTGGATAACGGGACGTGATGCGTGAATTATTTTCTAGTTTTCCTTTCGTGCTTTACATGTGTTAACTAATGAAGGAGTATACATTTCTCAACCTAAACGTTAAGGGGATAAGCTCTGATGCTATGTGTTTTGCAAGAAGTGCTGTTTGATGTGTTTTGTCTCCCTGGGTATTCTGTGTTTTTTTAATGTTATACTAGAATCTTATACTAACATGGCCGTTATTTATAGGCACGGTATCCCGTTGACGGAGTTTGAAACGCTATATTGGGCGTCGGCGTATAGGCTGTCGTTTTTATTATCTCACCGCAATTTTTCTTTAGGCTCCACCTAGATATGGTTGCAAATACGACCGATCGAGCTTTTATAAAGAAAATGCAATTTATTTACTTCGGCAAAATCGGCGAAACATTTTGATGGGTGGAGATTTCAACTGCATCTTACGTCCTGTGGACCAGCCTCCAAACTATAGCTAATGTCATGAAATTAATGATATAGTGGCGTCGTTGAGTCTGTAGGATTCTTGGGTATGCAAATATTTTCTAGTAGTCGACTGGACCGTTTTTACTTGTCTGCTTCCCCATGCAGCCAGCTTTTGTCAGTTGATGTCATTCCTGCCGGCTTCACTGACCACCGTGCTATTTCAATGACTCTTAATCACGTGCCGCAGCGAGTACACCACTCTCGCCCTATTTGGAAACTGAATATTTTATATCTAGCAGACCTTTCTCTGGATGATATCATCACGATCGTGTGGGAGTGACAAGCCGTTGCCATGGGCGTTATCCATCAACTATGGAATGATGGGTGTCCATTACCAAACCTGGTCTCCGCACTGTACTCATGCTCTTATGCACTGGCAAAGCACCTGAAATGAGGATGACTCGGAAATTTTATTATGCTGTCCGTTATCTTTATGACAGTCCCTCTGAGAGTTATGGACGTTCTCGAAGGACGTGCCTCGCAACCATTCGCTCTATTAATGGTCGTGAGCTGTCACCCCAACCAGATACAATGAGAAAAATTTCAGATCTTTACACTGGAGCGCAGTCAGACGGTCCACCGTCTGCTGATTTTAAAAATGGTTCAAATGGCACTGATGACTATGGGACTTAACTTCTAAGGTTATCAGTCCCCTAGAACTTAGAACTACTTAAACCTAGCTAACCTAAGGACATCACACATATCCATGCCCGAGGTAGGATTCGAACCTACGACCGTAGCTGTCGCGCGGTTCCAGATTGTAGCGCCTAGAACTGCTCTGCCACCCCGGCCGGCTGCTGATTTTACATCTCTCCTTCATAGTGTTGTTACGCCAGCTCGCTGTGAGAAGTTTTGGAGCTTTTCACCATGATGAGATATTTGACATTGTAGTCCAATCTCTTTCCCGCTAATTGCCAGAACTGGATGGAATTCGCAAAAACTTTTATGTTCGGTTCTTTCCTCTGATAGGTGATAACATTTAACGCGAATGAAGTAGGGCAAGGGGTACACATTCCGCTTTCCTATAAGGTCAGAAAAATTGTTTTCATTTCGAAGAAGACATGACATCTGTCCATAGATCAGGTCCGGTCGATAAAACTACTCAATTTTGATTATAAAACTGTAGCGCGGACGTTAAACAGCCGTCTGTCAGTTTTGCCTGGTGACATTGTGGCGCGTTATCAAAGTTGTGTCTCGGGTCGTACGTACCCCCCTGTCTCCCGTTGCTGAATGTCAAGATCTCATCTCGATTGCTTCCACCGTTCCTGTGTCGGCAGCTTTACTTTTTATTGATTTTAACACGCGTTTGGCTGAGATAATTCCTGTTGCAATCACTGACGGCTGTTGGTTTTAGTAATGGTGCACGATGTATGTTCCCCTCTCTAATTACTGGTATTCAGGCGTCTATCGACGTGAATGAAGTTTGTCGAGGTGTCCTACAGGGGAGTTCCCTATCTATGTCTATTCGCGCGATTTCTGGAATACTTATTACAATCGATAGGTGCATGGATGGATAGCTGGTCGTTATTGGGAGACAGGTTTATCGTCCGCGCGTATGCCGATGACTTTATGGTACTTCTTCGTATCCAGGACGACATACCGGTGCTCAAGGACGTGGATGCAGTCTGTCGTCTTACGAGAACACAGGCTGACGACCGGGAGTATCACTTACTCAGTTTGCAGGGATGTGACGCGGTTGGCGATCGCCCGCCATCGATTGTTTCGTGTTATTATTGATCGTTACTCGATGAAGGTGCTGCACTTGTGGTCTAGGATAGTGTCTTTGATTAGTAATAAAAATATCCTCGGTCCTTGGTTCGAAGCCGCCACCGCTTAAACTGTGATAATCAGCATTGGTGGCCGAAGACTCCCCGCATAAGAAGTCATCCTCATTCTTCCAACGGAGGAGCGGACAGAGGTTCACGGCAGTCTCTTGTCCTTTGGGTGGGAAACTGCTCCTAAAGGCGGAAGAGTCAATAATGATCAACGGCATGAGGATGCAGAAGGCAATGGAAACCACTGTATTAAAGACACACGAAATGATGACGTTCTACGAGTCGGGGCGTGGAGTGTTAGAAGCTTCAGTGTGGAAGGAAAACTAAGTCTGAAAAGGGAAATGCAAAGGCACAGTCTCGATATAGTAGGGGTCAGTGAAATGAAACGCAGAAAAGACAAGGATATCTGATCAGATCAATGCAGGGTAATATCAACAGCAGCAGAAAATGGCATAACGAGAGAGGGATTCATTATGAATAGTGACGCAGAGCAAAGAGTGATTTGGTGTGAACAGTTCAGTGACAGGGTTGTTCTTATCAGAATCGATAGCAAACCAACACCGACAACATTGGGTCAGTTATACATGCCGACGTCACAAGCTGAAGATGAAGAAATAAAGAAAGTATTTGAGGATGTAGAAAGGGTAATACAATGTGAAAATGGAGATGAAAATCTAATAGTCATGGGGGACCGGAATGCAACGATAGGGCAAGGAGTAGAAGGAAGAGTTGCAGGAGAATATGAGCTTGGGAAAAGGAATGAGAGAGGAGAAAGACTAATTGAATACTATAATAAATTTCAGCTCACAATAGCGAATACTCTAAGAATCACAAGAGGAGGAGGTAGGCCTGTACATGGAAAAACCGGGCGGTACGGGAAGATTGCAGTTAGATTACATCATGGTCAGACAGAGATTCCGAAATCAGATACTGGATTGTAAGGCGTACCAAGGAGCAGATATAGACTCAGATCACAATGTGGTAGTGATGAGGAATTGGCAAGAGTTTAAGAGAGTAGTCAGGAAGAATCAATACGTGAAGAAGTGGGATACGGAAGTCCTAAGGAATCACGAAAAACGCTTGAAGCTCTCCCAGACTATAGGACAGCAATATGGAATAGCTCAGTAGAACGTACAGTTGAAGAGGAGTGGACGCTCTAAAAGGGTAAATCACAGAAGTTGGAAAGAAAAACATAGGCACAAAGAAAGTAATTGCGAACATGGGTAACAGAAGAAATACTTCAGCTGATTGATGGGAGACGAAATAGCTGCATGAAAGATGAGAAGGAATCGAAAAAGAAATGATAGTCGGAAGGACTCACTCAGCATATAGGAAAGTCAAAACAACCTTGCGTAAAATTAAAAGTAAGGGCGGTGTTATTAAGATAGCAACAGAATTCCACAGTTAAAAGCAGTGTAAAGAGCGGGTAGGTGGAGAGAATATGCTGAGAGCCTCTATGAGGCGGAAGATTTGTCTAATGTGACAGAAGAAGAAACAGGAGTTGGTCGCGTGCGGACACAGGCATCGCAGTTGGCTTCGCCGTCAATTGGCCTTTTTTAGTAGTGTCGCGAATGGGTCGCGGATGTGAGTAGAAAAGCATAAGATTGCATGACATGAACATGTAGGAAAGCAACCTAACGTCAGCCAGGGCGCTGGGAAGAATGACAGGTTGCGTTTTTGTGGCAAGGGACGCGGGAGCTACATGACCAGCTACGACAGAATGTTCTGGAAGGACGACAGGGCACGGGAGATCCGCGTGGTCGCTGGGGATTGCACCAGACGAGCCTTTACAAGCAGGGTCGCTGGTGCAGCTAAGAGATTTCTTCGACAGTTGCCTCAGAAGCTGGACCTGAGTTACTCTGCCCTCGCGACGGGACTTAGTTTCTCGTGGTACTTAGCTGCACATGGTACATGCAGCATTGCCCAACTTACATTTAATGTGTTGGTGCCTCTTAGTGTTCGACAGTGGTCTTAACCTACCTCATGTTTCATCTCAGTTATTTCATCAGAAGTATACATCCTTTATCCAACCGAGTTCCCTTATCTGCAAAGAAGTTCCAGCTTGTTTTCGAGCACCAGGACTTCGAGTTGGACCAGCCACATCATTTAGCGTCTAGCTCCAATTATGATCCATTCGCAGGAAACTACAGATGCGACAGCAGGACGACGGAATCGGCAATCCGAGGTGAGATTATCCTGCGTCCAGATTCAACCTTCTTCCGCAGGATGAAAACAATGCGGTTATGTGGCTTGTCTGGAATGATGTTCTATACGTGGTGGAGAGCGGGTATGATCTGGACCCTTATGCCTTTAAGCCGTACATGTTTACAGCCCATTGGACTTGGCAGTCTGCCACACTATCTTGCGCTTTTTGTGAACATGCTGTATCTCGTATTTAATCATCAGTGAGGTGAATAATGTGGAGAATATTTCTGGTTCTGTTTCACTTGTTTTTTTAGTTAATAAAAAATAAACAAATTTTTTTTGTAACCAATGACTGAAACTATTTTTTTCCATTTTCAATGGTGGAAGCCATGTAGGATTAATTCCGGTTTTAGTTCTTTCTTTTTCGGGTAACACATTGCAAGGTTTCAAAGAGAAACATAAATAAATTAATGAAATAAAAACAAAACCTTAAAAAAGGACAGTACCATGTTAGGGTGCAGCACAGTGATTAGCCTGGGAGAGGGGGAGGGGGGGCAAAGGCAAAGGCAAAGGCAAAGTAATTAGCACATCTGCCGAAAGAAAAGTAAGCCAGAAACCCGAGATCGAATCCCGGTAAGATACATTTTTAAAAAAGAAAGTGAGATGGGACAATGCTGTAGGGAGAGGAAACGAGAAAAATATGGAAAAAAGTGAGAGTGAGACCCAGGTTCGAATCCTGGCCTTGCTACAAATTTTCATTTGCCGTTTCAGTCTGAAAATGTACATCATGAAAGTATTTCTTTCAATTGTGTATTTGATATTTCTACTTTCCTTTCGAATGTTTCCACAAAGTTTCACTGTCTTACCGTCACTCATTTTTCGTGGGGCTCTCTCAAGCAGCGGAAGTTTAATTACAGCAAACCTATACGAATTAATGTGTTACCTTTTTGTAGATGTCTTTTATTTGGTACGTTGGCTATCACCACGTCAGTAAGTAAGGCGCGGCAGCAGGCAGCAGAGTGGAGGTAAGGCGTACTGACCCGGTCCTGGCGAAGTTGGCGAGGTAGCGCATGAGCAGGCGCGACACGGCGGCGTCCTGCCGGCTGAAGTTGTGCTGCTGCGGCGACAGCGCGCCCGCCGCGGCCGCCGCCAGCGGCAGGCCCAGCACGTACGGCACGTCCTCGCCCCGCACGCTGCCCGTCCTCTGCAACACCGCCGCCGGCTCTCACAGACACCTGTCACACACCTGGACTGCAGGTGCAAGTGACACAAAAGCGTGGCCCGAACAAAGCTCGCTCGCAAAGTGTTTGCATAATCAAAAGAGTCTACTGAAGGGTTACTCGACTGAGACTGTTATTTATTTATCCATTCACTCACCAAATGTTAATTCAAAAATGGTTAAAGGGCTCTGAGCACTATGCGACTTAGAAAAACCTAACTTTTAAGGATTTGATGGCTTTACAAACAACTGGTTTCAATCAAATACAACAGAAAGCAAAAAGGCGTACCATGAAATTCAAACAACATTGGAAGGAAAGCAAATGTTAGTCACTGGGGAGAAACCGCGAGGGGAGTCCATAGGGCTCAATTTAGGGACCACTCCTTGAGCTGTGTGCGGCTCGTGTTCGTACCGTTTATTGTTTAACATCTTCTCTTTGCGGTACTGTCGTCTCATTTCTTATTCCATTAACTGGCGTCACTAAGTTCCGGGCTTGCCTGCCCGTAACTGGCAGCAGCATCGCTTATCGATAAGTGCACTGTCGTACCGTCTCTGGAGCGACTTCTAGTATTTTCCGGGTCGTCGTGTGTCGGCAGTTGAGTCGGGACGCAGCGCCAGCGAGGTCAGAACAGCCAGTACTCGCCGACCGCTGGCGACACACATGAACTTGTAAGTACGCTGTTTAGGTTTTTATGTTAGTAACGTCAGGTAGCGCTCTGTATGAAAATCACTGAGTATACTGTGTGCAGTCTGTGGCTGGTTTGCATTGTTGGAATTCGCTATTGTAGTGTTGGGCAGTTGGATATGAACAGCGCGTAGCATTGCGCAGTTGGAGGTGATATACACTGATATTTGAACACTATTAAGGTAAATACATTGTTTGTTCTCTATCAAAATCTTTCATTTGCTAAGTATGCCTATCTACATCTACATATACATGACTACTCTGCAATTCACATTTAAGTGCTTGGCAGAGGGTTCATCGAACCACAATCATACTATCTCTCTAGTATTCCACTCCCGAACAGCGAGCGGGAAAAACGAACACCTAAACCTTTCTGTTCGAGCTCTGATTTCTATTATTTTAGTTTGATGATCATTCCTACCTATGTAGGTTGGGCTCAACAAAATATTTTCGCATTCGGAAGAGAAAGTTGGTGACTGAAATTTCGTAAAAAGGTCTCGCCGCGACGAAAAACGTCTATGCTGTAATGACTTCCATCCCAACTCGTGTATCATATCTGCCACACTCTCTCCCCTATAACGTGATAATACAAAACGAGCTGCCCTTTTTTGCACCCTTTCGATGTCCTCCGTCAATCCCACCTGGTAAGGATCCCACACCGCGCAGCAATATTCTAACAGAGGACGAACGAGTGTAGTGTAAGCTGTCTCTTTAGTGGACTTGTTGCATCTTCTAAGTGTCCTGCCAATGAAACGCAACCTTTGGCTCGCCTTCCCGACAATATTATCTATGTGGTCCTTCCAACTGAAGTTGTTCGTAATTTTAACACCCAGGTACTTAGTTGAATTGACAGCCTTGAGAATTGTACTATTTATCGAGTAATCGAATTCCAACGGATTTGTTTTGGAACTCATGTGGATCATCTCACACTTTTCGTTATTTAGCGTCAACTGCCACCTGCCACACCATACAGCAATCTTTTCTAAATCGCTTTGCAACTGATACTGGTCTTCGGATGACCTTACTAGACGGTAAATTACAGCATCATCTGCGAACAATCTAAGAGAACTGCTCAGATTGTCACCCAGGTCATTTATATAGATCAGGAACAGCAGAGGTCCCAGGACGCTTCCCTGGGGAACACCTGATATCACTTCAGTTTTACTCGATGATTTGCCGTCTATTACTACGAACTGCGACCTTCCTGACAGGAAATCACGAATCCAGTCGCACAACTGAGACGATACCCCATAGCTCCGCAGCTTGATTAGAAGTCTCTTGTGAGGAACGGTGTCAAAAGCTTTCCGGAAATCTAGAAATACGGAATCAACTTGAGATCCCCTGTCGATAGCGGCCATTACTTCGTGCGAATATAGAGCTAGCTGCGTTGCACAAGAGCGATGTTTTCTGAAGCCATGCTGATTACGTGTCAATAGATCGTTCCCTTCGAGGTGATTCATAATGTTTGAATACAGTATATGCTCCAAAACCCTACTGCAAACCGACGTCAATGATATAGGTCTGTAGTTAAATGGATTACTCCTACTACCCTTCTTGAACACTGGTGCGACCTGCGCAATTTTCCAATCTGTAGGTACAGATCTATCGGTGAGCGAGCGGTTGTATATGAGTGCTAAGTAGGGAGCTATAGTATCAGCGTAATCTGAAAGGAACCTAATCGGTATACAATCTGGACCTGAAGACTTGCCCGTATCAAGCGATTTGAGTTGCTTCGCAACCCCTAAGGTATCTACTTCTAAGAAACTCATGCTAGCAGATGTTCGTGTTTCAAATTCTGGAATATTCCATTCGTCTTCCCTGGTGAAGGAATTTCGGAAAACTGCGTTCAATAACTCCGCTTTAGCGGCACAGTCGTCGATAACAGTACCATCGGCACTGCGCAGCGAAGGTATTGACTGCGTCTTGCCGCTTGTGTACTTTACATACGACCAGAATTTCTTCGGATTTTCTACCAAATTTCGAGACAATGTTTCGTTGTGGAACCTATTAAAGGCATCTCGCATCGAAGTACGTGCCAAATTTCGCGCGTCTGTAAATTTTAGCCAATCTTCGGGATTTCGCGTTCTTCTGAACTTCGCATGCTTTTTCCGTTGCCTCTGCAACAGCGTTCGGACCTTTTTTGTGTACCACGGGGGATCCGTTCCATCTCTTACCAATTTATGAGGTATGAATATCTCAATTGCTGTTGCTACTATATCTTTGAATTTGAGCCACATCTCGTCTACATTTGCATAGTGAGTTCGGAAGGAATGGAAATTGTCTTTTAGGATGGCTTCTAGTGACACTTTATCCGCTTTTTTTCAGTACTTAGTGCCTTCAGTAGTTAGAATCTTTTAATTAGCTCTCAGTATTGGCGCTCGCTCTATTGCAGTAGTTCGAGTAACGAAGATTTTTGTGAGGTAAGTGATTCATGAAAGGTATAGGTTATTGTTAGTCAGGGCCATTCTTTTGTAGGGATTATTGAAAGTCAGATTGCGCTGCGCTAAAAATATTGTGTGTCAGTTTAGTGAATGTCTGTGTACGTTCAGTGTTGCTCATCTGTTGGAAAATCAAATAACGTAAGGGGTTTATCAGCACAATCATTCATAAATTTTTCTAAGGGGGATGTTTCAAACTGTCCGACGGAATGAGACTGGAGCGGGAACGACCGCTGATTGGTCGTTTGGTCGGCCGTCTCATCGGGCGACGTGTATTTGGTTTTTTGAGCGTTTCTGGGCCTCGTCAGTTGGTCATGTTGCCCGACGTGCTTCGGTTCCTTCCTTGTGCAGGGTTGCCGGGTGCCCAATGGGCAACTGTTCCCTCTGCATGGCTGGGTCCGAGCCAGTGTGCCCGGGTCGCCGTGTCTCCAAGCTCCGGACGGACATCAGGGGAGTCGGCAAGGAGCTACAGTGAGTTCCGGACAGCCATGACTCGCCCGACCATTGATGACACACATGACTTGAGTGAGGACGACCGTGGTTGGTCGTTCGGTCGGTCGTCTCATCGGACGACGTGTATTTCGTCGCCGACCGCTTATGGAAACTCTTGTGTGTGTCGACTTGTGATTTCTCCAGTTACACAGTGATTGGTTTTAGGATTGTCGCACTTCTTGGTGGAAGTCTTTACGTGGAACTTCGTGTAGCTTCTGTGATTTCCACTGAGCATTTATGAATGCTTCCTGCGTACTGGAGTAGGCAGTTGGTCGGTCGGGACAGAACAGCGAGCGTGTGTCTCCTCGCCGTGTTGATGCTGTCCGGTACGGCGAGTAGTTTAACGTCTTTGTGTTTGTTCATATTTTTGAGTGGTTATTGTGCCTTGGCTGTATTTATAAGCCAATATTTGAAGACGTAGTGCTGCTGGTATCTTCGTCCTGGCTGACATTTTCGGTTGTCGTGCCGTTGGTCGGACGGAAGGGAATTGATTAGGTTGTTGGTCGGTCCTTCAGCCGTCCCTGGGCCGGGTTGCCATCTGATTACTTAGTCTTGGCCTCTTATCTCACCGATACTTACGTTACAGTTACCTTCTCAGGCCGACTCTTGGAGCATTTCTGAGCACCATTGTTCTACTGCTTTTAGATTGTGATTTTTGTCTCAAGTGCTGTGCATGGCCTTCAGCCGAACCTTATGTGAATATTTTAAGATAAGGCCTTCAGCCGTCTTAAATTAAAATTTGAAAGGTCACTTGTTAAAAACCTTTTAAAATTTTCTTACTGAAATTCTTCTTGTCCAGGCCTTAATCCCTCAGTTCTTCTATTTTTTAACTAAGGCCTTCAGCCGTGTGTATTCCTTAAGGCAATTTTAATAACTTGTGTTGTGACTTTCAGCCGTATTGTTTCTGAATTCTTTTTAGCACATGTGTGATTAAGTGTTTTAGCAAAATAAAGTTTGTATGTTTGTGCAACTAAGAGCTATTGATCTTGGTCCCTTTCCACAACAATAACCTGATCCACTCTGTCCTGCGAAACCAGATTTCACTCCTATTCCTTAGGTACGTTATTTGGCAAAATGTATCTGGACATAACTATGTAATACGGAATTGATGAGTAGACGAGAGGCGGACCCTGCAGTACGAAAGGAGGCTGAGAGAATTGTACTGCCAATAGAGAAAAAGTAACTGCAGAACTATGTGGCACTCATTTTACAAATCCTAGCAAGTTTAGCATTTTAAGCCGTTGCTTGCAATCACATATGTCAGATGAAAGATTTAAAGAGTTTGAAATATCGGAAAAGTGCCTAAGATAACATTTTAACTTTTCAAAGAAACGTAACCATGATTCAAAGAACCTATTGTTTAACATTCATTATCGAGCCGTGTTTGGTTTTGATGTAATGATGGCAAAACAATTATTCCTGACTAATTTATCGTTCTCTTTCCTTTACACTTCGACGCAAAACATGTAATTATTATGTAAGTGTGAGCTGCTTTATTTAAATAATATCACCATAGAAAGAATTTCGTATTTCATTCAAGTAATCTGATCAGTCCTAGCTCCCCTCCAAACCGAAGTCATTTTTAACCAATAGTTTTGGCCTTAGTAACGGTGCTAATTGATGCTTTGCTAGGAGGCATGGACGATCGGTGGGCATTTGCGACCGATGGTAATTTCAGTACCCGCAAATTAGAATAATATCGGCAGTAGCATTAGTATCTTTCGTAGTCCGTGTTTATGTATGCGACACTGTACAAATTTGTTTACGCATTTCCACACGCTCTTAATGCAACCACACAGAACAGATGCTGTACATTTGCTTTACAATGGACCGAACTCATGAAAACAGAATAAGATAATGCATTCAGAAAGTCAGTTTTTAGAACAGGCCCTATAAAGGATGCTTTATTTAAGGGCAGAATGCTTTATTTAAAGCCATTTTCAATATAACGACCCAAAGAGGCAAAGATCCTATTTAATAATATAAGTTTTATCAATAGAAACAATGTCACTTCTACTCCCGTAGGATTACGAGAAGGCAATTTTAATTAGTTTAGTATTCCACTCACTTAAACTACGTAACAGACAGGGATAAACTATGAAGTGTCAGGACTGCTCAGCGTCTTCGAACGCCAACTACACACTGGAACCGGCCTGCGTGGCCGAGCGGTTCTAGGCGCTACAGTCTGGAACCACGTGACCGCTACGGTCGCAGGTTCGAATCTTGCCTCTGGCATGGATGTGTGTGATGTCCTTAAGTTAGTTAGGTTTAAGTAGTTCTAAGTTATAGGAGACTGATGACCTCAGAAGTTAAGTTACCTAGTGCTCAGAGTCATTTAAACCATTTTTACACATTGGAAGTCACTTGAGTATCAGAACCATTAGGGACATTTCAACCTTTCAAACGTTCCTCCAGTGAACTGTTAGTGATGCGACTATGAAGAGAAAACGGCGAGGAACAACCTAAACCACACCAAGACCGGGAAGACCTCAATTACTGTCCAACAGGGACAGTCGAGCGTTGTGAAGGGCGATTATATAAAAATTGCATGAAATTATCGGAAGGAATCATTTGTGAGTTCCACAGTGCTGCCGGCGGTCCAACAAACACAATTGCTTTGCGTGTGGAGTTAAAAAGAATGGAGTGCAATTGCCGAGCAGCTCCTCACCGGCCACGCATTACTGTTGGCAATGCTATGCGATGATGGAGGTGGTGACTAGATGACTAGAACGAGTGGTTTGGTGTGATGAATCACGACATATGCAGTGCAGCCGGTGGAAGGATTTAGGTTTGACCAACGCCTAAAGAACGTTACCTGCCAACTTGCGCAGAATTGGGGTGCTTTCCGCTTCGGGTTGTGGTCCCCTTAGTGCACATAGGAAAACGCTAATTGTGCAAGGATATGAGCTCACTTTACGATATCGCGTACTGTATACAATAGAGGATCAATTCGGAGACTATGACTGTATCACCACGACTCTTCACCCTGTCATAAAACAGCGTTTTGTGCACGGTAACATTGCTGAAATGGACCGGCCTGTCAGAGTCTCGGCATGCACCAAATGGCACACGTCTGCAACGAGTTCGACGACTTCACTCCATCCCCAACGTTATCTATTCAATGCTCGCCAGCTTTATTAATTGATTAATGGTTTTGGTATTTTATTTGGACAGTATTTAACGCTACCATTTAACATTTTCAGTGTTTGGAAAACTTGTTTTGTTCATTGATATTTATATTTTCTATAATTCTGCTTATACATATTTGATACGGGATAGATTAGACACTATTTGCTGCCTTGTTTTTCAGTGGCGAAATAAGAAAAGGGCCTCATTGTATGCTTTGATCGGTTTGGTGGCATTACATCGTTTGTAATTTCCTCACACATCTACGGAAAAGGTATTTGTTTTGATAAGACAGCTGGCAGTTAATTATAGTAAGTCGGCATTACTTGTGATATGCTACTTTCCGAACTAGCGTCCTGTGTAATGATTAGCTTGCGATTTGTTTATTTGCCGTTTCTAGTTACTTGGTTTAGATGATACAGTCCGTATATTTGCTCTGCTACTTAAGCTATTTGCTTTCGTGTAACGCCTACAGTTAAGCGTTTGCCTTGGTCTGGTGTTAATATCTCAGATGTATATGACTTAATGCAACTGATTTCTTCTAAATCCCCGCTTAAGTAAATCTAAATAACACCGTCGGGAGGTGGCCTTTAGTATAAGTTTAAACTCATGCTTTGGTCGACCATTGTGCCATATAGCTCTTTGGGTTTAAGCTTAAGATCCTTCAAAATAGTTACTAATTAAATATAATTAATGTGAATCCTGGAGCTCCTTCGCCAATTGCAAAGCTCTTGCATAGACGCCTGCCGTTAAATCAGTTACCCCCATAATTGTCCAAAATTATTTTAAAGTCCCTTGTCGTGTAATTATGTACACATAAGATTGGTCAGTGTTGCCGAAAACTGGCCTTTGTGACCGAAACATCGTGTTCCGTAGTGAAAATAGTATGCAAAATTGTATTACTTGAAATAGCTTCGCCGTTGTTGATATTTATCATTTGATCTTAAGCCATTTGTACTGTTGCAAAGAATGAACACTTTTATTGCAACTGGTAAATATTTAAACTGTCTCAGCTTCGCCGCGGAAGATATTGATCATTGGACCTTAAGCCGTTCGTGCAAATGCTGAGTTCAGTCAACTGATGTTCTTGAATTGTCTGTTAACGCGTAGCGCCTTTTGATAATTTCATTTGGACCCGCCAACATGGGGAGAAGTTTATAGTTATTTCTAATCATCAGCTTATTCTCATGCGATTCAAGGTTATAATTTAACTGTGTGTTTTTTCATTGTAAAATATTTAATTTTTTGTTAGTAAATTGCTGTTCTAGTACAGTTTATTTTGTGGTCACAATACCTTTCCATTTCGCAGCCAGCTCCCTACCGCTTCAAGTTTCACTACAAAATTCAAGAACTGTTGGGGGGATTAAGAATGACGAACATTTTAAATATATAAAGTACAGGAGGATGGATAACATGATAGTGAGCACTAGATTGAGTGGAGTGGTGCTGTCATAAGACACTGGATTGGTGGTTCAGATCTATTTTTGTCATCCACATTTAACCTTTTCTTGGTTACCCTAAATCGCGTCGTCATTAAATTCTAGACTGTCTTCATCCTTAAGCACTGAGGTGACAACTGAGGTTGCTTGTGTGAGAGGGTTGTAATACGGCTATGAAGTCATTCGCGAAGGAGTTCTTGGACAAAACGTTTTCGGTAAACTTTCGGCGTCAAGGTGACCTAATATCTTAATAGCTGTTCTGTGCTTTTTCTTTGACTAGGAAGGAAAGACGATTGCTATACTTAGCCACAATCTCACGAGGGAAGATCGGATGTAAATATTTTTTTCTTGTTATTGTTAAACTAAAATCCTTCAACAGTGCTCATGTCTTTTCAACAGCGTTTATGACTGTCCTCATTGTACTGCTTTCCCTAGTTTCTTTGCTACAAACAGTGTCAACATCCACAAAGTTTTATAGCTCTGCAGGGGAACTGCAAGCGTATCTTGAGACAATGGTATACACTGCCAGAAAATAGTAGTATACCTGGAAAGATGAGGTCGATTTTGATCCGATGACGGCATATGCCATCTAGGGGATAGCTGATGCACAGATAATTGTTTCAATCTTGTCCTGCAACAGATAGCCGGCCGCGGTGGTCTCGCGGTTAAGGCGCTCAGTCCGGAACCGAGTGACTGCTACGGTCGCAGTTTCGAATCCTGCCTCGGGCATGGATGTGTGTGATGTCCTTAGGTTAGTTAGGTTTAAGTAGTTCTAAGTTCTAGGGGACTGATGACCATAGATGTTAAGTCCCATAGTGCTCAGAGCCATTTGAACCATTTGAGCCATCCGGCAACAGATAGCCTATAGCACAGCCACCACAGCACCATATGTGTCTGCCCGTCAATATGGAATGCTCACAGCCAGAGGGCTCAGTGTGGTGCAGGCGTATGAAACAAGCAGGCAGCCATGCCGCCGAGAAGCACTGTGCTTCCTACAGCCAACTGAGCGAGCTCGAAAGGGATCAGATTGTGATCTTCCGACTGGCGGGATAGTCCTTTCGGAGAACTCCCACACTAGTTGGACGCGTTGTGTTATTTGTGCAACGATTATGACAGTGGTCAGGCGTACATTCTCACCGTCGTAGATGAGGTTCTTGACGTCCACACAGCACAGACAGCCTCCGGGATGGTCGTATTGTCAGGGCAACAGTGGCAGATCGTACAGTTACCACAGCATAGATAAGAGGGCTTGTTGCGAACCAGATACCGCCTTCCTTTCCCACCACAGCATCAAAGTGCACGGCTCGACAGGTGCCGTCAGAGGATCGGCTGGAACCCAGAATGGCGCGCTGTGGTCTTTGGCGACGAAATAAGATACTGCTTCAATTGATGGCCATTTGTACGTACGACGTAGACCCGGTGGGCGTTGCCTTGTAGAGTGCATTCGTCCAAGACCCACTGGTCCCACCCCAAATGGTCTGGGGTGCGATAAGCTACAGCTCTCGCCCACTTTTGGTGTTTCTGGTGGGGATGCTAACCAGCGCCCAGTACGTGCTTTTTTGACAGTTGGAACCAGTGACTACTTAACAGTTGTAAGGTTACAAATATAGTTACTTTTTGAGTGTGGGCATCTGTACCTAAGAAGTAGCGGCGTAGCGTATCAGCACTGCCAACCTCCCGAGATCGGGAAGTTCGGTTTGGCGTCAACCGTAACGGGTGGTTCGGAAGGCAGTTCGCAGTGGGGAATCGTGGCCACATAGCATAGAACGTTTGTGCTCTGAGGTAGTGGCTGGATGTCAGACGTACCTGAACAATACATGGCTGCTTGCGGTGAGAAGTTCGATAAATTCGTTAAATGTTGCAGTGTTCGTGGACGGGAATAAGAACTCATCAATAATGGAAGCGAGTCATTAGCAAAGCTCGGTAGAAGCAATAGTTGACTCATAAAAGTAATAACAAGCAGAAATAAGTGTGAACGTCGGTAAGTGTGCGTGGAAGCGTTAGGAACGTGTACTACAGACAATAAACCTTCAGTTTTTTTGAAGTCAGTGTCTGCTTTCGAATTCTTTTCGTATCTATTACAACTAATTGAGTGTGAAGATTTTTAATGGCAAGTGGTGATTTTGATAGGGCATCTACCGGTAGGCATACGGTTCCGTTTTTCGTCTTCAGGCGCATATTCCTTGGGAATAAGTTGCCCACTATAAGGTGTTCAGCATATAGATTGGTCCGATCACTGGGGTTATATCAACATAGCTTGTTTTAGAAACTTGGCCGTGATAGATATGAATAAGGGGTTAGACATCTTACATAGTAGTTTGTCGCAACTGAAATATTGATTTATCAACAATAGAGGTTGCAGATTAGCACCTCATACCAGCGGATGTCATTGGTAACGGAGTGATAGGGCTGTTGATCAAGGTTGGACGTATCCTGTTTAAGGAATTAACTCTAAACTCTACAGTAGAGTTGAAGTGATTCAGGGAAATGAGGGAAAAATTTAAAACTAGGCGAGTTGAATGGGTTTGAAATGTGTTTCTTTCAGACGTGGTGCTAGTTTCACGTCTGACATGACAGCTAAGTCTCAGTTTGAGACAAAGATGAAGCACATTAGCTTAATCTCTCCGCCAGTGGCAGTGTCAAATGTAAAGCGGTAGAACAGGACTGGAAGCATTATAAATTTGTCTTGAAAGTTCCCAAAGAATTTGGGAGGAAATTCTGGAAGACATACTTTCGAGAACATAATCACATAAAAATTAATATGCAGAATGGGAAAATTAGAAAAAAAGGGAATTAAGAACATGTGCACAGAGATGCTGCAGAACTAACTTCAAAAGACACTCTTAACCAATCAAATTAGGAAGAGTAATGTGTCTGCACAAGTGAAGGCCATGTACGTAGGACATGGAGGTCTCTGACATTAGAGGAGAAATATTACTGAATTAATAATGATTAAAAGTGGAATCTCCTTAGGACGTGGTTTATTTTATGTTTAAAAACTGGGAATTCTCTAAGAGCAACAAAAGCTGTGAACAAGTAATTTGATCAGCACAAATTAAAACCATAGCTGGTCGCACAGAGGGCGAACTACTTGTTGAACGCAGAGATGTGGCTATACATCTATATCCACATACACACTCCGCAGGCGACCGCACAGTATGTGGCCGATGACACCCTGCTACCACTACCGGTCATTTCCTTCCCTGTTTCAATAGCAAACAGAGCGAAGAACAACGACTATAAACGAATATGCCTCCTTAAAAGCCTTAGTGTCTCTCATTTTATGTTCGTGATCCGTACGCGAAATGTACGTTGATGGCAGTAGAATAGTTCTGCACTCAGTTTTAAATTCAGGTTCCCTAAATTATCTTTATAGTGTTCTTCGAAAAGAACGTCGCCTTCCCTCCAGAGATTCCAATTTGAGTTCACGAAATATGTCAGTAATGTTTGCATATTGTTCGAAACTACCGGTAACAGATCTAGCAGACCGCCTTTGAATTTATTGGATGTTTTTCTTTATCGTGTGTACTGCGTACTACTACTCTGTATTCACAGGTTTGTTTTTATCCCACGCATTTACATTAACTTAATTTTTCTTTTTACATTTAGAGCCATTCATCACACCTACGAGAAATTTTGTCTTAGTCATTTTGTATCTTCCTACAGTCACTCAACGACGACACTTCCCCGTACACTACGCAAACATCAGCAGACAACAGGAGATTGCTGCTGACACTATTACCAGATCATCGTGTATATAAGAAATAAAGAGCTGTCCTATCACACATAAGTGCTCCTGTTGTGAGCCAGTTTACCTCTATAACTCATGTAAGACACTCTGTAATTTCTGACAGAAGTTTGTTCAAGGCTTCTGACATTGTACCACACAAGCGGCTTGTAGTGAAATTGTGTGCTTGTAGAATATCGTCTCAGTTATGTGACTGCATTCGTGATCTCCAGCCAGAGAGGTCACAGTTCGTAGTAACTGACGGAAAGTCATCGAGTGAAACAGAGGTGATTTCTGGCGTTCCCCAAAGTAGTGTTATAGGCCGTTTGCTGTTCCTTATCTACATACACCAAACATTTTTTGCGTCACCCCGGTTCCCAGAACTCCTGAAGATAGACGTTGACTGTGGATATTGTATCACAGACACAGTCCCTTTGACTTTTCAGAGATGTCACTAAACCCGCCCTAAGAAGAAGCAACCATGCATGAGCAGCGCCTACTAGACAGAGGGGGGTCTGACAGCTTATCAGTTCCAATCATTCTACTAGGAAGGTTCAAATGGTTCAAATGGCTCTGAGCACTATGGGACTCAACATCTGTCGTCACAAGTCCCCTAGAACTTAGAACTACTTAAACCTAACTAACCTAAGGACATCACACACATCCATGCCCTAGGCAGGATTCGAACCTGCGACCGTAACAGTCGCGCGGTTCCTGACTGAGCGCCTAGAACCGCTAGACCACCGCGGCTGGCTACTAGGAAGGAAGGACACTACCGGCCGAAGTGGCCGAGCGGTTCTAGGCGCTACAGTCTGGAACCGAGCGACCACTACGGTCGCTGGTTCGAATCCTGCCTCGGGCATGGATGTGTGTGATGTCCTTAGGTTAGTTAGATTTAAATAGTTCTAAGTTCTAGGGGACTGATAACCTCAGAAGTTAAGTCACGTAGTGCTCAGAGCCATTTCAACCATTTTAGAAGTACACGGCTCCTGTTGTCTGTAGTTCAACCATGCCTAGACGGTCAAAACCGCGGGTTCGATGGCGTCCGCATTGTTACTTTGTGCCACGAAGGGTCCTCAATAAGGGAAGCGATGTTGTGGGGACATGGAGGTGATACAGAGAGACAGGAACTGTCGATGACATGCCTCGCTCAGGCCATCCAAGGGCTACTACTGCAGTGGATGATCGCTACCTACGGGTTATGGCTCGGACGGACCCTGACAGCAACGCCACCATGTTGAATAATGCTTTTCGTGCAGCAACTGGACGTCGTGTTATGACTCAAACTGTGCCCAATAGGCTTCATGATGCGCAAC
This sequence comes from Schistocerca gregaria, assembly GCF_023897955.1. Lineage (NCBI taxonomy): Eukaryota > Metazoa > Arthropoda > Insecta > Orthoptera > Acrididae > Schistocerca > Schistocerca gregaria. Next base: position 622,830,131 of record NC_064920.1, read on the forward strand.
TTCACTCCCGACGTTCATGGAGAGGTCCATCTTTGCAACCACGACACCATGCACGTCGGTACAGTTGGGCCCAGCAACATGCCGAATGGACCGCTCAGGATTGGCATCACGTTCGCTTTTTCGATGTGTGTCGCATAAGCCTTCAAGCAGACAATCGTCGGAGACATGTTTCGAAGAAATCTGGGCAGGCTCAACGCCTTAGACACATTGTCCAGCGAGTTCAGCAAGGTGGAGGTTCACTGCTGTTTTGGTGTGGCATTAGCCCCCATCGTGCACATCTTGTGAATGACTTCCTTTAGGATATCGACGTTGCTCGACTAGAGTGGCCAGCATGTTCTCCAGACATGAACCCTATCGATCATGTCTGGGATAGATTGAAAAGGGCTAAAGGGCTGTTTATGAAGACGTAACCCACCAACCACTCTGAGGGATCTACGCCGAATCGCCGTTGAAGGGGGGGGGGGGGGGACAATCTGGACCAACAGTGCCTTGATGAACTAGTGGATAGTATGCCACGACGAATACAAGCATGCATGAATGCAAGAGGACTTGCTACTGGGTATTAGAGGTACCAGCGTCTGAATCCTCACCTCTGGAGATCTCGTTGTATGGTGTTACAACATGCAATGAGTGGTTTTCATAAGCAGTAAAGAGAGCGGATATGTTGAAAATATTTGGGAAAATTTGTAAAAGTGCTGAGGAAGGCAGAATGAGGCAACTGGGTCCCCGATTTTCAATCAGTGTCCTTTATATAGGAGTATATTACCCCTTTTTTGTACTCCGCTAGGAGTATTTTTCCGTTGGTTTCCTTCCTTTCCCTGCTCTAGATGAAAAGGACTGTATAGGTCAATAAAATTTTGATAGTTTACTTATGTGAAATTGAACTAACGAAAAGACACGTGATTTTACACCTCAGACCAGATTATCCGTGAACAAAAATTCTGAATGTGCTTCGGTACTAAAACATGTGGTCCCCACAACCCTACTGGTGATAAAGGACACACTTTGTAGCATATTTCTCCGTGTTACGTCACTCTATAAACTATGTTTTCGCCTCACACTAGAATTTTCGTGCTTAGTTTACCTGTACAAGTAGGGCAATTTTGAACCTCTGTATCCCGGAAACGGATAAAGTTATCAAGAAAATTTCCAATTTTGTCCAAGATCGGTATCTTAGGAATGTATCACAAAAATTTTAGGAATTTGATGTGAAAGCCGCCGTGAAGTCCGCGGCTCTGTTCTGGTACCCAACATACCATGTTTTTCCGGTTTTTGCAGGGAATTCCCATGAGCTAAATGGTGCCTCATAAGACCCTTAAGGCGTACCGCGATCTACATAAAATGCAAAAAGAGCCAACCGGTTTGCTGCATTTGCCTGATCTGGAGGAAGCAAGCAATAATCGAACTTTGACACTGTGCTGTAGGGCTATCCAAACACAGAACTGGAGGTATGAGATCTGGAAAATGCCTTTTTTACGCTCTGCATTTTAAAACATATTTCGTAGCATAGGCCGTCGCAAGGTACCGATGTTTTGGTAACGGTAGAATTGACCTCGAAATACGTGGCCTTGTTGCCAGGACGGTGACGAATGCATTCCAGAAGGAATTCTTGAAACAGTTTGGGCGACTGGAAAAGGTTATATCTGATAACAGGCCACAATTACGGTCGAGATGGAAAGGGGTATTGAGTTAACACAAGATCAGGCCTCTATTTATATCAACTTACTACCCTTCATTTAATATATCTGAGAGGACCATGAGAGAATTAAGATAACTCTGCCGATTACATTGCAGCAAAAATCATGCATCGTGGGTTGTGTTCCTCACAGACTTTCAGGAGGTGAACAATTTGGCACGTAGTGCAACAGGAATCACTCTGGTAACTGTACTGAAGAATAAGCCAGCTGTAGACAAGGCTACAGATATGTCCGAGTTCCTGAAACACCACACCAGCGGCGTAAAGAAGTGGCTGTGTCGGCAGAGATAAAAAATAAATAAATAAATAAAAGAAAACAAGAGCAGCCGTGGCAAAGAGGTAAGAAGGAATGGAACGGTATGCGGAAGCATGGAGCTATTGAATTAGGTCAGAAGATTTTGATACAGCCGCGTAGACTGTCTAGAAACAGTGAGGATTTCGTATATTATTCGTGCCAGTGTCGTAGTGGTGGAGACGCTCATGACAGGCAAATGTACGGGAGAACATCATGTCAGCAATATAAAACATTTTACGGAAAGACGTAAAATGTAAGAAAGGCATTGTGGGTAAGAATAAATGACACAATGGAATTGCTTCAAGTGAAATCAGGGTTAGCAAAGTATGTGATAATTCAAATTATATTACGATTTATTGGGAGTAAATGTAGGTGTTTGGAGAGAAGAAGCCAACTTGGGAATACAGTGCGCAGTTTTTTACGCGTAGTAAAGGTGAAAATGGAATGTAGTAAATGTGGAAATGGTATTAATGAGAATACGGAATATTAATCAAGTGCACAAGTTTTGCAAGTAGCCCTGTAAGACCAAATAGAAGGGAGGAAGGTACATACGTTATTAGAGGGCTTCGAGTACAAGGATGTGAAGGTACGTATGCGACTTCCGGAGAACCTGTATTTTTTGACACTTTAGTAAGTGAAAGAGAATATGAGTACTTTTGAGGGGAATAAAGATGATTTTTTTTATTTTCGCTGAGCAAGTGGCTCGATTTGACAAGTGAGGCTGAATATGGTGGTCCATGTGCAGAATGTGCGTCGTATTTTTCTTTATATGCTGTGGAAGAATGGGGTGCCGTCTTTTGTATATATGTTGAAGATTAGGGAGCAAGTGATCTGCCTTAGAAGTACTCAAGGGATGTGAAGAACGGAATGGTAAGTGGACTAGAGTAAAGTGGGTGCATGAACGTCTGTCCAAGGGCATAAACTTGATTGTAACGAGAGATTTGTGCAGAATAAGTACATGAATTTATTTTTTTCCATTTAAATGAAATGTGGTACCACCCACTGTGCATAGAGAGAAAGCTAATAAACACTGAAGATAAATACACACCGTCTACAACCCCACAAACGACAACGGAGGAATGTAGGGTAAACAGGAATAACCGAACCCGGAGGCAGCACTGCACATTTGAGAGAGTGAAGGAAAGAAAGATGGTATCGTATCAGCACAAGCGGCGTGAAGACAAGATATAACAATGTCGATAAAAGGTTGTTATGCTGTTGTTTTGTAAGATGTTCACAGGTATGAGGTAGTTACGCCGGACTAATGTTGACGAGAGGGGGACAAGCCCACCAATGGTACCCCAGACAATATGGGAATTGTGGAATGGTGAAAAGAATGAAAAGTATGTAAGTAGGCTGTTTAAGTTTTTTTATTGGTAACGCCGCCGCCACGTAGCGCTCTGTATGAAAATCACTGGCTGTGCCAGGTGCAGTCTGTGGCTGGTTTGCATTGTTGTCTGCCATTGTAGTGTTGGGCAGCGGCAGCTGGATGCTAATAGCGCGTAGCGTTGCTCAGTTGGAGGTGAGCCGCCAGCAGTGGTGGACGTGGGGAGAGAGATGGCGGAGTTTTGAAATTTGTAAGAATTGGTGTCATGAACTGATATATATATATTATGACTATAAAGGTAAATACATTGTTTGTTCTCTATTAAAATCTTTCATTTGCTAACTGTGCCTATCAGTAGTTAGTGACTTCCGTAGTTTGAATCTTTTATCTAGCTGGCAGTAGTGGCGCTCGCTGTATTGCAGTAGCTTGAGTAACGAAGATTTTTGTGAGGTAAGTGATTTGTGAAAGGTATAGGTTAATGTTAGTCAGGGCCATTCTTTCGTAGGGATTTTTGGAAGTCAGATTGCGTTGCGCTAAAGATATTGTGTGTCAGTTTAAGCACAGTCGTGTAAAATTGTTCTAAGGGGACGTTTCAGATATAAAGAAGATGTAAAGGTATGGAGACAAGCATGCAGAGTAGAAATACCAAGCACGGAAATGCAGGGTACCACATGACGGGTGACCATATCTTTTATTCTCTTTTGGAATAGGCAATAATTAACTAGAAAGTATATGTATACAGGTATTAACATGGGAAGCGCAAAGAATAGGTTGCACACATTTTCTGTTGACCAATAATAACGATACAAACTACCAATGTAATACTACTAAAAATGTGCTCATTTATAAGCAGATACATAAGATAAAAATTATTAAATTTTGTATAAAGTGTCAAACGACGTTAGGATAATGTAATAAGAATGAAAACCTAATAGAGACATATTGCAAATTTAATTGTACTTTGATGAATGTAATAACGTATCACAATATAGTAGTGATGAAAAGTAGGCTGAAGTTCAAGACATTAGTCAGGAAGAATCAATACGCAAAGAAGTGGGATACGGAAGTTCTAAGGAACGACGAGATACGTTTGAAGTTCTCTAACGCTATAGATACAGCAATAAGGAATAGCGCAGTAGGCAACACAGTTGAAGAGGAACGGACGTCTCTAAAAAGGGCCATCACAGAAGTTCGGAAGGAAAACATAGGTACAAAGAAGGCAGCTGCGAAGAAACCATGGGTAACAGAAGAAATACTTCAGTTGATTGATGAAAGGAGGAAGTACAAACATGTTCCGTGGAAATCAGGAATACAGAAATACAAGTCGCTGAGGAATGAAATAAATAGGAAGTGCAGGGAAGCTAAGACGAAATGGCTGCAGGAAAAATGTGAAGACATCGAAAAAGATATGATTGTCGGAAGGACAGACTCAGCATGCAGGAAAGTCAAAACAACCTTTGGTGACATTAAAAGCAACGGTGGTAACATTAAGAGTGCAACGGGAATTCCACTGTTAAATGCAGAGCAGAGAGCAGATAGGTGGAAAGAATACATTGAAAGCCTCTATGAGGGTGAAGATTTGTCAAACAGGAATCGATTTAGAAGAGTTAGGGGATCCAGTATTAGAATCGGAATTTAAAAGAGCTTTGGAGGACTTACGGTCAAATAAGGCAGAAGGGATAGATAACATTCCATCAGAATTTCTAAAATCATTAGGGGAAGTGGCAACAAAACGACTATTCACGTTGGTGTGTAGAATATATGAGTCTGGCGAGATACCATCTGACTTTCGGAAAAGCATCATCCACACAATTCCGAAGCCGGCAAGAGCTGACAAGTGCGAGAATTATCGCACAATCAGCTTAACAGCTCATGCATGGAAGCTGCTTACAAGAATAATATACAGAAGAATGGAAAAGAAAATTGAGAATGCGCTAGGTGAAGATCAGTTTGGCTTTAGGAAAAGTAAAGGCACGAGAGAGGCAATTCTGACGTTACGGTTAATAATGGAAGCAAGGCTAAAGAAAAATCAAGATAGGGAGAGACGTGTCATATATAATACGTACAACAAGCAAGAGGGAATAATAAGAGTGGACGATCAAGAACGAAGTGCTCGTATTAAGAAGGGTGTAAGACAAGGCTGTAGCCTTTCGACCCTACTCTTCAATCTGTACATCGAGGAAGCAATGATGGAAATAAAAGAAAGGGTCAGGAGTGGAATTAAAATACAAGGTGAAAGGATATCAATGATTCGATTCGCTGATGACATTGCTATCCTGAGTGAAAGTGAAGAAGAATGAAATGATCTGCTGAACGGAATGAACAGTCTAATGAGTACACAGTATGGTATGGTTTGAGAGTAAATCGGAGAAACACGAAGGTAATGAGAAGTAGTAGAAATGAGAACAGCGAGAAACTTAACATCAGGATTGATGGTCACGAAGTCAATGAAGTTAAGGAATTCTGTTACCTAGGCAGTAAAACAACCAATGACGGACGGAGCAAGGAGGACATCAAAAGAAGACTCGCTATGGCAAAAAAGGCATTTCTGGCCATGAGAAGTCTACTAATATCAAATACCGGCCTTCATTTGAGGAAGAAATTTCTGAGGATGTACGTCTGGAGTACAGCATTGTATGGTAGTGAAACATGGACTGTGGGAAAACCGGAATAGAAGAGAATCGAAGCATGTGAGATGTGGTGCTATAGACGAATGTTGAAAATTAGGTGGACTGATAAGGTAAGGAATGAGGAGGTTCTACGCAGAATCGGAGAGGAAAGGAATATGTGAAAAACACTGATAAGGAGAAGGGACAGGATGATAGGACATCTGCTAAGACATGAGAGAATGACTTCCATGGTACTAGAGGGAGCTGTAGAGGGCAAAAACTGTAGAGGAAGACAGAGATTGGAATACGTCAAGCAAATAATTGAGGACGTAGGTTGCAAGTGCTACTCTGAGATGAAGAGGTTAGCACAGGAAAGGAATTCGTTTCGGGCCGCATCAAACCAGTCAGTAGACTGATGACCAAAAAAAAAAGAGAGAGTGTTCTTACCAGCAGATAATATTTACTATGCTTTGTGCCAACATTAATTGTGCTTGCTTCTTTAGCGAAGCTGAGACTTGTCTTCCAGCGTTGTTGTTGAATGATCTAGAGGAGTGGTTTGAATGCAACAAGTTATACTTGACGAGGAGTCATATATGAGGTTTGGAGGGGCTCCATACGGACTGAAAGTAAAGGTCGTTGCAGCGTGGCCTGTTGCCAGGGGCGGAAAGTTTTCCTTAATTCCCACTTAAGGCCACGAGTGTTTTTACTCAATCTCTGTCAACACTGTCACACTAACAGTACGCTATCTGTGTGTCCCGTAGCCATTATGAAGCGATTGGCGAGAACGAGCAATGAATGGTATGTGACGACTCTGCAGTAGCAGGCATGAGTGTGAGCACTACACACTGGACATGCTGAGGTGAACTGGGGGCAGGTGATCGCTTCGCAGGAGGTCGCCCGCTCACTTGTATGGGGAAGCAGTGGAGTGTGGACAGTCAGCTGACCCACCGCTCGGCACATGCTTCGAGGGGATCAGTAGTGGCGAAGCCACAACATGGCGCCTGCAGCGTATCCTTAGGAGTGGAGCGGGGCGTGTCCTTAGCTGAACCAACAAGCAGCCATGCTACAACACAGTGTTGGCAACACAGTTGAAAACACTCCCCCGCGACAGGGCGGAACAATGCTAAGGCTTCGCATACACAGGAGAGGGGGGGGGGGGGGTTAAACAGACGCTATTCCTTTTGAAGGACAGCGAGCCAAGGGGCATACATCCATGATCAATTTTCTCCTAGCGAGGACCAATCCCCTGCTTTTAACCATACAATGCAGCTTTAAACAGTAAGCCATGTTCTGCCCTAGGTATATAGAGATAAAAATGTAACACGCTACTCTGTTAACATCACATGCTTTTTGTTCTCTGTGAGCCAGTTTTGTGTCTTCATGCATTTATACAATGATCATAACAGTTGCCAGAATGTAGAAGGGTTCCACATATGGTTGCACTACAATAAACTGGTCAAAACCTAATCCTGACAGAGCCACTCAGGTGCAAAAAGAAGAAAAAACAACCTGAGAACGTGTATGGGCAACGGTGAGACACTCACTTCGCCCCCTCTGTCGCTGTGAGAGATGTTGGAAAGCTGATTCCTAGATGGGCAACAGCCATGAAGGAAGGATGACTCTCCCATGCCCATGGCTCAAAGATGACTCGAATTAAATACATCTGACGACGAGTGAAGAGTATATGCTCTCCCCTTAAACTGGACTCCGTGCGTCAACATGACCTCATTTGCTAGTTCTGAATAACTGTTCACGCAAGTGTAATTCATACCAGGTGATGTGAGAGTATATGACATATTTGCTTATAAAGTGGTTATGGATTACTAGAGAGCTTGTGACATGAATCATATTATATTCATCATGTATCTTTCGCGCAATATGCACAGGCAGTAAAATTACGGTATTAGTACCGGCATAATTAGTAATTACAAATGTCATAGGTGTTTCCTCAGATTAAGATACCACTGAGTGTCAGTGAGAAATGCTTTGAGTGTACAATCACCGGTATAGGCTCCCACCCCATTCTATCCCAACCGGAAGGATCCCACATAGCTGAGGTTGACTGATCTTTTCCTGGGATGAAATATAAAACATTGCAGTTCATGAAATGTTCTTGCATATGTACAAATGTTCTTAATTACCTTTTTTGCACTATTCTATTACATACACTCTAGTGAACTGAGAATTCTCTGCTGTCGGACTTCAAATGACGAGTAAATGATTGATGACATGGCTCCACACTAGGAGCTAACAATTAATTGATATCAATTATTAAATGAAATCAAACACAAAGCGCATGAAATTTAAGGGGTGGAAGTATGAAGATAAAAGGATCGCTTAGACAATTGAAATGTGATAGAAATGTATTTATTTCAGTGTTGTCAACTCAAAGCAAAACAAAATTAAAAATCTCAGAGCGTGGAGACGAGTCAGTGACTACACACCATTGGTCCCTGGAAAGCGATAAGGTACCGTAGCTGCGGCAATTGGATTATTAAAAAGACATGCTCGCGGCCTCTCACCTGCAACGATCCAGATAAAACTGGTGTTGATTAAAATTATTAAAATTTTCTTGAAGACCTAGGGTTACACAGAGGTAATATGATGTACTGGGTGATGTGTGACTTCATCACTCCAGCAATAATACTCATGAGAACAGGACTAGTTTGAGTCTCGTAACAAATAAATACCCCACACATACGGTTATAGTTGGTGGGGACTTCAACCTTCCCTCGGTATGTTGGCAAAAATACTTGTTCAAAACCGGTGGTAGGCAGAAAACATCTTCCGAGATTGTCCAAAATGCTTTCGCCGAAAATTATTTCGAGCAGTTAGTCCACGAACCCACGCGAATTGTAAATGGTTGTGAAAACACACTTGACCTCTTAGCCACAAACAATCCAGAGCTGATAGCGAGCATCATGACTGATACAGGGATTAGTGATTACAAGGTCGTTGTAGCTAGGTTCAATACAGTTTCTTCCAAATCCATCAGAAACAAACGCATAATAATTTTATTTAAAAAAGCGGATAAAGTGTCACTAGAAGCCATCCTAAAAGACAATCTCCATTCCTTCGGAACTGACGAAGCAAATGGAGACGAGATGTGGCTCAAATTCAAAGATATAGTAGCAACAGCAATTGAGATATTCATACCTCATAAATTGGTAAGAGATGGAATGGATCCCCCGTGGTACACAAAAAAGGTCCGAACGCTGTTGCAGAGGCAACGGAAAAAGCATGCGAAGTTCAGAAGAACGCGAAATCCCGAAGATTGGCTAAAATTTACAGACGCGCGAAATTTGGCACGGACTTCGATGCGAGATGCCTTTAATAGGTTCCACAACGAAACATTGTCTCGAAATTTGGTAGAAAATCCGAAGAAATTCTGGTCGTATGTAAAGTACACAAGCGGCAAGACGCAGTCAATACCTTCGCTGCGCAGTGCCGATGGTACTGTTACCGACGACTGTGCTGCTAAAGCGGAGTTATTGAACGCAGTTTTCCAAAATTCCTTCACCAGGGAAGACGAATGGAATATTCCAGAATTTGAAACACGAACATCTGCTAGCATGATTTTCTTAGAAGTAGATACCTTAGGGGTTGCGAAGCAACTCAGATCGCTTGATACGGTCCAGATTGTATACCGATTAGGTTCCTTTCAGATTACGCTGATACTATAGCTCCCTACTTAGCACTCATATACAACCGCTCGCTCACCGATAGATCTGTACCTACAGATTGGAAAATTGCGCAGGTCGCACCAGTGTTTAAGAAGCGTAGTAGGAGTAATCCATCTAACTACAGACCTATATCATTGACGTCGGTTTGCAGTAGGCTTTCGGAGCATATAATGTATTCAAACATTGTGAATCACCTCGAAGGGAACGAACTATTGACACGTAATCAGCATGGCTTCAGAAAACATCGCTCTTGTGCATCGCTGCTAGCTCTTTATTCGCACTAAGTAATGGCCGCTATCGACAGGGGATCTCAAGTTGATTCCGTATTTCTAGATTTCCGGAAAGCTTTTGACACCGTTCCTCACAAGCGAATTCTAATCAAGCTGCGGACCTATGGGGTATCGTCTCAGTTGTGCGACTGGATTCGTAATTCCTGTCAGGAAGGTCGCAATTCGTAGTAATAGACGGCAAATCATCGAGTAAAACTGAAGTGATATCAGGTGTTCCCCAGGGAAGCGACCTGGGACCTCTGCTGTTCCTGATCTAAAGTGACCTGGGTGACAATCTGAGCAGTTCTCTTAGATTGTTCGCAGATGATGCTGTAATTTACCGTCTAGTAAGGTCATCCGAAGGCCAGTATCAGTTGCAAAGCGATTTAGAAAAGATTGCTGTATGGTGTGGCAGGTGGCAGTTGACGCTAAATAACGAAAAGTGTGAGATGATCCACATGAGTTCCAAAACAAATCCGTTGGAATTCGATTACTCGATAAATAGTACAATTCTCAAAGCTGTCAATTCAACTAAGTACCTGGGTGTTAAAATTACGAACAACTTCAGTTGGAAGGACCACATAGATAATATTGTGGGGAAGGCGAGCCAAAGGTTGCGTTTCATTGGCAGGACACTTAGAAGATGCAACAAGCCCACTAAAGAGACAGCTTGCACTACTCTCGTTCGTCTTCTGTTAGAATATTGCTGCGCGGTGTGGGATCCTTACCAGGTGGGATTGACGGAGGACATCGAAAGGGTGCAAAAAAGGGCAGCTCGTTTCGTATTATCACGTAATAGGGGAGAGAGTGTGGCAGATATGATACGCGAGTTGGGATGGAAGTCATTACAGCAAAGACGTTTTTCGTCGCGGCGAGACCTTTTTACGAAATTTCAGTCACCAACTTTCTCTTCCGAATGCGAAAATATTTTGTTGAGCCCAACCTACATAGGTAGGAATGATCATCAAAATAAAATAAGAGAAATCAGAGCTCGAACAGAAAGGTTTAGGTGTTCGTTTTTCCCGCGCGCTGTTCGGGAGTGGAATAGTAGAGAAATAGTATGATTGTGGTTCGATGAACCCTCTGCCAAGCACTTAAATGTGAATTGCAGAGTAGTCATGTAGATGTAGATGTAGATGTAGATGTAGATCCCTGTAGATCCATCCATAGCTGTTGATATATCTTTAGGGAGCATGGATGACATTTCCAGCTGTACCTATAGTTCTTACTTTATCTGCAGTAGATTGTATCAACTTCAGGTACCCCTTTGATTCCTCCTCATTCTGTGGATACTGGGAAGTCGTCATTTATACATAGCATATGGGATGCAAAAAAGAGACACCCTCAAGGTGCCATCAGTCCTTCAAACTTTCTCCCCTTTCTCACTCTCCTTCATCATTTCACCATTTCCAACATGTCGCTTTCGAATCGCTCCCGTGTGCTCTTCCATCCTCTCGCATATGAAGAGGATTGCTCTCTTCGCCCTTACATGGACTGGTGGTGTACTAAAAGCGTGGCATGGTGTCTAATATTGATGTACGTGAGAAATCTGCGTCTTCTTTGAACAGTGCGTAAGTGCGCCGTCAGTAAATGGTGTGAAAGCGTGATGAATCACAAGAAAAGCTATAATGACAACAGTGCACTGTGAACTGGATTAGCGTACCATAAAGCTGTGTACCACCGTAAGTGTGTAATCGCGGACTGGAGATGAACAACGTTAACTCACCATGAGCACTAAAAATTTGTTGGCCGCACTCAGGAAAGCCGCAGCTAGTGTCCGTACAGTCATGGAGAAATCGTGAAGAAGCACATGTAGTTATCTCATGATTTTCAGTTGTGAGTTCTGTAAGTTTACAAGAATCTCAAGACGTGCTCAGTGAAACATAGTGCATGCACACTCATAGTCATTTGATGCTTACGAGTTATCGATTTAATGTTTCTGCGTGAAACCTGTGGTACCAAATGAATTGTACTCACATGTATTTGTGAGAAACGTACAACACAAAGAAATATTGTCTTATTGTTACCCGTTCTGAAGTGTCACATGCGTAATTACATTCTGCTTATACAAAATTAGCTTTCTTTCTTTCGTTTCACTCGGTCTTTATTTATCTACTCGAGAGTTTAAAATTAGTGATAGTCTCAACAACTGACACTCTCCTATATGTTACCATCCTCAAGCAACAAAAGAAACTTTTTAATCGAGAGATCTACTGAAGTGGTTAGTACAAGAAGCGGGAGAAAAATCCCGAATTTGATACTTCCCTAAATGCTGGGATTGTTCCTACTACCAATCCACAATCGATTCCCTGCGCCATACTTGTCCACGGGAGCTGTTTCTCCATAGTTAGATGCTTCAATACTGACGAAATGTTCTATTCTGTCTTTCGAAAAGAAACCGGGCAAACTACTTGGTGAAGTTTTCGTGTGCTTTGTCATTATTGTTCTGTGACACTTACGTGATTTTTCTAATTATTTCAGGTGATGTGTGTTAAAAACTACCAAGTGTTGTGAACTTGTACGATTCATATCTTAAATACCTGTTACAAAAAATTTACTTTCATTGCCGCCAAAATTTTTTGAAACTTACCAGTGACATTCCTTTATTTGAGATATTTTTCCTTTGTAATATAAATAACATCCAGTTCAAAGGAAATTCAGTGGTATTCATTACGAATTCATTTTAAGGGAAGAACTCTAGAGGTTTTGGGCGTCCGAAAATGTACTCTTATTTCTGAGATTACTGTCATTAATATATTTGTTATAAAAATCCACTGCTGGTTTACCAGCAGAACAAAGACAGTAGCACCAAACGAAATACTTTTGTGAGATGAATGTTGTAAGTTCAGAATAATAGTTTGAAAATTTTGTAGGTTTACCAGCTACAAACAACGCAAGATTGTGACAAAAATGATCTGTTGTTAATCATGAAGTAAATACTTGCGTGAATTCTATACCATATCGTCGTCTGCTAGTTAGAAAGGCGTATCTCTTTCTCCGTAGTTTACTGTTGCACTTTCCCTGAGTTAATTATAGGTAAACTCTATTTTATTTTCCTGTTTCGTAATCAGGAGCTGTGCTGATATACCAGCAAAAACTACTAACTTGAAAGACAGGCATTAATTGTATATTACGTCGGTGTTTTGTAGAACAGGAGCCAACGGTCTTACGCATTGGTAAGAGCGGTTTCCTTCATATCACCGAAGTTAAGCACTGTTGGGGTTGGCTAGCAGTTGGATGGGTCACCGTCAGAGTCTGCCAAGTTCTGTTGGCAAGCGGGATGCACTCAGCCGCTATGACGTGAACTGAGAAGCTACTTGATTGAGAAGTAGCGGCACCGGTCCCCTCTTCCACTGAGCGACGTTTCTGGGAAATCGGGTTATCTCACTTGCCGTGTTCTGCTCGTTAGATGTTTTGATTGAGGTGCAGACCAGTGGCACACAGAGAGCCAGCTGTGCGGGTTGCCTACCCACCTGTGGGAAGTCGCGCTCCGCCGCCTGGTGGCAGAAGTGCAGGAAGTAGGTGCGGCCGGGCCCCGGGCGCGCCGCGTGCAGGAAGCCGACGCGCAGCAGCGGCGCCGCCGTGTGGCCGTCGCTCAGCAGCTCCAGCGTCGCGTCGCGCACGTTGAGAGGCAGCTGCACCGGTCGCTCCCAGTCCGTGTACTCGTTCTTCAGCGTCGAGAAGATCTCGTTCAAGTGGTACAGGTACGCGTTCCGCACGAACGTCCGCAGGATGCGGTCGCGCCGGCTCTCGTTGAAGCCGAACTCCAGATCCTGCCGCACGTCGTTCCATAAATTCGCACTTACATACATGAAAAACTATTTTGAAAAAAAAGGGCCAAATACCGTATCAAACGATTTCTCCAAAAGGAGATTACATAAACATTTGAAAAACCTTTGAATGTGCGGCAAATAACGTGCCGATTGAAAATTTAAAGTTCAGTTTTCAACTTAGAATTATAAACAATGGTAGAGGATATTTGTATAGTGGGTTAAGTAGACCGCTCACTCTGCTATTGTGTGGCCATCAACAAAGGAAGTAGCCTACAAAACTGTCGTTCGACAGATTCTTGAATGTTGCTTACAAGTATGGGATCCATACCATATATGACTGACAGAGTAAACGTTGGATTGCACGTAAGGGCCCTGTTTCTCGGTCTGCCAGTCTACAAGTTTTGAACTTAGCTATTTTCCTTTAGGAGGAAAGTAAAAGACCCTGTTTACAAGGAAATAACGACTACACCAGATAATATGAAATGATGTATTATTACACGGTAATTTCTGATGAAATTCTGGGACGTTTGCATCACTCTTTGCGCACAAAGAGTTGAAGCTTCTATTGAAGCGCTGGGCGGCAGTTTGAACCCAGGCTTTGTTTTCAAGCTCGTTCTGACTTCTATTTGAACCCTACTTACTTTCTCTGTTTCCCTCTTTACCTTTCTCTCTCTCTGTCTCGCTCTCTTCCCACCCGCCCTCGCCCCCCTCTCTATCTGTTTCTGAGCGTGTGTGTCTTCAGCTTTTATCTGTTAGGGTTGCCTTTTTTATAGTTCTTGCAATGTTTCTGATAGTGCATCACGGCATAAGGTAGTGTAACCGTTTATAGAGTGTTTCCCTTATACACTCCTGGAAATAGAAAAAAGAACACATTGACACCGGTGTGTCAGACCCACCATACTTGCTCCGGACACTGCGAAAGGGCTGTACAAGCAATGATCACACGCATGGCACAGCGGACACACCAGGAACTGCGGTGTTGGCCGTCGAATGGCGCTAGCTGCGCAGCATTTGTGCAGCACCGCCATCAGTGTCAGCCAGTTTTCCGTGGCATGCTGACCTCCATCGCAGTCTTTAACACTGGTAGCATGCCGCGACAGCGTGGACGTGAACCGTATGTGCAGTTGACGGACTTTGAGCGAGGGCGTATAGTGGGCATGCGGGAGGTCGGGTGGACGTACCGCCGAATTGCTCAACACGTGGGGCGTGAGGTCTCCACAGTACATCGATGTTGTCGCCAGTGGTCGGCGGAAGGTGCACGTGCCCGTCGACCTGGGACCGGACCGCAGCGACGCACGGATGCACGCCAAGACCGTAGGATCCTACGCAGTGCCGTAGGGGACCGCACCGCCACTTCCCGGCAAATTAGGGACACTGTTGCTCCTGGGGTATCGGCGAGGACCATTCGCAACCGTCTCCATGAAGCTGGGCTACGGTCCCGCACACCGTTAGGCCGTCTTCCGCTCACGCCCCAACATCGTGCAGCCCGCCTCCAGTGGTGTCGCGACAGGCGTGAATGGAGGGACGAATGGAGACGTGTCGTTTTCAGCGATGAGAGTCGCTTCTGCCTTGGTGCCAATGATGGTCGTATGCGTGTTTGGCGCCGTGCAGGTGAGCGCCACAATCAGGACTGCATACGACCGAGGCACACAGGGCCAACACCCGGCATCACGGTGTGGGGAGCGATCTCCTACACTGGCCGTACACCTCTGGTGATCGTCGAGGGGACACTGAATAGTGCACGGTACATCCAAACCGTCATCGAACCCATCGTTCTACCATTCCTAGACTGGCAAGGGAACTTGCTGTTCCAACAGGACAATGCACGTCCGCATGTATCCCGTGCCACCCAACGTGCTCTAGAAGGTGTAAGTCAACTACCCTGGCCAGCAAGATCTCCGGATCTGTCCCCCATTGAGCATGTTTGGGACTGGATGAAGCGTCGTCTCACGCGGTCTGCACGTCCAGCACGAACGCTGGTCCAACTGAGGCGCCAGGTGGAAATGGCATGGCAAGCCGTTCCACAGGACTACATCCAGCATCTCTACGATCGTCTCCATAGGAGAATAGCAGCCTGCATTGCTGCGAAAGGTGGATATACACTGTACTAGTGCCGACATTGTGCATGCTCTGTTGCCTGTCTCTATGTGCCTGTGGTTCTGTCAGTGTGATCATGTGATGTATCTGACCCCAGGAATGTGTCAATAAAGTTTCCCCTTCCTGGGACAATGAATTCACGGTGTTCTTATTTCAATTTCCAGGAGTGTACTATTTTTCTCTGCCGGCCGCGTTGGTCTCGCGGTTCTAGGCGCGCAGTCCGGAACCGTGCGACAGCTACGGTTGCAGGTTCGAATCCTGCCTCGGGCATGGATGTGTGTGATGTCCTTAGGTTAGTTAGGTTTAAGTAGTTCTAAGTTCTAGGGGACTAATGACCACAGCAGTTGAGTCCCATAGTACTCAGAGCCATTTGAACCATTTTCTTTTTCTCTGTATAGTGCGGACATTTTTAATGTAGCAGTTGGCTGCGTACCAAATTAAACGAGAACAAAATATGACTTGCTTGCCTCTGGCAGGTCTAGCCGTCAATAAGCGAGATTTGTGCCGACACACGGTAACAGCGATTGCCTTATTCGGGGTCGTCGGAATCATGCTCGAATCCCTTTATGGATCTGAAACAGCCTCTTCACTCACCTCAAAATAAACTAAAACCAATGAGCAGCGCACACATAATGGCGTAGTGGCTACCAAAATTATTTGTTAAGGTTGACGTTGTGTAAACGACGCAGCACAGGCGCGATCTCTTCTGGTGTCTTAGTCATCGTCCAAAATACTCTTATCTAAGACTGCTGCGGTAAAATGTCCGCTCAATAAGTTTTCAAAATAGGCTATGGCTGGATTTCAGTATTTTAAATCTATGTCTATTTTAGTTGGATGGTGGTTTTGGGCTATTAAGTAGTCAGAAAATGTCATATGCAGGTTTTACTTTTTAAGAGTCTAAGGTATTCTGAATACCTTCTTTTGAAATTTCTGTATCTCTGTTCTGTACATTATTTGTTCACGACTACCTGATTGAGTGTACAGGGAGATGTGAGGAGCGAGAAAGCAAGCTCTCCCCACTGACGCCAACACTTAAGAGGACTGTGGGGAAAGTGACGGTGCAGATGCAACCAGCTGCACTTTCCTCACTGGGCTGGCACCCCCCCCCCCCCCCCCCCCCCCCTTGTGCATAATTCTTTCGCACGACAACTACTTTATACTGGCTACTGTACACGCAGAGGCCGCACGAGGTAGCCTTGTCACAGTCAGCGCGGCTGCCCCCGTCGGAGATTCGAATCCTCCCTCGGGCATGCGTGTGTGTGTTGTCCTTAGAGAATGTTAGTTTAAGTTAGACAAAGTAGTGTGTAAACGTACATACCGATGACCTCAGCAGTTTGGTCCCATAGAACTTTCCACAGATCTACAAATTTTTACACACAGAGGTATTGTATTAGTAGATCGCCAATGTTGGCTGTGACTGAACACAAAGCATGTTTGGACCAGTGTTCAGTGACTTCTATGAACCTCCATCTACCCAGAACCAGGAAGCTCTTGGTCAGAAAGACGTGAACAAAGAGTGCAAGCCGCTGCTGCTCTAAATGTGCTGATTGCAGTTAGTAGGTGGCACAGCATTCTGACGTCATGGTCACTTCTCAGTGAGCTGTTATTACTACCGGTTCGGCAAGAAGCGGAGTTACTGAAATGTCAACACACCTGCTCTTGTCACTTATAAGCACTGACCGACCAGCTGGCAAAGGATACTTAGTGGGCAACGACTGTGGAGTGGGCTACCACTGTGTGGTCTGGAGAAGCCTGATTGCTCTGTTATCGTCTGCTAATGCTGTAGTCAGTGTCTGTCGTCTCACGGATTCTCCTGCCAGACAGTCCTACACCAGCTGTAATGGTCTGAAGGACACTTAACTAGAAACAACCAGCCATACATGGGGGGCTGGGGTTCATTACAGAGATGCCATCACTTCTGTCACTAGCCGCTGCTTAGGCAGGTCAGTGACAGCCTACATCGGCAGGAACTGATGCAGCACCAGCCACGAGACGGGGACGCCCCGCTCTAAACTGCGCAGAAATCCGAAGGCTGCGAGCAAGGAAACGACAGCACATTGCCACTGAAGACAGGGGGTTCGACCCACCATTCCAAGCCCCAGCTTGATGTACAAGAGAAATAAATAAACTAGTTCTGAGTAGTGGCTACATTTGATCCAGCTTACGACTAGTGGATCAGCACACCCTGGGTAAAGGCATCAGAATGGCCACTTTGACAAATGTGTTTGTTATC
Source organism: Schistocerca gregaria (assembly GCF_023897955.1). Classification (NCBI taxonomy): domain Eukaryota; kingdom Metazoa; phylum Arthropoda; class Insecta; order Orthoptera; family Acrididae; genus Schistocerca; species Schistocerca gregaria. Next base: position 622,848,113 of record NC_064920.1, read on the forward strand.
CTCTACTCTCCAGTGAGATCGACGCTATCTATCACCAGATGGAGTTTGCTTCACAGATGTCATCGCCTCTGTAATTAGCCACTGCTGGGACAGACTGCCAGTATGCCCTAACTCTGCATAGCTGTGACTGCACTAATGCAGCACTGGCCACCAGACTGGAATACTAACTGTGTAAGGTCGCCCTACTCAGACAGCATTGAACCATAAAGGCTATGGGTGCGGAAACGACAACAGACTGCTGCTGAAAACTGTGGCTTCACGAGCCTATGCGCCAGCTGTATATACAAGAGAAATCAATCAAGTACAGTAATTTTAACCTTAGTGAGGCTAGATCGGATTCTGCTTGCCTCCAGTGAACCTTCACACGCTGAATAAGGGCATCAGAATTGCTGCTGTGTCAAATCTGTTCCTGATATTCAACTTCCAATGACGACCAACACCACCTGGAATTCACGTCACAGACGCCATCGCTTCTGTTGTTAGCTGTTGCTGGAGCATGCTTCTGGCACACCCTGTTGCGGCATTGACAATGCAGTCTGCAGCGCTTACTGTGTGAGATTTCTCCGCTCTAGAACTCAATGAGCCTTGGAGGATGTTGGCGATGAAACGAGAGTCCCGCAGTAGTCTGTGGATTCGACCCACCCCTCACGCTTCCCAAGTGGTCGTAAAAAAGGTAAAAATCAAAAACGTAAAATTGGTCCGTAGTAGGCTGTAATGTGATTTACTATTTAATCGTGCGATTCACTAATTTCGATTACTTGTCACTGTCAAACACAATCACATCGTAACTGAGAGGAGCTGGAGCAACAAATTACTAGCTGCTGTCAATTACCATGCGGTTGTGCTTGAAAATTACAAGTAGCTTAAATTAGTGAATCGCACGATTAAATAAAAATAACATTATAGCCTATTACAGACCACGTTTACGCGTATTGAACATCTGGAAGCTGTAAATCCCCATAATACAAAAATTTTGAGATACCAATCAACTAGTTCCTAGAGTTTCTCGTGCTTCCTGCTAACAAAACTGCCCACCCTGAGTAAAAGAGTCGGAACGGCGGCCTTGACAGGTCCGGTCCTGATCTTTCACACTCCAATGACATCTACACCAACCACCACTGACGACGCCGCTGTCATAGTGACTGACAAGATTTGCAGAGTTAATCAGACGGCAGGCGGAGTGAAAGTGCACTTACCTGCGCGCTGAGGTCGAGGTAGGATTCGGTGGTGGTGAGGCCGAAGAGCAGGTCGCGGTCGGGGAAGTCCGCGGCGGCGGCGGCGGCGGGGGAATCCCCGTCGGCGGCCAGCCTCCAGGCGGGCGCCGCCTCCTCGGCCGCGGCCCGCGTCGCCGCCTCCGCCGCGGCTGCCGCGGCCTCCGCCGCCTCCGAGGAGGCGTCCGCCGGCGTGAGGAAGGGCGCGAAGCCGGGCAGGAAGCGCGGGGCGTCAGCTGGCACGGCGAGCAGCGCGGCCAGCGGCAGGTCGCGCAGGCACGGCGCCAGGTCCTCGGCCAGCAGGTCTCCGTGGCAGCCCGTGTGCTCGGCCACGCGCCGCTTCACCGCCAGCGGGTCGCGCTGCACCGCCCACGGGCTCAGCGCCGACCCCGACAGCAGCACCACGCGCCGCACCAGCTCTGCAGGCACACTCGCCGTCACTTCGCCTCTATACGGGGCCTCCGTCGTGACTGATACATCAATACGACCGTCTACTTGTTATCGTCCAACGCGCCCCAACTTCCACCAACTTCTACATCCTGAAACGAATCTTTACTCTTGTGATATCTGGTCTGATGTCGACACAGCTCTGCCATATGAATCTTTCGATGCCATTCTTATTCTAGGGATATTTGTTTAGATTTACAGTATTTATTTGCTATGTGTCACTTTGTGATTCCATTTTGGATGTTTCGTAGCTCTTTTTAGAAACTTCATATATCATATTGTACTGTCTCCATTATACGAGGAGCGATCAATCTTTCTTTCAATTGTGTCTTTGTCCCGCAATGTCCGCAGGGTCGGCGTGGTTACAACGGATTTGGCAAGGTTAATTTAAAGGGGTGGCCGGATGCCCTTCCTGCCGCCACCACATACCCCCCAGGACGGAATCAGTGTACCCCAGCTGTTTGCGCCTAGTGTAAACTATGATATAATGCCGAAGTGTTACAAATGTCTGCGTGTCGTGTAACTGAGGCGGGATGTGGGGACCAGCCCAGTACTCACCTAACGGAATGTGGAAAACCACCTAAAAACCACATCCAAGCTGGCCAACACACCGGCACACGTCGTTAATCCACCAGGCGGATTAGATCCGGGGCTGGCGCTACAACCCGAGTCCAGGAAGCAGCGAATTGGCGCTCTCGGCTAACCTGGTGGATTATACGAGGAGCGATCAATATGTAATGTAGTACATTTTTTTTCTCGGACAATATCGGTTGACAAAATGCGAAATTTATTGTGGGACGTTGTAGAATAGTCCCAATTTAGTCCCTATAGTTTGTCTGCCCCTGGTACCTGAGTGGCCAGTGCGACGGAATGTCATACCTAACGGCCCGGGTTCGATTCTTGGCTTCGTCGGAGATTTTCTTCGATCAGCTGCTGGGTGTTGTGTTCTACTTATCATCATTATTTCATCCACATCGACACACTAGTCGCCGAAGTGGCATCAACTCGAAGGACTTGCACCAGGCGACCGGTCTACTCGACGGGAGGCCCTAGCCGCATGGCATTTCCATTCCCTATAGTTTCATGAAGTTCCGATAGGTGGCGACGATTAGATACCCTTCAAAATGGCGAGCGGAAAACCAGAGAATAGCAGATTTTCGTCGGCACTCTGAGATTATCTACGGAGACATGTCAATGAACAAAATCACGGTGAGTCGTTGGGCGAGGCGTGTGGCATCATCGCAACAAGGTCGCAAACCTGAGCGATCTCCCGCATGCTAACCGACCGCTCACAGATGATTCCTGCAATACCGGAAAGTGCACACACACTCTTCCGAGACTGTTGACGGATCACAAACACCTCTCTAACACACTCGTCCAACACCACGGATACTAAAAGGTGTGTGTCCGCTGGGGTCCTCGGCGCGTAGCAGATAACCATAAACAGTGACGAAGTACAACTGTGCGGAACTGTTTGCGTGTTACAAGGCTGTTCGAGACAATTTTTTGTCGAACGTCGTCACAGGCGATGAAACAAAACGGCAATCGACTGAGTGGCACCACAGAAAAAGTTCAAAGCCCTGTCCTCAGGCGGCGAAGTATGGGAACCTGAAGATGTTCTGTTTGGTGTCCTCCCTCATAGTGCAAATATTAACTGGGAAATGTATAGAACTGTCCTCAGAGAAACGAAGAAACGACACAAAAATGCAAACGAACGTCTTTTACACGACAACGAGAGGCGTCACACGAGTCTGCGCACCAGAGATAAGTTCACAAAACTTCATTGCATTGTTTTTCTTCATGCAGCCTACAAGCGGTATCTCGCACCTTCCATTCTGTTTGGCCATTTGAAGCAGTACGTGGGTAATGGGGAGGTTGTTGATGTTGCAAGACATTGGCTCCGATATCGACCGGTGGCGTGGTACTATGCGTGGGTACAGGTCATCCCAGTAAGGTGGCGTATCCGAGCCCCCAGCCTTGCGGTCTAATGCCCTGCTTCCAGAGCTGGAAGACGTGCCGGTCCCCGGCTGATTAGTGTCGAGGTCCGGTGTGCCGGCCACCCTGTGGAGGGTTTTAAGGCGGTTTCCCATCTGCCTCGGCGAATGCGGACCGGTTCTCCTTTTTCTGCCTCAGTTACCATAATTACTGTATCAAGCAAGCATTTGGGGTTACACTCGTCTGGTATGCGACTTCCCTGTTCCCAGGTGGGGGAGGGGGGGGGGGGGAGGGAGCACTGGGGGCCGAACCGCACAATAACCCTGGGCTCAGTGTGGGACGGCGGTGGGGTGGGTGGACTGCTGTGTCCTGTTAAGAGGATGTGAACCACTGAGGGCTACGGCGGGACGAAGCCTCTCCATCGTTTCTAGGTTCAAATGGCTCTGAGCACTATGGGTCTTAACATCTATGGTCATGAGTCCCCTAGAACTTAGAACTACTTAAACCTAACTAACCTAAGGACAGCACACAGCACTCAGTCACCACGAGGCAGAGAAAATCCCTGACCCCGGGGAATCGAACCCGGAAATCGTTTCTAGGTCCCCAGTTCAATACACAATACGCAAAGCTGGCGTTACACTGATTGGAATTATGTCGCAAAATAGTCTTTTATAGGCAAAAGGCTTGGGAATAATATGATGTATTGAAATCCTGAAGCCCTGCGGTATTAGTGGTCACGTGAACATTCTCACACTTATTAAGGAGGTTCTGGATGTCCACACAGCACAGGATCGTGGTATTGTAAGGGCGGCAACGGTAGACCGTACAGCTACCACAGCCTGTGAGCCGAGACATGTTAACACGAACTGTCGTGAACCAATTACTTGCACTGGGACGTCAGGCACGCACACCTCTTGCCCGCCTTCGTCTCAAGCCACAGCATCGGTGTGCATGGCTCGACTGGTGCTGGCAGACACTCACTTGGAATGTGGAATCGCGCACCACGGTCTTCAGCGATGAAAGCAGATTCTGTCTGTAGGTACGCGACGGTCATTTGTCTATGCGACGTAGACCTGATGAGCGCTAACTCATAGAGTCAGTTCGTCCAAGACAGACTGGCCCCAGACCAGGCCTTATGGTGTGGGGTGCAATAAGCTACAGCGCTCGTTCACTTTTGGTGTTTCTGGAGCGGACGCTAACCAGCGTTGGGTACGTGCAGAATGTTGTTATAGCCGTTCTTTCGCTGTTCTTGCAACGCGGAGTGACGTGCTGCTCAAACAGGATAATCCTCTCCTACAAACCACCTGTGAAACTCAGCGTGCTCTGCAAGACGAGTAGCAACTTCTCTGGCCAGCAGGATTTCCGGACTTGTCCCCAATCGAGCACATGTGGGACATGATTCGTGCGACTACGGAACCAACAACTCTTACAGAACTACATGAACAGATAGAGCAGGCGTGGCATAACGTATTTCGGGACAGCATTCGTCATCTGTGCGATCTACAAAGAATCAATAGCCACGATCGCACAGATATTTCTATGTTTGAAACAACCGGTTTCGACAGAATTTTCTGTCATCTTCAGGTCTTAAAAATCTTTTTGTTATGAACCGTATTCATGTTACGTTGGACCTTATGCTATGTTGTCATGTGGATAAAAACCAGCACATTACAAAAGGACTGTCATAACTAAAACATTTAAAAATGTAAAGCATCTTGCGCAAACGGCCCTGTCCATATATCTGTCATTCACAGAGGCTTATTACATCACTGAAACACAGTACACAGTAGCGCATCTGTTTACATAAGCTGCAGTATCCCGACGAGTCAGGTTCAGTCGACCACAATTTGAAAGATCTTTTAACAAACTGATTTTTCTTAATTTTTTAGAAACAGATTACTTTGTTTGTGAACAACAGAAACACTTTTTTCTTATTTAAAAGCCTATATTTTGTTGCGTGGGCAATACTTCCCAACAGTGTTTCTAACATCTCGAATCTTAAGTGTTAGAAAAGATTTTCTTGCTCTGTCATTTCGCTCTGAAAAATTTGCTTCGTCATTTACATCAAAAATAATGTTCAAGCAAAGGTTCTGTGTAGTTATACCTCATTTCTCAACAACAACAAAGGATTTATACCAGTTGTGCCTTCAGTGGCGCACACCAGCCATCGTTGACCAGCATGTTGTGAACTCCAAAAATAGTCGGGGAATTATGCATAACTCCATGAAGATCCATTGCCATCACAGATGCATGCATGTAGGTTTCATTCTGTTTGTGTCGTTCACGTGTGGCAAGTGCTAGGTAGTTTGAAAAAAAGAAAATGGGTGTCTTTCACAGACCAAAAGAAACTAGATATTCTACATCTCTACGGAGAACGCAGAGGAGAATAGTTGAATCTTAGGCAAAAAGCTATTCAACAAGAATGATGATCTAGTGAATGTGCAAAAGAATTGCTGTAGGAAGAGCATTGGAATATTACGCAGAGGAAAAGAGCAAACCTGCAACGAGTAGGCCGAAGAAAATACATGTTGCTAATAAGTCAGATATTTTATGTGAATGTAGGCTGTTCCGGTGTATCCTGCTGATGAAATCTTCTCGGGCTTCCATCCGGGCAGCTGCGTCGAAAACTTCTATCCTTATCATCTGTCATTTCATTGGAAGATTAATTAATGTGATTGCGGAAGACGCAGCGCTGTTCAAATGTTTTAAACAGGTGAACTGCTACAGGTGGCAGGAACATGGATAACTGCATTTTAAGCGTCAGCTGTGGGAAGTACACTTCATTATGTACCGGTTTCAGTAGTAGCGACCATCATCACAGAAATTAAACAGAGAATACTTTAACTGAAATAAATCCTCACGTTTCTTTCATATTCGGGTGTGAGTTATTATGACGCCAAGTGTATAGTGCTTAGAGTCATGGTGTAGTACGTATGGTCTTGTAAACATCTTGTAACTTTGCAAACTTTCAGTTCATCTGAAGGAAAGATGAACTGGTTATCAACCTAATGAGCTGCTTTTTCTTCCTGTGGTGACAGTCACTACCACCGAAAACAGTATAACAATAAAGAACAGCTGCTGGCTGGAATGCAGTTCTTCAGCCATGCTACTCTGTCACCCTCTTATGATGAGAGATTAGTTCAACAGGTTCTATCTTCAGAGGATTCTCTTTATCGACGAAGCTATCTTTACAAACAATGCAGCAGGAGTGGGCCTAAAATTAAATTGAACCATGTGGGACATCCTTCGTGCTTGCCCCCAATCATTAAAATTTTCTTCGCTTTCAAGACTGTCTGCATTAGGCACCACAACCTTTTGCATTCTGTTTGTTAAGTATGATACAAAACAGTAGTGCTTGAAGCCTTCAAATTAAAAAAAACTTACTTTTTCAAAGTAGGAACGTGATCTACGCAAACAAACTACTTTTAAATATCCAAAAAAGCCCAACTGGCGGTATTTTATTATTTAAGAGTAGCAATACTTGGTGAGTGAATGTATAAACCGCATTTTCAGTTCTACACATGTAAAAGAATGTCTATTCAGATTTCGCGCCAGTCGCTTAAGTGTGGTGCTAGTAGCGGCACTATGAAGGTGTAAATAAAGTTTAAACACGCGCTGTATCGGCGTGAGCGCTAGTTACCTTTGAGACTGCACGTGGTGGCTTGAAGTCAAGAAAGTCTTTAAGGCAAAGGGATGCCATTATCAGCACTTCACTGAGTACGAACGAAGTTGTGTAATTGTCCTGCGAGAAGCTGGATTTTTCTTCTGTGGTATTGGACAAAGATCTTCCGGGAATTAAGTCACTGTACATGATTGCTGGCAGTGGTGGTTACGAGAACGTCCAGTCACAAGAAGACTGCACTCTGGATGTCCACATGGCACTGCCGAAAGGGAAGACTATCGTTTTCGGTTTGTGGCTTATAGCTCAGCGTACTGCAGGAGCAGAAAATCGAAGGTGACTGTCTATCGAACAGTCATAAGGCCGGACCAAGCGAGGTGGCTCAGTGGTTAGCACACTCGACTCGCATTCGGGAGGACGACGGTTCAATCTCGCGTCCGGCCATCCTCATTTAGGTTTTCCGTGATTTCCCTAAATCGCTCCAGGCAAATTCCGGGATGGTTCCTTTGAAAGGGCACGGCCGACTTCCTTCCCTAATCCCATGAGACCGATGACCTCGCTGTTTGATCTCTTCCCCCAAACAACCCAACCCAACCCTCATAAGGCCGGTGGTAATGTATGGCTACGAAACATGGACAATGACTGTAGCATAAGAAGAGATCTTGAGAAGATGGGAGAGGAAAATACCAAGAAAGATTTTTGGAGCCGTGTATGAGGTGGGGCAATGGAGGGTAAGGAGAAACAAGGAATTGGAAGAAATGTATAGAAATCCTGTAAAGCGAATGTCGGAGCATTGAGCTGTCAAAAAGATTCACACGGGAAATCCAGGTGGCAAAAGGAGGAAAGGGAGAGCCCGGTATTGATGGCTGGAGGACGTGCAAAATGATTTGAGAAAAACTGAAGTCAAAAGATGGAGGAAACGAGCACAAAATCGTCAGGATTGGGCTATGATCAATCAGAGAGGCCAAGGCCCTAGATGGGCTGTAGCCGCAAGTAAGTAAGCAAGTAAGTAGTTTCTACTTAAATGTGAGTCTTGTCTTGAGTTCATTATTTTTCCGAATATTTTGGGAAAAGACGTCAGTAAGGAAATGGAAATACCAAGAAAGATTTTTGGAGCCGTGTATGAGGTGGGGCAATGGAGGGTAAGGAGAAACAAGGAATTGGAAGAAATGTATAGAAATCCTGTAAAGCGAATGTCGGAGCATTGAGCTGTCAAAAAGATTCACACGGGAAATCCAGGTGGCAAAAGGAGGAAAGGGAGAGCCCGGTATTGATGGCTGGAGGACGTGCAAAATGATTTGAGAAAAACTGAAGTCAAAAGATGGAGGAAACGAGCACAAAATCGTCAGGATTGGGCTATGATCAATCAGAGAGGCCAAGGCCCTAGATGGGCTGTAGCCGCAAGTAAGTAAGCAAGTAAGTAGTTTCTACTTAAATGTGAGTCTTGTCTTGAGTTCATTATTTTTCCGAATATTTTGGGAAAAGACGTCAGTAAGGAAATGGAAATATAATTTTTCATATAAAGTGGTTTAACAATGCCGTATGTGAATCTGTGTGAAATATTCCCTCTACCAGTGATGTATTACTTTCCAGTTACAATAAATTCACAGAATTCTGTTTCGAATTCCTTTAACACTACGGTGCAGTAAGAGGAAGAAAGAGATATCAGGACGACAAAGAAGATGACGAAATAGGAGGAGAAGCAGAATTTTGTTAGGAAGACAAATCGCAGCTAAGGAAGCAGTGCAGAACAGTGAACAGAACACTGGCTGCGTCCTCTGACGGAGCAGCCTCATTTGGGAAACGCGACGCTGCTTGTGACCCCTTGGCCTGTGGTCGCGTTTCTCAGTTCCACCGGAACCAAGTTCGCCCCGCGCGATATGATATCGACAGCTCGAGGCCGGTGCTAAAGTAGCGAGCGCGTCTAATAGACGGCGGCCTCCATCAGTATTCTGGCGCGGGCGCCGACCCTACTGGTTTATGGGAGTAATGGAGCGCGCTGTAATCTGCAGCTAACAAGCAATTGCACGTGCTCGCTGTGCGCGGGGCGGCGGCGGCGGGGAAAGAGGCGTCTCGTCTCCCCGCCGTTCCTGATTAATATCCGGCGGGCGCACCGCCTGCGCGCATCCGCCGATGCAATATTCACCACCTGAGCTCGCCGTTCGACCCGAGCCGCTGTCTTCCCTTATTGCCGAACAGCTGATGCCCCTGAATGTTTCATGGATCTCCTCCTCTACTCAGTGCGAAATGCGTGTCGGCGCCGACGCGCATTGCTCGCGGCTTAGGCTGCGTTCGCAGTTCCACAGACAATGGTCGTCAGACGTCGTAGCCAGAGCTCGCCCGATTACATCGGCCGACAGCTCAGCCACACTGCGTCCGATCTGCTTCGTCAGTTTTTGCCGGGATCTAGAAGGTTACGTTTGGTTAGGTCAGAATCTATTTTATGTCTGTAGTAGCATTGGTTTTCACTTTCAACGGTGAGTCGGAGACCACAGCGCCTCTGTGGTTGCAGACGAGAGCTACAATGCGACTTTTGTTCTTAAAAAGATGCCGATTGCATGTGAAAGATCTTTATCTATCTCGAAAACAACCTGGTGAGTACTGTTACTTGCCTGTTTATTTACAACGTGTTGTATTACACACTATTTCCAATACTGCATGGATGTATTGCGTGTGTGTGTGTGTGTGTGTGTGTGTGTGTGTGTGTGTGTATAGTGTAAGATTGTGTTGATGATGATGATGATGACGATTTTAATTCGCCTAACTCCGTGTGTTTGACTGTACCACGACCTATAGTTCCAGATAGATTACGTGTTCTAAAATCGAGATGTAAGTTCATAAACATCAAAACTTTATATTAAATGACTGTATTAAAATTATCTAATGTACTAAATTAGTTAAACAGTAAAGTTATCGCATTGTCAGAAGAATAAAAACTAAATAATCACTAGCGATAAAAAGTGGACCACCAGTGTATCTGATATTGCTTTTTTGGATGTTACGTGCAAAAACATGTTTTTCTGGGAGGTTTCTGATGCGAGACACTTATATGCCTTAAACTTGTACGAATCGCTTCAAACGCTGTACGGAGCTAGACAAAAGGATGAACTCTAAACGAATATTTTTTTCATTTCGATAATCCTATCTGTTCTAGAGATACGAATGGAATGCAAGGAAACGGTTTAAAGCGATTCAGATTTTATGAGGAGATAGACAAAAACATGTAATTAATGGTGTCCTGTTGCTAAACAAGGACATTGGCTCAAAGTATGATAATCAAGATCTTTACGCTAGCACCTCTCTTCCCCTTGCCGGCCAAATACTTGCAGTTAAAACTTTTTCCATCATCAGGATTGGAACCTGCTTACCTCCGGGTCTAGCGCCTCCGCACAAGCTTCCGTTAGCGACCCGTTTTCAATTTATTTATTTGTTTTTTTTTTTTTAAGGAACTACCATTTTTTATCGTTATCTTTCTCGGCATTTCGTCTGGGTGGAAGTCGCCTGTACAAGTTTATCACTGAATGCTTTATTCCGTTTTTTTTTATTACAGAGGGCAGTCAGCCGGCAGCGTCGTCCACGGAGGCGGATGTAGTGAAAACTGTATACTCTAGCCTCAATTATTTTAATTACCAGACAAGTTTTACGAATATATGAGGTGAAAGGAGAAACACTTTGTTACATAATCGAGATGATTCGTGGCGACCTTGAAAAGCAAGATTGCAGACACTGTTTGAATTTATTTGTAGTTGTGTAGATATAGGTCAATTATCCTTCAATGGCTGCCTTTCAGAATACGTGTGAAAGATATTCTGAAAAATGGAAAAACGCCACTTTTGCTCACCACTTCATGTAACAGAATCACCATCCTGCTGACATAGAAATGCAGTAAGTAGTAATAATAATCTGTAGACAGCTAACGTCCACCTGTAACACCGAAAATGCAGATGAAATACCTCTTGCACCATTTCAAAATTTTTGCCGTTTGATATCCGTTGATAACTTGTACTGTACTTCTGATTCTGAATGTATAAGCTGTATTACAGAAACAATATTTAACAAGTAATCGATATAAGAGTGTATTTCTTTCTGACTACATGTAACTGATTGCAATTATCTTGAAAATGTTGTAAATTGCTGGGTAATAGCCAAGGGAACATTATTTAAATATATCGATAGCAACGACAAAATGCGCTGGTCCCGACAGAGGTTCGAGTCCTCCCTCGGGCATGGGTGTGTGTGTTTGTCCTTCGCGTAATTTAGGTTAAGTAGTGTGTAAGCTTAAGGACTGATGACCTTAGCAGGTAAATCCCATAAGATTTCATACACGTTTGAACATTTTGACAAAATGGGCTGTGTCATTGTTTATCTTTGCTTATGGGGAGTCTCTTTCGCGTTGCGAGCATAGAGGAGGCAGAGCCCCTTGAGTCACGAAAGAGTGCGAAAGTATTCGTTGGGCGCTCCCGCAGATGTGGGGTGCAGCTATGATCGCGCCAGTATAGGCGCACCTAATTCGTTAACCCGCGAATAATGAGAGCGCGTTAGGAGTGAACAGTCGGAGAAAGCTGCAATTCCAATTATTGTCTGTCCCATAATTATCCGTGGGCACTGAAGACGACTCGGGGTTCCTCTCAGCCAACAGCAGCAGCAACAACAACGGTAGTTCACCAATGTCGTCGGCTACATTCTTCGTCATGCGCACAGCTACAACATCGTAAGACCGTAAAATGACATATATAGTATACTTCCAAAAAGTATATTAACTTGAATAATAACTTGCAATAGTTAAACTTGTGGGGCATCTGTGTTGTCATTGTCCTCAGAAATTATTAGCAGGAAGGGTCCCTTTCCTTTCTATGCAATCACCGAGTGTCGTAAGAATATGAAAATTGATTAACTATTTACTCCCAGTTTTGTGTGTTTGTTAATGACCAGTTTCAGTCTAACTCCTCTGCCTCAGTAACTGTTCATTCTTGTATTGCATAACACAGGCACAATAATTTGCAATTTAGAGTATAAAGTCCATTCACTTGAAGTGACGAAAAATTTCACTGGCAAAATAATAACTAAAGACACAGTAGTAATTAAGAGCGCACAATTTTATTTATTCTGTACTTAGCTAAGCGAGTGACTTCCGCTGACCTGGTATATGTTTTGTTGTTGTTACATTAAAAGTACAGTCAGTTGCCTGTTTGCTCGAAGTAACTTCAATATTTCAATGATCAAAAGTAACTGAAAGTAATTCTTTTACATTATAAAGTGTTAGTTACATTTATTCAATCAATAACTCCATTCAATTTTACTTTCGATACTTAGTATTTCAGAATAAGTAACTGCAAACTCAGTACTTTATGATTCGTTTATTTTCTCGTGAACTGTTGTACTGCGGAAAAGCGTGACAACCTTGTGTTGCCAACCCCAGTGATTATTGCTTAAATTTCTTTACCATTACCTTTCTTAAGATTCTGGAGATTCATTGCCCTGGCGGGCAGGCGACCGTTTAATTATTCCCCGTTTCAATAATCAGTGTTTTCTTTGTATTATCAGAAATTTTAGTAATACATATTACGTGGTATCCTTGCCCCCTCTGTGCGGTTCGTGAGCGATTGTACCATATTCTACCCAATTATTATCAGTATTTAGCTTAATTTAGAATAGATCCTTTCTTCAGAAGGGTCTGTTGTACAGTTTCCTCCAACTAACAGGTGTTATTTTTCTCCTGTAACGGTAGCCTTGTTCAGAGTAAAATTTCATTAGGCGTATGCGATCACGGTGAGTTATATGGCTATCCAGTAGGCTGATCAGGAAGGGGGAGACTACACATCTACCACAACCTAAGAAAGATCCACTACAGTAGCTTCACATATAGGATACAACATCCTTCTCATTTGAACGAATTTTTTGATGTTATGGCTTACGCATAGATTTTGCCTACTTGTGGTCTGTAAAACACCTGTGACTTCTGTTCATACATTCTGAACTGCATACCGACTCAAGATGCCACAAACTCCTTCTTTGACTAAACGTAACAGTTTCTCACAGTCCGTGTTTCGTTTTGTGCCGGTCAATGTTACCGAAGAAAGCAAACTGATTTGCATTTCACCGTTTGTCGTGCGAAGTCTGTACGTTCGGGCGATGAGATGGGCTACCCTGTGACTGCGCTCATAGTAGAGTACTGACTTGGAAAGATCGGACGTCTTCGGCCGATGTCGGTAGTCGGCGGAAGCCACCGAGATCAGGGCTACTGCGACCGCAGCCTTAACGGGACTGCTGGGAGAGTTGTGGACGTCACCTGAGGCCTGTGGCGCCATCAGAACGCGATCACGTCCCATCCGGTAAAAATGCTCTCTCCACACTTTTTTCATCCGTTCTCTCTGTTGCGCCTGTCGACGAGGTTAGGTTGGACGGTGCAGCACGGGGTGTCCCGCTCGATTAATCGCGATCGGGCGAAAGGCAGAGCCGGGTGGGCTAACGAACTGAGGACAGCCTTCGGTAACCGGATGAGCCGCGGACTCTGCAAGATTCATTTCGCACTCGGCTGCACGCCCCGCTTTGACTCCACGAGTTGCGGGCCGCAGGTCAGTAATTATGCCGCACGGATCATTTCCTCGCGATTCCGACCTTTCTGCTCGATCAGAGGGGATGAAGCGGAATGCTGGAACCTCGTTCGGAATCCATATCTGGGTATTTGGACTCTCAACTTTCATCGCTCTTCTTTACAAAGTTGTTACAAAGAAGGTTAGATTTAAGTGACCTGTCGATATCGAGTTCGTTAGAAAAGAAGCACAGGTTGCCAAGAGTGAGGAATTAATTCGGCTGTTGCCCTTTCGAAGGAATCACCCCAGCATTCGTGTGAAACGATTCGTGAACGAACAGAAACTTCGAATGACTAAAGCCGAATTCAAGCACTGTCCCTGTGATGACCAGACGAAACTTCAATCGTCCGGCCACAACTGTGAGTTCTCTGAGTGCTCTGGGAGATAGTTCAACAAATTAGACCACATGAAATATTACTTTACTTAATTACATTAATGAATAAAAGATTTACTTAACTTTAATAGAGTTCTTTGCCACAGGATTGTTTAATAATATACAGCTGTCATCTACTACGAAAACATCTCTTGATGCACACAATCACAAACTGTTCTCTTGAAGTGAACCTACATGTCCCATTGAGACTTCGACAAAAGTTGTCTTCTAGATGATATTCACTGTTGAAGCTGAGGTCACAAGCTGGGGCAGAGCTCTTCCTAGCTTGGCTCTATCTTGACCTCTGTACGAGGGCGCTGCAGTGCTGAGACGGGAGGCGTGGTCCTCAGGAGTGCCTCTGATTCATCGTTGCGGATTGCAGCGAGACATCGCTAATGTATGTGCTATCGATGTGAACTGCCGACTTTGGTGTAGCAACGCTATCTCTGGACGTTACCACAGTTCGTGAAGAACACATGTTATGTTTGTCAATGCTAGATTACACAATGTTCATTTAAAACTACTGTTGCTTCACGGTAGCTGACGACGATCTGAAACTGTTGCCTTCACACGAAAGCCGTATAGCATGTTTTCTGCAGCGGAGACTGTTTTTGTGGACCCAATACTACGACGGAATAAAATTCCATGTTTGTTTAGCTGGAATGTATCGTGCCACTAACCGAAAGGTGCGAATGACTGATCGATCGATCGCTGGTCCCAGGGACAAATCCTCTGGCTACGTACGGGGTACTGTTTGCTTCGACACCGCGTGAGGAATCTGGGCCATGAGAATGATGTTGAATCATAATTTAACGCTGCCTCTCAGACACAGCGACTTTACTAGCTCTCTGATCAGGTAGTTAGTAGGTAGTTAGTAAAGGTTTCTGTCAGGAGTAGTTCTTGGTGTTTACGAAATATAACTGTTTCAAATATTTACGAGCCGCGGGCCTCCACCTCCTCCAAATACGTTGAAAGGTCTCTGTTGGATTCCTTTCATGTTAATTTTTAAATCTGTTGTCATTTACGGCATAAATTCTTCTTCTAAATTTACTTTGGTGTTTCTGACTATCTGGGAGGAGACTGAGTAGTGGAAAGTGTTACTTTTACACATAAACAAGAACGATCTGTCACACTACTACACTTTAAAACACAGTTTATATGTAATTCATGTCACACAGTCTCATACGGAACCAACATCCGCTTGCTTTTATATACTGTACATGATAAGATACTGTCATTCCCCTTCCCTTCTGTGTGAGTGGATGAATGAGCAAATGTATTTCTAGTTGCATGCTTGATGGTAGCAGACAAGCCTGTCTGCTAGAAAACAATAGGACCAACGTCGGAACAGGTAGCTACGCTTTCTAGAAGCAAAGACGTTTCCATCCTTAGTATTGTCCTGTCCGTCCCTTGTCATGTTGGTATAGGAAGCTGCCTTTCTGGTCACTTCCGTTTTGTATACGGAAGCGCCCTTGGCAGGAGCCCAGGTCAGTCTGTCCGTGGTGAACGTCTGAAGTGGTAAGATCTCCGGCTAAGCGCGTGTCTGCTAAGTCCGCAGGACAATGGATTTCTTAAGTCAGCCTAACTGAAAATTTAATCACCTTTATTTCAGGTTTAGCTCTAAAATATCTAATGTTATCTTAATTGCAACGCAGTGTAATTCGAATGTGAAGTTCAGAATATATTCCGGTAGTTGCTTTGTCACTACTTTGTGAGTAAAGTGGAACCACGTGTTGATCAGTAACTTTAACTAAGATCATCAATCTTAAATGCGAATGTGCGTGAGATTATAACGTCTCGTCTTGACAATATTTTTCAATATAGCAACTTTTCTTTATGTTCAACCCACGTGGAGTGTACAGCTCACAGTTTGTAATCCGCTTTTTTTGTCTATCAGTACCGCTTTCTCATCAAATTAATGCAACAAAGTTACAACGTGAAGACTAATCTCTTTAGCACGATTACTGGGCCAGTGCATGTTAAGGTACTATCTGTACCTAATGAAAACTTACAGACAAAACGCACTAAGGAAAATTTCCTGGGCTTCGAATTTTGCTGAAACCTATACTTCGATGTTTCCTTGCTCTTTAACTTCAACTTTTATTTGGAAGTGTTATTTGTCTCCGTTGATAAAGAGTAAAAGAATTATAAGATATTACCTCAAGAGCATTGTCCTTGGCTGCGCAGACAAGTCCCCACAGTTATTCCAATGTTTGGGTCAACATACATGTACGAACGTTAATTCTTTCTGTTACGAAGTCCCACCAACGGACAATTTAAACAGATTTTAATCTGCCTAACTCCGTGTGTTTGACTGTATCACGATCTATAGTTTCAGATATATTACGTGTTCTAAATTTTAGATGTATATAAATTTATAAACATCAAAACCTCATGTTAAATTCCTGTATTAAAACTTTTTTGTAGTTGTGCCGACTGTATTAGCAGTAACTAATGTACTGATTTAGTTAAGTAGTAATGTTATCGCATTGTCAGAAAAAAAAATCTCTAGTGATCAAATGTAGACCACCAGTGTAACGGATATAGCTTCTTTTGGATTTCACGTGCAAAAAAACATGTTTTTGTGGGAGGCTTTTTGTAAGGTGTCAGGCAAATCCAACACCTTCCATGAAAACAGTGACATGATAAGCAAATCCAGTAGTATGTCACTTAGTTCCGAATTAGTCGTGACATTAAATTAACCAAAGTAATACGGGTAACAAGTGAGCAAATGGGATACCACAGACTAACACAAGAATGTCTAAATGCATGTCATACCTATCCACTGTGAGACAGACGCAGTTCCGAGGGGAGAACAGAAGCCGAGAGCAGGACCGTGTTGAGCTGGAAGGCCCTACGATAAGGGATGGACGGACACCCAGGTTGCCAGCCTACCGCTAAGACCACTACCACCCGCAAGTTTTAGTGTGAGACTTTTTCGCGTCTCTGTTACGTCAAGGACCACCCCCAGCCCGTGTTAAAAGATAGAGCCCTCCAGAAGAACAGTATAGATCTTACGCTAACGCTAAAAGGACCACACCAGCTGCGAGTTTTAGCGTGAGACTTTTTCGCGTCTGTTACGTTGCAAACGTTAAAACCTTTGCCCCACCACGAAATGTATAACGTTTCTTATTGGATGGACAGAATTTTTGTAGGCGGAGCTTAAGGTTAACATTGAGACTCTGATTGGTCAGATGAAAACACAGCCAGATAGTTTTTTTTAAAACCAATTTCGGTAAACTGTAGTAAGGAGAAGTTAGAGGAGTTGCTTTCGAGATGGCGAGGTGTGCGGAGCTGTGCTGCCCGCTGCCGCCCTGACGCTGCCTAAACACCGACAAGGTAATGAACGCACGCGATGCCGCATTTTTGAGCGCATAAGGCTTCACTCAGAACTGCAGAAGTCTCATCTGTTACACCTCATTTTTGCGTAATACTAGTGTCGATCGTCAATTAAAGCTCATGGTGTTCACATTTGCCACTTGAAGCAAAACTGAAATGCGATGATTTTTTTGTTATATAGTTATTGAGAAGCCACATCAGCCACTGTAATTTACGACAAATTAGATAAGTAATTAAAGATAATTGAGGGTCACTGTAGACCATTTTGATAGTTTGCTCTTTTGTGAAACTTAATTTAAACCTAGATTATAGATGTGATATGGCATAGGTCATCCTTCGATCGATTGTAGAACTTGGAAACCCATTCAGGGAATATTCGTTCACATTTTTGTTGAACGCAGTTGGTTTTTACCATCCTGTATTAAAACACCTCCTTTTATCAATAGTGCAATTTATAAACAATGTTTTGTAAGTAGAATAAAATTTCCAATGGTAAACTTAACTGCTTTTTCGACGTTATTTTACCAGCTAACTAAAAATAGGAAAGCCTTGAACCCCTTCCACTAAATTTAGTTAGTATTAAGATTCTTTTACAGGGAGTGCAGTGGAGCTGACTCTGAGATCATTAAGTATTTGGTTATATCATCGCTAGTCTCACTGAACTCTTCTGAATTCTACATGTCGCGTGGTCTGGCGTCTCCTTACCAGCAACAGGTCCCAGGTTCAAACTAGTCAATTCCTTAAAAAACACGCTCAGAGCGCCGTTGCGCGAAAGTGGTAGGGAGACACGATATAGAACAAACAGACACCACCATGAATGTTTAGATTTTGAGCAGGCCACTTATATATCTTAAACTTGCACTAATCGCGTCAAAAGTTGCACGATGGTAGACAAAAGGATGAACTCGAGACCAATATTTTTTCTTCATATAATAATCCTGTCTGTTCTCGAGATACGATGCTTTTAAAGTTCAGCTAAATATAGCGCGTAAAAATTATTTTTACATGAATCGTATGGAAGGAAACGGTTTAAAGCGATTCAGATTTTATAAGAAGGTAGACAAAAACATGTTGTTTTCATTTAACAGTCGTCCCGTTGCTTTGTGAAAATGTTATCCGTTGCCACGATAAAACGAACTTCGTTCGAAAGACAGTAAAGAAACCATTACCAAATCAAACGTCGCCCGAGTCAACAAAAATACATCGACTGCCAAACTATGGCCGTCTATTTTCAAAATTATGACAGAGTAAAAATTGAAAACCGCACTGAAAAATGCTCCTATCGTACCACAAAAAGGCGAACGTGTTCTTGGCAGAGTTAGGGATGTAAAAGAAGGGAATCAGCTTATTAGGCGGCATCAAAGACACTTAAATCAAAATATCTTGACATATTCTGACTTTTTAAGGGTTAACACTACTCCCCAGCGCAGTGAGCTCTCTTAGCTGCAAGACGCTGCTGGCAGATCTGTATCTTACAATTTATAGACTAAGATCCCCGATCCTGTGCTCAAAATCCAGAAGATTCGCCGACCATAGTAAACAATATACAGAATCATATAGCTGAAAATCTTACACGTAATAGCTAAAATAGTTTTTCTTGGGGAATAAAATTTCTTCGGTTGTTTTTTTTTTCCTAGGGGATACTAAAACAGTTTTCTGATTTATGGTTGGGGGAGGAGCTGATTATCTTCCCGATGGGACCATTTTCCGCACAAACCGACCCGCTGTTACACATATGGTGAGGGGTGTAAGAGCAAGCAGACACTAATTTATTTGCTTCCAGAGGATGGGATGCATCTAGAATAGGAAGTACCCGAGATTGAGAATGCACATATAATAGGAAATATCCCAGAGTGGGGAAGCATGCATCCTAAACTTTAATGACACGTTCTGTCATATCGCATGACATGAAAACTGCCATGTTGGATGACATGATGGCATGTGTCATGTTATACGACATAACATCGTCTGTCAAGTTACTTTACATCTCAATCTGTGCCCACCTCTTTTGCGCTATGATAGGAGCAGTTTTCACTCTGGGAAAAGTATGCTGTAATATTCACCTCTTGCAAACACGTTTTCTAGACTTTCCCGAAGCACAGCCTTCAGCATACAGCCATCTCTCACACCTTCTCGGAAGAGCGCAGCGCTGGAAGACGCGGGAGCGTGAATGTTGGCCGGGCCTAATCTAAATGTTCTAGCCTGTTTGTACGAGGCTGCAACTAATCCCTATAGCGTACTACGTATCGATGCACTGTCCAATGGTATGTATCACGTTTCTCTATGTCTTGTATTTCTTGCACAGTCGTCATCTTAAACCCTCTTACGTATAACCCGGTATGCCGTTGTAAAATATGGACCATTGTGGCTAAAGAAGAATAATTTATGGTAACCGTAAGTTTGAATGTCAGAGGTTATCTGTTATAGTAAATGATAAATCCGTAACTGCTTTGGATGAAAATTTAAAAGGTGGTCGTTACTATGTCAGAAATCCCATCTATTAGAAAGCTAAAGAGGCTCGTAAAAAATTTTTAAAAAGTAGATTCAGATTCTAGCTCTGAGTAAGATGACATTTCAAATAAAGCAGAGGATTTTTTGTCAAGATTAAAAAAAAAGGAATTTTTCATTCGATAAGATTGGGGCTGGGTGCATTCTGAAGCATTTTTCGCCCTGGGGCACATTCATTGCAGGATTCCTTTACAGGTTAGCGGCCTTGTAATCTGTGACAACTCTCTTAGCAGAGCGTTCGACTTTCAACCCTGAAGTGATCGATAAGTATCCAAAAACGAAGCAGAAATTTATGACAGAAGTCTTTAGCAACAGACGCGGTCGTGCACTCGTGTCTTGTTGTAACGCTACCCACTCAATCTCTGAAGGCTATGACAGCTCAGAGAGCTGGGTTTGAGAGGTGAGTAGGCCGTTCCTAGACGGAGAAGCTTTGTGGCTCTGTCAATAGGTGGCTATGCTTTGGACGCGAGGTGACTGGCAGAGCTCAAAGTAAGAAATCTTGACTGCATGTCAGATAGCCAGATTCACTGGTTGATTCATGGGTAAAACAAGGCCGTTTAAATGAACTGCGGAGTGTAGCTTCCATGCCCGAACTTAATGAAATGAAGAAAATATCAAATAATGGAAACTATAAATAGAAATTAAGCCAAACCATCGACAGAGAAACCTGTCACTTGGTTTTAAAGACAAATATTAGTCGAGGGCGTCAGTGAAGAGATGCCCTCGCTACGAGATTTAGTTCACAAGTTATTAAATAATCTATAAAAATTAATAGCTCACTAATGCCTTAAGCGATCAGACAAGGGTAGTGGCAATGAATAGGGCTCAGTGAGCACTATCGAATTGTTCTAAAAGGTTTTCTGTGAATATTACATATATCAAACTACAGGCCCGAATGTATATGCCATCAATGAAAGAGTAAATACTCTACTCCACTCTACTCTAAAATATGAAAATGTCAAAGTGTCGGCGTCATTAATATACAGAGATAATTAGAGATGTATAACTATTTAATTTAATTGTTTAATATTTATTAGTGATACAACGACTCAAAATAGTCTCCACACGAGCAAAAACCATATTTGTAAAAAAAAAAAACTATTAAAGCTACACA
Source organism: Schistocerca gregaria (assembly GCF_023897955.1). NCBI lineage: Eukaryota > Metazoa > Arthropoda > Insecta > Orthoptera > Acrididae > Schistocerca > Schistocerca gregaria. The sequence continues at coordinate 622,869,252 of NC_064920.1, forward strand.
AGAACTACGAACAACATTGGAAAGGTGACGAAATTTGCGTCCAAATTCATGTGTAATTTCTATATATGTCATTAAATTCGTAGTTTATGTCGACTGTCCATGAGCGTGACTCACCTCAGTGCGAGAGTATACGTAACAATGGGTACTTTAACGCGCCGCAGACCGGAATTTTGGCAGTCAGCTGGTGCTGAGTTTGCATCCAGATAGGACGTATGCGCGGCTGGAAGTCGCCTCGTGTCAGTCATCGAAATATTTTCCAGGTATTCGGTCGTTTTCGCATGTGACTGTCGCTAGGATGAACAGCTGAGGGAGTGTTAATGAGAGCAGTGGCGTATTTAAGTTTACAAATATTTTTATCTAGTGTGGTTTTCGAAACTTTCGTGTCGCTTGACCTGAATGGTTTGGACTTGTAAACATACCGTGAGTGTCGAATGCAAAGAATTTCAAACATTTTTCCAGCGTGTTGTGTAGTTTCGGGATAACCAACAAAGTCTAAACGTCTACGAATTGTTCTGCAGTTAACTTTGATGGCGATCTACAATTAATAAAATCGTTTGTTCGTGATTACAGAACTTCAACTTAGAAACGTGATTTTCTAAAGGTCAAGCGAACACGTGATGCTGGTCAACTTACTTAGTTTCTCGCTCTACCAAATATTAATTTTAATAATAAAGTGTTGTGAAGAGCGTGAACGGGTATTTAGTTTAATTTTTCTGGGATAAATTGAGTCCGCGAAAAGTGAGAAGCGAATATTATTTCACAGCATTTCCCTGCCTCCACATTTATTAAATTTGTGACTGATTTCATTTGGGGTAATGCGACACATATGTTGGTCGGCCGCTGGACAGTGATGTAGCCAATAATTTAAATCGTGTTATAATGCAAGCTGTCACTTGTTTTAATCATAAATGTATCTGTTAGTGACGTTAAATTTTGTTGTCTTTACATAAAGAAAACTATTATTCTCTCAATAACCTTCATTTTGTTTATGAAATTAGTACCCATGTATTACCACAAAAAATAAAAACAGTGAATAGCTGAGAGAGTATGAATGAGAATCGTGACGAGTTTAAGTTTAAAAAGCTAATGATAAGTTATTATTGATTCTTTTATAACAACAATGAGCTGATGAATATTACAAAGAAATGACAAACACAAATCAGAAAAGGGATGATACTTGATTGGCTAAGCACTGATTGAGGGTGGGAACTATACAAATTCTTCTCTGAATTAATCCCTTTTACAACCCAATCTGACTTTGTTTACATGAATCTACTGTGAGGCCCAGTTACATTCAAATGGAATCAACCACGACCAAGTACATCACAAACTACGGTTCACCCGAGGACAGGGATCTGTGAATACCATTTAACATATCTAATCTGGTGCAGCAATACTTTATACTTTCACCTTGACTCTGGCGACAGCAGAAAACGACATGCTGTGGGTGAAGAACAGCGCACCGCAGCAGCTGTAATGTTTTGATGCGTCCACGAAAATTTGCAAACTATGTGGACTGGCGTTCTGATTAGTAGAACGTGGGAAACTTTCCTATCATAGCCCGGAAATCTCGGCAGATTTCAGTGTGAGTTGCACCTGTTCGCAGGTCTGGCCAAACCAATTTGACTCACAGGTGCTGGAATTGTCAAACATCAGATGGCCGACTCAAGATGAATAAGTTCACCCTCATGACACATGATATGCCAGAGATGATGTGCAGTTCCACTGTCGGTACAGCTGGAAACTGCCACTGGCTCTAGTCCACCAAGCAGCACGAGGTAGCCGTGCGGTCTAGGCCCCTTGCTACGGTTCGCGCGGCTCCACCCGTCGGAGGTTCGAGTCCTCCCTTGGGCAAGGGCGTGTGTGTTGTCCTTAGCGTAAGGTAGTTTAAACTAGATTAAGTAGTGTGTAAGCCTAGGGACCGATGAAGTCGGCAGTTTGGTCCCATAGAACTTACTGCAAATTTCCAATTAATAGTCCACCATAAGCTGCAGACCACAAGTCTTACTAGGAAAAGACCGGAACTTCTTCACCAGGAAATGCCAGAAGACGAAAAAAGCAAAGAATCACACTCCCACTTTCCACCAAGCCTCAGAACAGGAGGCAAATCAGCAAAAATAAAGAAAAAAAAACGCCTCCACATTGTAAAAGCCAACTGAACTTCCCTCCACTCCTCGAATCTCTCCTTTTGACTGTTCTGTTCGCCTGGCAGCCAATCCCGATACAGCACTGGGGTTCCCACGCTGGGGGAGCAAGCCTCTACTTTACATATTCTGAGTGGAGCGAATCAGCGACTGAAAATCTCTCTTGTCTGAAAGAAGATTTTATACGAGGGAGATGCTGTTCCCATATTTTGGGCAAAAGACGTCTACCTAAATGAGACCAAGGTCCCTCATTTGTGGAGAGATCTTATCTTTCCAGGCTGACCATTTACAATTTCTGAAAGAATGCTGTTAAGCTTCTGAGACAGTCGGGCCCATGAAATATATTTTTTCCCACTTGTTGAAAGAACTTGGCAACTTCCTGGCATCAGGGGAGTTACAGACTTGCCTCCGCTAATCACGTTCACCAGCCGTTCTGTCCGTATCATGACAGCTTCTAACACGAGAATGCTTGGAGTTTTATGACCATCGCACAAAAGATCAGATTACAGCAGTCTCTTTTAAATGGCTTCCTCCACCCACTTTGCATGAACTGGACACCTCCGTGACGGTCTGTGGCCTGACCCAGGTAAAATTGTTTTGAGAAGCAGCACCTTCTTGCTCTGACCCTATGTTGGAAGAGGAGAGTGCCGCGGCCCGAAATCCCTCTGCTGCTTCCCTGGGTCACTTGCACAGCCAGATCGCTGGACACAGCATTTATGACCTGCAATCTGTCTTTCTCCCAGTTCTCCGTTGCCTTCACTACAGCCCCTCGGGTACAAGTTCTCTACATGCTACACATGCAGTTGTATGAACATTCTCCCCACAGTTTCTTCATGTAAAAAGTCATGAACCACACATACAAAATGTAGTACGGGGGACGCTGAGATATCACCTAAAATATAAATATTAATCTGACTGATAGTGTTGTTAAAGAGAGAGTGGCGTGCCACCTCTGAAGGAGGCCCTATGAACAGTGTTTTTCCGGCATCATTCAATTTATTGTTAATGCAGAGGCAGACAGAGGATCATGAGTTGACCTCTGGTGAATCAAAGTTGGTTAACCTCACCATTAGTCTAGTCATTTATTTTTCCAAGAGCAAGCAGAAGAGCAGTGTGAATAAAGTAGTTTAGACGTTCCAGACCTATTGTGATCATTTATATGTGTATTAGTGTGTCATGTATGAGAGCCATTTTTAACCTTCATAGAAAGTTGTTGCCTGGGAGGAATGTAGACTACTGTAAATTCTATGCACCCCTGCCAGATCAAGCCAGCTAGCAGAGAGAGGTTGAAAAGTGTCTACTATGGGACTTGGTTGGCCTAATCAGATGGTGGCAAATTATCAGCTGAAACTGAATAAATTAAAAACTGAAGATCCAAATACTGAGATACGTTTAGTAAAGAAACAATTAGAAAAACTAAATACCTGAGGATTGGCGTTGAAGCTCATTAACTCACGAGACAGAAAATTCATGATGCAGGTTAATTCTGATAATGTTTTCAACTGATGATCTTCTATACCCCTCTGAAAAAACTAACTGACGTTGTAGTTTTTTCGAACTCCTCCTGATGGCTATCACCCCCTTTAAATATGATTCAAAATCGTTTACCAGTTACGACAGCAGAGTCATCAACAAGAACTAACAGTTCACTCGGAAAGCACGTTTATTGAGACTGGAGAGTATTTCAAAATCATAACTTATGCAATGCTTGCCACCAGCAGAGGAAGAAAAGACAGAACATCGCCAACATTTTCCTTGCTGGCCAACAAGAGGGCCACAGTAATAACTAATGGATGACACCCTAAGAGCGAAAAGAAATACTGAGACCAATGTGAACGTCTACCAGATTGAAGGAAGCCACGCTTTCCGACTCCAGTGTGGAGTGCCGGACATACTGCAAATCTCTGGGTTTAGAACTATGGACTGTGCTTTGTTGATTACCTTTATTTCTTTTTGAGTCATCAGTCTTCTGACTGGTTTGATGCGGCCCACCACGAAATTCCGTGTCAACCACTTCATCTCAGAGTAGCACTTGCAACCTACGTTCTCAGTTATTTGCTGGCTTTATTCAAATCTCTGTTTCCCTTTACAGTTTTTGCCCTCTATAGTTCGCTCAAGTACCATGGAAGTTATCTCACGATGTCTTAACAGATGTCCTACAATTCTGCCCCTTCTTCACATAATCCTTTCCTCCTCAGTTCTCTGGATTCACCTCATTCCTTACCTTATCAGTCCACCTAATTTTCAACGTTCTTCTGTCGCACCAAATCTCATATGCTGCGTTTCTCTACATTTCTGGTTTTATCACAGTCGGTGTTTCGCTACCATACACTGCTGTGCTCCAATCATACATTTTCAGAAATTTCTTCCTTTAATTAAGGCCTATGTTTGATACTATTACAGTTCTCCTGCTCGATAATGCCCTTCTTGCCAGTGTTTGTATATTTTTATGTCCTCCTTGATCTGTCCGTCATGGGTAATTTTCAGCCCAGGTAGCGGAATTATTAACTTCATCTACTTTGTGATCACCAATTATGATCTTAAGTTTCTCGCCGTTCTTATTTCTGCTATTGCTTACTACTTTCGTCTTTCTTTGATGTACTCTCAAACCATATTCTGTACTCATTATACTGTTCATTCAGTTTAGCAAACCCTATAATTCTCTTTACTTTCAATGAGGTTAGCAATGTCATCAGCGAATCTTATCATTGAATTCCTTTTGCCTTGAATTTTATTCCACTCTTGAACCTTTCTTTTATTTCCGTCATTGCTTCTTCTTACCCGGCATAGAGTCCTTCAAAGTATCTCTCCATCTACCTCCTCTCTGCTCTGCTTTTAATAGTGGAATTACCATTCCACTCTTAATGTTGACACCTTCGCTTTTAGTTTCTCAGAAGTTTTGTCGACTTTTCTATAAGCTGAGTCAGTCCTTTGGACGATCACTTCTTTTCGATTTCTTCATATTCTCATGTAGCCACTTCGCCTTAGCTTCTTGCGCTTCCTCTTTATTTCATTCCTAGGTGACTCGTATTTCTATATTCCTAAATTTCTCTGAATATTTTGTACTTCCTTTTTTCGTCAATCAACTGAAGGATTTCTTCTGTTACACATTATTACCTCGCAGTTACCGTCCTTGTACCTCTCTTTTTCCTTACAACTTCAGTGACTGCCCTTTTTAGAAATGTCCATTCCTCTTCAACTACACTACCTACTGAGCTAATCCCCATCGCAGTCTTCTGCAGTCTCAGAGGAGTTCAAGGATATCTCCCACTTCTTTGCGCACTGATTCTTCCTGATTACTCTTTTAAACTTCAGCCTACCCTTCATCACTACTAAAGTGTGCTCTGAGTCTATATCTGCTCCTGAGTACGCCCTACAGTCTCCTATGTGATTTCGGAATCTCTGTCCGTCCAAGATATGATATAACTGAAATCTTCCCGTATGCCCTGTGTTCTTCCTCTTCCGATTCTTGAACAGAATATTATTACTAGCTGAAATTTATTGCAGAACTCAATTGGTCCTTCTCCTCTCTCATCCCTCCTACCTAGCCCATAGTCTCTTGTAACTCTTTCTTCTACTCCTTCCCCTACAACTGTATTCTAGTTCCCCATAACTATTAGACTTTCTTCTCCCTTTATGTTCTGAATTAGTCGTTCAGTATTCTCATACACTTTCTGTCTCTCTTCGGCCTTGGCTTGCGACGTTCGCATGTTTACTAGCACTATCATACTCGGTGTTGGTTTGCTGTCGATTCTGAATAGAATAAACTTTTCTCTAAACTGACCACAGTAACTCACCTGCCCTATCTTCCTATTCATAAGGAATCCTACTATTAATCATACTATTAAAGCTACACAAAAACTACGAGAAACATTGGTAAGCTGACGAAATTTACCTCCACATATATGTGCATCGCACTGCCGGCCGCGGTGGCCGAGCGGTTCTAGGCGCTTCATCCTGGAACAGCGTCACTGCTACGGTCGCAGATTCGAATCCTGCCTGGAGCATGGATGTGTGTGATGTTCTTGAGTTAGTTAGGTTTAAGTAGTTCTAAGTCTAGGGGACGGATGACCTCAGAAGTTAAGTCCCATAGTGCTCAGAGCCATTTGAACCATTTTAATACCATTTTCTACTGTTTTTGATATTATACTGTATTCATCTGCCCAGAAAACCTTGTCTTTTTTCTATTTCAGTTCACTGACCCTCACTATAAATTGAACCTTAGCACTATCGTTTTTAAACTTTGTAGCTTCTCTACCGTGTTCAAACTTCTGACATCCCACGCGCCGACTCACTGAACTTTATCCTTTCATTGGTTATTCAATATTTCTTTCATGGTCACCTCCACCTTGGCAGTCCCCTCCTGGAGATCAGAATGGAGGACTAGTCCGGAATCGTTTACCAATGGAGAGGTCATCATGACAGTTTTTCAGTTACAGGCCTTATGTCCTGTGGATACACATTATGTGTCTTTAATAAAGTGGTTTCCATTGCCTTCTGCATCCTCATGCTTTAGATCATTGCTGATTCTTCCACCTTTAGTGGTAGTTTCTCACCCCAAGGACAAGAGAGTGGCCTGAACCTTTGTCCGCTCCTCAGCCCTGTTTCACATGGCCGTTGGCTGTGCGAGGAGTAACTTCTTATGCTGGCAGTCTTCGGTTGGCATTGCTGATGATATTTATTCAAATATTAAGCGGTGGCGGGGTTCGACCGCAGGCCCAACGACGTTTTGATTACTATTCGAGACTTTACCCTTTTTTAATTATTTGTTTTTTCCGTTTCCAGGCGAGCACGGTAACGGTTTCTGCCAATTAAGAAGAAAAAAAGGTTTATTTCCAGTTGTGGCCTGCAACAATTTCTGCTTATTTCTTCATTAATTAAACAGAATATGAGACAAACAGGTCCACAAAAACGAAATAAACTTTTTAACAATACACCTGAAAAAGAACGACTAAAATACGAAGAAGACCAGCTAATGCACGCCTCCTTCCTTTTTTCCCCAAGTTTACCAAAGGCAAGGTAACAAGAATGAAACATTCGCGCAGAAAATGGATTCTACTCCTCACTAGTGAAGTGAGGAGTAGAATCCATTTTCTGCAATCCATGGAGTGGATTAAACAATAGCTACAGCATGTTCGCAAAAAGATCACGATAGCGTGACTCTCTTTCCGTCTCCAATGGGCCGTAACCACACGTTGGTAAAAAGCACGAGGGTCCGGTACCCGTTTCCTACCAAGTAATCATCAAAATGTCCGACAGTGTTGTTCTTTGGTCTGGTAACAAAGATTGAATCTGGATGCAGAAGAATCACACTGGAGATTGACGCTTCCGTCGTGCTAGCTAGATACACTGATGAGCTAAAACGTTATGACCACCGCCCACATCGATGTTGTATGGCGCCTGGTGGCTTTGCGGACGCGGTGTAATAAGTAAGAGAGCGTAGCAGAAACGGATGAGGAATCACCGTAGCGAAGATGTAGGCTGAAAATGGGGAAATCCACTGAGGTAAGCGACTTGGTCAAAGGACAGATTACGATTATGCAAATCCTGTGAACGAGTATCTCGAAAACAGCGAAACGGGTCAAATGTTCACGTGCTACGGTCGTGAGCTTCTACGGAAAGAGGTAGACAGTGAGACTACCGCTAGGACCCAAATGGTTGGACGTCAACGAATCTTAACAGAACGTCGGGTTTGGAGATTTGTATGCTTCGTAAAGTATGATATATGGTGTACTGCGTAACCTGTGCCAAAAGAGAGCGATGCTGATGTACGCACAAGTGTTTCGTAGCACACCGTTCATCGAATATTGTTGAACATGGAGTTCCACAGTAAACGACCCTTACGGGTTCACATGTTAAGCCAACGACATGGTCAGTTACGATTGCAGTGGACACGGGACCATCGGGCTGCGGCTGTCGATCCGTGGAAACGAGTCGGCTCTTCACATTTATGCTAGACTAGGTCGATAGTCGTCTCCATAAACGCTGTCATCGAGCTGAATGGCGGCTCGAAACGTGCAGCGCATCACGGTGGCAAGGTTGTGGGAGCAATATTACGCTACGGGAGACATTAACCTGGGCCTGCATGGGCTTTGGTAGTAATCGAAGACACGCTGACCGTTGCAAACCACCTGCACCTCTTCATGTCTGATGTCTTACGTGACGGCGCTTCTATCTTTCAGAAGTATAATCGTCCGTGTCTCGGAGCCAGAACCATTATTATAGTAAACTCACGTTGATTCCTCTACTACCAGTTCGGCTGATGTAAGTGCTGTGGAACCCATCTGAGTTGCGGGCGCCATCACCGCGAACGCAAATCAGCGGCCCAGCATTCAAGCGAATTACATTACCTGTGCGTAGACATCTAACGCCACATACCTACCAAAAACCTACCAACAAACTGTCGGAACCGTAATCGGTGATGTATTTCGTTCCAAAGATGGATATAGTCTTTTGGCTCGTCAGAGTAAAAGTCAATTTTCGGCGGAACAAGCGAAAACCACTCCAATGTCTGTGTCCGCAGGGGACCAACCGAAGACATATTGTATTCATTCCGTGGCATCGGTCTGTCTCACTAAGGTCAATGTGAATATGTCGAAAGTTGATGGGGGAAGGTTACGAACATCTTGGTACCCTGAGGGCGCCACTCCCTTCGGAAAAATAGGAAGCCTGACTTTAGACCAAACAACCTTCCAATCTGTCTCTGGCGATATGGACTCCTCAGAGGAAACGCAGCGACTTAACAGAATTTTGACAGAGAGACGCGAGAATATCAGCCTCCAAATAACTGTCATCAAATGTACACTCCTGGAAATTGAAATAAGAACACCGTGAATTCATTGTCCCAGGAAGGGGAAACTTTATTGACACATTCCTGGGGTCAGATACATCACATGATCACACTGACAGAACCACAGGCACATAGACACAGGCAACATAGCATGCACAATGACGGCACTAGTACAGTGTATATCCACCTTTCGCAGCAATGCAGGCTGCTATTCTCCCATGGAGACGATCGTAGAGATGCTGGATGTAGTCCTGTGGAACGGCTTGCCATGCCATTTCCACCTGGCGCCTTAGTTGGACCAGCGTTCGTGCTGGACGTGCAGACCGCGTGAGACGACGCTTCATCCAGTCCCAAACATGCTCAATGGGGGACAGATCCGGAGATCTTGCTGGCCAGGGTAGTTGACTTACACCTTCTAGAGCACGTTGGGTGGCACGGGATACATGCGGACGTGCATTGTCCTGTTGGAACAGCAAGTTCCCTTGCCGGTCTAGGAATGGTAGAACGATGGGTTCGATGACGGTTTGGATGCACCGTGCACTATTCAGTGTCCCCTCGACGAACACCAGAGGTGTACGGCCAGTGTAGGAGATCGCTCCCCACACCATGATGCCGGGTGTTGGCCCTGTGTGCCTCGGTCGTATGCAGTCCTGGTTGTGGCGCTCACCTGCACGGCGCCAAACACGCATACGACCATCATTAGCACCAAGGCAGAAGCGACTCTCATCGCTGAAGACGACACGTCTCCATTCGTCCCTCCATTCAGGCCGTCGCGACACCACTGGAGGAGGGGTTCCCCGATGTTGGGGCGTGAGCGGAAGACGGCATAACGGTGTGCGGGACCGTAGCCCAGCTTCATGTAGACGGTAGCGAATGGTCCTCGCCGATACCCCAGGAGCAACAGTGTCCCTAATTTGCTGGGAAATGGCGGTGCGGTCTCCTACGGCACTGCGTAGGATCCTACGGTCTTGGCGTGCATCCGTGCGTCGCTGCGGTCCGACCCCAGGTCGACGGGCACGTGCACCTTCCGCCGACCACTGGCGACAACATCGATGTACTGTGGAGATTTCACGCCCCACGTGTTAAGCAATTCGGCGGTACGTCCACCCGGCCTCCCGCATGCCCACTATACGCCCTCGCTCAAAGTCCGTCAACTGCACATACGGTTCACGTCCACGCTGTCGCGGCATGCTACCAGTGTTAAACACTGCGATGGAGCTCCGTATGCCACGGCAAACTGGCTGACAGTGACGGCGGGGGTGCACAAATGCTGCGCAGCTAGCGCCGTTCGACGGCCAACACCGCGTTTCCTGGTGTGTCCGCTGTGCCGTGCGTGTGATCATTGCTTGTACAGCCCTCTCGCAGTGTCCGGAGCAAGTATGGTGGGTCTGACACACCGGTGTCAATGTGTTCTTTTTTCCATTTCCAGGAGTGTATAATCTCCATTTTGCCTTAATTTGTTAAATTTCCTACCAACATCTACTGGAGAGGCCAAGCTCGTAGGTCTAAGACAGTCGAAATGTAATTTGTAATTGACTGCGGGACACAAAGACACTTTAAAACAGTGGGTCGAAGAACAAAAGCCGAAGCCCCGAACAGGAGGGAGGCCGAAATCTCTATTTATCCAGCGTCTCGCCATAACCTCATAGCGCACCCAAAAAGTAGAATTTCATCAGATGAACATTCCCGACAATCGTTGTAGCTTTTGGGACATCATCGCAGGAAGGGGGAAAATTTGGGAAACAAAGCAGTATTTGCTCAACTCGTAAGTTCCCAACTACCGAACCTTACGAAGTAACGAGAGGAAGCAGCACTCGAGTTAAAGGATCGCCCCTAGAATCCTGTCAGTGATGCACTTCCAGTACAACGCAGCCATTTTTATTTGACAACGATCAATTAGAACACCCAACGATCGATGGCGGGAGACCGTCATAGCCCATGGAATCTCAACCGCGTCAAATCCCCGCAGATTGAATAACCAACACTTCCGTAATAGGACAAAATGCATCAAAAACGTCCTTGAACACCGGTATGTCGTCATGAATACGAAGAAGTACCATAATGTCAACGATCTTTGCGTGAACAGTTGAACCTATCTCCCAATAACGACCAGCTACCCAATCGAGCAGCTATGGACAGCAGGAAGTGTTCCGAAATAACTGTCGATCATTGGCTGTCATAACTGATCGTTGTACGATGAAAATGGCTTCTTTAAAAGGAAATGCGCCACCGATAGAATTCAAGAATGGACTCTTGAACACGAGCGTTGCTCCCTTTCATTACTTCACAAGGTTAGGATCTTGGTGATTTACGTACTCAGCAAAGCCTTTTTTGCTTTTCCTCTTCCTGCGATGATATCCCGAAAGCTACAACGATTGTCTGGCAAATTTATCTGGCGAAATGTTATTGTTCGGGTGCGCTATGAGGGTACGGCGAGTCGCTGGCTAAATAGTCGTTTGGGCCTCTCTCATGTTCAGAGCAAGGTTTGTGTTTTAGTGCTTCGACACATTGTTTTAATGTGTCTTCGTGTTCCCCAATCATTTACAGCTTACTTTTTTGTCTGTCTTTGACCTGCGAACTTAGCGCTTCCAGTAGGAAAAGTAACAAATTAAGGCATATTCGAGAATTTTTTTGATCTCAGTTATTTGGGGTTTGATATTCTTTCGTAGTCGCATCTCCCTGTCAAACTGGTGTTGTGTCGCTGGACGTTTCTAAATATCGTTTCCCCTCTGGAGTCCCTATCGCCAGATACAGATTGGATGGTTTTTTGATCTCATGTCAGCCTACGTATTTTTCCGACGGGAGTGGCAACCAAGCCGTTCATAACCTCCCCACCAACGGTCGACATTTTTGCGTTGGCCTTAGTGAGTAGACTCCCCTACAGGACACCTCGATTCATTCCTATGGGGGGTGTAGGACGGTCATTCTCGTCAATAGACTCCTGAATACCAGGAATTAGAGCGGTGAACATCCCTCGTGCAGCATCATTAAAACCAACAGCCGTCAACACCCGCAACAGAAAATCATGACTAACTCGGGCTAACGCAAGATTAAAATCAACAAAAAGTGAAGCTCCCGACACAGAAGCTGTAGAAGCAATCGAAATAAGATCAAAACATTCAGCAACGGGAGTCAGGAGAGTATGACCCGGGAGACAACTTTGATAACGCGCGACAATTTCAGCAAGCAAAACCGACAAGCGGCTATTTATTACCCGCGCTACGATTTTATAATCGAAATTGAGTTATCGAGTCTGATACATGGACAGAATTAAAACAATTTTTCTGATCTTAATGGAGGGCGGGACATATACCCCTTGCACCACTTCATCCACAATTGACGTTATCGTATCTCCTACCAGAGACTAAAACCGAACATAAAATCTTTTTGGAAGCCCCTCCAAACCTGGCGATTTGCGAGAAGGAGCTCGAACTACAATGTCAGATACATGATCACGTTGCAAAGCTGCCAAAAACACCTCATGGAGAGATGGTGTAGCAACACTATAAAGCAGGGAAGTAAAAGCAGCATTCGGTGTACCGTCTGATGCCACTTCAGTGGAAAGATTGGAAAAATACGGGGAAAGTTCACGCATTGTATCACGTTGTGGTGACCACTCACGTCCATCTGTAGAACGGATGGTAGTGAGACACCGTTCGAAGTCGATTTAGATGATACGCCAACTCATCACGGAGACGATCGTGGCTGGGATCGCAGACGATGGCCATCTAATTTTATTCTTTTGAGTTGCAAGAGTTTCGCCTTCACGTGGTAAACTTCCATAATTCTTAAATGGACGTCTCAAGCAGTATCATAAAGATCACGAAGGATACCAAAATAAAATTCCCGAGCCCTCCTCATTTCAGTCGCTTTACCAGCACTAAAACACATGAGTTCAGTGCGAAGCCGAGGTTTGACAATAGCAACTCACCATTCAATAACTGACAGATAACGCTCTTGGGAAGAGATCGCCCGTCTCCTACGCGGTAGCAATGATATCGTCCAGAAAAGGGTCCGCTAGATCTAAAATATTTAACATCCAAATAGAGCGATATTGATGAACCAGCTTCAGGATGGGGTTAAGTGTCATTGGTCAGTGAAGCTGGCAGGAATTACATCAATTGACAAAAGTTGGCACATAGGGAAAAAGTCTACAAGTAAAAACGGCCGAGTCGCCTACTAGAAGTATCTGTAAAATACGTGAAACGCACTAATGTGACACCTACAGATCCACACATCCTGTAGACTCAACGACGCCTCCATATCGTTAAGATCACGGCAGTAGCTGTAGCTGGGAGTCTCTGATCCACAGGACGTAAGACGTAGTCTCCCACCCCATTATAATGTTTCGTGGATTTTGACGAAGTAACTAAATGAGATATAAAGGCGCGAGAGTAAATTTCCTTTACTTGGCGTGTATGGTCGCAAACGTTTTGTCAACCAAATACCGGTATCGGTGTATAATGAGCATCTTCAGAACTGTTTTATAAAAACAGATCTGAAGATGACCATTATAGACTGAAACCGGTAATCGGTTCACAATAAGTTTGTGAACATAGACGTAAAGTAAAGGAAATGTATTCTGTATTCGGGTCACTGTGTTATTCGCGACAATGTCACAGCTTGTGAAAAGCGCGAGAGTTCATACGTACGACCAGTTCCAGATGGAGCGTAATGAAAAATTAACGCCAGATCATAAAAACGACACCTGTGCCCCGACCATAGTCCAGCGATTTAAAGTAAACGGAAAACTGCTCATATAAAGCACGGCCATGCCAGTAGAAATTTCTGCCGCGACATTAAAAAAAACATAGAATACCCAGCGAGACAAAACATAGCAAATAACACTGCTTGTAAACATACAACATGAGATTGGGAATCATAAATAAACTATCGTAACGCAGCAAGCCACAATGGTGAGCAAATAATGTTAACATTTAGGGTACGAAACGTTGTATTCTCTCAACCGGAAGGTGCAGATTCCACGATTCGTTTATTTCGTTGCGACGCTCCACTCACAGGTTGAAAACGTTGTTTCACACCACTCTGTGACAATATAACGTCTTGACGCGGAAGGATAGGGACCTTATCAAGGTCCGCTGCGGGAAGGGAGGCGTCCCATTCCACTCAGCGGAATGCGAGAAACACAACCGGGAGCGAATAACGTCATGATCAGATAAAGAAGACACAGGCAGCGCAGTGTCTGAAGCTGACTGCGTCATCTGACTACACGGAAGAGAATCCGCAGTAGCCCGTCTTTCCATCGTATCAGTCTGAGTAGGGGATGAGATTTTACTAGAACACTGGAAAGGCAGAACAGCAGTCGATGTTTCAGTTCAGTCATCGGAACCCACCAGAAGAGACGTTCCCACGTCGGGAGAAGACGCAAATTCAACATTCATTTCACCATCAACAACACCAGCTTCGTCATCCTTGACGAAACAAAAACCGCACTTATCGTCAGTACTCAAAGCATCGCCACTGGAAGAAGCACCCTCCACCACCATCTTTCCGGGGAGGCGAGATTGGAAAGAGGTGACGTTAAAATCAACACCATCCTGAGTCCGTCTGCGTTTAAATTTTGCTACTGGCGCCGTGGCCTTCCCCTCAGTGGCTCACCATTCGTTTCCTGAGTATGGTCTCTGCAACCCTGCCGTTCCTTAGCTGGGGAGTGGTAAGCACCATCATAAGCTCTGGGCTTCAGCTAGCACCAAGAGGCGCGGCGGTGGAACGTTTTGTCTCACAGAGAACGGGGATCTTGTACTGGTTGTCCAGACTGCGAGGATTTTGAAAACCTCTATAACAAACCCCTCAATCTAAAGGTGTGTTGCGTGCTTATGAGAGCCGCTGAGGTAGAACAGTCGTTATCTGGCAAGCTCTGGGGAACCTGCTGCAACCCTGTTCTATAAGGCTCACCTAAGCATGCGGGGCTCTGTCTAGGTGGACATGTATTTCCGTAGCTGTTTGTGGGGTCCTTCAAAATTTTCCCTTCCTCCTCACAGCGGGAACTGTGAGCCGCTGGAAGGTAGCAACACCCAGTCTAACATGAGGGCTCGGGTAGCCAGTCGTCCCGACAGTCAATGTAACAGCACACATGCTGTTTCGCAGAATGTCTTTATAATAGTTAAAAGAAACTGGTCAGTTTCGACAAAGTTTCACCATTTTATATACGAAAAAGGTTTGGAGGGTATTTTTGAACCATCAAAATCTGTCAAGCGTTTGCGAAATGGGACCCTGTGGGCTCAAAGATAAATTATTGTCCATCGTCCAGTGCTGCCATTACCACTTCCGCGGTTGTGGCGCTGGAGCTACCTCAGAAAAAAAAGTCAAATGCAAAGAATCGCCCACTGACGGCAGCAGGAAATAGACAGTCCGACGATGTTGATGTCATCCTGACTGGCGTCTCTCTCGATTCCTTTTCAGAGGCAATAGAACTTGATGTCGGAGCGAGGCATAAAGTCAGGATGAAAGTGCTACCCTCGTGACAGACGGCTCCCATCCTACAAAGAAACATCAGTAAGTTCAGGACACATGTGGAAGATGGCTCTCTGAGCACTATGGGTCTTACTTAACATCTTAGGTCATCAGTCCCCTAGAACTTAGAACTCCTTAAACCTAACTTACCTAAGGACATTACACACATACATGTCCGAGGCAGGATTCGAGTCTGCGACCGTAGCAGTCGCGCGGTCCCTGGCTGAAGCGCCTAGAACCGCTTGGCCACATGTGGAGGAAATGAAACTCCTAGCACAGGAACTCTCTCTTTGCTTGTGTTTGCAGGAAACGTATTTTAAAGCGTCTGATGCCCTGTCGTACAGGGGTATACGCCCTGTTCCAAGGATGGCCTGATTAAGGACCAAGAGAGGGATCACTTTGTTTGTCAATAACGCACCTTACTCCTCTGCTCTCCCCCTGGCTACTGACTTCCAAGCAGTTGCCTTTGAAATTCATGTGTATCGTAGGTTCACTGTTGCTCTCTGTGTGTACCTTCGCAAGCTACAACAGACTCTGAGGCTCTCACATCTCCCTTGATCATTCCTCCTACTGGGAGACTTCAGTGCCCATCATGTTTTGTGAGGCTCGAGCTTTGCATGTGGGAGTCGAGTTTTGGAGAGACTCACGACGTCACAGGATCTGTGCAGCCTTAACACAGATACACCCACTCTTTTCTGGCTGCTACTGGGTCATTCTCAGACAATGACCTGTCATTCTGCTCTCCAGCTGGTGCGGACTCTGTTCTGTGCTAAGTCTCTGACGGCTTTCATTGCATTGACCACTTCCTACCTACTGAATGGAAGATTGTTAGAAGCCACCGAAATGGTTGTTCAGCAGGGCTAACTGGACGCTGTTTAGCAAGTTGGTTGTGTCTGGACACGGCCACATCATCGTGGAATGTGTAGACCGTATCACATGTGCGAGCCATCATGTAGCTGACTTACCCATCACAAAGTCTTCAGGTCATCTTGGGAGGCAAGTTGTACCTTCTTGGACTGGTAAATGCCATTCAGCAACCTGAGACAGGCGAGCGGCTTTTCGACGGCTCAAATAGCACCCACCAGCAGACAACCTCACAGCTTTTCACGTTGCGAGAGCCAAGACTCGACACGTAATTAAGGAAAACAAGAAAAGCTCTTGGCAAGCGTTCCTAGACTCCACCAATCTTTCCACTTGCTCTACAGAAGTATGGGAAACCATCCAAAAGGTCTCTGGCTATCTGTAGCAGAGTTGTTCAATCAGAGGTGTCTCCAAACAACACCTGAAGCCATTGCACAAACAATGGCATAGCATTTTGCACTGACTACCACCGCTGCCAGCGTGGATCCATCGCTCTGTCTTTACCGTGTCACCATGGAAAGGGGTGAGTTGGAATTTAGGTCTAACAATTCAGAGTTCCAAACTGACAATTCTCCATGTGGGGTTTGGATGTTGGAGATCAGGTAGCTCCTAATTCGCTCTCAATGTGGATTCTGGAGATTTGGATCCATTGTCAGCAACCTGATCTTGGTAGAGATGAACATTCAGCAGGCTTTCGTATGTAAACAGCGTTGTGTATGTATATATTTTTTTTATATCAGTATGGCGCACTATACTACTTGGAGACACCCTATTCTAGTTCAGCCCCACGAATGAGGCTTCCGTGGCCATTTCCAAATATTTATTCGGTCCTTTTTATCAGAGCGTTTTTTTTTCGGAACCGAGTTGGCGACATGCAGTCGAATAGATTCGGGCAGGAGAATGATTTTCCTCAGGGCAGTGTTTTAAGTGTTATCCTCTTTGCCTTAGCCATCAATAGTATCACGTGAACGGTAACTCCTATGCAATGTTCCTTATATGTGAATGATTTTTCAGTTTTATACTCCTAATACAGTACTGCAACGGCAACTCGTCAGTTGCAACTTACAGTGAAAAGGCTAGAGGCTGGAGGTGTAAGCTGCACGGACTGATTTTACGTTTCTTGCGAAGTGTGTGTGTTCATTTTAATCGTTTTTATGATACTGCACATACTTCTTTTTTACCTGAATAGCGTATGTGGTAAACCATTCTCCATTTTAAAGGCTCTGTGCGGTTTTTGGGCCTCAGTTTTGACTGCAAGTTTGACGGTTACCACCCCTGAAAGACAAGGAGCATTTTAAAATGTCTTAGCCCCAGGTCTTGGGGAGCGCACAGGCAGAGTATGCTCCAGTTTTATAGCCCTTCTGTTCGATAGCTGTTGGACTATGGGTGCATAGGGTACAGGTCAGTGAGGCCTTAGTTCTTGAAAGTCATTGACACTGTGCACCATGAAGTGACCAAGCTGACCAGGGGTCAGGTACAGAGTCATGTGTCGATGGGAAGACGAAGGCGAGGATGAGGTCCTGCTTCCTCGTCTTCGTCACAGTCTCTGCGCTGAAACTGTCACAGACTATCTGCTGCAGCTTCGCATGGTGCGTCTGCACGTCAGCTGTTCCTACATCCCCAGCGTACCATACAGTTGCTCGTGCAGCTATAGCACGCCTCTTTACGAATCGTCCACAGGCAACGAGGCCATTTGGGATCTGTGAGAAATGTGTGCTGGAGCCCCTTGGTGTGGGATACGCTCAGGCTCAAATCCCACGTTTTAACCCCTGCTACATTGGTTATTTTAACGACTACTACAATGGTTACTGCAGAGGCCCAGAGTAATTTTAGGTTTAGGACAGACTGTACTCCTGCTTCTGCTTTAAATGCAACATTTTTCGACATTTTAAGTGAACACCACAACTGTGTAGCTGTCTTCAAGGACGGGTCTAAAGAGGGGGACTCCATTGGTTGCTCCATTGTTTTTCCAGATCGTGTCCTCAAGATTCGGTTGCCTCCATAGTTCACTGTATTATACGCCCAACTATCTGCGATCTTGAGGGCACTGGTGCGGATGAGATGTGCCATTCATGCTAAATTCCTCTTCTGTTCCGACTCCCTGGGTGCCTTTCAGTCTCTGCAAACCTTATACTTAGCTGTTAAAGTTATTGAGGATGTCCAGGATACCCTCCTCCGGCTATAGCGGCTGGGGAAGGAGGTGTCCTTCTGCTGGGTGCCAGGGCACATGTGTATTGCTGGAAACGAAAGAGCCTATGTAGCAACCAGGGAGGCGTGTCTTACCTTCGCATTGTGTGACAGATATTTTAGACCTTTTATTCATATTGGTTTCTTGTAATATATGTAAGGACGCAAATAACCTTGCCGTTGAGTGCTCATAAGCTCCAAACACACACACATACACACACGCCGGTGCCTTAAAGACAACAGGGGCCGCATCTGAAAGTGACAGCAAAGGCGGAAAGGCGCGCAGAGTGGTGGATAATGTCTCCCCCACGCCCCCTAAAGCTGGAGAAGTAGTGACAGGAGATTGCGAAGGCACTAATTCAGCTAAAGTGAACGGACGACAGATTTCATTGGACGACTTGAAAACCGTAACACGGCGCGGACAACTGAATCTGAGATGGCCATTTTCATTACAAAGGAAACAGGTTTCATATTGCCCTGGGTACGTAATTTCGAGTTAGTTAACGACAAACATTCAGGTGAGATGGTATATTCTTCTGAACACACATTTCTACGCTTCGGATACCACTGTAACACTGCAAGCGATGTTGTACAGACCAGCGTTCCCGCCGAATACACCGAACGATTCCAAAAGGAACCAACGCTGGCTTATTTCTAGAAAGCCCGATTACACATGACTCTTGCTCTTATCAAAACTGAAACGAATGGTACCCCGACGAGTAATGTTCTTGGGAGACTAGACATCATGGCTCGAGTAGAGAACACCGCCGAAAGAGAACAAACCAACAAAGAACTCCGTTAGACAAATACGATGTGACACCGGTCAACGTACACAAGACTGAGTACACGATCGCCACACGCAGCGCTGCTATAAAGGCGGGAGTAGGAACAACCTGCTCACTCGACGAACAAGGCGGAACTGCCTGGATCACGGGTTCCTACCGGATTGCTCTTCATCGTATGCAGAAAAAATAACATAATTTTGAAAAATTTTCAAATGATACAATTGATTTCTTTATTTTTTTAAAAAAATATTTGGTGACAATTTTATACCTTGGTACACTTTATAGAATTTCGCCTCTTGCCAGCCCTGTAAGAGATCTTTAATACATTTTCGTATTCCATTTATATAAATGATGGCATTCACTTTTTATTCGCTGCAGTCTTTTTCTGCAATTACAGAAATTGCTCAGGAAAATTAAGGTTCTTCCAAATGTAAAAACGTTCGAAGGTGCAACATGGCCTTGTATCCAGGAAGAAACATTAAAAGCATCGGAAACGAGACTATTTTCTCAGTACTATATTTAGTCATCTATCTGTTACGTTATTACTCTACTGTATACCAATAACCTGTAAGCGAAATCAACTCAGCCAGATGTATTATTTAAAACAAGTTACACAATAAACACATTTTGAAACTGAAGCTATTGGAAACTAACAGAGACTTCCATTTTAAAGACGGGTAATATTGTTAAGACATGAATGAAACGCAGTTAATATCTCATGTTGCATGGTAAAAGACCTCCTGCTTCAACCGAGTGAGGACTCGGATTTAGGAGGACGAAAGTTAAAATCTGTATCCGACCTTTAGGTTTTCCGTGATTTCCGTAAATTGCACTAGGCAAGTCCCGAGAGTGTTCATTTGAAAGGGCAGGACCGATTTTCTTCCCCAACCTCGAAACAACCCAAGCTTGTGCCCCGTCTCTAGTAGTCTCGATGTCGATGCCGCTTCAACCTAATCGTCCTTCCTTCTGTATCAAGGTACTACATAGTGCACAACCGACAAAGTATAGCTCTACTGTGCACACATTATAAAACTAGTTCCAGAAATATACAGACTAAGTTGCTGTAAAATTGGTAACTGAAGAATTAACCATATATTCCAAATAGTTTTAATAAATTATACAGCACCCAAATTTTTAGACGTCGAAATATTTACAAATACTGCACAAAGCACAAGCTCATGTCTACAAACAAAAGAGCTGTAGAAACTGGCCGTAGCTCTTTTTGATGGTATGTAGTGCGCATCCCATCATTTAATTTTAAAATCAGGTACTACATTCAAGCATCGACCAAGAAACAGGTGTTCCTAGTTACACTTCCTCTAGTTGCAATACTCTGTCCTACTGGAAACCTCTTTTTTAGTTACGTAACCCGTTTTTGTTTTCTGACAATGCCTTTCCTTTTCCTCTAATAATGTATCCAAACTTCATTCTAATTACGTCCTTCCCTCTTTCTTCCTCATCTAGATCGCCATCTTTTAATGACCTACTTCATAGATAAATAGTGTAATGTGGTGTTATGTTTCGGAGCTATGCAGTTAACACTTACAAAAGAGAGAAACAATTTTGTTAAGAGGCTGTCGATACTAATAACAGGAATAATAAATAATAATATAATTCCGCCTAAGGCGGGCCAAGCCCGGTGGAAAAAGGAGGGGGGGGAGGGGAGAGGGAGGAGTAAAACCTTCTTAAGAAGATTCACCTGACCCGGGCGATAGTACCTTGAAAGGGTCCCTTGCCACGATGACGGAGAAGATCTCAACGCCATTGAATCCGGAGATTCAGATAATGGTGGAACTGGAGGAATCGGCAAGCTTTATAAGGAAGATAAAGCATGTTTTAAAGTTCAGACACGTCTCTGTGGTAACTGCCGGTGCTCTGGCCAACGTCTGTTCACCATGTGTGGTGCGGCTGAACGCTAGGCTCCAGGAGCTGATAATCTCCGGTTCTACACTAACAGCATTAGCTGGAATCCAATTATAAGCAGAATGATTTGTACAAATAATATTAAAATTAGCACAGGTTTACAGTACACTCGCACTATGGTGACAACCAAGCTATAGGATTCTGGAGAGCTTGGCTCTTACGACAGAGAAACTCTGAGTTCTCTGATATATATCCACGAAAATCTCACACATTTACTGGCACTTTTAACATCCAAACACTTATTCAAACTGGAAAATTACAGAATTTTACTACAGAACTCGACAGAAAATTCATATCCTTGCAATTCAAGAGACTAGATTCACCGATTCGGAAACAACAGACTACAACTATTGTATCTTTAAAAGAAAAACAGAAGAGAAAATATGCAAGGGAGCTGCATTATTTGGCATTGATTTTATTGTGGATGAGGACGTGCTTGACTTTGTTATAGATGTAAATCAGCAACAGACTAATGGCCATGCGGATTAAGCACACCAAAAAAGCAAATACAATTATCAACTTCACGCGCCTACTAACATAGACAACAAAAGAGAACCCGAGAACACAGAAAAATATTGGGAAAAACCTGAAACTAAAATGTCCAAAATTCCGAAGGAGGACGTAAAATTTTTACTCAGTGGTTTCAATGTACAAACTGGAAAAGAAATACTTATATACAAAAATTCACCAACAACAATGACGTCAGGCTCATAGAGTTGTACCAAGGAAACAATCTAAAAACAATGTCAATGTCACTTCGAAAGAACGCTAAGAAATAAAAGACGTGGCGATCCTCAATCCTCCAGCTAGGTGAATTTCAGATAGACCATGTTGCGATCTCCTATGATTTCCACGACGTTCAAGTACGCAGAGGGGCAAATATAGTTTCTGACCACTATCTGACGAGGGTCAAAACTAACAAAATTAAATTCACACCAAAAAGGAAATGCCAAAAGAAAACACCACTAATCCCCAAATTTGATTTGAAAAAATCCAAGAATCAAAAATTAGATAAGTATGGGAAAAACAACCTCCAAATAACTGGAGAGATTCCCAAACGAAAATTATACAGAAAGAAAGAGAATTGATCCCATTACAGAAAAAATCCAAACATCCATGGTGGAATTCAAATTGTGATAATGCAACACAGACAACGATCCTTCTTAAACTACAATTGTCACACGTCAGAAATCACAACAGAAATTTTTCGAAGTCAGAAAACAGTTAAAATACTTAGGCAAACTGAAAGAAAATATCTTAATCAAAAAATATCCGAATGAACAGCTAAACGCAATCGAATACGACTTCAGGAACCACAAAATACACTACTTTTATAAAACGTTTGCAAATCAAATCAGGATGTACTCCACGAAACCTCTGTTTCAGGAAACAAAGTGGAAAATTGACACTAACAAAGAATATTATCAAGAATTAGCAAAATATTTCACATAACTTCTAAGTTACTCACAACCAAGTACACGAATAAAACTTCACTACCGCTTGTAATGGATCTTTATTTACGTGACCATTACGACACTCCAACCCCAGTTTTCGATACCAGTAATATTTTCTGGGAAGTAACGGACATATTTTTGTGACAATATTCACATTTGGTTTTATTGATGTATTGGTACTGCGATGTATCGATATATTACAGTGATATGGTTCTTGTGTGTATTCATTTCTGTGAGACTATCATAATCTCTGACTTACTTGTAACCGTTTCGGCGCGAATGCGCACAGAGAGCAGTCTTTGTTTCACTTTGCAGAAGTTAGGTTGTTATTTCGCTTCGTAAAAGAACAGTCAAGTCTTGTGTTTGGTTAAAGTGGAAATTAAATATATGAAGATTGATACAAAACTGTTTTCTTGATGATGTGACAATTAAGAAGACGTATATGTGAATTTACAAGGAGTTTAATAAAACTGTGGATCGTGAACACCAAGTCAAAAATTATTTCTACCGTACTATTGTTCTGATCTGGGATTGTTTGATCATTATCAATTTCCTGAAAAACGCATTTGTTAGGTCTTCAAATATTGCTAAAATACAGATCTGGACCTTCTAGCAGTCAAAGTGGAATCACCCTAGAATCAACAAGATGAGCCATAGCAACTTCGACGAAATCTACGTGGGAATCCATACACATAGGTACGAAAACTAATGACTGTTTTTTACAGTGACTTCATTATTTCCATTCTGACGATACCATCCACAGTAAATAACTTTGTTGTTGCCCGATAAAGCGAACATACGCTGCGTGAGCAACATTATTAATCTGCTTTCTAACCTACTTTACAAATGGTGGGATTGTTAGGCGCTAAGTTAAGAAGAAATTTATAGTCACATTAAAAAGCTCAAAAATAAGGAGCCATCGGGTGAAGATGGAATTGTAGATGAGCTACTAAAGTTTCTTGGTCCAAATTCCTTATAAGATTAAGTCAAATCATTCAAGAACTTTAGTAGGCAGGAAATAATCCAGAGTATTGAAAATGTGCTCTAACTTAATAATTGCACAAAGGAGGAGAGAGATCAGTTGTAAACAACTGCAGAAGCATTTCACTTTCGCCTGCCAGTTAGCTTTCGACCTAATAAATCGTGACGGGAACGGATCTTTAATCTTAAAACTATTTTAACAATTAAAGCAGTCAGGTAGAAAACAATAGTGTGCACATTCGCTGACTTTAAAAACCAGGCGATTCTATCTATAGACAGTCTCTGTGGAGTATTCTAGAAGAACGCAGACTAGACACCAAAACCCGAAAATTAATCGAACAAACACTGACAGAATCCAAACCAAAAACTAAATTCATAGATGAAATTTCGAAACCATTCTTAGTTAAAACAGGAGTAAGACAAGGAGGTTGGATCTCGCCACTATTATTACAGACAGTTTTAGGCAAAGTCATGAAAGAATGGGAAATGGACCTAAAGAAGCAAAATTTTTGGGAAGCAATCGAACTAGGAAGAGTTCAAGGAAAACTGAACGTTCCATATTTATCGTTTGCAGATGACTTAACTATTCTAACAAACAGTGAAGAAACAATAGCAAAACAAATATAAAAAAGCAAGGTTCTCAAAGAATATCCAGAGAAGTCTGGCCTGCAAATCTCCTTTGAGAAGACTGAACTCCTCTATTTCATTTTTTTAGCTACTCCGAAACTCAAAAACAAATTGTGGTGAAATATACATAGTCAAATCTCGGTGAAATTTGAAATTATTGAACCAAAGGACTTGCAAAAAAGCACAAAAAACAGATTTTAGAAAATCAAGGGACCAAAAAATTCCTGCAAAAAGGCACTAAAATGGGACACTACCACAATAATCAAACCGACAGTCATATATGCAAGTGAAACGCTCTCATTGAACTAGATTTACAAGACATTCAGATAGTAGAGAGAAAGACTATTAGAAACTCTATCGGACCACGATACACACAAAATGGGTAGAGACGGAAAACCATCGAGACTACAAAAAAAAAAAAAAGAATCCAACATCGGAACTGACATTAGAAAGAGACGAATGAGGTTCTATGGACACCTAGAGAGATTACCTGGAAACAGACCAACTAAAAGTCTACTGGACTATGTGAGATCACTTAGAGCATCAATACCTTGGGTAACTGAAGCTAAGAAGGATGTGACAAAGGCAAAAATTGACATAGCAAGCACATCAGAGAGGGATGCATTCGGAAGCAAAATTGATAAGTGGAAGTTTACTCCAGAGGCGGAACCAAAACCATACCGAGCAAAATGGACAGAAGAAATAAAGATGGCCTTTGGGGAGAAAATGAAGTAATATTGTGAAAACAAGAAGGACCTTAAGAAAAATTGGAAGTAATCTGCTTATCGTTTTCCATTGGAGAGTTTCGCTAATAATAATAATAATAATAATAATAATAATAATAATAACATTGCCCAAGGAGTGCAGTCCGAACGTAAAAACAAGTTATAAATAAATAAAATGATCTCTTTGCTGTTTGGATTACGTTTTCACGGAATTCAGAAAACACTTCTCGCTCCTGTTTATTTTTATGTCTTGTAGTAGATAAAAGCTTTTTGATGAGGAAAGGCGACACATCCGCTAGGTTTTGTTAGGTCTAATCTTAAACACGGTCTATTTAAAAACAAAGTTGTATAGCGTACTCATTTCAGTAAAAACCCATTTATAGCCACAAGCTTTAAAACCAATTACTGTAGACAGCAGGAAAAAGGCACAGTAGATATGTAATTTAAACAACTGGCTGTGGTGGCCCAAAAACATAGCGGAAAATTCACGACGACTTTGCATGAATGTTCAGCAAACGAGTACGTCGCGGAATATGATGATGTTTAACTCAAACAGTGTTATGGTCTTCACTACGAAGGCTAATTTGATGCAGAGGTATAAGCATTTTCAAATCACAAGGGAAAACGTAGAAACATTTGTTTTTCTCTAAATAGTATCCAAATGGAGCTATGATGACGCTATTTCGGAATTTTTTACAACTCATGTTCAAAAGTGCTAAAAGTGAAAACAATGAAAAAATTAATTATTCTCGTTTTAGATTTATACATGACAAAATGCTACGTAAACTCCAGTTTCGACTGCCAAAATAGTAACCAGCCACGATTTGCAGGGCACGTTAAAGCGCCTGCTTCCGTTCGAATACGCCCAGCGGATTGACGATGAGGGCCGGTGTAATGTCTCTTTTGCATTTAATTATTTACACAACCTGTTTCGGTGTTCCATTACACCATTTACAGGCAATTTTATGAAATTAAATTGCGAGGAATCCAATCTCGTGTGCAGTCATTACACGAAACAACATTAAATAACCGGTGCCGTAGATATCTGATTTATACGACACTGTCCCTTGGTTAATCAACCGACGAGTCGGAATAAAGGGGCCTGAGGAAGGCCACAAATAAATTAAATGCAAGAGAGACGGCTGTAGATGTTTTAATTTTCATTTCATAGCTTGAGGTTTGCCGATGACATTGTATTTCTGTCAGAGATTGCAGAGGACCAGGAAGAGCAGTTGAACGGAATGGACAGTGTCTTGAAACGTGGATATAAGATTAACATAAAGAAAAGCAAAACAAGGATAATGGTATGTAGTCTAATTAAATCACGTGATGCTAAGGGAATTAGATTAGGAAATGAGACACTTAAAGTAGTAGATGAGTTTTGCTATTTGGGGAGCAAAATAACTGATGATGGTCGAAGTAGAGAGGATATAAAATATAGACTAGCAATGGCAAGAAAAGCGTGTCGGAAGAAGAGAAATTTGTTAACATCGAGTATAGGTTTAAGTGCCAGAAAGTCTTTTCTAAAAGTATTTGTATGGCGTGTAGCCATGTATGGATGTGAAACATGGACGATAAATAGTTTAGACAAGAACAGAATAGAAGCTTTCAAAATGTAGCCATGTATGGATGTGAAACATGGACGATAAATAGTGTAGACAAGAACAGAATAGAAGTTTTCAAAATGTCGTGCTACAGAAGAATGCTGTAGATTAGATGGGTAGATCACGTAACTAATGAGGAGGTACTGAATAGAATCGGGGAAAGAGGAATTTATGGCACAACTTGACTAGAAGAAGGGATCGGTTAGTACGATACGTTCTGCGGCATCAAGGTATCACCAATTTAGTGATGGAAGGAAATGTGGAAGGTAAAAATCATAGAGGGAGACCAAGAGATGAATACACTAAGCAGATTCAGAAGGAAGTAGATTGCTATAGGTACTGGGAAATGAAGAAGCTTGCACAGGATAGAGTAGCTTGGAGAGCTGCATCAATCAGTCTCTGGACTGAAGACCACAACAACAACAACAACAACATCGAACAGATGAAGTCTTTGTAACCATTTATTACAAGGATGGACTTACAAAGAGCACGGTAATTATTTACAGAAACTACAAAGCACACCGAAGTTGACGATGGCACTTTTGAACATACGTTGCGGGAGGATTCTGTGGAGAAACAAGAGCTGCATCATTTGAGAGATACAGACGCGAACGAGTGTGTCGGGACTCACCCCAGTTCACTGCTACTAAAGCCACGTCATCATAACGCGATTGTGCATAACATACACGTGCTGCGCTTAATCTAAGGATGAAATTAAAAATTTAAGTAGGATTTCAAACTTTGTCAACATATGCTTCAGTATATTAATGATTAAATTGTTGAATTTCAGAGTGATCAGATGGATCTGTTTCTCTAAATACATCATGTTAAATAAAGGAAAAGTGAGGCTAAATAATGAAGTTAGGTGGTAAAATATTGACCAGAATTTGCAAGTGTATGCCAAAATTAACTGTCACAAGTCTCAACTTGATCGGAGGAGTAGATCGGTCAAAATCGGCGTTTTTTACCAGAAATTGAAGGCTATAGATATTATACTCAAATGATTAATATTGGTATGGAGCTTCAGCTTGATGTAAAAACATTAAATGTGTGACCCCATTAAGCTGCCTCTAGAAGTTTTCAAGTGATGACTGAAAACTAAATTTGGAACAAAAACGTTCTTATTTGCAATAGATTAAGTATCATTTACATTAATGACACAAAGTTTTTAATACAGCACTTAATAACATCCTTAAATACTGAAGATGTACCAAGTTTCAAAGCTTTGATGTAAATAACAATCAACACAAAGTCCCTTAAAGGTGTAGTTCAGAGATTACGTTCTCCTGTCGGTTCCGTTCTAAAAATCCGAGCAAGCAATGTTTAAATGCAGTAGAGCTAAACCTTTTTCTGTAATTAAATCCAACTTTACTCCAGTCATATAAAAATTATAAAGGTTGTACATTGATTCATAACGGAGTTATAAAATAATGTGTGTCCCAGAAAGAGGCCATTTAGAGATTGCTACCGGGATGTAGAGCGGATGACGGCAGGTGTTTCCACCGAGCGTCGGCTGCCCCATATATAAATACGGCCTGAGAGGCAGTGACACTTCACTTGGCAGTTAGTCAAACGTTGGCTTAAGCGCTGCCCCGGGTGACGTTCATCTAGGCTACAACTAAATGAATGAATGTTAACAAAACCGCGTGGCAAGTTGTGATATTGTTTTCCGCTTTTGTGGAGAGCAATTAACTCTGATTATTAGAAGTCAGGGTGAAAGACCATTTAATGGAAGCTACTAATGATGATTATAATAGGAACATTATTATTGTTACTATCATGAATATTGCTATATTTGGTGTGTGAACATTTTTTTAAAATGTATATTAATCTTTTAGAACCCAAAACTTTAATTTATATTCGTTGTTCCTGATCCCGGTGAGTAAATAGCAAGTAGAAACATTTCTTTCAGAGGGTAAAAAAAGAATGTGGATTTGTAGACTGGAAACTATCATCAGTATATTCTCCATCGCTTTCTGGCTGACCGCAAAAATACTTTTCAGGCTCTAGTGCAAGACGATGCCGTCATGCTACATTACAAAATTTAATTTTCTGTCGTCTACTTTGATCTCAGTCATGAAGCTTTAAAGTGACTGTATCTCTAGAAATGATTATAGGACGTTTACCCAACACAATTAATTTCCACAATGAGTAACTATATTTCAGCCTAGAAGACTTATTTTGACGAAGAATGCTCTGTTTGATTGTGCTCTTCTTATGTTCTCCCATCTTCGTCCGTCGTACGTTTTTTATCTCCAAGGTAGAATTGATTCATTTCGTCGAACACATGGTCCCCACTTCTTATGTTAAATTTATTGCCTGTCCCATTTATACAGCTCCTAAGCACGTCTGATTTTCTCTAGTTCCCTCTCAATACATAATCTGTTTTTACTACACCCTTCATTCCACAGATTAATTCCCTTTCACTTTTTCTTATCTTTAGTGAATCTTATCATTTTTATCTTTACACCTTGAATTTTAATCTCACTTCTTAACCTTTCTTTTATTTCCGTCGTTCCTTCTTCAATGTACAGGCTGAACAATAGAAAAAAAAGCCTGCATCATTTTCTTACGCCCTTTTTAATCTGAGCAATTCTCTCTTGATCTTTCTGTGCCTGTCCTATGAACTGCACCTAAGACTAAAGATGCAGTCTTGAGATCAACATCGCAGAATTTTTTTTATGTACGAGGCTAAGTTATAAGGGCAATTTTTATTGGAAACATAAAACTGCAAATAACATTATTTCTCAACATTGGAGTGAGTTTTGTGGCATCGTGCATCGTGTACACAATCTTGTCATCCGGTGAAAAAATTTGATTCAGACAACTGCTCCTTCATCGCACCGAAAAGGTGACAGTCACTTGGACTGTGTGGTAGTGTTCCAGCAGCTGATACCCAAGTTAGGGAATGTACTGGATTGTTTTCCTTACTGTATGAGGGCGTACAAAATCTGACGTTGCACCCACTGTGGCCTGGACGCATGCATGCTTCGGTTGTAAATGGTGTCATAAAGCCGTTGTATACACTCCTGAGACAGCTGGCCCACAACTGTTGTACCTGTCCTTGATATCCTGGATAGTGGCATTGGGACGTAGTTGCGGTCCGAGCTGGTCTATCGAGGACAGGTCTTGGAGTCTTCCTGGCCTAGGGATTACCTCAGCATCACGTAGTCACTTCATAGAGACACATGCTGTCTGTGGACGATCGTGGTCCTGTTGAAAAATGGCATCACAATATTGCCGCATTGTCCAATCACTACTAACCGTGTGGCCGCGCGGTTTGAGGTGCCATGTCACGGATTGCGTTGCCTCTCCCGCCGGAGGTTCGAGTTCTCTCTATAGCAAGACTGTGTGTATGTTGTTCTTAGCATAAGTCAATTTAAGTTAGTTTAAATAGCGTGTAAGTCTAGGGACCGATGACCTCAGAAGTTTGATCCTTTAGGAATTCACACACATTTGAACATTTTGAACTACCAGCCCTGACCAGAAGTGGTAGACAGTGGCTCCTCACATCACGATGCAAAGAGTCATAGTGCTTCCCATTTTCAAAAAATTGGAAAAATGAGACATCTTCGCAAGTCGTCACTGTACTCGCTGACCACCACTGTTCCTTTTCAAAACACGGGAAGAATGAGATCTCTCTCTGGGTCGATAGTACACTTGCCGACTATGGTCGTCCGAGGTACTGCAGGACCGAAATTAGTCACTGAAGGCAATGTGACGTCGTTCGTCAGCAGTTCACGGTTCATTGTCACGGCCTCACTTGAAGTACGTCAATTTGTGTTGTGGTGTTAATGGTAGCCTACACACGCTCGGCTAAAACAGGGTGTACGACAGGGACGCAGTTTTTCTCCATTACAAGCAGCAGGTACTTCCTGTGATTGTAAAGGCATTTGATTGCGAGACCACAACATACTTTTAAATAAATTAGAATTCTATGGTGACACGGGCAGTGCTGCAAAATGGTTCAAGTCATACCTCGCTAACAGGAAACAAAGGTTGTCGGTGCAAGGGACTAGTGAATAAAGTCATCAGTCATCTTCAGAATGGGAAGAAAATACATGTGTTGTACCACAAGGATCCATCTTAGGGCCAAAGCTTTTGCTTGTGTCATTAATGATATCTCATCAGTTACACTGCAAGAAGCAGAGTTCGTTTTGTTTGCAGATGACACAAGTATTGCAATAAATAGTATGTCGAGTGTAGTTCTAGAAAGATCTGATAATGATATTTTCATGGATATTAATAAATGGTTTAAAGCCAACTCACTGACATTAAACTACGAAAAGAATCACTATATGCAATTCAGAACCTGTAAGAGGTTTCCACCCAGCATATGCATAAAGTATGAAGAAGAGCAGATAGAAGAGGTTGACAGTCTTAAGTTCCTGGGATTACAACTTGATAATAAATTCAGTTGAGAGGAGTACATCACAGAGCTGCAGAAACGCCTTAACAAATCTGTATTTGGAATTCGAGTGTTAGCAGACATAGGCGACATAAAAATGAAAAAGCTTTCAAACTTTGCCTACTTTCATTCCATAATGTCATATGGTATAATATTTTGGGGTAACTCTTCAAGTCAAACAAAAGTTTTCAGAGTCCAAACGCGTGTAATAAGTATTAATTGTGGAGTAAATTCACGGACGTCCTATAGAAACCTCTTCAAGGAACTGGGTATACTAACTACTGCCACTCCTTAATAAAATTTGTCCTAAATAATATATTTCTTTTTCCAAAAAACAGCTCAGTTCATACATACATTACTAGGAACAAAAATGATCTGCACAAGGACTTAAAAGCACATACTTTAGTTCAAAAAGTGTCCACTACTCGGTAACACTCATCTTCAATAATTTGCCAGCAAACATAAAAAATTTAGTTGCAAATAAATATCAGTTTAAAAGGAGCCTGAAAGACTTACTAGTAGCCAACTCCTTCTACTCCATTTGTGAATTTTTTAATGGAAACAAATTATGTATTGTATATATATTCATACTATCAGTACTGTTATTTCAGATTTTTAAAAAAATTGACATGTTCCACATATACGAGCATCTCCTTAGCACGGATCTATGGAACGAAAAACTAATCTAATGTAATCTAATCTGCTGTTCAATCTATACTCGAAGAGACAACTATGGAAATGATAGGTTCAGGAGTGGAATTTAAATACAGGATGAAAGAATATCAGTGGAAAGATTCGCTAATGACATTACTGCCCTCAGTGGACGCAAATAAGAGTTACAGCGTATGGTGAATGAAATATATAGTCTACTCAACACGGAACACGGATTGAGAGTAAAATGAAGAAAAACGAAGCCAATGAAGAAAAGCAGAACTGAGATTAGCGATGAACTTAATATCAAAAATAGGATAACGTGCAAGGAAGATAACATGACGGACGAAGGAAGGAGAACATAAAAAGTAGACTAGCGCAGGCGAAGAGGATATTCCTGGCCAAAAGAAGTCATTTCGTCATCGGCCTAAATTTGGGGAAGAACTTTCTGAGAATATACGTTTAGAGCGCAGCATGGGTGAATCATGAATTATGGGAAAACCGGAAAAAGAAGGTAATCGAAGCGTCTGACATGTGGTAATAGGGAAGGATAATGAAAATTAGGTGGTCAGAGAAAATAAAGAATGGGCGAGGCGAGGAACATAAGGAAAACACTGTCAAGAAGGAATACAATGATAGATTATGTGTTAAGACATCAGGAAATAACTTATCTGGTACCAGAGGGAGATGTAGAAGATAACAGTTGGAGGGAAAGACAGAGATTGGAATACATCCAACAAATAACTGAGGACGTAGGGCACAAATGCTACTCTGAGATGAAGAGGATGGCACAAGAGTGGAATTAGTGGAGAATAGAAAAAAGCAAAAAAAGAATTTAAAAATTGCAATGGCTATAACGATGTGGGTGGTTCAAGAGAAACTTTTAAAATATGAATTGTCGCTTTTGAAGCAAACGTTGAATGTTAATGAGCTTTAGAAACTTCAAAAACATATGTTACGTGTTTATTCTGCTTCTATCTCTTCTTCGTAAGCAACGCACAAACCATCAATCCGTAGTTTTCCTCTAGTGCGTGCAGTTTCATCACGCCTTTCACCCATTGCTCGCAAAAGAGCGCCAGGCACAACTCACTTGGTCGCGCTCAACGATATTCTTTTTATATTTACCGACATTATAAAAGATCGCCGCAACACAACAATTGACATGAGTACTAAGCTAGCCGGCCGTTGTGGCCGAGCAGTTCTACGCGCAACAGTCTGGAACCGCGCGACCGCTACGGCCGCAGGTTTGAATCCTGCCTCGGGCATGGATGTGTGTGATGTCCTTAGGTTAGTTAGGTTTAAGTAGTTCTAAATTCTAGGGGACTGATGACCTCAGCAGTTAAGTCCCATAGTGCTCAGAGCCGTTTGAACCAGTACTAAGCCATGCATGTACCTTGTCAAAATAGATTCAGATTCTCGATATGAGATAAAGATGGTTATTACTATACAAAAACAACTTGTTGAAATACAGGTGGAATTGAAGGAATTGACGTTGTCCGCATTGATTAAATGCAACTTGTGAAAAACTGACTAATGAAAAGGAGGAAGGACTAATATTTAAGATTCCATCGACGACGCCGACAATTAGATACGATACTCATTTAAAATTTCGATAACAATCTCTAAAATGGCGCTGGTAGATTTTAAAGTACACTATCAACTGTGTGTTGATTACCAGTGAGGTATGACATACATAGTAACATTCAGTAAAACAATCTTAAACGGAGGAATGCCAAAAACGCACACTTAGCGGTTAAAAAATGTTTGCTTACTCTCTTTGAAACGGCAGAAATACGTGAAACACTGTGCACCTGCTAACAGCCTTGACAACCAGATCCTAAACAAAATCAGACACAAATCAGTTAAGTGTTTACAAAATGGTTTTCGTTTGCCTGTCAGAAGGGACACAATTTGTGGCAATTTACAATAATTCATCTTGAGAAACTTTAGATATATCTGGGGTTTCACGAGAAGGCGTTGTAGACAGCGATCTAGACAGTAAATTAGCTGTATAAGCAGAGTCTACAACGCCTTCTTGTGAAACCCCAGACATATCTAAAGTTTCTCAAGATGACTTACTGTAAATTGCCACAAATTGTGTCCCTTCTGACAGGCAAACGAAAAACATTTTGTAAACACTTAACTGACTTGTGTCTGATTTTATTTAGGATCTGGTTGTCCAGGCTGTTATCAGGTGCACAGGGTTTCATATATTTCTGCCGTTTCAAAGAGAGTAAGAAAACTTTTTTTAACCGCTAAGTGTGAGTTTTTGGCATTTCTCCGTTTAAGATTATTCTACTGAATGTTACTATGTATGTCACACCTCATTGGTAATCAACACACAGTTGATAATGTACTTTAAAATCTACCAGAGCCATTTTAGAGCTTGTTATCGAAATTTTAAATGAGTATCGTATCTAAAGGTCTGCGTCGTCGATGGAATCTTAAATATTAGTCCTTCGTCCTTTTCATTAGTCAGCTTTTCACAAGTTGCATTTAACCGATACGGACAACGTCAATTCCTTTAATTCCACCTGTATTTCAACAAGTTCTTTTTGTATAGTAATAACCGTCTTTATCCCGTATCGAAAATATAAATCTATTTTGACAAAGTACATACATGGCTTAGTACTGGTTCAAACGGCTCTGAGCACTATGGGACTTAACTGCTGAGGTCATCAGTCCCCTAGAACTTAGAGTTACTCAAACCTAACTAACCTAAGGACATCACACACATCCATGCCCGAGGCAGGATTCGAACATGCGACCGTAGCGGTCGCGCGGTTCCAGACTGTAGCGCCTAGAACCATTCGGTCACCCTCGCTGGCCCAGAATGATTACCTGGGAGGAGGTTACCTGATCATGCCACGTTACAAAGACTTGATGGCAGCCATCAAGAAGCACACCTAAGGATTCTTATTTTCATTTTTGGGGGGAGAAGGGAGAGGGAGGAATCATTTCGAGGTATGAGGCCCTGACAAACTTTCCAGAACAGATGGCTGCCAATTTGGCCGAAGCTGAAACCAGTATTCGCTAAGTATCTGATTATTTTGGACGTGATAGAACATCGGTAGCACGCAGATGCCAACTGTGCATTAAACGGAAAAAAATTCAGCAACATCTCTAAACCAATACTGATCACACGGCAGCTTGAACACCGTCTCTGGACCTCAGCAGAGTCAATAACGTTCATGGATCTCTTGTGGGGAAACGGTGCACCAGCGGCATTTCTGTCACATAAAAAAGTGTGTCATCTCATCTTCCCTAAATAGTCTAAAATTTCGCATACATAGTTTTTACATGCTGTAGAGGACAATGATTAAAAAGGTGAGTAAAGAATTCCAGTGTATTACTATCTATACTTTACGGCAGTAAGAATTTCACAATAACAGGAAGAAGTAAAAGAGGACTACAAGGTACGGAAATTAGTTTTTTTAGAAAGGTCACCAGGGTGTGGACTATCAGAGATAACACTTCAAAGCATAAATTGACGTAGCAAGGAATATAGAAATAAGCCGAGAGATCATGTCACAAGAATGAATAAAGACGTAATGTCTAAAATAAGAACGAGAGAGAAAGATCAATATGTATACCAAAACAAGAAGAAGAGATCAAATAGAAAGTTAACACAGACAACAGAGGCACTGAACAAGGAACAAGGGAACGTAATAGGTAAATGCCTAACACTTGAAGAAAGACGAAGAAGAAGAAGTTGGCGAGAGATATATTGGATAAGCTCAGATAACATCCTAAGACGAAGAAAACGTTAGATGAATTTGGGTAATATATAGAGCTATGCTCTAGCAAAACTACAGTTCAGTAGTTTCACTTCACTACATAAGTGGGGTAATAAAACATAAGATCATCAGTAGTATTGCTACAATCGATAACGAAACAAACATAAATGAACGAAGAAAATGAGAGGCGACGACTTCTTTGTTTCTTTATTTATTTTGCACATGCGAGGAACTGCACATCATTCCGTGCTAGTCCATTGTGTATTTTGTATTCTTAACGAATATGTAATAAAAATTAGTTGAGTGCACAGTTTCTGCACTTTTACTTAACCAAAGCAGTTACTTTTAATGCAAGTACAGTTCACATGCACAAACATTACATGTATATAATTATTATTGTTATTTTGTACTCAATACAACATTCTTCATCATGATCAAAGGCAAGAATTTCCTGTTATTTTTGGTAAATTTGATTACTGTTTAAGAATAACAGGAACACGTTTTATATAAGTTCAACGAAGTATTAAGGTGATGTTTAGCACATTTTAGTGTTGCATTTTTTATTTTATCTTTTTGTTGAGGAAACTGCGTTTTTAGAGCTATATGATAAATTCGTGCTGTTTCTTTTATTTATAATACAAGATTCCTCTATTTCACGTTCCAAATCAACA
This sequence comes from Schistocerca gregaria, assembly GCF_023897955.1. NCBI lineage: Eukaryota > Metazoa > Arthropoda > Insecta > Orthoptera > Acrididae > Schistocerca > Schistocerca gregaria. The sequence continues at coordinate 622,905,274 of NC_064920.1, forward strand.
ATATTGGAATTAAACCGGAAATAAACACTGGCGATTTCAGCTTTGCTATAGACGAGGATAACTGAGTTGAACAAAAATGCTCTGAAGGTTACCCAGCCCTTTACACATTACGGCTCACTGCGTCCTGTTTCTAGGGGAATCTAACAAGACATTGATCTCATATGTAAAGGAAGCGATCTTTATGAGGCATTGCCCAATAGGTATGCAACACACGCAACATACTGGTAATGCAGGTACGACCTTAACTGAGCAAAACTACTATGGAAACTATCGTACTCTCGCTAATTTACAAATGTTCAAATGTGTGTAAATTTATAAGGGATCAAACTGCTTAGGTCATCGGTCCCTATACTTACACAATACTTAAACTAACTTACGCTAAGAAGAACACACACGCACACATGTCCGGGGGAGGACTCAAACCTTCGGCGGGAGGGAGCTGCTTAACAATTCTAGTAATACGGCAGTTGTCTTATTAGTTATGTGAATGATGAAATATAATCTTAATAGAACGTAGGAGTTCATAGTCGAAACTGAGTGTGAAGAAGAGGAAAACTACATTCAATATAAACAACATATTTCTACAAATGTTTAATGACTCTTATTTGCAGTCACCAAGAGCTGTCTAACTATTTTGGATATGACACTGAATCTTTCCGCATTTTTGATCTGTTTTAGTGGCCACTGCCATCAAAGAACAATTTATTTTAAAATACTAGTAGAGTACCTACAGAAAGACATGAAAATTAACACCTTTCATTGACATGATCCGCATGCAAAAGTTAGTGAAGTTTTGAAGGAAGCTGGAGGACTGATGGTCGCTATTTCTCGCTCTGATGTCGGAATTAAAGCTTGCTGTTTATCGGGACACGACCGATGCCGAAAGTATTTTGCTGCTGCTGGGCAGATTGTCAATAGCTCTAACAACACAGAAGCTGTCTCGGTTCGTTAAAATTTGTCCCAGAAAAGCGAAAAGCGGTACTGTCTCAGCGATAACCTCGCTTTCCAAGTCTTTTTTTTTATTATTTTCTTCGTCGGCGAGGTATTCAAAAGCGCAGAGTGGTTTATTAATGAGAGGTGAACGACCCGGCCCTATCGGCACGCGTAGGGACCGTCATTACGACTCTGGCTGAGGGTGGTGGAGGCAGGGGGGTGGGGGTGGTGGGTGTGGGGTTAGCGCTGCTACACGTGTCGGCGCACACGGCGCGGCTAATGAGGAGCGCGCCGGCTTAACGAGGCGGGACGGCCGGCGGTCGGCGCCCAGCGCCGCCGTCTGTGTGGGCGGAGTCAAGGCGCCGGGGCACACCAGACCAGCAGGTTACTAGCTAAGAGACCCGCGAACCAGCCACGTTTATTCATGTCGGCAGCATTTCATATGTTGAAGCTCTTCTGTCCATCGTGTTATTCGATACGCAATCGAGAGTCAAATTTCTGTTATTACTATTTAGCGTGCGATATTTGCAAGATGTCTCTCTGGTGGGCAGGCAAGTGGCTTCCTCTAATCACCTATGACTCGCAAAAATTCTAAGACGCAGAACCACCACTTCTGTTATACTACTGTGAAAACTATGCACAGAGGATATCAGAGCAAATGACTATAAGAGGTGGCCCTGTGTAGTGACGCTGAAGATGACACGCTGTATTTTTCATTAAAAGTCTACTCCAGTTGCCTCCAACATAAGCTAATAACATTATTTAAGGTTATCATGCGGTCTTGTGAACTTGAATGAAAGAAAGAATTAAATATTACGACAGATTTATTCACAAAAACAATTTTTAGATGGAATGTGTGTCGATATAAGCTCTTGATTATATCCTACCTAATGTTGATTAAGTAGAATGATATTATTGGCATTTGAAAAGGGTGCACCAAGGGCAACGACTCGTAATTGCGACTTGTAACAGATAACAATATCTGACTACGATTAATATGACTGCGAACTGAAGTCGGAAACAGACTAATACAGTGTGCTCAGATCGGACAACGACTGCACTTACCGTGGGCACGAGGTAAAATAAGAGAATTTGCTCTACTGACTCTTAGTGCTGGTGCTACCAAGTGCGTGTAGAAAATTCGAGGTTCGATGCGTAGTGGGCCTTGGCGTCGGGTCTGACGGTGGTTCTCCGTCACCTGCTCTCGCTCAGATCCATTTTTGGCCAGACTCCAGGTCCAAAACCCAGTCTCAGTCTTGTCCGGACTCCTCACTCTTCCAAGGCTCACGATTCCCCACTCACTGTCTCCCAGTCGCACAATGCAGTGCGTGGAGTTTTCACCAACAAACCAAAGCCAATAATCAAAAGCTCAGAAACTATTTGTGTGCCAATCGCGCATCATTTCACTTACTGCTTATGATACCTCCATAATACGGGAAAAAACTGTTCATTCAGTTCTAGTACATCGATAGCCGTCTGCTGCGGTGGTTTCTGCCATTTTTGCACACGGACGAAACCGTACGTGACGTGGAAAAAAGACACAGCATTCTCGGCCACCCACTGCTCGCCACCAGAAATGTTTCCGAGAAATGTTTTCGCCAACAAGCAGATGCCAACCTTAGCGGAATCAGGAGACAATATAACACCACCTGCTCGGACGTGGACTGCGCCTCGATTTACCCGGGAACAATTGCCACTCTCGCATTCCTACGCAATTTCTACAAAAGAAGTTGTGCATTTCTCCCCTGGCTCCAGGACAACACAACCGAGACTCTGCTCCTGCATCTCCACTCCGTGGGCCCAGTTACCTCCTGTGATTTGTGATGCATCCTATATGGTGGGCACTGTCGGTCAGTTGCCGCACGCTTGCGGCCTTTTACATTCTCAGAGTTCACGCTATTCAGAGTCATCGCCCACAGCCGTGGCTGCCCGACGAAAGAAAGCGCTCCTCTCCTCTACCTGAAGCGCCTGCTTGCATCTAGCTACGACTGAATTCAGTGTTACAACAGTGAGCGACCTCTAATAGCCTCAATGACCGTAGATCGTGTGATTGTCATCTCGACTGAGCAAATTGGCTATATGAAAGGCAGGTAGAAAGGACCTGTCATCTTTTGTACTATATGAGATTTCATTTATTTGCTTATTCGTTACTGATTACCATCGACACTTGCCACCTACAGTTTAATGTGGATCTACAACTGTGAATGGACATTCTCTTTCTGGGTTGTAATGTAGTTAAAGCGTTTGCGAAATTTAGAGAAATTTAATTTAAAATAGGAAAGGGAGAACCACCCAAAACCCTTAAACCATGGTAATACATTTGTTGATCATCTTGTGGCACAGGAAACCGTAGGATTGGAAAGCAGCTAGAGGTTATGCGGGTGTAAATACTCAATAAGCCTTAAACACATTTATTGTCAACGGAATTCAATAAATCAGGTTGTATGAGTAAAGGTAAAACAAAGGCAAATAACCAATGAAAAATTTGCATAACTAGGGCACACCCCGAACGATAAAATTCCTTAATTTTGGCTTTACGATAGCAAAGAGGGTCCAAAACAGTAGACAATCTTAATACTAATAACTGCACAAATTGGAAGGAATGAAAAGAAAGATGAAATAGTAGGTTTCCTGCTCAGGGCAAACTATCCGAAAATAAACCGTCAAGAATCAACATATCAAAGCTCCAAAACGAATGCAAACACAACTAATCAACAAGAATTAGTGATAAGCAGATACTGAAAGCACAGAGAACCAATCTACATAACAATGTTGTAAATTCTACCGAAAGTCATAGTAGATACGCGCAACCATTATAATCACAAAAACAACACACATAAAAAAAGTTTTCCATCACCCAGGTTCCCAGAACTCCTGAAGATAGACGTTGACTGTGGATATTGTATCACAGACACAGTCCCTTTGACTGTTCAGAGATGTCACTAAACCCGCCCAAAGATATAAACAAACATGCGGGAGCCGCGTCTAATTGGCCCTAGGGGTTACGACAGTCGATCAGTTCCAGACATTTCACCAGGAAGGACGTACATAGCTCGTGTTGTTTGTAGTTCAGCCATTCCAGACGGCAAATACAGCGGTTCGATCGCGTCCGCATTGTTACATTGTGCCAGTAAGTGCTCTAAACAAGGGAAGTGTCCAGGCGTCTCGGACTGAACCAAAGCGATGTTGTTCGGACGTGGGGGAGACACAGTGAGACAGGAACTGTCGATGACAAGCTTCGTTCAGGCAGCCTAAGGACTACTACTGCAGTGGATGACCGATACCTACGGATTATGGTAGGAGGAACCCTAATAGCAACGCCACCATGTTGAATAAAGCTTTTCGTGCAGTCACAGGACTTCGTGTTACGACTCAAACTGTGCGCAATAGGCTGCATGATGTACAACTTCACTCGCGACGTCCATGACGAAGCCCATCTTTGCATCCATGCCACCATACAGGGCGGTACAGATGGGCACAACAATATGTCGAATGGACCGCTCAGGATTGGCATCACGTTCTCTTCACCGATGACTTCCGCATATGCCTTCAACCAGACAATCGTCGGAAATGTGTTTGGAGACAACCCGGTCAGGCTGATGGTTTTAGACCCACTGTCCAGTGAGTGCAGCAAGGTGGAAGTTCAAATGGTTCAAATGGCTCTCAGCACTATGGGACTTAACTTCTGAGGTCATCAGTCCCCTGTAACTTAGAACTACTTAAACCTAACTAACCTAAGGACATCACACACATCCATGCCCGAGACAGGATTCGAACCTGCGACCGTAGCGGTCGCGCAGTTCCAGACTCAAGCGCCTAGAACCGCTCGGCTACTCCGGCCGGCCAAGGTGGAGGTTCCGTGCTGTTTTGGGGTGGCATTATGTGGGGTCGACGTACGCCGCTGGTGATCATGGAAGGCGCTGCAACGGCTGTACTATAGGTGAATGCCATCTTCACACCGATAGTGCAACCATTTCGGCAGCATACGACAATTTGCGTCCCCAACGTGCACATATTGTGAACGACTTCCTTCAGGATAACTACATCACTCGACTAGAGAGGCCAGCATGTTATTCAGACCTGAACCCTATGGAACATGCCTGGGATAGATTGAAGAGGGCTGTTTAAGGACGACGTGGCCCACCAACCACTCAGGGATCTACACCGAATCGCCGTTGAGCAGTGGGACGTTTTGGACCAACAGTGCCTTGATGAACTTATGGATAGTGTGCCACGACGAATAGAGGCATGCATCAATGCAAGAGGACGTGCTACTGGGTAATTAAGGTACCGGTGTGTACAGAAATCTGGACCACCATCTCTGAAGATATCGCTGTATGGTGGTACAACATGCAATGTGTGGTTTTCATGAGCAATAAAAAGGGCGGAAATGATGTTTATGTTGATCTCTATTCCAATTATCTGTATAGGTTCCGTAACTCTCGGAACCAAGGTGATGCAAAGCTTTTTTTGATATATGTATAAAGAATTTAATTATAATGGTCGCACACCTCTAGCAAGATTTTCAGAGGAATTTACGATTTTAGTGCCTAAATTGGCGAAATAAGAGGTCGAAAATTATTTCTTTGCAGAAACAACAATTATGAAGAGGCGATTGAAAATCTCATTCAATTAGACAAGTTTGGACGTCGATTTAACACATGCATATGCAAGAATAAAAATTACGCTACTGTTCATACATTACATAGCATGTCATCATATCTAGTTGCTACTGCTGTTTTGTTTAACGTTATGACTTTACTGATGATTTTTTGTATTACTTGTCAAAGTTATATTAAACATTTACCTAAAATGGTCATCTGAAGATGGTCAGATGCCGTAGCTCCTAATGAGGAATATAATAAACAGTCTAAAAACATCTAATACCTGTTTTCCCGAGATCATCCAGTTTCTTTAAATTCCTCGTAGTTTTTGTATACATCAGGATGGTCACAGGACAAAATAAATTCAACGAGGCCCTAAGTTAAGAGGAGAAAGGATAACTTACAATAAAATGAGGCACAAACTTAGGATTTAACTCCAAAAAAATTTTCTCCTACTGAAATTTATTTCAGTTAACAACATTAGGGCTTCCAACAATCCCGACGTTATGGCAGTATCGTAAGTGGCACAGCTTAAGCTGAAACATAGCAATACACAGGTGTTTGTGCAGCCAACGAGTTCTGCCGAGCACAACCGACACAACGCTATTCCTGTGTACCACCGTCCAAAGAGCGAACAGCACAGCTAATTTCTGCCTGGGTCTCGTCAGCACTCCATTACCTGGACGTAAGACACCTGGCGCTGTTCACTCGCCCAGAACAGGAGCTTTTGCGTCGTGTTGACAGCAAATCACTCCATCTCGGGCTCAGACTGCAGCAGTCTGCTGCCCATTGCTGGCCACGAAAATTCCCCACTATCGTGCAGCTGACTCCTAACTTCCTCCCTTGTTACTGTGATTACTCACTTGCCCTTTCCATACTCGCCACGCCCGCACAGAGATTTTTCGCAGTTGCAGAGTAGCTGTGCTGGATACCGAACGCCGTGCTTCAGGGGAGCTGTAAGCGACCATATGAGAAGTCAAAGATTGCCACTACCATAAAAAAAAGAATAAGTTCAAATGTCAAATGTGTGTAAAATCTAATGGGACTTAACTGCTAAGGCCAGAAGTCCCTAAGCTTACACACTATTTAACCTATATTATCCTAAGGACAAACACACACACCCACGCCCGAGGGAGGACTCGAACCGCCGCCGGGACCAGCCCCACAGTCAAAGACTGCAGCGCCTAAGACCGCGCGGCTAATCCCGCGCGGCCCACTATCCTCCATCGGGAGAGAATACAGTGTGCCGTAATTCACGACACAGTCTACAGTACCATCACAGCACGAGGCGATACTGAGCCCTCAATTTCTGAGGATAAAATGATAAATAATAAAATAAAACTGTATGGTTCCATGCTTGAAAAGGTCTCAGGAACCACATAGTTTGATTTGATTAAAAGCACCTATGGTTACGTTTCAAGCTGGATCTTCCGTTTTGCTCGATGCTGAGGAACTGTTCCAAAAGAATTGGAGAGCCTCTGCAATGTTGTTCGAGTGTAAGGGGAATTCCAAGTGGGCTGATGCGTGAATGAGAGTTTAAGTTGAAAAGGGAAGCGTACTAGGGAAGTCCATACAGTTATGCAAAGCCACTATTCCGGGGTAGCATAGTGGCTAGCGCAATCAGCTAGTGAAAAGAAGACCTGGGAACAAAGCAGGCCCTGGTACAAATAATCATTCGTTGCTTCAGTCAACAAACATGCTGAATGTCTAGAACTAAAGTTCCAGGAACTTACACCATCCCCAAACAATCCCGAACCCACCGCGCGTGATCACTGAGATGGGGCTACACGTGAGCTATCGCCGTCATCTGCAGGTCCAGTGTGGTCGACCAATGGGACGTAAAGGGTCCACCAAGCCTGCCGCAGCCTGCTCTTGCTGGGAGACCCACATAAGTCACCTGAAAGTTCTCATTTTTTCTGTTCGTTTTGCCATATCTGTCGCGCTGTTGGCCACTTGTTCAATGCTTTGCTTGTGACTCTTCGGTGATATTAATTGCACTGCCAGTATTAAGCATTATCACATGCGATCTGGTTTTCCCCATAGTGCCTTTATTTTATAAATAAACTGCACGAAAAATAAAATAGTAATTTTTTTGGAACCCCATCATTGTCTCCCATTACGACGCCAATGTGAAATTTCTAAAAGGTGTCGAAAATCTTCCTCTGTAATGGTCGAAAATCGCTGCACTCGGAGACGTCACCTACGTTTCCAACACCATGGTGTCGACACATTCGAGAAAAATGCCAGAACTCATTTCTTGTGAGGTGTAACGAGGGATAATGATTTCACATTGGAGCCAGAATGCTCCACAATTATGCTCAAAGCCACCGTTGACTTGTCACACGAGTGGAAAGTTATCACGCTTCCCCTTATCCACATTCACCTATTCTGTTGACACCACTGCGATGGGGGTCAGAACCACCATGCCCGGCGTTAAAATCCCGTAGTTTTCTTATGGATAGCCGAGAGAAGCGTTTCGGGCACACCGCTGCACAGAATCTAGGAGATGGGATAAAGGGCGCCAATGAAACAACCCCTTCCTTTGCGGCGGCATTGATTCGCACACATTTCGCGATCGAAAACGTCAATTTGCAGGGCGATGCGTAACAGGAACAACGTTCTAGATGACCTTTCACACACCTGATGCCATCCGAACCGTTCAAACCTCCTCTAAGGATTACTTCGTGTATGTAACTTGCTACAGCTGCTAAATATTTGAAATAAATCTCGCGCTAAAATTTAATCTTATGATATTCTGTTAGGTTAATGTGCAACACGTCGTAGTGGTTCACTCCTGGTTCTCGCCTGTGAGAGACAGGCAAGATCAGACATGTTCAGTGTCGCCTACCGCTGCAATGGACGTAACACGCGAGAAACAATATGCGGCTTTGAAATTCTACTATCATCTCAACAAATCTTCAGCTGAGACCTATACAATGTTAAAGAGGGCCTATGGAGAGTCTGTTCTTCCCTACATCACAGCTCTAAGGTGGTCTAAAATGTATAAAGAGGGGAGACAATCAATTTCAAAGGAAGGTGGACCCCGTGCTCCAGTTACTGCTCTTATGGAAGAAAACATCAACACTGCTGCTGTCATTGTGAGAGAGGATCGACGAATTACCTTAAGATCACTTTCTGAAATACTGAACATTTCATTGGGTGCCACCCACACGTGGTGACAGAAGAATTACACATGACATGTGTTTGTGTGCGATGGGTTCCAAGACTGTTGATACCCGAACAAAAGGACATTCGCGTGCACAACTGCGTCTAGTTAAAGTTCACGTTACAGGAAGATCCGAAGTTTTTTTAAACGTAATCACTGCTGATGAAACTTGGCCGTGTCATTTTGATCCTGTGAGCAAACAGCAAAGCTCAATGTGGGAATCTCCTTCATCGCCAACCCCCAAAAAAGCAAAAGTGGTTGTTTCTGCTGGGAAAGTTATGTTCATCTCATTCTTTGATATTCATGGGATGGTTTATCAGCATGTTGTACCTGCACACGCATCAGTAATTGGACAATACTACAGGGATGTCCAAAAAACATTGCAAGACCACATTTCCCTGAAGAAGGCTGGATACTGCACCACGATAATGCGCGGCCGCATATTGCCAATGTTGTTGCCGAATATCTTGCAAAAACCAACGTGTAGTGCATCCCTCACCCTCTCTATAGTCCAGTACAGTACAGTATGACGTTGGCGCGATTTGTGTCCTCCGCCACACACCGTTTGGTGGCTAGCGGAGTATATATGCAGATGTAGATGTAATGGGTTATATCAGCAGACGGCCGAAACGAGTACCGTTGCTACGCCTGCAGCGCCCCTCCTGGGAACGTGACTATGTCTCTTGGACTTTTCTTCTATTCCCTAACATGAAGAAAGGCCTTCGTGGGATGCATTATTAATCATCAGAAGCAATGGTGAAGGCTGCGGAGGCGATTTTGAAGGACCTCTCCAAAAATGGTTTCCGGCATGTACACTCCTGGAAATGGAAAAAAGAACACATTGACACCGGTGTGTCAGACCCACCATACTTGCTTCGGACACTGCGAGAGGGCTGTACAAGCAATGATCACACGCACGGCACAACGGACACACCAGGAACCGCGGTGTTGGCCGTCGAATGGCGCTAGCTGCGCAGCATTTGTGCACCGCCGCCGTCAATGTCAGCCAGTTTGCCGTGGCATACGGAGCTCCATCGCAGTCTTTAACACTGGTAGCATGCCGCGACAGCTAGGACGTGAACCGTATGTGCAGTTGACGGACTTTGAGCAAGGGCTTATTGTGGGCATGCGGGAGGCCGGGTGGACGTACCGCCGAATTGCTCAACACGTGGGGCGTGAGGTCTCCACAGTACATCGATGTTGTCGCCAGTGGTCGGCGGAAGGTGCACGTGCCCGTCGACCTGGGACCGGACCGCAGCGACGCACGGATGCACGCCAAGACCGTAGGATCCTACGCAGTGCCGTAGGGGACCGCACCGCCACTTCCCAGCAAATTAGGGACATTGTCGCTCCTGGGGTATCGGCGAGGACCATTCGCAACCGCCTCCATGAAGCTGGGCTACGGTCCCGCACACAGTTAGGCCATCTTCCGCTCACGCCCCAACATCGTGCAGCCCGCCTCCAGTGGTGTCGCGACAGGCGTGAATGGAGGGACGAATGGAGACGTGTCGTCTTCAGCGATGAGAGTCGCTTCTGCCTTGGTGCCAATGATGGTCGTATGCGTGTTTGGCGCCGTGCAGGTGAGCGCCACAATCAGGACTGCATACGACCGAGGCACACAGGGCCAACACCCGGCATCATGGTGTGGGGAGCGATCTCCTACACTGGCCGTACACCTCTGGTCATCGTCGAGGGGACACTGAATAGTGCACGGTACATCCAAACCGTCATCGAACCCATCGTTCTACCGTTCCTAGACCAGCAAGGGAACTTGCAGTTCCAACAAGACAATGCACGTCCGCATGTATCCCGTGCCACCCAACGTGCTCTAGAAGGTGTAAGTCAACTACCCTGGCCAGCAAGATCTCCGGATCTGTCCCCCATTGAGCATGTTTGGGACTGGATGAAGCGTCGTCTCACGCGGTCTGCACGTCCAGCACGAACGCTGGTCCAACTGAGGCGCCAGGTGGAAATGGCATGACAAGCCGTTCCACAGGACTACATCCAGCATCTCTACGATCGTCTCCATGGGAGAATAGCAGCCTGCATTGCTGCGAAAGGTGGATATACACTGTACTAGTGCCGACATTGTACATGCTCTGTTGCCTGTGTCTATGTGCCTGTGGTTCTGTCAGTGTGATCATGTGATGTATCTGACCCCAGGAATGTGTCAATAAAGTTTCCCCTTCCTGGGACAATGAATTCACGGTGTTCTTATTTCAATTTCCAGGAGTGTATCTGAAGACTGACAGAAAAAAATGTTCAAATGTGTGTGAAATCTTATGGGACTTAACTGCTAAGTCCCTAAGCTTACACGCTACTTAATATAAATTATCCTAAGTACAAACACTCATACCCATACCCGAGCGAGGGCTCGAACCTCCGCCGAGACCAGCCGCACAGTCCATGACTGCAGCGCCAAGACCGCTCGGCTAATCCCGCGCGGCGAAGACTGACAGAAACGCTGGGACAAGTGCATCGCATTCGTGGGAGAATACTTTGAGAAGGACCATAAAAATTATGAGGATGAATAAAGGTATATTGTCAAAACAAATTATGGTCATTCTTTACTGAACAGCCCTCGTATTATTCACAAATGAAAAGTACGTTTCTAACTGACAATGTCGGATCGGAAAGCAGGCGATCTGTTATGTTGAAATGTGTGAGTGAAAATCCTAGGTCACAATCGCGATAATATCTTTACTGATTACTAGTTTCAGCTGATTGACGAACAATATTCAGATCAATAAAAATTCTGTGTGTGTCAGCCACCAGGCGGTATACATCGTCTTAATCTGAATCGCTGAAGAGCTAGAAACAATCAAGTCAAACACTGTGCATGTAACCAAAATTTCTTTTTGTACAATTAATGAAATAATGAAAACATATAATGGAATTATATATGAGAGACACAATAATGAAATATGAAAGCAACAAAATTTAAGCCTCGGGCCTCAGATGACGTAAACATTTGGTCTGACTAATTATAACAATTAAATATGTGCTTTATATATTTCATTAATCACGCAAACAAAAACATACCCAGGAGTTGGCAACCCTTTCGATAGCTTTAGGTTAAGTTTGCCTACCTCCAGGCGCTACAGCAGTAGCGAGACTCAATTGATGATGAAGTTTCTGACAGGTACTTATTCGACGTGGTTATGAAATGCGCGAACTTGATGGTCTAGGATGTAATTTTATTCACGCATATGTGAATACCGAACCTTCCCATCATCACGTCACAAGATGACGTGTAAAAGGACGTATGAAGAAACATAAATACACTTTTCTGCTTCGGATCACATTCAAATTTTGTGGAAGATTTTGAAAAGTTCTGGTGGTCACTCTAAATGACACAGCAAAAATTGCTGTCACATTACACTCCAAAGGGGTGAGGTCACGTTCAGTGGCGTTGCAGCCCCGAAATGTCCACAGAGTAGGTTGAAACGCCCAGGAGGTGGCAGCAGTAATCATATTTGTCTAGAAGTTCGTCCTGTTAGTCATCGCACTTCGAATGTCGTTTCCGACAGGGAAAAGTGTGGGAATCAGTAACCAAACGGAAGGGGTGGTTTCATTGACGCACTTTATGGACTCCCCTTGAGGCCTTTTCGTGTCGATTTTGAGTGGTGTTGTATCTCAAATGTTCTCCTCGGCCACCCACAAGAAGAGTGAGTGATTTAAACTGTGGGTGCCACGATTCTGACCTCCATGGCAGAGGGGTCAAAACAGGGGGGTGGAAATGTAACTTTTTATACCTGGGGATTCACAGTCATGTAGAACGTATAAAATACATCATATTTGGGCCAGTGACTGTAACACTTTCTTTATTTCACGATTGCAATTTCGGCCTTAGGCCATTATCAACTGCAGATTTTTGTGGCTTTACGCTATGTCAACATAAAATGAGCTGACACATTTATATGTAAATACATTCGTGACGCTGTAGACACTCATATTCATTAGCCTATCACTAGTGACGTAGATGGGCTAACGAACATGAGTGTCTACAGACTATGTTGTTTTATGACATATGGATATGTGTGCTCGCAATATGTAACAGCGTCACGAATGTATTTAATAGTAATGACAACGACATATAAATGTGTCAGCTCATTTGAAGTTGTCATGGCTTAAAGCCACAAAAATTTGCCCTTGATAATGGCCTAAAGCTGAAATTGCAAGCGTGAAATAAAGAAAGTTTTAGTCTCTGCCGTAAATAAGATGTCTTTTATTAAGGGGGTGAAATGTGTAAGTGACACGTCCACGGTGATATTGAGCATATTTGTGGTGAATTTTGGTGCTAATGTGACATCATTAACCTACCTTAAGCTCACAGGATCCTCGGAGCGGTAGTCTTCGTTTCGCATGTGTCGACACCTTACTGTTTGAAGTGTCGTTGAGTCAGAAGGTGACGTCGCAGGTCACCACGATTTTGCACCTTTACAATGGCAGTTTTTAGGCACCTTTGTGCCAAATTTAAAAGATATATGTTGCAAACGGAACCAATTACGCAGTTTTGAAAAAGTGTGGTTCCTTCCGCAGCAGGTGGCTCCAATTTGATGGCATATCCCCCTCGCCTGAAGAGTCGGCCGTCCTGTATAGCATACTATGTTTGAGGGGAAGTCTAGCTCCTAGGGGTTACCATTCACGATCACAACAGTAATGTTTGACCGTGTCGACCGGCACAGATCTCTTTCGCCTGGAGAGTCGGTCATTCTGTGTAGTGTGCTATGTGTGAGAGAAGCGTAGCTTGCAGCACTTGCGACTTACAATAATAACGCTGTGCAGTATCGACCGTCAAGACTGATTTCTCTGTTTCCAGAGAGTAATTTTGTGCGGAGTGTAATGCTGTAGCCAAGTGGGCGACGCGGATACGTAACTGTCCTGAGCACCCCCATGGCCGAGCTGGTGACCAGGTCTGTAGGCGAAGGTGAGGTGACAGCGTGCGGCTAGTTTGTTACATACTGCTTGGAGACGATCGAGCGAATTCCGCACAGAGCTAAGAGCGAAGTCTTTCAGGAACAGGAGTGTTGCAGTTGTGTCATGTACTGTCAGCTGGATGAAACTATGGTCTGTGCGGGTTGTGGCCGCTGTGTGGACGCAACCGCTTGGTCGAGTTGTTGGTGTTTTTTCCCAGCCACATGGACAGCGATCCCGGTGGAGGCATCAAAAAGCGGCTTCTACACATAGAGGGGAGCACCACCCGGGTACTTTTGCATCTGATAGAGGCACGCTGGAGTTATTATGATTGATATAGTGGTGAGACGTGTAGTGTAACGGACATGTTTGTTGCCAAAAGTTCTGCAATGAAGTCTGTGGTTGTCATGTGTGATATTGTAGTTGCTTATTGATGCCACAGAGGAAAACCCGAGAAGAGGTTCGAGTCCTCCCTCGGGCATGGGGGTGTGTGTTTGTCCTTAGGATAATTTAGGTTAAGTAGTGTGTAAGCTTAGGGACTGATGACCTTAACGGTTAAGTCCCATAAGATTTCACACAGATTTGAACAAAGATTTGAACAACAGAGGAATACGAATGTGTGCACTGCCAGTGAGAGCAGTGCTGCGTGAGCGGGATTATTTGTAAGTATACTGAAGTGCTATGTTAAACCTTGCCATGAACGTGACTCAGTTGTTCTGCTGACCCCCACCCTGCCCTCCAATGAGCTTTCGTTTGACACCACTGAAGTCGCAGATGGCGGTGGTTTGGCGCCAGTGGGATGCACGCTACAGGGCGTGTGACTGGGAGCTGTTCTTGAAATAACTGAGTTGTAACACATAGAAAATGCTGTGGCGAAGGCAAACCAAAGAAGGTATTTCATTGGCAGAACACTTAGAAAATGTAACAGATCTACTAAAGAGACTGCCTACACTACGCTTGTATGCATTGCGGTGGAATATTCTCATGAAATTTAAATCACCAAATCTCTCCTCCGAATCCGAAAATATTTATTTGATGTCGACCTACACGAAGAGAAACGATCATTATAACACAATAAGGAAAACAAGAGCTCTCACGGAAAGATGGAAGTATTCGAATTTTCCTCATGCTGTTTGAGAGTGGAATAATAGAGAATTATTGTGAATGTGTTTCGATGAAGCCTCTGCCAGGCAGTTAAGTGTTATTTGCAGAGTATCCATATAGGTGTAAGTGTGGAAGTATCACCGTGCTGCTCAAATCGCTACCGCAGACGCAGTATGGTGCTTCAGAGATACACGTCGATCACGGTCGGCTTCTCTCTTTGTAATGCCACATGCACGACTTCGTTCAACTTCATTGAGGTGTTGATAATGACGTCTTTGTTGTCTTAAACTTATTCTTTGCTAACATTAACTGACATCGCCCAATCTCAAAGGCAACTAACGTTCACGACCGTTACAACGCCTGGCGCGGAATTTGCGTTGACTTCACCTGCCAACTTGCGTTTATGTCTTACCTTCTTGGTGTTGCGATTTTTTTCCGTCAATGTATTTTAAATCTCTGGTGCCGATTTGTTCCATATTAAACTCGTCAAAGGACCAGTGGGAGTGAATATCACTAATACATGGGAGAGGTGTCACTAGTTTTGCGTAATTCCACATAGGTAGAGAAAAGAATATTGTGAGAAGAAGGCAGTGTTGAGTTAATGACAATGCAAAGAGTTTAATGAATTAGAATGAATGCAGAGAAAAGACTAGTTTCCAACAGCACTTCAGAACTACGGCAGCTACTTGGTTCGCGCAGTTGCACTTCTGCGGAGTGACAGGCAAACAATCGAGTTTAATGCAGTGTTACTTGTCCTGAAGGTACTTGGCGGACGTGACTAGAATGCCTTTCATTTTCGTTCTCGAGATTACCCAACTTCAGCGACGAGAGCTCGCACCGTGGGATTGCCACTGGAGTGAATGGGCCTGAAGACAGCGAGGCGCTCGCGGAGATATAATGCCGCAAGTTAAGCCATTATGCTAGATCAGAAATGGCGCCGTGAGCGACCGAGAACTTGCTCCATTGGTTTCTGCAGGAGCTAGCACATTTCGGCACTGTATGGACTGAAGCTGGTTAAAGTCGTCGCTCTATATCTGGCGCTCACGCATCTTGGCAGCTCGCGCATGAGATGAAAGCTTTGTTGGTTGAACGGATGTGTACATTAAACGACGGGGCAAAGTGAATATGCGTGTGTTTACTCAGAGTGCGCCGACATTCATTGTACTTCATTGGTTGGATTTGTTGTGGAGGAGTGTGTTGTATGGTGAGGACTTTCTATACATTCGGAGGTCACGTAGGTGACTTTTTTTCTGCTGTGAGGTGCAGGAATCGTAGTTTATTGTCCGTATGAGTTTCAGTTGTGAAACGAAAAGCTGTCCTCACCCTGTACCGAAAATGTTCTTTTGATGCAATGAGTCGCAAAGGTTCGGGAGTTTACAGCATACGTGATCTGAATTGGAGCAATATCAGTGTTTAAATATACAGAACTAAAAGTTGCAATGTAAAATTAATGTCTGAATTTTGTATTTAGGGTAATTTTTTTGGGAGTTGCTGAGTTGTCATTGTTGAGCGGAGTTAGTATACGGATGGAGACATGACGGTGAACCGCGGCTCCCCCCGTAGGAGGTTAGATTCCTCCTTCGGGTATGGATGTGTGTGTTGTCCTCAGCGTAAGTTAGTTTAACTTAGATTAAGTAGTGTGTAAGCTTACGGACCGATGACCTCAGCAGTTTGGTCCCAAAAGACCTTACCACAAATTTCCAATTCACATGATGATGTGTGTAAAGTATGGTCAATTAATATGAACAGCTTACTGTGTTTTAGTCAGAACTGTTAAGTGGAACGCTACAGTTTTAATTTCAGATCGGAGATAGTCGACGCGGTACATATGCTCTTTCCACAAACAATTTATTTGTTGGAAATGACATATTGTTAGTGTACAAAATGGACAGACATATCTTAGTAGACCTTGGCACGATACTGGAATACAATGTGAACTGTTTAAATGAACTGTTTTTAAAATTCTGTTTAATGTCTAATGAGAGTACCTCGTCACAGTGCAATCGAAATACTAGACGCACTGCAATTTTCGAAGATAAGTAGTAATCTGCTTGTATGCTACTGTGGAAACAAATTGTTATGTTCAACAATGACTGTCGTTGACAACCCAGTACTGAAAAGCCCAAATATCAATTATGAGTTGCGTTTCTATTAATAAATCACAGCAGAATTTAATAAGTGAAAATATTATCTAAAGTCTACATAGGAAGTATTGTTCTTAATAGACGACTTAGACCAGATGTCAGAAGCATATCGACAAGCAGCGCATATGCAAATTTAATAGTTCACTAAATAAATTAACATTGAATTTTGTGTTCCCATTTATAATTATATGAACATATCTAAAATAAAAAGTTGTGGCATAGAGTACTCATCTTTACAAGAACTAGATGGTGTTGTGTGATACTTGCACGTACTTAGGTACCTATAATAATATTTAAACAATGTGTCACTCATCATCGGTGACAGAAAACTGAGGAAACGCTTGAACTTCTCGTATCTTAACACAGCTGGTTATTGAGTAACTCTTTTTCTCTTTTCTATTATTGTTACACGAACCACAGTTAACAACTGAACATAATTGAGTACTACATTAGATTACGTGAGACATTGTGAGAAGTGAGCGTGTCTCTATTACAAATGTTGTGTACAATGTCACTGAAATCGTGAAAGGGTGTAAGTTGAATTACTGTATAGCAAGAATATTTTGGCTCACAGAAATTGCATAACGAGAGCAATACAATGAAGCACTTTGTCGTTATTTTGAACAGTATGGCGTTTGTTACTGATATTTGCACTAAACACGAATCTATTTTCAAGAGTTTTTGTCTTATCTGTCACATATTGGTTACATTAGTTAAGACTTTTGCATTTATCTGTTTGTTTTATGGTATGTTCTCGTAATGTGATGGTGTATTTTATACTTTATGCAGATATTTTATGCGACAAAAGCTGACACGAGGCATAGAGGCTCACTTCATTTTTATTTTTTTATTAGTTTGATTACCACTGTGTTTTCAGCATGTGAGTAATTTTTGGTTTATTTTTAACCCAGATTTTTCATCGTTGTGCTGCGAAGCACGTACATATTTTTGTAAGTGATTTGGCTGACTGTCATTGTAACCATCTGGAAATGAACTAATGTCGAAAGTGCAGTAGTGGCTATTAAAATAAATTGTACAATCGATGGTGAATTCGATGTCATTTCAAAGAACGTACAGAATTATCGTTGCAGGATGTAATCCCCAATTCGGGCGGTTAGTAATTTAACTTTATTGTGGGCTTATTTTTGGACGGTTGTTAAATGATGCTTCCAAGTTATTTTTAATATATTTAGTTAATACGTTTTAGTCTTTTAGTTAGGTGTATTGGATAGCTGTGCAATGACCGGTAAAGATGTCTGGGACGGAATGCTTGGTTGATTTTTCCTATAATTATGGCCTGGTTTGTTTCGAACTGATGGAAAGATAGCATGGTTACACCAGGAGGTATTGTTGTTGAGGTGGAGTCAGGAGTCGAGACTAGCATGAATTACAAGAACTGGTCTCTAAATCCTTTGCTACGAGGTGTCGCTATACAAAGTTCTGTGGTGCCTGAAAATAGTAAACGGCGTACCTGTGTGCTTCTGGTAGTAAAGTACCGAACATCATGAGCACAACTTTCAAGGTCGGCGAATCATGTATTCACCGCAAATATGATTATAACCCCAAACATATGTAGTTAACAAGTTGAACATTTTATTTGAGAGCCGCTACACAGTTAGAACGTCGTAGTGTGCAGAATGAAAATAAAAACATAAAATAAATAACAGTCGCTCTGGAGACATATTTCTTTCAAGAAGTTCATCACGGCTGTGGACCCTGTTGTAACTTTATTATTTGAAGAATGGCGTTGTCAACATATTGTAGAAGGTACATAGGAGAGGGTGCTGTGTATAGCATCGAGGACAAATGGTAACACGAACCGTTGAGAAAACTTGTTGTTTGGAAAAATTGGGAGTGGGTGTTTTTGATTGCTTCAAACGATAGTATATAGTCATAAAGGATGTGACTGCCTGGAAACGCGTAACAGTGGGATCTGAACAGAAGACTAGAATGCCAGATACAATCGTACGATTTTTTTCTGCCTACAAGGGTTGTATGTGACATGTGTGCCACCGATTTTGATCACGTTTTGCAAGGACGTTCCATACTAATAGTAAAGAGACATCTATTTCTGCTTTTTGCTAGACACTTTTTAGTTTTTGAGAAAATCGAGGTCAAATTTGACGTGGTAAAATCGTATATTCAACGCTGTACATCCAAAGATAGTCTAAAAACAAACACTTATTTGTTAATTTAATACGGAGTCCAGAGTTAATCATGTTCAAGCTATTAATGATTTTGTGTTTTAATGCTGTAGCTAGAGTACTCGTCATTCAATGTGTCTGGCAGAACTGCCAAGCAGCGCCGGCACAGCAGCTCAGTCGGTTAAGGCATCAGACCACCAAACGGTTGGTCCATGTTGGTTTATTGGTTATGGCATATTTTTCTTTCGATATTTTAACGGTGTATCTGATAATATTCTGATATTAAGAATTCTATTTTTGGAGTAAAAGATCGGGAGGTGTGATTAAGAATAGAATAAGTGTAGATTATAATGTCTTGACGATTACTTTCATCGTGATACATAGCATAAGAATGTACCTAAATTATATTATTTGGCAGTCGTAACTGATCGTCTATTTGTGAGCGTTCTCGCAACCAGTGGGGTGAAACTTATCATAGAAACAGGCAAAACATAAACATTTCTCGCACCATGCTCAACACACGAGGGAAATATCGCCGCATTGACATGTTTATCGCTTCACTGTTCGTGGAAAATATATGTGACTGACGATGCTAAAAACAAATCTATGAGATATCAATTTGGATGCGTACCCAGCGTATGAAAGCGTGTGTTGAAAGACAGGCATGGACAACTGGTCTTTCGATGTATTGCATTGAATATATGATATTCCCCGGGAGCTTTTACCACAATTTTATCAAAAACTAGGAAACGTGTATCAAGAAGCTGAAACAGGTGTCTCTTTATTGTCAGTGTAGAGTGTCCTTGCAGAGATTGATCAAAATTGGCGACGCACATGCCACATGCTTCTTTTGTAAGTAGAAAAAAATGAGGGCCGGCATTTGCTTTGTTGTTGGTATAAGAGATGGACTAGATGAAGCTCAAGTTATGACAAAACTTCGCAGCTGTTTGCGACAAGGAACGGCGATACCAATAAACAACTATCAGCATTTCTGAATCAGAACGTCCCTTACTTCGCAGTGGTGACGATGGAGGTGTTCCATTTTATTTGTATCTCTTGCTCTACTGGCATTTATTTTCCTCGCTGAGCCGGGGGAGGAAGAAAAACAGGTCCTCGTTTAAAATATAACAGAGAGCGGATCCGCTGGTAAGTAAAACAAGAAAAAAAATTACACACCGGCTTTATGAGTCGTGACAACACTCGAGAACAGATTACGCTGCTCCCCCGTCTGTTAATCAAGCTGTTTCCGTGGTTCGCTCTGCAACAACAAGCCCCCCTGCTGCCCTCCGGACCCCCTGCCCCACCACCCGTACCCCGCAAAGTGGCAAGGCGCCACCGTAGCCGCCTACTGCGCCCGGTCGCAACCCAGTGTCCGGGGCTTACGGGCGACTCGCAGTGTGCGCGGCTTTGCAACTCAATCAGCGGCCGCCGCGTGTCGCGCGGCGCACAGCTCGCAATAAGCCCGGCCCAGCCCCGGCTGCTGAATCGCTTAAGGAATGCACTCGCTTTCGCTTCGGCGGATCCCTCCCCCGGCACGACGACACCCGTCGTTTTGTGTATCCCGTGAATAAAACAAGCGAATAAAATTTTATTACGGTCTCTCTTTCCCTCTCTCTGGGGAGAAAACTTGCCCGTAAAGAGATCTGGCTAAGCCTGTTCTGGAAACATGGAGTTTCGTTCCGAATTCTGATGCCGCTGCGACCTGGGACTGGCAGAAAGCATGGGGAGTGTCCGAAGACTTGGCAGTGCAGTTGAGCGATGGTTCCTTAGAGATGCGGGATTCTTTTGATTCGATACGTCTCGATTCCATCGGTATGACGTAAACGATCTCTCTAGCTCTTGGCTGTTTGATGGCGAAATGAATGTATCTTCTACTTCATTCGTTTCTCTATTTGGACTGTTAACACCACACTTTGTTTTATCATGCACTAGCGTTTTGCCCGCATACTTACATGTCACATTTTTTCACATAAACACACACACACACACACACACACACACACACACGGAGATGCAAAGGATGCTTTACTGTCACAGTGATTTTTTCCATAGAGCAAATGAGACTTGAGGCGAATCGATATCATAGACTGTAATTCGAAACGTTATATGAGAGGCGCTCCTGAAGATCACGCCTCCCCCCTATCAGCCCTACAGGGCCTTCACGCTGATTTCAGTATAGTATCGAACAAGCAACATCTCTGCTCCAGATCGTGAAATCTCTAGGAATGAACATCATATTACAGCACCAATGGTGGTAGTTAAAATTTCTGATGGACATGTACTTTTGTCAATGTTGAACATTCAACTTCTGGAGAGCAGTTTGGTAATTAGTCCGTCAAGTGATGCTTTGCTAATCCATGACAGTTGTAAGTTATACAGTACTCATGTGGTAAAGAAATGTGTCAAAGTTAAGTGAATATTTTATACAGTTATGGATTAAAGTGAACAAATATTTCATGTGTTCCAGTTTAATGTGCCACTTCACCGAGCAATTACAGAATCCACAGATACGGTTGGATGCCCAGGCGACAGTACTTTCGCTGGGTCACAACAATAGGTAGAACTTGTTTCAGGCTTTACACGGAATTGCCGATGTGTCACTGTCCTCACATCCCCTCCCCCCCACCCCTCAATCTCCAGGAGTGAAACATCATAAGGTCTCGATAAAGCCTACCAGCACTGAGCTTGAAAGCTATGCATTCAATACCAGTACATGTCATTATAGGACATCTTTATGTCACAGCTTCTCACTCACATCCCCACCTCCAGAGGTGGTACGGGTACCTTAACCCCACAGTGTTTTTATACAAATAATTTCACATATGTAGAAAATTTGGTTGCAATTGCTCGAGGCGTTCTAGAAATATGCTTCTTCTCGCCTCCTTCTGGGAGGTACGTGGGCCGGCCGCTGTGGGCGAGCGGTTCTAGGTTCTTCAGGCCGGAACCCCGATGCTGCTGCTGCGGTCGCAGGTTCGAATCCTGCCTCGGGCATGGATGTGTGTGATGTCCTTCGGTTAGTTACGTTTAAGTAATTCTAAGTCTAGGGGATTGACGACCTCAGATTTATGAGGTATGCATGGTTCTTAGCTCAGAGTGTTTCTTTCACATAGTATTACGGATACCATGTTTTTATTAAGTTATAATTAACCCAGTGGCTTAGCAGTAAATGGGGAATGTACGTACACACGTACAGTGAGCGGCTGAGAAAGTGTTTAAAGTAGATCTGTTACATGAAGAGAGTATAAAAACTCTATAGCAAGCAGGTTTTCTGCTTATCTAAAAGAACAAGAAATTAGCCAAGATAATAATGAGGAATGGCATAACATTATACAGGCTGTAAGAACTGTGGCTAACGAAGTGTAAGTTAAGAAAAGAAAGTACCAGAAGAAGAAACAGTATTAAGAGTTAGAAACGAAGAAACTTGCAGCAAGAGACAAGAGAACAGCTCATCTAAAAGCGTTAAAAGAAAGGAAGGAACGGGCGATGCAAGAGGTATACATAAGGGAAAACGAAATAAAGCGAAAAATATTGTAAGGAAAGCTCACCAAGACTCTTGGGACAAATTTATAAGCCCCGCAGAAGATTATATGCATGGGAGGCAAATGATGACCAATCAAGTACTGAAGCGTTTTACATACTGAAGAGAGACGAAGATCAATGGATACGACATTATAGAGATTTGTGGTCTAACAACTCCCTGAAAAGAGAAGAAGGAAGCGATGAACCTATCTATGGAAATGTAGTTCCATTATATTATAGGAATATGATACACCATCAAAAGAAATAGAGAACAGGAAGGCTACAGGAGAAGATGGAATAAATGCAGAATTATGGATATAACGAGGTTCAGTACTAAATCGGAGATTTGTGAATCTGATCAATAGATGTTGAATGGATGTCATATTTCGAGTTCCAGATCACATGGCTAGTCATTCCTATATTTAAGAAGGTGCTAAAAAAGGTGTGAAAATTATAGGGGTATAAGGGTTTTGATTACCATATATTAAATACATGCAAGAATATTAAGTAAGAGAGTACAAGCCAACAAAGATGTTTTGTTAGTAGAAGAACAAAACGGCTTTAGAAAGGGAAGATCCTTCACATATACTACAATCGCACTGGGATGATCCTGTACAGATGTCACTTTCACTGTTGAGCAGGTGACAGGAAACAGAAAGAAATGTAATCTCGGTACTCATATAGCTTTTACTGATTATGAAAAAAGCATTCGACCGGGTATGTAGAGAGAAATTATGGGAAATCATGATCAAAAGAGGATATCCGAATCATCCAGTTAAAGTATTAACATATGTAATACTATATGAAGACAAGTTGTAGTTTAACGTTGTTGCCAAAAATCTCGAAAAGGTTTCAATCGATTTACTTCATATTTCTACACAATACTCTAATAAAGCTTTGGACGGACGTAGGTTACATATTGAAAGTTCTTGAGCGGTTTACTTACAACTATTACACAAAACTCAAAACTCACGGAAACTTTGTTATTAATTTATTTCAAATTATTATACGTCACGTTAATAAACTTTTGATGGACGTAGACTACACATTTTAAAATACATTATATCAATATGTATGCACTATATAAATGGAAAATGATGGTAACAAAATTCTCGAAAAGTTATTGACGAAATTACTTCAGATTTTTACATGACACTCCAATAAACACGCACATGGACAAACGCTATTTTTTGAAATCTGCGACTCAGCATCTACGCAACATGGTGAGTGGCAACTTTCATTTTCATAATATTAATTCATGAAAGGGTATTACTTACGAAAAATCTCGCAAAGTTCTTGATCAATTTATTTCAAATTTTTATATGATGGTCTCTGTATGCTCTTATCTACATAATTTGATTATACTGGCATAGTCCGACAAAAGTCCTGTTTACACCTCATTATTCATAATTCGTCACAATATCATGAAGATACAGCATGGTCAGATTCCTGATAAATCATTTTGTATCGTACTAGGATCAAATTCTATGTATCGACTATGTCCACTGCTGTACGTGGTGGACATGACAGTGAATGCGAAACAGGAAGTGCACTCAATCAAAACGACATTAAGGATGTAAAACCTCCGACATGTAGACACAGTAAAAATGGCTTATTACATCAGTGTTTTATCCTAGCTCAGTCATGTAGCTGCAGTCCTACCTGTACCTGAAAATTACGCGAAACAAATCCTTTTCGTTGCGGCGTGGATTATGTGAAGGTTCACTGTGTTCAAACTGCCTTTTCTCAACACGCTCACCCCATATGTCAACGGCAGATTGGAGCTGAGAAATTCGTGCCACCACTGCATGACAATATTCCCAAAACACACAAGCAAGATATTGAGGTAAGGTGCAACAAGCACCACAGAAAGTAACTCATAAATATCTTGACCCTCAGATGTAAGACCCCCGATTTCTAACGATTCAGAATGCAAATTTTGATTTTATTAGGTATTTAGTTCAAATAACATAAATTGGTCAAACCAGTTTCATCTATAAAAAATTGAACAAATAATTCATATTATTAACAGGTTGTTGTAAAATATGTGAAATTCTTATCTCGGGAAAAAACTTAAAGAAATTAACCATGGCCAATGGGTAGCGTGTTTGACTAATAAAAAGTCCTGCTTCCCGGACTCTAAACAAGTCACAAGCCAACGTTTTTATGTCAGAGTAGCATTTCAAACTGCGTCCTCCATTTTTTGCTGGATGTATTCTAATCTCTGTTTTCCTCTACAGTTTTTACCCTTTACAGCTCCCTGTATTACTACGCAAGTTATTCAACGATGTCTTAACAGATGTCCTATCATCCTGCCCCTTTTCTTTTCAGTGTTTTCCACATATTCCTTTCCTCGATTATTCTACAGAGAACCTCCTCATTCCTCAACTTATCAGTCCACCTAATTATCAATATACTTCTGTAGTATCATATCTCAAATGCTTCGATTCCTTCTGTTTCGGCTTTCACATTGTCCGTGTCTCACTACCATACAACGTCGTACTTCGAACGTATATTCTCAGAAATTTCTCTCTCAAATTAAGGCCTATGTTTGATAGTAGTAGACTTCTAATGGCCAGGAATACCCTTCATGCCAGTGCTAGTCTGCTTCTTACGTACTCCTTGCTCTGTTCGTCATGGGTTATTTTGCTGCCTAGGTAGCAGAATTCCTTCAGTTCTTATACTACCATATCACCAATTTTAATGTTAAGTTTCTCGGTATTCTCATTGCCGCTACTTCGTTATTTTCGACTTTCGTGTATCTACTGTTAATCCATGCTGTCTACTCATTAGACTGTGCGTTCTATTCAACAGATCCCATAAGTCTTCTTCATTTTCAAAGAGGATAGCAATATCATCAGTGAATCTTATCATGCATATCCTTTACCCTTGAATTTTAAATCCACTTTGGAACCCTTCTTTTACTTACGTTATTGCTTCTCGGACGTATACTCTCAACTGTAGGAGGGAAAGACTGTATCACTTCTGATACTTTTTTCAACCGAACACGTCGTTCTTGGTCTCCCTCATGGTTCTTGTACAAATTATATACTACCTGTCTTTCCCATAGTTTATCTCTGTTTTTGTCAGAATTTCGAAAAATCTTGAACCATTTTATGTTGTCTAAGGATTTTTAGAGGTCGACAAATCGTATAAACGTGTCTTCATATCTGCCCAGCCCTGCTTCCATTATCAACCGCAACGTCGAACGGCCTCTCTGGTGCCTTTAGATGTTCTAAGCCCCCCCCCCCCCCCCCACCCTCACATGAACCATGGACATTGTCATTGGTGCGGAGGCTTCCGTGCCTCAGCGTTACAGATAGCCATACCGTAGGTGCAACCATAACGGAAGGGTCTCTCTTGAAAGGGCAGACAAACGTGTGGTTCCTGAAGAGGGGCAGCTGCCTTTTCAATAGTTGCAGGGGCAACAGTCTGGATGATTGACTGATCTGGCCTTGTAACACTAACCAAAACAGCCTTGCTGTGCTGGTACTGCGAACGGCCAAAGGCAAGGGAAACTACATCCGTAATTATTCCCGAGAGCACGCAGCTTTACTGTGATGACGGCATCCTCTTGGGCAAGATATTCCGGGGGCAAAATATCCTCCATTCGGATCTCCGGGGGGCGACTACTCAGGAGGAAGTCGTTATCAGGAGAAAGAAAACTGGCTTTCTCAGGATCGAATCGTGGACTGTCAGATCCCTTAATCGGAAATGTAGGTTAGAAAATTTAAAAAGGGAAATGGATAGGTTAAAATTAGATATAGTGGGAATTGGTGAAGTTCAGTGGCAGGAGGAACAAGCCTTTGGTCAGGTGAATACAGGGTTATAATTGCAAAATCGAATAGGGGTAGTGCAGGAGTAGATTTAATAATCAATAAAAAATAGGAGGAAGTAAGCTACTACAAACAACATAGTGAGTGCAGTTTATATGCCAACTAGCTATGCGCTAATGAAGAGATTGAAGAAATCTATGATACTATAAAAGAAATTATTCAGATAGTGAGGATAGATGAATATTTAATAGTCATAGTGGACTGAAATTCGGTAATAGGAAAGGGAAGAGAAGAAAAAGTAGTAGGCGAATATGGAATGGGGGTAAAGAATGAAATAGGAAGCCGCCTCGTAGAATTTTCCACAGAGCATAACTTAATCATAGGTAACACTTGTCTTAAGAATCATGAAAGAAGGTTGTATGCATGGAAGAGGCCTGGAGACACTAGAAGATTTCAGTAGATTATATCATATGATTCTTGAGTTTCTCCCGGCGTATTTGGTAATCAAATGTCCACGGGTGTACTGCCGGTTGACAGTGTCCAACGAGCACAATATTTCGGCGATCATACATGTCGCCATCATCAGGTGAACTGACGGACTGAGCTCCTGTGAACGTGCCGGCACGGAGATCCGTACGCTGTGGCTGCTCAGAGGGAACTGAGTTCGGTGGCAGCGACGGCCTATTATATCATTGTTAGGCAGTGATTTAGCACCCAGATTTTACATTGTAAGACATATCGAGGGGCGGATGTGGCCTCTGGCCACAATTTATTGTTTATGAACTGTAGATTAAAACTGAAGACACTGCAGAAGGGTGGCGTTTTGAGTAGATGAGACCTGAATAAACTGAAAGAACCAGAGGTTGTAGAGAATTTCAGAGGGAGCGTTAGGGAACGATTGAAAAGAACGGAGGAAAGAAATACAGTAGAAGAAGAATGGGTAGCTTTCAGAGACGAAATAGTGAAGGCAGCAGAGGATCAACTAGGTAAAAAGACGAGGGCTAGTAGAAATCCTTAGGTAACAAAAGAGATATTGAATTTAACTGATGAAAGGGGAAAAATATAAAAACGCAGTAAATGAAGCAGGCACAAAGGAATACAAGCATTTCAAAAATCAGTACGCCAGGAAGTGCAAAATGGATAAGCAGGGAAGTTTAGAGAACACATGTAAGTATGTAGAGGCATATTGTTGTAACCGCAGAAAAGCCAAGTCTAAATGCAGTTGTTCTCAGACGATACACCAGAAATCATACGGGGAGATAGAGTTAACAGGGGACGCCAGGCGTGTCAGAGGTATCACAAAAGATAACGACGCAGCCAGATAGCCGAGGCGGCGGTCCAAGCGGCCAGGCAGCTGCGCGTGATAAGCAAGGAAGCAGACTCAGCTATTAAGATAAAAAGGGCGCTCTGGGCAGGTCCCTTAATAAGCAATAACTTACAGTATCAACACTCTTGGCTAGAGGGAGAAGTCTGGGAGCGGAGAGAAAGAAAGAGGGCCCTAGGTCCCCACCGAACTACGTCATGAGGAGCCAATGAAGGGCTCAGGACGCAGTGCGTGACCATATAGGGAGAGGCCCCTTTACCCCTCCACCCAGCTTCTGAAGAAAAGTACTGAAGTTAATACTAAAACAATCCCTAATAAGGAAAAGTTGAACTCGACGCTACGTCATGCCAAGCGCTGGCGGGGTCGAAGGGGAAGAGCTAACAAAACTCGGAGGCACGCCGCTCCGGGGATCTCTCTCTCTCGGGTTTAGGCAGCGACGGTAGTCAGCGTGAGTAGCAGCCGACTTGGGCTGAGGGCGGGCTGCAGGCAGACAGTTGGAGATAGTCGCCGATGAGCGTTTAGGCAGCGACCGCGGGACTCTGACGTAGGGTGCTAGTGTGGGCAGCAAAGTGCTGGAAAGTTCTATCAGGCAGCCAGAACGGTGGAAGTCAGTCACCGTCTCTGTAATGGGCTTGGCTATTCTGTAGGTACAATCACTACGCAGTTAGGGTGATCTGTATTCTTTATGAATAAATTAGAACTTTTATAACGTCCATACGAGTTTACTTCTACCAACATCCTAGCCTTGTACCTTCACACCAGGGAATTTAACATCTTAGCCAGATCAAAAGTCTCCCTCTCAATTAGGTCAACCGGCTAATTCCCGTTTACGAACCGTGTCGCTCAATCCCTCGCAAAACCCACGCTTGGGACGCGACATAAATAAAAGTTTTGGTGTCAGATGTGGGGTACCACAAAGGCATATAGGCAAAAAGGAGATAGGAGCCAGTAGATTTTGCTACAGCGACTGTGGCAATTAGCAGGAAGTTGTGGCGACTCGCAACTTTCAGCATTAGTAGCCCCACTACGACAGAGTCAGAGAAGTAGTCCTCGCGAGTGCAGGGCAACGCAGGATAGCGGCAGCACGACGCGGAGCGACGAGGCACAGAGGTGCCTAAGCAGCCAGCGTTCGAGACCGGGGGTCCGGGCCGAGCAGCGGCAGCAGCCGTAGCAGCGGCAGCCGAGGCGAGCGACGCGGTCGGCACAGCCCAGCAGAGCGGCGGCCGACGCATCGCGGCAGCGCGGAACAGCGCGGGCATAGAGAGCACAGAGACAGCGCGGAGCAGCGCGGCACAACGCGGGACAACGCGGATCAGCGGAACAGACGGCGCACCACAAGAGAAGCGGTACATATAAAATTATATTAAGAATTTTGTATCTTGTATTGTAAAGTGCTAACATAGTTAAGTTGGTAAGATGGCCCAAACTAACGAAGCTCCGTCATCCTCCAGTAGCGGTAAGATATCAGTGAAAGAAGCCTTGTGTATAGTTCCAAAAGTGTTCGAAGGAAATAAGAGAGATCTTAGGGAGTTTATTGAAAATGTAGACGCTGCATTTGAACTTGTGAAACCGGAGGAACACGAAACGTTACTGAAGTTTGTTAAAGCCAAAATAACCGGAGAGGCCAGATCGAGGCTGCAAGTAACGGAACGCACGGGTACATGGCAGGAAGTAAAACATGTTCTAGAGGAAAATTATGCGAGTAAGCGTACCATTGACTACTACGCGTGCAAGATATTTCAATCGAGACAGGGACAAGGAGAGCCAATTGCGACATGGGCAAGCCGAATAGATGAAATGCAAAGGGATTTCAGGGAAGCAGTAAGCAGAGTTACGGCTAGGGAGAACTTAAAGGGCGCAATAGAACTGGTTGATTCACTAGGAAGAGCATGCTTTATACAAGGGTTAAGCAATGATAGAATACAGACGATAGTAAGAAGTAGAGGCGATGAAATCACGCTAGCAGCGGCCGTGGAACTAGCATTGCAAGAAGAAAGTGCAATACTGACAATGAAAGAGCGGGGACTAGCCCCAAGAGTAACTTTCAACCGGGGAAAGGAAACGGTGAAGAATACCAGAGATATTAGAGATTTGAAATGTTTCAATTGTGGATTGAGAGGGCACATGGCAAGCAAGTGTAGAAAGAATAGGCCAGAGGGAAGAGTACGGATAATGACGGGCAAAGAGTTTACGAATTTTTGTTACGGGTGCGACAAGCCAGGACATACAGACGCGGAATGCCGGGTAAGATTAAGAAAAATTCAGCCGATAGATACAAGAGACTTTAGAGGAAATCATAGGGAAGCTGATGGAGGGTTACAAGAGTGGAGGTGCCCACAATGTAATCTACCAGGGAACTGTGGAGTTCCGTGTACGAGGGTAAAAGACGTTGCTTGTTTCAAGTGTAAGCGGCCGGGATATTACGCGAAAGATTGTCACGCAGGGCCCTGGCACGCATGGAGAAAAGGCAGGGTGCCAGTATCGAGCAAAACTGGTAAAGTGGTGCAGGGAAACTAAGAGGCGGCAAGGCCGCACAGTCGGGCCTTGTTGCGATAGGTAAACCCTCAGTTAGGGTAATCGACTGTGCAACAGAAAATGACGATTTGGTTTTATACTGCATAGAATTAAAAAGATATTTGAAGTTGCTAATAGACACTGGAGCACAGTTGTGTCTGCTCAAGAGAACGAGTATTCCGATAAATAGTACACTTGCAATTAATGAAGCGGAAAGGCTTCGGCTAAAAGGTGTAACCAGTGAGGCCGTCAGCACAATAGGTACGGTACAGGTACACTTAAGTGTGGACGGTTCTGAGCAAGTAGGGCAAAAATTTCACGTGTACGGGAGAGGATTAGATATTCCGTACGACGGACTGATAGGCAGAAATTTCTTGACAGAGCATAGAGTTAAGTTAGACTATGCAGGTAAAATAGTGAGACTAAAAGGGCGAGATATACCCTTAGTAGTAGAGGAAGAGCCAAAGGGACATGAGAACGAACAAGATTCAGAAGTAGGCGGGGAAATAGGGCCCCGAGAGGAAAAAATAATGTTATTAAAGGTGGAAGGAAATGTAAAAAGGGGAATCGAAAAGGAAATGATTATTCCTAGGCAGGAGATTGCACAAGGGGTACATGTACCTGAAGCGTTAGTAAAAGTGCGAAATGGGAAATGCATAGTAATTGCATTAAACTTGTCAGAAGACAGAGTGCAGTTAGGAAACGTCAGGTTAATGACGGAAGAATTAGAAAAAGTAGGGAAAATACGCGAAGTAAAATGTTGTACTAATGTCATAGGAAAGACAGAAAGTCGTACTAGTGTGTTGCGAAGGCAATTAAGAATGGATCATTTGAACGCTGAAGAGAAAAGCGCTCTAGCAGAGGTTTGCGCGGAATACGGAGATGTATTTCATCTACCAGGGGACAACCTGTCCTATACTTCCGCAGTGAAGCACAGAATACCGATTGCACCGGAACACGCGGGAAAGGTAGTAAACGCTAGACCGTACAGGATCCCGGAAGCGCAAAAGGAAGTGCTAAGGGAGCAAATAGAGCAGATGCTAAGAGACGACATAATTGTCGAAAGTAAGAGCGCTTGGAACGCACCGTTACTGTTAGTTCCAAAGAAGCTAGACGCTAGTGGCAAACAGAAATGGAGAATCGTAGTGGACTACAGACGATTAAATGATATCACTGTAGGCGATGCATTTCCACTACCGAATATCTCCGAGATACTGGATCAGTTAGGGCAAGCTAAGTACTTCTCGACGCTTGACCTCGCAAGCGGGTACCATCAAATATTGACGGACGAGAAGGACAGAGAGAAAACGGCATTTAGCTCAAACTATCAGCATTACGAATACAAACGAATGCCGATGGGACTGAAGGGAGCCCCAGGATGTTTTCAGAGACTGATGAATACAGTCTTGGCAGGTTTACAAGGAGTGAAATGCTTTGTATATCTAGACGACATAGTATGCTATGGGAAAAACCTGCAGGAGCATAACGAAAAGCTCCGGGAAATATTTGACAGGTTGCGAGAGCACAATTTGAAGCTGCAACCAGACAAGTGTGAATTCCTGAGGAAGGAAGTAATCTTCCTAGGTCATTGCATCACTGACAAAGGAATAACACCAGATATGGCGAAGGTGGAGAAGGTGAAGTTCTTCCCACAGCCAAAGACAACTAAGGAACTAAAAGGGTTTCTCGGATTGATAGGTTACTACCGCCGTTTCATTGCTAACTTCAGCAAGATTGCGAAACCTCTCCATGAGCTCTTAAAAAAGGGAGTGGAGTACCGATGGAGCGAACGTCAGAACAATGCGTTCGAAGAACTAAAAGAGAAATTAATAAACCCTCCGTTACTTCAGTACCCTGACTTTACGAAACCGTTCATCATTACAACGGATGCGAGTAACGCAGCCTTGGGTGCAGTGTTATCGCAAGGTAAGAAGATTGGCGAAGACTTGCCCATCGCATATGCATCCAGAGCATTGAACAAAGCCGAACTAAATTATAGCACAACGGAAAAAGAGTTGTTGGCTATAGTTTACGCAGTAAAACAGTTCAGACCATATGTATATGGCAGAAAGTTCACTGTAGTGACAGACCATAAGCCACTAACGTGGATATTTAGTGTCAAAGATCCGAGTTCGAGACTCCTGAAGTGGAGACTGAAACTCGAGGAGTATGATTATGAAGTAATATACAAGCCAGGAAAGTTAAATAGTAATGAGGATGCGCTGAGTAGAATAAGGCATGAAGGGAAGGAAGAGATAGATGCGAAGCAGAAGGTGGAGACAGAGATCTCGGCAGCAAAAGCAAATGGGGAAGAAAGTTCCGTAAACGTGCGGCAAGCACAAGTGTCGAGTGAACTAGAACAGGAAACGGATAGTGGTGAGGAAATTAGTCCCGAAGAAAAAGAAAATATACTAAAGGAAATGCATGACAATCCCTTGGGAGGTCACCAAGGAATGCACAGGACACTCGAAAGAATTAAAGCATACAAGCAGTGGCGCGGAATGAAGCGTGACATTGAAAATTACATTAGGAAATGCCCATCGTGTCAAAAGAATAAAAACACGCAAATGAAAACTAGGATGCCCTTAGAAATTACAGACACAGCAGAAACAGTATTCGGAAAGTGTGCGATGGATATAGTGGGTCCACTAGATGTATCTAATACAGGAAAAAGGTACATGTTAACATTCCAAGACGATCTGAGTAAATTTACCTTAGCAATCCCAATTGACAAACAAGATGCCGAAACAGTAGCTGAGGCATTTGTGGAAAATGTAGTATTAAGGTATGGAATTCCATCAGTATTATTAACAGATCAAGGGTCTAACTTTCTGAGTGATGTATTTAAAAGTGTATGTAAATTGTTGAAGGTAAAGCGTATAAATACTACAGCGTACCACCCTGAATCAAATGGTGCACTAGAAAGAAGTCATAGAACTATTGTAGAGTATCTCAGACACTTTGTAACAGGAGATCAAAGTTCTTGGGACAAATGGGTACCGTATGCAATTTTTGTGTTCAACACTACACCACACAGCAGCACAGGATACACACCATTTGAATTACTATACGGAATAAAGGTTAACATACCAGGAGTACTGCAGCAAGAAACACAGCAGGTAAGTTACAATTATGAAATGTATGTAAATAAACTAAGAGCGAGAATGCAGGAAGCCCACAGAGTGGCCAGAGACTCGATTATAAGAAGTAAGAAAATCAGTAAGGAACAGTATGACATGAAACAAAATCCAAAAAACTTCAAGGTAGGAGATAAAGTATTACTGCACGATGAGTCGGTGAGACGGGGTAGATCTCGGAAATTAGATTCACAATGGAGAGGTCCATTTGAAGTAGTAAAAGTGGAAGGTCCTAACGTAGTAATAAAAGTTAAAAGAAATAAGGCACCAAAAGTACATGCCAACAGGCTGAAACAATTCTTTTAAATTTCAGGTATGGCACTCAAGTGGCAGGTCGTGAAATTCGTCATAGTGATAACAGCATACTACATCACTGCATCAGAGCATGCAACAAATGAGTACCAAGTGACGCCATTTCCGAGTTCATCAGGACTATATTACGATAATAGAGGACAGGTAGAAATATACAGTACCACATGGAGAATAGTCACATACGTAAATCTAGATATAATAACAGAAAGGTTTCAGAATGCAAAGAGGTATGGTAGGGCAGCGGTACAAAGGTGCCGAGAAACACTAACACAATTAAATGTAGGATTAATAGAATGCAGGGTACTAGACCAACAAGTAACCCATCATGTGGAAAAAATCACAGGATTACAACTTTTAGTACAGCAGCTAACGAAACACGAGACCAGAAGGAAGAGAGGAGTATTCAACTTCGTCGGGCAGGTAAGTAAAATACTGTTCGAGACGTTGGACGAAGCAGATGCAGCATACTATAAGGAAAGAATAGACGCTATGGAGAAAAACTCAGAAGGGTTGTTGAGGCTAACAAAGGAACAGGTGGCAGTGGTAAGAGCCACATTGGCGGGAGTAAACAGGACAGTATATACACTAGAGTCAAATGAGCACGTTCTGAAGACAGGTATGCAAAGACTAGAACGATTCATGAAGGAATACGTGAAGGAAACCGATATAGGGTTTAAACGTGTAGCGTCCTTCGCCACAGTAACAGAGCAAGTATTACAACTATCGGCAGTGTTTGGTCAGATCGAAGAGGAATACGAACAAATGATAAATGCCATTGTAAATGCTCAGAAGGGAATACTACAGCCTCATATAATTAATCCAGTCCAAATTGTAAAATACCTAAGTTTAATACGGGAAGAACTAAAAGATGTAAAGTTTCCTGTTCCTCTTACGGAGTCCTCAGGTTATCTATTGTTAAGAATAATTGATTTAGATGTTTTCATCTCGGGTAGCATACTAGGGTATGTAATTAATATTCCATTAATGAATAATAACAATTTCAATTTGTATAGAGTACTCCCACTACCAAAAGAAATTCCAAACATGAAAGGTAAATATGTGTACATACAGCCAGAGAAAGAATTCTTACTAATAGATGAATCCAAAAGGCAGTACGCGAAACTTTCTGCGGAGGAACTAAAATGCAAGGAGCTAAGTAAAAATAGGGGACTGTGCAAACAAGCATTCGCCTTGCTGTCAACATTCGACCACGAAGAGTGCGAAGCCAAATTGTTGCAACCGGTAAGAGAAATTCCGGAAGATTGTGTGCGAAAAATAGTCGCACTGAATCAGAGCCTTTGGACTCATCTAAACAGTAACGAATGGCTATATGTAGCACCGAAGGAAGAAGGCTTAACAGTATTGTGTGGAAGGGAACCACCAAAGGACCTAGTAATAAAAGGGGTAGGAAAAATTAGTTTTTACAGTAAATGTGAGGGGTATGGCACTAGAGTGTTCATACAAACAGATAGAGTGATTCAGAGTAATGTGACGAAGAAAGACATAGTTCCGCAGATCAATCTAGAATTAGATTGTTGCGTGGTAAACAAGGAAAAAAGGAATGTCTCAACGTTAGCATTAGATTTGCCATTGGACCAGGTAATAACACAGTTAGACGACTTGAAAGTCGCAGGAAAAAGACTGGATGATGTCCAGAAGATGGTAGAGAGACAAGAGGAGGAAATGAAGTACTCCAGGTACTTCACACATTACTCCATAACTACGTATGTAGCCATATCAATAGTTATTCTAAGCATAATAACATGCTGTTGTAAAAACTGTAAATGTTGTAAAGACTGTTTTAAAAGTATATGGAAATATTTTGAAGACAGTGATTGTTGTGGAAAAGTATGTATAAGAAATACCATAGTGAACCAATACCCAGAGACTAGTTCAGCTAGAAGACACAGTAATAAAGAAACTGAAGAGATAGTAATTTATGAAAGATGTGGAAAAGACCAAGGTGATACGGTCGCTTTCAGAAACAGACGTTAAATAACTGTATTTGAAATGTGTAATTGAAATGTAACTGTATTTGAAATATGTAATTGAAATGTAACTGTATTTGAAATGTGTAATTGAAATGTAACTGTATTTGAAATGTAATTCTAATTGAAATGTGAATGTATGTATCAATGAAAGTGTCTTTTGATTTTAATGCAAATGCTTTTGACATAACTGAATGTTAGGCATGTATAATGTAATTGTATTATTGTGTGTTTAATGAATTTGACTTTACTAAATGAAAATGAAAAATATAACATATCAGATGCTAATGTAGTAAACAAATCTGTAAAGCATGTAATGGAAAAAAAAATAAAAGAGTCACAATTGACGCTACTCTGAGGAGTAACGCCAATTTCCCTGGCGGGGGAGGTGTTGTAACCGCAGAAAAGCCAAGTCTAAATGCAGTTGTTCTCAGACGATACACCAGAAATCATACGGGGAGATAGAGTTAACAGGGGACGCCAGGCGTGTCAGAGGGGTCACAAAAGATAACGACGCAGCCAGATAGCCGAGGCGGCGGTCCAAGCGGCCAGGCAGCTGCGCGTGATATGCAAGGAAGCAGACTCAGCTATTAAGATAAAAAGGGCGCTCTGGGCAGGTCCCTTAATAAGCAATAACTTACAGTATCAACACTCTTGGCTAGAGGGAGAAGTCTGGGAGCGGAGAGAGAAAGAAAGAGGGCCCTAGGTGGGGACCGCACTACGTCATGAGGAGCCAATGAAGGGCTCAGGACGCAGTGCGTGACCATATAGGGAGAGGCCCCTCTACCCCTCCACCCAGCTTCTGAAGAAAAGTACTGAAGTTAATACTAAAACAATCCCTAATAAGGAAAAGTTGAACTCGACGCTACGTCATGCCAAGCGCTGGCGGGGTCGAAGGGGAAGAGCTAACAAAACTCGGAGGCACGCCGCTCCGGGGATCTCTCTCTCTCGGGTTTAGGCAGCGACGGTAGTCAGCGTGAGTAGCAGCCGACTTGGGCTGAGGGCGGGCTGCAGGCAGACAGTTGGAGATAGTCGCCGATGAGCGTTTAGGCAGCGACCGCGGGACTCTGACGTAGGGTGCTAGTGTGGGCAGCAAAGTGCTGGAAAGTTCTATCAGGCAGCCAGAACGGTGGAAGTCAATCACCGTCTCTGTAATGGGCTTGGCTATTCTGTAGGTACAATCACTACGCAGTTAGGGTGATCTGTATTCTTTATGAATAAATTAGAACTTTTATAACGTCCATACGAGTTTACTTCTACCAACATCCTAGCCTTGTACCTTCACACCAGGGAATTTAACATCTTAGCCAGATCAAAAGTCTCCCTCTCAATTAGGTCAACCGGCTAATTCCCGTTTACGAACCGTGTCGCTCAATCCCTCGCAAAACCCACGCTTGGGACGCGACAATATATCACTAGGGTTAAGATAGATACAACCTGCAGGAAAATTAAAGAGACCTTTGAAGAAAAGAGAACTATCTATGAATATCAAGAGCTGATGTCGAAAACCGGTTGTAAGCAAAGACGGGAAAGCAGATAGGTGAAAGGAGTATATAGAGAATCTACACAAGGGCAACGTACTTGAGGGTAATTTTTTGGAACTGGAGAGGACGTAGATGAAGATGGAATGGGAGATATGGTACTGCGTGAAGAATTTGACAGAGCAATGAAAGATATAAGTGAAAACAAGGCCCCGCGAGTAGACAACATTCCATTAGAACTACTGATAGCCTTGGGAGAGCCAGCCATGGCAAAACTCTACCATCTGGTGAGCAAGATGTATGAGATATGCGAAATACCCTCAGACTTCAAGAAGAATATAATTAATCCAATCCGAAAGAAAACAGGTGTTGACAGGTGTGAAAACTATCGAACTATCAGTTTAATAAGTCACGGCTGCAGAATACATATTCTGTACAGACGAATGGAAAAACTAGTGGAAGCAGACCTCGGGGCAGATCGGTTTAGATTCCGTAGAAATGTTGGAAAAGGCGAGGCAATACTGACCCTCCAACTTATCTTAGAAGATTAGGAAGGAAGGGAAACCTACTTTTCTAGCATTTGTAGATTTAGAGAAAGCTTTTGACAATGTTTCAAATTCTGAAGGTGACAGGGGTCATATACAGGGAGCGAAAGGTTATTTGCCATTTGTAGATAAGCCAGATCAGGGTGATAAGAGTCGAGGTGCATGAAAGGGAAGAAGTGGTTGGGAAGGGAGTAAGACAGGGTTGCAGCCAGTAAAAGAAACAAAAGAAAAATTCGGAGTAGGAATTAAAATCAATGGGGAAGAAGTAAGAACTTTGAGGTTTGCCGATGACATTGTAATTCTGTCACAGACAGCAAAGGACCTGGAAGAGCAGTTGAACGGAATGGACAGTGCCTTGAAGGGAGGATATAAAATGAACATCAGCAGAAACAAAACGAGGATAATGGAATGTAGTCGCATTAAATCAGGTAAAGCTGAGGGAATTAGATTAGGAAATAAGACACTTAAGGTAGTAGATGAACTTTGCTATTTGGGGAGCAAAAGTAACTGATGATGGTCGAAGTAGAGAGGATATAAAATGTAGACTGGCAGTGGCAAGAAAAGCGTTTCTGAAGAAGAGGAATATATTAACATCACGTATAGATTTAAGTGCCAGGAAGTCCTTTCTGAAAGAATTTATATGGAGTGTAGCCATGTATGGTAGTGATACATGCACGATAAATAGTCTAGACAAGAAGAGAACATAAGTTTTCGAAATGTGGGGCTACGGATGAATGTTGAAGATTATGTAGGTAGATCACGTAACTAATGAGGAGATACTGAATAGAATTGGGGAGAATAGGAATTTGTGACACAACTTGACTAGAACAAGGGATCGGTTGGTAGGACACGTTCTGAGACATCAAGGGATCGCCAATTTAGTATTGAATGGAAGAGTGGAGGGTCTGGCTCTGACAGAATTACTATGTCATCGGCAAACCTCGAAGTTCTTATTTCTTCTCTATGAATTCCTACTCCGAATTTTTCTTTTGTTTCCTTTACTGCTTGCTCAGTATTAATACACTAAACAGATTCAGAAGGGAGTAGATTGCAGTAGTTACTCAGAGATGAAGAAGCTTGCATAGGATAGGGCAGCATAGAGAGCTGCATCAAACTGGACTGAAGACGATAACAACAACAAGAAGAAGGTCAAATTGATTGTCACCTAATAGATACTCAATTTCTTTTCCGTTATTCTATACATTATTCTTGTCTGCAACTTGGGTGCATGAACTGTTAAGTAGACTGTCCGATAATTATTCCACATCTCGGTACTTGCTGCCTTCGAAACTGTGAGGATAACGTATTTTCTCAAAGCATGACGTAATATCACCACTCTCATACAGTCTACACACCGACGTGAAAAGTCGGTTTGTTGTCACTTACTCCATTGATTTTAGAAATTCCGAGGAAATATCATCTATCTCTTCTGCCTTTTTGACCCAAAGTTCTCCAAAGTCGAAACTCATGCCTGAACAGGCCACGAACGCCCAACGGTACCGACGTGCCACCGTGTCATCCTCAGTGGACAGGTGTCATCGGTTGCGGATGTGGAGGGGCAAATGGTCAGCACTCCGCTCTCCCGGCCCTATGTCAGTTTGCAGAAGTCTTCCAAAGCTATTTCCAATTCTAACTCTATTACTGGTTGCCCTAACTGAGCCCTGTCGACTCCTGTTTCTTTTCTATCAAGTCACCAGACGAGTCCTCTACCTCATAGAGTCCATCACTGTACTCTTTCCACTTTTCCACTTTCTAATCTGCATTTAAGAGCGGAATTACTACTGTACTTGTAATCTTACCGCTCTTGCTTGTAATGTTACCGAAAGCTGTTTCGGCTTTTCTGTAAGCTGAGACAGTCTTTCCGATAATCATTTCCTTTTCGATTTTTTCGCTTATCTCATTCAACCGTTTCACCTTAGCTTTCCTGCACCTTAGTTTCCCTGCAGTTCTGATTTATTCCATTCTTCAGTGAATTGTATCTCGACGATCCTCAATTTCCCTGAACATATTTGAACTTCTTTCGTCTATCAGCTGGAGTATTTTTTCTGGTGCATACGCCAGAGTCCTGCACGGCGGCCCGCCGCAAGCCACTGCCGTCCCACGGGCTTGATCGGGCCAGCCCGCTGGCTGCTCAACCAGCAGCAGCAAACCGCTCTGGATAGGCTGGGCCGCCTATCAGGTATACATCCCGCGCTGCGTATCAAGCTCTAATGCACTAGACGTGCTGTTACCTTTTCTCAGTCAGAGATATCCCTGTACACTGCAAAAAGCGTCTCATACGAAACTGAGGGGTCAAAATATCTTTATTTGTTACAAGATATTCAGTTTAACTATGCACTATGCTCGACAATGCGTTAGAAGTAATTATCTGAAATGCTCTTGCTGCTAAAATATACACATGCAATTGCTAATACATTTCATTAGATACATTTGCTTACACTTTGAATATCTGCGCTTTAAGTAAAAGGACGGGTTGTATTCGCATAGATTTCTGGGCCATTGGACACGTAAATTAGGTTTCACCAAACCCTGAATCAAATTCGAAAACTGACTGACTTGTATAATGAAATGTGCTGATACTGGCAGTACATGAACCTG
This sequence comes from Schistocerca gregaria, assembly GCF_023897955.1. Classification (NCBI taxonomy): domain Eukaryota; kingdom Metazoa; phylum Arthropoda; class Insecta; order Orthoptera; family Acrididae; genus Schistocerca; species Schistocerca gregaria. Next base: position 622,945,480 of record NC_064920.1, read on the forward strand.
CCCAAAAGCAGCTCTGTTTATTCTGTGTGCACTAACAAATAAACAAATACAAGAATGAAACTCCTGAGTGTTGGTGCAACTGCATAAAGTATATACCGATTATCTAATTTTATAGCGAAGCAGATTACTGTCATGTCAGATCATTTTATTCCGTGCTAAAGAAAAAATTGAGCATGTTTTAAACGATTGTCATTGCACTAACATCAAAACATGACGACCTGGGGTGCGATGAACCTAGCACCAACAGTCTACAATGGAATATGATTCACAAAGAAACTGATAAGTTTGTTTGGCTGCAATAAATCAACAGCGACTTGAGAATTGTTTGCATGAATGAAAACTGCAAGACAAACACATACAGTATTTGACAACCAGCTTAGAGGAAACATAAATCAAAACATGGTGTGGAAAACATTTATAACATACTCCTTCATTTATCTTTTCTGATACTGGAGGTAGTATAAAAAAATACAAGAGCATGAACGTTGTCCGGGTCCAGGAGTTACCGTTGATCACTTACAATAAAACTTGCAGGACTAAAATTTCTCTCTAATGCAAAGCTGCATGTCTGTACCCACAAAATTTTTCTGGCTCTCTTCTGGAGAGCCGGAACCATTTGTTCGTTTTCATTCTAATCGTAAACTACATTTTCGACCAATTTACAATTATGGTTTAAGTACCTATCGAATTCACCTGTGGGAGTCGAATTATCACCAATATCTGCTCACAAAGAAAGCTTCTGTACTTTTGACCGTGGTATAAAACAAAGACTTTTAATATACCGTTTGGAAAATCATCAGAGTGCAAATGTACTACCGGAGAGAAAAAAAAAGTTCCATTCAAAAAAATATTTGAATTATTTCGCAGCGTTTGAAGACTTCGTCGAAGTTGCTCTCAGATTCTGTCTATACACTCTGACAAATAGCAGACGTATATTTGGCTGTTATTTAGTTGAGAATATACCTGAGATGACCGTCTTTTCTGCGGCCGAATTTAATTTGCTAGACAGCGCTTCACAAATGAGTGTCCTCTAGAAATTATTTTTGTAGCAGCTGCTGAATTGTATGCTTTACCTCTCCCATGACTTCACGCCTCTCAGATTCAGACGTCATATTCAGATGGCGAAATGGTGTCCATAGGAAAGTAGGTAGCTCCAGGTGCCTTTTCACCAACATAATTTTCTTGGTAGATTCGCAATATTTATTTCGGAAGCTTCTCCGTCCCGAGGTTCTTTAAATAAGGATTTCAGGAGCTTCATCGTCCATGGCAACGTGAGGTGCGGTGTAGGTGATTTTTCCATTTATGGTTATTTTGAGGTCTCCTTGAAGGGATGTAAGAAAAACCCCTGCTCTACAATTCCTCAAATAATTTTCGTGCTAATGAATACCAGTTTAATATAAAACACAACAGCATACATGCCACTAGAAGAGAAATCAGTTCGTCCATCAACGTGGCATCAATCCTTCTGTTCTCTCTGTTTCTCATTTCTCAGAAAGTTGTTTTACACATTATGGAATACTGCCTTTTGATAGTTTACAGCATAATCAGTCACGTGTCCCAGCGAGCATCGTTCGATTGCTCCATTTTCTCTCTAGGCTATGAACGAGGCCACTTTGCTTTGCAAATGTCTCATATTCCTTCACTACAGTCGGAACAAAACGAAGTTGCGGAAAACTGTATGAAATATACTGCACATTAAGCGCACTTCTAGCACTGTGTTCAACATGTGACAGGAACAATACAGTCTAAAATATCCACGAATAGCATTGGTCAGTCGTAAAAGACAAGTGTTTGAAATAAATCGTCTCACAAATTCGTTTCTAATATTTTCATCTGTTTAATACTTGTCTGAAATTGGGGTCGTAAGTAAGAAGAGTGATCTGAGGTCCCAGTTAACAAAACAAGGAACTGAACGTGTTAGGTAATGAATCCACTTTGGGTTGCTTATCCCCATATCTGTGTCGCTGAGCATTCACCTCCATTCGTGTAATAAATTACTTCAGGCATAATTTCCTTTCTAAGGTTTCTCATTTTTCCTTTGATGTGTCGTCAGACAGTTGTGGGGAGAGGTACAGTAGTTTTCCGTAAGTCGCTGCAGCGTCGACTAATCTCTGAGCCAGATACAAAAATCCTTCACCTCCGATAGCTTCATAAGATCTCATATCTCCTGCACACACAACCACGTATTTACCAGCAATCTTAACAGCAGTAGGAGTCCAATGGTCGGCTAGAGACCGAGAAAGAATGTTGAGTCATGGCAGAGTGCGGAGCCTGGATGGCGGATGAGGACGAAGGATAAAGGATTATTTTTTAGAAAGGATGAGAGATAGTTCATTTGGAAAAATGTAAATCCATTCAATATTTTGCTGCAAGCGCTAGTTTAGTAATTATTGTAGTGTCAAGATATCGTGCGTGTTGGCAATCAGAGTAAATTCTCAGTCATGTGTTCGGTATTCTAATTCTCTTGCTCCCCTCACTGCTAGTTAAAAATATCTCACTAGGAAAGCAAAGGATCAATTGTGAAGTAAAGTTTTCATTATGTTTAGTAATATTGATGTGTTGGTATGGGGAGAATTATGGCAGTATTTTAATTAGTTTCCTCACTCCAATGCTAGCTAAAATATTTCATTAAAAAGCAATGGGTGAATCTGATATAAATTAAAAATTGTGTGCAAAAGTAAATTTTTTGTTTCGTGATTATGCTAAAGAAAACGTCAGCGTTAATGTTAGTTCGAGTTTCTTTGCTGTCTCATTAAAAGGATTCAATGTAATTGCAAAATATTTTCCTGTTCACTTCAGATATATTTCATGAGCTTATCCACGTTATTAAAAATTATATAAAACCTGCACTGTTAAGTCGTGTTGTAGTGTGTGCTCAGTGAATCCTTCTTTGAAAAGAAAAGAAATTTAATTTGCAAAAAAGAGTCTGAAAACTAAGATAAAAGACAAACTGCGACGCACTTATTTATTTCAGCTCATCATTTGTGCAGTATAGTCAGAGCAAAGCCGAGTTATCCGTTACAACGTAAGAATCAGTTTTAGAGCCTAAATGAAATTTTTAAGAGAGAATTAAAATCAGTTTTCATTAGCAAAATTTCATAAAAATCCAAAATATGCGTTTTTGCAACAGGGCACATTTAAGTTACGTAACAATTAGCCATTGTGTTGTATGGTTTCACGATAATGTCATTCTCAGTAGTCTTGTGAACCATACTTTATACACAACCAAATTTACATTGATTTAAATCCAACATCTTTGATAAAGTAAACTGTACTGAACAACGAAGAGTAACAACTAGATGTTACCCGTTGCAGTCCACACGTATCAATCGTTTTTTTTACAAATGGTAATGATGGGTTTTTAGAGGTCCGTCTGGCTCACCTAGTAATGAAAGTGAGATATTTCCACTAGAGGAACACACAAAATATTTTCAAATGTGTGTGAAATCTTATAGGACTTAACTGCTAAGGTCATCAGTTCCTAAGCTTACAAAATACTTAACCTAAATTATCCTAAGGACAAACACACACACTATGCCCGAGGGAGGACTCGAACCTCCGCCGGGACCAGCCACACAGTCCATGACTGCAGCGCCCTAGACCGCTCGGCTAACCCCGCGCGGCAAGGAACACATACCAATCGTTTCTATCTTCCGTTTCAACCCATTACAGTACCTACATGTTTGATAATTCCCCTTTTATATAACTAATGAATGATTAACATCTTTAATTAAAGGGTCATTATCGAATGCACCTTATCAAAAGACTCCCACATTCTATATAAAGGCAGGACGTCTCTCTGTCTTGCAGAATTTTAACGACACGTTGATGAGAATATTCAAGCGTTTCAGGAGCTATAAGAAACGTGTGACACTCAGCATGTAAAATGCGACGGACTTGTGACTGTTCTAATACATCTCTAGCTCTTTAATCAATACATGCCTGCACCGCAAATGATCGAGGAGAAGCCCTCGGACGTTGGCGCGCCAGGTACATATAGTCTGCGGTCGCGAGCTCGGCTCCAGGTCACCATCGGCAATGGATGGTGAAGCTTTGACAATGCCAGCCACTCATGCTGGGGAAATGCCAGTAAAATCATTAGATGAACGTCGGCCGAAGAAACTGAGACAGAAGCCAAGAGGTAGTTTGTCAATAAGTGACCACGAAAGCCTTAACAATTTTGTAAAAATTTCATCCTTTTTATTAAATGAAAACCTGTCAGAAAGGTCACAGTTCGTAGTTATAGACGGAAAGTCATCGAGTAAAACAGAAGTAATATTCGACGTTCCCCAAGGAAGTATTACAGGCCGTCTGTTGTTCCTGATCTATATTACCGACATAGGAGACAATCTGAGTAGTCGTCTTAGATTTTTTGCAGATAATGCTATCATTTACCGTCTTGTAAAGTCATCAGATGATCAAAACGACTTGCAAAATGATTTAGATAAGATATCTGTGTGTTGCGAAAAGTGGCAATTGACCCTGAATAAAGAAAAGTGCGAAGTTAGTCACATGAGTACTAAAAGAAATCAGCTAAATTTCGATTACGCGATAAGTCACACAAATCTGAGGGCTGTAAATTCAACTAAATACTTAGAGATTACAATTACAAATAACCTAAATTGGAACGATGACATAGATAATATTATGGGTGGAGCAAACCAATGACTGCGATTTATTGGCAAAACACTTAGAAGGTGCAACTGGTCTACCAAAGAGACTGCTTACACTACGCTTGTCCGCCCTATTCTGGAGTACTACTGTGCGGTGTGAGATCCGCATCAAGTGGGACTGACGGATGACATCGAAAAAGTAAAAAGAAGAGCAGCTCGTTTTTATTATCGCGAAATAGGAGAGATAGTGCCACAGACATGATACGTGAATTGGAGTGACAATCATTAAAACAAAGGCGTTTTTCGTTGCGACGGTATCTTCTCATGAAATTTCAATCACCAGTTTTCTCCTCCGATTGCGAAAACATTCTGTTGGCACCCACCTACATAGGTGAAACAAGAGAAATCAGGGCTTTCACAGAAATTTTTAAGTGCTCATTTTTCCCACGTGCCGTTCGAGAGTGGAACGGTAGGGAGACAGCATGAAGGTGGTTCATTGAACCCTCTGCCAGGCACTTTATTGTGAATAGCAGAGTAATCACGTAGTTGTAGATGTTCTTTGCTGAGGTAGTCACAAACAATGACATTTGTACAGCAAGTATTACCTAACATCACTAAAATGCATAAAGACAAATCTTCAAATTACGTATACCTGTTTTAAAAAATCTTAGAAACATTACAAGAAGGAAATATGTAACTAGTCTATACATCACATCCGTTTAAGTACATTCTGGGGCTACTCAGCATAGACGTTACTGTTACCAATTATCAGCCAACTCATTTACACTAACGATCGGCAAAAGGAAAGTAATAAAAAATTATTTTCTTTACCTTAACTGTGAGAAGAGTTCGGCTTCCATATTTATATTCCAGTAATATATGTACTCGTAAGGCTTCTTTGTAATGTCAATCCATTAATCCTTTTTTGTCACTATTACATTTACATTTGACCATTTCCTTTTACTTTCCATTATAAAGTCACTCAGCGTTTTAAACTACCTATTTTACGTGCAGTGTAACACAAAATATTAGTATGAGAAAATTCCTACGTTATATCCTAACGTTTTGTGGCTTTACAGATCACCTTACAAAAACTGCCTACTGCGTGCTCTTTCGTTCACAGACTGATACACACTAACCGCTGTGTGTCAAGCAGCCTCTTACTTTAACACTACAATCTCAGACCGGAAGCAGTATCTTTGGCTCTGCAGTCGAGCAAAGTCAGCGATCCGCTTTATACAGTCCATCAGAGACATACATTGTTTACAATATAATAGTTCATTTTAGTTTACATTATTCTCGTTACAATATTCGGGTGCCACATATAAGTGTAACCCAGTAGACTCTTTCAAAGATGCCATGACAGCTGAAGACTAAATAAGCATTAGTGCGAATCACTTACATCCCGTCACATTGATATCTTCCCTATTGGCGTTGGTATCTTTCAGCAGGATAACTATCCGTATCACAAGGCCAGAAACGTGCTACAGTGGCTTGAGAATCGTGACGGTGACTCACGTTGATGTGTTGGTCGCCAACGTCTCCAGGTCTGAGCCTGGTAGATCATATCTGGTTCGCTATCGGGCGCCATATCCGCGTCCACAAAACAACGCCCCGTAATTTATGGGAATTATGTTCCTACACACAGACATCGAGTGCGATATACGTTCGGACAGTTATCAAGGACTTTTCGAGTCGGTAAAAAAGCATTTTTAACACCTGTTGTTGCAGGTATATGCTGTATGATTTGTGGAAAGGTACTGTAGTCAGGGGCCACTACAGTCAAGATAAAAAAATAATATTAAATTAGACGTCTTCCCACGTGAAAGTTGCTATATTACAGAGAAATAGAGTTTAGAGTGAAGGGACCTGGTGAACACGAGACTGGTTTGGGTAAGTTACGGATAAACATCAATATTTTTGTAATATGTCGGTAATGCGTAATCCTACAAAGATGCATCTGGAGTGTTATTTATAAATAGAGGGTGTCCCGCTTAAACCTCCCAGATTTTAAGAACCCAGGAGAGAAAAACCATAGTAGATACGACAATGCAAAATGCCCCACATTGTAGAGTATCTCAAAGAATTTATATTCCCGGGTCAGAAGTGGCAAGTATCGTCACTAGAGTGCAGCATGGTCGCATGAAATGAAAATGGCGACTCCATAGCAGCGCGCGCCAGTAGTAGTGTGGTTTGCAGAAACAAATTACTGTGCAAAGAAACTATCGTCGTTGTGTATGAATGTGATCCACCTGATGGGAAAACAATTAAGAAATGGTATAGAAAGTTCGTGGCAACAGGGAGTGTTGTGAAACATGCTGGCAGTGCACGTTACGTAGTTTCAGAAGAGAGAGTGGAGGACATCAGACAAACATTTCTTGATGCCCACGTAAGTCAATTCGTCAAGCACCTAGGGCAGCGTATCTTCCTGGGAAGATGTTTATTCTCAGGCGAGGCAAGCTTTCATCTATCAGGAAGTGTTAGAAAACATGATGTTCGGATTTCGCAAAATCTGCACATTGTCATTGAACATGTTCGTGATGGCCCTAAACTAAAGGTCTGGTGCGGGCTAATATGCGACAGGATCTTTTGACTGTTCTTCTTTGCGGAACAAATATTGAATGGATCAGTGTATCTGGAGATGTTGGAGCAGTTTGTGTACCCTCAGAGACAAGACTTGCAGCCCATCATCATTTTTCAACAAGATTTGAGCTCTGCCGCATTAGTCAACGGCTGTTCGCAAATTCCTGCATAGGGAATATACCAATCGTTCGATCGGACGCGGAGGACCCATTGCCTGGCCACCACGTTCACCCGACATTACGCCATTTGATTTCTTGTTGTGGGGCTTCGTGAAGGACCACGTGTATGCGACCAAAGTGGACAATATTCCTACGTTGTGACATCGTATCACTAACGTGATTTCAACAATAAAAGAGGAAATGTTACAAAGAACTTGTCAAGAAATTGAATATAGATTCGATATTCTTCACGCTACAAATAGTTCACATGTAGAGGTGAGATGCTCTACAATGTAGTGCATTTTTAGAATGAAATTTTCACTCTGCAGCGGAATGTGCGGCGCTATGGAACTTCCTGGCAGATTAAAACTGTGTGCCGGACCGAGCTTCCAAATCGGGACCTTTGCCTTTCCCGGGCAAGTGCTCTACCAGGCTGTGGCAAAGCCATGTCTCCGCAATATTCTTTCATCCAGGAGTGCTAGTTCTGCAAGCTTCGCAGGAGAGATTCTGTGGGGTTTTGAAGGTAGGAGACGAGGTACTGGCAGAAGTAAAGCTGTGAGGACGGGTCGCGAGTCATGCTTGGGTAACTCAGATGGTAGAGCACTTGCCCGTGAAAGGCAAAGGTCCCGAGTTCGGGGTTTCGGTCCGGCACACAGTTTCAATCTTCTGGTGCATTTTTCACTGTCGCATATACTGTGGTTTTTTACTACGTCTTTGAAATCGGGGAGGGAGCGGAGGTTTGAGTGGGACACCCTGTATAATGTCACAAACAGACTGTTACCTTTCCAGACAAAACGAACATTTCTAGTTACGTATTTTACAACACCAGTGAGGCATGCACAACACGTATATTGCAAGCATGCAAAATCTTTCATACAATCCGGGATCCGTATTTGCAGTCAACAGTGACATAACGTCGAGTTAGTTTCACGAGCAAGCTATATATTCAATCGCCATTCAGTTCCTTTTTCTGAGTGTAGCATCCACATGCACCTTATGCACTCGACTCTTCACTTGTACAGCAAATCGCAAGCAGACTCAGTTCCTGGCGAAGTCGGCGGTAGAACTGCCAAAGTTTCCGCCCTTGCAGCAGCATCTAACTTTCGAGAGAGCAGTTTAATCTGCGAAACCTTTGAAATGGAATGGAAGCTTTTAGCTCATGGGCAATTTCTTCTCTGCCGAGAAGGTGGCGCCTATCTATTTTGATGCTCTGCTTCCTCCTATACCATCGCTTAATTCTCAACTTGGAACGGGCATTCGAAAGGAAGCTGCTTCTCATTTTAGAGCGGCAGTAATCTTACGAAATAAGTAAACAGCAAACCTTCCACTCTTAGCTGATTACTCTTTTCAAATAGCGTTTCCTGATATAAACAACTGGATAATTAAACGTCAGAAACTAACAAAGATAACAAAAGTAATGCATTCTATGCAAGTTTCTGAGCTAACAAAGCCGTTCTTAAAGTTATGCAATTGCGAACGTGTCTCTGTCTGAGTTTTGTATATATTTACTACTGCGTCAGCGTTTATTCCCATCAGTCGTGAGAAAAGAACAAGTATTTTTAAACTCTTCATTTTCATAGGAAAACGAGGGATGCAAACTGTGTAAAACGTAATATCAGTTCTTTTCTTTTTGTTGTAGCACAGATTTTATTAACCCTAGATTACAAAAGTGTCCGGAAAATGACATTAATGGACAACTTATCTTATTAAGGCAGAGAAGGATCGGATATCTTCGATGGAGCCCTTTAGTTGTACGTCAAAACCGTCTCATTTAGGTAGAAAATAGGTAAATGAACTTGAATACCCAGTATCGGATGCGAAGTCATTGCACTCTTCAATCAAAAGTGTCAATAGGAGAATTTTGAATAGAGAGCAGATCTCGATGTGGTGGTTAGGCTGCAACATAAGAGGTTAGCTGAAATCCTTCACGAGAAAAACATGATCTACTTGCTTTTATTTCAGCGGCTATTTCAAACGTCATGTATGTTCGAGATTTTCATTACCTAATAACTGAGGGATAATGCTTCCAATGTTTGTACCTAAACTATGCAAGTGACAATCCCTTGATAACTATGTCCGGCTTTTCAAATTTAACTTCAACAGAATAATTTCGAATCAAACAACTTTTCTCTAGCAGCGGGCATATTTATTAATTGAAATCGTGTTGTAATTGTGTACCTGGCATTGCGAAGTAACAAAAAACATTTTTCAAAAATACACTTAGTTCTACAGTGATGCAGTTAGCCCCTTCAAAGAAATGAAAAGTAAGAACGAATGGAAGGTGTTTCTTCCTTCTCAGCCTGTGGTTTTCTGGAAAGAGGAAGATGGTAGTTAATATGCAATGAATCAAATGGTTCAAATGACTCTGACCACTATGGGACTTAAATTCTGAGGTCATTAGTCCCCTAGAACTTAGAACTACTTAAGCCTATCTAACCTAAGGACATCACACACATCTATGCCCTCGGCAGGATTCGAACTTGCGAACGTAGCGGCCGCGCTGCTCCGGACTGTAGTGCCTAGAACCGCTCGGCCACTCCAGCCGGCTGCAATGAATCATGAGGTCCCTGAAAGTATTATCGGTTCTTCTTGATCACTAAAGCGCAAAGAGTCATCTGATTTTACAATACTACTGTATATCCTCTGCATGAACATACATATAGGACTACAATGAAAACAACTATTCGATTTTAAAGGTTATGTTTTTACAAGCATCCCCCTCCCCCCCCCTCATCTTTGAGATACTTTTCACAGTTACGCTTAAGTTCACAGTTCCCAGTAACGTTTCAGAAATGTTCAATACGCTCACTCCACAGGACGTACGACCAACATTCAGATGACTCAAAGCCACCCCACCCTTCAGCGACCACGTCTGGGGTTACTGAATTCACTGCACTAGTTATGGGGCGTCACATTTCACCCAAAGTTTCTGGAAGGGGAGACACATAGGCAGAGCCTTTCAGAAATCCATACAGGAAGAAAAATCACATACAATGGGACCAGATAACTCTGGAGGACAAAGGTGGAACGCGAGACCCGTAGCGCACATTACGGCCAAGCTATCGTTGAAGCAGTTCATTGTTACGAAATGCTCTTGTATGTATATGCGAGTGCAGTGGTGCTCCATCCTGGGTTTGGGTTGTTTGGGAAAGGAGACCGAACAGCGAGGTTATCAGTCTCATCAGATTAGGGAAGGACAGTGAAGGAAGTCGGCCGTGCCCTTTCAAAGGAACCATTCACGCATTTGCCTGAAGCAATTTAGGGAAATCGCAGAAAACTTAAATCAAGATGGCCGGACGCGGGATTGAACGTCATCCTCCAGAATGCAAGTTCAGTGTGCTAACCGCGGCGCCACTTCGCTGGGCCGTCAATCCTGGGAAAAAATGAATTTTTGGGTATCTTATCGCGACTTTGGAAAAGCCGGATCTCCAACATATTCATGTTGGTGATTCCTGTTACTAATCTTCCCCGAAAAAAAGTTCGTGAATCTTTTCTTGGGTATGGCACAAAACACGTGAAGCTTTGGATAGTCACTTTCATGTTAGGCTATGACATGTAGCTGATGTGCTCCCCGTAGTCTTACTTTTTCACTTAAATGAAACACAGCCGCATCCTGGTGTAGTAAATGTGAAAGGAAACTATCTTCCAACTTCACACCCAGTTTGAACTGAAGACCTCGCCTTTGAGACAGTCAATGTGGAACAGAGTTATTAAGTGCGAAACACGTTCACTTGTTCACTAATAGCAACTTTCTCAAGATGTGTGCATGTAAATGGTGGTGAGTGCCAAAAACATGGCTGCTTGTAGTTTTAGTAGTTGTAGCGTGGGAATATGTGAATAATTTTTTAAGCAAGTAAACAATGTTGTGTCCCTTACCACTGTTTAACCGAATTTATGTGACAGAGTGTTTGCAGGAAAGTAAAGGGACATCGTCAGTTTTGGTCTGAATGATAGATTAATTTTTCAGTTTGTTATACGTCATTGTATGGAAAGCTGAGAAAGCTAATAAAGTAACATGTAATGAAACAATAGGGACCTTTTAAATTTGTATTTTTGTTGTTAAGTTTCACAGTAATTCTTCGTTAAGCTCGCCCAGCAAATAAACAATGGTAAGTCATTAATAAGTGATGTCAAGTGCACTCGCTTTGCAAGTAAACAATAGTAAAAAACCACTGACGTACTTTTTTAAAAAAAATTGATAAAATTTATGATTTTGAGAATTTATCGTCATTCAAAATATATTTCAAAACAATGACTTATATGAATTAAAAATTATCCATGGACGTACTTGAAGTATCTCATTTATGGGAAATTACTGTGTACTTTCTCAAAACAATCAACTTTTCTCGCATATGACTTAAGGAATTATTAAGCTGAACAGTCCGCCTGAAGAGCGGCAGTAAGATTTACGGAACGCCACATACACTTTCGGCTGAACCGATATGGGGAAGCAGGTGAGATCACCTGTCATCAGGTCCCTCGGCGGTGAAAAAGCGCTGACTATCCTTGCTTTAGTAGTGTTTCAAGAGTGTACGAGAAAAACAGAGGAAAATGTGAGGCGCGATGTTAAGAGTTGTTTCTGAAGAGACAAACGTATTCACATTTGAATTTTCCTAAGAAACCGAAGCTGGCTCCAAAAAATTGACACGATTACATATTTACAAGGGTTGTCGTTGGTGACACGATAATTGAGAGAAAAAATACAGTATTTGCAGAAATTGGCAATGCCCTTGGAGAAGTCTGGAACTGGTTTTCAAACAGATATATTACCCGTATTGACTGCATTAATTCTGGAAGTGACCGGTTTCGGTTCAACGTTAACCATCGCACATATGAATGTATCGGTTTCAGTAATAACCTGTCCAGCTTTCAGCAAATTTCCTCGGTGCGTTACATAATAAAAGACAATATCTTTTCTTATTCTGAATAAAAATTTATAAGCCCATAAAAGTTTTAATAAAACTTCCTCGGGTTTCCAGCCGCGTCACGTGGTTAAAATCCCACGATCTTTCGACCGAGCTCTCCCCGGTCATTGTCAAGTGGTAAGACTCACTGCTGTGTCGCCGTGGCCGCGTCCTAATATGGCCGCACTGCCCGGCTCTGACGTCACTGGTGCTCTCTACCTCGCCATATATGGTAATATTTTCATTTCGCGTCCGTCTCTCCGTTTTTAACTTCGCAATAGCCGGGTCCTAGGCTGTGCTGTGCTGCAAACTCACGTCCTTGTTGATGGTGTTTTCAGAGGTTTTTATTTCAATAGCTTCTTTTATGACCCTATCCCAAAATCCCTTCGTCTTCATAAAGACTGATGTTTCGTCGAATAGAATTCGATGTCCATTTTCTGAGGCGTGTTCTGTCACGGCTAATTTTTCTGGATAGCGTAGATGTAAGCACCTCTCGTGTTCCGTCCGGCGTTGCTCCACCGTGCGTTCTGTTTGGCCGACGTAGCCCCACGGCCATGGTACCTTGTACACTGCAGGCGTTCTCAGCCCTAGATCGTCGTTCACGGGCCTCATGAGCTGACAAATTTTTGCTGGGGGCCTGAACACCGATGAAATGTTATATCTCTTCAGGAGCCGACACTGTACCACAGAAAGGCAAAAACACAAGTTTCTTGCTTTCTTCTTCGGTGGTGTTCTCTTATCTGTTGGTGTGTTTCTTGAGTGTCACACCAGATATAGCCTGTCACACTTGACCGTGGCTATACCCGTTTTCCCGGAAGACTTTTCGGAGGTGGTTCAGTTCTACTGGCAGACTTTCTGCGTCTGAGACGACTTCAGCACCATGAAGGAGGGTATTCAGAACGCCACGATTTTTTGCCGGATGGTGGTGGCTGAGAGCGTGCAAATACCGATCTGTGTTTGTCGATTTCCAGTAGACACTGTAGCTGAGGTGCCCATTGGTTTTTCGTCGAATGAGGACGTCAAAGAAGGGCAATGCACCATCTGTCTCGAATTCCATCGTAAACTGGATGTGGCCGTGAATGCTATTCAGGTGTTCAAAAATTCTCCCAGTGTTTCACGACCATGGGGCCTGATGATAAAGGTGTCATCGACGTTACGATAAAAGCAACTTGGCTTAGGTAGAGCCGTGTCCAAGGCGATGTCTTCAGTTTCTTCCATAAGAAGGTTGGCTATACATGGAGCTAATGGGCTCCTCATAGCCACGCCGCCCAACTGGTCGAAATACTGGCCGCCATGTAGGAAGTACGACGATGTCTACGTGTGCTTAAACAGGCCCATAATTGTGTTATCAAATAACTGGGAGAGGAGATCTAAACAGTCTTTGACCGGAACACGTGTAAACAGAGAGACCACCTGACGTGGCTGGAAGTCCGAGAAAATTTTATTAATTTATATCACCGCGAAACCATGCATTCACATATAAAAGTTGATAATATTATACTACTGGCCGTTAAAATTGCTACACCACGGAGGCGACGTGCTACAGATGCGAAATTTAACCGACAGGAAGAAGATGCTATGATATGCAAATGGTTAGCTTTTCAGAGCATTCACACAAGGTTGGCGCAGGTGGCGACACCTACAACGTGCTGACATGAGGAAAGTTTACAACCGATTTCTCATACACAAACAGCAGTTGACCGGCGTTGCCTGGTGAAACGTTGTTGTGATGCCTCGTGTAAGGGGGAGAAATGCGTAACATCACGTTTCCGACTTTGATAAAGGTCGGATTGTAGCCTATCGCGATTGCGGTTTATCGTATTGCGACATTGCTGCTCGCGTTGGTCGAGATCAAATGACTGGTACCAGAATATGGAATCGGTGGGTTCAGGAGGGTAATACGGAACGCCGTTCTGCATCCCAAGGGCCTCGTATCACTAGCAGTCTAGATGACGGGCATCTTATCCACATGGCTGTAACGGATCGTGCAGCAACGTCTCCATCCCTGAGTCAACAGATGGGGACGTTTGCAAGACAACAACCATCTGCACGAACAGTTCGACGACGTTTGCAGCAGCATGGACTATCATCTCGGAGACCATGGCTGCGGTTAGCCTTGACGCTGCATCACAGACAGGAACGCTTGCGATGGTGTACTCAACGACGAACCTGGGTGCACTAATGGCAAAACGTTATTTTTTCGGATGAATCCAGGTTCTGTTTTCAGCATCATGATGGTCGCATCCGTGTGTGGCGACATCGCGGTGAACGCACATTGGAAGCATGCATTCGTCATCGCCATACTGGCGTATCACCCAGCGTGATGGTACGGGGTGCCATTGGTTACACGTCTCTGTCACCTCTTGTTCGCATTGACGGCACTTTGAACAGTGGAACGTCACATTTCAGATGTGTTACGACCCGTGGCACTACCCTTCATTCGATCCCAGCGAAACCCTTCATTTCAGCAGGATAATGCACGACCGCATCTTGCAGGTCCTGTACGGGTCTTTCTGGATAAAGAAAATCTTCGACTGCTGCCCTGGCCAACACATTCTCCAGATCTCTCCCCAATTGAAAACGTCTGGTCAATGGTGGCCTAGCAACTGGCTCGTCACAATACGCCAGTCACTACTCTTGATGAACTGTGGTATTGTGTTGAAGCTGCATGGGCAGCTGTTTCTGTACACGCCATCCAAGCTCTGTTTGACTCAATGCCCAGGCGGTTGTTCTGGGTACTGATTTCTCAGGATATATGCACCCAAACTGCGTGAAAATATAATCACATGTCAGTTCTAGTATAATATATTTGTCCAATGAATACCCGTTTATCATCTGCATTTCTTCTTGGTGTAGCAATTTTAATCGCCAGTAGTGTAAATAAAGAGCTACTAATGTTATACATGGTGATTGTTAAAAATGTATAGAAACCCTCAAAGCAACATAAATGGGGCTGAGACAAGTAAGTTAATATGGGACTGGGGGCCGCATCGCAAATACCCCAAAAACGGATGCGAAGTGTTGAACATGTGACGTCACCAGATGACGTCCCTCGCTACAAGTGCAGCGGTAGAGCTTTGCTGTGAGGGATTGATTGAGCGATGCAATACTTGTATTCGAGCAAACTGTGCAAATTTAGTACGCCTTTTATAAATTTGATCTGTTCTAAACCTAAAAGCTACAAAATTATTGACCTTGCTGTAACCAAGGAAAATCTGTTCTTGTTTTGTGTTTCTTTCCTTTGGTCCCAGATTTTTCTGTTTACAGACGTTATTTAGTAATAGACACGTAGGTACTGTATTTTCCAATAGACCAACACAGACAACGAGACCTGAAAATCAAATAACAAATCTTACCTCAATGTAAATACACAGTTGTCGAACTCATTGTACAAAATTCTGCCTACCAGACGCAAGTTTCGAGCCCTGAACCCTACATACCGAAGTGGATAACTGGCTAGTATTGGGATGATAAGGTGTGACAAACCGATAGACTCAATCACTGCACGTTGGTGAGATACATCTTCTGATGGCATCACATCTTTAACATTATTCATCCACTTTAGCGGTATTTCCCGACATTTGCGACCCAAGTGTCTTATACTAATTTGGTTGTGTCAGCCTCATCTACGTCGCTTTTCAGATTTTTAACGTTAATAGGCATCACCCTGAATACAGCCAACTTGAAAAACTGTAGTCAAAAAAGGGGGTTTCCCTTTAGATTAAGTACCATGGAACATGCACTGATAGTAATTCATGCCAACAACAAAATCGCTGTCACAATAGCGCATACCTTAGTGTTCATGTAAACGTACTGAAGAGACAAATAATCTGGTGTAGGCATGCGTATTAAAACACAGAGGTATGTAAACAGGCAGGATACGACACAGAGGTCGGAAAAGCTTATAAGGCAACAAATGTCAGGCGCAGTTGTTAGACTGATTACTGTTGCTACAAGGGCATGTTATCAAGATTTAAGTAATTTTGAAAGTGGTGTTATAGCCGGTGCAGGAGCGACGGGACAGAGCATCTCTAAGGTAGTGGGGATTTTCAAGTATGGCCATTTCACGAGTGTACCGATCTAGTCATGTAAGAGTAGAAAAGATGTGGAATGGTTTCAGAGATAGGGTCGACGGCAGTTATGGGATATATACCATATAAATTAATCAGTGATACTACTGATCCCCTATTGTACACAAAAGCGGGTCAGATCGCTGTTGAAGAAGCGACGAATAAGCATGCCAAATTTAAAACAATGCAAAATCCCCAAAATTGTCAAAGTTTTGTAGAAGTTCGAAATATAGCGCGTACGTTAATTCGAGAAGCTTTTAATAATTTCCACAACGAAACTGTGTCTCGGAACCTGGCAGAAAACCCAAAGAGATTCTGGTCATACATAAAGCACACCAGTGGCAAGACGCAATCAATATCTTCACTGCGCGATAACAATTGTGAACTCATTGATGACAGTGCCACTAAAGTAGAGTTAGTAAACACGGTTTTTCGAACCTCCTTCACCAATGAAGACGAAGTAACTATTCCTGAATTACAGTCAAGAACAACTGCCAAGATGAGAAACATAGAAGTAGATACCCTCGGTGTAGCACAGCAGCTTAAATCACTTAATAAAGACAAGGCCTCCGGTCAAGACTGTATACCAGTCAGGTTCCTTTCAGAGTATGCTGATACAATAGCTACATATTTAGCCTTTTTATACAACCGCTCGCTCACAGAAAGATCCGTACCCAACGGTTGGAAAATTGCTCAAGTCACACCAATAACCAAAAACGGAAATACGAGTAATTCGCTAAATTACAGGCCCATATCACTAACGTCGATTTGCAATAGGGTTTTGGAACATATACTGTATTCGAAAATTTTGAAGTACCTCTAAGAAAACGATTTATTGATACATAGTCAGCACCAATTCAGAAAATATCGTTTATGTGAAACACAACTAGCTCTTTATACTGACGAAGTAATAAGTGCTATCGACAGGGGATGTGAAATCGATCCTATATTTTTTGATTTGCAGAGGGCTTTCGACACTGTTCCTCACAAGCGTCTTCTAACCAAACTGCGTGCCTATGGAATATCGCCTCATTTGTGCGACTGGATTCGTGATTTCCTGTCAGAAAGATCACAGTTCGTAGTAATAGGCGGAAAGTCATCAAGTAAAACAGAAGTAATATCCGACATTCCCCAAGGAAGTGTTATAGGCCACCTATTGTTACTGATCTATATCGACGACATAGGAGACAATCTGAGTAGCTGTCTTAGATTGTATGCAGATGATGGTGTCATTTACCGTCTTGTAAAGTCATCATATGACTAAAACGAATAGCAAAACGATTTAGATAAGATATCTGTATTGCACGAAAAGTGGACATTGACCCTGAATAAAGAACTTATTCACATGAGTACTAAAAGAAATCCGCTAAATTTCGATGACGCCATAAGTCACACAAATCTGAAGGCTGTAGATTCAACTAAATACTTCGGGACTACAATTAAAAATGACCTAAATTGGTAAGATCACATAGATAATGTTGTGGGTAGAGCAAACCAAAGACTGCGATTCATTGGCAGAAAACTTACAAGGTGCAAGTCTACTAAAGTGACTGCTTACACCACGATTGTCGGCCCTATTCTGGAGTATTACTGGTACGATGTGGGATCCGCATGAGCTGGGACTGACGAATGAAATAGAAAAAGTTCAAAGAAGGGCCGATCGTTCTGTATTATCGTGAAATAGGGGAGATGGTGCCACAGACAAGCACGATACGTGAACTGGAGTGGCAATCATTTTTCGTTGCGGCGGGATCTTCTCATGAAATTTCAATCACAAGTTTTCTCCTTCGATTCCGAAAAAACGCTGTTGGCACCGACCTGCATAAGGAGAAATGATCATCACTACAAAATAGGAGAAGTCATGGCTTTTACAGAAACAATCAAGTGCTCGTTTTTCCAGCGCACCGTTATAGAGTGGAAAGGTAAAGAAACAGCTTGAGAGTGGTTCATTGAACTTCCCGAGCCGGAAGCCCACTCGTGTACCCATGATGACTGCACGACACAAAGCTTCACGCCTCGCCTGGACCCGTCAACACCGACTTTGGACTGTAGATGACTGGAAACGTGTTGCCTGGTAGGACGAGTCTCGTTTGTATCGAGCGGATGGGCGTGTACGGTTATGGAGACAATCTCATGGATCCATGGACCCATGCGACTGTTGAAGCCGGTGGAGGCTCTATAATAATGTGGGGCGTGTGCAGTTGGAGTGATATTAGACTCTGATACCTCTAGACACTACTCTGACAGATGAAACATACCTACGTTTCCTGTCGGATCACTTGTATCCATTTATGTCCATTGTGCATTCCGATGGATTTGGGAAATCCCAGCACGTCAATACGGCACCCCACACGTCCAGAATTGCTACAGAGTGGCTCCAGGAACACTCTTCTGAGTTTAAACACTTCCACTGTACACCAAACACTCCAGACATGAACATTACTGAATATATCTGGGATACCTAGCAACCTGCTCCTCAGAAGAGATCTCCACACACCGTCGTACTCTTACGGATTTGTGGACAGCCCTACAGGATTCATGGTGTCAATTCCCTCCAGCACTACTTCAGACATTAAGCGAGTCCATGCCACGTCGTGGTGTGTCACTTCTGCGTGCTAGCGGGGGCCCTACACTTCTTCAACCCAATACTAATAAACAGTGACGTAACCCCAAATTGTGCGCGTCATCACTTGACTCTGTAGTAGGCTCACTTTATACACATATTCATTTTTCGTCTTAGTTTTATGGTTGTCCCTGTCCATCTCCATGTATTTAGTAAAACATTTTTTGACGCCAACAAGAAGTGTTGGGATTTTACACCACTGCAACGAGACAAAAAATACCCTATATCAGTTTACTGATCCTGCTATTGGCAATGGCATAATCTGTTATTCATTACTGTCTTATCGATCTCCAAGTGAACTTATGAGCTCTTTCTTCTTAAAAACATGTTTTAGCAATTCTTAGATCATTGCTGATTACGAATCTAATTACATTTTTGTCAATATGCTGTTCTCTATTAGGGCCCACTAGATTTGGAACTGGGATATTCCCTAGGCTTGCATTTAGGTCCTCAATTACGATAACATGGTTTGTGTTATACTTGTTAATCTCTCTGAAAGTTTCAAAACATTTTTTCTGTTTCATAGTCTTTCCCATCCTGCAGGGCATGTACTCCTATAACTGTTGGATGACTTCTGTCTACAGTAAATCTAGACTGTAAGCATCCTTTAACTTGCATAACTTACTACTCTTGAGCTCCATTTTATGTCTGCTACCATTTCCATTTCTCCTCAACCTTGCTGTACGAGGGTTGTCCAGACAGTAAGTTCCGATCTGTCGCGAAATGGAAACGCCTGGGAAATCCGGTAAAGCTTTGCACAGATGTGTTGGGCAGTGTCTCTAGTATGCCCGTCGATCGTGTCGCGTCGCTCTTTTCGTTTTGAGTGAACAGTGAGCACGTAAATATGCCTAGGGAATAGCGTCTTCCGCCAAGTATGAGGGCCTGGTTAGAGATTTCGCCTGTGTCATGCAGCCCATATAACACAACTGTCGAGCAGTTCCTTCTTAAAGCGCCGGCCGCAGTGGTCTAGCGGTTCTAGGCGCTCAGTCAGGAACCGCGCGACTGCTACGGTCGCAGGTTCGAATCCTGCCTTGGTCATGGATGTGTGTGATGTCCTTAGGTTAGTTAGATTTAAGTAGTTCTAAGTTCTAGGGGATATATGACCACAGATGTTGAGTCCCATAGTGCTCAGATCCATTTTTTCCTTCTTCAAGCCAATTCTCGGCCGCACACTGCAGGGCCAAAGAAGACGCTCCTGCAGCGTTTCCGATGAGAAGTGTTTGATCACCCACAATACAGTCTCCCCCTGAGACTCATCTCTGGTAACAAGAACCGCTGGCTATGAAGACAAAATTTTTCCACAAACAACAAGTGGCAGACCAGTGCAGATAACTGGCCGAAAGCACAGGCGGCCTCTTGCTTTCACGAGAATATTGGAAAGTTGATACAATTCTACTACAATACTCGAAGTTGGAGCGGCGACTATGTAGAGAAGTAGGTGGAAGATGTGCCTAATTGTTGCAAATAACACGACTCTGTTTTTCGCTGTGGTTTCCATTTCATGACCGATCGGAACTTAATTTCTGGACAACCCTCGAATATTACTTTGTATCCTTCAACATCTGTTGCACCCTTTTAATTTCAAATAATATGCCTATTTTCACTTTCCTATCCGGAAAACTCCATGAACATCTGAACCTCATCTGCGCCCAAACCTCCTACATTCCAAGCCTCTATTTCTAAACCATCATCCTTGATAGGCCTTATATTTTTCCGTTGAGATCGGTCCAGGTTCGTTTTACTTTGAAGATCGCTTTACAGGAACTGCGCAGGATTAGCCCAGTGATGGGGTTACCTCTTCATTGCTTCTCAGTCGGCAGGATTTGTCTTCCGTGTTTTCTTCAATAGTGTAGTTTTTCTTCTGTGCACCTATAAAACTCACCTAGGTCTGATTTTCAATAGGGGTCTACTCCCCTAGCCCTTGAAGACTAGTTTGCTTCCACGCCAGCACCTCCGTATCATTAATTTTCTTCTCTGTGGCTATTGCCTCTAAAGTCTTCACCAAAAGGAAGCCGTGCAAAATAAATTATAGGAAGTAGGGAAGGGAAATAAGGAAGACGTGTTGTTGTGAGGTACACTTCTTTGGCTCCTCCAATGAGACCTTCCAGTAGCTACGGTACCGCTTCATCAGAACACACTCTGTCTCCGTCCTGCACGGACAGTGCTACCCCCGAAGGCGTTGACCCCTGAGAGAGCTTTTTTCTTCTGTCTTTTTTTAAAGTCCGCAGTCTTCTGACTGGTTTGATGCAGCCTGTCACGAATTCCTCACCCGTTTTTGTCAGGGAAATTCACAGGATATATTCTTCTGCCGGTTCAAGACGTGAGCTATACTGCATTCAACAGAGTTTTGTAAGTAGTCGGTACATTGTGCCACATGAGAGATGAGGCCCCTCTAACCTTCGGCAGGCCTGTCACTGGAGTCAGCCTGGCCTCTACGGTCCGCTTGTATGCAGTGCCGGAGAACGAAAACTCGTTCGTCCATCCGACTGAACTGACTTGTGTGCAGGAGCGCACGCATGTGTGTGTGTGCGGAGGCGCTCGTACGCGCTTGTGTGTGTGTGTGTGTGTGTGTGTGTGTGTGTGTGTGTGTGTGTGTGTGCGCGTGTGTGTGTGTGTGTGTGTGTGTGTTGAGGGGGACAGAGGGAGTAAGCAACAGTCCGGCCGGCCGGCTGAAACCAGAAGATCGTTCTGATGTGTTTGGGAAAGTTGTCCGCGATTTAAACGTCAATCAGCAGCAGTTTGCCGAGAAATTCATGAATGATGTGTTGTTTGAAGCTGTCGGCGAAAGTTGAGATAGAAGCTATGCATCTCACTGTCTCTCATTATCACAAACTGCTCCACGTACCTCACACCTTTACATCAATAACTGTTATGTTTCTCTAAGCTTGAGCAGTACACAATCCACCACACTTACCCTATGACAATCACTATACGAGACAAGGCCAGTAAGATATTCTCAGCATTAGCTAAACCAAGACTACTGTCATAAAGAACAGCAACGAAGAAGCTGAAATATACGCTCCATCTTCGTGGTTGCAAAGAATGATTTTTCTTACTTTTTGTTTTTCATTTCTTTTGCAATTATGTTAAATAATAATTACATACAATTATATGTTTTCTTATCTGTACGTGACCCCTTGTAAATTGCTTCATTAGTTTCTGATATAACTTTCACGAGTGCCTGAAGTGAACTGATCGTAGAAACCTTCAGGTACTCCAAATGTCTCGCCGCTGCTAGGAACCTGTTGTCGTAAGACGTTGATGAGGAGAGGCCGCTTTTCTAGTACCACGTTTTCCTAAACAGATTTATTATTCGTATTGGTTGCAATATTTTTTAAATGACCCATTTCGGTTCAGCATAAACCTTCTGAATACATAGGTTACGAGAGTACCAGCTACAACTATCAGCAAATTCACAGGGTATGCATTTTATTATGTGATTTACGGCTTAAATTTGATGATAGTTAGGCAGGTTACTCTTGGAAACGATGCATTCAGATCTGAGGATGGTTCATGCTGAATCGAAACTGATTATTTAAAAAAAATAATGCAATCAAGATGGATAATATCTGTTTGAAAATGGTGGATTTGTTCTCCTAAGGACATTGCCAGTTTTCGCAAATGTCGTATTCTTTATCTCAATTAACGTACCAACAACGCCAACCGTTGTAAGTTTGTACATTCGCCGCCGGCCGGTGTGGCGGAGAGGTTCTAGGCACTTCAGTCTGGAACCGAGTGACCGCTATGGTCGCAGTTTCGAATCCAGCCTCGGGCATGGATGTGTGTGATGTCCTTAGGTTAGTTAGGTTTAAGTAGTTCTAAGTTCTAGGGGACTGCTGACCTATGCAGTTAAGTCCTATAGTGCTCAGAGCCATTTGAACAATTTTGTACATTCGCCCCTCTAACGTAATCCTCCCTCTAACGTCCACTTGCCAGTTTCTTAAGAAAATTCAAGTGTGAATACGTTTTTCTCTTCAGAAACCACTCTTTACATCACAGCTGAAATTTCTTTTTCTTTTCTTACACTCTAAAAACATAACTAAAGGCAGGACTGCGAGCCCATCTTCATCACCGAGCGTGGTGGCGCAATGGTTAGACACTGGACTCGCATTCGGGAGGACGACAGTTCAATCACGCGTCCGGCCATCCTGATTTAGGTTTTCCGTGATTTCCCTAAATCACTCCAGGCAAATGCCGGGATGGTTCCTCTGAAAGGGCACGACCGACTTCCTTCCCCATCCTTCCCTATTCCGATGAGACCGATGACCACGCTGTCTGGTCTCCTTCCCCAAACCAACCAACCAACCATCTTCATCGCTGGGGTACCTCATGACAGACGGCTGCTTGCCGGCTTAGTTTAAGCCGAAGCTGTATGGGGCGTTAAGCACAGCCTGCTGCTGCTGCTCTTCTGGCATAACTGGCAGGTTAGTAACTTTTGAAGCTATTGGAACGACATCGAACTTGTTAAGCAGTACAGCAAATCATTCAGTCTAGGCACTGCTGTAGTAAATATTAGGTGCAATGTAGTCTGCTTGTTTTGTTGTAGTGTGTAACTGACAGGCCTGACAAAGCGTGTATTGGGGCCTTTAGCCTTGTGAATGTCTGGCTTGTCTTACGGCCACGTTTGTGTTTCAAAATATACATGATTCCGTTGCTACAATTACTGATGACGTAAATAACAATTTTTACGGTATTATGAATTCATATTGGATATGAAGGTGGAAGATAACAATTTTCTTTCATGTACAGTGTGCAGTGATATGGCTGTATTCCATTTAAGTGGAAAAGCGAACCGCCCAAAAGTAAGAATATGGGGAAGACAGCAGCGTCTCTCCCAAGCTTCAAGTTTTTTGAGCCATTTTCGAGAAAAGATTTGCGGTACATTTTTTCTCAAGAAAATACCGTAACAGGAATCACGAGCCTAGATATGTTGGAGATCCGTCTGTTCCAGAATAGCGAGAAGATACCGAAAAGTTCATTTTTTCCCAAGATGGAACACCACTGCAGTAGCACATACATGTAACAGCATTTAGTAACAGTGAACTGCCTCAACGATCGGTAGGTGCGCGGATCTCGTTACCTGTAACTGTCAAGTATCTCTGATCCGATTGTATGTGATTTTCTTTCTATGGGTGTTTCTAAAACACCCCATCTATGTGCGGTGCACCGTACTCCCCCCCCCCCCCCCCCCGCTCCCTCACCCCACCTTACACCCTTCCAACAACTTTGGGGAAACTGTGACGCGTCATAGCAACATAGTGAATTCAGTAACTCCAGACTCCGTTGCTAGAGTGCGGGACGACTTTGGCTGACGCCTGGATGCTGGTCGTACGTGCAGAGGGATCATACTGAACATTTGTGACACGTAATTGAGAACCGTAAATCCAAACGAACTGTAAAAAGTATCTCAAGAATGCGTGGGAATGTACGTAAAACATAAAACCTTCTAAAACCGTATTGCTGTTTCGAAATGAAAACTTTGTAGTCCTATGCATACATTGATGTAAGAAATGTAGTTCTGTGAAATACGATTAATCTATGTGCATTTGTAATCGAGAAGAAGCGATAACACTTTAATGAATTTCATGACTCTCTCCTCATTAGCTGCACACGTCCTTCTTCCAGAAAAAATTAATTTGAGAAGGAAAAAACTCCTTGCAGGCGTTCGATCTTTTCACTTATCTGAATAGGCCAACTGCATCACTTTGGAGAGTAGTGTTCTTTTGAGTTATATATCTCATTATTCAGTGTTGCCAAGTACACAAACAGAACATGAATTAAATTAACAAATATTCGTGGTGTTGTGTGACTGGAAATTATTCTATTGTATAAATTCCATAAAATGTTCAATGACTTCGAAGTTAAATTAGAAAAAAACAGGAAGTAGATTTCAGGAACGATCACTTCCAGATTTTGGGGATAAATATTTGAAGCGGTATCCCTAAGTTATACCGTAATGAAAATGTCGACACTACATCGAATTGGGCGTAGCCACTGAAATAAGAGCAGGCAGACCACACTTTTCTATTCAAGGACTTCGGCATCACATCGAGATGCGGTCTGCATTCAGAATTCATTAGTTGCCACATCTTTTGATTCAGTAAGACGATATCTCTTTCCGCACACGGTATTATGTACTCAGTCAAATACCCATTTCCTACCAAAATGAAGTGTTTCTGATGTACTGCCAATCTAAGAGCGACATCGAAAACATCAGAGGCTATATGGACAGCTTTGTCTTATTAAGTTAAAAATTACATACTACAACGAAAAGAAAAGAAATAACATCACGTACTGTGCAGTTTGCAATGTTTCTTTTTCCTGTGAAAATGAAAATTCTTTAAGCAACTGATGCTATGAAAGTTAAAAAAGTCGTACTATACGGATTGCAGATGCAGACACGTTCAGAACTGCATGTAACGTTAACAGCGAATTTTGTAAGCTCAGAAACTTTGACAGAAAGGGAGTGGGCACGAGAAAGGGAGTGGACAAGGTGGCTGCCTGCTACGGCGTAATTGGTTTATGAAAATAAATAAATAAATAAATAAATAAAATAAAAAACACAACGCTGATTCCACCATCTGTTTCAGCTCACTGGAATTTTTTGAAAGTAGCAATAGTGGCATAGATTCGACATCCTGGATGAACTGAAATTAGCTATATGAAGGTTCCTACCACTAATTACGTAATCATCAAGGAGATTGAAGTAGGCATAAACGTACTTATAATATCAAGGAGACTGGAACAGACAACAGGTAAGTCAAGTAGCGCAAGTGGACGAGGTCTGACATCTGGGGGGGGGGAGGGGAGGGCTGGGGAGAGGAGAGCAGGAGTGGGGATTGGAAAAAGTCCGGAGTGTGTGTGTGAGGGATGGTCTTATTGAGAGAGAAGGGTCGGAACCTCATGAGACTCACGTAGACTAACTACTATTGTTTTCACCTGTCCTTCACCTCTGCTATAAGACTGTCATATTACATTTACCTGAAGAAATAACTTGCACATTTTTGTAATAGCCTGTTGCACGTTAAGAGATAGTGTATTTCAGTGAAAGGGCAGTGTCAAGGACAACCAATCAGATCGTTTATCGTTGGAGGGAGAATGGCGAAAGAGCCAGTGGAGCTGTCCTTGTGAGAGGAAGGCAAGAGCGGCCACAGTGGGTGGAACGCGATACAGAGCCACTGCAGCCGTAAGTGGGGCGCCGACCCTCCAGAGGAGCAGTAGGAGCCCACACACACACACACCAGCTGACGTAACGTGCGCAGCCAACGACTAGGCACGCTGTCTTCTTTGAGGCGCCACGTTAAATGACGAGTTGTTGTTGCTCGTAACACATGGGGTTAAAGTAACTGGATGGTTGTTAGTCTCGAAGACAAAGATGGCCCTTTTGGTACAACTTATAGAGGAATTGAACCACTAACATATAGAAAAGCTGGCCAAGTAAATTCAAATATGGCATTTTTGACTAATCAAATGATTGATGGTTTAAAGTTTAACATCAATAAATTTCTATGTTTGTTAAATTGTTTCATATATCTTCAATGTCACTGGTAACTTCCAGTCTACCGGTTCCTTACAAACTTTCTTAGTGGTAAACAGTCTCAGAGCAAGTAGGGAGCCTGTTGGAATCAGTTCGCCAAACTTAGCGCCAAGAAAACTTCGAAAGGTAAATGTTCGAAACTTCTCTATAGGACTGTGACCAGATAGAACAGTAAAAAAAGTTATACAATGCCTTGTGTTGTTTCTACTTAATGAAAGGTATCACTTTAATTGCGCAAAACACTGCTGGATCTACTTACATAGAGTAGACCCGTGGTCTATCATTGCGGCTCTCGCAGACGAGCGAAGCGGACGTGCGGTGTGTGCTCTCCGCTGGCAGAGAGGGCTCGCGCGCCTTGTTTACTTTCTTCGGCCGACACTAACGTGACGCCGTAGCGCTCCAAGACCATGGCAAACCAATACAGAAGATCAACCTTGAAATTCACATTTCGGAACGTCTTTACCCGACCAAAGGCGCTCTAAGTCGAACGTTTTTTAAAAGAGGAAGCCAAGATCCCGGCTGCCGACATTGTCGGTATTTACTTTTCGATCGTCAGTAGCACGGTCTACAGGTATGTAAAGCTCATAAACGAAACTACATGCGACAAGGTGCTTCGTGAGATGAAACCAGAACCCCGCTTCTGCCACGCAGATGGCAATGTTGGCAACGTCGAGGTCGGCCATGCCGCAATGGGACTACGGACTATACGCATCTTCGAACTCCCATTTGAACTCCCGGCGGCAGAAGTTGGAGCGGCGCTCCGCTCCTACGGCAAGGTACACGAACACGTGGCTGAAAAATGGACCCAGTTTAAGACGTATCCAGTACTCAATGGAGTACGCCAAGTGCGCATAGATCTCCAACGACACGTTCCATCCTATCTACAGATAGGTGGATGCCGGGCCATAGTTATTTATGACGGCCAACCGGAGACGTGTTCCGGATGCGGTAAGGAAGGTCACCTTCGTTCCGAGTGCCTCCAGCGTCGGATCACACAACTCCCACCGAAGGACGTTGCA
This sequence comes from Schistocerca gregaria, assembly GCF_023897955.1. Classification (NCBI taxonomy): domain Eukaryota; kingdom Metazoa; phylum Arthropoda; class Insecta; order Orthoptera; family Acrididae; genus Schistocerca; species Schistocerca gregaria. Next base: position 622,972,987 of record NC_064920.1, read on the forward strand.
CCACCAGCGGCGAAGACTATTCTACCCGCTACTTACGCGGCGGCGCTCACGACGTTCTCCACACAACAGACACGGCCGACCGCTTCAGCGGTACAAGAATCACTTTCCACGGACAAGGACCTGGATGATCCGCCGACCTGGCCAGCGGTGGAAAATAGTACTACGACTCTGGAGCTACCGAACGCGACAGACATTGATGCCAGTAAGATGGCAATTGATTCCCTTATTGTACCGACCGAAGCGTTTGTTCCGGCGGAGCATGAGTCAGTGCCGTCTTCTGACAATGAAGGCCACGTACGGAAACAGCGATCACCGAAACGCCGAAAGCGGCGTCGTCGGACCGTGTCGGAACACAGCGGTTCGCATTCGGCCGGGGAAGAACGACTGACCACTCAAGAAGCCAGCCGCGAAGCTGAAGCTGTTTCCACTGACACCAACCTTGCAGAACAGACAGAAAAACGTGCAGCTTTCGACCATCAGCCCATTGACAGAAACAGTGAACAGCGGGAAGGTACCAGTGCAGGGAGCGAAGTCGCCCGGTCCCTTACTATCAAACATTCTGAGGCTATGGACCATGAACAGACATCCGCGCCCGCTTCGTGCGCCGAGGACGTTGAGACACAAGATCCCGACCCGCGGCCAGCTGAGGCGCCGCCGGATCATGCAGCATAAGCAGCACAAGGAGGACCGCGTTCGGCGGGGGGTGACATCACTTCCGATGTTCGCTTCTCTCCAACTTCACCATGGATAACCTCGCCCAAACAACTCGTTGCCAGGCTTTCCGCCTGGCGACAACATGATCAGTTCTCCTGTCAAGATCCAACTTTTGAAAGAAACCATACGAGCCATGGGGGTTGACTTTGCTTTCCTACAAGAAGCGAAAACGACGGCACTCCCGCACTTTTACGGGTACACCACACATGTGACGCCCGGTAGCCCTGCAGACACCGGAGTGGCAATATTTGTGCGTGAAGGTATTGAAGTTACCGACGTCACGTTTTTTCCCTCCGCGCGAGGAATAGCATTTACGGCACTCAACACCCGATTCATTAATGTTTACGCGCCGTCGGGTACCACAAGACGTCACGACCGCGCCAGATTCTACTCCACAGATGTCGCTCCCCTTTTCCTAGGACGATACGACCACAGCGTCTTCGCCGGCGATTTTAATTGCGTACTTCACCCCAAGGACCCAATCCCACATTACATGCCTTGTCCGGAACTGGGTGCGATGATCCAAGAACTTCACTTGTGCGACACGTGGGAAAAAGTCCACGGTAACCACCCTGGCCACACTCATCTTACCAGTCATTCGGCCAGCCGACTCGACCGCATATATGTGTCACAAGATCTCACACAAGGTGTGGTGGACGCCGAACTATGGCCTCAAGCCTATTCTGATCACAGTGCCTATATCTGCACTATACACCTACGCCCCCAAAAAGTCTGGCGCAGCAATGGCTTTTGGAAGCTCAACATAACTCATCTCCAGAACCTGGATAGCCGTCGGCAAGTTGCAGCAACGTGGACTGACTGTGAACGCCGCCACCCTCGATACGCCTCGACCCTGGAGTGGTGGCTCCTCTGTGCCAAACCAGCAATCCGTAGGACACTTATGCAATATGGCAAGGACGTGACTGCGTGGCATCGACAGACCCTCGATTTTTACTACGCGACACTCAGGGACCTCGACGCCTTACCCCCTTCCCCGGAGAGACAACGTGACCAAAGCAGAATCAAGGCTCACATACTGTCATTGACGAAGCGCCGACTAGAAGGTGCAGTCGTCCGCTCGCGACGGCACGACCGAACGTTTGCGAAGGAACCCACTATGCACCACGTTGTGGCGGATAAGCGCCGACAACGCCAACATTTAATCACACAACTCAGAACACACGACGGTCGCTTAGGTACGACCCAAGCAACCATAATAAAGGCGGTGGAGGATCATTTTCGTCATCTTTGAAAGAATCGTCGATGACGAGGCCACTACTGAAGTGTTACAGCAGATAACACGTACTATCGACGAGGCTACCGTGAATGCACTAACAGAGGAAATCTCACTCGAAGAAGTCGAAGACGCCGTGGACAAAGGTGAGGCCAATAAGTCTCCTGGACCTGATGGATTGCCCATCGAATTGTACCGGACTTTCCGTGACATCATGATGCCTCGCTGGGTTATAATGTTCCGCGAACTTACGTGTCCAGACTGTGTTGTGCCGCCACCGTTTGTAGAAGGTCTTCTCATACCGGTACACAAGCCAGGTGGAGGGCTATCGATTAACGACTATCGGCCGCTTACAATGCTGAACGCCGATTACAAGATTTTCACCAGGATTATGGCGAGCCGTATTAAGACGACTTTGCCGATGATCCTCGCTCCAGAACAGACGTCGCAGGGGGGAGAAGCCAACATACACATGGCCACCGGTGACTGCAGGGACTTAATAGCAATCGCTTCTGCGTACCGTCTGAGAGCGGCGATCGTCTCCGTAGATTTCAACCGCGCCTTTGATAGAGTGCACCACAACTTCCTCCTGCGAGTGATGGACTGTATGGGATTTCCCCCGGGCCTCATCGACTCCCTACAGCGTCTTTGGACCGCAGCCAGCTCACACGTCCAGGTCAATGGAAGGACGGTAAGACCAGTACCCATTAAGAGGTCTCTACGACAGGGTTGTCCCCTTTCTACCTACCTTTATGCCATCGCACTCGAGCCACTCCTAGGGGGCCCTAACCACCGCCTATCTGGCATCACGCTGCGGGACGTCACCTTTCGCTATAGGACATACGCTGACGACCTGCTACTGCTGGTTCGTTCCAATGACGAAGTTCAAAGCGTATTAACGTGGATTGAGCGATACGGACAGGCCGCAAGCAGTCTTCTGAACAGCAACAAGTCAGCGGCGTTGGATATTGGGCGAGGTCTCGGACCGGAAGCCCTCGCTCCCCTCCCACCAGTTTCTGATCTGCGATATTTGGGAATCACGTTCAAGAAAGATGTACGTAAAACACCTGCAGCAAACTACCGCGGTTATTACAGATCATAGGCGCAATGGTGCGACAGAAACTGCTCCAGGACTTGAACCAGCTACAATGTGTTGAATACCTGAACCTCTACGTGGCATCAAAACTCAACCACGTGGCACAAGTCCTCCCACTACCGCTGCAGATAGGTCGCCGGCTTCAAGCGGCCTTCAGTTACTACGTTTCCGCAGGTCATATCTTTAAAGTACGATACGACACTCTTACCCTCCTAGTGCACAAAGGAGGGCTGGGATTGGTCAACGTCAGGGCGAGAGCAGCTAGCCTTTACATGAGCAACAAGAGGAAACGATGGAAAAGTCAATATACCTCTCTCACAGGTCTTTACTACAGGTTCTGATGCCAGTCTCTAACGTCCCGCCGGTGTCGGTTGCGCACGTCGCACCACAGCTCTCCCATGTGTCGACCTTCATTCGTGATTACAGCTATGTCAGCTCGAACCTCTCCGCCACGCGTCCACCAAAGGCGAAAGATTTTTATACCAACCTTCTGCGTGCTGTTCCCCATAACGTGGTGGAAAACAAGTACCCTGCGGTTCACTGGCCAAGAGTGTGGAAAACGATACACCACAACTTTCTGTCCTCCACGGTGCGTTCGAAGTGGTATCAGATCGCCAACAAAAAATATGCCACACTACAGCGACTTCACACTATTGGAATGGCAGACTCCTCTTATTGACCAGATTGTCACCTTTTGGATACTGATGAACATCGTTTTACTTGCGCATCATCGTCCGGAGTTTGGCGACTAACACAGAAGATATTGGCTTGTTACCTCCGGGTCACACCTGATATGATTGACCCTCAGACCCTACTCTGTCTCGATGGAACTTACTTTCCGGCTGCAAAATATCATGCGCTTACATGGTTCAAAGGACTTACCGTCGCCTACGTCTTTCGCGACGGAGAGAAAGAGCAGCTTGATTACTGGTGGTTCCTGCAAAATGCTCACAATGCCCTCGAACGCACACCGAAATACCGTACGCTCTCCGCAAATTATTTACGCTGCGTATTCGTTAACCCCCCACTCAGCTGGGGAGTGCCGAGCTGCGGTTAATGTTCTGTGCCGCATCACACAAACGGCTGAACGTTCTGCCTTGTCAGCCATGAGCGAAGGAAGAGACAAGCTGCTGCAAGGATGCTATTTTCCTTGAGGCACTAGCGATGCTGAATGCCTCCGTTGCAGATGCCCTTCAAAGGCGCAACTGGAGATATCAGATAACGATGACGAGGCTCTAAGTGGAACCAGTTACATTATTGAAGAACCTTTTAGTTGGAATTACATCAGTGATTTATGTTTTTATTTCTGGATTACTCTTTTATGCCACCTTTGTTGTTGTAACACTTACTTGTAACACTTAGTTACTAGAATTCTCATGTAACAAAAAAAAAGTGGCAAAGGATAGCCCTAACCTTGATTTCCCATATTTCCCCTGATATATAGGCAGCTCTCTGGGGTGGGTTTACTCAGGAGCCAACGCCTAAAGTGTATCAGATTTTTTGTTATAGGATAAAAAGTGGCGGTGGCACTTAGAGGTTTTTTTAGTTCCATTTTCCTAAGGGGATTTTTAAGGGAAATTACTTAAAAAAAGGGTATTAAAAAAGGGGGTAGCGTCTATTTAAAAAATAAAAAATAAATAAAAAACAAAGAAAAACAAAAAAGAAATAAAAAATAAAAAAATAAAAGAAAAACCAAAAAATAAAAAAGGGGTAAATAAAAAAGAAAAAAAGAAAAAGGGGTAGCGTCAAAACATAAAAAAATAAAAAAAGGGGGTAGCGTCAAAAAATAAAAAAAAATATGAAAAGGGGTAGCGAAAAGGGGTAGCGTCTTTGATTCATAAGCAATACGTCTTCGGTCCCGGGTTCGATCCCCGCCACTGCCTAAAGTTTGATAAATAATCAGCAGTGGCGGCTGAAGACTTCCGGCATAAGAAGTCAGCCTCATTCTGCCAACGGCCTTGTCAAAGAGGGCGGAGGAGCGGATCTCTATCCGGGCACTCTCTTGTCCTTGGGATGGGAAATTGCCCCTAAAGGCGGAAGAATCAGCAATGATCAACGACATGAGGATGCAGAAGGCAATGCAAACCACTGCATTAAAGACACGTTACGTGTATCCACAGGACATGTGGCCTGTAGTTGAAGAAGTGTCAGGATGATCTCTCCATTGGCAAAAGATTCCGGAATAGTCCCCCATTCGGATCTCCGAGAGGGGACTGCCAAGGGTGAGGTTACCATGGGAAAAAGATTGAATAATCAACGAAAGGATAACGTTCTACGAGTCGGGGCGTGGAATGTCAGAAGCTTGAGCGTGGTAGGGAAACTAGAAAATCTGAAAAGGGAAATTCAAAGGCTCAATCTAGATATAGTAGGGTCAGTGAAGTGAAGTGGAAGGAAGACAAGGATTTCTGGTCAGATGAGTATCGGGTAATATCAACAGCAGCAGAAAATGGTATAACAGGTGTAGGATTCGTTATGAATAGGAAGGTAGGGCAAAGGGTGTGTTACTGTGAACAGTTCAGTGACCAGGTTGTTCTAACCAGAATCGACAGCAGACCAACACCGACAACGATAGTTCAGGTATACATGCCGACGTCGCAAGCTGAAGATGAACAGATAGAGAAAGTGTATGAGGATATTGAAAGGGTAATGCAGTATGTAAAGGAGGACGAAAATCTTATAGTCATGGGCGACTGGAATGCAGTTGTAGGGGATGGAGTAGAAGAAAAGGTTACAGGAGAATATGGGCTTGGGACAAGGAATGAAAGAGGAGAAAGACTAATTGAGTTCTGTAACAAGTTTCAGCTAGTAATAGCGAATACCCTGTTCAAGAATCACAAGAGGAGGAGGTATACTTGGAAAAGGCTGGGAGATACGGGAAGATTTCAATCAGATTACATCATGGTCAGACAGAGATTCCGAAATCAGATAATGGATTGTAAGGCGTACCCAGGAGCAGATATAGACTCAGATCACAATATAGTAGTGATGAAGAGGAGGCTGAAGTTCAAGACATTAGTCAGGAAGAATCAATACGCAAAGAAGTGGGATAAGGAAGTTCTAAGGAATGACGAGATACGTTTAAAGTTCTCGAACTCTATAGATAGAGCAATAAGGAACAGCGCAGTAGGCAGTACAGTTGAAGAGGAATGGACATCTCTAAAAAGGGCCATCACAGAAGTTGGGAAGGAAAACATAGGTACAAAGAAGGTAGCTGCGAAGAAACCATGGGTAACAGAGGAAATGCTTCAGTTGATTGATGAAAGGAGGAAGTACAAACATGTTCCGGGAAAATCGGGAATACAGAAATACAAGTCGCTGAGGAATGAAATAAATAGGAAGTGCAGGGAAGCTAAGACGAAATGGCTGCAGGAAAAATGTGAAGAAATCGAAAAAGATATGATTGTCGGAAGGACAGACCCAGTATACAGGAAAGTCAAAACAACCTTTGGTGACATTAAAAGCAACGGTGGTAACATTAAGAGTGCAACGGGAATTCCACTGTTAAATGCAGAGGAGAGAGCAGATAGGTGGAAAGAATACATTGAAAGCCTCTATGAGGGTGAAGATTTATCAAACAGGAGTCGATTTAGAAGAGCTAGGGGATCCAGTATTAGAATCGGAATTTAAAAGAGCTTTGGAGGACTTACGGTCAAATAAGGCAGAAGGGGTAGATAACATTCCATCAGAATTTCTAAAATCATTAGGGGAAGTGGCAACAAAACGACTATTTACGTTGGTGTGTAGAATATATGAGTCTGGCGACATAACATCAGACTTTCAGGAAAGCATCATCCAGACAATTCCGAAGACGGCAAGAGCCGACAATTGCGAGAATTATCGCACAGAAGAATGGAAAAGAAAATTGAGAATGCGCTAGGTGACGATCAGTTTGGCTTTAGGAAAAGTAAATGCACGAGAGAGGCAATTCTGACGTTACGGCTAATAATGGAAGCAAGACTAAAGAAAAATCAAGACACGTTCATAGGATTAGTCAACCTGGAAAAAGCGTTCGACAATATAAAATGGTGCAAGCTGTTTGAGATACTGAAAAAAGTAGGGGTAAGCTATAGGGAGAGACGGGTCATATACAATATGTACAACAACCAAGAGGGAATAATAAGAGTGGACGATCAAGAACGAAGTGCTCGTATTAAGAAGGGTGTAAGACAAGGCTGTAGCCTTTCGCCCCTACTCTTCAATCTGTACATCGAGGAAGCAATTATAGAAATAAAAGAAAGGTTCAGGAGTTGAATTAAAATACAAGGTGAAAGGATATCGATACGATTCGTTGAGGACATTGTTATCCTGAGTGAAAGTGAAGAAGAATCAAATGATCTGCTGAACAGATGGAACAGTTTAATGAGTACACAATATGGTTTGAGAGTAAATCGGAGAAAGACGAAGGTAATGAGAAGTAGTAGAAATGAGCACAGCGAGAAACGTAACATCAGGACTGATGGTCACGAAGTAAATGAAGTTAAGGAATTCTGCTACCTGGGCAGTAAAATAACCAATGACGGACGGAGCAAGGAAGACATCAAAAGCAGACTCGCTATGGCAAAAAAGGCATTTCTGGCCAAGAGAAGTCTACTAATATCAAATACCGGCCTTAATTTGAGGAAGAAATTTCTGAGGATGTACGTCTGGAGTACAGCATTGTATGGTAGTGAAACATGGACTGTGGGAAAACTGGAACAGAAGAGAATCAAAGCATTTGAGATGTGGTGCTATAGACGAATGTTGAAAATTATGTGGACTGATAAGGTAAGGAATGAGGAAGTTCTACGCAAAATCGGAGAGGAAAGGAATATGTGGAAAACACTGATAAGGAGAAGGGACAGGATGATAGGACATCTGCTACGACATGAGGGAATGACTTCCATGGTACTAGAGGGAACTGTAGAGGGCAAAAACTGTAGAGGAAAACAGAGATTGGAATACGTCAAGCAAATAATTGAGGACGTAGGTTGCAAGTGCTACTCTGAGATGAAAAGGTAAGCACAGGAAAGGAATTCGTGGCGGGGCGCATCAAACCAGTCAGTAGACTGACGACAAAAAAAAAGAGTATACTCACCAGCAGATAATATTTACTATGCTTTGTTCCAACATTAATTGTGCTTGCTTCTTTAGCGAAGCTGAGACTTGTCTTCCAGCGTTTTTGTTGAATGATCTAGAGGAGTGGTGTGAATGCAACAAGTTTTACTTGACGAGGAGTCATGTATGAGGTTTGGAGGGGCTCCATACGGACTGAAAGTAAAGGTAGTTGCAGCCTGGCCTGTTGCCAGGGGCGGAAAGTTTTCCTTAATTCTCACTTAAGGCCACGAGTGTTTTTACTCAGTCTCTGTCAACACTGGCACACTAACAGTACGCTATCTGTGTGTCCCGTAGCCATGATGAAGCGATTGTCTTGCCAAACGAGAAAGCGGCAGCCCTACGTGGGGAAAGCGTAGGTTGTTCCCCTCCCCTGTAATGGTCTCCGGTAAGAGAAGCGTGTGCCTTCCGTTGCCCGCACATCCCCGAAAATTCGGTCAGGATCTCGTGAACAAGCTGTAGATTTCGATGTCCCATCGTCAATAACTTCTGGTTATGTTAACGGAACTGGCTCAGTAACCAAGACTAAGGCAAATAGCCGAACTGTTGTCGCGAACACAATCAAGGGAAGGCATTTATCGCTTGCCAGGCTAGTAAATTCACGGAGCTGAGCCGTCCGCGGCTCGCGGTTGCCGTTTATCGCTCGTCATCTTGTTTCTGTGGTTCTGTCACCTCGTATTTTCTTTTAATTCGATTTACTGCCGTCACGAGATTGCTGGTTTGCTTGCTCGGGAGTGGCAGCAGCAGCGCATGTCGATAAGTGCATTTCTGGAGCGACAGCTAGTATTTCCGGGTCGTCGTCTGTCGAGAGTTCAGTCCTGACGCAGCAGCAGTGAAGTCGGGGACGGAGCGCCAGTGAGGTGCTCGCCGACCGCTGGCGACACACATGATCTGTCGAACGTCAGGAGATTGGAGCGGGACGACCGTTAATCGGTCGTTCGGTTGGTTGGTCGTCTGATGGAGCGACGTGTATTGGCTCTTTTGACCGTTTCTGGGCCTCGTCACTTGGTCATCTTACCGGACGTGGGTCGCTTCCTTTCTTGTGTAGAGATGTCGTGGCCAATGGGTAAGACTTACTTCTACATGGATGGGTCCGAGCCAATGTGCCCGAGTCGCCGTGTCTCTGAGTTCCGAACAGACATGGAGTTGAGTCGGGTTGGAGCTGCAGTCAGCTTCGGACAGCCAAGTCTCGCCCGACCGTCACCGACTCACACAGCTTCAGTGGGAACGACCTGGGTTGGACGTTCGGTCGATCGCCTCATCGGACGACGTGTATTTGGTCCACTTGGCCGTCGACCGCTTGTAGAAACACTCTATGTGTCGAATTGATTCATCCTTGTTGCTCCACAGTGACTGCTTTTACGATTGTTCGAGTTCTTGTGCAAGTGTGTTTACGTCGAATTGTGTATAGCTTCTGTAATTTCCACTGAGCAGATGAATGCTGTCTGCGTCCTGGAATACGCAGTTGGTCGGTTGCGACAGAGGTAATTGTTCAGGTTGTTGGTTGGTTCTTCAGCCGTACCTTGGTCGTATTTCATCCCAATAGTTTGGTGTTACGCTTGGCTGCCTGTCTCACCTAAAGTGTGGTTAGTTTCCTCCCCAGGCCGACCCTTAGAACACTTCTTAGCACCACTGTTTGTAGTTTGTGCTTGTCATTTTATATGGTAGCAGGAAGTGTGCCAGGCCTTCGCTGTGTATTAATATTGTCTGTCTTATGTTTAGTACATTGCCTTCAGCCGAAATTCATGACAACTACTTTAAGATTAGGCCTTCAGCCCTGTTTTTTTATAAAATTCTTGTTGTTCTGATTACGCCTTCAGCCGCGTTTGTTAATGAATCTGTGGATTTAACATGTAAATCCTTGTCTGTAAGGTTTCTCTTTAATTATCTTGAAATCTTGAAACGGCCTTCAGTCTTGTTCTGTAAGTATCTTAAGGTTGTCTTTAATTATTATTAATTGTTTGGGCCTTCAGCCGACAAGATACATCAAGTTTTCTTAAGATGTGTTTCTGCTGCACTGTGGAAAAGCTTATCTTTAAAGTCTCTCTTTTATTATGTGAAGACATTTTTTTAGGCTTTCAGCCGAAGAATTAACTTGAATTTTCCTTAATAAGGCCTTTAGCTGGAATTTGTAAATGCTTGGCTTATAAAGAATTTTCTTAGCTGATCTGAAATATTATTTCGACCTCTAGCCGAGAAGATATTGTAATTTTACTTAAGTAATATCTTCAGCCGTTACTCTGATTCCTGCTGTTTTAAAAGCAATAATTTAAACTTATTCTGGAGAAGTTACTTGGGCCCTCAGCCTTGAATTGATCTTTGTTGTTTTAAAGAGAAAACTGTGCATTGGTTTGAGGAATAAAATTGTGTGTGTTTTTGTATAAGTAACAGTAGTTGACCTTGGCCCCTTTCCGCAACCTGATCCGCTGTGTCCTGCGAAAGCAGATTTCAGGAGTTAAAATGTCGTGATGGAAACAGAACCGAGCAGAAGGACGAGTATGACGCGGTGTTTATGAGGGCCAGTGCCGGGTGCGGTAGGCGGTGAGAAAGGGAACGAGCGCGCAGGCAGTGGGGCACTCACCCTTGGCGACGGAGGAGACGGCGACGAGGTTGGCGAGCGCGGCGCCAGAGCCGTGTCCCAGCAGGGTGACGCGCGCCGGGTCCCCGCCGAACGCGGGCAGGTTCTCGCGCAGCCAGTGCAGCGCCGCCACCACGTCCATCAGCCCGAAGTTGCCCTGCGCGCTGCCCATCGCACCCGTCTTCAGGAACCCTGCACAAATATAAGAGACCACCGTTCTTGTAGGTACCTCTGTTGTAAATGCGGCGCGCATCTAGGAAAAAAAAAAACTAGACAGACCACGAAAAATGCAGGACAGAAATTTCTTGCGAGCTCCACATACTTATACTTTCTGTTTATCTTATATATTTTCGCAAATACACCGCCGGGGAAAGTTAATGCTCATGGAAGGTCGAAGTCGATTTTGATCCGAAGACGGCATATGCCACCTGCGGGATAGAAGATGTAATGATAATTGTATCAACGTCTTCCCCCGGAACGTATCCCAGAAGTAATATCCGACGTTCCTGTGGGAAGTGTTATAGGCCCTCTATTGTTCCTGATCTATATTAACGACATAGGAGACAATCTGAATAGCCGTATTAGATTGTTTGCAGATGATGCTGTCATTTACCGTCTTGTAAAGTCATCAGATGATCAAAACGACTTGCAAAATGATTTAGATAACATATCTGTATGGCGCGAAAAGTGGCAATTGACCCTGAATAATGAAAAGTGCGAAGTTGTTTACATAAGTACTAAAATAAATTAGCTAAATTTCGATTACGCGATAAGTCTCACAAATCTGAAGACTGTAGACTCAACTAAATACTTAGGGGTTACAATTACAAAGAACCTGAATTGGAACGATCATATAGGTAATATGGTGGGTAGAACAAACCAAAGACTGCGATTCAGCGGCAGAACACTTAGAAGGTGTAAGGTCTTCTAAAGAGACTGCTTACACCACGCTTGTCCGCCCTATTCTGGAGTATTGCTGTGTGGTGTGGCATCCGCATCAGGTGAGACTGACGGATGACATCGAAAAAGTAGAAAGAAGGGCAGCTCGTTTGGTATTATCGCGAAATAGGGGAGATAGTGTCACAGACATCATACGTGAATTGGAATGGCAATCATTAAAACAAAGGCGTTTTTCGTTGCGACGGGATCTTCTCATGAAATTTGAATCACCAGTTTTCTCCTCCGATTTCTAAAACATTCTGTTGGAACCCACCTACATAGGGAGAAATGATCACCACGACAAAACAATAGAAATCATGGCTCGCACAAAAAAATTTACTTACTCGTTTTTCCCGCGTACCGTCGAGTGTAGAACGGTAGAGAGACAGCTTGAAGGTGGTTCATTGAACCCTCTGCCAGGCATTTTAATGTGGATAGCAGAGTAGTCACGTAGATGTAGATGTACATGTGTCTACCCCTCTCGTAGAGAATGCTCACAGCCAGATGGCTCAGTATGGTGCAAACGTGTAAAGCAAGTAGGGAGCTATGACAGACAGGCACTCTTGTTTCCTACAGCCAACTGAGCAAATTCGAAAGGGACCAAATTGTGGTACGAGTGGTAGGATGGTCCTTTCGGAGAATTGTCTCACAAGTTGTAAGTGCTGCGTCGGTTGTGAAATGATGCTTGTATCAGTGGTCACGTGAACGTTCTCAAATCCGTACATTAGCTTCTCGACGTCCACTCAACACAGACGCCCCGCAGCATCGTCTTATTGTAAGGATAAGCGGCAGATCGTACAGCCACCACAGCACAGATAAAAACTCTTATGAGCCGAGACGAACACGAAGTGTTGCGAACCGGTTATCAGCACTAGGACTACGTGCTTGCACATTTCTCACTCGTCTTCCACTCACACCACGGCAACGACGTGCAATGCTCGACTGGTGCCATCAGATGACCAATTGGTAAAAGGAACGATCATCTTCATCAATAAAATCATATTCTGCATCTACACAGGTGAAGGTCGTTTGCGCGGACGGCTTATACCTCATGAGCGCTGTGCCGTAGCGTGCTTTGTCCCGCCCCAGGCCTTACTGTATGGGGTACGATGAGCTATAACCCTCTTTCACCTTTGGTGTTTCTAAAGGGGACGCTAACCAGCGCTCGGTACTTGCAGAATGCTGTTAGGAAGGCGATGTGTTGTTACAACAAAATAATGCTTGCCCACAAATTGCTTGTGAAAGCCAACGTGCTCTGTAAGACGTGCAACAACTTCCCTGTCCAGAACGATCTCCGGTCTTGTTATCAAGAGAGTAAATGTGGTTTATGTTGGGTCGAAAAATGATTCGTGCTTCTCGTCAACCAACGGAACTATGTGAACAGGCGTGACATAACGTATCGCAGGACAGTATTCACTATCTGTGCGATCGACTGGATGCCAGAGTCATCTCCTGCATCCCTTCCCGTGGAGGCTACACCACGTACTAACATAAGTCTTTCAGGATGAGTCGATATCGGGCACCTCAGAATCGCTTATGCTACTGATCTCTAAATATAATCATTCATGTTCTTTATATGTGCAGTTACAACAGAAAATCTTGAGTGAAATGGAAATCTCTATACTAATTTTTTAAGGCAGTGTACTTTTTGCACAGAACAGGCATACTGCTTCTGGGAAGCTCAATAACCGTCTTGTAAAATTCATTATATTTCCCTCAAGTAAACAAACATTTTTAATTCCAGTTGCGACTAATTACCAGGTCATCACCAGTTGATCTGTGTAAAATGAAAGAAAAGATCTGTTTAAAAGAAAAGAAAAGGGGACAGTAAAATGCAAACAACATTACGTAGCAATTCGTCAACTGAAGGCTGTATCTGACTTCGTCATAATACGAGGGCGTGCTTAAAAAATGCCTCAGAATTTGTTATGTGAAAACTGTTAAAGCTTTTTAAATAAAACAAACGGTGTTGATATTCTGTATCTCTATTCGTGTCTTATAAATTTGCATCCATTTGCCGCTAGAGGACTTCGAATTGTAGCGTGTAACATGGCAGTGTGTAACGTTAATATGTAGGTGCGTGAGAAACAGCGCACTGTAATGAAGTTTCGAATTCAATAAGTTCGTCCACGCGTGGTACACCCTCTTCTTAAGGATGACAATGGAAGATCACTCACGAGCACTGAGACATCTACAACAATCCGACGCCTTGGGCTGACTGCCATAGATCATTCCCCATACAGTCCCGATTTAGACCCATCAGTTTTTCACCTGTTTGCAAAACTTAAAGAGCATTTTCGATGATAGCAGTGATGAGTCGGTGAATGCAGAGGCGAGGCTGCGGCTCTATGAAAAAAGTCAGACATTCTACAGTGACGGTAACAACAAACTGATCTCTTGTTGGGAGAAATGTGTTCGTCACCAGGGTGACTGCGTTGAAAAATAAATTTCTAGACATTAAGAATGAAGATGCAGAATGTTAATAATCTTTGTTCTATTTACAAAGCTTTAAGAGTTTTAACATAAATCAATCGGTGGCATTACTTTTTAGCAGGTCGTCGTATAAAGTTGGTATCTTTCAAACCTATCCGTGAAATAAGATTGACGGAAATTACAAGATAGCTAAGCAAATGCGGCTAGAGGACTAATACATGACCAAAGAAAAATTATGTACCATCTTCATAGGAAAATTATGGAGATTCTTTTAGAGAAGAAAAACGGCGGTATGAATATCAAGAGCTCAGATGGCAAGGCAGTACTAAGCAATGATGGGAATACATATGCAAGATATATACCAGAGAAATGAATACAGAATTGTAGAAAGGAAAGAGTAAGTAATTGGAGATGAGAGATAAAAGTGAAGTCCAATGGTACATTTGGCTGGGAGACCGCGACGGTCAGGTTCAGCTGCCTAATTGAAAATATTTTTCCTGTCCTTCACTCGTTGTCGTACCTTTCCTTGGTGACGTGTGATCTGTGTGTTATGCAGCATATTTCCTTGTCGAAGTGTGATATGTGATTCTGATACTTGTAGATGGCTGAAATACGTATGTTTGAGTACTGTGGTCTCATGTTTACGCTGTATGACTTTTAATAGCTTCCTTGTTATTATAATGAGTTTATATGTAAATGCCCACAGACGTTTCTATGAGCACATCGCTGTAAGTCTTCTACGTTACCTGTAAGTGTATGATACTTTCGTGGGCAGTGTATATTGCTTCATTACAGGTTCTTTAATTTTGCCCAATAATGTTTGGAAAGAATAGCTTCTTCGTTCTTTAGAATGCGCTATTCTTTTCTATATGTCCACCAATGTCTTCTATTTAGTCTACTAGACAAGTTCTCCAGACGCTGGGCCTTTACTGTAAGTCAGACTAGCGTCTTGTATGGAGTTCCATTAATGTACGCGCCTTCACCCCACCCCCCTCACACCCCAATTAATATAAATTTTCGATTCAACTTCTTTACTATAGTTTCCCGTTAAATACACCCAAAAAATGCACCACGTAGGAATTTTCCGAGTAGGGAGGAAATCGGTGATGTGATGTATATGTACAGATCAACAAATGATTACCACTTCAGAAAAACTGGACGATTTATTCAAGAGAAAAAGCTTTACAATTTGAGAAAATCAGTAACGCGTAGGTTCAGGTCTGACCCTTATGCAAGCAGTTATTCGGCTTGGCAATGATTGATATATTTGATGGAAAACGTGCCAAATTCTGTCCAGCTGGCGAGTTAGATCATCAAAATCCGAAGTTGGTTGGAGGTCACTGCCAATAATGCTCCACACTTTCTCAACTGGGGAGAGATCCGGCAAACCTTGCTGGACAATGTAGGGTATGGCAATAACGAAGACAAGCGGTGCAAAGTCTCGTCGTATGCGGTCGGAAATTAACTTGCTGACGTGTAATCCCAGGATGGCTTGCATGAAGAGCATCAAAACTAAAAGTAGAATATCGTCGACGTACAGCCGTGCTTCAGAGGTGCGCGGATGTTAACCGAATGGGCGTTATATGAAAAGAAATGGCATCCCAGAGCATCCATCTTCGTTAGGGGTTGTATGGCGGGCGACAATTAGGTCTGTATCCCTTTGCTGTCCGGGGCGCCTCCTGCCACGTCTCCGTTGCTTGCCGTTGCTCATTTCGAAATGGGACGCATCACTGAAGACAATTATATTCCAGTCAGTGAGACTCCAAGCCAAAGACGTGTTTGGAGGTGTCTTGGACAGTGATTGTCGCCGGCCACAAGGCCTGACGACCAAGAGTGATGGTTTAGGGTGCCATTTCATATCAGGACCCTCCTGGTTCCCATCCGTGGCTGCCTTAGCAATACGTAGACGATATTCTGCGTTTCTATTCTACTGTTACCCTTAGATGCAAACCATACTAGGCTTACATTTCAGCAAGATAAGTCCCGCCCGAGAGTTTGTACTGTTGTCTTCGTGCTTGCCAAACCGTATCTTAGCCAGCAAAATCGCTTGGATCTCCCTCGTTTGAGAATTTTTGGGGGATTATGGGCAGGGCCC
The DNA here is from genome assembly GCF_023897955.1 of Schistocerca gregaria. NCBI lineage: Eukaryota > Metazoa > Arthropoda > Insecta > Orthoptera > Acrididae > Schistocerca > Schistocerca gregaria. The sequence continues at coordinate 622,989,167 of NC_064920.1, forward strand.
TCCAACTAACTCGGTATTTTGGCAATCTAACCCACCAATTGGACAGAACTCGGCACGACATACCTCAGGACGACATCCAACAACTGTATCAACAATGCAAATCCGGAAAACGGCTTGCATGAAGGCCAGATGGGGAACAACGTATTACTTGCTCAATTTATGAAGCTCTTTCTACTGAATTAATCATCCAATTTTTCTGTAGTTGTAATCATTTGTTTGACTGTACAGGTACATCACATCCATCGATTTCCGTCCCATTCGGATAATTCCTTTGCAGCGTGTCGTTTTTGTTTTTTTGTCGCCCTTTCCCCCTGCCGGCCCCCCACAGTTAATATCAACCTTCTATGCAAACTTTCCCACTGTAGCTTCGTGCTATTAGCGAAATATTTAAACGATGTTCACCGCTAATCATGTAATCTGATAAATCTGATACTATTCGGTTCTTTATTCTATTCATGGGCATTACCTTGTGTTCATTCACATACAAAGGGAGATGCTATTCAGTTCAACAGCGGAAGTACTAATTAATTGCTCTGCTTCTCAAAGCGACCGTCCAACGTCCATACTCTTCCTACAGACAACGTCGTCAGCACGGTATCAGACTGCTGTAGACCCTAGCTGAAAACGTTAGCAGTAATAACACGTTTCCTTCATCCATTCGAAGTCCAGAGTAACGAACTGCGTGCTACAAGCCAAAAATTCTTTGAGAAAATCTTATATGTGAGATAATCTATACGATTGCGTCTTTGTTATTGGGCAAGAGTGTTGCTCTTTTTAAATGTTATGATGTTTTAACTTAGAACATTCTCTATGATCCTGTAACGGACAGAACGTTACAGATATTAGAGATATTGGTCCGTAATTTTGTACATCAGATTTTTAACCTTATCAGATAAATGAGTGACCTCCGTCCTTTTCACGCGAGGCTGTTAGCTGCGCTACAGATTATGGACGAAAACGAGCGCGGAAAAGGGTTTAATTCCGCAGTATAACCGCTGTAAAATCGGATGGGAATTCCTCAGAACCAGGTGTTTTGTTCGCTCTACAATATTCGCAATTATCGGAAATCATTACTCCAAAATGGTTCGTTTGCCATTGTGTTCAGCGGTTAAACATTGGCTTGGTAGAGGCGTTCTCACAAGTGAATTCATTTTTAAATGCCGAATTCAATATTTTTTGTGTCACTAGACAGACCCATGAAACGACTAATTTCTCCCAATCAAATGGTTCAAATGGCTCTGAGCACTATGGGACTCAACTGCTGTGGTTATCAGTCCCCTAGAACTTAGAACTTCTTAAACCTAACTAACCTAAGGACATCACACACATCCATGCCCGAGGCAGGATTCAAACCTGCGACCGTAGCAATCGCACGGTTCCGGACTGCGCGCCTAGAACCGCGAGACCACCGCGGCCGGCTTCTCCCAATCGTGCACCAACACGTCAAGAATGCTGTCCATTTAGGTTAAATAATTTTTCTAACGGATCAGCCCTTGCCGAAATGATGTCTTTCTTGAGATGCATGAGAGACTAGGAGGACAGGAATCGTAAACTGACGTAAAAGAAGTAGTTTCTAGGATAACGTCATACATATATCACCAGTATTATAAATTATTATCGGCTTTATGCGTGGTCCTTTCCACAGTTATTTCAGTTGTCAGTAAATTTTCTTTATTATTTTTCTGATATTATCTTTTAGCTATACCTGATTTCACAGCAGTCAAATGCTTCCACTAAACTAAGATACATGGTTAATTCTTATCATATCACTTTGCACTTATCTACACCGCGATTAATGATGTGTTGGAGATCTAATCACGAAGCACAGGGGACGATGGTAAGACGTAACAACAACTCGTTTGACAGATATAAAATACATGTTCTCAGTTCGTATTTTGTGTAGAATGTAACTGATTTTTCGTACTTCCAAATGTAAATCATCTCCAAGCATGAAATTTTTTAGCCTTTGCTGACCTTCGTCGCTAAAAACTATTTTTTAAGTATAGGTGCACGAGTAGGGCTAAATAAGTTCATTACTGTCAATACTAATCATGTACACATATACCGTAAACTGATTCGTTTCACATCATTTCAGTAAAAGAGTTGTTCAGATGATCTATGGAACATGCAACTAACTATGATTGGGTCTGCAGCAAAGAGAACTATATTTGTGTCATATTTATCTTGTCAGACTAGTTTTTCAGAGAGATGTAGATGATAATGCGTTTCGTATTACTTCGCAAAACTTTTATTACCGATGGTAATGCATGTTTGCACATTTGATATTACACAAATGTACAGTAAGTCGTCAAATAGTACTACCCTATCGTCTAATAGTACTACTCTATGAGTGACACATTTCTATGCTACCGAATGTAGGCTGTTCCTGAATGGGTGTATGATTCGTATGAATCTGGTGGCCGGTTAACACATCCGACTATCAGTCCACTACATCCAGTTACTTTAGTCACTGTGATTACGTAGTTTTACTCATTTTGAACCTTGCTGGATCTAATGCTTCTGATAGTGATTATGTACTCTTCACTTCTTTTTGAGTACAAGGTCTCTTTACGATATATACCTCATATGTTATGGAAAAATCCTTAATTTGGTTTTTCGGGTTTGAACGAATTCTCTGTTTGTAATATTATGCTTGGAAGACAGCTGCTTTGGAAGGAAGTAGGAGATTACTACGAATGCTTCAGCAGCTACTAAGTAGTATCTTAATAATATGACTTTCAGTGTATTCGTTGGGTTTACGTGATGACGAGATTCTGTCTGCGGAGATTGCCTAAATTAAAAAGAAAACCATCTGCATGGTCGACGTATTCTGCCAGGCAAACGGTCTCTGTACGTTTCATCTACTCAAGGAAACTTATACACGTTTACTCGACAAAGCATGTCGAGGGTACTGCTCCGGAGCTGATCACAGCTATTTAGATTAGATCCTCCACTTTGCTCTATATCAAAGGATTCCGGTCAGTCCTCGGACCGATGCTGCACATCGACAGCTGTACCGGTAACCCATCTATTTCTACCGGTCTTTGGAAAGAACTAACAGTAGTCTTAGATGTTAGGCACCAGTTTCCTTACTAGTATGATGAACTTTGACGACTGGTGTGATTGCCCCCATGTTCCCATGCAGTCCAACATCGGAACTCTCACATTCGAATGCGCCACATATCTGGTTATTGCACGATTCGACCAACCGATCGAATGGAGACCGCAACGAGGCCCCTTCCAGATTCTGTCAGGCGCTGATAACGCTGTACCACACGCATCTTCCTGTCCTTCAGAGACATCGCGCAACATCTGACGCTTTTCAGTTCCTTAAATACCCAACCGGGCCTCGTGACAACACTAACAAACCCTTTGGCCGCTCTGCTATTCACAGAGAATTACAACTTTAAGCATTTACATACCCACCAATAGTCAGTACGCTCACGAAGTTTCATTAACATCCGACCATACCGTTTTGGTGCAGAACTTGTTTCATTAGACAGTGTAATTTAGTTCCGAGATAATACGTGCCAGACAAAAAATTGGAAGTGTACGTGAAAGTGTTTTTTGGTAGTGAGTGTACAGAATAAAGTCGATTACTTGCTCGATATGTGCAAATTTCCAATATGGAAAGTGAGTTTCACATCATTCACGACCTTCCTCCAATGTTCGTCATACAATACCTTTGAGCTTTTACGTGGAGACACTGCAGTTTTACCTTGCAGCTGAATGTGTTCTTGTCTTTAAACATTACGCCACTAACCACTTGCTTAAAGACTTGCGGTAACTGATCGCATTCTCTGCTAAATCAAATTCTGTTTCCTACTAGGATATTCATCACTCTCCCACGTCAGTTCTCTATCTGCCCGAGATTGTTTTCGGACAAGGCGTTTAATGCAATATCACACGAATCGTCGTAAGCTCCACATGAGGTAACATCTTCAATATCCTAGTGTATATAGGTGCTCTGAAAAGCTAGTCATTTGCATATCACAGCATCTTCTTCCTGTCGGTTAAATTTCGCGTCTGTAGCACTTCATCTTCGCGGTGTAGCAATTTTAATGCCCAGTAGTGTATTTATATTGCAGTAATGTACTTTACTAAAATGAAGTGATTTTATACTATGGCCGTTTTGAGGTGTTTACTACCAGTTGTATTACTGAAATTTAGTCTTTTCAGTTCTGGAGGCAATTCGTTAATATTGTTATTGGATTTTCGCTTTTTAAAAATAAAATAATTAGTGTTTTTAGAAATGTTCATAAGTTCAATATGGCTCAGTGCCTTTCCATTCAACACCAGCTTCCTACCGCATTTCAAAAGCTTTGGCGCATCTATTAAGTTTTGCTGCCGTGGGATAATTACAGTCCACACTGGACATCCGTGAGTAACTGCACTTTAATTAAAGCCACCCTGTATAATCATTTCTAGTGCCAATTTTCATTCTCTACTGGACATTTCGAAGGTATGGAAGGTAGGAGATGAGGTTCTGGTGAAAGTGAAGCGCTTAGGGCTTGCACTTGTCCGCAGAACTGCAAAAGGTCTCATTATTAAGTACAGATTTGGAAAACAGTTTTAATCTGCTCAGGAGTTTCATGCACATTCATTCTACTGAATTACCACTGTCACGGATATTTCAAACGCAGTAGAGAAGATTAAGTAAATTAAGTCATTTGTTAACATTTGACATAAATGTCTGATTAATTCATGTAAGATGCTTTTAGGATGGATTTGAAATCCATCATTCTCCTTGCAGCCCCTGCGTACCAGAGGTGAGCAACATGCGGAAGTAGACGCTGTAAGTGCGGGCGAAAAGGAAGCAACAGGTTTGGTTCGAATTCAGGAAGGGGATAAAGATGGTCATAGAAACAGCTTATAATATACAGCAAGTACAGTTAATCTACTCATGACACAAGTGCAACATTTACGCTTACCTTTACTCTATGCGTAAAAATGAGTACAACTATCGGTAAATCAAAAGATAATTAACAGATACCGAGAGGTTCTGGAACCGCGCGACCGCTACGGTCGCAGGTTCGAATCCTGCCTCGGGCATGGATGTGTGTGATGTACTTCGGTTAGTTAGGTTTAAGTAGTTCTAAGTTCTAGGGGACTGATGACCTCAGAAGTTAACTCCCATAGTGCTCAGAGCCACTTGCACCAAATTAATAGATAAACAGTTCCACTAGTTTCTAATATTTATGTGTGTATTTGTAATGCATACCAGAAGAACAACACAAATTTTACTGCAGCATATTACGATTAGCATTACAATGGGTAACTACTTGAAATGAGCTGTTACATTTTCCCTTAACGCATTCGTTACAGAGACTTTGAGGTTTATTCAGTCGGACTTTTATCATGTTTTAATTGTGAAATTCCGATTTTTTTAGTTTGCTGAAAGTAATCATATTTTTAACGTTGAATAGCAGGGATGTGTTTTAGTTCTAGAACAAAAACAGTGTACCTGTTATTCAACTTTAAATATAGAATTGTTGTACCAAGAAGTAAAAGAAGTTCAAATGTGTTTGAATTCCTAAGGAACCAAACTGCTGAGGCCATCGGTCCCTACACTTGTACACTACTTAAACAAACTTAAACTAACTTATGCTAAGAACAACACACATACCCATGCCCGAGAGAGGACTCGAACCTCCGGCGGGAGGGGCCGCACAATCCCTGACATGACGCCTCAAACTTCCTTCTCTGTGACAGCGTACAAGATAAAATCAAAAAGTGAAAGGGCGAATTTCACTGTACTGCCACTTTTGTGTGTTTTATTCCGCACAATGTGTGTAAATTTTAAGGCACTCATTCTGTACGTTTAGCTTCCAGAGGGTTTGCACATTTTAGTCTTGGATAATACTTTTCAAGCACCTTATTGTTCGTTGTTACTGGCCCACAGACATATTACACTCACGGCATTGTGTGTGTGTGTGTTGCTGGCACTGCGCGCCGTCTTTTGTCGGTCTCAAAAATCATTTTAGACTTACAAAATTTTAGCAGTTAGGCAAAAAGGCTTCACGTCAAGGAAGCTGGCAGTGCAAGATAAACTGTAGTGTCACATGTTCACTGTGTAGATCCAAGTGTGCCATTATGACGACATAAACAGACTGATCACCACCACTCCTGTAGACTATTATAATCGAGTCTGATTTCTGGCTTTGTAGAATGTACTAATATTATTGATCCAAAACACGAACTTTTGTAAATTTACTGTATGAAAGTCCATATTAGTAGAAGTGGGTTTTCATTGTGGCAGACCGAAAAGTACTTGAGGAATTGTATACCAGCATTTTTGGATGTTGGCTCTCTCTTCTATCTACAGCTTGATGCCTCGCTTTACTTTCTCTGAGAAGCTACCGATGTGTGAAAGTTTAATAATTCACTGACTAATTTCCAGTTGCCTTAATGCCTTCTAAATGACTTAAAGAGAAAGGTCTTATAGGATTCCTTCGTTGCCCGTTTGTCTGTCTGTCCGTCTCTCTGACTGTATAGAGCCCCTTTTCTGAGGAATGGGTAGACGTATAAAGTTAAAATTTATATCAAATACTAAGATTCCTTATTGATGTAAAAACAAGTTTCTAAATCAGTGCAATCAAAAGATACAGCTTTTCGTGTCACACATTTTACTACTCGCAGCCTTGCTCACCAAAATCACTACAGGGGCTATCTATATCCATAACTAAGTTTCTACGGAACCCTCAGAGCACACGGCCTACTCACACTTGACCGTTTTCTTTTCCTTTCCTTTTTTTTCTTCAGTACCCAAGTGCGCAGTCCAGACTGTAATTATGTTCACAATTCTTTTCAGCATTAATTCCGGAAGCTTTGAAATACTGTATGTGTTGTGTACGTACTCCATAATAGAGGATGAGGCGACTGTGAGAATACCGCACTGCTGTCTTGATAAGTTCGAAACTATTGATCAAAATCACTGTGCAAATTAATCTCGCGACAGAGATTTCAATATGGGTTCTAAACATTCATGGTGGTGTCTGTCTGTTCTATATCGTGTCTCCCTACCACTTTCGCGCAACGACGCTCTGAGCGTGTTTTTTAGGGAATTGACTAGTTTGAACCTGGGACCTGTTGCTGGTAAGGAGACGCCAGACCACACAAAACATGTAGAATTCTGAAGAGTTCTGTGAGACTAGCGATGATATAACTAAATACTTAATGATCTCAGCGTCAGCTCCACTGCACTCCCTGTAAAAGAATCTTAATACTAACTAAATTTAGTGGAAGGGGTTCAAGGCTTTCCTATTTTTAGTTAGCTGGTAAAATAACGTCGAAAAAGTTAAGTTTACCATTGGAAATTTTATTCTACTCACAAAACATTGTCTATAAATTGCACTATTGATAAAAGGAAGTGTGTCAATACAGGATGGTAAAAACCAACTGCGCTCAACAAAAATGTGAACGAATATTCCCCGAATGGATTTTCAAGTTCTACAATGGATCGAAGGATGACCTATGCCATATCACATCTATAATCTAGGTTTAAATTAAGTTTCACAAAAGAGAAAAACTATCAAAATGGTCTACAGTGACCCTCAATTGTCTTTAATAACTTATGTAACTTGTAAATTACAGTGGTTGATGTGGCTTCTCAATAACTATATAACACAAAAATCATCGCGTTTGAGATTTTTACTTCAAGTGGCAAATGTGAACACCATGAGCTATAATTGACGATCGACACTAGTATTACGCATAAAGGAGGTGTAACAGATGAGACTTCTGCAGTTCTGAGTGAAGCTTTATGCGCTGCTATGCGGCATCGCGTGCTTTCATTACCTTGTCGGTGTTCCTCAGGGGGGCGGCGGCCGGCGCAGCAGCCATCCAGCTCGCCGTCTCGGAACTAACTCTTCTCCTAAGTTCTCCTTACTACAATTTACCGAAGTTGGTTTAAAAAAAACTATCTGGCTGTGTTTTCATCTTACCAATCAGGGTCTCAGTGTTAGCCTTAAGCTCCGCCTACAAAAATTCTGTCTATCCAATGAGAAACGTTATACTTTTCGTGGTGGGGCAATGGTTTTCAAGTTTGCAACGTAAGAGAGACGCGAAAGAGTCTCACGCTAAAACTTGCAGCTGGTGTGGTCCTTTTAGCGTTATCGTAAGATCTATACTGTTCTTCTGGAGGGCTCTATCTTTTAGCATGGGCTGGGGGTGGTACTAATGTAACAGACACGCGAAAAAGTCTCACGCTGAAACTTGCGGGTGGTAGTGGCCCTTTTTGTGTTATCGTAAGATCTATACTGTTTTTCTGGAGGGCTCTAGCTTTTAACATGGGCTGGGGGTTGGTCCTTGACATAACAGAGATGCGAAAAAGTCTCACGCTAAAACCTGCGGGTGGTGTGGCCCTAGTGGTTAGCTGGCAACGTGGGTGTCCAGTCTGTCCCTTATCGCAGGGCCTTCTAGCTTAACACGGTTCTGCTCTCGGCTTATGTTCTCGTTTCTCCCCTCGGAACTGCGTCGGTCTCACGGTGGGAAGGTACGACATGCATTTAGGCATTCTTGTGTTGGTCTGTGGTATTCCATTTGCTCACTCGTTACTCGTATTACTTTGGTTAATTTAATGTAACGATTTATTCGGAACTGTGTGACATACTAGTGGATTTGCTTACCATGTAAGGGTTTTCATGGAAGGTTTTCGATTTTGTCTGACACCTTACAGGGTCAAACGTTGCTGCTACGCATTTATTTAACTGTTGTGAGTGTAAGAGGGACTCAAGAGAGGGGACAATGTGCCAGTGTTGCCATGTTAGCACTAGGAAAAATTTGGATATTCCCAGTTTCAAACTTGTTTGTGCCTTGTACACTGAAGAGCCAAAGAAACTGGTACACTTGTCCAATATCGTGTAGGGCCCTCGCGAGCACTCAGAGGTGCTGCAACACGACGTGGCATGGACTCCACTAATTCCAGAAGAAGTACTGGAGGGAACTGATACCATGAATCCTGCAGGGCTGTCCGTAAATCCGTAAGAGTACGAGGGGGTGGATAATTATTCCGAACAGTACGATGGAAGGCACCCTAGATATGCTGGTGGCTAGCGGAAGAGTTTAAACTCAGAAGAGTGCTCCCGAGGCCACTATGTAGCAATTATGGACGTGTGGGATGTCGCATTGTCCTGCTGGATTTTCCCAAGTCCGTCGGAATACACAATGGATATGAATGGACGCAGATGATCAGATCGGATACTTTTGCACGTATCACCTGTCATAATCGTATCTAGGGGTCCCTTATCATTCCAACTGCACGTGTCCCACAGCATTAAAGAGCCTCCACCAGCTCGAAAAATCCCCTGCCGACAGGCAGGGTCAATGAAATGATGAGGTCGTCTCCATACCCTTACATGTCCATCCGCTCGATACAATTTGAAACGAGACTTGTCCGACCAGGCAATATGTTTCCAGCCATCAATAGTGCAATGTCGGTGTTCGTGGACCCAGGCGAGGCGTAAAGCGTTGTGTCGTGCACTCATGAAGTATGCGTGAGTGGGCCTTCGGTTCCGAAAACACATAGCGAGGTTATGTCGAATGTTTCGCACACTGACACTTGTTGATGGCAGGCATTGAAATCTGCTGCAGCTTCCGGAAAGGTAGCACTACTGTCACGTTGAACGCTTCTCTTCAGTCGTCATTCGTCGCCTTCTTGCAGAATCTTTTCCGAGACGCAGCGATGTCGGAGATTTGATGTTTCACCGGATTCCTGACGCTCATGGTACACTCTTGGAATGGACGTACTGTAAAATCCATACTTCAGCGCTGCCTGCCATTGTAACAGGAGTAATCGATCTAACAACTGCTCCAGACGCTTGTTGTCTTATATAGGCGTTGCCGGCTGCAGCGCCGTAGTCTGCCTGTTCACATATCTCTGTATTTGAATACGCATTTCTTTGGCGCTTCAGTGCATATGTTCTTTGTACTTACCTCCTCGCTAAATAGTAAAGCCTTGTTCGAGCTGATAGTAGAAGTAGTGTTCTGCATAGAAAGAAGGCGTTTGCTAAGTGAAGGGAGCAATGAGATGTTATATCAGTTTTGTGTTGCGACTCAATAGCTGAAACAACTGACGTTGAGAACTTCCTCCCAAATTACCTTCTTGAAAACGTGTTATCCATGTTTCATTTGTAAGCTTCCATTTCTTTTTCTGAGTCTTATGGTTTTCCTTCAGTAAGAGATTCTGAACTGTAATTTACATCCTTTCTCCTTTTCAAATAAATAATAATAATAATTACACAGAAAAGGTAAAACTAAAAGAAATTGAGGATAAAATGTTTGAGCAGGACCACTCAGAAGAAGGTGTTTCCATATTTAAAGATCACAGTAAACTAAGAACAAAGTAACAGTGCAGAAATGTTGATAAATGTAGGTCATATTCAAACTGCAAAATCACAATCGTTGGGCAGAACTGATTATTGCTGTAAAATCGGTGACGTAAGGAGTGAAATAATACGGTAAGAAGCTGTAACATATAGAATCGAACAGAAATTAATTACAAATTGCAACACTTATTGCAAACGCTTTCAAAGATAGGGCAGGACAACGTGTATCAAATTAGTTTTCGAAGAAGAAACGACCTACAAAGAGAGGACGAGATTGTCAAGAGGAAGTATGCAGTAAACGTTATCTACGAAATGAAGGAGAACAACATTGGAGACTTCTTTAGATGAACACGCGTTAACATAAAAATTAGGAACCAACGAACGAAGACCATAAAAGATGACTTTAGGCAGTGTATCCAGGCTGTAGAAACCAAGGAAACCAAGGAACGAAAATCGTAAAAGATGACTTAAGGCAGTACATCCAAGCTGTAGACTGCGGTTGTAGACGTTTTACTAGAAACTATTTGCTGTGGGAGTTTAAGACAATTGCACAAGTTTACTCTGAAAAAAAGGTTTCACGTTGTGTAGCAAGCCATGTAGCCACCACTTTCTTCATCTGTTCATCGTAGCTGAATCGTCAGCATCGTAATGGATATTCTCCAATGATGGTCCGTTTCTGAAATGTTCCACGTTCGTTAGCATGGGTATACAGTAGGTGTTAGCAGATTTTCACTCGGGCTATTCATCAATTTATTTTGGAATCCATTCCGTAGAGACTTTGTGAAAGTCTGTGTTTTATGTATGAGTTCATATGCAGAATCATAACTGATCTGCATATGGTTTGTCACGTCATCAGCAGTCACTCGTGTGTTATTCCGAATCAAGGCACGGACGTGTTCAATATTCGTATCAGTTGTGGCTGTAGCTGGACGCCCCGCACTTTCCTAGTCCTTCACGCTCGTTCAAGCAGTTTGTTCTGTCCGCTGGTAGCAGATCGCAGTGGCAAAATATTGTCCCTATATTGTTCTGTAAGTTCTAGACAAATTTCCGCTCCTGATAGACCTTCAGACCACAAAATCGCATTACGGAATGCTGCATACACATTGTGGCATGGTCATCTTCACATTGCAACAGCGCGAGGCGGACTGATTCGATGAAGCTGTAACGCACCACAGGCGAAGACAGCGGTGCCACCTAGCGGCTGGCTGGTGAGCGCGCAGAGCCGTGGAACTAACCTAAAGACAATTACAGCAAAATTGCAGGTACATATTGACTTATCTTCGCACATGGATATGGATGTGGTTGGTGGGTGATCACGCCCACCTGTCGGGTAGACCGTTCGCCTGGTACAAGTCTTCGGCGACTTGCGCGTCGATGGTGTTGAAATGATGATTGGGACAACACAACACCCAGCCCCTGAGCGGAGAAAATTACCGACCCAGCCGGGAATCGAACCCGGGTCCTTAGGATTGAAAGTCTGTCACTCTGACCACGATTTTTTTTGTCTCATTTTGTTCTATATCGTTCGTTGAATTTGTTCGGCGCGAACGTCCGATGACACCCGTCCAGATTTTCCATTGATCCATTCACTCATTTTTTTTATTATAGAGGATAGCTAAACCCTCTGATCGAGCACGCTGAGTTACCGTGCCGGCATCCACCCAGCTACCGGGGACGGATAGTAATACAGTAAAAAAAAATGTGCACCTGAGTCGAAAAATATGTGATAAATAAAATAATTTAAACATCAACACAGTTGATGAACTCTCTCGCGATTACTATACCAGCTGTAGTGAATTCTCATTATCATGACGATCATCATCAAGACTTCATGGGGCCTATTTCGTTTTGTCTGTTACGGTACCATTCGCTTCCTCGGTCTTCCTTGACTTTTTCTCCCAGTTCGATTAACCATCTTGTGTGTAGAGGTAATCTCTCTAAAATATTCATTGCATTAAATTCATGATTAAAATTCAAACATTGTCACAACACAAGTTACTTTACTTTATGCTGATCCTCAACGTATCAAATTTTAACAAAAGTACCAAAGAAGCCTCTGTTCCTTAACGGAGCCAGAAGCTATTTATTGTGGTCGAGCTTTTGTTACTTTCACGAGATCCACGTCGGCTTCCCCTTCCATTTTGCTCCGTGTTGTCCGGGGGGTAAAGGTCTTTGTAGACAGCGACATAAGGCGGAGAGGCTACTGCGACGCCGCTGCCAGTGGGCAGAGACATTAGCGTCAAGGGCTGGACGGCCTCCAGGGCGGGCCTGATAGCGCGCCCCTGGCCCCACGGCCCTGCTTTAAGCGCCGCCATCGATCAACGAAATCGAGGAGTGGACACTGCCCTCCCCGTCCCCCGCCATCGCCGCCCTATCTCTTCCGACGCGCACTTCCACGCCGACGGCGCCTGTAATGCGGACGGCGGCTGCGCGCAAAATAGTGGCGGGCAGCGCGGCGGCCGCCGGTTTTGCAATTCATGGAATCGGCGGCTCCGCTGCAGTCTGGTGAGGTATAGCCCTGCTCGCCGGCTCCCCTGCGTGGACATTCCTTTCCAGCTACGATTCTAACGTTTGCCAACACCTTCTCTCGCCAAGTGGCAAACCATTCTTTCGAAAATGTCCAACATAGTATCAGGAAGAATTCATCCGACGTAGAGAAATAAAGTCTTGCCGGTTCCCACTTTCCAGCTTACTTGCAAGATATTTGTTTGCGTAGCTTCCCTTTTGAAAACTATTTTTTTTTCTATTTTTACTTTCATTGGCAGTATCTTACAAAGTAACGTGTGAAACACTAGCATTCGGGGAAAGGAGGTGAGATACACTCACACAAATTATACTAGCTGGATTAAATATCCTTTGTTGGATGCATTCTGAGACACGGACTTAATTGTTAGGTACATTCACACGTCTATTTAGTCTTTTTAAAAGAGTAAAATACCATTTGCCTATTAATATATTTATCTTTTATACTACCCAGACTTTAGCTTTTATGCATTTTTCAAGTACAATGCTAAACGTTGTTAGAGTATTATTAAGTCGTATCTGTTAAGGCAGTCCATAGCAGGTAAAGAAGACTAACACATATCTACAAGACGTACGTGATAGTAGCATAAAGCTGAAATCTGGATGAACAGAAGATATGATAATACACAGTCAAATGGCCGTTTACTCTTTTAAAAGTGGTTGCATGACTGTAACTCAAAGCCATCGAAAACTTTTTATTTATCTAGGCATTCCTTCTGAGCCGAGTACTCATCATGCGCAGGTGTTTCAACTCCCATCTCCTTTCGTCCGCGGTTCTGTTTACAGTTGCGGCGAGCCCTGGCAGCGATTTCCCTTCAGTGGGAGACGGACGCTACCGAGTCAGTCAGTTCCTCTTATCCCACCAACTAGTGCAGAAGCGGTGGTCAGCCGATATCACCTACGACGATGCGGAGTAATCTACCATATGATTAACCGTTGATATCATACGTGGCAATATGTATGTCGAGCTGATAGCTGTTCGCGGAGTCTTTGAAAGTAGCACTTGCGGATTTAGTATACGGCGAGGCTTGTTTATCCAGGGTCCGTTGGTGGTTTTGGACTGTCGTGAGTAGTGTACATCACGCAAAGTCGACCATCGTGTTTAGAGATTGTCACTACATTGGAAAACTGACTATCTCTCCTCCATGAAAAGGAAATTTGAGTTTCGTTAGGTGGTGGTTTTTCCAGAATTATGCGGGTTTGCTGGTTTTGATATGTACTTCTACTGTCGCATGCAAACCTTCTGGAAATTCAGTCGCTAATTACATTTCTTGGTTAGTGTGCACTGTCCGATGTTGACTGACGCCGTTGAATTACTGTAAGTTAGCAACAATGCTCAATAGTATTTCTGTACTGCGGTGACAAATAGTTTTGGTAGGATGTGGGCTGATGAAGGGATAACCTGCGCTTTATACAACGGGTACGCCATACTTGTGTCGGCAGTTTGTTACTTGACAAACCCGTAAAGAAGCGAGTGTGGTCTCACAATCGTTGGTTAAACAGTGGTTCGCTGAAGTGTGCCTCCGTCTGTCGCCGGGGCGAGCCCCTCTGCGGAAGAGTTCGTTTCATACATGTTCGTTTGTTCTCTCGATTTGATTTATATAATTTCGCCAATAGTAAAAATTTTTAAAAAGTAGTTTTTCAAACCTGTGGGTGGAAAAAGTTGTTGTTGTAGTTTCTGGCTGTGACTGCATGGCATATTGAAGTCACTAAATCCTTGGTGGAAAACTTGTCAATTTGTGTCGGTTGGTTGTCACGCACGGCGTATATTAATCAGTGCGGCGTACTCGCCGCGTTTAGTTATGCTACATCTCAAGGAAGGCTGTAGTGCAAGAGGTTTATGAAAGGCGAATAGCGTTAGTAAGCTGACACTGTCTGGTTCCGACTGAGGAGGTATCTTAAGAATTATTCGATCCATACTTTAACCTGGGTGCTAAACAAAGGAGCCAATTCCCACACTTATCAAAAATACACCCAGGTAACCAAAGTAATTCAATACTTCCTAATATCCAGTTGGGCCTCCTTTTGCACGGCGTAATGCAGTACAGTCCGCCTTTAGCCGCGGAGCAGCTCGGACTTGTTTACGTCCCGGATGCGAACGTTCGCGGAAGAAGCGGTGTTTACACCGTCGTCACTCGCGTGTGTTACTGTTTGAATCGAACGCCATGGCACATAATTTCCGAAAAACCACGATACAGTTCACGTTCTGTAACGAGTATGCACGACCGAAGGCTTTCGAAATCGAACGTTTCTTGAGGGACGAAGTGCAACTTAATTACACGGAGATTATTGGAATTCATTTTTCAATCGTGAGCAGCACTCTTTACGTAAAGATGATTGACGACGCAGCATGCGCTAGGATCATTGAAACCGCCAAACGAGGATTCCAGTTCCGACACTCCGATGGTCATATTGGCGAAGTTTTAGTCGCTCATTCGGGCCTGGGCGTGCGTACGATTCGAGTCTTCGAGCTGCCTTTCGAGGTACCAGAATCATTGGTCACTGAATCGCTCCAGCCATATGGCAGAGTTATCAGTCATACGGCCGAACGTTGGGCAAGTTTTAGCACGTATCCAGTGATCAATGGTGTCCGACAGGTGCGAATTGCCCTTACGAAACATGTGCCATCGTACATCAACATTGGCGGCTGTCGAGCTATTGTCATCTATGATGGACAGCCCCGGACATGATCCGGGAGTGGTGGTGAAGGACATCTTCGATCTGCGTGTATACAGAGGAGACTCGTGCAACTCCCCAGCGGAGACCTCCAGCATCCGACTACAGACTACACCAACGTCACTACCGATGACTTACGTGGCGGCGCTTCGCGGGGAGGTGACGCCGAGGTCGGAACGCACTATCGAACCGACGCCGCAGTTGATTGAGGCGCCTTCGGACCCCACTGACGAAGGAATGGCCCCGACCAACCTCCAATCCGAGACATTACAGGTGGTGCAAAAAGAAGTTGACAGCATCACAACAGGCATGGAAGCTGTAGTGGAACGGCCCCAGGGCGTTGTGGCGACGGCGAGACTGCACGAGATACAAGATTCACCGCCGGCCGCGGTGGTCTCGCGGTTAAGGCGCTCAGTCCGGAACCGCGTGACTGCTACGGTCGCAGGTTCGAATCCTGCCTCGGGCATGGATGTGTGTGATGTCCTTAGGTTAGTTAGGTTTAAGTAGTTCTATGTTCTAGGGGACTGATGACCACAGATGTTAAGTCCCATAGTGCTCAGAGCCAAGATTCACCGACACCAGAGGCCGAGGTGCGGGCCCGCAAACAACGCTGGCCAAAGCGCCGCAAGAAGCGCCGACTAAACTCTGCGGAGACGCCATCTTCTCTTCTTGGAAGCCCAGAGGAGACTAACACTATGGACCTGTCTGACTTGGAACCACAAGCTTCGGATGTCGCAGACCATATGAATTCGGATAGTGAAAAGATGTCATGTCGCTCAGACGACGCATCCGCTAAGGGGCCTGCTACCCCTTCTGCGGTGGAGTCTAAAGCTGCGAAAGAACAACAGCTGTCACTCATCAATGCTGCACAGGAAAATTTGGAGCACTACAATGATATCAGCTGGTATGAGCAGGACGATGAAATCACCGATGCGGACCATTCTACTGGTGGGGACTCGCATCCGTCTGCATCTCAAGAAACCTAATACCGCAGGGACACGTCCGTCGGGCGGCCCTCTGCGGATGTGCAAAGGGACTGTCGATACGGTGAAACTCTGTCATTTTAACATCATGTGGAGATGACAGCTACTCGACCCCAGGCATACAGAATAGGGACAGTGAATGTAAATACCATTAGATCGCCCGTGAAACAGCAGTTCTTTAGAGACATGATATACGCGTCGGATGTGGATATACTGATGGTGCAGGAAATCTACATTCCTGAGTTCCAGGAAGTCCATGGCTACATCTCCTACACCTCGCCGTACTCGAACAACGACAGTGGAACGGCGATATTGGTCCTGGACCGGATTCCGGTTCGCGACCTGGCTTATCTACCTTCGGCACGAGGACTGGCGATAACTGTTAATGGAATTCGCATTCTCAATGTTTATGCCCCTTCCGGCACCGACAACAGACGGGCGCGTGCGAGATATTATTCGGAAGAGATTGTGCGCTTATTTACCGGTAGATTCGATCATTTCATTATAGGTGGTGACTTCAATTGTGTTTTAGCCCAAAAATACCAGACTCCACATTACAATACCTCTCGTGAATTGCATGTGCTATGCCGGGATCTGGAGTTAAGCGACACCTGGGACATGATTCATAGGAACCGTGAGGGATATACTTTTTAATACCAGTCACTCGGCGAGCAGACTCGATCGAATATATGTTTCGGTTGGCCTACAGGATAAGGTGATCGTCGCGGAACGATGGCCTCCGGCATTTACTGATCATCTGGCTTACATTTGTACCATATCACTCCCTAGGCAAAGTGTGTGGAGAAGCCGCGGGACATGGAAGCTCAATTCGTCTCTTTTGGCAGACCCCGAATGTCGTCAGAGAGTCGAGAAGGTATGGGCCACATGTCAACGCCGTCTACCAACACATACCTCCGTGCTTCAATGGTGGCTCGAGTGTACT
Source organism: Schistocerca gregaria (assembly GCF_023897955.1). Lineage (NCBI taxonomy): Eukaryota > Metazoa > Arthropoda > Insecta > Orthoptera > Acrididae > Schistocerca > Schistocerca gregaria. Next base: position 623,006,617 of record NC_064920.1, read on the forward strand.
AAGCCGGCAATAAGAAGAGCGCTCATACAGTATGGTCGGGATAAGACGAGATGGCAAAGAGACACTCTTGATTATGCTTCGTGAGCTGTCCTTCCAGGTGCCGTCTCCAGAACATCAAGCGGAAGTTCATCGTGTCAAGGCACAAATCCTATCGATCACGTGACGACGACTGGGTGGCATCCCAATACGGGTACGATGTCTCGACACCATCACTGGGGAACGTACCTCGATACACCATGTGTCGCGGGAACATAAACGTTACCGCCGGGCATTGGTAACAGTGCTCCACGGCTTAGATGGCCGTCAACTGACAACACAACAGGACATTGCAAATGAATTTTTAGAGCATTTCCGCCACCTCTATGCCGGTTCACCGACGGACCGTCTCGTGGGGGAAGAGATACTGCAATATCTGCAAACGACACTGACAGAGACGGATAAGGCAGCGCTTATGGAGCCACTCACAGAAGACGATATAAAGGTGGCACTCACAAAAGGAGCGGCCCATAAATCACCAGGGCCAGATGGGATTACGCTGGAGTTTTATCGAGAATTCGTGGACATGATGATGCCACAGTTGGTGTCGATGTACAATGAGGCGATGCGTCCGGACATGCGCCTACCCTCGGATTTTGTGACGGGCTTTCTTCTTCCCATCCCGAAGATGGCGGGGAGTCGCAATGTTAATCAATATCGGCCTCTCACTATGCTAAACACCGATTATAAAATCTTTGCAAGACTACTAGCGTCTCGTCTCAAGCTGGCGATATCCAGGACAATATCCTCTGATCAGGCTTGGCTAGGGGTGCGAAGCAACATCTCCTCGGCGTTAAGTGAATACCGTGACGTTATCGCCCTTGCGGAAACATGTAAAATACGAGCAGCGATGATATCTGTGGACTTCGATCGTGCGTTCGATAGGATAAACCATGACTTCTTGGCGTCAGTCATGAGCCGAATGGCGATTACACCTGTTTTCATCTCCATCGTTATGAGGCTAATACGAGGGGCTACATCGAAGGTGATTGTAAACGGCCGGGAAGCGGGCTCGATTCCCTTTATCAGCTCAGTCCGACAAGGGTGCCCACTCTCCATGATGCTGTTTGCGATAGCGCTTGAGCCGCTGATGTGTGTTATGAGGCGCTCAGTTATTGGGATAGCGCTTAATGAGAACTCTTTCGTTTGCCGCGCATATGCGGACGACATGATCCTCCTTGTCAGATCAGGACATGAAGTGCGTCAGGCTGTTGAACATCTAGACTCTTACGGGACGGCGGCAGGCAGTGTCGTTAACATGACGAAATCCAAAATTATGCACATTGGACGGGGTCTGGAAGACGTACCGGGACCGTTTCAGACGGTGTAATCGCTGAGATGTCTGGGGATTACATTTACCCGTTCACTATGGCGGTCAGCGGCGGCGAGTTCTCGGCGGCTTCTGCAGAATGTTCGTCTGACGATACGCAACAACTCACTGAGAGCCTTTGACATGATCCAACGTGTGGCATACACCAACGTTCACATAGCGTCACGACTGCCCCATTTAGCGCAGATCCTACCAATACCGAAGGGTATTGCAGATCGCCTCATGGCTGCCTTTGGTTACTATGTTGGTACTGGGATGTTATTTAAGATCAAGTATGATACGTTAACGCTACAGTTCCGGAACGGTGGCCTCAACCTCACAAACGTGAGAAACAAAGCTCTGGCGCTTTACATGCGAGCGATGATACGAAATTGGCAACAAAGAAAGCATACCATAACGTCAGCTCTGATACAAGTACTTGTTCCGCCTTCGTACGAACCCCCTATTGCGATGGGCAACATTTCGCCTTCTCTTGCCCACATTGCCTCATTTCTTGTTGATTACAGTTATGTTCGTCTGAAAGTACCTTCGACGAGAATACCCACGACTCGGGAGATCTATAGATGTTTGATGGATCACCATGGCCGCAATATAATGGAATTCAAATACCCGTCGAGAACGTGGAACCACATTTGGTGTGCAGTGCATACTCCATTACTGTCAACAGCAGCGAGATCGATGTGGTATATTCTTATAAACCGTAAACTTGTGACCAGAAGTCGATTACATACAATTCATATGGTCGATTCTTCTCTTTGCACCAACTGTGGACTGTTAGCAACGGAAGAACATGGTTTAGTGTGTGGCGCAGCGAGGGACATCTGGATGCTGACGCGTCGAATACTGGCCTTCCTTCAGCGCACTAACAACACAGAAATCACATCGGATGTACTTTTTCTGCCGGACAAGACCTTTTTTACCAAACAAAAGACATATGCGGTCAATTTGATCGCTGGACATGCGACGAAATATTTGTATTCATACGATATTAAGTCCGTGATGGATTATTGGATGTATTTACAAGAACAACACGAGCTCATACGGAGTCATACGAAATACAGGACTTACTTTTCCAATTTTTTAGGAAGTGTTTTTCACAATCCTCCCGATAGCTGGGGTGTCCGCCCGTGACTAGGATTGTCATTTACTTTATTGCTGTTACAAGGAAAGAAAGAAAGAAAGAAAAAAAAGGCGGCCTTTGTGTTGATTTTTTTGGTTTCCAAATTGTTTTTGCTGTCTCGATACTTTTCTTATCCCTAGGACAGCACAATTGTACGAATAAAAATTGTCTGTTTACCCTGCCTTCCTGTTAAAAAAATAAAAAATAAGAAAAATAAAAAATAAATAAAAAAAGTCAGATCACCGAAATTAAGCGCAAAAAAAGGAGGTATCTTATGAATTATTCGATCCATACTTTAACCTGGGTGCTAAACTAAGGAGCCAATTCCTACACTTATCAAAAATACACCCAGGTGACCAAAGTAATTCAATATTTCCTAATATCGAGTTGGGCCTCGTTTTGCATGGCGTAATGCAGTAGCTCGACGTAGCATGGATTCAGCAGGTCTTTGGAAGTCCCCTGCTGAAATATTGAGCTTTGCTGTGTCTACGGCCGTCCGTAATTGCGAAAGTGTTGCCGTGGAGGATTTTGTGCATGAACTGACCTCTAGATTATTTACCGTAAACGTTCGATGGGACTCATCTCAGGCAATCTCGGTGGCCAAATTGTTGGCTCGAATTTTTCACAATGTTCTTCAAAACAACCGCGAACAATTGTGGCCACGTGGCATGGCGCATTGTCATCCATTCTTTGGGCACATGAAGGCCATGAATCGCTGAAAATGGGCTCCAGCTAGCCGAACATAGCAATTTTTAGTGAGTAATCGATTCACTTGAACCTGAGGATCAGGTCCATTCCATGCAGACACAGCCCACACCATTCTGGAGACACCATGTATTACGTGTTCCATTGATCAGTCGCACGGTACGGTAGCCGTTATGATGTGGAACGTGTCAAGTGCACAAGAAATGCACATATGAAACAAGATTTTTTAAATGTGTGTATATTACAGTACAGTGTTAAAGATTAATATTTATATTATTAACCCTCATTCCCTTAAATGGCACAGAATGCCATTTATTTATTCCTATTCAGGAATTCATCTATGGTATAGAAGGAGTTGTCAAGAAGATATAATTTCAATTTATTTTTGAAGCTATTACTGATATCTGCCAGACATTTTATTTCAACTGGTAATTTGGAAGAAAAATTTATAGCAGCATATTTTACCCCTTTCTGTGCCTAAGATAGGTTGATTAAAGGATAGTGTAAGTTTTTCTTTTTTCTGGTATTATAATCATGAATGTCACTGTTGTTTTCAAACTGGTCCATGTTGTTGAGAACAAATTTCACTAGTGAGTAAATGTACTGTGAGTCTGTTGTAAGAATTCCCAATCGTTTAAAAAGATGCCTACAAGATGTGCGACTATGAACGCCACTCATTATTCTAACCACTTTCTTTTGAGCAGTGAACACTTTTTGTCTAAGTGTTGAGTTACCACAAAATATTATTCTATATGACATCAGAGAGTGAAAGTACACAAATTTCTGTATCCTCAAAATTGGCAATTATTCTGATTGCAAAAGTTACTGAAATTAGTCGCATTAGAAGATCCAAAATACGAATTTTCCAGTTAAGATTCTCATCTAAATGTACACGCAAAACCTTAGTATGCTCTACCCTCTCTACTGACTTCTGTTGATGAGCTATATTCGTTGGAGGAAGTGTACTTTTTGCAGCAGAAAATTGGTTGCACTGTGTTTTTCCAGAGTTGAAAGCAAACCCATTTGCAGAAATCCAATTAATGACTATTCCTAATACCTTGCCGGCCGCGGTGGTCTAGCGGTTCAGGCGCTCAGTCCGGAACCGCGGGACTGCTACGGTCGCAGGTTCGAATCCTGCCTCGGGAATGGATGTGTGTGATATCTTTAGGTTAGTTAGATTTAAGTAGTTCTAAGTTCTAGGGGACTGATGACCACAGATGTTAAGTCCCATAGTGCTCAGAGCCATTTGAACCATTTGAATCTAATACCTTATTTGTATGGTTTTCAATTGGATTTTATTTTACTGGATTAATAATGATGCTTGTATCATCAGTACACAGTGTCAGTTCAACTTCTTTTTTCAGATGAGAAGGGAGGTCGTTCACATACATCAAGAACAGAAGGGGCCCCATGACTGAACCTTGTGGAACACCTAGCGTAATTTCACCCAAGTTAGATGAAGTGGCAAACTTATTTAAATCACTTGATCCATGTAAAGAAACTTTTTGTTTCCTGTTCTGTAGGTATGACTTAAACCACTCATATGCAATTCCATTCATACTATAGAATTGTAACTTCTGTAATGTAATGTCATGGTTCATGCTTTGGACAAGTCACAGAAAATTCCTATTGGTGACATTTTACTATTTAAAGACTCTATAATGAGGACAGTGAAACTGTACATTGCTGTCTCAGTGGAACAGCATTTTTGAATTCTGAACTGTGATTTACTAAGTATCCCATTACTGTTGAGATGACTAACCACTCTTTAGTGAAGGCCATCGGCTATTCCGTTGTCTGTATTTAGAGTCAATGCCTGAAATATGGTACCCTCGGCACACTGTTAATGCCGTGGATCTCCGAATACTGAAATCCTCAACGATTTCCGAAAAGGAATGTCCCACGCATCTAGTTACAATCAGAAGTCAGCGTTCAAAGTCTGTTCTTTGCTGTCGTGCGCCTATAATCACACTGGAAACCTTTTCACGTGATTCACCTGAGAACGAATCACAGCTCCACCTGAGCATTGCCCTTTTATGCCTTGTTTATGTGGTACACAGCAATCTGTATATAGGGCTATCGCGGCCCCATGACTTCTGTCACTATAGTGTCACATTAGTATCGCAGGCAAGTCCCAGTGCCGTTTGCCTAGCAATACTTAGTGTTAAGTACTACCTCAAGCGCGCTATAGAATAAACATTAATAGTATCATAGCGTAGTAACAGGTTATTCATGTTGGATGATGCCAGCAGAACTTGAATTAATGGAGGCAAGGTGAAATTAATGTGTGTGAATTAACCTTGTTTAGTGTTGACTAGTAGTCACTTGTTCATGTCCAGTGATGCCGCTACGGTCGCAGGTTCGAATCCTGCCTCTGGCATGGATGTGTGTGATGTCCGTAGGTTAGTTAGGTTTAAGTAGTTCTACGTTCTAGGGGACTTATGACCTCAGCAGTTGAGTCCCATAGTGCTCAGAGCCATTTGAACCATTTTTTTCTTGTCCTGGGGGTGGGAAATTGCCCCTAATGGCGGAAGAATCAGCAATGATCAACGACATGAGGATGCAGAAGGCAATGGAAACCACTGCATTAAAGATACGTAACGTGTATCCACCGGACATGTGGCTTGTAGTTTAAGAAGTGTCATGATGATCTCTCCATTGGCAAAAGATTCGGAATAGGCCCCCATTCGGATCTCCGGGAGGGGACTGCCAAGGGTGAGGTTACCATGGGAAAAAGATTGAATAATCAACGAAAGGATAACGTTCTACGAGTCGGGGCGTGGAATGTCAGAAGCTTGAGCGTGGTAGGGAAACTAGAAAATCTGAAAAGGGAAATTCAAAGGCTCAATCTAGATATAGTAGGGTCAGTGAAGTGAAGTGGAAGGAAGACAAGGATTTCTGGTCAGATGAGTATCGGGTAATATCAACAGCAGCAGAAAATGGTATAACAGGTGTAGGATTCGTTATGAATAGGAAGGTAGGGCAGAGGGTGTGTTACTGTGAATAGTTCAGTGACCGGGTTGTTCTAATCAGAATCGACAGCAGACCAACACCGACAACGATAGTTCAGGTATACATGCCGACGTCGCAAGCTGAAGTTGAATAGATAGAGAAAGTGTATGAGGATATTGAAAGGGTAATGCAGTATGTAAAGGGGGACGAAAATCTAATAGTCATGGGCGACTGGAATGCAGTTGTAGGGGAAGGAGTAGAAGAAAAGGTTACAGGAGAATATGGGCTTGGGACAAGGAATGAAAGAGGAGAAAGACTAATTGAGTTCTGTAACAAGTTTCAGACAGACTCCGCATACAGGAAAGTCAAAACAACCTTTGGTGACATTAAAAGCAACGGTGGTAACATTAAGAGTGCAACGGGAATTCCACTGTTAAATGCGGAGGAGAGAGCAGATAGGTAGAAAGAATACATTGAAAGCCTCTATGTGGGTGAAGATTTGTCTGATGTGATAGAAGAAGAAACAGGAGTCGATTTAGAAGAGATAGGGGATCCAGTATTAGAATCGGAATTTAAAAGAGCTTTGGAGGACTTACGGCCAAATAAGGCAGAAGGGATAGATAACATTCCATCAGAATTTCTAAAATCATTAGGGGAAGTGGCAACAAAACGACTATTCACGTTGGTGTGTAGAATATATGAGTCTGGCGACATACCATCTGACTTTCGGAAAAGCATCATACACACAATTCCGAAGACGGCAAGAGCCGACAAGTGCGAGAATTATCGCACAATCAGCTTAACAGCTCATGCATCGAAGCTGCTTACAAGAATAATATACAGAAGAATGGAAAAGAAAATTGAGAATGCGCTAGGTGACGATCAGTTTGGCTATAGGAAAAGTAAAGGCACGAGAGAGGCATTTCTGAAGTTACGGCTAATAATGGAAGCAAGGCTAAAGAAAAATCAAGACACGTTCATAGGATTTGTCGACATGGAAAAAGCGTTCGACAATATAAAATGGTGCAAGCTGTTCGAGATACGGAAAAAAGTAGGCGTAAGCTATAGGGAGAGACGGGTCATGTACAATATGTACAACAACTAAGAGGGAATAATAAGAGTGGACGATCTAGAACGAAGTGCTCGTATTAAGAAGGGTGTAAGACAAGGCTGTAGCCTTTCGCCCCTACTCTTCAATCTGTACATCGAGGAAGCAATGATGGAAATAAAAGAAAGGTTCAGGAGTGGAATTAATATACAAGGTGAAAGGATATCAATGATACGATTCGCTGATGACATTGCTATCCTGAGTGAAAGTGAAGAAGAATTAAATGATCTGCTGAACAGAATGAACAGTCTGATGAGTACACAGTATGGTTTGAGAGTAAATCGGAGAAAGGCGAATGTAATGAGAAGTAATAGAAATAAGAACAGCGAGAAACTTAACATCAGGATTGATGGTCACGAAGTCAATGAAGTTAAGGAATTCTGCTACCTAGGCAGTAAAATAACCAATGACGGACGGAGAAAGGAGGACATCAAAAGCAGACTCGCTATGGCAAAAAAAGGCTTTTCTGGCCAAGAGAAGTCTACTAATATCAAATACCGGCCTTAATTTGAGGGAGAAATTTCTGAGGATGTACGTCTGGAGTACAGCATTGTATGGTAGTGAAACATGGACTGTGGGAAAACCGAAACAGAAGAGAATCGAAGCATTTGAGATGTGGTGCTATAGACGAATGTTGAAAATTAGGTGGACTGATAAGGTAAGGAATGAGGAGGTTCTACGCAGGATCGGAGTGGAAAGGAATATGTGGAAAACACTGATAAGGAGAAGGGACAGGATGATAGGACATCTGCTAGGACATGAAGGAATGACTTCCATGGTACTAGAGGGAACTTTAGAGGGCAAAAACTGTAGAGGATAACAGAGATTGGAATACGTCAAGCAAATAATTGAGGACGTAGGTTGCAAGTGCTACTCTGAGATGAAGAGGTTAGCACAGGAAAGGAATTCGTGGCAGGCCGCATCAAACCAGTTTGAACCTTATGTTAGATTTGTTTCCGTGTACAGTGGTGCGTACCGATACACAAAATTCTGAGAGATTGCGTTATCAATCAGATTTTAACTTTACTTATTTATCGCAGATGTTTCTCATATTTTAGGGAACTTTATGGTTTTATTAAGGGTGGTGGCGAATTTTATTGAATCTTAAGAAAATGTTACAATTCAGGGATGCTTCCTGCTTTGTGGGCTATCTAGTACTTAAATTCTGCCATTTGCCCCATGTCACGGATTGCGCGGCCCCTCTCGCCGGAGGTTCGTGTCCTCCCTCGGGTATGGGTGTGTGTTCTTATCGTACAATAGTTTAAGTAGTTCGTAAGTCTAGGGACCGATGGCCTCAGCAGGGTGGTCTCTTAGGAATTCACACAGATTTTTTTCTGCCGTTCGCCAGACTTGGAATTTCGCCATATGGAGTATTCCAATTAGAAAGGCCATGGTACTTACACAGTTCTGTATTTCAAAGTAAACTGTTTCTCGTGTGTGGTTGCTCTCTACTCCTGCAGTGACTCCGTCGCCGGCCACCAGCGGCCGGAATGCAGGAAGCAACTTCCTAAAGACGAAGGCGGACTTAATTGATGTTAAGATAAAAGAAATATTTAGCTCAACCGCCTACCAGTCAATAAAGGCCACATTCCTCACCCAAGTTTCCTGGTACATTCTTTCCTAAACACGATAAATTTAGAACAATGACCTCGTTTTGCTTCACAGATGTAATTTCTTGGAGATTTAAGAAGCCAACACTGACTCAACCGTTTACATGACAACATAACACTAGTCACCACAAGCACAGCCTATTTTGTCGTAGCCGAGAACTTTCTAGAACGATCACTATCTCACTCGCAACGGCTCCGTGTCCTCTGGACGTGAGAGGCCAAACACCGTACGCTGCTTCACCTGAAACTTGTTGCATGTTCACAAGAAGTCACAATCAGCCATGGCCGTCAATCTACAAAGCTGCCTTGCTGCTCCGCCAGGCTCACTGCATAGTCTCTAGATAGGTGATCTCGCTCTCCGACCTGCGAGAAGAGATTGCCTTTTTCGGTCTGTTCCAGCTGCATTTGATCTACCGAGATTGATCATCCAATAGCAACAACCCGTGCTCTGTCTATACGGAGCCACGATGACACCGACAACTCTCTGGGATAGCTACGTCGATACACAAAAAATCACAACACCGAAAACTTGTACACCTTTGTCTACTGCGGCCAGATGCTGACTCCAAGCTACAGATGTGGTGACCAGAGTGCCTTGAGCTGTGCCATACCTCAGCGTGCCATTGCGTCTGTCCAAATTGCTTTTCCAGTGACAGCAGGAACACAGGATCGTGCTGATTCCGTCACCAGGTAGGATAAGGGAGGAGGGGAGGGTTGGGGAAATCAACTGTCCTGGATAATAATAATAGCATCTACAATGGCCAATCAGGATTTGCATACAGTTAACTTTTATTAAAGATTGTAGTTTCAGTAAAACGAACTCTCGAAAGCGTCGACTTGAAATTTTATTAGTCTTTTCGAGTGTATAGCTACGACAACAGCAAAAGTTGTAGCGAGGTCACGCTACTTAGCAAACAACTATACTCTTGCAAAGTAACAAACAAAAGTTCACAATATACAGAGAACAAATATAACAGATTCGTTCCACGTCATGGAGTGAAAGTACATTTACAGGTCCAGAAGAAGTCTAGTTGTTGTAAAGCTGTACTGCCGTTAGTATTTTTTAACCAGGGGAAAAAGAGTTACTTTCAGAAACCGTGTTGAAATAAGAGTTCAGGAGTAACAGGGCTTAATATTCTCATCATTCCAGAAATCTCTTTAATGTAAAATGTATAATTTTAGATGTACTCCTAGTGTCACTGTTTAATATTAACCACAGTAGTGTACACCTCTGAAACTGTATATCAGAGTCACAGCGACTTTCGAGTATTTGCTGGAGAAATTTATTGGACTCACATATCCTAAAAGCATTTTATTACACCTCTGTCATCTACTTTTACAATCAGTATAAGTGTTAGTGCATCCAAAATTGTGAACTAAGTTAAAACTCTCATCTAGGCTTTTCAGTGATGAAACTTGAAAGTGATGTCGATCTAAAGGTTTTATTTGCATTTTAATGAGGTGAAGAAGCTACGCATTTAATGAAATGTACATTTCACTCAAATGTTTTGAGGCGTTCTCAATTATTCACAGATTCATTCATTCATTATTTCTACACACTAGGAATGTGGACTACAATGTAATCGACAACTGGACAGCGTCTTCTGTTAGGGAGAGCTGTGTTTCTAACAGTGACCGTTCTTACCGTGGACGTCTATATTTTCTTCATCGTTGTCTGCAGGTTTGGCAGACTGATCAGTTTCGCTATTTTGTATACCTGTTGCATCATCTTCAGAATCACTTTCATCAGGAAAGTCACTACTTTCATGATTGAGTTCCCTACATCTACATCTACGTGGATACTCTGCAAATCTCATTTAAGTGCCTGGGAGACGGTTCATCGAACCACCTCCACAATTCTCTATTATTCCAATCTCGTCTAGCGCGGAAAAAACGAACACCTATATCTTTCCGTACGAGCTCTGATTTTCCTTATGTTATCGTGGTGATGGTTTCTCCCTATGTAAGTCGGTGTCAAAAAAGTATTTTCGCATTCGGAAGAGAAAGTTGGTGATTGAAATTTCGTGAGAAGACTTCGTCTCAATGAAGAACGCTTTTCTTTCAGTGATGTTCAGCCCAAATGCTGTATTATTTCAGCGACACTTTCTCCCATATTTCACGATAATACAACGCGTGCTGCCCTTATATGTACTCCGTCAGTCCTATGTGGTAAGGATCCCACGCCACACAGCAGTATTCTAAAAGAGGACGGACAAGTGTTGTGTAGGAAGTCTCCTTAGTAGATCTGTTACAGTTTCTAAGTGTCCTGCCAATAAAACGCAGTCGTTAGCCTTCCCCACAACAGTTTCTATGTGCTCCTTCCGATTTAAGTTGTTCTCCTAACAATGCTTCCCGTATAGCATCCTCCGTTAGTAGAATAAATTTTCACATGACTGTCCTTCATACTCAGTGACAGAACAGTTATACATTGTGTACACCAGGATCAAAATGACCCTTAAAACCCCTCAAATTACTTAAGCAATAATGATTCACAACTTCGAACATCCATCCCCTACTAGGTATGACTCAGTGCTGAATTTACGTTGGTGGCAGCGGGTGTGCGTGTGCTGTGACGCATACACTAAACAAACAAAAACTCCAGAGTCCTGCTGACCCTCGTGTACACTTCTAGAGTTAAAACCCCCTGCGATTTATGTAATAATCTAAATTGTTATTATTCTACATAAAAGACAGTTGTAAAACACAGACAAGTGCGAGCAACACTCGCGCCCTGAGGGTTCCGTACCAACTTAATTATGTATGTAGACAGTTCAAACATCTCGGGAGTCGAGAATCTCAGTGAATTTTGCCTGCTATCAACAGTGATACTGGTAATATAACGGTCCCAGGAATGTTTAAATTTTTCAATCTGAAGACAAGTAACGAATGAAAAAAGAAAAGAAAACCTTTGACATAATTAAAAATTAACAGTTTTCTGATTTTTTTTCGTTACTAGCACTGTGTGAGCTTGTTTCTTGTCAAATGTCATGATTATAAGCATAAATGGTCGTATATTTTAATTGCAATGACTTAGAAGCTTGAGTTTTTTTACATCGCTAAGCAACCTATATGACGTAGAATGTGATATAGACTGCAACGTGATATGTCAACTTGTTCCTGAGAAGAAGGGGTCTTAACAGATGGATGGATGACAAAGACATATTTATTCCTGTGATATGATTACAAACTCAATTTACGTTTTTTTTTATTTGCCTGTGTTGTTAAACCTTACTTCTTGACAAATTTCATAGTTGTAGGCCAACGAGAAGCACCTTACAGGTTTCTATGAGAGAATTTGCAAGTGTCAAAATACTTGATATAAATGCCCGTATCTTTTGAGTGCACTGATCTAGAAGCTTCAGTTTTGTAGACCACCAAGGGAACGTAAAGCTCAGTATGTGACATTATTTAAACTTCATGCGTCAACCCTTTACTTAGAAAAAGGGTTCTTAACAGTCAGATAGCCAGACAGACAGACGGACGGATGGACAACAGAGCGGTTATATAAGTGTTTCGTTTTTATCAACTGAAGCATGGAACCCTAAAAATACCGATCTGTTGTGTGAATGAGTAACATAGCGAATGGAACAGGAAAAGAGAAGGAATGCTTAGTGGACTAGTTCCATCCTGCGAAGGAGTCTCTCGTAAGCCGCAGTCGCTTCCCTCGTCCGCCTTTAATCTCGGAGGTACTGCGGATGTAGTAGAGCGGCGCAAGGCAGTAGGCGAGCGCCTCCCTCGAGTGAAACAAATTCACAATTCTTTGATTACCTCGGGCTGCGCCGATATTACCGCTGGGATGGAATTTAATATATACCGCCGGTGCGACGGCCAGGGGACGTGTAGCTCGCTGCGCACCGAGATTAAGCCGGTTTCATGCGCTACTGCCGCAGCGCCGTCCGTATTTTTAATAAATACCGGACACGGCCAGTGTTTCTGCGAGCAGTGTGACCCCTGACGGAAGTCATTAGCAATAATCTGCAAGTCACATTAACAGGCGCGTTCTCTGACTGCAGCCGGGAGACGGGGTCTGCCGACGGCCGAGACTGGTATCACGTTTTAATATGGCGGTAACTTGCGCTGCATGGCGATCGTGCCATTGCGCCCTGGGCGAGCGAGGAATCACGTTTTCTGGTCGTGTCGGGCGTTAATTTAAGGGCAGCAGCGCAGGATTGGTCTCCTCTCTCTGCCCCCCCCCCCCCCAACCTTCTCCCTTGTCTCATTTCACACTGGCGCGCAACGCGAAACTGGAGAGAGCGCTACAAGAGCGCACCGCGGGAAGCAGACGCTCACGTCTGTCTCAGTGAAGATGAGTTTTCCAGCACGTTAACTGCAACCAACGTTACTGAAAATGCTGCCTGCAGCGAGGCTTATTTTTGTTATCACTATTACTGTTCCTACCACATGATAATTTTTAGATGGATTTTTCCACGACCCTGGATTACGGTCTAGGCTGAACTTAAATTTAATCTGGAAACCTCAAAACAGAATTTTCTACCACGGAACAGTGCTGCACAACAAGTTGTCCAAGGAGATTGAAGAATTTAGTAAAACTAACATATTTAAAAGGGCAGTTAAAAAGGACCTGTTAAGCAGTACATCTATACAGCGAACGATAACATAGATAAAACTGAGTAGGGTTCTGATAAATAATCATAATTGCCGTAATAAAAAATATCTATGATTACACCTAACAATCACACACGATGTCCTTTTCTTCTTTCTTCTTTTTTATTCTCTAGGAAATTTGGATCCCAAAGCTATGTAATGTACACTACCGGCCATTAAAATGGCTACACCAAGAAGAAATGCAGACGATAAACGGGTATTCATTGGACAAATATATTATACTAGAACTGACATGTGATTACATTTTCACGCAATTTGGGTGCAGGTAGATCCTGAGGAATCCGTACCCTGAACAACCACCTCTGGTCGAAATAACTGCCTTGATACGCCTGCGCATTGAGTCAAACAGAGCTTGGATTACGTGTACAGGTACAGCTGCCCATGCAGCTTCAACACGATACCACAGTTCATCAAGAGTAGTGACTGGCGTACTGTGACGAGCCAGTTGCTCGTCCTGCATTGACCAGACGTTTTCAGTTGGTGAGAGATCTTGAGAATGTGCTGGCCAGAGCAGCATTCGAACATTTTCTGTAGCCAGAAAGACCCGTACTGGACATGCAACATGCGGTCGTGCATTATCCTGCTAAAATATAGGGTTTCGCAGGATCGAATGAAGGGTAGAGCCAGGGGTCGTAACACATCTGAAATGTAACGTCCACTGTTCAAAGTGCCGTCAATGCGAACAAGAGGTGACCGAGGCGAGTAACCAGTGGCATCCCATACCATCACGCAAGGTGATACGCAAGTATGACGATGACGAATACACGCTTCCAATGTGCGTTCACCGCGATGTCGCCAAACACGGATGCGACCATCATGATGCTGTAAACAGAACCTCAATTCATCCGAAAAAAAATGACGTTTTGCCATTTGTGCACCCAGGGTCTTCGTTGAGTACACAATCGCATGCGCTCCTGTCTGTGATGCAGCGTCAAGAGTAACCGCATCCATGGCCCCGAGCTGATAGTCCATGCTGCTGCAAACGTCGTCGAGCTGTTCGTGCAGATGGTTGTTGTCTTGCATATGTCCCGATATGTTGACTCAGGGATCGAGACGTGGCTGCTCGATCCGTTACAGCCATGCGGATAAGATGCCAGTCATCTCGACTGGTAGTGATGCGAGGCGTTGGGATCCAGCACGGCGTTCCTCATTACCCTCCTGAACCCACCGATTCCATATTCTGCTAACAGTCACTGGATCTCGACCAACGCGAGCAGTAATATTTCGACTTTATAGTCATTATCAAATGTTCAGAAAACTTCTATGTAACCCTTTGCAACAGATGTAACATACAAATCAGTCCATCACCTCACATGTGGAACCATTTATAAACATCGTCATGATCTGTATCAAATAGGAAAAGATCGTAGTGCAGGAGATAAGACGTTATAAGTAATGAGACGAGCGATAAACAGAAACCACATATGTATACAAATTCTCGAAAAAAAAATTATATCACAGAATTACTCACAGTTCAGGAGACATGACGTCATGCATGAAAAACTACAGCATTGTGCATGACGTTTAAATTTATTACTAATTTGCTATTAACTCTATTCGCAACACATTGTAAGCAGTATGCACATATGCCGCTGAATGTACCTATACAAATATATGACTGTACGACAGATTTCAAGAGATATGACGTCATAAAAAGTGAGAAAGGCCTACGTGAAAAAGTACTGCATCATGCACTAAGTTTTAACACGTTTATTCTTTACTACTAGGACACTCATGCAGTAGAATCAACTTAAGGAAATCCCTGATACCTTGAAACTCTTTTGACAGCTTTCAACTGCGGAACACATATGGCTGTAGGTGGTAGCAATAGAACTAAAAAGAGACGTTACCATACAGGCGTTTACAAAATTACGCTGTACAAACGCGAATAAATTGTATTTACGCATTTGTACATTATGAATATATCTTTGTATGACCGTTTTATGATTTCAAAGCTGTTTCACGAATACATGGAAATGGAACTACTTTGATATTACATTACAAGCAAAATTAAGTTTTTCGTTTTTCATAGAAAATTGGCGAAACGAATACGCAAGAAATACCAAGTAAATGAATAATGTAAAAGATCTTACAGTCAAATGGCGGCAATTTCATTCAAAAAGTTTGTTTGGATCAAGAACGTCGTGAGGTTCGTCAGGCACTGGGAAAGCAAACAGGAGGATTTTATGGTTGCCTTCCAGAAGAATTTATTGAGAGAAACAGGCAACACACAGCAAGACGGGGTTTATAGTATTGCGCATAAAAAGATGCATTATCTTTCGGTTTCGAGACTGGCTATAAATATCTGGAAATAGTAAGAACCGTGATATACTACGAATACTCAGCCGATAAAGTGTGCAACCACATAAATCTGATTGTATGAAAGGTAGATGCTAGAATGAGACTCATTGAAAGGAAGCTAAGGACACTCTATTCACCCACGAAGAACTTACCTGAGTTTGGCTCGTCATTGTGGAACACTTAGCGGGTAGGATTAATAGAAGTGGTTGTCTTAAGTAGATCAGTGCATTTATTCGACGAATCGTTCAGTAAATGCGAGAGCGTCAGGAAAAATCCAAGTCCAATGAGAGAGGATACAAGAGAGGCGGCGTGCATCACGGAGAGATTTACTTTTAAAATTCCGAAACTTCCGTTCAGAGAAGTTAATTTAGAAGAAGGTATTAGCGACCATAATGTCGTTGTGACTTTTATGTCAGTGGATGTTGCAAAGAAAAAACCAAAGAAACAGAGTAGAGTTTTCTTGTCTGAGAAAGCAAATAAAAGTGTCATTAATGAATTTAAAGGTATTGTCCACCACGTGGTAGAGAAATATGTGCTTAGCAAAAATGTAGGAGATAGAAAGGATCCACCTTGGCTCAACAAACATATTAGGAAGTTGCTGAGAAATCAGAGAATTTTGCAGTCATTTTAAACGTAGTCGCTGCCCGCTGACAAACAGAAATTATGAAAATGAAAGCAGCTGTCAAAATGTCAATGAGAGATTCTTTTAACGAATTTCAAAGCAATATTATATCTGCAGATTCTAAAAGTAACTCCCCAAAATTTTTCTCATAGATATAATCTATGGACGCTACAAATAATACAATACCTTCTCTTGCAGACAGTACGGGTAATGTAACGGATGATGATAAACAGAAGGCCGAAAGTATGAACCTAGCTTTCAAAAACTAGTTGTCGTTAGAGGATTGCAGCACCATTCCTCCTTTCAATTATCGAACAAATGCAAGGATGGCTGACATAGTGTTAAGTGTATCTGGGATTGCAAAACAGTTAAGATCCTTAGACGCCAGGAACGCATCTGGCCCAGACGATATCCCCGCAAGATTTTATGTTGACTATTCTACAAATATAGCACCATTCTTATCCATCATCTATCAGAGATAATTGAAACAGCGGAAAGTTCCACGGGACTGGAAGAAGGCCCAGGTCATAGAAATCTGTAAGAAGGATAGAAAATCGGATGCACGTAATAAACGGTTAATTTCACTGACATAGATTTGTTGTAGAGTCATGGAACACGTTTTGTCTTCAGACATAATGACCATTCTAGACTCTGAGAAGCTCATCTGCAGCAACCAACAAGATTTTAGGAAACAGCGGTCATGCGAGACACAGTTGGCCCTTTTTGTACATGATATACAACAGGCTCTAGATACCGGTTCCCTGGTTGATGCCATATTCCTCGACTTTCGAAAGGCGTTCGACCCAGTTCCGCAGTTTCGCTTGCTCCAAAAAGTGGGCCCTTACGGTCTATCCGATGACATATGCGGTTAGACAGAAAGTTTTCTGACAGACAGAGAGCAGTATTCCGTCCTGAATGGGGAGACTTCAGCAGAAACAAGCGTAACATCAGGTGTACCCCAGGGCAGCGTAATAGGTCCGCTCCTTTTTACGATTTACATTAAACGATCTGGTTGATCGTATTGACAGCGGCATTAGACTGTTTGCTGATGATCCTCTAGTCTACAGGAAAGTAGTGTCACACGAAAGTTTTGAACAAATCAATGAGGATTTTCAGAAAATAAATGCGTGATGTAAT
This sequence comes from Schistocerca gregaria, assembly GCF_023897955.1. Taxonomy (NCBI): domain Eukaryota; kingdom Metazoa; phylum Arthropoda; class Insecta; order Orthoptera; family Acrididae; genus Schistocerca; species Schistocerca gregaria. The sequence goes on from NC_064920.1 coordinate 623,024,164, forward strand.
GACTGGCAGTTATCTCTCAATATTAGTAAGTGTAACCTTGTGCGTGTAACAAAGTGAAAATCCTCATTAATGTACGAGTACAAAATAAATGCCCGGTAACATCCGCCAAGTATCTGGATGTGACTATTCGAAATGATTTCAAAAGAAACGATCAGATTACACAAGTAACGGTAAGGCGAAATTTAGATTGCGGTTTATTGGTAGACTCCTGAAGCGATGCAGTCCTTCAACAAAGGGAACTGTTTACAATACTTTAGTTCGTCCAGTCTTAGAGTATTGTTCGTCTGTCTGGGACCCTTACCAGTTGGGTCTGATTCAAGAGATTGAGAAGGTCTAAAGAAGAGCTGCAAGATTGGTGACTGTGAAACGTCCTCTTGGAAAAATTATACAAGATTGTGCTTAAACTGACACACAATATTTTTTAGCGCAACGCAATCTGACTTTCAAAAAACCCTACAAAAGAATGGCCCTGACTAACATTAACCTATACCTTTCACAAATCACTTACCTCACCAAAAATCATCGTTACTCGAACTACTGCAATACAGAGAGCGCCACTACTGCCAGCTAAATAAAAGATTCAAACTACTGGAGTCACTAACTACTGATAGACACAGTTAGCAAATGAAATATTTTAACAGAGAACAAACAATGTATTTATCTTAATAGTCATAATACGAGGGTCAGTCAAAAAGTAATGCCTCCTACTTTTTTTCTACGTTTAATTGTCAGGAAATTTAAATGCAATTACATAGGTTGAAAACCACAACATTGAGGATCATTTTGTCATTTTTCAATGTAATCTCCGCCCATCTCTACAGTTTTGGTCCATCTTTGAATAAGGGCATGTATCCCAGCACGGTAAAAATCACAGCTCTGCTTCCTAAGCCATTGACGCACGGATGTTTTGACGGCCTCCTCATCTTCAAAATGAATCCCACGATGAGCTTCTTTTAGTGGCCCGAACAGATGGAAGTCTGATGGTGCCAGGTCAGGGCTGTATGGGGGATGATGCAAAACTTCCCATCCAATTTTGACAGTCTCGTCAGAGGTGTGACGACTGGTGTGTGGTCTTGCATTGTCATGCAAAAGAAGAACATCTGCCATTGATTTTGTTGGGCGAACTCGCTGAAGACGTGCTTTAAGTTTTTTGAGGGTTGTGACGTATTGAACAGAATTTATTGTGCATCCCTGCTCCAAAAAAGCAACCAGAATCACACCCTCTGTATCCCAGAAAACTGTTGCCATAACTTTCCCTGCCGATCACACAGTTTTGAATTTTTTCTTCCTCGGCGAGCTTGTGTGACGCCACTCCATTGACTGACTCTTTGATTCGGGTTCAAAAAAATGCACCCATGTTTCGTCCCCGGTCACAATTTTTTTCAGAAACTCATCTCCCTCCAAACGGAAGCGCTGCAAGTGTTGGGAGGCTATTGTTTCCCTTGCCTCTTTATTCTGATTGGTTAACATTCTTGGAACCCACCGTGCACAAACTTTTGAGTACCCCAATTGTTTAATAATCGTGATCACACTGCCTTTACTAAGAGAAATAATGCGACACACTTCATCTGCAGTCACCACGAATGATGTCATCAACTTGCTGAATGTTGTATGGAGTCATTGCACTCACCGGCCTGCCGCTCCGCTTTTCGTCAGTCAACGGTTTTTGCCCTTCAGCTTCCTTACAACGACGAACCCATCGTCTAACAGTGCTGACATCCACTGTCACAACACCATACACCTCCTTCAGTCTTTCATGAATGCGTATGGGCGTTTCACCTTCTGCATTCAAGAATTCAATCACACAACGCTGTCTCAAACGAACATCGATGTCGGCCATCTTACAAACTTCTGCTGTGCTGCCACCTGTTGACACAGAAAGTTACTACTGCAGTGGATTGCAGAAGAAGGTTTGAGGAATGGCGCCAAATTAAAATTTTTCACTTAACTTAATTTTTTTAAGTAGAAAAAATGGGAGGCATTACTTTTTGACCGACCCTCGTATATATAGCAGTTCATGACATCCAGTCTTACAAATTTCAAAACTCCGCCATCTCTCTTCCCACATCCACCACTGCTGGCGGTTCACCTCCAACTGAGCAACGCTACGCGCTGTTAACATCCAGCCGCCCAACACTACAATGGCGAGTATTACAACAATGCCAACCAACCACTGACTGCACACAGCACAGCCTGTGATTTTTCATACAGAGCGCTATGTGGCGTTACCAATAAAAAAACCTAAACAGCCTACTTACAACTGGTACATTTAGCCATCGCGAGAGTGTTACAAATCTCATAGAAAGTTTGAAATGGGACACATTTGCAGATACACGACGAGCTAAACGGTAGGGGCTGCTCATTAAATTCCATAATCCGATCTTCGCCGAGGATGTAGAGCTTATATTACTACTACCAACTTTCAAATCGCGCAATGATCACCATTCAAAGATGAATTAGAGCTCGTACTGAGGCGTTCAGACAGTCGTTTTTCCCCTCGCGCGATCCGCGTGTGGAACAGAAGGGGGGGAATACGACTTTGGCGCGAAAAGTGCCCTCCACCACATACTGATTGGTGGCTATCGGAGTATATATATAGCTGTAGATGTAGATATGCAGAATGTTCCGCCTCCCTTCAACTGTAACACATCAGTGCTGCAGTCCAGCACGTCCTCACACCACGATTCCAAAACAGATGTGAGTATAGAGAAACGTTGCTTCCTATGATCTTAAGTCATTTATGGAAAATTTGTCGTCAGGCTGACGTCACAAACAGAAGCGTAACTCATCGCCTAACACCGCTACAGGCCATTCAATGGCGTAGTTGACCATGAGTGTACTATAGTGTCCGCCCTGAATGAAACATGGCTACTAGAGATGTAATACCAGATTCCAGTAACCTGTAGCTGACAGTACATGCCAGCACTCTACCTGTATTCTCTGTCCGGGTTAAGTCTGTTATTTCCACCTATTCGTGACGGGCAGTCGAAAGTACGATCTTTTCTTCTGCAAGACCCCGCGCACAGTGCTTATGTGAAATTAGTAATGTAGCTGAAACTGTCAGCTGAAATAGCGAATTCGATCGTATCGCTGCAAAGAATGATTCTGTAAGCCCGTCACGATGGGGAATCATTGACAGTTTTGATGCAGTCAAGCTAAGTATTTGGTGTTCTGTTGCTCATACACTGTGGCAACCATTTCCTACCACAAGATATATGGACTGAAGCGCCAAAGAATCTGGTTAGGCATGCGTATTCAAATACAGAGATATGTAAACAGATAGAATACGGTACTGTGGTGGACAAGGGCTACATAAGACAAGTGTCCGGCACGGTTGTTAGATCGGTTACTGCTGCTATAGTGGCAGGTTATCAAGACTTAAGTGAGTTTGAACGTGGTGTTACAGTTTGCGCACAAGCGATGGGACTCAGCATCTCCGAGGCAGCGATGAACTGGGAATTTTCCCGTACGACCTTCTTACAACTGTACCGTGAATAGCAGGAATACGGTAAAAAATCAAATCTCCGACATGGCTACGGCCGAAAAAAGATCTTGCAAGAACGGCACAAACGATGACTGAAGAGAATCGTTCAACATGACAGAAGTGCAACCCTTCCGCAGATTTCAATGCTGGGTTATCAACAAATGTCAGCAAGTGAACCATTCAACGAAACACCATGAATATGGGCTTTCAGAGCCGAAGGCCACTCATGTACCCTTTATGACTGCACAACACAAAGCTTTACGCCTCGCCTGGGCAACTGTGGAATGATTTCTTCCTTAGCATTCAGCCATCATTTGTGTTCCTGTTATTACACTTAAGAAATGCTGAGTGCTGCCGGATATGCTCACGTTTTGCAGTGTTGTGTATTGCGTACAGTAGACGAACATTTCAGGGATAATGACTGTTGTATCTGCATGATTATGTACTGTATCATAAAGCAGAAACTGTGGGGCAATGAATTGTGGACAATAACGTTCATGAGGTTGACTCGCCTACCCAGAGCCTCAACCTGAACGCAGTGGAACGTTATACGGAAGCGTCAGTAGGTCACTTAGCTCTATGTCCCAGCATCCATCACTTCCTTTCCTGGTTTCACTTCTTGAGGAAGAATGGGCCACCATTCCCACACAGACACCTGATTGAAAGTATCATCAGGAGAGTTCATCTGTCATATGGCGAAGGGTGTACACAACTCATACACGAGTTATGTCCACAAATAGATGTCCAAATACTTTTGATGAGATAACTACATCTTTAAGAAGTACGTTATGGTACTGTGACAGATACGTGGAGATGACATCCATGACGTTTAAGTATTTTCTGAGACCAGTAAAACAGGCGATGATGTCAGTTGGCAACACGCCAACGTTCTTTTAGACAGAGCATTACTCCTGGACGAATATTGTTCAAATGGTTCAATTCGCTCTAAGGAGTAAGACGCCATAGAAACTCTCGCTCTTAAACATCCGGTAAATAATAGTTTTTCCTCAGTGCGTCACTCGATTGTAATGATTTTGTCGTGTTGTACGCCTGCTTGTCTGAGTGGTAACGTGCTTGCCTCCCATGCAGCGGGCCCGGGTTCGATTCCTAAACGGGTTGCAGATTTTCTCCACTCGTTAAGTGGGTGTTGTGTTCTCCTCTCCATCCTCATCAGCGGCACGCGAGTAGCCCAAAGCGGCTGAAATAAGACTTGCACTCGGCGGCCGAACTTCCCCTGATGGGGCCTCCCGGCTAGCAATGCCACACGCTCATTTAATTTATTTTCTCGTGATAATATACGCCGGACCAAGATTAGAACCCGGAATCTTTCGCCTTAAGCGGCCAAATATTTGGTTAGATCAGTCGGCAGAACATCTGCCCTCGTAACGTAAAAGGGTGCCCACTATACGCCCTCGCTCAAAGTCCGTCAACTGCACATACGGTTCACGTCCACGCTGTCGCGGCATGCTACCAGTGTTAAAGACTGCGATGGAGCTCCGTATGCCACGGCAAACTGGCTGACACTGACGGCGGCGGTGCACAAATGCTGCGCAGCTAGCGCCATTCGACGGCCAACACCGTGGTTCCTGGTGTGTCCGCTGTACTGTGCGTGTGATCATTGCTTGTACAGCCCTCTCGCAGTGTCTGGAGCAAGTATGGTGGGTCTGACACACCGGTGTGAATGTGTTCTTTTTTCCATTTCCAGGAGTGTATTTTAACTTTAAGGAGTAAATTGTCCGTCGTGTAAGCGCAGAAAGGAATATGTTGAAAACAGCGACTAGAAGAAAGGACAGGGTAATACAACATGCGTTAAAATGTACATGCTTTAAAATATCATGGAATAACTCCCATGGTAGTGGAGTTAGCGACAGAGTACAAATACCATTGCGGACTGCAGAGATTGGAAAATATTCAGAAATTAATTGTGCTCGTTGGACGTAAATATTACTTTAAAATGACGATACTGGCACAGGACTGCATCAAACCAAATAGAAGACAAAAAGCAAAAAAAGTGATGTTATTACAGTATTACGAACGTAATGCTGTTACAAAATTTCAGCGTAAAAGTATCAATCTGAGGTAAGATATCCTGGTCTGCAAACGACCGAGTCGAAGTTATAAGCGAAAATCGTTCTGATATCTCTGACAGTGGAGTACGTGTACTGGTACTGTTATAAGTCTGTATGGTACGAAACTTTCGAAGGTGGTGTTGTCGACCAAAACAATAAAAATGTCTTGTAAATAAAGTGTAGGCCTTAAGAGCTATGAGCACTTGTACGCCTGCGATACAGTTTAACACATATCTCATACTGCAAACTCTTTGGTTTCCACATTTTTGAAGCAGGTAGTACGGACCAAAACAATATAAAGGTGTCCAGTAAATATAGGCTTCAGAGTGCATATCCTAAGAACTATGGGCAGTTGCTTCACATTAGCGAAGATCAACAAGTGCTCATAGCTCGGGATTAGCCGAGCGGAGCGGAAGCCGGCACGGTAGCTCAGCGTGCTCGGTCAGAGGGTTAGCCGCCCTCTATAATTAAAAAAAAAACTGAGTTCGTAGATCAACAAAGAACTTAAAACTGTGTCTTACGACGTCTGCCCCGATCAGATGCAAAGAACGAAAACGAACAAAATGAAATTAAAGAAAAGCGTGTTCTAATAATAATAATAATTATTATTAAAAAAGCGGTTTAAGACGCAGCAGTCATGGACTGTGCGGCTGCAGTCATGTACTGTGCGGCTGGTTCCGGCGGAGGTTCGAGTCCTCCCTCGGGCATGGGTGTGTGTGTTTGTCCTTAGGATAATTTAGGAAAGCTTAGGGACTGATGACCTTAGCAGTTAAGTCCCATAAAATTTCACACACATTTGAACATTGTTTGAAGCTCTTAAGGTGCGCATTTTAGAATCCTTTCTTAATAGACTTTTTCTTTAGGTCCTCTGGAAGTTATCTATTGTACAGTCTTTGCCACAATGGCACCGATACGTGAATTCCACTGTCAGAGGTATCAGAACCGTTTTCGTTTATAACCTTCGACTCCATCGTTTCCGGGCCAGGATCCCTTACCTTAAATAGATACACTTACCTTCTCCATCATCTCTGAAAGTTTGTAACATCAACAAGGAATCATCACATACGGGTGCTACTGTTCGGAAAAATCACGCTCAGTGTTGGCGTTACTTTATCTCAAAAGCACAAAAATCTGCACATTTCAAAGAATACAAAGTCTCCGTCTGGAATGGTTTCTAATACAATGTACTTTGACACAAGCTTTTGAGTTACCGGTTAACTTAGTTTTGCGACTTACTTAGTTTTACGGAAACCAGTGAATCGAACACGGCACCATCACAATAAAAGTGACCCGAAAAGTGTTTTAGGCATTTCGACGCAACATAATGTAAGCCGCAAAGACACGGTAGGGAAACAATCTGAAACTAGTCAGAATACCAAAAACGTTGTTCAAATGTGAGATATCCTCCAGAAAATTCCAACAAACTTGCAAAGTCAGTTAGCTGTGCTGGTGGCAACTGAAATATTGCTGCGCCATAACACTGTGAAAAAAGACCAGTTTATAAAGTTTCTATTGTTTGTGAATTAACTTGATAATACTCTGTTCTGCTGGTGGTTTCTGAATGAAGTAGTGTCGGTAGATGTGGATTCTTAGTTCCTCGTTACATAAGATGAGGCTTCTTTCAACCTGTGTGATTGACTGAACCCACAGCCCGCGAGCAGTCAACAATTAGAAAATCAGTATGTCGATTAATTTTAAGACAGGTATTTAGTGCTCAGCTTCCGAGCCAGACTGTTTTCACCGGCCTGCATTTCGATACTAATCGTTACGCGTCACACTATGGCTGTGTACATAAGGTAATGGTAATGCTCTTGTGGGCTGGTTCGTTCCAGCTTCCATACAGGGATTTAAATATGTTGCTTTAAAGTTGTAGACGTGTGCTGTCTGCTCTCCGTCTATATTATTTCTGTTACGGAGACGTTTGATATTTCGCGTAAAGGTCATTTCAATTAATTTTGCGTGGGAGGGCAGTTTGGTAGATTCAGCATTGTGTGAACTCACAGCTTAATAACGCGTCTCCAGTGCTCTGTGCGTTAAGCACTGTGAACTCTATACCTTGTTAAACATGTTTACTTAATAATGTTGTTCTCTGGAAAATTTTCAGAATATTAGTGCTGTTTTCAAAAGATTATTCTTTTTCTTTAAATAGTGGTCTTTGTCTATTTTTTTGTGTAGTGCTTGTATGAATTTTGTAACAGTGGAATTCTGTACCGAACAAAGCCCAAAATCCAAAGAGAATTATTGTCATTAAACTTTTTTCGATTTTAAATCAAGTGATTGAAATTGCATACACTTCCAATAACGGCTGCTACTGATCACTACTTTCGTTCTTTGCTTGTTTTAATGGTAATTGGGGATAAAATGAATTTCTCCCGCTTGCTCCATGACGCGAATGTGCATAAATTACGTGATTCTTTGTGGAGATTCCGTTTGTAATCCAGGTCTCTCTCTGATTAGAGTCTGAATCCAACATACACTCCTTATACAGCTTAATTATAATTATAATAACAGTCTGAGAGAACTCCAAGAAATAATCTTTTGTAATTGTGTGTTCATATAGGCAGTTTTCATTTGTTACTATATATATGCTGTGAAGCACTACTGGTACGTGCCGATGTATCTGATCTGTTTCTCTAAATATATCTCCACCGCTCGTTTTAAAAAGAATCTGTGTTTCGTAACTGATTTGCTATCACCTAGTCCCCTTCCATCCTTTCACGTGTGCTCACTTAAGTACCAGAAATATGCAGACCACATGACAGTTAATTTAAAAGTTAGAGAGATGAATGTAATAGAAAGTTGGGGACGTGACATATACTGAGGTGACAGAAGTCGTTGGATACTTCCTAATATCGTGTCAGACCTCCTCTTGCCTCAGTTTAGCAACTCGACGTGTTATGGACAAGTGGTTGGATGTCCTCTGCAGAAATATTGAGTCGTGCCAGCCTTATAGCCGATCATAAGTGCGAAAACGTTGCAGCGGCAGAAGTTTGTGCACGTACTGATCTTTGGATTGTGTCCCATAAATGTTAGATCGGATTCTTGTTGGTCGATCAGCGTTGCCAAATCACTGGCTCAAATTTTCCAGAATGTTCTTCAAACCAATCGTGAACAGTTGTGGCCCGGTGACACGACACATTGCCATCGGTAACTTGAAGCCCATGAATGGCCAAAAATAATCTCCAAGTAGCTGAACATAACCATTTCCGGTCAATGACCGTTTCAGTTGGAACAGAAGACCCAGTCCATTCCATGTAAAGCAGTCCACACCATTATGGAGCTCCAAGCGGCTTGCAGAGTGCCTTGTTGATAACTTAAGCTCATAGCTTTGAGGGGTCTGTGCCACATTCGAGCTCTATCGTCCTTTCATACCAGCTGAAATCGGGACTCGTCTAACCAAGCCACAGTTTACCAGTGATCTAGGACCACGAGCGCAAGAGAGGCGCTGCGGGCGATGTCGTGCTGTTGGCAAAGGCACTCGCGTCATTCGTCTGCTGCCATAGCTCATTGACGCCAGATTTCACCGCACTGTGCTAGCGGATACGTTCGTCGTACGTCTCACTTTGATTCTTGTGGCTGTTTCAAGCAGTGCTGCTTGTCTGATAGCAGTGAGAACTCTGTACAAACGCTCTCTGTTGTTAAGTGAAGGCCGGCGGCCATTGTGTTGTTCGTGGTGAGAGGTAAAGCCTTAAATGTGGTATTCTGCCGGCCGGAGTGGCTGAGCGGTTCTAGGCACCTTCAGTCTGGAACCGCGCGACCGCTACGGTCGCAGGTTCGAATCCTGCCTCGGGCATGGATGTATGTGATGTCCTTGGGTTAGTTGGGTTTAAGTATTTCTGAGTTCTAGTGGACTGATGACCTCAGATGTTACGTCCCATAGTGCTCAGAGCCATTTTGTGGTATTGTCGATACATTCCTGACACTGCGGAGCTCGATAATTGAATTCTGTAACTGTTTTGGAAATAGAATGTCCCATCCGTCTATCTCCAACTACGATTCCACATTAGAAGTCTTTTAATTCGCATCGTGTGGCCATAATCACGTCGGAAACCTTTTCCGTCTAATCATCTGAGCACAAATAATAGTTTCGCCAATGCACTGCCATTTTATACTTTGCGTACGTGATACTACCGCCATCTATATTTGTGCATATCGCTGTTCCACCTTATATGTTGGGCCGTGTCTATTGCGTTATCAGTATATGTGCCAAAAATGGTATGCAGCGAACTTAACGTAACCCGAACTGCACGTATTCGCTTGTATTTCAATGGATATTAGATCCTCTTTTCAATACGCAGAGGGACTGTAAAGAAAGGAAACAAAATTAACACACCCCTTTTACATGAACCAAGCAACACTCAATACTCAGCTCCATCCATGTGCTTGATCAACACGATGGAAAAAGGAATGGACATTCATTAAAACTTTGAGACGAAAGAACCTGAAGTTCTGAAGTGATGTCTGCAATGTGTACGATTCAGTTCTGAAATGGCGTTCGTGAGAAAGGAAAGCTGTACAGCTGATTCAAGAACTTGTAGGTTATAATAAACAACATCGAACGGACTGAGGCAGGTGTTTCATTTTACTGCATAAGTAAACGCACGAAGTCCCACAAACCTTCAATGACAAGGATGCACAAATAAAAAGTAAAGAAGAGTTCTTCCTGGAAACGTTCCTAGCAGTTAGTCGGAGGATATCCTTCCTGACCTCTCTAAGCTCGTGAGCTCTACGTGGTACACAGCGACAGATCTTTACTGAAAACGACAGCAGCCGGGCAGAACGACCATAATGAAGACGCGATTCAAAGATACCCTGGCCCGGCCAGAAGCACCTGGCAGCCAATCCGATCGCTATGTATTGGAATTCGGCGGGTGCGCACAGCGCACTAAACAGTGCAAGTCACGAGTTTGTAATACCTTATTTCATCAGCTAGCGGGCTTTCAGCAGACGAATCAATGAGAGCGAGCGCAAGGGCAAACCTTGCGAACAGTTCGGTTGGAGCTTCAAAGAAGAGCGCTTGGAAGCATTTGCATTCTGTTGGCGTCTTGGAGGAGTCAAAATGCCTTACGAGTCGCTGCTACTTCGTAGCTTTGCCACTGCCTGCAGTTGCTCACCGCGTCACGGGTCTTCCCACTCGAGACGCGTGGGCGAAATCCCAGGCGGGCTTTCCTGTCCTGGTGGCCGCTATTGAATCTCTCAGCTTCCCCTAGTCGTTTGAGAGTCAGTAAGACCTTTCTTTCCTTAAAAGTTTGTCCTGCTGTGGATCAAAGCTCGTGATAACTGTGACAAGACGCCATAGAAACTCTCGCTCTTAAACATCCGGTAAATAATAGTTTTTCCTCAGTGCGTCACTCGATTGTAATGATTTTGTCGTGTTGTACGCCTGCTTGTCTGAGTGGTAACGTGCTTGCCTCCCATGCAGCGGGCCCGGGTTCGATTTCTAAACGGGTTGCAGATTTTCTCTACTCGTTAAGTGGGTGTTGTGTTGTCCTCTCCATCCTCATCAGCGGCACGCGAGTAGCCCAAAGCGGCTGAAATAAGGCTCGCACTCGGCGGCCGAACTTCCCCTGATGGGGCCTCCCGGCTAGCAATGCCACACGCTCATTTCATTCATTTTCTCGTGATAATATACGCCGGACCAAGATTAGAACCCGGAATCTTTCGCCTTAAGCGGCCAAATATTTGGTTAGATCAGTCGGCAGAACATCTGCCCTCGTAACGTAAAAGGGTGCACCCATCTGCGGGTGGTCGCTCATGTCGGCACCAATGATGTGTGTCGCTATGGATCGGAGGAAATCCTCTCTGGCTTCCGGCGGCTATCTGATTTGGTGAAGACTGCCAGTCTCGCTAGCGGGATGAAAGCAGAGCTCACCATCTGCAGCATCGTCGACAGGACTGACTGCGGAGCCGAGTGGAGGGTCTTAAGGAGAGGCTGAGACGGTTCTGCGACCGTGGGGTCTGCCACAGGGTGGTGGGGTTTCGGGTTCCGCTGGAAAGGTCAGGAGTCCACTACACGCAGCAAGCGGCTACACGGGTAGCTGGGGTTGTGTGGCGTTGACTGGGCGGTTTTTTTTAGGTTAGATGGCCTCCGGCAAGTACAGAAAGGGCAACAGCCTCAAAGGGTGCGGGGCAAAGTCAGGACATGCGGGGACCAAGCAGTAATCGGTATTATAATTGTAAACTGTCGAAGCTGCATTGGTAAAGTATCGGAACTTCAAGCGCTAAAGAAAGCATCGAAGCTGAAATCGTTATAGGTACAGAAAGCTGGCTGAAGTCAGAGATAAATTCAGCCGAAATTTTTACAAAGGCACAGACGGTGTATAGAAAGGATAGATTGCATGCAACCGGTGGTGGCGTGTTTGTCGCTATTAGTAGTAGTTTATCCTCTAGTGAAGTAGAAGTGGATAGTTCCTGTGAAATATGATGGGTGGAGGTTGATAATTGGCTCCTTTTACCGACCTCCCGACTCAGCAGTATCAGTGGCAGAACAACTGAGAGGAAATTTGGAATACATTTCACATAAATTTTCTCAGCATATTATAGTCTTAGGTGGAGATTTCAATTTACCAGATATAGACTGGGACACTCAGATGTTTAGGATGGGTGGTAGGGACAGAGCATCGAGTAACATTATACTGAGAGCACTATCCGAAAATTACCTCGAGCAATTAAACAGAGAACCGACTGGTGGAGATAACATCTTGGACCTACTGATAACAAACAGACCCGAACTTTTCGACTCTGTAAGTGCAGAACAGGGAATCAGTGATCATAAGGCCGTTGCAGCATCCCTGAATAAGGAAGTTAATAGGAATATAAAAAAAGGGAGGAAGGTTTATCTGTTTAGCAAGAGTAATAGAAGGCAGATTTCAGACTACCTAACAGATCAAAACGAACATTTCTGTTAAGACACTGACAATGTTGAGTGTTTATGGAAAAAGTTTGAGGCAATTGTAAAATGCGTTTTAGACAGGTGCGTGCCGAGTAAAACTGTGAGGGACGGGAAAAACCCACCGTGGTTCAACAACAAAGTTTGAAAACTACTGTGAAAGCAAAGAGAGCTTCACTCCAAGTTTAAACGCAGCCAAAACCTCTCAGACAAACAGAACCTAAACGATGTCAAAGTTAGCGTAAGGTGGGCTATGCGTGAAGCGTTCAGTGAATTCGAAAACCGGCCGCTGTGGCCGTGCGGTTCTGGCCCTGCAGTCCGGAACCGCCGGACTGCTACGGTCGCAGATTCGAATCCTGCCTCGGGCATGGGTGTGTGTGATGTCCTTAGGTTAGTTAGGTTTAAGTAGTTCTAAGTTCTAGGGGACTTATGCCCTAAGATGTTGAGTCCCATAGTGCTCAGAGCCATTTGAACCAATTCGAAAGTAAAATTCTATGTACCGACTTGACAGAAAATCCTAGGAAGTTCTGGTCTTACGTTAAATCACTAAGTGGATCGAAACAGCACATCCAGACACTGCGGGATGATGACGGCATTGAAACAGAGGATGACACGCGTAAAGCTGAAATACTAAACACCTTTTTCCAAAGCTGTTTCACAGAGGAAGATCGCACTGCAGTTCCTTCTCTAAATCCTCGCACAAACGAAAAAAATGGCTGACATCGAAATAAGTGTCCAAGGAACAGAAAAGCAACTGGAATCACTCAACAGATTAAAGTCCACTGGACCTGACGGGATACCAATTCAAATCTACACAGAGTACGCGAAAGAACTTGCCCCCCTTCTAACAGCCGTGTACCGCAAGTCTCTAGAGGAACGGAAGGTTCCAAATGATTGGAAAAGAGCACAGGTAGTCCCAGTCTTCAAGAAGGGTCGTCGAGCAGATGAGCAAACCTATAGACCTATATCTCTTACGTCGATCTGTTGTAGAATTTTAGAACATGTTTTTTGCTCGCGTATAATCTCATTTCTGGAAACCCAGAATCTACTCTGTATGAATCAACATGAATTCCGGAAACAGCGATCGTGTGAGACCCAACTCGCTTTATTTGTTCGTGAGACCCAGAAATTATTAGATACAGGCTCCCAGGTAGATGCTATTTTCCTTGACTTCCTGAAGGCGTTCGATACAGTTCCGCACTGTTGCCTGATAAAGTAAGAGCCTACTGAAAATCAGACCAGCTGTGTGGCTGGATTGAAGAGTTTTTAGCAAACACAACACAGCATGTTGTTATCAATGGAGAGACGTCTACAGACGTTAAAGTAACCTCTGGCGTGCCACAGGGGAGTGTTATGGGACCATTGCTTTTCACAATGTATATAAATGACCTAGTAGATAGTGTTGGAAGTTCCATGCGGCTTTTTACGGATGATGTTGTAGTATACAGAAAAGTTGCAGCATTAGAAAATTGTAGCGAAATGCAGGAAAATCTGCAGCGGACAGGCACTTGGTGCAGGGAGTGGCAACTGACCCTTAACGTAGACAAATGTAATGTATTGCAAATACATAGAAAGAAGGATCCTTTATTGTATGAGTATATGATAGCGGAACAAACACCGGTAGCAGTTACTTCTGTAAAACATCTGGGAGTATGCGTGCGGAACGATTTGAAGTGGAATGATCATATAAAATTAATTGTTGGTAAGGCGGGTACCAGGTTGAGATTCATTGGGAGAGTCTCTTAGAAAATGCAGTCCCTCAACAAAGGAGGTGGCTTACAAAACATTCGTTCGACCTATACTTGAGTATTGCTCATCGGTGTGGGATCCGTACCAGATCGGGTTGACGGAGGAGATAGAGAAGATCCAAAGAAAAGCGGCGCGTTTCGTCACAGGGTTATTTGGTAACCGTGATAGCGTTACGGAGATGTTTAGCATACTCAAGTGGCAGAGTCTGCAAGAGAGGCGCCGTGCATAGTGGTGTAGCTTGCTCGCCAGGTTTCGAGAGGGTGCGTTTCTGGAAGAGGGTACGTTTCTGGATGAGGTATCGAAAATATTGCTTCCCCCTACTTATATCTCCTGAGTAGATCACGAATGTAAAATTAGAGAGATTCGAGCGCGCACGGAGGCTTTCAGACAGTCGTTCTTCCCGCGAACCATACGCAACTGGAACAGAAAAGGGAGGTAATGACAGTGGCACGTAAAGTGCCCTCTGCCACACATCGTTGGGGGGCTTGCGGAGTGTAAATGTAGATGTAGATGCAGATGTATTTGAGAACCAGTCAGGTGCAAAGTTTTCATTTGCAATTTTCTAATACTCAGAGTTACAAATGCTAATGCTTCACTGCCTTATAAAGTGCATTCAATTATACGATGCTCTTATCATCTATCTGTCAGGATTGTTTGCACATCTTAGAATGTTTTAATTGGCCTGAAGTAACCAATGAATTCCAGAATGAGATTTTCCTCTCTGCAGCGGAATGTCCGCTGATATGAAACTTCCTGGCAGATTAAAACTGTGTGCCGGACCGAGACTCGAACTCGGGACCTTTGCCTTTCGCGTTCAAGTGTTCTACCTTCGGATATTTTTGGCCATAACAGCACAGTATACAATGAATTGAGATCTACAAATGAGGAAATGAGAGACTCCTTCAATACTAGTGTAAAGAGATATGCATAAAATGGCAAACGGGATGATAATGGTACTGTTTGTGCATGAAACTAGGCACATGAGTCAACGATAACGATTGCTGAGGGATTGTGAAAACTATGCACTGTCGTAATGCAGTTTAGAGCGTAATGCCAGAGAAATGCCATTTTATCCTGCTGTGCAGGTTATAAACTTTGCAGAGATTAGAGCAGGTCAGCTGCAGACCGCAGTCTGCAGAGATATGAGAGAGATTTGTTGTAAGTAGAGTGCTCCCTCACCGGCTGTAGTGGTAGCATTGGTAGGGAAAGAGACAAATGAATGTGTGAGAGTGAAACTGACAGCCGATGATTTCTCTTTTTGTTTGTTTGTTTGTTTTGCTCATAATTAGAACCACACAACCTTCAATTTTAGTCCATTGTGTGTTAGCTGGTCGCGTACCTCCTGCACTGTTATGTAACCAAAGCAATCGCTTTTGATGCTAGTACAGCTTACATTCAGAAACTTACATGCAGAACACAAAAAATCTGTTTCATTATTGTTATTATTTAGTAATTAATACAATGTTCTTCTCATGATCAAGGGCAAGAGCTTCCTGATGCTACTGATAAGTGTGAAAGTTGTTTTGCAATAATAGGAACATTTTTATGTAACCTCGACAAAGTATTGAAGCGAAGTTTGACATGTTCTTATGTTGTGTGAGTGCTTTTCGTTTTTATTTTTTTATTTTATCTTTTATCAATAGTAGACCCTCCATAACAATACAAATAGCTGGCGTTAACTGCACTGCGTCGCTTAACAATACTGTACTTTCCCGGTAAACTATGTGATCAAGTAACGAAAGAGTTCATCTGTGTATTATGCATAAGGCTGTGTGCGCTCCGACCACTATATGTTGATCCAAAAATGCATGGACGAATGTGTTCACAGATGACTCCCACTTCACACTTCATAGTGACCGTTTTAGCCTTTTTGTCTGGAGGAAAAAGGCTACATAGTACTACCTTTGTGGATGAGCGTCATTGATACGTACCGATATGAGGTACTGCATCCACATGCGAACCTTCACTCAGCTCGAGTTGGGTCAGACTTGTATGAACAATAATACCCGTCTTCATCGGGATGGATTTCTTCCAGGGTAAGCCACTGATCGCAGAGACGTACAATCAAGGCATCTGGACTAGATTCCTACAGAACAGGGTTACGAAGCGAGTGAAACGCAAACTGCAATATCCATTAAGAGATTTTCCAGACCTTCGCAGGCCTCTCTCGTAGGATTGGTGCCGACTGCGAATAAAGCTCTCGTTCCGCCTCACAGGCGAGATAGTACGTCACTCTCAAGGATGCATGGAAGCTGGTAAGCATATTTTCTATTAAATGTTTTATTGTTGAAAACACATCCATATTTTTTATCTCCTTTTTTAATGTGTATCCTCCAATTCGAAAGCTTTTTATTTAATTGTTGGGGACGCGGTATGTGTTAAAATGCTTTATTTATAGTTTTCTACTGCGTTATCTGCATTCTGTTGAGAAAATATTTTCTTTAATTCTTGATAATGCGTAACAGTAGCCCATTAGTGTATATCTCCGTCATAAGCTGACTACACGTACATAGAACGAGATCCTGGATAGAAACAAGTAATCATTTACCCTTTTGTGTAATAGCAATCATTTGTACGAAAACGAACACTATTACTGTTAGAGCAGGTTCCGTTGGCTATTCATAATTCGAGATTTTTGACTAATGTGAACATAACGCTAGTGGGAGACGTACAGAACTAAAGCCCTCAACTTCAAATGAGTTCTGCACTAAGCAGTTGCAGACACTCTGAAACTCGTCGCACGCCAAATAATACCCAGGACTACAAAGAGATGTAGCCCAGCGTTTTTATAACTGAAAACTAGCGTCTAACGTGCTTTAGACATTCCAGTTGTTTCAGGGATATTTACGACATTCCACGAGATCTCCAAGTTAAACCTGATCAGGCGATTTAAAATAAATCCACCTTCTGAAGAGACGTAATTCTCTACTGCAATGAACGGAATGGGCTTTAAAAAATATAGATTTTAAAGATTTCAGACGGCTTATTCCATCGAAGCCAAGTTGAGTTCGCCAGCCATTCGATGAGTAATCTTAGGAGAAGCAAATCTTACGGATGAGAGCCGCAGTGAAATGTCTCCCTTAAACACTCAGTCACGAAAATGGCCGCTAGGAAGCGTTTCTAAGAGGGTAGCAATCAGATCAAGCCGATTTGTCACGATAACTGCGATCAGGAGGAAAGGGAACCGCTCTGAGATTGACCGTTGTGTAACCAACTTGAAAACTTGTTAAAGAACGGAAGTAACGTGCGAGTTTAGATTACCAGCATTGTAAAATAGGGAAGCTTAAAACGGAAGACAGCAATTGGTAACTATGTGGTGAAGCCATAGTGTGGCGTACGGTCCATGCCAATGAGTTAACATACCGAGATGTGTTTGTTTATTCTTGCAACCAGTCGCGATCCAGTGGCTCAGTGGAAGCTATATGGAATAACCTACCGAAGTGGCGTCGTGCAGTCCTACTGTCACATCCTTTCCAATTCTCAGATACGCACTTTCTTACTCTACAATCACTATGACCGTAGAAGCTTCGGACACTTTGTTGCACTGGAAGTGTTTTTACCGAAACTCGCTGTATGACTATACTAGTACAGGTGGAACGACTACAGACGAGAAACGAGTTACAGTTAAATTCAACGTAATTTAGATATATATTAAATGTATTCCCATTCACCATTAGCTGTAGAATGGTTGGCTGAGTTGGCACAGGGGACCAAATATCGAGGTCATCGGTCCCGAAGGATTAGCGAAGGATGGGGAAGGAAATCGCCATGTCTTTTCAAAGGAACCATCCTGAAATTTGCATGAAGCGATTCATGGAACTCGAGGAAAACCTAAATCAGGATGACTAGACGCGGGGTTGTTGTGAAAACATACTTGACCTCTTAGCAAAAAATAATCCTGTCTTAATAATAAGCATCAAAACGGATACAAGGATTAGTGAACACAGGGTTGCCGTAGTGAGATTGAATATTGTAACCCCCAAATCCTCCAAAAATAAACGAAAAATATACCTATAAAAAAAGCAAATAAAAATTCACTCGACGCCATCCCGAGAGACAATGTCCACTACTTCTAAATTAATAATGTATGTATAGACCAGATGTGATTTCAACTCAAAGAAATGGTATCGATAGGAATTGAGAGATTTACACCAAGTAAATAAACAAAAGAGGAGATGATCCTCCTCGGTACACAAAACGGGTCAAAACACTGTTGGAGGAACAACGAAACAAACATGAGAAATTTAAACAGACGCATAATCCCCAAGATGGCCGATACTTTACAGAAGCTCGAAATTTATCGCGTACTTCAATGTGAGATGCTTATAATAGTTGCCACAACGTAACTTTGTCTCGAAACCTGGCGGAAAATCCTAAGAGATTCTGGTCGTATGTGAAGCATGTTAGCGGCAAGAAACAATCAATGCCTTTTTTGCGCGATAGCAGCGGAGATACTATCTCAGATAGTGCTGCCAAAGCAGTTACTAAACACAGCCTTCCGAAATGCAGAATTTGAATCACGTACAGCTGCCAACAGGAGGAACGTAGAAGTAAATATCCTCGCAGTAGTGAAGCAACTTAATAAAAGCAAGCCTTCTGGCCAGACAGTATTCCGATTACGTTCCTTTCAGAGTATGCTGATGCATTAGCTCCATAATTAACAATCACATACAACGGTTCGCTCGAGGAAATATCGGTACCCAAAGTCTGGAAAGTTGCACAGGTCACACCAATATTCAATAAAGGTAGTAGGAGTAATCCACTAAATTACAGGCCCATATCGTTAACGTCGATATGCAGCAGGATTTTGGAACATATATTGTTTTCGAACATTATGAAATACCTCAAAGGAAACGGTCTATTAACACAGTCACCATGGATTTAGAAAACTTGGATTCTTGGGCAACACAAGAAGCTCTTTATTCGCATGGAGTTTTGAGTGCTATTGGCAAGGGATTTCAGATTGATTCCATATTTCTGGATTTCCGGAAGACTTTTGACACTGTAGTCACAGTTTGCAGTAACTGACGGACAGTAACCGAGTAAAACAGAAGTGATTTCTAGCGTCCCCCTTTGGTGTTGCTTGTCTATATAAACTATTTGTGAGACAATTTGAGCAGCCGTCTTAGGTTGTTTGCAGATGACGCTGTCGTTTACCGAGTAATAAAGACATCAGTAGATCAAAACAAATTGCAAAATGTTTTAGAAAAGACATCTGAATGGTGCGAAAATTGGCAGTTGACCCTAAATAAGGAAAAGTATGAGGTCATTCACATGAGTGGTAAGAGGAATCCGTTAAACCGCGGTTACACGATACATTAGTCAAATCTACAGGCCGTAAATTCAGCTAAATACGTAGGAATTACAATTACGAACAACTTAAACGGCAAGGAACACATAGAAAATGCTGTGGGGAACGCTAATCAAAGACTGGGTTCTACTGGCAGCACAATTAGAAAATGTAACAGATCTACTAAGAAGACTACCTACACTACGCTTATCCATCCTCTTTTTAGAATACTGCAACGTGGCGTGAGATACTTACCAGATAGGACTGACGGAGTACATCGAAAAAATTCAAAGAACGGCAGCACGTTTTGTATTATCGCGAAATGTGGGAGAGAGTGTTACTGAAATGATACAGGATTTGGGGTGGACACCATTAAAACAAAGGCATTTTTCGTTATGACGAAATCATCTCACGTAAGTCCAATCACCAACTTTATACACCGAATGCGAAAATATCTTGTTGACATCGACCTACATAGGGAGAAACGATCACAACAATAAAATAAGGAAATCAAAGATCGTACGGAAAAAAATAGCTGTTCCTTCTTTCTACGCTAGACGAGATTGGAATAACAGAAAATTGTGAAGGTGGTTCGATGAACCCTCCGCCAGGCGCCTATATGTGATTTGCAGAGTATCCATGTAGATGTAGATGAAACATCGTCCTCCCGAATGCGAGTCCAGTGAGTTACCACTGCGACACCTTGCTCGGTGCTGCAGAATGGAATGAGGACAACGAAAATTTGTGCCGAAATTCCCGCTTATCGCGAGTGGTCGCCTTACCATTTGTCTATCTGCACCCGACTCACGGCCAGACTCAAACTTCCATGTGTGCCAACCACGTTTCTACAACCTTTACTCGTACATCCATCAAGTATATTTCCTTACATTGCACTTTAAAGTCGCTTGCCCTGTGCCAGCCGATAAATTCGATATTGGAGTGCATGTGTTATTCTGAATTACGATGCAATGTACCGTCGGACATGTATATCTCCACAAGGCATCCTAGAATTGCTTGATGGGGTTTAAGTTGGGGGAATGGGTGGACTAGTCCTTTCGCCAAATATCCTCTCGTTTCAAGAGGTCCTCCACCTGCGCTATTCGATGTAGTCAAGCACTATCATGCATAAAAATGAAGTTATGTCCTCATCCACACTTCAAAAGATATGGGCAGGAGTTCAGTGTAACGCTGACCTGTAAGTCTACCGTCTTAAATGGTTTGGATGTCAGTACGTCCACGCAACATTATGCATCCACCTGGACAACCAAAACTATGCATCATAATTCGGGATAACGCAGGCACTGCAATACTCTGATTTAGATACATTCTTTAAACCAGGAGTGAAATTTTCATTGTGGGAGCCACTAGCTCACAATGCCGGACTTTCAGTGAAAATAGCCGTCCTACACATAGGAAAGGATTTAACCTGATAAAGTATTGGAAAGCTAAAGAAGTTCACTTATTCGAGTCCATAGAATCTTATAACGGAACGAACAGATGGTAGTAGGCACAGTTTCTATCATGCTTGTGTAGGAAAGAAAGAAAATGATTCGAATTAAAAATGCACTTGGAGAAGGCGGGGAAGGAGGGGGGAGGAGGGGCAAGGAGCTATACACAGTAACAGAACAGGAGCTGTTATTAGCCTTCAGAATTGTGGACATTCGTTACAAGAAGCAGCGTAGACCGTAGCCCTTACCAGCTCAGCGAAAGCACATAAGTTCATGACTGCTTGTAGCATGTATGGCCTTACCGACGGCGTCTGTACTACATTCTTGTGGCATGGTTGAATTAATAATAAGGAAGGTGTCTATAAGTCTGATTCCAAGGTGATGGAAGTTAGGTCATCCTATTATCTTACGTGGCGGTATGACAGTTGAGGTAAAAGATCAGGAGTAAGCCCAATCCTATTCATTTAGTCAAACTTACGTGTTCAAAATGGTTCAAATGACTCTGAGCACTATGGGACTTAACATCTGTGGTCATCAGTCCCGTAGAACTTAGAACTACTTAAACCTAACTAACCTAAGGACATCACACACATCCATGCCCGAGGCAGGATTCGAACCTGCGACCGTAGCAGTCACGCGGTTACGGACTGAGCGCCTTAACCGCGAGACCACCGCGGCCGGCTCAACTTACGTGTTAATCAGGCATAGTGTAGAAGTGAAGCACCAATACCCATTAATTTATGACATGCCTCTCTATCTCGAAACCACCGGTTGCAGTGGCCTAAGCGTAATTACACTAGTAAGAGTTGTCGCCTCATGCCTCCGTCAAATACAACCGATCTCCGTCTGAAAAAAATTCTTTTCTCAAACACAAACATTTAAATTAAAAAGCTGCAATCGCAGTGTAAAGTGAGACAATGCGTTCTAATCATCTGAAGCACTTTTAACTGTGTTAATACACTACTGGCCATTAAAATTGCTACACCAAGAATAAATGCAGATGATAAACGGGTATTCACTGGACAACTATATTATACCAGTGAAACGTCCCCTTTGAAGAATTATACACGACTGGTCTATATGAAACGCCCCTTTGAACAATTTATACAAGACTGTGCTTAAACTGACACACAATATTTTTAGCGCAACGCAATCTGACTTTCAAAAATTCCTACGAAAGAATGGCCCTGATTAACAATAACCTATACGTTTCACAAATCACTTACCTCACAAAAATCTTCGTTACTCAAGCTACTGCAATACAGCGAGCGCCACTACTGCCAGCTAAATAAAAGATTCAAACTACTGAAGGCACTAACTACTGATAGGCATAGTTAGCAAATGAAAGATTTTAATAGAGAACAAACAATGTATTTACCTCACTAGTCATAATATATATATAGCAGTTCATGACACCAATTCTTACAAATTTCAAAACTCCGCCATCTCTCTCCCCACGTCCACCACTGCTGGCGGCTCACCTCCAACTGCGCAACGCTACGCGCTGTTAGCATCCAGCTGCCGCTGGTCAACACTACAATGGCAGACAACAATGCAAACTAAACACAGACTGCGCACGGCACAGCCAGTGATTTCTATACAGAGCGCTACGTGGCGGCGGCGTTACCAATAAAAAAACCTAAACAGCTTACTTACACCAGAAATGACATGTGATTACATTTTCACGCAATTTGGGTCGTAATAACGGCCTTGATACGCCTGGGCATTGAGTCAAACAGAGCTTGGATGCCGTGTACAGGTAGAGCTGAACATGTAGCTTCAACACGATACCACAGTTCATCAAGAGTAGTGACTGGCGTATTGTGACGAACCAGTTGCTCGGCCACCATGGACCAGACGTTTTCAATTGGTGAGAGATCCGGAAAATGTGCTGGCCAGGGCAGCAGTCGAACATTTTCTGTATCCAGAATGGCCTGTACAGGACCTGCAACATGCGGTGGTGCATTATCCTGCTGAAATGTAGGGTTTCACAGGGATCGAATGAAGGGTAAGGCCACGGGCCGTAACACATCTGAAATGTAACGTCCACTGTTCAAAGTCCCGTCAGTGCCAACAAGAGGTGACCGAGACGTGTAACCAGTGGCATCCCATAGCATCACGCCGGGTGATACGACTGTATGGCGATGACGAATACACGCTTCGAATGTGCGTTCACCGCGATGTCGCCAAACACGGATGCGACCATCATGATGCTGTAAACAGAACCTGTATTCATCCGAAAAAATGACGTTTTGCCATTTGTGCACCCAGGATCGTCGTTGAGTACACCATCCCAGGCGCTCCTGTCTGTGATGCAGGGTAACAGCAGCCATGGTCTCCGAGCTGATAGTCCATGCTGCTGTAAACGTCGTCGAACTATTTGTGCAGATGGTTGTTATCTTGCAAACGTCCCCATCTGTTGACTCAGGGATTGAGACGTGGCTGCATGATCCGTTACAGCATGCGGATAAGATGCCTGCTATCTCGACTGCTCGTGATACGAGGGCGTTGGGATCCAGCACGGCGTTCCGTATTACCCTCCTGAACCCACCGATTCCATATTCTGCTAACAGTCATTGGATCTCGACAAACGCGAGCAGCAATGTCGCGATACGGTAAACCGCAATCGCGACAGGCTACAATCCGACCTTTATCAAAGTCGGAAACGTGATGGTACGCGTTTCTCTTCCTTACACGAGGCATCACAATAACGTTTCACCAGGCAACGTCGGTCAACTGGTGTTTGTATATGAGAAATTGGTTCGAAACTTTCCTCATGTCAGCACGTTGTACTGTGTCGCCACCGGCGCCAGCCTTGTGTGAATGCTCTGAAAAGCTAATCATTTGCATATCACAGCATGTTTTTCCTGTCGGTTAAATTTCGCGTCTGTAGCACGTCATCTTAGTGGTGTAGCAATTTTAATGGCCAGTAGTGTAATAACGTGGTTGGAAACACTTCAAATGATTAGAATGGACTTTTGTAATTTGAAAGTCTGTGTTTGAGAAAAAGGAATAATTGAAACAAAATAATAACCTAGATGGAAACACCTCAAATGATTAGAACGCATGTCTGTAGTTAGAAAGTCCATGTTTCAGAAAAGAAAAGGTGTAATATCAGCATCTGTAGAAGGAAGGCTGACTTTGCACTTCTCCTCCGAGAATAAAACCATTTCGAGTATTTGAATGCACAATTTTGGCAGCTAAAGAGAAATAAGTGTGGCTCATGCAGTCATGTAAACAGTGAGCAGCTTTTAGTGAGTACTTTCCCTACGTTCTACTAAAAATTTCACTCATTTAACTTTGAGTGGTCTCTTGAACTGTTCACAAAATTCTCATCGGACTCAGGAACTTTATTAAAGAGACAATTTACTCAGACAATATATTCATCAAAAGGAGCGCCGTTTGCCTCCATCGAGAAATAGAGCGTACCATAAACGATGCGACAAGATCGATGGCGCAGTTTGTGAGAAATTAAACCTACGAGTTGTACAATAAAGCCACTAACATTCGCACCTAATGCGAATAGTGAGCAGCTTTGTAATCTGTACCTGTAAGGCCGTATTGACTGCATGAAAATTTTATGTGTATACCATGTAACGCAAATTTTGCAGAAACTGGAAGACCATGAGATCCACTGGTGATTCCATGAAACTCTTTGGACTACACTACATCCGTCATATCATTCCCCATCGATCACACAAGGATTTAGGGAAGCGTGCCCAAACGCTTGCCTAAATCTTTGTTTGATCGATGGGGAATGATATGACGGATGTAGTGTAGTCCAAAGAGTTTCATGGAGCCAGCAGACATGTCAGTCACGTTAACGAAACTTATGAGGAGTTTCCTCATGCCACTGCTCGCAGCACTTGTTTGAAAAGTAAAAGCCATTTTTCTCTGAATTATTGATGTTGATATCTCAATAGGGAATCTGACATATCATGTGTGTTTCTTCTGAATGGAGCTGGTCTCCAATTCTGTGATGCGTCGAAGAATTAAGATCGTCTGACAGCACGATATTATAAAAGTAGTTTAATGCGCCATGTGCCATACTGGTGGAATGGCATCGTAACTAAGACACCAGTATCGGGAGGAGGAAAAACAATATACAGTTCACACCTCCGTCAGTATATCAAAATTAGCCTTTCATTGGTTTCCACAGGCCAGTGTACGTGAAGGCACAGATAAGTCAGATTTTGTTCCTCGTCTTCGTCATTGCAGTGGTGCTAGACTGCAATTTCAACTGCTACCACTATTGTCCTGAAGTACTCTTGTCTGTACTACGGCGCGATGTAGAGAAGCTGTTTCATAACAGCCTCCTGTGACTCGTTTTCTCATGTGTAACAGGAAACATTACGAAAATTCACTGTTCCTTCTGTGTAAATAGTCTTAGGCCAAACAATCCTGTTGGTAGAACATCCGCAACTGAGCATTATAGCAGAGGTTGAAAATAGCGCTTCAGTTGTAAATTACTTTATTTTCACTTGACCTGTTTCGGACTGCGCTCATAGGCAGCACACCGCGCCTGGTATACGGTGCGCTTGCGGACCACAGCACAGCTACGACATCTGAGGATGGGCTTATAGCAGTCAGAAACCGGTCGTGTGAAAATAAAGTAATTTACAACTGAAGCGGTATTTTCAACCTCTGCTATAGGATTATCAGACACATATATTCTACTTTAAATGCTTCTAAATCGCTCAAATGTGTCTACTATTGTCAACGCACAACACAAAATTGTTCATAGGAGAGCCGAGAACGCAATACGTCAATAATGTACCACATATCCAACTGATGAGGATTTCATAAGAGTCTTGTGACAGAAGAAACTGGACCAACCCATACTTGTCGGCACTGCCTACAATCAATACCTGCATTGGAACCGCCTATTTTGGTGTCCTGCAAAGCCTATTCTTTTTGTCAGCTACAGCTAGCGCGCTTAAGCATCGTCAGACATCGATCTCTGTGAGTCAGTAAATTTAATCCAACTATGCTACTTTAAGTTTTTATTCCAGGATCTCCTGAGCCATAAAAGCAAGAACTTTAGAGTCCGGACGTTGGTGAGCAAGTTACGAGCTAAGACAGTGTCCGGAATAATTGAAAATTCTGTTCTTTCTTTAATGAGTTCTGCTTAAAAAGTAATACTGCAAGAACTACCCTTCTCTTTAACAGTAACTTCAGTTACTGTCCTACCGTCTATTCAGTTTTAAAGTCCTGCACTGAAAAAAAGAAAAGAAAAAACCCATTACTAACTTCCGGTGTAGTTCATTAGCCAGTCGCTTGGTGTTACTGAACTGTCGCAAAGCACTCGTCCAGAAAATTCACATAAAATTATTTCATGTACAAGAAAAGCAGTAGTATTTCAAAGCGTTTTCCTGGTACTTGTATAGATAGAACTTTACTGACTGTTTCCATGGAAACGGTAAGAATATAGACACATAGAAACGCCAATGGCTGTAGAAATGGCTGTAGCAAGGAATTCTGGCTATCAATCCACTTAAGAGATGACGCTTGAAGAAGAAGGAACTGAGACTTAAGAAGGCGTCTGGAACAGCGTTTCCCAAATCAATAGTTCTCTATGGCCTTAATTCTGCATAACTCAAAACATAGGTCTACATAACGCGTAGTTGACGTGGTTGAGTTAGTTAAAAAATATGATATCAAATATATAATTTAAGTTCAACATTTATTGGTCGAATTTATCAGTAGTAAAATTAATGGGGTGAATGACCTTGTTCTTCACTGCACAACTCCTCAAATCTCGGAATGAAACCCATTCCACGCTTTCATACGATAAATACTATCAATATTAAAGCCATTGTCGAAAACTTACAGTTTTACTCAAATAGGGCGTGGCAAATCTACAAATTAATTAATGTTCATCAAGCTTTAACACTGAGGGACTGATATTCAGTTGTTACCCATATCCAAAAAATCATGGAGTTTCATGCTGTCATATTTTCTCTTCAATAGAAGTCAGTATAAATGTGAAAACTGAATAAATCACGGGATAATGTAGATAGAGACGTACATATTGACACACATGCTTGGAATGACATAGGGTTTTATTAAAACTAAGAAAATACAAACGTTCAAAAAATGTCCGGACATATGGCGCTTTATATGATCAGATTAGCAATAATTAGCATGACAAAGTAACACAAAGAAAAGATGATGTTCTTTACAGGAATGCTCAATATGTCCACCATCATTCTTCAACAATACTGTAGTCGAGGAATAATATTGTGAACAGCACTGTAAAGCGTGTCCGGAGCTATGGTGAGGCATTGGCGACGGATGTGGTCTTCCAGCATCCCTGGAGATGTCGGTCGATCACGATACACTTGCGACCTCAGGTAACCCCAAAGCTAATAATCGCACGGACTGACGTCTGGGGACCTGGGAGGCCAAGTATGATGAAAGTGGCGGCTGAGCACACGATCATCACCAAACGACGCGCGCAAGAGATCTTCCACGCGTGCAGCAATATGGGGTGATTTTTTTGTTTCTAATAAAATCCTATGTCATTCCAAGCATTGTGTAAGTTTTTACCTCTCTATCTACATTATTCCGTGGCTTATTAAGTTTTCAAATTTATGCTGACTTTTTGATCACCCGGTACATGATTTTCGTCGAAAGAAGAAAATTTGGGCGAGGCTTTGTCTCTGAATATGGTATCGAATCCATATAAATTTTTTGACGATTTCTGCTCGAAAATACAGGGTTTTTCATAAGCAGCTCTGTGGTTTCACAAAATGGCTCTGCGAAAACTACAAGAAGCACAGGAATGACACTTATCAGTGGGTAGTGCATCTATCCAAGTTTCAGTTCGTAATACAACAGTCACTTAGTTGCACTAGCGGCCATACATGTCGAAGTATAAGGTGTTGGAGCTGTAAGCGTAAATCTGTAAATCTCTACTAATAACTGAGAACAATGCACTGAACAACATTATATCAGTATTCACTTCATTTGCAGACTACTAATTACAGCTTTACGAGTAGTAAGTCTTCAGGTTGGTTAGTAGTATGGTATTCTGCCTTACGGCAGGTCTTGTCGTGGGTTAAGCGTCTTCCACTTTTTATGAAGATAGTAACTGTTCCAGCCGGCCGAAGTGGCCGAGCGGTTCTAGACGCTTCAGTCTGGAACCGCGCGACCGCTACTGTCGCAGATTCGAATCCTGCCTCGGGCATGGATGTGTGTGAGGTGCTTAGGTTAGTTAGGTTTAAGTAGTTCTAAGTTCTTGGGGACTGATGACCTCCGATGTTAAGGCCCATAGTGCTCAGAGCCATTTGAACCACTTTTAGTAACTGTTTCAGAAAGAACAGATACCATTGGTGACCATGCAGCTTCTCTAGAATAAATGATAATTAACTGAAATCCTCAGCGGCCGACAGGTGTTGTTGATATACTTCCATGGAGGTAGCTGAAAATGTGTGCCCCGATCGGGACTCGGACCCAGGATCTCCTGCTTACATGGCAAACGCTCTATCCATCTGAGCCACCGAGGACACAGATGAATTGTGCGACTGCAGGGACTTATCCCTTGCGTGCTTCCCGTGCGACACACATTCCCAACTGTCCACAATCTACATGCGTAATGTTCCTAATAAATATTTACCCATCCACTCCTTACTCGCGCCAACTAAGGTAACGATTCCTATAAGAGTTGGGGCAACCTGTGCGCAATCACACCGACGAAGGTCTCGTGGCCTTTAACTATATTTGAAGACAGTAACTGTTCCCGAAAAAACAAATACCACTGATGACTCAGATGCTTGCCAGCACGGTAGCTCAGCGTGTTCGGTCAGAGGGTTTAGCTACCCTCTGTAATAAGAAAAAAACTGAGTGAACGGATCAACGAATAACCTGAACGAGTGTCATCGAACGTCCGCCACGGACAAACTCCACGAACAAAATGAGATAAAAAAATAAAAAAAGATGACTCAGACGGATAGAACGTCTGCCATGTAAGCAGGAGATCCCGGGTTTTAATTCCGGTCGGGGCACCAACAACACCTTTCGTTAGCTGTGGGTTACAATTAAGTATCATGTCTTCCCCTTTTTTTCTGTCCGTAGCCAGTCTTTTCATTTCTGAACATTTGGCTCATTTGATATTGTCCAGCATTTGATATCTTCTTTTTCCTCTTCCCCCCGCCATTCCTTCTATTCCTTCCTTCAATAAATAGTCCCTTCTCAAACAATGTCCAATCCAGGTCCGTTTTCTCTTTCTGATGACTTTCAGCATGTTTCTTTCTTCTCCAACTCTTCTCAATAGTTCTTCATTCCTTACTCGGTCTTTCCATTTCACTTCTTCCATTTCCATATCCACATTCTAGTGTCTCCAATCTTCTTTCATCTTCCTTCCTCAATGTCCAGGTCTCTGCATCATATAATGCAACGTTGTAGATGTAACATTTCGCAAGATATTTGTTTAGTGGTTTACAAAGTAATTTCTGTTTCCTCTTGAATTCTTATTTTGCCATTGCAATTTTTTTCCTAATTTCTGTTGAGCAATACATATCATACATTATAACACTTCCCAAGTAAGTAAAGTTATTTACTTACTCTATTTACTCTCCTCCTATTTTCAGATGGCATTTTCTCCCCTTTCCTCCAATTACTATGCTTTTTGTTTTCTTCTTGTTAATCTTCATTCCATATTACTCTGAGTTTTGTTTAGATCATCTAACATTTGTTCCGTCTCTCTGTCACTCTCTGCCATCACAACCATGTCGTCTGCAAATCTTACACACTCCACTCACCGACCCCCTAAACAAACTCCTCTCCTTCCATCAAAACTTTCACTAATAATTTCCTATTGAACAGTGTTGGTGATAAACACAAACCTTGTCTTGCACCTATTCCCAGTTCAATGTATTCACTCATCACACCTTCTATTCTTACTCCTGCTCTCTGGTTCAGATATAAATTTCTAATTAGCTGCCCATCCTTCCATTGAACTCCATGTTTCCTTACGATTTCCATCAGTTTATCCTATCTGACATAGTCAATAGCCTTCTCAAGATCAATGAACACAACATACACCCTCATTTCCTTCTCCATGTACCTCTCCCCTATCACTCTCAGTAGCCTGGCATCTCTAGTTCACACTCCTCGCCTGAAACTAAATTACGCAATTACGCAATTCAGCTTTCTATGTAACCTTCTGTTGAGCGTCCTCAGCAAGACTAGCTGCATGCGATATCAGGCTCACTGTTCTATGTTCCTCACAATTTTTGCTCTTCTTTGTCTTTTCTATAGGTATTAGATACTTTTTGTAAAGTCCCTTGGCCATTTTCCTGTCATGTATATTTGATTACACAGTTCAATCAACTCCCCCCTTCTTTCTCCATTGACTTTAACAGTTCCGCAGGAATCTCACCAATCTCATTGCCTTTCCATTTGTCATCTCCTTCTTAGATTCTTTAATCTCAGTAGTTAGTATTGCTTTTCTTTTGTCATCATCTGCCACTTTATCTTCTTCTTCTATCCCAAGGTCTTCTTTACTTGGTCGGTTGTCTGCAGCGTATATCCCTTCTGTATATTTTTACTATCTTCTCATCTTGGTTAGTATCTCCAAGTAAATTTGGCAGAAGCAGCCCATTAACGTTTATTTTCCCCTGGGCAGCAGGTCAGGTGAAATTTTTGTGGCACGGATGCAAAAAGGGAAGTCTGTACTGGCAGGTATAGTCCACTTCGTTACACAGCTAAGACAGTGTTGGAAACATTATGTAGTAAATTGTGTGAGGTGTCTGTGGGAATACTGTTAGACACAAAGAAGAAACAACTAACACACAGAACTGGGTACCATTAAGGTATCAAAGATCACAATATCTGTACCCTCACCCTTAACACCCTGTATGTAGTCAAACCTTCCGCTCTGTATTATAACTCAGGTCGTGCCTGCAGATAGGCAACCACAAAAACTTTTTCAAAGCAGTCAATTAGTACGTCTTCCTGGCCAATTCGCGCCTGCGATTTCAATAAATTGTACTCATGTACTGACGTTTCTCTTACACTAACAGTGGTCATACTGAGCAACTGTAATGTGACTTTGAAATTTGATCTATCGACGGTTGGGTGTCTGTTTTCTGTAAGTCTTGTAGTTTTCATGTAGTCGCCATCTAAAACCACAGAAGTACTTATGAAAATGCCTTACTTGATAATGATATGTGGTCTTTAGAAACAAATTTTATATGGAAGGAAATCGACTGCTGCAACAAAGGAAATCAATCATCAATACCACCTTCGTTAATTCTTCTGTTCTTATGTTGCATCTGCATAAGGTATGTACAAACCAAATTGGGACATGTTGGTGATGCCCTGCGATGAAACAGGGCAAAGTTTGAGAACCACTGGTATATTCCTGAGACGCTACGACTACTCGTATCATTTGCCACTTATGACTCAATAAATGTAGCTTGAAGAACACGTCAAGTAGCAGACAGGCACAATCAAAATGTGTCTTTTGATTGTATCCGTCTGCAACTTGACGTGTCTTCTTTAAGGTACGTAGCAGTTTGTCTTTTCCTGCGTAGTGGAGTGTTTGATAAATATAGCTTGAAATAACCGTATGTCTTCTGCAGACTATAATTTGAGAATTTGTTGCTTTCTTATACTAGTTGATATTTAAACCGACTTTCCGGTGTTACGCCGTAACACATATTTGTTTGGCTCATCAGTCATCTGACTGCTTTGGTGCGGCCTGCCACATCTTCGGACCCTATGTCAACCTTTTTACCTCAGGGTGACTCTTGCATCTAACGTCCTCATTGTTGGGTATATTTCGATCTCGGTCTTTCCCTATGGATTCTATTCTCTACAGCTGCATCTAGTAACATCGGAGCTATTCCTTGATGTCTTAATACACATCCCCTCATCCTGTCCAATCTTATAGCAATCGTTTCCCACATATTACTATCCACGTCGATTCTACAAAGCACTTCCCTATTTATTATCTGATGCGTGCAACTAATTTTAAGCATCTTCCTATGCCAACACATCTCGCTTTTCAGCTTCACCACAGTCCAAGACTCAGTTACAGACGAAACTGTGCCCCAGAAGTAGTCTCAGAAATTTCATCTTCAAACGAAGGCCAGTTTTTGATACTAGTAGCATTATTTTGACCGACAATGCCTTCGTTTCATTTGCTAGTCTGCTTTCTGTGTCATTCTTGCTTCGTCCGTCATCCATTATTTTCCTTTCCTTGCGTCTACTTTGTGAACCCTAATTTTCATGTTATCACACTGATCTCATTTCTCCTACTTCTCATCACTTTCGCCTTCCTTCGGTCAGTCCACATTCTGTCGTCAGTGGACTGTTCTTTCCTTCAGTCTGTCCTGTAATACTTTCTAGCTTCCAACGAGGATGCAATATCATCTGCGAATCTTATCGTTGGTAGTCTTTCACCTCGAAGTTTAATCCCATTCTTGAACCTATCTTTCATTTCTGTAATGATTTAGCACTATTACTGAACTCATGTTCTGTCTAGCACCGGCGGAAACTCCTGTTAACAATATAGAAATTAGGTAAAAGTTCCTCTTAGATAATGTCGGCTGTCTAAGTTGCCACAAGGCTGTCGTCCCGTCAACACAGTCTTTTTTTTCTTAAGCTGTTTACCTCCTAAAACCATAGAGGAAGATTGATGGGGGCCGGATTGGCTAGTGCGGGTTGTCTAGCGGATTTGGCGGACAGCGCGCAGCTATAAGTCAAGTTTGTTGGCAGCTTCAGCCGGCAGCTCATTTCCTGCTCGTTGTGGAGACCCGCGCAGCGCGACTAATGCCTTTCTGCTGCTGCGAGGAAACAGCGGCTACGTCACGCCAAGGAATTGCTCGTATCGGCTACGCTCAGGGGAGAAAAGGCGGCGTGGGGCTGCGCGGGGAAGCCTTTCCCATTAACTCCGGAAATGGGAAGCTTTCTTTGGTTCATGCGCTGCGTCTCGGCCCACTCGGTACAGACTGCGTCTCGTACAAAGTTCCCCCGCGTGCTTTCGAGGGAAAGGTAGTGTGTACGTGCACTTCGCATCCCACTGAGGAGTTACATTATATGTGTTACGTTTGCGCGCATTCCATTTCGTGACTTGCCATGCCACTGCTAGCGTGTCCCAATGCTCTACTCCCCCCTTCTGGATACCTTTTACTGCGACAAACGCTCAGTCTTGCTACTGCCCACCCTCGTAACTTAGATATCTCCCTCCTCTAAAGTCTCCCAGTCTTCAGGTAAACAATATGACAATTTTCTTCTTTCGGTTTTCAGTCTCCTGAGTGGTTTGAGGCGGCTGGCCACGAATTCCTCTCCTGTGACAACCTCTTCATCTCAGAGTACCACTTGCAAACTATGTCCTCAATTATCTGCTGTATGTATTCTAATCTAGGTCTTAGTACCATGGGAGTCATTCCTGATAACAGATGTCCTGTCATCCTGTTGCTAGTACCTTCCGCCGCGGAAGTCGAACACGCGGCAGAACAGATGGACGTGGTCAGCCCATAGAGGGCCCCACCTCCGCGGCTGCTATTCCGCGCAGCAGCTCTCGCGCAGCGAGGGCGCCACCGCTACGCCACGTGCAGACAGCGGCCAATAGCCGGTCCCTCCTGTTTCGTATATAGGGACCCGCTCTGCCCTAGTCCAGTCAGTCTGGTACTCTCTCTGGATTTCGTTGTTGACATTTGTCTGGCTTTGCTACCGAGGGGATTTACTGTTGGTGTTTGGTGTTGTGGTTTCCACAAGCCTCCGTTGTTTATCTCTTCCGTGTTGTGTCGGTCATTGTCGGTTGTTGTCAGTTGTCGTCGGTCTGTCGTCCGACTCGTCCTTGTGTTTACCCGGTGGTGCGTGCTACAACGCTGGCGGCTTCCCCTCCTGGCGGCTCCGATCTGCAGCCCAAGGCGTTCCCGCAGTTCGTTTTGGTTACTACACTGTTCTTCTCCTAGTAAATGTTTTCCACATATTCCTTCCCTTTGCGATTCTGCGCATAACCTCCTCATTTCTTACCTTATCAATCGACCTAATTTTCACAATTCGTTTGTAGTACCACATCTCAAATGATTCGAGTTTCTGCTGTTCCGAACCGTTCTGAACTGTTTACCATCTACATTCAGCTTCTGTACAAGGCTACACTCAAGACAGACACCTTCAGAAAAAGCTTTACTAAATTTAAAATCTATACATGTTCTGCATTTTAGAATTGCTGTTCTTATTTCCTTATTTTGTATCCTATCTGTTTCGAACACCTTCTGTTATTTTGCTGCCGTTTCAGAGCATCATTTTCTCATTTAATTCACTCACCATCGCCTGCTTTCATTTGAACTCATTCCATTACACTAGTTTTACTTTTGTTTTTAACAGAGAATGTTTTCCTTTCAACTGCTCTTCCACGTCCTTCTAACGAAGTTACAATGTCATCGGTACACTTCAAAGTTTTGTTTCCTTTGGTACCTTCTCGTGAATAACAGCGGGGATACGTTACATCTCTCCTTTCTGATCCACTGCTTCGCATTCATGTCACTCCACTACAGTCTGGTTTTTGTACAAATAGTAAATAAGCTTTCGTTCCCTGTATTTTATCGCTGATACCTTCATGGTTTCAGATAATGTACGCCAGCAAAAAAGTTTCTCGAAATCTGCAAAAGCTATGAATGTAGGTTTGCCTATGTATAGATATAACGAAGACACTTCTGCACGCACTCTTACCTTTACAAAGTCTCATCTACACTGAGTGTAAGCATTGCAGTCAGTTCACTGGCTCCTGTTAAAACTCTTACTCATGGTTGAGTGGGATTTCAAATGTGTTTATTGAGCTTCACAAAAGGTTTCTCATATGGCACTGGACTATCACATATTGATGACTGAGATTTATGACTGTCAGATTATCAACAACAGTCACAAAAAAAAACACGAGGATGATAATGGTGCGGTCGAAACCAGGCACTGCATTGGGGTGAAATTCTTTCGCGATGAGTACAACAGCAACTCGACGAAGAGCACAAGCGCGATCGTATGAGAATCTGTCAGCAGGAACTTCGTGATAACGAAGATGAAATGCTTCTCAGACGCATCGTCACTGGAGGTGAAAGATGGATTCATTACTTTGAATCCGAGAGCATCCGTCAAAGAATAAAATGGAAACCTTCTGGATCTCCAGTCGAAAAGAAATTCAACAGACAATCTACTACAGAAAAAGTGATGTACAAGGGCGATTGTGGAGCACTGCCTCTACAAGGGGTCAACAAGAGGTACTGAGAATGATACGTTATCTCACTCACGTCGCTCATTTACGATCCGTTACGTTTTAAAATCACGCTTATTAATTGAGATAACAAAGAAGGTTTTGACACAACACGTATATCTGTATCTCTTATTTAACATCGATTGGTGCATACCGCATCGTTATCCGATCTGTGGATAAAGAGATATTTCAATTTAGATTTTTATGAGCTTCGGGTAGCAACCACTTTCGGCGTTTCTAAACTACACTCCTGGAAATGGAAAAAAAAAACACATTGACACCGGTGTGTCAGACCCACCATACTTGCTCCGGACACTACGAGAGGGCTGTACAAGCAATGATCACACGCACGGCACAGCGGACACACCAGGAACCGCGGTGTTGGCCGTCGAATGGCGCTAGCTGCGCAGCATTTGTGCACCGCCGCCGTCGGTGTCAGCCAGTTTGCCGTGGCATACGGAGCTCCATCGCAGTCTTTAACACTGGTAGCATGCCGCGACAGCGTGGACGTGAACCGTATGTGCAGTTGACGGACTTTGAGCGAGGGCGTATAGTGTTCATACGGGAGGCCGGGTGGACGTACCACCGAATTGGTCAACACGTGGGGCGTGAGGTCTCCACAGTACATCGATGTTGTCGCCAGTGGTCGGCGGAAGGTGCACGTGCCCGTCGACCTGGGACCGGACCGCAGCGACGCACGGATGCACGCCAAGACCGTAGGATCCTACGCAGTGCCGTAGGGGACCGTACCGCCACTTCCCAGCAAATTAGGGACACTGTTGCTCCTGGGGTATCGGCGAGGACCATTCGCAACCGTCTCCATGAAGCTGGGTTACGGTCCCGCACACCGTTAGGCCGTCTTCCGCTCACGCTCCAACATCGTGCAGCCCGCCTCCAGTGGTGTCGCGACAGGCGTGAATGGAGGGACGAATGGAGACGTGTCGTCTTCAGCGATGAGAGTCGCTTCTGCCTTGGTGCCAATGATGGTCGTATGCGTGTTTGGCGCCGTGCAGGTGAGCGCCACAATCAGGACTGCATACGACCGAGGCACACAGGACCAACACCCGGCATCATGGTGTGGGGAGCGATCTCCTACACTGGCCGTACACCTCTGGTGATCGTCGAGGGGACACTGAATAGTGCACGGTACATCCAAACCGTCATCGAACCCATCGTTCTACCATTCCTAGACCGGCAAGGGAATTTGCTGTTCCAACAGGACAATGCACGTCCGCATGTATCCCGTGCCACCCAACGTGCTCTAGAAGGTATACGTCAACTACCCTGGCCAGCAAGATCTCTGGATTTGTCCCCCATTGAGCATGTTTGGGACTGGATGAAGCGTCGTCTCAGACGGTCTGCACGTCCAGCACGAACGCTGGTCCAACTGAGGCGCCAGGTAGAAATGGCATGGCAAGCCGTTCCACAGGACTACATCCAGGATCTCTACGATCGTCTCCATGGGAGAATAGCAGCCTGTATTGCTGCGAAAGGTGGATATACACTGTACTAGTGCCGACATTGTGCATGCTCTGTTGCCTATGTCTATGTGCCTGTGGTTCTGTCAGTGTGATCATGTGATGTATCTGACCCCAGGAATGTGTCAATAAAGTTTCCCCTTCCTGGGACAATGAATTCACGGTGTTCTTATTTCACTTTCCAGGAGTGTATTTAACGAATAAGGAATGATGCACTAAGAACAGCAGGAAATAACCATAAAGCGTCAAGTATGGGAATTTTGGGCTCCTAGACGAATCTTAGAAGAGAATAAGACTGAGAATAATTCGGAAATTCAGGCTATAGAACTAGAACAAACAAAACAAGTAGAAGGCGCAACAGTGTCCTTGAGCGAAAGGAACATTATCTCTAAATTTGTATTTAAGGGGAATTCCGAAAATGAACTGCCCTTAAGGTTCAATAAGACAAAATAAATAGAATACATATGTGTTAGGCAAGTGGTACGAAAAGCACAGCGAATGTGGGAATTGACATTTAATGAGTTTCCATGTTTGCATGTAGGAAGTGTGAAACCTGAAAATTAACTGGATAATCATATTTTGATAGAACAGCCATAACTAAAGATACGTTAGGTGAAGAGGAACTGGGACAATTGCTGTGGATATTAATTCTGCTGTAAGAGTAGTAGAAAAGGGATTGGAGTACTGGTTACACATAATGGCTCCGAGACGTCATCAGTTTCTCAAGAGCATTTTTCAACCTTGTCAAGTAAAACGGGCGTGGTAGTCGTGCCACTATAAGGTTTAAACCATTGTACCCTGAAGGAGGTGATGAAAGCACTCAGGCATAATGTCAAATTTCATGCGCAATTTAAGAATGATAACGTGCTAGAACATATGTATATAATCATTCTGCAGCTGAGTGTCAGTAGGACTAAAGTTCCCTAGACTTTGAACTAATCAAACCTAACTAACCTAAGGACATTACACACATCCATGCCCGAGGCAGGATTTGAACCTGCGGCCGTAGCGGTCACGCGGTTCCAGACTGAAGCGCCTAGAACCGCTCGGCCACAGTGGCCGGCTGTGATGTGTATCTTTTTTGTTTCTTACATACAACATAATGCAAAGGAAATGACCGTCGAGAGACCTTTTGTAAAGGAAAATGGCAAAGATGTGAGAACACTGGAACTTACGTACTCGGAAGAAATGGATAGAGAGCAAAGGAGTAAACAGGTTAATGTACGAACTGAGTGTAGGGAGAGAGGAGGATTCTGAGTAAACGCATTGTGGAAGAGGAACAAGCAAATTTCGGGTTGGAGATAGGAGCAGAATTTCGGTGGATGTTGCGTTACCCTGAAGAAAAGGTATAGGGGTTTTTTGACCTTAGTTCACAACTGGGCAACTGTGTGCACTCCAGCCCTTCTGTGATCTCTTTCTTTTCTTCTTCCATTACTCTTGTGTAGTAGTCTTTCGTTAATCTGGGATACTAAGTGAAGTAGTTTGAGGGGTGGATACAAAACAGCAAGAGAATTCGCTAGATAAATAAAATTATCATATCAGGATATGAGTACATAAAAGGATAGAGGGTCAATGCGGAAGATGATATAGGAAATGACACATGTATATGTATGCAGAGGCAAAGAAAAAATTTAAGATGAACAAGTGCCTTTTGCATTAGGTCGAAATATTTCGTTACAAAAGGCGAAGGAATGAAGTCCGTAGAGTGGAAAATTACTTTCAGTTTTCGGACAAAAATTGTTAAGTGATAATTTTAAAGTTTTCCTGATTCTGACAGAGTACTGCGAAAAATAATGTGCGTTTAAACCACGCAGACGTCACGCAGATGGGCAATTAGTTGCACTAAGACACCATTGCCAACCCACGATGTGAGGTGTATGAGTCTAGCCCATAGTTTTGCCTAAATGTTGTAACTAATGTATCTACCAAACTGGAGGACAAAGGACCTCAATAATATATGAAGATTTTAAAAGATTAGTTTGTTATTTATTTTATGATGTAACAAAACCACTCGGAGAGGTGTTGTGTTAATGCAGAACTTAATCCGGTTTTACATACCGGAACACAGAGAATGGACAACTGAGTAACAGATAAGGGCAGGTGAGGTTAACAGGTTGGTTATGGGCGGCTGGACTTCGAGGGAACAGAGTGAAAAGTAAGTATGTGATGTAATTTACTTCCGTTAGAACTTGTAACACCGAGAATGCAGATAAAATACATTCTGCGCCGTCCAAAACTTTTCGCTGCTTAAGATCCGTTGAAAACTTGTACTGTTCTTCTAATGCTGAATCTGTAAGCTTAATTACAGAAACTATATTTATTACTTAAAGGGTGTAATAGTCTATTTATTTGTGAATTAATTGATTTTAATTATAATGTAAACATTATAAATTGCTGGGTAATAACTAAGGGAATTTATTTAAATGTTTCGATAGCAACGACGAAATGGCAGTAACTGTGCCGTAGTTTATCTTTGCGTATGGAGAGTCTCCGTCGCGCTGGGAACAGAAAGGAAGTAGAGAAGCTTGAGTGATGAAAGAGTGCGAAAGTCCTTGTTGCGCGCTCCCTCAGTTGCTGTGGGCAGTTGTGATCGCGACAGTGTAGGCGAACCTATATCGTTAAGCCGTGAGTATTAAGAGCACGATAGGATTGAACAGGCGGAGGAAGCTGCAATTCTATTGCCGGTCCTGTAACTAGCCATGGTTCTGCAGACGACCCGTGTTTCTCAACCAAAAGCGGCAACAGCAGCTACGTTATTCGTCGTCCGCACAGCTTCAGCTTCGTAAGACTGTTAATTGACAGAGTATAACTAATATTGTACAGGCATTACCCTGTAGCATTTCTTTCACAAACTTTGACTAACTTTCTTTAATAATAACCTGCAACAGTTAAAACATGTAGGAAAGTGTTGTCATTGTCCTCAGACATTATTACCAAGCAGTCGCTTTCCTTTCCATGCAGCCGCCTAGTGTCGTGGAAATATGAAAATTGATTCACTATTTACTGCCAGATTTGTTCGTTTGCTAACGATCAGTTTCAGTCTTAAATTTTGCTGCCTCAATAACTGTTCATTCTTGTATTGCATAAGAGAGGCATAACGGGTTTGCACTTTTGAATATTGAAGGATTATTTAGATAAAACAGAGTAGGGGTTTGATAAAAAAGTTACACAAATAAATAATAATAATAACAGAACGAGCAGAAACTAGCAAAATACACAAAGCAATCACTCGTATAAATACATTGGCTACACCACTGCAATTTCATAACCACTTCTACAGCCCTTTACATCACATAACATCAACAGATACGAAGAAAGTAAATTTGAAAAAGAAAACACTACATGCCAAGCACCCGTATCATTAACACAACCACACATCGATAAAGACACATCCAACACATGGCTAAGAAAAGGCAATATATACAGTGGGACGGAAGGATTCATGATTGCAATACAGGATCAAAGAATAAACACCAGATATTACAGCAAGCATATTATTAAAGATCCCAATACAACAACAGATAAATGCAGACTTCGCAAACAACAAATAGAAACAGTAGATCACATCACAAACGGATGTTCAATACTAGTAAATACAGAATACACCACAAGACATGAAAATGTAGCAAAAATAATACATGAACAACTTGCCATACAACATGAACTAATAAAACAACACGTTCCCACATACAAGTATGCACCACAAAATGTACTGGAGAATGATGAATACAAATTATACTGGAACAGAACCATTATAACAGATAAAACAACACACCATAACAAACCTTCATCACACTCACCAATAAAAAGAAGAAATTAACACATCTTCTCGAAATATCGATACCCAATACAACAAATATACAGAAGAAAACAGGAGAAAAAAAATTGAAAAATACATCTAGCTGGCTGGGGACCTCAAGGACATGTGGCATCAGGATAAAGTTGACATTATACCAATTATACTACCAACTACAGGAGTCATACCACACAATATCCACCAGTACATCAACGCAATACAGCTACATCTAAACGTACATATATACAGAAATCTGTAATAATTGATACATATACAATTACCCGAAAGTTCGTAAATGCAATGCAACATATACCGTACAGTTAAAACCAAGTCGCGCTTGATCAAGGTCCGCGTCACTTTCCATTTTTAACCAGACGTACTGTCTGAGAAACGAAAGAAGATAATAATAATAACGTCTGAGATAATATTAATAATTATAAAACATCCAACATTCCACATAACACCTTCACTTTATGTGTTTTTTTTTCCTTTTTTCCATTTGTAGAACTACTTATCCCCAAGATATGCATAGCACAACACCCATTCCTCTTTCTGAGCTCAACATCTCAGTATGGAGGGATCCTGACTCAGTTTGTCCAGGATAGCAAATGGGAAGTTTCGGTGCAGAAAATGACCCAGAGATCACCAGTGTGTGTGTGTGTGTGTGTGTGTGTGTGTGTGTGTGTAGTGAGTGATGTGTTGTGAAACGTGCGTAGATTGTGTGCAGTGACTAATAGTGAGATATGAGTGAACAGTGTGGCATTACATTATTTATTAAATTATTTGTAAAAAAAGTATTATACACCAGGAGTAAATCTAATTATTGTCTCTAACCAGAAGTCTGTAAATATATGTGTATACGAATTAGCTTATTTTAAACTGATCTAAACTTGTAAATACTTTGACATGTCCTATACCCTTGTAAAAAGAGATCAACGGATGAATAAAGCTACGGATGAATAAAGCTACTACTACTACTACTACTACTACTGCTACAATACTAGTTACACTCTGTCAGTTAACAGTCTTACGAAGTTGGAGCTGTGCGGGCGACGAAGAACGTAGCTGACGACAAAGCTGGGCTGCTGCTGTTGCCGCTTCTGGTTGAGAAACACGGGTCGTCTACAGAACCATGGCTAGTTACAGGACCGGCGATAGAATTGCAGCTTCCTCCGCCTGTTCAATCCTACCGTGCTCTCAATACTCGCGGGTTAACGAAATAGGTGCGCATACACTGGCGCGATCACAGCTGCACACAGCATCTGAGAGAGCGCCCAACAAGGACTTCCGCACTCTTTCATCACTCAAGCTGCTCTGCTTCCTTTCTGTTCGCAGCGCGACGGAGACTCTCCATACGCGAAGATAAACTACGGCACAGCTACTGCCATTTCGTCGTTGCGCTCGAAACATTTAAATAAGTTTTCTTAGATATTACCCAGCAATTTCATTGATTCTGTATTTAGCATAGCGGCTGACTTCTGCTGGCTTGGTACGTCCCTCCTTGATATTATATTAGAGGTAGACTTAGTTACTCATTTGCTTAAAGTAAATACGATTCTGTTTTTCAGTAATTAATACCAAATTGCTTGTCTTTTCCCAACTTTTGCATTGAGTTAGGCTGAGATTACTGAAAGTCGTTTTTTTCGTAACAAAGTTTCAGTTACAGTCAACTATTTAAATTTGCTTTCAAAATGTTGCATTAGAGATTAAAGAACCGCAAATTCGGTGATTTTCGATTCATCTATTTTCTCGTGAATTGTTGTTTTGTGGAAAACTGTGGTAACGTCTTGTTGCCCCGTCTGTTATTGTGTGCTTAATTTTATTTGCTATTGTCTGTCTTAGGATTCTGTACATTCATTTCCCCAGTGGGCCGGCAACCGTTTAATTATCTTTTTCTTTGTAATCAGTATTTTTTTATATTAAATATTACTTAATACCCTTTTTCCCCTGTGTGCTTTGTGAGCGATTCCACCCATTCCAAACTTACTGTCAGTATTTAGATTATTTTTAGAATGGACTCTTCCTTCAGAACGGTCTGTTGTACACTTTCCTCCTACTAACCGGTGTTATTTCACTTCAGTAAAGATAGTCTATTCTCTGTAAAATTTAACTAGGCATACGCGATCACGGTCAATTATATCGTAATCCAGTACGCCGATTAGGAAGGGGGAGGTTAGAAGCTCCGATTATTGTTCCAGGCGTTTTGTTCTGTATTGCGATGGAGTACTGGGATTTTTGCTTTTATTGTCTCTCGGTGTAAACCAGTGTACGAATAAATCAGGTATAATTGGTGAATTGTTTATATTAGGTTTTCTTCCTATTACCATCAAAAATGCTAAATAAAATTAAATGCACAATAAGAGGGGAAATTTAACTGTTGCAAACAGTAAACAGCCGACTTGCACCTGTACGCGTTGCAACGAACGGAAGTGTCCAGACTGTAACAAACGCCGAGGTCTACTGTCAAAAAGCGTTCTTTATTTTTTATGAGATCGCATGTGACATATCACCGGCCACACCCTGAAAATTCTTCAGAATGTGAGTTTATGGCTGTTGGAGGGTCCGACATAGCCCTGATATACTCTCGTCGGATTTCCATTTGTTTAGTACAATTAAAGGTGGTTTAAGAGGTCGCCAATTCACCTACGACGAATAGATGAAGGAAGCGGTGAGTACGAGGCTTGCATTTTAACAGGAAAATATATTTTCTGAGGGTGCTGTGAGCTTTTGCAACGATGGCCGAAACCAGTTGCGGGCGATTACATTGAAAAAATTACGTCTCACTTTTGTAATGTTGTGCACTGAATGCTTGGTCGTACATTTTTCGTGATTCATATAGGAAACCGGTATTAATTTTGGGAGAAAACATGAGACCTTGAAAGCATGTACGTCAAAATTTTTTAATTTTGAGTTTGGGCCAGAAATCAAAAGCTCTGCCTTCATTCTGTTTGCTGCATGAATGGTGTAAATATGTCTTCACTGTGATTTGCGTATAGGGCAACACTATTCAGCAATATGCACCAGCCACGCCATAAGAGTGCATGTACGAGTGGTGCAAATCTGTTGTGGCATAATTGTATCGGTATGGTTGGCAACTACGACAGTTGAGTGCATTTGTTGTTTTGCGCAGACCAGCTTGTTTTGTAAACTTTGTTATTGTTCTGTGTGAGTAAAGACATTCAGGATGTCTTCCAGTAGTGACTATGATGATACAGATTACTCACCGAGTGACGTAAATTCAGCAGAGAGTGAAACTGACAATTATGTTTCATTATACTAAACGCAAGACAGTAAGAGTATTATTAACATACAATTGTGTAGGTATTATTGGGTTCTAACAAAGCTATGGTCGTATGTTTAGTGTTGTTTGTTCTTAAATAACAAAAACTTCCTTCTTTTTAAAAATATATGTAACAGCTATTGTTATTATGATGATGAGTGACGACTTACACCACTGCTCTACCTACTGTCAACATTTTATGCCATATTTCTATCCGCCGTAGCTCTTGCTGTTATAATGTTTAATATTTTATGGTAATTTTAGGAGAAGTTTATTTTAGGAGCTACTGAAAATACAGAAAACGTGGAAACATCTGAGAAAGTCGAAAAGAATAGACAGAAGAAGAGGAGACGCAGAGAGGAAGGACGGAAACGGACTGTGAAACGAGGAAAGCAAAACAGTGGCGAAAGCTACGAAACATTAAAAATGAAAATGGTTCTCAGCAAAGCTTCCATACATACACAATGCAAATGTTCGAAACAATGTAACAAAATTACTGATGAAAATTAAAGGAGTGAACTTTCTG
The DNA here is from genome assembly GCF_023897955.1 of Schistocerca gregaria. Classification (NCBI taxonomy): domain Eukaryota; kingdom Metazoa; phylum Arthropoda; class Insecta; order Orthoptera; family Acrididae; genus Schistocerca; species Schistocerca gregaria. The sequence goes on from NC_064920.1 coordinate 623,068,394, forward strand.
ATCTATTGTGGAGAATTTGGTAAACAAAATAATAGTTTGTATGGCTTGATGAAGCACGTACGTATTCAGCAGAGGAGGTCACGAGACGGAAGCACAGAAATTAAGGCGTCACAAATAAATATTATTTGAATGTTGATAATGAGATGGTTCTCGCATGTGAATAGTACTCGATCAACACATTCCAAATATCAGATGGAAGGTGCATGAGAGCTCTTAAAAAAGAATGTAGTGGGTGAATCCGGCAATAATATGAGAGATAAAGCTGCTACTGTTAATAAAACAAGTGAGGGACAGTATCACAGGCCAGGAGTCACATTTTAACTTTTCGCTCCTATAGTAGTCATAACACAAGAAACCATAATCCTAACTGTAAATATTTGAACTATGATATGAAAGTGCTTATAATTTACAACTTGTATGTGGACGTTTGCAAATAAAGTACCTCCAATGTTGGGCTGAATTTATAGGAGAATATATTCAGATGAAAATCGCCATTTTCATGTTCCTCTGAAAGACCCTTGTTTAACATGTGACGAATTGCAGTTAGAATTACGAACAGCAGAAGAGTCCGAGAAAAGCAAGCTGCGCACGAAGTATGAACTACATTTGCGAAAAGCTAGAAAAGGGAAACAGTCTTTCAAAAAGGATACAGAATTTACTAAAACAACCCCAAGTGATTACGTTGTAATTTCATTTGATTTCTAGAAGGCCTTACCTTTCTCACCATTTATACTTTCCCAAGCTTATTAAAAGCGAAACCTCTATTGTTATTACCTCGGCATACGCAGTGCACCGTCGAATACATCATTTATATGTTTTTAGGGTGAGATACAGGCTTCTAGAGGATTTCAGAAAATTACATCGTGTTTAACATTGTACATTAAGAAACATGCAGCACGGAAAAACTGTATCACATTTTACAGAGATGCCTGCACCGCACCGAACAGATATGTAAAAGTAGTACTGGAAATGATGAAAGTTATTACAGATGACGGAACTCATGTTTCTACTGTCGATCAGATTTTTTTAATACCTGGCCATTTGTACATGGACAATGACAGAGATTCTGGCCACATAGAAATGACTGGAAAAAATGGCGTGATATATGTCCCACAAGACTGTTCTAACATAGTTGTTAACGCACAGAGGGAAAATAACTTTGTTGTCACGAAGCAAGATAGGTTCAATTAAACTGCAGAACTTGGAAAGTCAATAGTTAAGAGAAAAGTAAATAGAAACGGCTGTCCAATGAACTGGTTAAAAGTGCAGTGGATTAGTCACGAAAGAGAGGCCTTACATCATGCACTACAAAGAGAATTTGAATGAACTTGTCGGATTTCAGGAACTTGAAGAGAGAACAGAAAAGAATTTACTCCACTAATACAACCGGAGATTCTACTCTGGTACTAGACATGCAAAGAAAAAAAGGCATGTTAGACCTTCTGCCGTACATTCCACCTGTGTTTCACATATTTGACACCAACTTGAAATCGGAATGCACATATGATATTGGTACACTGGAAGATGTTTGTATGAAGTCAGCATGCGCAATATTGTAGATTGTTTAATAAAAAGTAGTAATAATGAAAAATCCCATATTTTAGTAGTAACCACTACATCTTAAGTAAATTAAAAATTTTAATAAGTTGTGTACACGGTTTATGTATATTATTGTGTAGTAGACATGCTTCATTTAAATTTTGTGGTGTTTAAAATAAAGCTATTCCACGTATTGTTTAATATGCATATTGTTGACGGAAACAGTGGTTTATGTTAATTTTATGATGGCGTAAGACATGAAAAATAAGTTCCTGTGTAAAAGCTGAAAGCATTAATGATGCAATTCGAAAAAAAAATTTGCCACCAGAACTACTAAACTCCTATCATAATGATATACGTTACAACATATACTGATCTTGAAACGATAAGTAGCAACAAATAAGTTTAGGATACATTAAGAATGTAAAAACTGACTTTCTAATAAACCCTTTGCTAACTCAAAACTACAGTTTCTGACTTACACCACGAATGCCTTCAAGGGCTCACATTTTGAGTTGCCTGTCGTAGAGTTTTCAAAGCGCGTGCAGAAAAGTGAAGCCTCTGAATTTTTATATGAAAGCTTTTAAAGCTTTCAATAAAAAATTTATTAACATTCTACATCTTTATTCTTCATGTTTACGTATTTATTTCTGAACGTAGTCATCCTAGCTACGAAAACACTTCTCCCAACGAGTAACCGAGCGAGGTGGCGCAGTGGTTAGACACTGGACTCGCATTCGGAAGGACGACGGTTCAATCACGCATCCGGCCATCCTGATTTAGGTTTTCCGTGATTTCCCTAAATCGCTCCAAGCAAATGCTGGGATCGTTCCTTGAAAGCGCACGGCCGACGTCCTTCCCTAATCCGATGAGACTGATGACCTCGCTGTCTGGTCTCCTCCCCCAAACAACCCAACCTAACCCCGCCAACGAGAAACCATTATGTTGATACCACCACCGTTGAATTTCTGACTTCATTGACGGAGCCACAACCTTACCTCTACTTGCGCCGGTTCATCACTATCAAAGTGAAGTCCCCGAAGGTATTCTGTAAGTTTTGGACGCAGATGGGGCCAAGTCGGAGGATGATCGGTGACAATGATCCCAAGACGTTGATTGTTGCAGAAGTCGCAGCGCTAGTGCGGGGTCTGGCACTGTCACATCGAAGGAGAAAGTCTGGACGAATTCTCAGAATACGAAACCCAATTGCAGCACGTTATTTCTCAAGCACTGACACAGCTATGCTATACATCGCCTTGTTACAAAGGCGCTCAACAAATTCTAGTGGCAGACGTTAGAAGAGGTGGTACGGATCATGGAAGGGTTTGCAACTGAAATTTCGAGAGAGGACTGTCCATGGCGAGTCTCACGAAATGACCACCACTAGAATATTCGGGAAATTAGAGGCGATAGAGTGGCTTACCGAAATCAATTTTTCGAGAGTGGAACAGAGAAAGGGGGTAGGGATATAGTAGTACCAGAAGTACCCTCAGCTTACAGAACAGGCGAAAGCAGTGGCCGGCGCCTGCCGGCTGCTGGATCAGCGCCACTCCCACGGGAACCCGGCTCTACTCCACCGAAACAGCAGCTGCTGCCGCCTTGGGCCCCTGGGAGGTTTCGGGGGCAGCAGCCGCTCTCTGGCCAGTCTGGCCAGGACAGCCAATTGCGGCCGCCACCTGCACCCTGATACTCTCTTCATTCATTCTTAAAAACATCTAGCCGAAGTGGCAAAGAGGCTATCCTTTTCTCCCAACTGGCTGATTAGGTCATCTCCCTTGACGTTGATTTACCGTTATAAATACCGTTGTTCCTTTACACAACACTATGAGTGCTTCGATTTGCATTAATGATTAGCACTTAAGGGCTCAGTATTCTCGTATCCCAGACTTTTCCTACTGCTTCATAAGAAGTGGCGAGTGCCATTTCGCAGTACCAATAACTTGAAAGCTGCCATTTATTTTGTCTACTGTTACACACCATCTGATCAAACTTATACGGACGCCCTAGTGTGATGCGTAATGTAGCACTAGACATCAAGAGAGATGAACCTGCCACTGGAAAAGAAGGTGGGGAGTATTGTGTCGTCAACAGAGAAGCAGTGACTGCAGAATGGGTCTGTCAGGAGAGTTCTGTGATTTCGAACGTGGGCTTAGTTATTGAAAGTCACCTGAGTAAATAATCCATGTGAGACATTTTAACCCTTATAAAGCTGCACAGGTCGGCTGCTGGTAATGCAAAGGAGCAGCCCCAGATAAACTTGGATGTTGGTAATGCAACTGAGAAGTTGAAACGCGAAGGAGCAGCCCCAGATAAACTTAGACCAGACAGACCTCATGAACTGATGGACGGGGATCGTCGACGGGAGAATTCTCTCGTGAGTTCCAGAGTGCCACCAGGTCCAGCCAGCACAGTGACTGTAGAGAGTTAAAAAGAATATGGGGTACAATGGCAGAGAAGATCTTCGTAAGCCACTCATTTACGTAGTCCGTGCCACGTACGCTTGAGGCGATGGAAAGGGCGGCGCTATTGGGACTGAATAACTGGGAACATGTGGTTTAGGGTGATGAATAACGATATAGCCTATTGCAATCCAATGGAAGGATTTGAGTTTGGCTAACATATGCAGTGTCACCAATGCAGTACAGAGGAGACAGTGTTATGATGACCGGCAGAGGCGGGGGGGGGGAGAGAGTTTTTTGTGGTTAGCATCTGGTGCCCTTCCTGCGATTAAGAAACAGCTAAATGCGGAAGGATATAAACAAATTTTACAGCCTTCTGTGTAGTGTACAGTACCGGAACTATTTGCAGACAATGTTTCTATCAGAATGACCATGTACACTGCTACTGCATCTGTTAGGAAATCGTTTGTGGACAGTAACATGCCGGAAAAGGACCGCCCTGCCCAGTGTAACACACATGGGATGACGGAGAACGTCAATATCGCTCCGATTCCAGACTCCAACAAACTATCTTATCTGTTTACGCTTCTTGAGGACGTATGGGCTGCTATTCCTCCACAGACATTGAGACACAAATGTCCCCAAGAGAGTCCAAGGACTTATAAAGCCGAAGGGCCGGCACAGCCAACATTGATGTCCTCTAATAGGTGTTCAGATACATTCGATCCGTGAATGTTCTTCCAATCTTCGATCATTCTTACTAGTTGTTATGTAATGCGATTGGTAGAGGTACTCGATTGGGTCGACAGTAACTGTCAGTGAATGAATGGCGTCACGCAAACAACCAGAAGCTGCTCTAATGTATGTTTATTTACAAACTAATGGTTTCCCTCAAGCGACCATTACAAGGCAGAGGCAACACATGCAGGCTGTCTGTTAGCTACCGTTGTGCCGTCAGTTTCCTCACTACCAGCCATGACCTGAAGTTATACTTGATGTCATCCCACGTCATGGCGCTCAAAAACATTGCAGGAACGGGACCTCCCCAGATCGCCGGTATACTCGCCGATGATGGTCATCCATAGCAATGAAGAGAAGCCATTCGTTGCTGAATGTAATACGATGCTATTCATCAGCAGCTCATGCATCCTGCAGTTAGGTCCCTCTCAAACTCTGTAAGATGCTGATCATGCTCTCTTACGCGGCACTCGGCATCTCCTGTACTTCGCAGTCATTTCTCATCCTTAACGCCATTCTCACCCCTTAAATATCCTACCAGGCCTGTAACGACACTGCAAACCGACAACATTAATGCACTACGTTGGCACCTCTACATGTCACAGAAAATTGCAACTCTAATTATTTAGATATCGACTTGGGCTGTGTGAGTGTCTTCTGGCTGTTACAGGGTGAACATAATTTAATGTTCTATCTAACCAACTGACTGAAGTAGCTAGGTTTTAGAGGACCAATTCCATGGCTGGTGCTTCTTCTAATTATTCTTATCTTGCACTACCCTTTTCATCTCTACATATCTCCCACAACCAACATGTTCTACAATATATTTTCCATATTACAAACATTGTCCCTCTTTGTAATAATCCCCCCGCCCCCTCAACCCTCCAGTACAATTATTTAAAGCCCCAGTCAACTATTTCTGAACGCATTTGCACATTTTACCTAAAATATATCTTAATGTGGTAAAAACTGTACATATTCTAATCTCCGGTATCCTTATGGAATGTTTTCACCCCGTACTCTACACCTGAGCTACGTGTCCGCTCACATACGATGCTGTACAAAACTCATACAGTTTCAGAAACGTTTGCCTGTACAATTTCCCTACCAGCAGACTTCTCTTGTAGAAAGAAAACTTTCGATTGAATCATAACATTTTGTGTCCTCTAACTTGACCCCACATCATGAAATAGAAAAGACCTCTAATTCAAATGCTGATTACTGCAGAGACTGAACATTAGTCTTTACGTTCTTTCTTGATTTACAAGTTATTTCACCGAACATTAGAGAAAAAAAAGAGGACAGGTTTTATTTTTACTTATTTGTTTAACCTGATCTGGTTAAGGCTTCGGTTCCACTGTTACTTCGGACCAGAGTCTTACACATATAGTATTTTTTACAACATAATCACTTAAGAAGTTTTTTATATCATAAATTATAACAATTAAAAATTATTTAAATTATCTTATGACAATATGAATAATCGTACTAAGAAATATAAAGCGAACACCAGCGGTACTATTATTGCCGCAAGTAATAGTAATAGTAATAATAATAATAATAATAACAGTGATATTAGTAAGTTAAAGTTATTTATAAGTGTAAAAAGTGATACTTTATGATATAGTGAGTTCTGAGGGAGAGAAATTAGAATGAACCAGCTAAGAACTCTGGTAAATGACACTTAGCTGTATATGCATGACGTTATTCTACTCATTGGGCCATTTAGATTGATACGAAAATAGAAGTTAAAAGTAACAACCTTCAAAATACCACGATCGCTTTCGTAGAGCATTTTTTGAGATTAACTGTTTCGGCAAACTGTGTTGCCATCTTGGACCTTCTTCACTACAGTTCAAAGAATCAATCCGAAAATGGCAGCATAGTTTGCCGAAACCGGTAATATAAAACAATGCTCAGCTCAGGTGACAGTGGAATTTTGAAGTTAATGGGGATATAAAATTGCTCACAGGATCTGCAGATCATAAACATGTATGTGGTGTTTACAGTGAGACAGAACTGATGAAATGTCATGGACGTGCAATGAACAGAGTACAGGTCTTAACTCCGAACGCCGGGGGACCTCTGACACAAATTGTGACTTCATGTTGCCGGACATGACGCATTGTTGATCAGACGACAGATACGGGGAAAACCACTGCACTGTACTCGGTGAGAAATTTAGGCTCCGAAGTAAAATTAAAATCGATCCGCTCTTTTCTGTACTGTATGGAGCCCTCATTTGTGAACCAGAAAGGAACGTAAAGATTGTTGTCCAATCTCTACAACGTTAAGCATCTGAGTTAGCGGCAGTTGGTAAAGAACACCTTTTATATACGATGATGTGCGGTCAGTTTAGTGGATACAAAATGTTAGTATTCAGTCGAAAGTTTTCTTTGACAAGAGAAGTCTGCTGCTGAGGAAAACTGTTCAGGTAGAAGTTTCTGAAATTGTATGACTAGAATAGAGCGCTGTGTGTAAGTAAACACATAGCTCATGTATAATGTGCGGAATTAGAAGATTCCATAAAGAATAGCCGACGCTAGGAAATGTAGAGTTCTTACCGCATATAGGTTAGGTGAAATGGGCAAAAGCGTCTAGAAATAATTCACTTTGGCAACTCTAGATTTTAAACTTGGCTGAAGCAGCAACTGTTACCGTGAAGTTCACTTGGGGATTGAAATCACAGTAGAGGGAATATCTGTAGCGAAGGACGAAGTTTACAATATGGCAAGCTTAGTCACGTTGGATGTAGGAGATATGTAGAGAGGAAAAGGACAGCACAAGACAGAAATAATTGTAGGAAACTCGCACCACAGAATTGAAATATCGAAGTCGTTGTGTCAGAGCAGCACGTAGTTGTCGCGTTTGCCTATCTATGAAAAGCTTCAGGTTGTCTGTTACTTTGGTATCCATATAATATTTTTTTTTCTAAATTCGCGTGTAAGGATAACACGACACCCAGTCCCCGAGGGGGAAAAATCTGCGACCCGCGGGAATCGAAACCCGGTGACTTCGCTTAGCAATCCACGGCGTCAACCGCGCAGCTACCGACACGGGCAAGTAAGTTACCTGCAGCTAAGTAGTTTACTGTCTGGTATTGGACTATAAATGCTGCGATCTTAGGCAGCGTATAGGTCGGTGCTCCGAGAATGGTGAAGCAAAGATCTTTTCTGACAGTAGCTTGGCAAGTCACTATTTGCAGATCTCAGGGAAACCACTTGTGAGCAGGAAGTGATTGAATATATCTGTTATAGTGTGGATTAGCGGATCAATAATAAACGTCGTCATTTGGAGCGTGATGCCATCGTGGCCAGCAGAGGCTACTCTAATATGCACGATAGATTTTTGATGGTATTGCTATTAACACGTTTCAGGCAGCATTTACCGTGTCTACCCCATGAAGTAACCAATAAAAAGGAAAGTTTGTAGGAAAAAACTACAGACTTCTGAAATCGTGGTTTTATTTAATGTTGGGGAGATTTTATGGTAGATGAGTGGTTCCTGTCAATCTACCCAAACATCGTCATCGGTTAAATTTATCGGCCACTGTCAGTACTTTGATCAATTTTGATGAAACCTGACAGAGCGTAACGACAAATTTCAACAGTGAAAACCGTCATGCCCTAATGAGGGTAACGAGGAAATTGCTGCTTTCTGTCGGACTTCTACAGCTTCATTTTCATTAGCCCGGTATCTAGAAAAGATGTGAGACAGTACCCACTGAATACGCGGAAACAGATGAAAAATTCGTGACATACCAGGACCTGTATTTTCCATTTATGGTGATCCGTAAAATGAGACGGACACTGCTCTGTGAACATTAGCATTGAGTTCATAATTGAGGAAGATTGGGAAGACTTTAAGGATTTGGCATTTATTTGCTGATATGGCACTAAACTCATTTATGTAATGCACTCAGGAATGAGTAGGATGGTCATAATGTAAAGAACGATGTTATGGAAAGTACTGACATTTTTAATACTATCATTATTCCAACAGCTTTGCTGGATTAAAAAATAATGAGTAATGAGTGTTCGGCTTAGACTGAACACTCAGAAAGAAACTACTACATTTATCTGCATCTAAATGTAGAAGAAGGTTAACTGCTGATGTAGTTATAAATTACTGCAGTCATCGTATCCCTTTATTTTGGGATGGAACAAAATCCTCTTAGTCCTGAGGTCCTACGTTACGAGATAAAGGTTCATAGCGGGCGATAACTGAACCATAACGCTGTATCTTTCCTCATATGAGACGTTGTAAAGTGTCATTTACGAGGGAGTTTGGCGGGTAATATTAGAGTTATGATGCTAGGGAGCTCAGCAGAGGATAGGACGTGTCAAAAATTAAGAAACCTTAAAGGCGTTAAACCAATATCGAGGGCTACTACCTCCAACTATCTTGGTAGTAATCATGTATGGTTGGATGCCGGAAATACTGTAATAGCAGCATGTAGTGGAAGATGACACCGGTAATTAACGCATCTGAAGACGGAAATATATTGTATGAACAGATAATGTTAATTTTTGTAAGAACTGGTACATCAGATTACGGTGTAAACATTTATTAGGTCCTATGCTTCCACTTCAAAAATTTAAGGATACAAATGTCTGCACGTTGCTACATTCACGGGTTGGAAAGATAAGAGTTATTACGTAATCTTGGATTACAAGAGAAAATCGTTGGTGATGCTCTTAGTTAATTGAGTACGAAGATGAGCGTTGTCCATTCAACACAAGGAAAACGGCAGTCTAAGTGCATAATAAATTTTTCTGATGAGTTTAGTACGTCTGAGAAGACAAGAACGAGGACGACGTGAAACGAATTACCAGGGGAACACAGAAAATTGTAGAAAGAATAGGCTTACAAGCCTACGGATGATAAGGTTAGATTCGACGAAAACTGTCACCAAATAATTAATCGACCTTCTTAAAAGTCTGTGCATGTCTTGGCTCAAAATATTTTTTTCTTTGAGTCATCATTTCATTTTGTACATATTTCTTTCCTCACTGATTTTGCGGACAACCTCCTCACTCCTTATCTTATCAGTCCACCTAATTTGCAACATTCTTCTGTAGCACCACATCTCAGATACTTCGTTTCTTTTTTGTTCCGGTTTGTTCACAATCCTTGTTTCACTACCACAAAACTCTGTGCTTCAAACATACATTCTCAGAAATGTCTTCCTCAAATTAAGGTCATTGTCTAGGTAGCAGAATTTCGTAATGTTTTGTACTCCATCTACTTCATTATCACCAATCCTGATTTTAAGGTTCTCGCTGTTCTCATTTCTGGTACTTCTCTTTACGTTCGTCTTTCTTGGAGTTACTCTCAATCTATGTTCTGTATTCATTGTGCCTTTCATTTCATTCAGTAGATCCCGTAATTCTTCTTCACTTTCACTAAGGATACAATGTCATCAGCGAATCTTGTCATTGATTCCCTTTCACTATGAATTTTAATTCCGCTATGGAACCTTTCTTTTATTTATTGCTTCTTCGAGGTATAGATTGAACAAAAGCGGAGAAAGACCACCTTCCTGTCTTACACGCTTACTTCCTATAGCTTACTCCTATTTGTCTCACAATTTCGAACATCTTGCACCATTTTACATTGTCGAGCGCTTTTTTCAAATCGATAAATCCAATGAACATATCTTGATTTTTCTTTAGTCTTGCTTTCATTATCAACAGCAATTTAAGAATTGCCTCTCTGGTGCCTTTACCTTTTTAAAGCCGAACTTATCTTTATCTAATACATCCTCAATTTTCTTTTCCATTCTTCTGTATATTATTCTTGTCAGCTACTTGGATGCATGAGCTGTTAAGCTAATTGTGCGATCATTCTCGCACTCGTCAGCTTTTCCATTCTTCAGAATTATGTGAATGATGTTCTTCCGAAAGTCAGATGGTATATCGCCAGACTCAAGTATTCTGCACACCAAGTTTAATGGCCGTTTTGTAGCTGATTCACCCAGTGATTTCAGAAATCTGTTGGAATGTTATCTGTCTCTTCTGCCATATTTGATCTTAAATCTTCCAAAGCTCTTTTAAATTCTGATCTTAATGCTGAATAAGTAGAGAAACAAAAGTACCTTTACGCACTTGCATAGCAGCTGATTGGTCGATAGCCGCTAGGTTCTACAGCTGGTTGTGTCGAATGAGAAATATGGCGATATCTTACGATGGGTAATGTTTTCAGTGGCTTGGGACTGACGGTAGTTCAATTGAAAACGCACGTGTTCCGATTCAGAATGTAGGGAAATAGTCCAATCGCAAGCAGATTCTTGATAAATAGTTTTGTGGGAGTAAAATTATTTTATTTATTTTACTCTTTTTTTGGGATACTGAACACGAGTAGTGGTTTTGCATAAAAGCAACGTAACAGAGCATTGAAAAGAATTGAAAAATCATGTTTTGTTCGGTTTAGGGCTTGTATCTAAAGAATATCTGCATACCGCTGGAAAACATCCCATAAAAAATAAATAAGATTAATTTTTTTTAAGTTGTTGCCCTATGACCTTTTTGTTAGGTGAATAGTTTGTGCTTAAATGCAAAATGAATATTCACATTGTCCGTCCATAGTGGTTAGTCCAAATTATTGATCTATAAATACAAATACTACACGCTTCCGTACTACAATTCATTTAGTATGAGCAACGTGACTGTATGTATCTGCGCTTCTTACGCTACACCTTAAGTATTTAGTCTTGTGTTACAGGCACTCACTATGATAATACGTTAATAATTACGTTATTTTCAGGTGACCTGTGATGGTTGCTTGTAGACTGTGATGTTCTTAGCATTATGTAAATGAATGAAACATTTAGTGTGAAATAAACTGCTGGTAGTACTCTAGAATAGTACTGATAGTGTCGTTGAGCTTAACGTCCGAATTCTACATTCGAATAGTGTTATATTTTTTCCTAATATACTGTAGTCAAATTAGGACGTAAGTCATTAAAGCACGATTTGATGATGGAATTTTATTGCTTCCCTGGGTTCCCATTCGACATTATAGATTTTGGAAAGAACGGGGCAGTGATCTCAAACAAGATTTGTATGGAGTTTTGGAATTGTATTGTGGAGGGGAGGTCCTACTTCCATGATTCTCGTATAGAGTGAATAAAATTACTAAGTGAAAAATTACTGTTTTTAACCCAATTGTTTTAGTAAAATGCGTCTAAATCACGGGAATACTGATGTGAAGCAGTAGTGGATGGAGTATCGGGGAGAGGAACCAGCTGTATAAAGTAGATGGTGCCAGCATTTCATCTGTTATCGTGTGAATTAGTACATTGCGATGATGAGTATGGAGAAATCAGAAGCAATGACATAGTGAAATCATGAATTTAAAAATTAGGGAAAGGACAAAATGGGCAAGGAAGAACCTTTAAAGGAAGAGTGGTAACGTTTGAGTACAGAAGCGGGCTTATAATCCTGCTGCGCACGGATCTGCTTGGGTTTTTCCGCGTCAGCTGAAGAAGTAGCAGTTTCGTGAAAGAGTGTCTTTTAAATCTGGAAAGGGATGCCCGGGAGAGAAGCAGAAGAAGGATCTAATTAACTTTAAAAAGTAAAAATAAGTTGTGAAACCCATTACTCGGATTTGCCATCGACTTCGCTTCTTCGTCGATATCGAGGCTCTGAGGCCATGATAGCAAAAACCAAATGCAAAGATCTGAATCTTCCTAAAAACGTCGGGTGTCAAATAGCAGACGAATATGATACCAATGGAGGGATTTGCTAGAGAAAGCCGCAAGAATATTGCCCCCACCGTCATAAGCAATGGCTGCAGCGTAGGTGCTCTTTGGCAAGCCTCGTTGGACAGATTGACCTCAGTTTTATAAAGCAGAAAATGTGGTTCACTTTAAAAGTCTGCCCTTACCAAACCGCTGCATTCCGATTTTGTTATGGTCGAGTAAAACGATCTTTTCCGTCGATAAACCACTGACAGGTTGCACCATTCATCTGTCTGCTCCAGGATCCATGGAGCTCCAAGCGTACCGGTAGATACAAGAATAAAAATAGTTATGAGTCACAATTTCTTCATAAGGTGGGCCGTTCAACTTCAGCATACCATTTGGCTTTGATAGACTGTTTCAAAGTAGGTTTATACAGGCAAACGGTTGCAAATAACTGTTTGGTACATTGACCTAGGATTCGAGACCTACATTGGGTTTCTTCATCAGAATGAAATTTTTGATAAACCGGAAAATACATTGCGAAAAAGCAGTGGTCAGAATTTAGAGCAGCTGTGCTGATGTTGTTCCTAGCTAGGCACATGTGTCAAAGGCTGGTGCGTTTTATATTATTTTTGACTTGAACATAGCTGTTCTGATCATTGCTTTTTCGCAATGTAATTTTAAGGTTTATCGGAAATTTCATTCTGATGAAGAAACCCTTGTAAATGTCGAACCTAGGTCAATGTAACAAACAGTTATTTGCAAGTGGTTGGCTGTATAGTCCTACGCTGAACTATTATACTGTTGCTGTGGAACAGCCATGTTTAAAACTTTTTATATACTGTTGTAGACAACCTTCGACAGTAAGATCAATAGCGCTAGTGCTTCGTAGGGTCTGTAACGGTTATTTTCTGAACATGTAATTAATAGAGAAACCATTTCTTCACGTCACCCTTTTCGCCTGGGAGTAGGGGAAAGATAGCGCTACTTGATTGGATAATGGGAAATTAATTCGTTGGAGGCAATAAACTAAAGACTACAACAGCCAAGGAGGTGTGTACAATACCTGCAATGGTAAAATGTCATTCTGACACAAGCGGTGTTCTCATTGTTAGACCACGTAATCATTGGATAGGTTTATATTTAACACTACATTATATCAACATAGCCGCTACTGTTGTAAGTATTCAAAAGTCAAGCAGTGTGAGGATAGCATACAGCAATGTTATGCTATTGTATTAGTATACAGCAATTAAGTTCCTTATCGTAAAATTTTAGTATTTAATGTATTGTATCTAACTTCGTATTAAGCTGTAAACTGTGTAACGTCCTCTTAGGAAATTTATGAATGGCAAGGCTGGAAAAACTCTAACGTTATTTGATTTTCAAACAGCTGAGCAAAACTGAACGTACTCAGACATTGCTCTCTTTACTTATTCTGATCATCACTAAACTGACACACAATATTTTTAGCGCAACGCAATCTGACATAAAGTAGGCTGTTTAGGTTTTTATGTTGGTAACGCTACGTAGCGCTCTGTATGAAAATCCCTGACTGTGCTGTGATCAGTCTGTGGCTGGTTGCACTCATTGTTGGAATTTTCGCTTGTGTAGTGTTGGGCAGTTGGATGTGAACAGCACGTAGCCAGTGTTGCCAATTTAGCGACTTTGTCGCTAGAAATGGCGACTTTTGCATTCGTCTTAGCGACAAAAAAAAAAAATTGCGACAAAAATTATTTAGCGACTTATCTGGCGACTTTTGGAGTACTGACGACTTTTGAAGTACAAATAAAAACTATTTTGGCCCAGTATTTTCAATAAAAAACTAAGATTCTAGCTATAGAATGGGTACTACACTGACTTTGTTCTAGATTTGCTAAGTTAAATTGAGTTCTTGGCAGATCACGTAGCATTGTTCAGCATTTAGTAAACCTGAATGTGGGAATTGCCTAGAGAGTAAGAAAACCTTGACTATAGAACAATTCATTATTCATTACCAACTTGCCTGTTATTTATCGATAGCGTATCGGTCTATAATTCTTCAACTTTTGAAGTCCCTTTATTTTTCGAATTGACAAAAAACATACGTAATGGTTCAAATGGCTCTAAGCACTATGGGACTTAACTGCTGAGGTCATGTCCCCTAGAGCTTCGAACTACTTAAACCTAACTAACTTAAGGACATCACACACATCCATGCCTCAGCCAGGATTCGAACCTGCGACCATAGCGGTCACGCGGTTCCAGACTGAAGCGCCTAGAAACGCTCGGCCACCCCTAATTAAGTGTAATATAATATATTTCTGCCCAGCAACCTCTAATTTTTCGAAATTTTAACTCGCAGTCAAATTATTACCACATGAACAGTGGTAACGCAAGAACAATTCCGTGGGCGTGTCTCAGACATCATTATGTTTTAAACAATGAACAATAGGACTGATATCGAGTTACCGAGTGAGTAGATTGTTTCATGACCTCTAGTTCGCCTGAGTTTTAATGTATCTTCAGTGATTATAAATTGGTGAAACTTATATTGTGGTGGCTTACGTAATGGATTTACCGCAGAAGAAAACGCTCAAAAATATCGGGATGCCTGGGAAGCGGAACCTGAATTCAATGGGTGGCTGAAACCCCAAGGCAAGATGTCAAGTATGTGCAACAGAGTGTTATGCTAAATTGTGTGATATTAAAAAGCAATCGAAACAATGAAGCATAAACAAAAAATTGATTTAAAAAAAACACAGACCACCTTACCTGTGAAAATTGTTCCGAAAACTACAGTTAGAATAGCAAGCAGAGCGGAAGGCGCCCTTTCTTTATTTATTGCTGAACATTGTTCTATTTTCGCTGTAGATAATTTAGAAATACTGTGCAAGAAGATGTTTTCCGGTGATGAGGGCGCTAAAAACATGTAATTACGTTGTACAAAGCGCACTTACATTATAACTGAAGTTTTGGCTCAATATTTTACACAATCATTGCTTGAAGATATAGGTAACCAAAAATACAGTGTACTAATAGATGAATCCACAGATGTATGATTATCTAAAATGCTAGGTATCTTTATACGGTACTATAGTGTAAACAACCAACCCATTAGATCAGTATTTCTCAAACTCGCTGTAGTACAAACTGCAGATGCAAGAAATCTGGCTGCTGTTCTTGTGAATTATTTGAAAGATCTCAAACTTCCAATCGCTAGTATGGTAGGAATTGGCACAGATGGTGCTTATGCAATGGTTGGAATAAACAATGGGCTTTTCGAACAACTCAAGAGAGAATATGGTTTGAAGAATTTGGTATTGATACGTTGCATTTGTCACTCTCTTCAGCTTGCAGTTTCGAACGCCTCAGCGAATATCATACCTAGAAACATAAGAGTTTCTTGCACGGGAAACCTACATTTCACTCAAAAGACAAGAGGAATATAAAAAAGGTTTATGAGACAATTAATTGTGGAAAACAGCCACTAAAAATTTTGAAGGTTTGTGCAACACGTTGACTTTCAATTGAACCAGCAATACGAAGAATTATGGAGCAGTGGGAAGAACTAAACCTACATTTTTCACTTGCCATGGTTCAAGACAATTGTTACACTGCCGATCTTTTGTACAAGATGTATTGTGACGACTCAAATCATCTTTACATGTTTTACCTTAAACATGCTTTAAAAGACGTACAAATAGCAATAAAAGCTTTCGAAGGAGAAGACAATGACCCCACTAAATTACTAGATACACTTGTATTTCTCATGCAATCACTCGGACAAAACATAGTTTTTCCAACTGTTGATTTGTTGACAACACCAGTTCCAAGCGAATGTATGTGCGCAAATTCGAACCTTGGCTTTATGTTTGAACAGAAATTGTCTGATTCAAGTTTGTCTGAAGAAAATAAAGTTTATTTGAAGAAGAGATGCATTCAGTTTCGTCTGAAACTCATAAAAGAAATTCAACAAACACTGCCAAGTAACGTTACGAGCCTGAAAAAAATGTCAATGCTGAATGCTGAATGCTGAAGAAACACTAAAAGTGAATAAAAAATGTTGTAGCGAATGTAGCCAGAGAATTGGGTTTTAGTGGCGGTTTCATAGACGGTATGCTGAAAGAATGGCATAATATCAACTTGATTAGATGGAATAACACTACTAACACTGTTCGATTTTGGAGTGAGGCTTTACAGTATAAAAATGCTGCAGGGGAGAATCCTTTTTCTTCGATTTCACAGCTAGCAATGACTGTTCTATGCCTACCGCAATCAAATGCAGAAGTGGAAAGAATATTCAGTTCTATGAACACTATAAAAACTAAACAACGTAACAGATTATCGTTAAAGACAATTAATGCTTTGATCATATTGAGAGACCAGCTGCAGAAACAAAATAAAGTTTGTGCATCTTTTGACATACCGTCAGACGTATTGGAGCTTATTGGAACGACCAAAAGTTACTTTTTTACGACAAAACCAGTCGAACTGCAACATCATCTTTTGAGCGACGATCAACCCTCTACATCAACTACAGTTCTGTCAGAGCATGAAACAGAAGAGTTATTCGATCTTCTGAGTGACGACGATGAATAGCTCACATACCGGTATGTATATATTTTGTAACCTAATTTGAGCTCTTGCTTTCTTTTGTTACAATTATAGTTGTATATTTCTAGTATATTTGACTACTGTGATTGAAACAACAATTTGTCTTGCGTCAATTGTGATAACATGTTCAAATAAACGTTAGCGTATTTTATTTGTATGTTGTTGCAAGCGATTCATCATTTAATTAAGACAATATAGCAATTATGTGTGAAATAATTTTTATTAATATTTTATTACCCCTCTCTCCCCCCCCCCTCCCCCAACTGGCTTATTGCACCATCCACAGCACGATATTTTCAGTACACCCCTAGTAGAATCCGTTTTAGCGACTTTCTAGCGACTTTTGATATTGAATCTAGCGACTTGGGTTTTTTAGAGTTGGCAACACTGCACGTAGCGTTGCGCAGTTTGAGGTGAGCCACCAGCAGTGGTGGACGTGGAGAGAGAGACGGCAGAGTCTTGAGAGGTTACTGTTAGCGGACGATGTGGACGTGTGTCCGCCAGAAAGAGAATATTTGTGAAGATGGATGTCATGAACTTGACTTTTGAACATTGTTAAGGTAAATACATTGTTTGTTCTCAATAAAAATCTTTCATTTGCTAACTATGCCTATCAGTAGTTAGTACCTTCAGTAGTTAGAATCATTTATTAAGCTTGCAGGATTGGCGCTCGCAGTATTGCAGTAGTTCGAGTAACGAAGATTTTTGTGACGTAGGTGATTCATGAAAGGTATAGGTTATTGTTAGTCATGGCCAGTCTTTTGTAGGGATTATTGAAACTCAGATTTCGTTGCGCTAAAATATTGTGTGTCAGTTTAGTGATGATCAGAATAAGTAAATAGAGAAATGTCTGAGTACGTTCAGGTTTGCTCAGCTGTTTGAATATCAAATAACGTTAGAGATTTTCCAGCCCTGCCATCCATAATTTTCCTAAGGTGACGTTACAGTTGAAGCGATATTGAAAATACTCTGCTTTTTATTTTCCACTTGACTGATTTTAACTTATTTTTCAATTCATATATAAAATTCGAGTCTGTCAGAGGCCACTTGTATGCGAAGACACATAAATCTAGTACGTCTAGATCTTTCCTTAATCTTTTCCCACTTCTTGGTGACGCACTCCCTATAAGCCTACTCATCCCATAGTGTATTTGTTGTTCTACTGCTGTGAGGTGATCAGATGCTAATATGTACCTCTGGCATAGAGTCAGGGATCTTTACCCACACCTCGTCTCTTCACAGTATTCAGCTCCATTTCTGTCACACCCAAATCCATTTTTCTAGAGCTCGCCGTCTCGACGGACACTAAAGTTGGAAACGACTGTAGGCCGTCGCGTTGCTTCTCGACTCAGGGCCAAAGGTTCGAATCCGAAGAACCAAGAAATTTTCACCATCAGTGTTTGGCCAGGAAGGAAGAGAAATGTTGGCACAGACTTCGACATCACCGGATACTTCGCCTGTATCCTGTACAAAAACTCTCTGCAGTGTCTCATGATGTGGCTGACGTCCTTCGGACGGGAACGGTGAACCGGACGGCGCTCTTGGTGCAGCTCGAGAGGAACAGATTGAGTCAGTACACTGAGTTCCGCCACCAGGTTTCACCCTCTCTTCAGTCTTACTATCGTATAAGACGAACATGGCAGCACAGTATAGATACACCCATTTCAGTCACTTACACTCAGCAATCGATACATACGGTAAAGACTCTTTGAGTTTCCTCTCTCTGCGATGTTGTGAAGGAAGCAAGGTCACCTTTGGACAGTTTTGTGCGTTCTCAGCCGACCAGCGCTCCGATGGGTTACAATGCGCGCTGCTGGACAGATTTGAGGCACACCTGTTCCGAGAGGCTTGTTGGGACAGTCGGACTTCACATGCACTAAGGCGTGTTTGCACGTATTGGTGAGAACGTGTCATTTATTCGAGATTGCTCACAGCCAAGATTTTGCTTTCGTTCGTTTGTGTGGTGTTTGTACCTCGCAGCTTATTATCACTAATTTCGGTACTAAACTTGCTGTAAATTGCGAAAGTGAGCTGATATTTAAGAAAGTGGTATTACGAAATTTCCGAATCCTTGTGCTTTCACAAAGCTTAAAGCTGACTACAGGATCTTGTTCCCTTTACTCGATTCGAAGAATGATGCATGCAATTTCGGGACTCCAGTTTATGTCATGCTCTACTGTTATTGTCGTGCATTCATATTTACGTTTTTGTGATTGCTGGAACTTTCAACTTACGTTGCACATGTACCTTCAATGCCAAGCGGTTTGTGTCCTTGTTTGCTTGATTTTAATTCAAATGGGAATCCCTGGAGTGAAGGCGGCGTTCTTTTCGAGAAACACTATTGAGGAAAATTCTTGGAGAACTGGCATTTGAAACTGACTCCTGAACGACTCTACTGCCGCCAACATACACTGCGCGTAGGAACAACCAGGGTAAGATACGGGAAATTAGGACTCATACGGAGGCATAGAGACAGTCATTTTCCCTTCGCTCTACTTGCGATTACAGCAGGAAAGGAAATGGCAACTAGTGACACGGGGTACCCTCCGCCACGTACCGTACGGTGGCTTGCGGAGTATCTACATAGATGTAGATGTAGATATTATACAGGAAGAATGGTTCCGTTGAAAATCTTACAGCATATGTTGGATGTTCAGAAACTAACTATGCAGTGCCATGTTTTTATGTGCTAAGTAATGACTGATATGATTGTCAATTATTAATACAACATTTTCCATTGTTTGACACATCTGAACCATGTTTGATCAGGTATTTGTATTTGTTCGCAGGTCCGGTTTGATTGAATACCAACTTCTCGTGTGACATCATTGCGATCCAGGTCATCATGCTCATCATTGAACACATGTGGATAATTATAAACATGTGGAGCAAGTGTTCCGCAATGGAGACAATTTTACGTCAGCAATAGAAGCTACGTTTGCAGCAAAGTTCCCAGTAGTGAAGATACCTAACCGCAATGCCGTCCGGAATCTCATCACCACATCCACATCCAATTTGAAGTCAATGAACAGTTTAATAACGTTTACTTGCTCTCATTTCCAGTTTCCAAAGTCATTTATTGAACATTTAGGTATATTTTGATTTGTGTTTTGTGTACCGCTAGCCCGTATTTACATATTATCTGTCCACCCCGATAGCTGATTGGTGAGCGCAGTGGTCTGTCACGCCAGGGGGCCCGGGTTCGATTCCCGGCTTTGTCGGAGATTTTCTCGGCCCAGGCACTGGGTGTTGTGTTGTACTCATTATCATTTCATCGTCATCATTGGAAGGGAATGTGAAACCACCACTGGAATCACTTCCGTAGACGCTCGTGCGTTGGACCTCTCTGACGAGGCTTCCTCCATGACAAGATCTGCCGTAAGGCAGAACACAAAGTTAAAAAAAAAAGTATTACCTCTGTCTAAGTTTGGAACTTAATAAAGTCGATGAAGACATTCAGTTATGAGGTAGTTTTCCACTGTTTCTAGCCATAAATGTCCCGCCTTCTGGATACAGATTTTTCGGCTGTGAAGGTAATTATCAACGTCGGTGACTGAGTGAAGAGTTGCTGTGGCGGACTCAGTACAGTATCTCTGTTCTTGGTTGACGAAGTTAACTTGCTGGGAGTACTGTATCGGTGTGTTCTACAATACGTAATAGTTGATTGATATTCACTTCTTTCGAACCACAAGATCATTCAACGTCGAGGGGTATTACAAGCAGTTACTTATTCTAGTGTTTCAGCGTTCTGATTTCAGAAAGGGGCCACCATCCTCACTGTATAGTGGCGGCTGTAAGTTGATCATTATTACACACATTGGTTTGTGATAGGATCTCTTGAGTGATTTTTACTTTCACTGATGTGTTTATTCCTAGAAGCCATTCATTAGTTGCGTAGTTTAATGTGGAAGTGAGCTAATATTAAAAATTCCTTTTTCCTTGTCCGAGTCATACAGCAATACTTTGTTCATTCGGACACGATATTTATAGCAAGACATAGTTTCATTACATCAGGGCGTAACATTCTACTTGTGTTAGTATTTTCAGTGTCTAAGAAAGTCCCCACCTCAGTAACGCTACACTCCTACTGGTGCAGAAGGATGTACTAGCTGTGTTTTGTTTGTGGCACGGGTCATCATTAAACCGTTAACCAGTCTTTCCAGAAAATATTTTTCTTTATGTTTTGTACACTGTAACTTGGAAGCTAAGGGACTTTCCTTCCTTCGACTGGAAGGTGCTGCGGTGCAGTTACAGCACGTAAGTGTCACTAGCCACCAGGGCCACTCCAGTCGCGCCCAGCGATGAATGTGCGGTTTTTTCGAACAACCAATCGAGAGGCGTGAGACTAGCTTTGTATGGCAGGGCTCCACGCTCTACTGATACGCCAATCGAGAACTACCCCTTGGTTTCCTCATCTCGACCAGAACAGTCGCTTCCTTCGAGCATCTGCTGCATCCATGATCTCTACTGGTGGACTTTTTGTTCCAGACGCCCCTGGGACATCACTTTACGTGTTACCTTTGCAGCCGCTCATAGTTATCCTGTTACGGTCTGGCGGTTATGCTCCTCTTCAAGAGACTATGTTTTTACTGACGAAATAAATCTCGGGTGAACAGCCTGGTGTGAGTGTACAAAGGACACAATATTTCGGCATCAGCACACCTGATGATGGCAACAAGGTCGATTGCCGAAATATTGTGTCCTTTGTACACTCACACCAGGCTGTTCACCCGAGATTTATTTCGTCATGAAATACGCCTGCAGAAATATGTTTTTATTCTTTCATTTTTTAAGCCTGTTAATTATTTAATACAAAGTTACTGACCGATCCTAACTCACTACTCACTATCGTCTCGTCCGTTCAAATGGCTCTAAGCACTATGGGACTTAACATCTATGGTCATCAGTCCCCTAGACTTAGAACTACTTAAACGTAACTAACCTAAGGACGACACACAACACCCAGCCATCACGAGGCAGAGAAAATCCCTGACCCCGCCGGGAATCGAACCCGGGAATCCGGGCGCGGGAAGCGAGAACGCTATCGCACGACCACGAGATGCGGGCTCCCCCTTGAAACATTGCATCCAGTTTTGTGATGATATGGCAGTCTGTAATTTGGCTACAATCTTTCTCTCTGTTTTAGGTGATTATAATATATATATATGTGTGTACCTACTGTTCTTC
Organism: Schistocerca gregaria; assembly: GCF_023897955.1. NCBI lineage: Eukaryota > Metazoa > Arthropoda > Insecta > Orthoptera > Acrididae > Schistocerca > Schistocerca gregaria. The sequence continues at coordinate 623,090,537 of NC_064920.1, forward strand.
TCCTGTTCCTTTCCATAGCGTTCGGACCGAATATGTATCTTGGTCATGGAATAGGTATTAACTCGATAATCATTCCAAATTTAGAGCTTACGACGTCCCAGTGGATAATCTATGTTGCTGATCACAGCATTTCTCATACGTATTCATTTAGCAGCAATTGGGCGTGCTTTTTGAAAGGAAATTCTATGGTTGCTCAGTCTTGTTTCTTAGCTTTCAAGACGCATCAACTGTGTTGCTATTCCGCTGGTCAAGATTGTAGTTAACGTAGCTGAAATGTGGTTTTTTGCCGAAGAAAACAGTGAAAGGATGTATGACTGCCGACAAAACCCAGTATACCTTTTAAACTTACTGTTTTCAGAATTATCATTGAGTCTAATAGTTTCGCTCAGGCGGGCGGCCACTTGTTGCCACTCAGATATAATTCCCTCTTCTTATGACTGGCACGCTACTGACTGAGCCCAGTCAACAGCCCAAGTTACTTTACATGTATCGACGCTTCTCAGCAAAACACAAACAGTCGCTACTACACTCTACGTGTTTCTACTGGACTTTCCCGGTCTTTCATCCTATACCACGTACCCTGTTTAACTTTATACTTAAATTCTAATAACTTCTGCAGCATCTATTGTCGTCTAACGTGATCGCTGGGTTCATGCAGCGGACAAGCATTATTTCCGTCTCTCTTGTTCGACATATGGTGAAAGCGGAAGTTCAGCGCATTTACGTGCTAGGCAACTGTCGTAATATGAGCATTTTATGTGCCACCAGTTCGCCGATTTTCGGAAACTTCCTCATATCTTATCCTATCAGTTCATCTGATTTTCAACATTCTTCTACAGCACCACATCTCAAATGCTTTGGTTCTCCTTTGATCCGGTTCCCCCACTGTCCATGATTCACTACTATACAATGCGCGCTACAATCATTCATTTTCACAAATTTCTTTCTAAAATCAAGGCATATGTTTGATACCCGAAAACTTCTTTTGGCCGTGAATGCCTTCTTTGCATGTGCTAGTCTGCTTTGTATGTTCTCCTTGCTTCGTCCATCATAATTATTTTCATTCAAAGCTTGCAGAATTCCTTAAAGTTAGCCTATTTCGTGAGCACGAATTTTCATGTTGAGTTATCTCTGTTCTCATTTCTGCTACTTCTCATGTTTCTGTTTTTTTCGGTTTACTCTAAACGCATATTTTGTACACAATAACTGTTCTTTACGTTCAACAAATCCTGCAATCCTTCTTCACTTACACTGAGGACATCAGTGTTCAATCCCACTTTTGAAGCATTATTTCCGTCACAGCTTCTCTGATTTATAGACTGAAAAACAGACGTGAGAGACTGCATTCCTGTCTCAAACCCTTTTTAATCCGAGCACTTCGTTCTTGGTCTTCCAGTCTTATTGTTCTATCTTGTTCCTTGTATATATTGCACAACACACGTCTTTCCCTATAGCTTACAGCAAATTTTTCTCAGACTTTCAAACACATTGCACCATTTTACACTGTCGAAAGCTTTTTCCAGGTTGACAATTCCTGTTAAAGTCCCTTGATTATCTTCAGTCTACCTTCTATCATTAGCACAAAGTCAGAGCTGACTCTCTGGTGCCTTTGCCTTTTCTAAATCCCCAACTGATCATCAACTAACAGATGCTCCATTTTCTTTCCCATTTTTCTGTATATTATTGTTTTAAGCAAGTTGGATGCATTGAGCTGTTAAGCTGATTCTGGGATTATTCTTGCACCTGTCAGCTCTTGCAGTATTCAGCATTCTGTGGATGATATTTATCCGAAAGTCTGATGGCACGTTACCAATCTCACAGATTCTACACACCAACCTGTACAATCTTTGGTTGCCATTTTTCCCACTGACCATGGAAGTTCCGATGGAATTTTATCAATCCATTCAGCTTTATTTCATCTAAAGTCTTCCAGAGCTCTTTTAAATTCTGACTCTAGTGCTGTATCAGCTAAGTCTCTGTTACCTGTTCCAGTTTCTTATTCTATCACGTCGTCAGACAAGTCCTTCTCCTCAAGCAGGCCTTCAGCGTCTCTTTCCTCCTATATGCTCTTTCCTGTGAGTGTAGCAATTGGATTCCCGTCACCCTTAGTGTTACTACCCTTACATTTCGCTTAGTCGAAACTTGTTTTGACTTTTCTATAAGCTGAGTGCGGGCATGGGTGTGTATGTTGTCCATAGAGTAAGTTAGATTAAGTAGTGCGTAGGCTTAGGGATCGATGAGCTCAGCAGTGTGGTCCTATAGCCCTTACCACAAATTTCCGAATTATTCCGACGATCATTTGCTTTCCAAATTCGTCACATTTTTCCTGGAGCCCTTCACCTTGGCAGCCGGTCACCTCCTATTTATTTCATTTCTAAGTGATTTATATTGCAGTAATACTATCTTCTCCTGAATATTTTTGAAGTTCCTCAATTTGTTGCTAAATTGATGTACTTAGTATGTTACCCAAGGTTTCTTCGGAGTCACCTTTCTTGTATGAGTACCTATGTCTGGCTGCCCAAATCCGTGATTTTCCTTTTTAGAGATGCTCATTCTTCTTTCTAGATTGCATGTATTATTTATGTTAAAATGAGTATCGAATATTGATAATATGGTGCAGAATGTTACAAAACCTACAGTTTGGGCAGAAGGAAACCTGGAAGCTCCAGCTTGGCATTCCAATGACGTGACTCGCGGCGTCACTCAGCTGGGAAAAACGTCCTCGCTTGCCTTGGCCAGGCAAGTCTTCGGTATATACAATTGCCTTTGCTGTAATTGGCTAAAACGCTCGAGGCAGAAGCTCCCTTCTAGTCGAGAGAAACTGCGAGGTCACTGACAGTAGCGTCAGTCTTGGACCGAGGCCCGCAGTGGACGGTGGGGTCGATGATGGTTCTGGTCAATCGTTTGCTAAGATATATTAACCATTGCATTGAAAATAATTAAGTGGGGGCTGGTGATCAATGCGGCCGCGTACGAGCTAATTGCGGATTTAATATGAGAGTGATTTATGAATTTTAATAGTAAAAGATACGTTGCGCAACAAACCGAGTGTAGTACCGACTGTGTTGCGATCAGAGGTCACAGAAATTAATAAAAGATATTCCTAGAAAATGTACAGCTTTGTGCTAACTACTGCAAAATAGTTAAGGAGTTCCACCGATTATCACAATTACAGCACCACTTCTGCAGGAGACCACCCCGCAGCGCCTCCACTACAGCGAAGGAACATTTTTAGATGAATGAAGGTGAGTGGTTTACAGAGGACATTCGGGAGACGTGACGGACTTTCCAACGACAACCCGCGCGTGTACGGATGCTATGTTAAAACGAGAGACCATTGTATGCCTTGTTAAACTTTGGAGAGTTTTGTACGCAGCTGCTCTCTGAACACTGCGGTGTGTAAAAGGGCTACGCCCTTTGTCTTGAGTGTCGCGACGTCTTTAGACTGAATACAAATTCTGTTTTCTGCACATTTACGAATTTACTTGATTTTATGCATAGTACGTAGTCAAACGAAGCTTGTATTAATTAACTCAGTGAAATGTTGTTGCTAATTAAAATATACAACTGTAAATGGAAGGCAAATACACCATATAAATTTTTTTTTATCCTTCCTCTTTTGTCTCAACTAATGTACTTACTTGTAGTTGGCGTCTTCTTAGGCTCTACGAATGAATGAGATCTCTCTGGTTGCGCGATACGTTCGGATTTTTTTTTTTTTTTCGGAACGCTTTCAGTGGCCTACAACATATTTTTCTTTTCTTACTATAAGTTAAATATGTATTGAATAATAGTGAATTTATTTCAGCTTGACAGTGCTTTCGATATTCTTAGAGCAAAAACCAATTCTTGTTACACAACTTACTTCGGACTTTTAATAGGTTTTTATTCCACTTAACATTTCGTGTGGTACTTGTCACTCTCACACACACACACACACACACACACACACACACACATTCATAAGACAAAACATTATGGCCGCTGCCAACAGTGAGAATTACTGACAGTGGTGCCGTTGCGGGCAAGTAATGTAGAAAAAGTATAAAGGGTAATTCTTATTAACGGTAAAAACCACCGAAGCGACGTAGACGACACCGAAACCTTTAATGTAATACAAGATATAAGTACATTGGGTCACAAAAGTGAATGACAAATGCTGAGAATGTGACGTCACCACCGCGGCGTACCTATAACTGTTGAGGCTATCGTTCTGTCGTACATGGTCATCCCAACGGGTTTTAGAGTCGATCTGACTCTGGGCCTACCTGCGTGACTTTAGTGCGTGGGATTCAACGCTTGAGTCTTGCGACTGGCACACTATTTCTGTCACTGCATTAAGCAATTATGTGTGTACACTGAGGTAAGATTTATTATTTTATTTGCCTGTCTCGCGGTCTCCGCTGGTTCATTACAAAGTACAGTACAACAGAAACCTACCATATTGCGTCACAAGTAAATGAGCACAAGCTGCAACTGCGCCGTTACTAGAAAATTATCTACGTGTTCTTTACTAAAATTTGCCTGTAAACAAACAAAAAGAAAATAATCAAAATAAAAAGAAATAGAAAATTAGAACAGCTTTTATTAGATTTAAGCGAGGACTATAATTCTGCAACTTCTACGTTTACAACAAATCACATTTACAAAAGGTGTTCCTAATTTTCAATGTTTGCTCGAATACAAATACTGCATCGCTCAATCATTCCTTCACGCCCAAGCCCAAGAGCTGCACGTACAGCGAGGTGCACCATTTGGTGACACATGTACAACATTTGTAATCCATCGCGATTCCTTGTGTGTTATATTAAATGACTTGTCTCAGCGTCATCCACGTCGCTTCGATGGTTTTTAAACATTACTAAGAATCACCTTGCGTAAGCGGAGCACAGACGAATAGGAGTAACTCCATGGGCGATACGGACAACAAATTGGAAAATCCACTGACACAAGCGACTTCAACAAAGGGCGTATGGTTATGGCACGACGCCTATTCCCACGCTACTCTCGTGAGAATTTAAGAAAAGCACTAGAAACTATCAACGGGATGCAAGTTTTTGGACATCCAAGCCTCAGCACAGACGGTGTATGGTTCAAATGGCTCTGAGCACTATGGGAACCAACATCTGCGGTCATCAGTCCCCTAGAACTTAAAACTACTTAAACCTAACCAACCTAAGGACATCACATAAATCCATGCCCGAGCAGAATTCGAACCTGTTACCGTGGTGGTCGTGCGGTTCCATACTGAAGCGTCTAGAGCCGCTCGGCCACACCGGCCGGGAAAACGGTGATGGTGTGAGGCTTGCCCGCCATGCAAATAAGGATAGACTGCGATCTGCCGCAGATTTGGTGACAGATTACAACACCGGCGCAGGCACAGCAGTTTCTAAGCGTAATGTCAGTGCCTGTTGTTGTACATGGGGGTCCGTAAGCGCCGACGGCCCTTATATGTTCCCACGTTGGCTCAACATCGTCTGATTCCCTTGGTCACAAGATCATCAGGATCGGACCGTGGATCAATGCCAACGTATGGCCTAGTCGAATAAATCATATTTCTTGTTACACCAACACGATGGTCCTGTCCGGATACGCAGTCACTCAGGCGAAACACGCAAAGTAGCACGGGCGTAGGCCGGTGACGTCAGTATGGTGCTGATGGGGAAATCAGCCTATACTTCCATGGGACCTTCAAAAAATAAAATATCACCAGTTAGTATTTTTTATGAGCTTTCCAAAGTGTTTCAGTGTGTAGGTCATGTTTCACTCATAGAAAAACTGAATAATATTTATAGAAGTGATGGCTTTACACACAGCTGCATGCAATCATACCAAACAAACAGAGTACAAAAAGCAGTACTGAGTAATTCAGACAATGCTGGAAGGGTATAAACTTTTAGTAGCCGTTGAAAAATCAGAAAGGGGGTCCCACAGAGTTTAAATTTTAATCAACTATTCCCTACGTATGTGAATGACCTTTCACTTAGCATTCAATAAGCAGAATTGTTACTTTTTGCAGACGATATTTGTGTTGCAGTAAATCCGATTAGAGAGAAAGTCGCAAAAGAGATTGTTTACGATATTTTCCAAAGAATTATTAAGTGTTTCTCTGAGAGCCTTAATATTGGAAAAAAAACCTGCGCACACTACAATCACTTCTTCACAATAGTCATACGAAAAATTGATGTAGCACATGGACAGGAGTCAGTAAACAGGACAGAACGTTCCAACTTTTTGGGCTTACGTAATGATGAGAAATGAAATAGAAGCAGCATATTACTGGGCTACTCAGACAAACAAGTTCAGATACTTTTGCTCTTCGTATAATTGCTAGGCTTGGAAACAAACGAATTAGCCTCCTGACGTTTTTGGATATTGCCACTCAATAATGTCTTATGGAATAATGTCTAGGGTAGCTCATTACGTAGAAAGAAAGTATTGATAGCACAAAAGCGAGCAATATGAGTAATATGTGGTGGTCACCTGCGGTCATTATGTAGGTACCTCTTCAAGGAGTTCGATGTTTTAACATCGCCGTCGCGATACACATTCGTCATAAACAATTCTCCACAATTTGAGAAAACAATGATGTCCACACCTATACGACCAGAGAAAAAAATGACAAATTTTTTGTTATCAGTCCTCTGACTGGTTTGATACGGCCCGCAATGAATTCCTCTCCAGTGCCAACCGCTTTACCTCAGAGTCGCCCTTGTAACGCAAGTTCTCAATTATTTGTTGGATGTCTCTGCCGTCCTCTACAGTTTTTGCCCTCTACAGCTTCCTCTAGTACCATAGAAGTCAATCCCTGATGTCTCAACAGATGTTCTATCATCCTGTTCCTTCTTCTTGCCAGTGTTTTCCTCATATTCCTTTCCTCTCCGATTCTGTGCAAAACCTCCTCATTCTTTATCTTGTCAGTCCACATAATTTTCAACATTCGCCTGTATGCCCAAATGCTTCGATTCTCTTCTGTTCCGGTTTTCCCACCGTCCATGTTTCAGTACTATACAATGCTGTACTCGAAACGTACGTTCACATAAATTTCTTCCTCAAATTAAGATCAAATGGTTCAAATGGCTGTGAACACTATGGAACATCACACACATCCATGCCCGAGGCAGGATTCGAACATGCGACCGTAGCGGTCGCGCGGTTCCAGACAGTAGCGCCTCCAATTAAGGCCTATGTTTGATACCAGTACATATCTCTTGACCAGGAATGATCTTTTTTCCAATGCTAGTTTGTTTTTTATGTCCTCCTTAATCCGTCCGTCATTGGTCATTTTGCTGGCTAGACAGTAGAATTCCATAAATTCACCCACTTTGTGACCATCAATCCCAATGTTAAGTTTCTCGCAGTTCTCATTTCTGTTACTTCCCATTGCTTTCGTCTTTCTTCGATTTAGTCTCAATCCATTTTCCGTATTCATTAAATTGTTCATTCCATTCAGCAGATCTTGTAATTCTTCTTCACTTTCGCTGAGGATAGCGATATCAGCGAATCGAGTCATTGATATCCTTTAACCTTGAATTTTAATACCACTCCCGAACCTTTCTTTTATTTCCATCAATGCTTCTTCGATGTACAGATTGAACAGTAGGTGCGAAGGGCTGCATCTCTGTCTTACACCCTTTGTAATCCGAGCACTTCGTTCTTGCTCGTCCACTCCTGTCAACAGCCTTGCCGCAGTGGTAACAGCGGTTCCAGTCAGATCACCGAAGTTAAGCGCTGTCGGGCCGGAATAGCACTATTCTAGACTATTTCTTCTAAACTGACTTCTGTTTCTTCTTATATCACATCAGACAAATATTCCCCCCTCATAGAGACCTTCGATGTTCTCTTTCCACCTGTCAGCTCTCTCCTCTGAGCTTAACAGTTGAATTCCCGTTCCACTCTTAATGATATCACCCTTGCTTTTAATTTCACCGAAGGTTGCGTTGCCTTTTCTATATTCCGAGTCAACCTTTCCGAGAATAGTCTCTTTTATGATTTCTTCAAATTTTTGATGATGCCATTTCGTTTCAGCTTCCCTGCACCTCCTACCTATTTCATTCCTCAGCGACTTGTATTTCTGTATTCCTGAATTTCCCTAACATTTTTGTACTTCCTCTTTTCTTCAATCAACTGAACTATTTCTTCTAATGTCCATGGTTTCTTCGCAGTTAACGTCTTTGTACCTACGTTTTCGTTTACAACTCCTGCGATTGCCCTGTTTACAAATCTCCCATGGTCTGCAACTGTACTGCCTTCTGAGCTATTTCTTATCGCTGTATCTATAGCCTTAGAGAAGTTCAAGCGTATCTCGTCATTCCTTAGGATTTCCGTATCCCACTTCTTTGCTTATTGGTTCTTTCTGACTAATCTCTAAAACTTCAGCCTACTCTTCATCACTACTACATTTTGATCTGAGTCTACATCTGCTCCTGGGTACTCCTTACAATCCAGAATCTGTCTAATATGATGTAATCTAATAAAATCTTCCCCTTATCACTCGGCCTTTTCCAAGTATACCTCCTCCTGTTGTGACTCTTGAACAGAGTATTCGCTATTAGCAGCTGAAGTTTATAACAGAATTCAGTTAGTATTTGTCGTCTCATTCCGTGTCCCAGGCCCATGTTCTCATGCAACCTTTTCTTCTACTCCTTCCCCTACAACTGCACTCCAGTCTCCCATGACGGTTAGATTTTCATCTCCCCTTAGGTACTGTATTACCCTTTCAATATCCTCATATACTCTTTCATCTTCAGTTTGCGATGTCGGCATGTAAACTTGGACTGTCGTTGTCGGTGCTGGTTTGTTGTCGATTCTGATAATAACAACCTTATCACTGAACTGTTCATAGTAATAATGTACACTCTGCTGTACCTTCGTATTCACAACGAATCCTACTCCCATTATTCCATTTTCTGCTGCTGTCGATATTATCCTGTACTCATCTGACCAAAACTTCTTACCCTCTTTCCATTTTACTTCTCTGACCCCTCCTACAACTAGATTGAGCCTTTGCATTTCCATTTTCAGATTTTCTTGCTTACCTACCACCTCCAAGCTTCTGATATTCCACGCCCTGACTCGTAGAACATTGTCCTTTCGTTGGTTACTCAGTCATTACCCATTTTAAAGTTCGCAGTGGCTCAGAATGTAGCCCAATATTCAGCAATAAAAATTTCTGATCACTTGCCCAATAACGTAAAATGCCTGACGGATGGAAAGGACGTTTTAAATCTAGCTTACGTTCTTTCTGATCAATTCCTTCCCTTACACGGGCGAATTTCTCTTTTCAATATTGGTATCTCGCGAAAAAAATAAAAATAAACAGGAAATAAAAAAAAATAAAAAGAGAAGGAAAAAACCTTGTTTTTAAGTTGACTAGCATCAGAAGGAAGACAAAATAATGTGTTCATTAATGCTGAAACGAATCGAGTCCACATGTCTTGTAAACCGACTTGATTCTCATCAATCTGTAAAAGAATCGTTTAAATGAGCTGTGGAGCATGTAACTAACTAATTTTGTAGTGGACCAGTTTCACCATGGTTTGATGTGCTCCCTGTCGACGATTCGTCTTCCATCAGTACAACTGTCCGTGTCACAAGACCAGATTAATTTTACAGTGATTTGAGTAGCTGAACAGGGAACTCATGTTGTTGTGTTGGCCAACAAATTCCTTCTTATCGGAATCGGATGGAACAAATTTCTAACTCTATCCACGCTAGCTTTACGTCCACACATTACGGCCACTTAATTGGCAGTATTTGTGTGTCCTGTGAGCGGACATCCGGTGCCACATACCTCCGGAAAACTATTAAGGAATTCTCGAAACAATGCCACACAGAATCACTGCTGAATTGCGTACCAAAGATGGAACACTACGTTGTAACCAGGTGATTTTAATGTTTTGGTCCATCAGTGTGCAGCAGTGAAACAGTGTTCAGTGATTCTGAACTTTCCAGTACATAATTCTCTTGCAATTGGCATTATACTTCACGATTGTACTCGTAATGTTTTTGATTCTGGACTGTTGCTTGTTACACATGTACTATTTTGGCTGTAGTAAAAGCTATTGAGGATCACATCGTCTTTCGTTTATAGTTATATATTTTCATGAATATACTTTTATAAAAGATATAGTTCTCTGTATTAATTAGTACAAACATCATTTGTACGTATTATACGTATTTTGGCGTCTGACACACTGTGAGTGCGGCGTCATCTGGATCAACGGTGGCTCCTAACAGCATGAACTGGTTTGGCATTTGCGTTTGCACAAGGAAGTAAAAAGTTCGCATGAGATACTACCATTTCTCACGTGACGAGATGCCTAAAAGACAACACGTTCCGAATACGCAGGATAACAGCTTATTACAATATAACAGGGCATTTGCAGAAATCATTTCTTCTTACATGTCTTAATAAGAAACTTACTCAGTATTCTGTAAGGTGTTCGCCTGGAAACAACGAAGTGAATAAAGTTGACGTGATATAGAGGCTAGGCCAACGAAGTTTCCCACTGGAAGGAAGGAGAGTGTACTCGGCTGCCGCAGGCGAAGTTGGTGAAGTCCCAAGTCCCGTGGCGTGGCTCCAACCGGCCTCTGGAGGCTTATGAGCTGTCCCAGAGCGTCGCGGAGTACTGCCGAGAGTTGAGGTGCGCAGGTATAAATATCCGGTGCGCGGAGTTATGCTTGTGGATCTATTTCCGCGCACGTGACTTGTCGGAGGGAGGTAGATTAAATCCCAAGCGAGGAATTCCTCTGGTTTTGGTTGTGGTATGACACTAGCCAGCGGCCGAACGTCAGAGAGACGACGCCTAGGAAATATGCATGTGTGCGGTGCCCCTGCCAGGTTGCCGTTCTGTCAGGCGAAGCCTACTTCTGGCTTGCAACAGGCGTGAGTTTACACTGCGGTACATGGAAGTTTCCACACGAAGATAATTTTAATCGATCGCTACCGTACTGGTATTCCATTCCTAAAGATGAAGAACGACATGATAGATATTGGGTATAAATAGCTTTACTGGAAGTTCTGGGGTGAATATTGCAACACAGTATGTCCCAATTATCTGCTCGTACATATTTTTCCCATCTTTCAGACTTTTAAAAACGCCGAGTCTTTCATATGGGAACATGGGAGCAGCATACTGACAGATCACACAGCCAGTTGGCTACATTGCATTGACTATACCACGAGTGATGCACTCAGGACAACACTGTGGGAAGGAGAGTACGCATTGGCCCTCCAGAAAGGACTGCGTCATGAGAAGATCATAAGACTGTTCGATTGGATCTGTCGAACAGACGTAAGACAACAGACGAAATCAGTATAGAATTTTTAGGAAGAGTGTCAGTGTGAGCTGTCAACTACAGATCACTGGAACTTGGATAGTAATTTTTAGTTGCCACATGGCGTTCATCTGTGGTACCATTCCACAGACAACAGAGACCTGCCTGATGTAGAACCAACTAGGACAATGCGAGATACCCTTTAGTGATCAGCGAAGAGGTCACTTCTGTTTGTGGCTCTCAATCAAAGCGACCGTATGAGTAGGCAATCTGGTGGTAGGCCTCAGGAAGCAGAGATCCTCTAGATCCATTCTTCTCCATCGTCTAGAATGATGGAGGGTATCTATTGGATGTGACAACAGGATTTATTTGATAACTGTTGAAAGGAGACTGAATGCTCGCCATTATTTGGCAAGAATGGTAAACCCTGTCGTCATACCCTAGTATATTCGAACAAGATAAGTCTAAACCCCACACTCCAATTCACTCTACAATCGTCTTCAGGATGTACGGTCTCCTTGCTGGCATGCCTCGACTCTTAATTTGTCATTCACAGAGTATATCTGAGATGCGATAAACCTGCAATTTCTTGCCGCCAGCCAGAAATTATTATGAACTGTCACCGAAGGTGTTTCATGCATGACAATAGATTCCTCAAGATGCCATTCGGAGGCAGTTCGCTTTTATTGAACACTGAACTCAAGATCGTATTTGTGCCCGTGGAGTCGAACCCCATACATATTATGATGATGGAATGATAATTTAATCATTTAATATCCGTTATATGGCTAATACATCTACAAAATTTGAAAAATATCGGACTGGTATTTTATGGTGTATTTCAATTTCCGTTGCCTGTTTCTGGTAACAATATTTTCAGGCACCATTTTTAGCTCTCTGTGGAATGCTCCGTTGGTAGGGAAAAATGTTGTCTAACTGAGACTTTTTAGCTCCTAATCTACTTTTGTCTCTATTTCATGAAAGATCTGACGATGAAGTAGTCGAATAGCATCATATAAGTATTATAATTCAACAAGCAGATCTCACGGCATTGAAATTTTTGCAGTTTTTATATTTATGGTACCTGAAGCTCACAATCAAATATGAATCCCCAAAGCAAGACGATACACCTTTCAAAATTTATCGGAGAAAACCGGTTTTGAAATATTCCAAACATCTTTGATTCCTTAAACCCAGGAGGATTTTTTGATGGGTCGCTTGGTTCCGTGGTAGAATTCATTCTTGCCATGTAGGTATCCCAGGTTCAGTTCCTGGCTGATACAAATTTTAAATAGACACTATATGACCAAAGGTATCCAGACTCCCCCAAAACATACGTTTTTAATATTAGGTTCATTTTGCTGCCACCTACTGCCAGGTACTCCATATCAGCGGCCTCAGTAGTCATTAGATATCGTGAGAGAGCAGAATGGGGCGTCCATGGAACTCACGGACTTCGAACGTGGTCATGTGATTCGGTATCACTTGTGTCATACGTCTGTACGTGAGATTTTTACACTCCTAAACATCCATAAATCGACTTTTTCCTATGTGGTAGTGAAGTGGAAACGTGAAGGGACATGTACAGTACAAAAGCGTACAGGCCCACCTCATCTGCTGACTGACAGAGACCGCCGACAGCTGAAGAGGGTCGTAATGCGTAATAGGCAGATATATATCCAGACCATCACACAGGAATTCCAAACAGGATCAGGATCCATTGCAAGTACTATGACAGTTAGGCGGGAAGTGAGGAAACTTGGATTTCATGCTCAAGCGGCTGCTCATAAGCTACACATCAGGCCGGTAAATGCCAAACGACGCTTCGCTTGTTGTAAGCAGCGTAAAATTGGACGACTGAACAGTGGAAAAACGTTGTATGGAGTCACGAATGACGTTACACAATGTGGCGATCCCAAGGCTTGTTGGGGGTATGGGCGAATGGCTGGTGAATGTCATCTGCCATCGTGTGTAGTGCCACAGTAAAATTCGCAGGCTGTGATGTTATGGTGTGGTCGTGTTTTTCGTGGAGGGGTCTTGCACCCCTTGTTGTTTTGCGTGGAACTAAGCACAGGGCTACATATATGTTTTAAGCAACTTCTTGCTTCCCACTGTTGAAGAGCATTTCGTGGATGGCGACTGCATCTTTCAACACGATCGGGCACTTGCTCATAATGAACGGCCTGTGGCGGAGTGGTTACACGACAATAACATCCCTGTAATGGACTGGCCTGCACAGAGTCCTGACCTGAATCCTATAGAACACCTTTGGGAAGTTTTAGAACGTTGACTTCGGGACCTGCCTCACCGACCGACATTGATACCTCTCCTCAGTGCACCACTCCGTGAAGAATGGGCTGCCATTTCCCAAAAAACCTTCCCGCACGTAATTGAATGTATGCCTGCGAGGGCGGAAGCCGTCATTTTTAGCCAGGTGTCCGGATGCTTTCGATAACATAGCGTGGGTGCAGGTTCTGAGAAAGACACCTGAAGTGGAAAATACATAAATATGAGAAAATCAGTAGAGCTCGAGAATGGTAATCGCTGGTTCGAGTATTTTCTGGGCTCCGTACCTCAATCGGTAGAAACGGAACCTTTATAGGATCACTTTGTTGACCGCCTGGCTGTCTGTCTGCCTGTCCAACTGGTGACACTCGTTTCTCTCAGAAGCAGGTAGACAAAAGGGATGAAATTTATATCACATACCGGAGTTTATAGTACCTTGGCGGTATAATAAACGTTAGCTTCTGGGTCAATGCAGTTAAAAGATACGACCGTTTGCGTCACATTTCTTGATACCCAGAAACTCACTCATCAAAACCTATACGGTACTTTCCGTTGATCTACAGTGATAAACAACTTACGAGAATGCAGTCGGGTGACGTTGTCGACAATCGCCGATATTTCGGCAGTAGCACACCCTGATATTTTGAAGGCAAAACTGCAGCAACTAAGCACTGTGCACACACACACACACACACACACACACACACACACACACACACACACACACACACACACACACGTAAGCACACACATTAAACACTAGCTCCATCACAAACCAAATATAAACGACGTCAGAAGTTATAGATGCTGAAATTAATAATCAACGGGTAGCATCAACTCTGCCCCTCCGTTTTCAGGCAATTGAGAGGGCAGAATTCCATGCAGAATTTAAACAAAAACCACCATCACTACTTGCTAATTTATTTTGAACACCTTCCTTAATAACTCTATCCCAATAGCTTGAATTTCATGCCAGAATCTTAGTCTTGTTCTATTGCACAAGATGACCGGTGCCAGTACAACGCACTGCAATGTCGGATTTGCTCGGCAGTTGTTAGTGAGTGTGGCGCTGGTGGTCAGTACACCGGTCCTCCACAGTCCTTACAGTCTGATCAATACATGACACACCACAACAGCAAGGAACACGACAGACACCCTCCCTCCACAAACCAGCATCATCCTTTACGGAACTTGATGGTAATTGAAAAACACACTTCACATCATGTTTCCGCAAAATCCGACCATTCCTGTTCGAAATGCTCACTGCATAAGGCTAAAAGGCCGTAAACTTTGGTGTCACCTCGATATTATCATCACTCACCCGGTGCAATGCACGTCTAATCTGTCTTTCACTATAACCTTTCTGACGAAAAGTTACTTCGTGATGGGCTAACTCAGCTGACAAACTCTCTGGATCTGAGATCTCATTGGCACCGTGGACCAAGGTACGAAGTACCCCTATGCGTTGAGCGAGATGCTGACAAATATGAGCCTGCTTATAAACGGTATTTCTCAAAGTACGTTTAGGTTCCGTAAAGGATACTCTTGGTTTGCATAAGGTGAGTGTCTACCGTATCACTTGCTGTTGTGGCATGTCATATATTTGGTCAGTCTGTAAGCACTGTGGAGGAACGGTGTACAGGCGGCACATTCGCTTATAACAGCCAAACAAATCCGCTATTGCATTACATTATCTTGGCACCGGTCATCTTACAGAATAGAACAAGACTAAGATTCTGGCACGTATTTCAAGCTATTGGGGTCGTGTTATTAAAGATGTAGAAATTAAATTAGCAAGTAAATCGTAAATAGATATCGTGTTCCTTGTTTAAAATATGCATAGAATCCTGCTCTACCACTTGTCAAAAAACGGAGGTACAGAGTTTATACTTCCTGTTCATTCCCGGCCGGGGTGGCCAAGCGGTTCTAGGCGCTACAGTCTGGAACCGCGCGACCGCTACGGTCGCAGGTTCGAATCCTGCCTCGGGCATGGATGTGTGTGATGTCTTAGGCTAGTTAGGTTTAAGAAGTTCTAAGTTCTAGGGGACTGATGACCTCAGAAGTTAACTCCCATAGTGCTCTGACCCATTTGAACCATTTGAACCTGTTCATTATTAATTTCACTATCGGTGACTCCTGACGTCGGTCACCTTTGGTTTGTGATGGTGCTTGTGTTTACAATGTGTATGTGTGGGCGTGTGTGTGTGTGTGTGTGTGTGTGTGTGTGTGTGTGTGTGTGTGTGTGAGAGAGAGAGAGAGAGAGAGAGAGAGAGAGAGAGAGATTTCATTATGGAGTTTCTCTGAAAACCGAGGATTAATATTCGTATTGCACAGCGCTTACTTGCTGCAGTTTTGCCTCGTAAATAATGGCAGGGGGCACTCCTGTCGAAATATGGACGGATGTCGTCGACTTCACCAGGCTGCATTCCCATAAGTTATCTGAACATTGTTTACGCTGGGAGACAGTAAGGTCATGCAATGGTGAAATTTGGCAAGAAGTAAGGTTTCGCAGTACAAATAAAGAGAAAAAAATCCGAAGGTAGTTAATTTCTAATCATATCACAAAAAGAAATATTTTCTTTGTCATTTGTTACCAGACTTGAAAGTTGAAATTAAAACAATCAAGATTTCTGCATTCAGGTTGACTGGGTCGCCATTTTTTTCACTCACAACTTGAAACGTTGTATCTACGTGCAGCAATCGCTCCTGGATATCTGACCATGGATAAACTCAGAAACGTGAAATATGAGCAATAACGTCATTCCTTGTATAATATTGACTTCCAACAAAGACACCCAGTCAGCTTTGACGGAGAACTACTGATTATTATAAGAGGGCTCACCTCCCTCCTGCATGACTCTATGTCGCATTTATATTACTGAATTCTCGAAAATCTTGGAATCCCAGAGACCCATATCTTCCAAGTGTCAATTGGATAACAGACAAAAACGGTCAAGATTCTCGATTCCTGGGATGGAAGACCTGTCTTTGTACAAAATTAAGTTTGTACAGAACCGTCTATATTCGAGTCTTGCCCGTATCTGGGCAATTTTTGTCATTACTTTTGTCTGATTCTTCCATTCAGATCCAATAACTACGTCACTTAAACATAGCATTTATAAAATGCATGTTAAGTAACACGTATGTAACTATAATTTATTATAAAAAAGGCATGTTTTCTTATTTATAACTAACTACAAGTGGTGTACAAAATTCGGGTTTTCACTATAAATATAAATTCTTAATTAGGTTTGGATCTTTTACTAAAGGACTGTTAATAATGATACTTCCGAGCAAAAATTTGTAAACATTATTATTTTTTATGTATATGTATTTGGCACTTAAAAAGTTCTCGTGGAACATACACCTTCTTTAAAATTTTCCGTCAGCCGGAATCGAATCTAGCCACCCACATGGCAAGAGCGCACGTGAGGAGTCTACCACAAATCCAGTGGCCCATCCATAAACCAAAATACATTTAGATAATGACACATGCTCAGGAAACTTCAAATTCGATTTTCTCGAGAATGTTTGAGAGTTGCATCGAGGTACTTTGGTGGACTGATATTTGAATACTGAACTTCGCGAACCACAAATATAAAGAATTGCAAAACTCTGATTGACCTGTGATCTCCATGTAAGTTAAAAAAGATATTTGACGATAAAAGCGGAAACACATTTGGTTAGACTTATACTTAACAAACGTAATGGAAAAAGTTACTCTGAATGTGTCTGATAACGTTGGAAAGGCTCAAATGGTTCAAATGACTCTGAGCACTATGGGACTTAACAGCTATGGTCATCAGTCCTCTAGAACTTAGAACTACCTAAACCTAACTAACCTAAGGACATCACACAACACCCAGCCATCTCGAGGCAGAGAAAATCCCTTACCCCGCCGGGAATCGAAGCCGGGAACCCCGGCGTGGGAAGCGAGAACGCTACCGCACGACCACGAGATGCGGGCTGTTGGAAAGGTATAAACTTTTAGTGACTGAGGAGAAATCACGAAGGGGGTCCCACAGGGTTCAATTTTGGGTCCACTTCTATTCCTTACACGTGAGAATTAGGTTCCACTTAACATTCAGCGAGCAGCATTGGTACTTCTTACAGATGATACTAGAATTGCATCGAACTACTTTGGATAAAAGCGGAAACGTACAGTCGTGAAGGTCTACGTGTACTTCTAAAGCTACATGGTGCGTCTCTGTACTGCCGGTGCTTCATGCCTGCAGGAGCGCCACGTGGCGGACGCACCCTGCTGAGCCCTGGCTGCCCCCGACTGCGCCTCTGGTTACCGTCTGGCCGCCGCGGAGGAAGCAGGGTTCCGGGAGCGCGGGGTGTTCTTCCGGCGCGCCGCAGCAAAACACGCCCTGAATGGGCTGTAACGAAGGCTGCGGAAGGCGGGGAGGGGGGAGAGCTGCCAGCGCCACAGCCGCAATCCGGCGGCTCGACCCGTAGGCCAGATGACGGCCAATCCAGCGGCTCGGGGACGCCGGAGGGAATGCCGCAGAGAGCACCGATTCCCACCACAGCGACGTCTCCAGGCAGGTTGGCTGCGAGGCCACGCGAGAAGTGACGTTCGCAACGTCAAATGAAAGTACATTTTTGCTGCTAAATGAAAAGAGGAGACAAAGTAGAAGAAATGCTGAAATATAGCAATATATCACTAAGCTGAAGGAAGGACGGAAGGCCATTCGCGTCATGTCGATGCCGAGGTCGTTAGAGACTGTAATATTCGTAATTTTCACCTCGCAAACATTAATATACGCTCAATAGTATACGCCTGATGGCCTAAGTTATCGAACAATTGTAAAGTAAAAGAAATGAGCCATCGCATAGCAGCGACAGAGTCTATTATTCTTTATCTTTGCCGTTCTTGCGCGGTGTCTGTAAATCTCTATGTACATGTATCGATTAATGGTATAAAAAATAGTTCTGTTGTTTCAAGACAAATGAGGCCTTTGGCACCTCACCTTTTACTGTTTGTATTCTATGAAAGGCGGACGCGGACTTGCTGCGTTCCGCAACTGTATTTTGTATTTTATGTGAAAATATTGAGTGAATATGCTAATTGTTATTTTTTTCAATCAGAAAACATGTAGTTTCTTGTAACTGATTACGAACAGACAGCATCAAGAGGACATTTTGACTGTTATGTATAAAGTATCTAACCACAATGGTTGGTTGGTTGGGGAAGGAGACCAGACAGCGTGGTCATCGGTCTCATCGGATTAGGGAAGGAAGTCGGCCGTGCCCTTTCAGAGGAACCATCCCGGCATTTGCCTGGAGTGATTTAGGGAAATCACGGAAAACCTAAATCAGGATAGCCGGACGCGGGATTGAACCGTCGTCCTCCCGAATGCGAGTCCAGTGTCTAACCACTGCGCCACCTCGCTCGGTACCACAACGGTCATCTATTGTAATTTAATATGAAAAGGTACGTAGCATTTTAAAAAACTCTGTTACAGATAAGTGTGCTTATTTTAGTAAATTAACCTTGATGATTTCCATCTCCTCATTCACTCAATTGATAATTATTTTGTGTTAGTTCATCAGCAGAAATTACGATCACGCTGGTGGGCCGAACGCAGCATGAGGCAGAAGGAACATTATCGTTTTTCTATTATTTCTGAGCCAATTTTTTTTAATTGTGTAGTGTTGCATTCCTTTTAAAGTCCATAAATCTTCTGGTCCCTTAGTGTTGTTCCGGGTATGACTACATCGCGAATATAAAAATGCACAGAAATGATAATGTTTCTCTTATTCAGGTATTTAATGCTCAACGTATGTTATTATAATAGTGTAATCAATCCCTGATTCTGTTGCCAAGTGGCCCACCAAAATATTCACTTTTTCGACATTTAAAAAAAAATTTAAAAGTAAAATAGCAATTCCTTTTTCTTTTTGCCACCCCCCCTCCCGCCCTCCCTCCCCCACCTCAAGAGCAACGCTACAAGACGGAGCGCAAACTCACGAAGGATGGGGATGGAGACATGGAGACCAACAGTGCTTCTGTGAAGGAAACGGAGTACAGTATGCTAGTGCGACCGCTTCCGGAGTGCCGCTAGTATTTAGAGTCCTCATCACGTAGGCATAACAACGGACATCGCAAGAATTCGCAGACGCCGTGCTAGGATCGTAACGAGACGGTGTAGGCCATGAGAAAGAATGACAGAATAACTCGTCAAACTTAAATGGGTATCTTTGGAAAAATAGCAGAATAGTTCTTGAAAACTCTTTTGTGTACATTTATATAGAGATAATAATAACGGAGTTTAGGGTGCATAAGTGTCAGCTAGAAACACGACGAAACAGAACAGTGCATCGCTAATGTTTACCGAGCTACCTTCCACTGTGCACTGTGCAGTGAACATGACCCAGAAGTCCGTTAAAAACTGAAAACACAAATTCGTGGAATAATGTAGATAGAGAGGTAAACATTGCCACAAGTGCCTGGAACGAGATGGGGTTTTATTGAAACCAAAATCGAGTGCGGCAACTGGCTAACAGATGGCGCTGGACAACAAGACGTCAGTGACGACGCGTAAAAATTCTGTATAAAATGAGCTGTAGTGAGAGAGGGAGTCAGATCGTCCCTAGCCTGGCTGATATACACCAGCTGGAAGCGCTACTTTTATGCAGAATGGCGCTCCAGCCCACATTGTTGCACGTGTTAAAAATCTCTTGTACACATCGCTTCATGAGGTTGCCGTACTCGTCCGCCAAGTTTGCCCCCCCTCCTCCCCCCCCCCTATACCTCAATCCGTGAGATCATAGGTTGTGGAGTTATCTGATGTCGCAAGTCTACCGCGATCGTCCTACCTTATTAGGTATGCTTGAAAGACAACAACATCCGACGGCAGTTTCTCACCAAAGCTACTGATATGCTGTACAGTGTGCTTCACAACATAGTCCCACGACTGCAGGTATTGTTCATAAATGGCGGGTGACATGTTGGCCAATTGTCTTTGCTGAAAATCAGTTGTTATGCTAATTATTGCTTTTGAATCAAATGAAGTGCCATCTACTGACGATTTTGTACACTTTTTTGGTTTCAATAAATCCCCATGTCATTTCAAGCATGTATGTCAATTCTTACCTCTCTACGTACACTAGTACGAGAAGGATTGAATTTTGAAATGTTAACGGACTTTTGGGTCACACTGTGCTATCATGCTCAGAAGTATCCGACCGATCTGATCTGCGTTACGCCTGATTTGCATGATTAATACAGTTTTCTTGCATGTCCATTCTGGTGCAGTCGTTTGACTATACAAGAGACTACTTGAGAGCAATGTTCTTTAAGGCTACCCGTCCAGTCTCAAATTAATAGCACAATAATGCAGATATAAAGAAACACATAGTTAGAGGTGACACAGCTATTAACTGTTGTAAACTCAAAATTATTACGATGCATGACATTTTAAGAGGAAATTTCGACCTGAAATTAAGCGATAAAATTTTTTGTATGGACTGGGATCCGAAATTCTTATCCAGCAGTCGTTGTTCCTAATACCTAAAGACTAAATGTCTTAAATATGGATTCAATCACAAGTAATAAAGTATGCACATGCTTAACGTTGAAATAATGTGACATTAAATGTGTGTAGGGTGGGGATTCAAACCCAGCACGTAAACAAATATTAGATATCGAATTTTTTCCCCTGTTGCGAGATTACACGGAACTGAAATGGTGTGACGAA
Source organism: Schistocerca gregaria (assembly GCF_023897955.1). NCBI lineage: Eukaryota > Metazoa > Arthropoda > Insecta > Orthoptera > Acrididae > Schistocerca > Schistocerca gregaria. The sequence goes on from NC_064920.1 coordinate 623,111,809, forward strand.
TAAGTCTGGCACCTGTCGCCATCATTTTCTAGCCGTTTTCTAGACGTAAATACTGGTTCATTTTACCAATAGCGAGATGTTCGCATGTCTGAACTGGTAATAATACGCCAGAAATTTGTGTGCTGACTGGGCCTCGGGCCGACACATACTTTCGCTGTTGACTACACTCGCAGAAATGTTACTATTGGCAGTTTTCGTGGTTACGAGTAGCCGCTGACTGTAGCACGAAATATTGTCCAAGTCTGTGTGAATGTCTTTGAAACGTAAACTTTTTGATTAAGTCCCCATCGAATTGCCTTCATATTTAACCCATGTCATGTGCTCGAGGAATGTGGGACATGCACATTTTACATACCATCTTCTGATCATTATGCTCCATAAGTCGGAAATCAGCTATCTGCAATGGTGAATGCGTCTTGCCCTTACTTAGAGTCCTTACTGAAACATTATACTATTACTTCAATGCACAATTTTCCCTATGCTTGCTAAAAATGTATTAAATGTCAGTGGAAGATGCCGAGACGGAAGCCATCGGACAGTAATTCGATTCTCGGGTAATTTAGAAGTGATTCGTGGGCGCGTTGGCTTGTGAAAGGTAGAGATTGTCAGTGGGAAGCTGTGGGTGAATGAACGAAGGATACGATTTAACGTTAAAGATGGTATTCTATCAATCCCTTATAAACCTTATCCACGCGATAATGGCCCCACGCCGGCCGGAGTGGCTGAGCGGTTCTAGGCGCTACAGTGTGGAACCGCGCGACCGCTACGGTCGCAGGTTCGAATCCTGCCTCGGGCATGGATGTGTGTGATGTCCTTAGGTTGATTAGGTTTAAGTAATTCTAAGTTCTAGGGGACTGATGACCTCAGAAGTTAAGTGCCATAGTGCTCAGAGCCATTTAATGGCCCCATTGTTTGCCTCTTGCCAAAAGGGTGTACTGTCTCATATAACTTTCGATGAATTAGTTTCCGCTTAAGACTCTAGGAGAAATTTTTCTTTGCTTGATTCGTCCAAAAAACGGTTTTTGTCCTCCCATGTTAATTTCTGTGAGCCGGAATATATTTCTGAGACAACTTTCCGTGTGTCCCATGGTGAGGAACAATGTATAATGATACGGACGTTTACTGGTCGTTGTCCACCACTGAATAAGTGTGCCCTTTTGTGCACTAACGTCCGTCTACCGCCAGCATTTAGAGTTTTATAATCTTTTGCCCAGTAAATAAATTTATCGTCGCTCCTGTGCCATTTGATGTGCGAACTAAAATATGGTACAATTTTTTAGAAGAAAGTAAGAGGCCATTTTCAGAAACCCAGTATATAATTATTTTCAACGTGTTACACACAACTGCCTCTCAGTACTCTTCTGCTGCTATATATCCTGCTGGGCTTTCTTATAACATTCGCATCGTCTGTAAAAATAACGTATTCTTCCTGATGTAATTTAAATGGAAGTTCCTTCACATTTCAGAGAAGCAAAAGTTGACCCAATGTTGAGTCTTGTGGAACTCTAGAAATAAGCTAGTGGCTGTCAGAAAAAAAATAATCCTGCTTACAAGTGTTGAATTATGTGGCGTAACAGTCTGTGTTAATTTTGCCTACACCGTTAACTCGGTAAGATATGTTTCGTACCTAAATTTTTAATATGCAAGAAAGTCGATACACATATAATAAATAGTTTGAATATTTGGCTTTACCCCTAGATTGGGAAACCCTAGTAAAACTTCACGACTACATTAAAGTATTAAACAAGATGCTATGTACTTAGCTTTGTATATATCAATGGAGATCCGTGACTTAACACTCACTTTGAATAAAATGTGGAGTAGGAATCTTTACGATGGTTTGGTAGCAATGTAACATTCCCCTTCTTTAGTAGTCTAGATCTGTTTGTTGTGGTATTCAGTCCAAAGACTGGTTTGATGCAGCTCTCGATGCTACTCTATACTGAGCAAGTCTCTCTACCACCGAATAACTACTGCAACCTACATCTTTCTGAATCTGCTTACTGTATTCATGCCTTTGTCTCCCTCTACAATTTTTACCTCTCACATTTGCCTCCAATACTAAATGGATGATCCCTTGATGTCTCAGGATGTGTCCTACCAAATTATCCCTTCGTTTAGTCAAGATGTGCCACAAATTTTGTCTCCGTAATTCTATTTACTTCCTCCCCATTAGTTTTATAATCTGCACGTCCAATTTTCAGCATTCTTCCGTAGCACCCACATTTCAAAAGCTTCTAAATTGTTTGTCATCCATTTTTAACTTCGATACATGGCTACACTGGTTGCAGATACCTTCGGAAAAGACATTCTGACAAACATATACTAGATGATAACAAATTTCTATTCCTCAGAAAATCGTTACTTGCCATTGCCAATCTACATTTTATATCCTCTCTATTTCGGCCATCATCAGTTATTTTGCTGCCCACATAGCGAAACTCATGTACTAGTTAAAATGTCTCGCTTCCCAATCGTTTCCTAATCTAATTGCCGAGTGAAGTAGCACACTGGTTAGCACACTTTACTCGCATTCGGGAGGAGGACGGTTCAAACCCTCGTCCGTTCATCCTGATTTAGGTTTTACGTTATTTCCCTAAATCTCTTCAGGAAAATGCCGAGACGGTTCCTTTGAAAGGCACGGCCGACTTTCTTCCCCATCCTTCACTAATCCGTTGGGACCAATGACCTTGCTGTCTAGCCCTTTCTCCCTAAATCAAACAACCAATCTTATCTAATTGCCTCAAAAGCACCTAATTTAAGTGGGCTACATTCGATTTTCCCTGTCCTTTTTGACACTGTCCATTCCGTTGAACTGATCATCCAGTCTCTTGTTATCTGTGACAGAATTGCAATGTCATCGTCGAACCTCGAATTTTTTGTTTTCTTCTGCCTGACTTTTAGTTCCTACTCAATTTTCTTTTTTTTTAAATTGTTAACTGCTTGCTCAATGGACAGACTGAATAACGTCAGGAATCACTTGGTGAAGTTCTCTCGGGATTTTAAACAGTGTCTGGCTGCCGTGTAGGCGTCGGGAGTAGCCAGCGTGCGGACGCTGCCGTCCGCAGCGTGGCTGCGTGGGCGACGCGACGGCGGCTGACGCAGGTCGCAGCCCCAGAGCACGGCAGACCCGGCGCGGCGGCTGCATCGATCCCGCACCTGTTGCCGCTCCAGCGTCATTCCGGAGCACGTCGGCTGGCCCTCCACAACGCGAGACGCGTAGAAGCGCAGCCGGCTCCACCGCCGCGCTACTGTGTGACAGACATTGCGTGCAGACTAAACGGGCTGTTGTAACTAGGAGCAAATTAACACGCCTTTTGGTGGCGGACCGTGTGAAGCCGGGAGCAGCTGCGTAGTGAACAAAGGGGTGCGACCTGGATACCTATTCGTACAGCGCAAAGCACGTCTCTTTCGAAGACTGTAGAAGTGCTTTTTCACTGGAACCGCCCGTGGTAAAATCTGATAGCTCGTAGTCGACTACTATTGTCCGGCAAAGTAGCGGACCAATTGCAGACCGGAAACGACAAACGTGCCTAATCTCACAGTTATCAGAACACTAAGTAAATATTTTTCTATATTATTCTCGAAACGAGGCAGTTTGTAGCTCCTGACGACACTTGACGTTTTTGTCGGGTTAAATTATAAAAGTCAACGTCTTGGCAACGTAATAGTTTATAAACATTATTTCCGGTTTCGGCTTTACAGCCATCATCAGATCTAATAGAATTCAGTAGCACCAGTTAGGTGCCTAGTCAGTGCTCACTAAATACGGCATCTACGTGATACTACTAAATCTTTTTGGATCCAATGATGGTTCCAAATCCGAAACTGATAATAAAATATTACGTGAACTGGATGCTGACTTTTATAATCTAATCTGTGACATATTTCCATAAAAAGTGTTTGTTTATAGTGCCATAAATATTGAGGGACTGATTTTTATTTGTGATAATAAAAGTACACGAAAAAGCAATAATATTATAAGAAGTAGAACTGTACTCAACAGGAGCCATTTCTCGCACCCTTAAAATTTTCTTCCGGGAGGATAACAAAATTAAATACAAGGAAAAAGTCTCTGTTGCACACGCGGCTTCCTTATTCGGACCAAACATTACAAAGTTTACTGCAAAATTCCATGCACTTTTTTTTAAATATTTGCACACCGGCTTCTCACTGTTCGGCCTTCCAAATGTCCATAATCTTATGCATGGAATCTACTGTAATGTTGTTGTAAACTGAATTTTTTCGTTGTGTTCAAAGTTTTGAAGCACATTAATGGAAGACTAACCGTATCAAACACCATCGTATGCAGTATAGATTGAGACTAGGCGGCCTACACTGATACGTTGACGCTGACGTGTCTGACGGCTTTGAAATCTCTAACCGACAATCACGCTACTTTTCATCCCTTTTAAACCAGCTACTCTCCATTTTAAGTGGATACTGCGACCTAAATCTTCTATTTTTTTTAGAAAAAATCTAATTGCTGTTTTATATCTTTGCAGTGTTTGCTCTTAGATCCCAAACCTATTGGGCTGTATTCGAACTGCATATACGGCTAAGAAATATTTGAAACACGTACTGGTTAAGGAACTGTGGCACACTGAAAGACTTCAAAGATAACTTTTGATTTCTATCACCATTACACAGAACGAACCGTTTTTACTCCGAACTTGGAATAAACTCAAACTAGGAAAAACAAGATGGAAGATTCCCAGAAAAACTGAGGCGAAACAGTTGGCTGCCAGTCGTTGGAAATGAATTCCTTTGCCTGTTGACCTGACTGCATAGATATAAATTCAGTACAATCAACAAGCTCCAAGGAAATAAGCAATGGCTTACAATCTATCCCTAATCACTACACCTCCCCAAGAAGTCTAGGAGTAGATTTTTATTCCGTAAATTCAAGGAAAAGGGTACCCTGATCTTGAAATTACAGGAAGGAACCCCATATAAACAGGAAGGGTAAACGTTATGATGCCGCTGAATTTTAATAAGTGTCTTGTATTAACATTCATTTCTCGATAAAATGTTGAAATCCATTTTACTGTAAATTTGTTTTCATAAGTTTGGTTCAAACTTTGATTCATAAATATTAACCAACCTGAACGAAATTTTTGTTAGGAGTTTCAAAACGGTCAGACAGATCAATATTACCGTATCAGTGCAGGATGACTGGTCCATATGTTCATTGTATGTGATGGTACAAATGTTTGCATATTCTATCCATTAAATTTATCGAAAATGTAGCTTGTTTATTATATCATCACATTTATATACCGATAATTAAAGAAAATTAATGGCTGAAAAGACATCATTAATATTTCTCACAAAATTAATGCACTGAACAGTTGAATACAGGTATGTCTTGTGAATGTACCTACAAAATGCAGCATGTGGAAATTGTGGTGGGAGTAGCAAAAGTTGGTTTCCAAGAATACTATTAAAATAATATTAAAAATTCAAAACTGGAAAACCAATGAATTTACGGACCTCAGAACTTGGGTAGTGCTGCAAATTTGGGTGCTATCTGTAAAGTAGATGGAAAGTTAGCTTTTTGGTGGGGTCTCCCCTTAATCATTACGCCATATATACTGTAACTGTACATCTAGGGCTACGCCGAACCTAATGATAGTCTTCTCTATGTAGGCTGCATATTGTTCCCACTTCTGCGTCACCTGTCGGCCGCGATGAGCTACGTAACGACATCTGACCGTCCCGTTTCACCGCGAGCGCTCACAGTGTAGGCGGCAAGCGAGTGTGAATGCTCCTGCTCGCCTAGCCGCATCCTCAACAGTCCTGCTGTAGTCTTCGACGTGTGTTACTACAAATTAGTTTTATCATATGTTGAAAGGTTGCAAAAGTGTGAGCAGTCAGGCTTTTGTGATAATTTATTTTCTCTTTACCATTTTCATGCTGGTTTGCTCATCTTCTAACGGAAGGAGAAAATATGGATTTCATTGCATGTCATTTGCCAGCTTTTTCGCTGCAAAGATTTCTTATTCGGTGGCTCTATGAATCTGTGAAGGCGAATGCTGCGATTATTTCCTAGAAGATGCTTGGACATTGAGACAGTGTTGTCAGGCTTCATAATTTTGTAAATTTTGAGAAGGCAGCATGTTGTGTGTTTGAAATTAAGCGTAAAGTTAGTTGGAAGTCGCTAAGTGGTCTCAATTTTTCTCAAATCCTGGTGAATGAATTCCAGGTATTCGCAGACCATCAGTTGCGCCGTCTCAAGACGAACACCCAGTTTTTAACTATAATACTTGTCTCATTGTGTTAAATTCATAACATGAGATTAACTGCAAGATGGAGGTACGTTTACTAAGATTATGCTTCGTAATAATTAGATTACAACAGCATTAAAATTTTTAAATTAAGTCAGTAGTAATGCGAAATATCGAAAAATAAATCTTTTCCCCCTGGGAGGCGTTAGGGATAGGCAACCTGCAGCTCATACTCGGTTTCGGCACAGTCACTTAGTAATACAGATTGTATGATTGCCCAGTTCGTACCAAGGGTCATCATGTGGACCGCGTGTCGGGTTTTGCACATCTGTCGCAACGACCTGTCTTACAATCTGTACGCAGATAATGCTCTCGTTTATCATGCAATAAAGTCATCATTAAGATTTAAAAAAATTGCTAAATGATTTAGAGAAGATATCTGATATGGTGCGAAAATTGACAGTTGACACTAAATAATGAAAAATGTAAGGTCATTCACACGAGTGCTAAAAGGAATCCGCTAAGCTTGGGTTACACGATAAATTAGTCAAACCTAAAGGCCTTAAATTGCACTACATACCTAGGAAATACAATTACGAAAACCTTAAATTGGAAAGAACACATAAGAAATATTGTGGGGAAGGCGATATAAAGACTGTGATTTATTGGCAGAACTTTTAGAAGATACAACATATCTACTAACGAGACTGCTTACGCTACGCTTGTTCGTCCTCCATTGGACTACTGCTGCGCGACGTGGGATGTTTACCAGACAGGATTAACGGGTAGATCGAGAAAGCTCAAAGAAGGGCAGCATGTTTTCTATTACTGAGAAATCGGGGAGAGTGTGTCACTGACATGTTATAGGATTCTGGGTTGACATCATTAAAATAAAGGCGTTTTTGGTTGCGGTGGAATCTTCTCACAAAATTTCTTCTCCCAACGCGAAAACATTTTGTTGACGCTGACCTACATAGGGAGAAACGATCATCATCATAAAATAAGGGAAATCAGAGAGCGACTGGTAAGACACGGGTGATAGTTTTTCCCACGCGCTGTTCGAGATTAAATAATAGAGAATTATTGCGAATGTGTTGCGAACAACCGTCTGCCACGAACTTAAGTGTGATTTGCCGAGTATTCATGTAGATGTAGGTGTGGATGTGTAGCATTAGAAGTAGCAACGGTGAACAATGAATTTACGCCAGTATTGCGAAAGGAGGACGTTTACGACGGAACGATGCTCCCGAAACGTGTCAAGACTTGAGACTGAGAATCTCTTTGTTACAAGAAATCAATTGATACAATACGTAAGTGCAAGATCCTTCCTCAAGCAGCTCCGAGCAAAGCTATCGATTGAATCCCATAGTATCGACCTCCAACGCAGACTTGCATTACCCGCAGAAATATTGTTACGTGACTGGAAACATAATTTTTGAGTATAAAATCCCTTGTCGACATTCAAGCCATACGGTAGAACTCATTAATGTAGCTTATTAATGGGACATCGTCAATTTAAGTTTCCGTTAATTTGGTGCTTTGCAGTTGTCCTTGGCGTTCTGAAGGGCCTCATTTTAATGCTTAGGTGCTGTCTCGAAAGCTTTCCCGCTGCGCCCACAGAATTTCTTGGTATCGAAGTTTTTCGGTTTATTCGAAAGTTACCGATTCAAACTTCTTTCATTTCTGAGCGTCAATGAAACTGTCTTAGCACCAGATAAATACAGAGAGTTGGCAACATTTCACAGATGCCTGTTGCCATTAAAATAGATTGGAAGAAATCGTGCATCCAAAGATAAATACTGTACTTAATACGTAGAGTGATTTAGCTGCCCCTGAGAATTGGTGTTATGCAGTCTGCAACGCCTACAAATACCATACGCAAAATTTTCGTTTTCTCTAGCTCGCTATACGCAAACTACTTGTCCTACAGAAAAAAAAATGAAACGAAAACGTTGGCCTCCAGCGAAAACATATCCCAGTACAAAATCTAATTACATGAAATTCCATCATAAGGGTCGTGTTAATTTTTTTCTGTAGGCCTAATAGCTTGCGTGCAGAGAACGAAAGAATTTGAAAATCTCACACGATTGTTGCAGGCATTGTGGGTTGCATAAAAACCTACCGGTAGGGGCAACTAAAACACCTTGTGGACTTTTATCAGTAGTCTCTGTACTACATGGGTCTAGAACTCAGGTCTCTGAACATAAAAGTTCAGCGCACGTGCAGACTACTCCTGTCTATAATGCCCGCGATGTTGTAGTTAAAGACAATAAATATTTCTATCGGTCTGTATGTGAATAAGGATTATTACTGTCACGTTGTCTAAAGCAGTGAATTATAAGAGCAGGACAATATTATTACATGTCATTAGAAGACCTCCACACAGCCAGAATAATTCTTTCCATTACTTAACAAGTAACAAATTATACAATATCTCGTGTTCTCTTGTTCTGGTAAACCTTAGTAAGAAATTTCGTATGATTCATATCTTCATTGTGTATACCCCAGAAAGTTGATGAATATTTCCAATATTGTTTTCAAAATCCATTCTCTGTAATCTTGCGCATAAATCTCTGTTGTCAAAATAAACCACATTTTGTACATACAGTGCGGATAATCTTTGTGGAAAGTCGGTATTTAATGCCCTTCTGAGAGAAATAAATTGTCCGCAAATGTCACAGTAAACTGAGTGGCAATATAATCGCTGCTAGGCAATGCATCACATCAGATAACAAATATATAAAAACGTATCTCCCTGTAAACTGAAACGTATGCGCACTTGTATATTTTAGCATCAATTTATACTTAACGAGTATTTGCTTGATTCATTCGTAACGTTTTTTATTAGCAGCGAAAAGTGTGCCGATGTCAGTTTTGTTCAAGAGGCGTCTGCACGATTTGGGCCACTTGATTTCCGAGTTACAAGTACTTAAAGGTTATGTAATGCATTTCATAGTACTGTTTTGCACAATTACTGACTGCGTGAGTAAAGATTAAATAACGCGAAAGGGCATAAATTTTATGATGGGCCTGTCAATCTCCCAATCAGATTAGAGCTTTGAATTCGTATATCTATGTACATTCGAATAAGCCTCCGTTCTATGAGGCAGGAAATGTTTCTCACCGGAGCAGGATAGCCATTGCAAATACAGCCATTTGACAGCTGGATGAAACAACATTCCTGTGCCACACGAGTTTCGCCCCTTATTCTTTGTAAGGCATTTTCGGTGGCCTGAAATATGTATATAGTTTTATAGTATTTAGTTTACATTTAGGACGTTGTGTATATAGGTTATAAACAGTTCTGCCACTTTTTGGTTTGCTGTGATGTGGGATGTAGGAGGTTAATAAATTAAACTTCTACTTATAGATTTCGTGGATGTAGAACTTTCAATTATTACTACATCGTAGGTAAGGAAAAATAGCCGTAACTGTTGACAGTTGATATATACAACGCGTTTAATGTAAACTAAATAGTATAAACAAAAATATGTACATATTTCAGGCCACTGAAGATGCCCTGCAAAGAATAAAGGCGTAACGCTTTTGGCACCAGAATTATGTTTCATTCAGTTTTGATTAGGCGGCCACAAAGGAAAAATTATTAACATATCACAATATTATACGCAACTGGGGACGGATGGACTACAAGAGTTGAAGATGCTGTTCAGTTTCACTTCTATCAAGCAAACTGATAAGTTTCCATCCTACCGTAATTAGTATACATAAACACACAATACTTCACGTCCCTGCAAGAAACAGAGTGTAACGGAGTACGAACAAAATGAGTGTGGAAAGAGTGGAATCTTTATGAGTTATTTTTTCTCCACGGTCCACAAGCAAGCGATAAATAGGGAGTTAGGTTCTGCCTGCAAATGTATGCTCGTAGTGGATTTTCATGAAAGACTGCGCACTTCAGATTTAACAATATTTATGAATACTATCAAACAGTCATAAAAAGTTGTATCTCTCGTTTGCATTCATTCCATGTCCCTTTTTACTGGAATCTGAGTTGTATACCAGTCATTTGAACCATATTATGGTACACCTCGTGCAAGTATGCGTGTGAAGTAAGCATATGTTTCGAAAAGAGACGGCAGTTTCTCTTTATCAGTTGCCTTACCTGCCATTTTTTATTGCTATATGTTTTTTGCTAGATAGTTGCAGAACAATAATGTGGGCATAAAGCAGTCCTCAGTGAGACCGCCGAGGACTGTCACAGAGGAACGCAGATGTAATAAAATGCATCAGAACTCTGCAAACATGTCGAATAACCTCTTTTTTCCTATCTCAGTCAGAAGCTGAAGTGTTCCTTTTGTTCACTTGAGAAAGGGACCGTCTGCTACAGCCGTCTGTTACCGCTCTAGGCTCCAGCTAAGCGGTGTAATTACGCCGCTATTGGTGAAGGAAACATTAATTAAATGAGGAAGCCGGATCAACTTGCTGCCTCTGAGCATGTCTGTAGAAAGACCGCCAGCTTCGCTTTGACCAGTGGGACGAGGATAAATAGTTCCATCCCCTGTAATATTAACATGAGTCTTGAAGTACAAATAAAATACCTGCTGGTGTCTCACTAAATTACCTTGAAATTCTGCAAAGGGTGGTGCGTGATCTGGAATGCTCAGAACCGCATGAAAATATGTTTAGAATATACATCGCCTCATTCCAAAAACAGTAGTGTGAGCCATTCGCATTCATAACTGCGATCGTACCACAACAGAGACATTCGAATGATCATCTGTTCATTGCCTAGGAGAGGAACTTTGGTAACGCGAAGAAACAAAACATCGATATAGGAAAAAAAAAACACTTATTTTATGTAAATTGGAGAGGGGAAAGGGGGTGGGGAGGGAGAAAGGAAAGGAAAAGGAAGGAGCTAGCGGTATCGGCTGCATCAGAACTTCGTGCGAAATCAGCTGCGACGAGTGAAAAAGTGCACCGGTCTGGGTCTCGAAACTGGGATCTCTTGCTTACTAGGCAGTTGCTTTAACCATTGCGCCACTCGGACACAGTGTTTATCGCAAATGCGAGGACTATCTCGGCACTCTACCGTCCGACTCATACTCCCACCTAGGCGCAAATAGCCGCACTCCCTCTCATTGTCCTCCGTCCTCACTAATTTCAGTTACCCGGTGGAGGTCGAACGGTTCAAATAGCTCTGGGCACTATGGGACTTAACATCTGAGGTCATCAGTCTCCTAGACTTAGAACTACCTAAATCTAACTAACCTAAGGACACCACACACACCCATGCCCGAGGCAGGATTCCAACCTACGACCGTAGTAGCACCTATAAACCGCTCGGCCACAGAGCCAGCAACCGGTGTAGGTCGAACGTAAGTTAACATCCTCACTGAAGGTTGTGGATTCATTGTCCATCGAGGACGTGTCCGAACGAATAGACACCACCCATTCATATAGCATTCACTCCTGGAAATGGAAAAAAGAACACATTGATACCGGTGTGTCAGACCCACCATACTTGCTCCGGACCCTGCGAGAGGGCTGTACAAGCAATGATCACACGCACGGCACAGCGGACACACCAGGAACCGCGGTGTTGGCCGTCGAATGGCGCTAGCTGCGCAGCATTTGTGCATCGCCGCCGTCAGTGTCAGCCAGTTTGCCGTGGCATACGGAGCTCCATCGCAGTCTTTAACACTGGTAGCATGCCGCGACAGCGTGGACGTGAACCGTATGTGCAGTTGACGGACTTTGAGCGAGGGCGTATAGTGTGCATGCGGGAGGCCGGGTGGACGTACCGCCGAATTGCTCAACACGTGGGGCGTGAGGTCTCCACAGTACATCGATGTTGTCGCCAGTGGTCGGCGGAAGGTGCACGTGCCCGTCGACCTGGGACCGGACCGCAGCGACGCACGGATGCACGCCAAGACCGTAGGATCCTACCCACTGCCTTAGGGGACCGCACCGCCACTTCCCAGCAAATTAGGGACACTGTTGCTCCTGGGTATCGGCGAGGACCATTCGCAACCGTCTCCATGAAGCTGGGCTACGGTCCCGCACACCGTTAGGCCGTCTTCCGCTCACGCCCCAACATCGTGAAGCCCGCCTCCAGTGGTGTCACGACAGGCGTGAATGGAGGGACGAATGGAGACGTGTCGTCTTCAGCGATGAGGGAACTTGCTGTTCCAACAGGACAATGCACGTCCGCATGTATCCCGTGCCACCCAACGTGGTCTAGAAGGTGTAAGTCAACTACCCTGGCCAGCAAGATCTCCGGATCTGTCCCCCATTGAGCATGTTTGGGACTGGATGAAGCGTCGTCTCACGCGGTCAGCACGTCCAGCACGAACGCTGGTCCAACTGAGGCGCCAGGTGGAAATGGCATGGCAAGCCGTTCCACAGGACTACATTCAGCATCTCTACGATCGTCTCCATGGGAGAATAGCAGCCTGCATTGCTGCGAAAGGTGGATATACACTGTACTAGTGCCGACATTGTGCATGCTCTGTTGCCTGTGTCTATGTGCCTGTGGTTCTGTCAGTGTGATCATGTGATGTATCTGACCCCAGGAATGTGTCAATAAAGTTTCCCCTTCCTGGGACAATGAATTCATGGTGTTCTTATTTCAATTTCCAGGAGTGTATATGATGATGTGCGGTCAGTTTAGTGGATACAAAATGTTAGTATTCAGTCGAAAGTTTTCTTTGACAAGAGAAGTCTGCTGCTGAGGAAAACTGTTCAGGTAGAAGTTTCTGAAATTGTATGACTAGAATAGAGCGCTGTGTGTAAGTAAACACATAGCTCATGTATAATGTGCGGAATTAGAAGATTCCATAAAGAATAGCCGACGCTAGGAAATGTAGAGTTCTTACCGCATATAGGTTAGGTGAAATGGGCAAAAGCGTCTAGAAATAATTCACTTTCGCAACTCTAGATTTTAAACTTGGCTGAAGCAGCAACTGTTACCTTGAAGCAGCGGAGGAACAAAATAGCCTGAAATATGGGACACATCCCTCGAAGACCTGTCATGATAGGTAATTTTAGAGAGTATTTCTCGTGGAGAACAAAGTTATGTCAAAACGTACTTTAAAAATGGGCACACATAGTCTCGACGGTAAAAAATATTTATTTTTCCAAACCCACACAAAACTTTACTCACATCTGAAACCGGGCGGCTCTATTCTTAACCCCATCATGATATTTTGAAAACGTACACAAATAGTCTCGACGGTAAAAACATTTTCTTTGATAGTAACCCAGTTAGATCAGGTTCTGATTATCCTCGGAGCCTCTTGGTATGAGATTATGAGGACAGTCAGAAAGTGACCGAAACGGTTTACTGTAAGAAGTAATCATGGTATGAGACTCTGAGGACAGAAACTGACTGAAACGGATTAGTATCAAAGCAAATACTTTTATGGTCGAGGCTATTTGTTTACATTTTTAAAAGATAATGATTGTGTTAAGAACAAAGCTGCGTGGTTTCAGACGTGCGTAAAGTTTTATGTGGGTTTGGCTGCGAAACTAAATCAGAAGAGAGATGATATATCGAAAAAGTACGGTTAAATTGTTTTGTGTTCGTGTTCTACAGGTGGATATTTGCTCGAATTTGGCCATTTAAAGCCTGAAATAACTTTAGCATCAAATGCTTTGCTCCCTGTGGAGAGCCCGTTTATCCTCAGCTAACAACAACAGTTTAAAATAAATTGTTACCTCAGACACTTGAATGTAATCAACGCTTTATTGTACTGCAGCCAGCAAATACATAACTGTACTGATTTAAATAGTAATATACACTGTGTTAAGCTAAACCATATACGAGGTAATTAAGCTAGACCGTCGTAAGACTGCACTACACTGGCACTGATGTTGACGTAGCAACAGGTCGTGTATTATTTGATTTATTTTGACAAGTTTTACTCGTCAGGTACTACGATCCCTAGATATCCACTGCCTAGCGTCAGTAGGTGAAGGGTAGTTATTTATGGACATTCCTGAACTAGAATCGTTTATACAACTATAGAGCATCTTCAACCTCTGTTACAGATTCGGTTTGTCTCATAATGTGTACGGGCAATTCGCGAGTATTATCACGAGTGATGAAGGATGTAATTTATGCTCACTAACAACTGTTAAGAGATATATGGTCTACACACCAACTCGAACGCTAATAATCAGCTGGAGCAGTTTATGGCATAATAGAAACGTCTTGGTCAGAAGGTACAAGTTGAATAAACTACGTCATTTCAACGGAAACCAGATTGCCTTGTGTCTCATAGTTCCTTGCAATGACCCAAGTAATTTTCTTCTTCGCAAAATATCAAATCAAAATTCTTTTGAGTAAAGTTTTATTTAGTTTTTACGGCACAGTTATGGAGGGCATCAAAAATTAATCATTCAACCATAACGACATTTAGCAATTCTGCGGGCCCCCAGTATGACTGAAGTACCGTTCTTTTCAAAAAGTCTTTTCAACCTGTCTATATTACTTACTTAACTCGACAGTACGTCAGAGAGAGGATTTTTCATTTAATTACAGTAAAAATTCTACGTATTTCTTAATTAAAAATATTGTTTACTTCCTCACAGAATATAATACGATTTCTTATACTGCGCTCACTCTGCGAAACCGCCATTGCGTCGTTGTTAACTACACCCAGGGACTCAGTCGCAGCCTGTGGTTAAGCTCATTATGAAAGGGAGTTTGCAACCCCCATTAATGAAAATTTTTCGCCTTCTTAGAACTGCGAAATGCTGCGGAATTCTAAGATTAGGCAGAAGGCTGACTGGAGGCACACTGTCTTGCGAATACATGCATACTATGGAAACCAAACTGACTTTCTGCTCGTACCTTCTTGCTATAGTCCCACTAATTTTCTTCTCGTAAGGGAAGTGTTTATGTGACCTTGAATACTCAGAGCCACATGAAAATGTTGTTAGAATATAAATCGCTCATCTCAAAAACGTAGGTATGGACCATTCACATCCAAACCTGCGCATCTTACCATGAGAGACGTTTACTTCACAAGGTCTTGGTAGTGTGAAGAAACAAGATATCGATGTAATAGGATAAAAAAAAGAAACGGAATGCAAAGTACTGACGACCTCTCGGCGTATTTTCCTTAAGGTAATATAGTCTCTACATGACATTCACATTGATTTTGTGAGATTCTATTGTTGAAAACCACAAGAGATTTCATACTACCCTCATTTCATCATCAGAAATCACTCGGTGCTATACCGTCACAATTTTCTACACTGAAGTACAAGCCTATGCCACAATACACTTGGCAAAAGGCAGGTTATTACACTGTCATAACAATATCACCGTTTAAAAATGTAATTAGAGCGGTACTTGATATTGGATTGCTCGACTGCAGAAATGAGATTGAAGTGGCTTTAGTGAGACGTATGTACTGTCCCATTCTTTTGATGTTGTCGCTTCATGAAATCCTCTCGTGCACTGTCTAGACTGAATAGTTGTGGAACATTAACGGGTAAGTAGGAAACCTTTGTTGGTAGGATAGTGTAATAATCAGAGGGGAAATAGCAATAAGTCACGGCAATGAAATACACTGCTGGAAATTGAAATAAGAACACCGTGAATTCATTGTCCCAGGAAGGGGAAACTTTATTGACACATTCCTGGGGTCAGATACATCACATGATCACACTGACAGAAACACAGGCACATAGACACAGGCAACAGAGCATGCACAATGTCGGCACTAGTACAGTGTATATCCACCTTTCGCAGCAATGCAGGCTGCTATTCTCCCACGGAGACGATCGTAGAGATGTTGGATGTAGTCCTGTGGAACAGCTTGGCATGCCATTTCCACCTGGCGCCTCAGTTGGACCAGCGTTCGTGCTGGACGTGCTGACCGCGTGAGACGACGCTTCATCCAGTCCCAAACATGCTCAATGGGGGACAGATCCGGAGATCTTGCTGGCCAGGGTAGTTGACTTACACCTTCTAGACCACGTTGGGTGGCACGGGATACATGCGGACGTGCATTGTCCTGTTGGAACAGCAAGTTCCCTTGTCGGTCTAGGAATGGTAGAACGATGGGTTCGATGACGGTTTGGATGCACCGTGCACTATTCAGTGTCCCCTCGACGATCACCAGAGGTGTACGGCCAGTGTAGGAGATCGCTCCCCACACCATGATGCCGGGTGTTGGCCCTGTGTGCCTCGGTCGTATGCAGTCCTGGTTGTGGCGCTCACCTGCACGGCGCCAAAACGCATACGACCATCATTAGCACCAAGGCAGAAGCGACTCTCATCGCTGAAGACGACACGTCTCCATTCGTCCCTCCATTCAGGCCGTCGCGACACCACTGGAGGCGGGCTGCACGATGTTGGGGCGTGAGCGGAAGACGGCCTAACGGTGTGCGGGACCGTAGCTCAGCTTCATGGAGACGGTTGCGAATGGTCCTCGCCGATACCCCAGGAGCAACAGTGTCCCTAATTTGCTGGGAAATGGCGGTGCGGTCCCCTACGGCACTGCGTAGGATCCTACGGTCTTGGCGTTCATCCGTGCGTCACTGCAGTCCGGTCCCAGGTCGACGGGTACGTGCACTTTCCGCCGACCACTGGCGACAACATCGATGTACTGTGGAGACCTCACGCCCCACGTGTTGAGCAATTCGGCGGTACGTCCACCCGGCCTCCCACATGCCCACTATACGCCCTCGCTCAAAGTCCGTCAAGTGCACATACGGTTCACGTCCACGCTGTCGCGGCATGCTACCAGTGTTAAAGACTGCGATGGAGCTCCGTATGCCACGGCAAACTGGCTGACACTGACGGTGGCGGTGCACAAATGCTGCGCAGCTAGCGCCATTCGACGGCCAACACCGCGGTTCCTGGTGTGTCCGCTGTGCCGTGCGTGTGATCATTGCTTGTACAGCCCTCTCGCAGTGTCCGGAGCAAGTATGGTGGGTCTGACACACCGGTGTCAATGTGTTCTTTTTTCCATTTCCAGGAGTGTATAAATACTCCACATGCCACGATGCAGTGGAAAACTACACATTGCACCAACATTATTGATTTTCGATCCTACTCCGTCCACACATTGAGCGAGGGAAATACGGCTGTCTGTATGCCTCTGTACGCGCAGTTTTTTTCTAGTGGTCGATGCTCGAGCTGTACGTTGCTGGCAGCTTAGCGGTCACACTGTTTACTTCTCTAAAATTTACGAAATATACATTTTCTTTCT
The DNA here is from genome assembly GCF_023897955.1 of Schistocerca gregaria. NCBI lineage: Eukaryota > Metazoa > Arthropoda > Insecta > Orthoptera > Acrididae > Schistocerca > Schistocerca gregaria. The sequence continues at coordinate 623,129,222 of NC_064920.1, forward strand.
CCAAAGAGTTTCATTTTAGCCCTAAGTATTTCTGTTACGCTTTCTTATGAACTATACGATCCTAGCAGCGCTTCTATGAATTCATTCGATATCTGTGGTTTGTGTTCATCGTTTGAGTTAACGACCGGTTTTGGGCAATCATAAGACAGAACGGAAAAATGAAGAAGCTGTAACAATAGATTGTACAATACTTAACACTTGTTTGTTATAATAATAGTGGGGATTCACTTTCTAACTATAAATATGAGGTTGATACGTTAGGTTAGTCAGAGCGAAAACAGAGACGTCGTACCAGACAGTTACAAAATAAACCTATGGAAGGTGATCGCTGGAAGTTTGAAAATGGAAGAGAAATACTAATGTAACATCACCGAAGAGCGTAAGGCGACTTACACCGTGAGGCGCGTGATTGCCGAGATCTGTGAACATTAGGGTGCGGGCAGGTGAAAGCCATACCTGAAGCAGAGATACGGAATGATGCGATGGTAGAAGGCGGCCCCCCAAGAAAACTGGTGACTGTCATACTAGAAGGGAAAGTGATGCCATCTAGTGGCGAAAGGCGTAAGAAGTGACTGAATAGCCCGAGCTTTAGCAAATGGCAAATACATAATATATAACTCAACAGAAGAAGGTTAAAAGTACTTTACTAAAATATAAAAATAAGGTGAAAATTACATACTTAGGTATAAATAGTTAAAGTACCCAACCATCTGTTGAGCCTATCGGTGTGGCCGAGCGTTGTGTGATGTCCTTAGGTTAGTTAGGTTTAAGTATTTCCAAGATCTAGGAGACTGATGACCTCAGATGTTAAGTCCCATAGTGCTCAGAGCCATTTGAACCATCCGCTGAATTGATATAAAAGCCATAGACGAGCCAACATTGGCAAGTTGGACTAAAGTAAAATAAACGTAACAAAGTATTCAAAAGCCCACTAAAATTAAAGAATGAGAAGAAAAATGCAATTTCTTTGAGACGCAATTCTGAGGGGAATACTGCTGAGGTCTGAGCGCTATTTCAGACAGGAAAGTATCGTACACGTATTTCAACGTGGTTTGCTAGTAAAGGTTAGTTCAAGGGTTTCGTTCAATAAATTAAGAACGAGGCCTTTACGGTGGCCATGAAGGGTACTCAGATTGATGTTTATGTCACTGACAGTGCTCCTTAGCTTTCAGATAACTAGGTAAAGTATCCGCCTCCGGTGGCTGAGTGGTCAGCGCGACAGAATGTCAATACTAAGGGCCGGGGTTCAATGCCCGGCTGCGTCGGAGATTTTCTCCGCTCAGGGACTAGGCGTTGTGTTGTCCTAATTAACAGTTCATTCCCATCGACGCGCAAGTTGCCGAAGTGGCTTCAAATCGAAAGACTTGCAACCGGCGAACGGCTACCCGACGGGAGGCCCTAGTTACTCTAGGTAACGTAAACTTAGATTTAATAAGGTACTGATATTCGTTGAATCGAATGTTGGAGGACGTTGAAATTACGCCCCGTCTGGCCGATGTAGAGGCATTGGCAATCATTACAATTTGATAAACTCCTGAGCCCTTTTGGCTATTGTATGCCTAGCCTCATGGTGTCTGTATTAAAGACCGATTCTGTTTGGTGACTTTATTTCCTATTATTCCACACGCGTGTCCCATGATCCGTCGCAGACGGCACGATAAATCCTACTCTTCCTGTCTTTTCTCGTACTTCCATTTAGATGTTTCGGAATTACAGATCGAATCGTGCTCGGAAATGAGTCGTTCCACGACGGAGAGTGCCGTGATTCATCCTCAGGCATTGGCAATATAAATCAAAGTAGTCTTAACGAGCGTGCAGTGGTTTGGCGGATTTCCAGTTGGGGATGTAGCGCACATATTCGCCAGAAACAGTGAAGGGCGACCCGCGCCACATGTGCGGGTGGTGGTCAACAGGAGAGAGAAATGTGTCCTCTTAGACAGCTGAGACCAGGCGTGGCCAGCTGGTGAGTTATGTAGCGGCAGCTATCACATAATCGCAAAATTATAGTCGGTACGGGATAATTTTCATGAATCACAGCAGGCGGGACGATAATTTAGAGGGACTATACTACTAATGGCGTTTATTATTTCATTAATGGCTTTCGAAAAATGTAAATATACGAGTACCGACGGTATCGGATCCCAGATATACGCGTGGCCGGCCGACACGGGAGCAAAAATGTTATTTATTACTGCGACGGTGGACATGACGCCACAGCATTAATATGGCCCGGCCTTGACTAACGACCGCTGTGCTGCCTGTGTCCACTAACAGTGCACGCACATTCTCTATGCGTAGACTCTGGTAAATTTAAAATACTGCGCAGGATGCCCGTGGCATCCACTCGCAATGTACACTGCTCGATGTCATAACTGCAACACCGAGAAGGAAAAAAATAACGAAACTTTACTTATTGTGCGTATACAGCGTAATAGGAAGGAAACACAGTTAAATTTGAAACTTTGTGTTCAGATTAAAACTGTGTTTTGGACCGGGACTCCAAACCCGGAGTTTGCCTTTCGCAGTCAAGCGCTCTCCAACCGAGCTACCAGTCTTCACAGCTTTACCCCCGCTATTACCTCATTTTCCTACCTTCCAAACTTCACAGAAGTGCTCCTGGATTCGAGTCTCGGCCCGGCACACAGTTTTAATCTGGCAGGAAGTTTCATATCAGCACAAACTCCACTGCAAAGTGAAAATTCTTTCTGTAAGCAATCTCAACCGCCTACGGCTAAACCACGTCTCAGCAATATTTTTTTCTTCCAGGAATGTAAAATGGTTCAAATGGCTCTGAGCACTATAGGACTTAACTTCTAAGGTCATCAGTCCCCTAGAACTTAGAACTACTTAAACCTAACCGACCTGCCCCAGGAATGTAATTCAGCAAGTCACGTAAGAGAACGTCTGTGAAGTTAGGCAGTTAGGATGAGGCATTGAATTTGTATTTGATCTATTGCTTATTTAGAGACATGTTGCCTTACATTTTATAACAGGTCGTTCATTTTACAGGTTTTCATGTGAATTCCAACATGTATTCGATTTTACAAGCAGTAGTTATTGTTTTCAGCAAGTACAATGGAAGCAATAATAAATTACTATTACATCATAAACTAAAAGAAAAACACAAAAAAATTCAAATTTTAAGAATGTATGATGACAGATGATAGGAAAGACTTGGATAGAAAGATAGAGGGAAATGTTACCCTATCTGAGGCAGCCTGGTCTGAAAGTCTCGGAACTACCACGAGCCTTGCAATCACGGTTCGCTACTGTTTAATTTGCGGATTAATATTTCCAAAAACTATCTAAAATAACACTGTGACTATGTTGTACGTTGTGGAAAGCGCAGTAATGTGTGAGTGAATAGTACGTTATTTCTTGGGGCTATTAATTATCCTTCAGGTCCTATTTATGTGTCTTGAATTTCATCTATTATGTTGCTTACCGATGGTGGAGAAAAATTGTGTCACGAAATTTTAACCCTGGATAGCTGATGCCAATAGGAACCAAAATGTTGTGGAGGTCAACAACGCCCAACTCTTAAACTACGGAAACTTGGCGCTACAGCGAATGCTTCCCCTTCCGGAGGTCGCGATATATCCAAAACGACCCGCACGCTCGGTGGTAGCGCGCCAGCCTTCCTCTCTGGGGGCAAATCCACCAGGGCCCCGACACATCCATTACAGTTTCATGATAAGACGTACCAGGAAGAAACCCGTCAACAGCTGTTATTTCGCGTACAGAAGGTCTTTTACAAATTGTAGCTAGGACATTGTTTACTTAAAGCAGGAGCTCGAACGGGTGACCCTCTGACGCGATACAAGTTTGGAAACATAGAACGGTATTTTGCCAAAATCTTTCAAAGATTCCTGGCATTGCCCTGATGTGTTTGGCAGCGTGTTAAATGCGTTCCATTAATTGCTCTTCGTATCAAGGAGGTTCGCATCCGAGTGGGTGAACTAGAACCTTGACGAATCCCCACAGGAAAAAGTCCGGTGGCATGAGGTCTGATGATCGCGGGGCCATATCCTACGAGCACTTCTGCCAATTACCCGGCCATCGAAGAGTTCATTTAAATGTCCGAGCAAAAAAATGGTTCAAATGGCTTTGAGCACTATGGGACTTAACTTTTGAGGTCATCAATCCCCTTGAACGTAGGACTACTTAAACCTAACTAAACTAAGGACATCACACACACCCATGCGATCGTAGCGGTGGCGCGGTTCCAGACTGTAGTGCCTAGAACCGTTCGGCCACCACGGCCGACTGTCTGAGGACAGCACGACTGTTATGTGTTGGCGCCCCATCATACTGCGACCACGTGCGCAGCTGTCGGTCCAGGAGAACATCTTCCAGTAGGCCAGGTTGAGTTTCTTGCAAAAAGTGAAGGTAATTTTCCCCGTTAAGTCGAGTAGGTAGACGGACCGGCCCAATCAGTTGGTCACTCACAATGCCTGCTTAAATGTTCAACGAAAACGGTTCCTGATGTCCGAGACGTGAAGATGTCCCCTTGGCCAGTAATGAACGTTTCGAGTGTTGTAAAGGCCATACCGACATAAGGTGCACTCTTCGGGCCGGCCGCAGTGGCCGAGCGCACTAGGCGCTATAGTCTGGAACCGCGCGACCGCTACGGTCGCAGATTAGAATCCTGCCTCGGGCTTGGGTGTGTGTGTGATGTCCTTAGATTAATTAGGTTTAAGTAGTTCTAAGTTCTAGGGGACTGATGACCTCAGAAGTTGAGTCCCATAGTGCTCAGAGCCATTTGAACAATTTTTTGCACTCTTCGGTAAACAACACAACGGCGGGGAAGTCGGGATCTCGTGCAACACGTCGCAGAAACCGCCGGCTAAACGCAAGCCTGTGTTCATAGTCAGCCACGGGATTTTGGTCTAGGACAAGGTGGAAACTACGTGAATGCTGGCCATCATCCCTCAAAACCTCCCAGACTAACTGATGAGTCACTTCCATGTCGTGTGCAACCGCTAGAGTACTTGTCGTAGGTGCTTCCTCGAAGCGCTCGAGAACAGTCTTATCAACTGCAGCATCCCGTCGTGTTAGAGGTCTTCCAGCATCACCATGATAATCCGCTAACCAACTTGTTTCGCCAAGTCCCCTGTGAATTGCTGTAAACTCGGGTGTGGGTGGCGTTCGTCCTACAACCGTCGAGCTTCATTCGTGTTACCGTTAGCTGGTCCATAAACAAAACTTATATCTCGTTGTTCTTCAAATGATTACTGCGTCGCCAGGCTTACTGTGTGACTAAATCACAGGTGATGTGTGTGTGTGTGTGTGTGTGTGTTTTCTGAAGCGAAGCTTACGTCTGAATGCCTCTAACGTGAGATGGAGACAAACAGCAACTCCTATTGGACACGTGTGCGTATCGCGTTTGGGCAGTGCCAGGGCAAAGGATGTTTGTATGTGTGAACCGACAAGCATAGCGCTTCCCGTCAACCGGCCAACGGCAACAGGGCAATCCCACGGCCAAACGGTGCGCTTGGCGCCACGTTTCCGTAGTTTAAGAATTGTGCGTTGTCGACCAACACAACATTAGTAATTTTGGTTCCTAGTGCCATCAGCTATCCAGGATTAAAATTTGTGACACAGTTTTTCTCCATCCTGCATATTAAGCGTTCAGTTACAGGTGTTATATCCCAACAGCTTTATGATGACCGCGGGATGGATACGCCTGTTGTTTATACTTAATTTAGAACAGGTTTACGGGGTTGGTTGCTTTACACTGTTTATTCTACTATGTTATTCTAGATGTTGTGTAAGGTTGTCTGCGGTATGTGTTGGTGAAACTGTCCGCTGTTTGACTAAGTGTGTGTTTCAGTACTGCTGTCTGTGTGGGTGTGTGAGCTGGAACTACTTTATTACGTGCTTCGTGTGTGTTCCAGTTTTCTGTTATACGTCCGTGTCTTTCTGTATTTGTCATTCAATGTCCTTGAGTTACCATCAGTGATTTTATTTATTACCTCCCATTCGTCTTTGTCTCTTATTCCACAGATATTCAACTACTACTCTGTCTGCGTCCTACGCCATGCAAGTGTGCAGGATAAGCGTCGTGACCTGTCAGAAAGTAAAAGATACCCCAGCTGCGATTGATATGGCTGTCTCAGACGTTCCCTGATGTCTGGGAAGAAATGAGGCACTGGCGAAAGTAAAGCTGTGGAAACGGATCGTGGGTTACGCTCTTGTAGTTCAGTTAGTACAGCAGTAGTGAGCAAAAGGCATAGGTCCCGGGTTCGAGTGCTGGTGCACAGTTTTAATCTGCCAGGAAGCGTAGCTTTCGTCTGATTGGCAGTGTGCGGCAGGGCGCTACCGAGCATCAGATCATTCCTTCCTACAACATTCCCGGACGTTGTGACTTTGTGGCTTGTCGTAGTTTCTGCAAACTGTCTTCACGGCTGTGCCCGTTGATTACGATTCCACACAGAGGTCTCATGCATTCGATGAATAAGTAAGGTCATTATGACCTTACCGGAACGTATGTGAACAGCTTTGACGGGATAAATATGGGATGTTTCCACTATTGGCTTTACGTTTGCCCTTGGGCTGTCAGAGTGATGTCCAACGGAGTGATCCTGCCGCACGATAATCCACGCTCCGACACTGCCAATTGGACAAAGGCAACGCTTCAATGATTTTGTTGAGAAACACTGCTGTATTCTCCATACAGCCCAGATCTTTCACCGTGTGATTTTCACATCTTTCGCAACCTGAAGGAAGACATGCAGGATGTCTGTTTCATATGGAGAGGTAGTGCAAGAGTGGGCTCGGTTGTGGATCCGTCAGCGGAAGACTAAATTCTACGAAACAGGAATTGGTCGTATCGTCTACCAGTGGGGTGATTTTCTTAGTTCATGTGGTGATTACTTTTGAATGGAAGCATTCCATCAACCAGTTGTGGCCGGTGTCCTGTTTCCATTTGACTTCCCCTTATACATCGCAGAGTTCAGTAATCGAAGTAGCTTGTAGGAGTTGACCTACCAGAGCCTCGGCAATCTTTGACTAGGTACTTTCCTTAGCTGAAGTCAGGAGAACTAGATGCCAGGTCAACAGTCGAACACCCTCTGTGCCAAGATAGGTCGTCACAGCTCTTGTAACATGCAGTCTTGCGTTATCCCGTTGAAAGGTAACTTTGAAGAGACCTTTGAGATAGAGCCAAGAGAACCACACAGTTGTGAGGTGGAAGCACTGGCATCCCCAGTAGACACTAGGCTCAAACGACGATGACGAGCGCAGATGAAATATGACAACACACGGAACAAAGATCAAACGACTCACAGGTAGCGCACCCACTTTATTCCCTTACATTAATTGATGACAGCGGCGACAGACTGAACATTCGGCTAAAAAGATAACCAAAATAGCTTTTACCAAATCATGAAAACATGAACCTTTTATGACAGAAGAAATGCTAGGTCATAGATATGTCTCTGACAGTAAAAATTCCGTAGGCGTGATTCTCTCTTAGGCGGTTTGATATACGATGATACGCTGTGCGATTTGTGACACAACGTAGAAGCAACCTGAATTGGTGGAGCCCTTAGAAACATAGCTGTAGCGACTTACATGGTTCACACTGGTGACAGCGATAGAACAATACGATCGTCTGGCGTCTCTCCCGGCTCAACACGGAGTGTTGGTTACCTCAGGCAGTTGTATCGTATGATGTCCGAGGTGACAAATTTCACCTCAACCTATGTGCCTGTAATAACTGTTGGGTGAACCTAAAGCAGTGCTACATCCACTTCTGTAACTAGTTTCTCAATTAAGCTTTTACTTTTTGAGTAAAAATCGAAAATCTCTGTTTTGCAATTTGTGCGACTTCTGCATTACTAAATCCTTCGCATTCGATTTTGAGGAAGGAATTTCGGGAAAAAAAGAATTAAAAAACAGATATTCTTCATCTTACAGTCTGATTTCACAGCCTTGTGGTGAACTGGTTTTCTTTGTTCATAGTTATTGTGGTCCTTTAAAATTAAGTAAAGCGTAGCACATGTATTTACATAGTTTGCACTTAAGAACATATAGTCCTCGCCAGTTCACATTTGATGCATTTTATGTCATACAGTGCTGTGAACAACGCTCAACTTGGTTTGAGTCATCAGTGTGCTGACTGGTTTGATGCGGCCCGCCACGAATTCCTCTCCAGTGCGCCGGCCGCGGTGGTCTAGCGGTTCTAGGCGCTCAGTCCGGAACCGCGCGACTGCTACCGTCACAGGTTCGAATCCTGCCTCGGGCATGGATGTGTGTGGTGTCCTTAGGTTAGTTAGGTTTAAGTAGTTCTAAGTTCTAGGAGACTGATGACCACAGATGTTAAGTCCCATAGTGCTTGGAGCCATTTGAACCATCCTCTCCTGTGCCTACCTCTTCATCTTAAAGTAGCACTTGTAACCTAAGTCCTCAATTACTTGCTGAATGTACTCCAATCTCTGTCTTCCTCTACAGTTTTTCTCTCTACCGCTGCCTCTAGTACCATGGAAGTTATTCCCTGATAGCAGATGTCCTATCATCCTTCTCCTTTGCTCTCCGATTCTTCGCAGAACCTCCTCATTCATCACTTTATCAGTCCACCTAATTTTCAACATTCGCTTGTAGCATCACACCTGAAAGGCTTCGATTCTCTTCCAGTTTTCCCACATTCCATCTTTCGTAACCATACAATTCTGTGGTCTGAACGTACATTATCAGAAATTTCTTCCTCAATTCAAGGCCTGTGTTTGATACTAGTAGACTTCTCTTGGCCACGAATGCGCTTTTCGCAAGTGCCACTCTGCTTTTGATGTCCGCCTTGCTCCGTCCGTCATTGGTTATTTTGCTGTCTAGGTAACAGTATTTCTTAATTTCATCTACTTCACGATCATCAATCCTGATGTTACGTTTCTCGCTGATCTCATTTCTGCCATTTCTCATTACTTTCCTCTTTCTTCGATATGCACTCAAAGCCGTATTCTGTACTCATTAGAATCTTCATTCCCCTATAATTCTTCTCCACTTTCACCCAAGATAGCAATATTATCAGCGAATCGTACATCCTTTCACCTTGAATTTTAATTTCGCCCCTGAACCTGTCTTGTACTTCTATCACTGCTCCTTTAATGTACAGACTGAACAGTAGGGGACGAAAGACTATATTCCTGTTTTACGCTCTTAATAATCCGAGCGCTCGTTCTCAATCGCCCACTTATTTATCGCATTTCGTCTCTTCTACATTACCTGTCTCTCCTTATAGCTAACTCCTATGTGTTTCATAATTTCGAATATGTTGCACCATTATATATTGTCGAATGCAGCTAACATATCGAAATTACTTTTAAGGCTGGAAGGACAGACATACTTCCTTCCGGTGTTGAGTAAATAGGTAAAATATTTGCAAATTGTCAGTGATGAGGCGGGCAGCGACGTGCCACACGCGAGTCTATTGCCTCCGGCTGCTCGTATCGCTCCTGTGGGAACAGGGGTGTGGCGCGGACAACCGTCTGGGCGCGCGATCTTTATTTCAGCGTGTTGTATCGTACATCGTATCGCCTCCACTGTCTCCCCCAAGAAGAATTCGTTGCCTTTACGAAGTTAAATGGAGACGTCTAGCGAAACCTAACTGATAGTACATGTGAACCGCTTAATGCATAAAGGCATCTAGCCCAAAATTAACAAATTTCCTTTTATAGACGATTGTGGTTCTTCATTCTTTACCACACAATGCAAAACTTTTTGCGCTGTATGACAGGGTAGCACATTGACGCCAATTTTCTCTTAGTATATATAGTGAGACGTTACCTGGTAGTTACTGCAGAGTAATTGAGCCTCCACACAGCATCCCGTACCAGCAAACCAGTTGCATCTTTACCTGTGGTTACTTTACTTTAGGAGCTTGTGCTATGTATGGCTCTGTTTAAAAAGAATTGGTCAAAGCAGTCATAGGGTCGAGACGCGTACATCTGAATTCCATCCCTGCTGCTAACTCGCTGCAGATTATAATCTGTAGCTGTGATCCTGCAATCAAATAGTCCATACGCTGGCTAGAATTGCGCATTAATAAAATACACAGAAATATAATATAAACGAGGAATGAACAATTTCATAAAAAGGGTTCCATTCTAACGTCTATAACTGATGTAGAGATCAGACAATTATGTCGAATCACGTTTATTCGAGAAAGGACATCTCAAATAAACGGGAGTGGTCCTGAAATGTTGAATTAAAATGCAGGCAGCATATACTCTTACCAGACGTAATAAAGTTACTTTGAGAGCGTTACGAAAATGGTAGCAAAGTCCCCAAACTAAACACTCATAAAAGACTACTGAAAACTAAGTCCAATTCGCAGTTACAGTACACGAAATATTCACCAGCTCGAAATAGTTCAGAGTTCAATATGATGATTCACAATTTAATACATGCGATGCAAAGCATAGTAACTGGAGTTCTGTCTTTTCTCAGTTCCGATTTGATTCATCTTGACCACTTTCCCTCAGTAAACTAATATACTACAACAATTTTAAATAAAGAAATCCTATAATCATTCTGTCACACTCAGATAATTTACAACAATTATAAATAAAGGTTTATCCATAGATAAGTAAGCCAGTATTCTTGCGAAAGGTCGCTCACGATAAATGACAATAGATTGTCGCGGTTTGTCTATAAATAAATAAGACAGCATTCTTGTGGAGATGTGCTCATGATTGTCACGGTTTGTCTATAAGTAAATAAGACAGCATTCTTGTGGAGGTGTGCCCATGATAAATGACAACAGATTGTAGCTGTATATTATTTAAACAATTATTTCTGTTTTCTTGATAGAGGCGTCTTTTGGTTCTGTTTTTAGTTGTGGATTCCGCTAACACGTGCGACTGGCTACTCAATAGTACTTGGAATCAACATTAAAATGAAGTTACTGGCAAGATAGTAAACTGTTCATTAAATGACTACACAATTATGACTATATATAAAACATTCATGCTATATTCATTAGCTGTGTAAATGTGGAGACTATGGCATTCTGAGAAACATTTGTATAATGAAAAAGGTATAAAAGACTTCGTAAATCACTAAATAAAATAGATACGTAGCTTTCAGGGATGATAGCTGCAGTGCAGTGCTATTATTTGAGATACCCCTTAATGAAATAGCATGAAGCGATAAAATGATGTTAATTCGAGATTCATTGTGTAAATGGGTTTATTGACTTCCAAAGCTTATAACTTCTATAGTTTTAAAGATATTGTCATGCCATTTTTTTGAGATCGCAGATGTATTCAGATTCACTTTAATATAACTGTGATTTACTGTCGAGGCTGAGAGAGCTTTATCGAACTTTAAGATTATCTGACACTTTGCCATTTCTTGGAACATTGTCTGTCCTCCTAAGCGACTGTCCGTTTCCAAAATTCCCTGTACTGGGATTTAACCACATCCGGTCCTCTACTGTTAGCCTTTCTACCTGTACTCGCTTACCGGTCACCTAGCCGGAAGCCAGAAATGTCACGGCACCCCGTGAGATCAGGGCCCGCTACCGTTCTGCCATACCACTAATTCATCTTACCTTGTACCAATACTGAGTGGCCAATTAGCTCGCATAAATACGCGTAGCCTTACAACAGGGACCAGTCGGGTAAATTTTGGTGGGAAAAACGAAAGCATTGTGGATTACAATTCCCGGTGATGTACATTCCCCAAAAGAACAAGCCTGAGTAATGATTTGTATGTTCCCAGACACTTGATAATAGTTCCCACTATTCCAAAATATCATGGGATGATCTTTTCAGCTCAAAATCCGCGTAATGTTACACGCAATATGAATACCGCTGGTTCGACAATGGACACTTTTTGGCAGAGAAAAGCTATACTACCTTTCTGCCCCCTTCAATGAAAGCTAATAAGAAACAAAAAAAAAAAAAGGATTTAATCAAGAAATCGTTGGTCTATGTCCTTCAAAGTAAGATAATGTTTGGAATTCAGTTACATCAAGGCCCGACAACAAGGTCGTCTCGTAATGTAGGTGAAGATAACTGAGTACTGCAACTATGGAACATATCGAATACTATGTTGGACGAACAGGAAGGAAAGTTAGAACATGATTTAAAGAACACATGACAATAAGGGACACTAGCCCACCCACCTTTCCTGTACACTTAAGACACCAACCACAAAATACGTAGTATAGATGAGTCACTATAAATATTACATGCTATTAAGTTACAGAAAGGTAAAATCACAGATGTGATGGAAAAAAATTGAAATTCTACTAAAAGATAAATCAGGTAGGATTTCAAAAGAACGAAAAGTGCAAAATAAAAAATTGCTAGACAACATTTTACGAGTTCCACTGCGAAATATTACAGAACCACAGAATAAATAATTATCGTTACACTCATCAATAAATACCGCTGTAATGCGAAACATCACGCACCAATAAATCAGGTTTTACTAGATTCTTACAGTTTTCATTACAGTAATGTGATCGATTTTATGTAAGATCTATTCAAAAATGAGAACATATATTTAGAAATTATTTTAAAGAAAGTACATGCAGTTATATTTACACCAGAGAGGAACAATAATTAAATATAAGTGAGAACAAAGACATGTAGAGCTTAATTAACCTTCATATCTACCTGAATTAACCTTCCTAGTGCAAGTACGTTAAAAAAGTCGACCTTATATGTATAAGACTTTTGCAACAACTCCTCACAAATAACGTGCTCCTAAAATAGCTAAAAACTATTTTTAATTTAATTTGTGACAATTAAATGTATTCATAGGAACAAGGATGCACATTGCATAACATACGATTAAAGAATCCTCCATAAAGTAAGTTACAATCTGTGTAGTGTATCTTCAGTTCTTACTTAATCCTTTGTTAAAATTATTAGTAGTGCAAAAGCATTTAATGTACGATGAAGCGGCAAAGAAGTTTGTATGGGCATACGTATTCAAATACAGAAATGTGTAAACAGGCAGAATACGGTGCTGTGGTCGGGTACACCTACGTAAGACAAGTGTTTGGCGCAATTGTTAGATAGGTTATGTTATGGTATGTTAACCGGGGGCCTAGAAACGACGGAGGCTCCGTCCCCGTCGCAGCCGCAGTGGTCCCCAACCCCACGACGACTACCGTAGTCCACTTCACCCCTCCGCCGCCCCACACCGAACCCAGGGTTATTGTGCGGTTAGGTCCCCGGTGGACCCCCCCAGGGAACGTCTCACATCAGACTAGTGTAACCCCTATGTTTGCGTGGTAGAGTAATGGTGGTGTGCGCGTATATGGAGAACTTGTTTTCGCAGCAATCGCCGACATAGTGTAGCTGAGGCGGTATAATAGCAACCAGCCCGCATTTGCCGAGGCAGATGGAAAACTGCCTAAAACCATTCACAGACTGACCAGCTCACCGGACTTCGACATAAATCCGCCGGGCGGAGTCGTGCCGGGGACCGGCGCTCCTTCCCGCCCAGAAAGCCGTTCATTAGACCGCACGGCCAACTGGGCGGGCGTTAGATAGGCTACTGCTGCTACAATGGCAGGTTATCAAGTTTCAAGTGAGTTTGAAGGTGGTGTTAAAGTCGCCGCACCAGCAGTGCGACACAGCATCTCCGAGGTAGAGATTAAGTGGGGATATTCCGTACCGCCATTTCACGAATGTACCTTGAATATCAGAAATCCGGTAAAACATTAAATCTGACATCGCTGCAGCCGGTAAAAGATCCTGCAAGAATGGGACCAGTGACGACTAAAGAGACTCGTTCAACATGACAGAAGTGCAACTCTTCCGCAAACTGCTGCAGATTTCAATACTGGGCCATCAAAAACTGTCACCGTACGAACCATTGAACGAAACATCATGATATGGGTTTTCGGAGCCGAAGGCCCATTCGTGTACCCTTGATGACTGCACGGTACAAAGCTTTAGGCCTCGTCTCTCCCGTCGACATCGACATTGGACTGTTGATGACTGGAAACACGTTGCCTAGTCGGATGAGTCTCGTTTCAAATGTATCGAGTGGATGGACGTGTACGGGTATGGAGACAAACTCATGAATCCATGTACCTCGCATGTCAGCAGGGGACTGTTCAAGTTAATGGAGGCTCTCTAATGGTGTGGGACGTATAGAGCTGCGGTGATACGGCACCCCTGGTACTTCTAGATACGACTCTGATAGATGACACGTACGTAAGCACTCTGTCTGATCATCTGCATCCATTCATGTGCATTGTGCATTCCAACAGACTTGGACAATTACAGCAAGATAATGGGACACCCCACACGTCTATAACTGCTACAGAGTGCCTCCAGGAACACCCTTCTGAGTTTAAACACTTCCTCTGGCCACCAAACTCCCCTGACATGAACATGATTCAGCATGTCTGCGATGCCTTGTAACATGCTGTCCAGAAGAGATCTCCACCCCTCGTGCTCTTACAGATTTGTGGACAGCCCTGCAGCATTTATGGTGTCACTTCCCTCCACATTTACTTCAGACATTATTCGAGTCCAGGCCACGTCGTGATGTGCCACTTCACGTGCGTGCCGGGGCCCTATACGATATTAGGCAGGTGTATCACTTTCTTTGGTTCTTCAGTGTATAACGCCTCCGTTTAGGCATCTGAAAATGGCCTAACGCTGAAATTGTACAATCATACATGAGATAAAGAGCATGAAATCTGAGGGCAAACCTTATTCAGAAATATGTAAGAAACCGTGTTTATTGCAATAAGAGACGTTTGTATATACAGTTCTATTTTAAAACAATTAACTCAACCCTAAAATAAATTTGAAAAACCTGTGTGCTGCAGACTGGGAACACGTCCGTGTCTTAATTGACTTTTACATGTACATAATAAGCAAGTATACCTACCTCACGAAACAAAAAAGTACATGTCAGGCGATAAACTACATTAAACCGGTTTTATTCCATTTTTTTTATCTCTGTAGCAATAAGCGGTTCATATATACACATATAGTCTAAAAAAAAGCTAGAAGGGTACTAAAATAAAGAATTAAAAGTAAGTGATGCAACTAATATATAGTAACTGATTCTAGGCAGGTGATCATACACTAAAAATGAACGAACAGACTCCCTGTAAGCGTTTTAAAGGCTCCGCACTAAAAGCTCGGGCGGGAGAAGCAGCGCGCGGAATATTAAAGCGCGCAGCACACCCGCCACGTCATCAGCTGAAACTGGGTGCCGGTCCCCTCCACTTAAATTCGCGGCTCCGCTCTTGTCGCAAAATAAAACACATTCTGTTAAAATGTGGCACGCCGAGGCCGAAAAGTCACGAACTGTTGTGCTTTACCTTAGAAACTCTGCCCTTCTCTGCAATTCTCTAGATAAAATTCTATTCCGATTCCTACACACCATAGAATGAAATGTTTGTGTCCAAAGACTGAACAAAAATGTCGAGATACAGAGACTGTGCTGTATAAGGTCAGTGCAAAAACTGCCAATTTTCCTGTGATCCATTGTCGCTTTGATTTAGCTTTAAGATAGTCTCTAAACGAAATGTCCTATTAGAGGGCGTCCTAAAATTAGACAAAAATAGTAATTTTTTAGAAGCCTGCTCATGGAGAACAGCGGTTTGCAAAACGCAATTTAAAAAGAACACAAACAGTCTCAACTGCAAAAAAACATTTAGGTTAGTTTTTGACCATCTTACGACTTCGTACCATGATGGTAGGCGGTGGCGGTGAATGGAGCGGCTGTTATTACTATGTGAACGTCAACTGCTGTGAACGGTGCGGGATCGGAGAAGGAAGTTTTAAGTGGATATCAACTCATTCATTATAAGCGTGCCGGTGCCCGAGATCTTGATAGTTTGCCCTCAGATCACTTCGCGAAATTGCCCAACCCTACTATATGCCTCCTTATCGGTAAATCTGAATTGTATATTGATATATTTTGACTAAAGTTCAGTCTTGATCGCACCATTTATGTCTCAATGACATAGGTAACCTGTTTCAGTTATTTTTACATAACCATCATCAGACCCATGGTTTCCTTAGGATGGTAGGCAGAGCTCTCCTCAGCTGCTACGAAGTCAACTGAGGAGAGCTCTGCCTATCATCCTAAGGAAACCATGGGTCTGATGATGGTTATGTAAAAATAACCGAAACCGGTTACCTATGTCATTGAGACATAAATGGTGTGATCAAGACTGAACTTTAGTCAAAATATAATAATCTCTTGATCACTGTATTCCAAAATTGTATATTGATAATTTGTATCAACTGCAGCAAATGCTGTGGCTGCTTGTCTGGTATGAGTCTCATTCTGATACCCTGCACATACCGCACCGCATTATCCTTTCAGTGCTTTATCCATTAACAAAAGGGACTCTTAGTATCTTGGTCTCTGAAAACCTAGAAACATCAGAATTCCATAGGACAGTTCAGGACTCGAATTATAGACAGAAAATTGTCGGCTGCAGTACGAGTACGTAACTGGGTATCGTAGAAAATAAGACAGTGTCTAATTATTCCAGATACTATGAAGATTTTCAGAATTTCTGTGTGGTGGGAACTGCTGTTTGTTAAGTAAAAAAGTGTTGGTGGCAGTTGCAAAATGCGTTCTCGTTGATGCTGCAGGCTACCAATTATCATCCATTAGCGAAGGACACTACTGTTTAACGTCCCGTCGACAACGAGGTCATTAGAAACGGAACACATTCTTCGAACAGGGAAGCATGGGGATGGAAATCGGACGTGCCCTTTCAGAGGAACCATTCCGGCATTTTCCTGAAGAGATTTAGTGAAATCACGGAAAACCTAAATCAGGATGCCTGGACGCGGGTTTGAACCGTCGTCCAGTGTGCTAACCACGGCATCACTTCGCTAGGTCATCCATTAGATTATTATCCTGCACTGTACGATACATGTTAATGAAAAACACTTGGAATCTCAACTACTTCGGAGCACTAAAAATACTTTCGAAGGTCATAGCTGTCACCTGCTTGCAAAGTTACATGATGTTATAGTATATCTGTACACACTTGTCCTTGTTTAGTGGAAAGTATGTGAAATATATTATGCGAACACCTGGCTTTGACCAACGGATCAGGGAGCGAACCTCTTTTATAAAGTTAAACAATCCCTAAAACATAATGCAAAGAAGAATTCTCGATAACAATGGTGTTTGGCCACCAACTTATTGTTAAACCGGGAATGTACCGTTCGATTCGATTCATAATGCTGAAAGCATCTAAAACTACATATTTATTCGCCACTTAATTTTTTTTTGTATTACCCATCTAGTCGAAGTCGTCACTATTGAAGCTCTGTTACCAAAACATGTCAGAGATCGATTTTAATTTAATTCTGTAACTGGAATAGAGACGGCGCGACTTCTCACTCGCGTTTTATTGAAATATTCTTCTCCAACAGCACAATTAGATCAACGAGTTGTTCAGAATCCAGTGGCGTGACACACGCCGCTTCTCGCCTCGGGATCTGGGGATTATTTACACGGCTCTATTGCATTAAAAATAATTTTTATATTTAAATTGGACGTACCGAAAAGAAATTAAATATAGACGAGCTATAAAAAAGAAACCTCAAAGGAACAGGAGAATTATATTGAATTTCCAGTGCTCAGAAGCCATACACTCTACTATGTGTGTGTTTGACGTTTGCATGTATATTTTCATGTATAACTCTAACAAGAGAGTACGTTAGTAGAGATGAAGGCTGTAATATTTCCCGTTGTAGTTTGGACTTAAACACCGCTGTGCAGGTAGGTACTGGTTAAGTACAAAAAGAGCACTATGTAGAACTTAAAAAATCCACATTATTCGTTTGGTTCGTAGTGGGACCTTATCTCGGCAACAGAAACAATAATTGAGGGGGGGGGGGGGGGGGAGGGAGGGGCATCATAAGTAAAGGATAGAAGTACATGTCTTATAATTTAATTCCCAAAGTTTCAGAATTGTTTTGAGATAGCAAAATGGAACTTCAGTTTTTTTGTATATCTAGAATTGAAAATTCTTTGTAGAATTTTCCGTTTGTTGGAATAACAGGTCAATGTAAATGAGTTTTATATTACAATTCCTAAACGTCTGTCTTGCATTTGTATCACTCTGCTTTCAGAATATTGTGAACTAAGAAGAACGTAATTTATAAAGCTTTATTATTGACTGTCATCAGTACAGTTATCATAATCTTAATATTTACAGCTATACAATAACATTTATGTAATGCTACAGGAACACGGTGCCTTTTGTGGCTTATAGTGGTGAAACAAAATAAGAAAAAGTACTGTTTAATGCACTAGCTCATTATTGAAAATGTTTCACACCACTTGGGTCACTTCCCTCCTCTCGTGTTCACAACAAGGTTATTTAAATAACATACAACATACAAAAATCAGTATAGCCCCACGTAATTGTGTAAACCTCTTTGTTGATGCTGGCTTAAAATAATGCTGCTGGGTAAGAAAGAGTCTATTCATAATCAGATTCGAGAAAGTCTTTTCCAGAAGTCCGTCAAGTGGGCCGTCCCTAATTGTCCTTCTTGGCTGTCCTTCCTTACATGGATGCGAGTGGAAGAAACCATGATGGACGGGAGGAATATATGGAACCAAATCCAGAAGATGTTTGTATTTATGAAGATAAATCTTCGTTTATAGATTGTATGGGGGCCGGAAGATAACATTCGTGATAGTTTTGTCTTTTCTGTCAAGTTTCGTTAGTTTACTTTTGAGGTACCCACGCTCGTCATTGAACAATGGTTTGTAGAAGAGGATATATAGCGAATCGTTTTAAAAATGGAACCTTGCCACCTTTTCGGATATCTTCAACTCAACTCATTCTTTGAATACTCAAGAAAACCATACTTTCTCATTGGAGTTACGGTAAATTTGCATCTTGCTTTAGTGACTGGATTGATACACTTTATAGCAACAAAGCTGTAGGATGTATTCTTTCTCTTTTGTAGGATGTATTCTTTCTCTTTTCTTTTATCCCAAAATTTTGGTCGGATACCTCGTAAAAGTTATCGTAAACAAGAACTCAATGATCCATTGTATTGATATTTGTGTGGTTGACAGCATTACTCCAAAATTTCACTGTTTTTTTTTTTTTTTTTTTTTTTTTTTGTCATACACATCAATGTGTTTAAGAATGGGAGGCAATCCTTTTACGAAGTTGAGAAAACAGGACCCAGTTATCTGGGACCCTCTCGATCCTTCATTTATAGGCCAAACATACAAATAGCTGTTTCTTGTTTCAAGGTTGTGTGCGGAGAGATTGGTAAGTACGTAACTGACGACTATAAACTACTTTGGTACAAGTTATAACCGGAATTGGTAAAGCCTTTTGTAAATCAAAGTAAATGGCATGTCGAGTTCCTGATTTCTGAGCCAGTTCTTTTGCTTTTTGTTTGGCTCTCAATTCTTCTGCTTGTTTTATGGGTAGCGCTTTCTGAGCACCAGTGCTTTTTATGTTTCCGTGTTCGCCTACCTTCGTAGCAATCTCAAAGGTATCGCATTTTATACGAATATCGGTATAAGGTTAATGAAGTCGAAGGTTACAACAGTGCTGAAAACATGCTTGTATTAAGGTTATTTAACAAGTAATTTACCATGCTTTTCGCAGCACAGTTTTTCAACGTAAGTTCTAAAGTTAGGTAACGTGCGTTGAGAATGCGAGTTCTGGTGCACTGACTTCAAAACGTGAAAACATGTTGTTTAAAAAGTTTGGTTTGTTAGATGGGAATTTTTTTATGGCTCATGTCTTCCTCACATGTCTCTCAGTGATACACCATTTGCAGTCTTTTTATGTACCACATTCATGAATCTCTTGTTACTGACATCAAGAGTTTTCAAGCAAAAAGTTTTAAAAATCCTTTTACCACACAGTAATGATGATACGTATAGATTTGTTTGATGTAGGATGTATTGTCTTGCTCTTTGGAATGTGACTTGTAATACATGTATTTAAGAAACCAGTCTGCAGATCCCTTGAACTCAACTTCCAGTAATCGTCGAATACTATCTACAGTTCTTCATATGGGAAATGTTCATTAGGATTGTATCGGCATCGATGATTATGTCGCTGAAATGAGCGCTCTCGATGTCCCACTCCAACATATCCAATACACTTCTTACCTTCATCCTCCAGTCTCCTTGCAACATGTTTTTTCTAGGTTTTTTTCCAAGTTTCTGTTTTTCCTAGACGTTTTCTGCTCTTCCACTTAACTCAAGAGTCTTCATCTGTGGAAGTATTGGATGTTTCAGAGGCAGCGTTCCTCATCACTGTCTTCCCCAAAAACATCAGATGGACCTGAGAGCACAATCAAGTTAATAAAAAAAACGTGCGTTAACCAAGCAGTTCGATTTTGAAACCAATTAAATATGTTGCAGCAGTCCTGGATGAATTAGTTTCGTACAACCACACATAAATCAAACCAGTACAGAAAACATAGAATTGTATGATTAAATAACTATTAATATTATATAAGCTATAATGTGAAGGATATCGATATAATCACACAAGAAGAGAGTGAAAATTACTTCTTTCATCGTTCACTCCAAAATTTTCGAATTACTGGAGTTAATAACAATCACCTTGATACTTGGAAAACTTTGTGTGCACAACAGCTTTATGGTAAAGTATTGAAACATGATATAATGCAGTAAAAACGGTAACAGCTGACTCACATTATCTTCACCAAAGAGGGTGGGATTTCATCTGTATCATCTGCCACAACAATTTTACATGCTTTACAGTGTTCTAAATGCACATACCACATTTCTCTGGGAAGTGGTACTTCTAGCCCTTTGCTTCTGGCACACTCGATTAACTGTTGAGTTTGGAATGTATTCTCAATTCACTATTTCTGTTGGCACTGATGCTTTATGGCCAGAACCGGTTTCGGGCTGTTTTCGTTCCAGATTTATGAGTATACGAACTATGGGATTAGACGTTTGCCGTAACGCACAAAACAGTCTGTGGACATTAGCTTCATAAATAACTCAGCGCCATATTTTAGCAGACAATTTCCAGCCCATAAGCGGAGGCGTACGACTGTCTTGACTACATCTTCTTAACTGTTTTGCTTTTGCAACGTACTCTGCATTAGTTACGATTATTCCAAAGGTACAACATTTGAAGAATGAAAATAAAAACGTTCTAAATGCCATATCTGATATTAGTCAGGATCATGGAAAAACTATGTACCTCTGATAGTGCGTAACCGACATGTAACAAACAAACAAAATTGAGGTTGTGTTCGAATATATTCCCTCTACGAAACTACAGATTTCACGCTGCATGTTTTGTGGTTTCGTTTCAGAACTCGTGTTCGGCTTAAATATGGAAATTTGTTCGGAGCTCGTAGGTGACGCCCCAGACTTGGTAGTGGCTGATCTTGACGCAGACTTTGGGAATTGTGTTTGTGAGATTGTCTATCACAACGGACATTGGGCGTTAATGTTGGGCGACCCACTTTTAGTAAGTGGTTTCTTGACGTAAGTTTTATCTTGGTGCTTGCTGCATTACGCTGCATCTATATTCTGGACCGCAATGGTGGCCAGGGAGTGTGATGTAAATATTTTATGTGCTATATTTTAAGAAGTATCTTTAAATGGTTAGCATCTTGATCTTGTAAGTTACTTTATATCTGGCGGGATCCCTAGCGGTTTAAAATGGAAATGGGGCTCCGCATGATAGCAATATAAGGATGTGCTATTTTAAGTTACTTAATTTATATGCTTGTTACATATTGAACCTTGATATGAATCAGTTTTGTTTTAAGGCATATTCTCTTGTATGTAACAATTGTTTTACGGAGTATGGTTCATGAATTTGTTAATACATTCGTAAAGTCGAGATGGAACTGGGTTATAACACGCATATCTTGGACAGCCTGGAAGGAAGTTAATAGCTACAGTTGCAAGTTAACTGAATGTGAACCAAACCCTGTTTGAACCAACGCTGATATTGTTTGTTCTCGGGTGACTTGAGTCGTTCTCTTATATAACGTGCAACTGTATGGTCCGTATGGAATTTACGAATTGACGAATTGTATTCTGTGGCCCCTTAATCACCAACAGGCTAAGATAAAGTAAAACAGTAAAGCCATCTGCCAAGAACATCCGGATGTGTTAACTACCGTACTAAGTTCTACATCACTAATAGAGTATTCCAATGATGTCACTGAAGATATTTCAGAGTGCAAACTCCAAATGGACTATCTCTACAGAGAATGAAGATATTAAAACAGCTGAGTGATGATATGTAAAGGAGTAATTCGCCCAGCTAAATCGCCATATGCGGAGCCTACGTTGTTAATTTCTAATCCTAGTGGTGAAAGTAAACTTGTGGGCTATTATAGAGAAGTGAATAAAAAATTGTTATACGGTAAATTCCATTTGCTTCAATTATTCGTTAGCTGTTCCTGTCTCAACATATATTGTAAACAACAACAAATCCAAACATATAGATGGATTTGTTATTTGTTGTTGTTACAAATACAAACATATAGATGGATTTGTTATTTGTTGTTGTTTACACACACGTGTATATAGAACACTGCAACGTGATAATGATCTACCTTCTACGAGATAGTTATCACACCGGAGTGTTCCTGTTATCAAGGAATGTAGATACCAGGGTGATCTCGTAGAAGATAGAAACAGGCCATCTAATAACTAAATATTAACAACGTAAATGCGGTCATGACTGTGTTTATTAAATAAATTATAATATTAATAGATCGCTGTTTTCCAGGGACAGCGTTCCAAACATTACACACACACCTGCATAATATCGTGTACAGCCTCTGCGAGCACGTAGAAGTGCCGCAACACGACGTGGCATGGTTCAACAAATTCTGGAGGGAACTGACGCCATGAATATTGCAGGACTGTCAGTAAATCCTTAAGAATACGAGGGGCTGGAGATCTCTTCTAAACAGCACGTTGCATGGCATTCCAGATACGCTCAATAATGTTCACCTCAGGGGAGTTTGGTGGTCAGCGGAAGTGCTTAAACTCAGAAGAGTGTTCCTGGAGCCATTCTATAGCAATTCTGGACATGTGGGGTGTAGCATTATCGTGCTGGATTACCCACGTCAGTCGGAATGCACAATGGACATTAATGGATGTAGGTGGTCAGACAGGATGCTTAACGTACTTGTCACCTGTCAGAGCAGTATCTAGACGTATCAGGAGCCTCGTTTCACTCCAACTGCGCACGCCCCACACCATAAGAGAGCCTCCACTAGCTGGAACAGTCCGCTGCTGACATGCAGTGTCGATGGATTCATGAGGTTGGCTTCATACGCGTACACGTCCATCCGCTCGATACAATTTGAAACAAGTCTCGTCCAACCAGGCATCAACAGTGCAATGTCAGTGTTATCGGGCCCATGCGCTGCGTAAAGCTATGTATCGAGCAGTCATCAAGGATACACGAGTGAGCCATCGGCTCCGAAAGCCCACATCGATGACGTTTAGTTGAATGGTTTGCACGCTGACATTTTTTGATGGCCCAGCAACGATATCTGAATTAATTTGCGGAAGGGTTGCACTCCTGTCACGTAAAACGATTCTCTTCAGTCGTCATTGGTCCCGTTCCTGCAGCATCTTTTTCCGGCCGCACCGATGTCGGAGATTTAATGCTTTACCGGATTCCTGACATTGAGGGTACACTCGTGAAATGGTCGCAGGGGAAAATCCCCACTTCATCGCTACGCCGGTGGCTGTGTGCCATCGCTCGTGCGCCGCCTATAACGCCGTATTCAAACTCACTTAAATCTTGATAACCTTCTATTATAGCATCGATAACCCATCTAACAACTGCGTCAGACACTTGTTGTCTTATATAGGCTTTGCCTACCACAGCGCAGTACTCTGCCTCTTCACTTATCTCAGTACTTGAATATGCATGCCTATACCAGTTTCTTTGGCTCTTCAGTGTGTGTGTGTGTGTGTGTGTGTGTGTGTGTGTGTGTGTGTCTGTGTAAGTGTACGTCGAGCATCTCCTGTTAAACCACTGGACATCAACGAACTTGGTACACATGTACCTTACTGTCAGGCGACAACGGCTGTGGGGTAAGAACTACCTACCTGTCAAAGGAGTGAGGGTGAAAAAGAAACATATCCCACGACATACGTTTTTCCAGATTTAATTCATCGAGTATTTGAGAACAAGAGCATTTAGTGACTTGCAACAAATTTTACGCAATTTTCAAGCCTTTATAAAAGTGTTGCTCGTTGACAACCCCTACAAGAAATGAAAGAGTACCGCATAACGCATGACGTTACAATTTATTACTTCTTTACTACTAACTGCACCTGAGAGAGAATTTGCCGGCAGTATGCAAAATATTATCACTGTACGATACTTAGTTCAGGAGATAAGACGTTATAAGCAATGAGATACGCGAAAAATTACCGCATTTACATGACGATTACATTTATTACTTCGTTGCTACAAACCCCTTTCGCAATACGTTTTGCAGATGGTATCCGCATATTCCTCTGAATGTGCCTACAAAATTACACTACTGGCCATTAAAATTGCTACACCAAGAAGAAAAGCAGATAATAAGCTGGTATTCATTGGACGAATATATTATACTGGAACTGACATGTGATTACATTTTCACGCAATTTGGGTGCACAGATACTGAGACATCAGTACCCAGAACAACCACCTCTGGGAGTAATAACGGCCTTGATACGCCTGGGCATTGAGTCAAACAGAGCTTGGATGGCGTGCACAGGTACAGCTGCCCATTCAGCTTCAACACGATACCACAGTTCATCAGTAGTAGTGACTGGCGTATTTTTACGAGCCAGTTGCTCGGCGACCATTGACCAGACGTTTTCAGTTGGTGAGAGAACTGGAGAATGAGCTGGCCAGGGCAGCAGTCGATCATTTTCGGTATCCAGAAAGGCCCGTACAGGATTTGCAACATGCGGTCGTGCATTTCCTGCTGAAGTGTAGAGTTTCGCAGGGACCGAATGAAGGTTATAGCCACTGGTCGTAACACATCTGAAATGTGTAATACAGATGTGGAGAGTTGTCTGAAGCTGAATCTGTCGGTTCGCAACCAACAACTACGTTATTTGTATAGATACAAAGATTCCAATGTGCGTTCACCGCGATGTCGCCAAACACGGATGCTACCATCATGATGCTGTAAACAGAACCTGGATTCATCTGAAACAATGACGTTTTGCTATTCGAGCACCCAGATTCGTCGTTGAGTACACCATTGCAGGCAATCCTGTCTGTGATGCAACATCAAGGGCCTCAGAGCTGATAGTCCATGCTGCTGCAAACGCCGTCGAACCGAAGCAGATGGTTGTTGTCTTGCAAACGTCCCCATCTCTTGGCTCAGAGATCGAGACGTGGCTGCACGATCCGTTACAGCCATGCGGATAAGATGTCTGTCATCTCGATTGATAGTGATACGAGGCCGTTAGGTTCCATCATGGCGTTCCGTATTACCCTCCTGAACTCACCGATTCCATATTCTGGCAACAGCCATTCCATCTCGACAACGCAAGCAGCAAAGTCTGGATAAGATAAAGCGCAATCGTGATAGGCTACAATCCGACCTTTACCAAAATCGGAAACGTGATGGTACGCATTTCTCCTTCTTACACGATGCATCACAACAACGTTTAACCAGGCAACGCCGGTCAACTGATGTTTGTGTATGAAAAATCGGTTGGAAACTTTAATCATGTCAGCACGTTGAAGGTATCGCCACCGGCGCCAGCCTTGTGTGAATGCTCTAAAAAGCTAATCATTTGAATATCACAGCATCTTCTTCCTGTCGGTCAAATTTCGCGTCTGTAGCACGTCATCTTCGTGGTGTAGCAATTTTAATGGTCAGTACTGTATATCACTGAATGACAGTATATAGTTCAGTATATATGAGGTCATGGACATTAAACCCAAGGCAAGATGCTGCGTGGTATGGGCTTGGATGCACAGCTATAAATAAATACCTGGACAACGCCTGGTTTCTCCGCTAGTGTAATACAGATGTGGAGAGTTGTCTGAAGATCAACCCGTCGGTTCGCAACCGACAACTACGTTATTTGTGTAGATAAAAAGATTATTAACAGTGGCTAGTTACTGTTTTCTTCTTAGGACGAATCAGCTTGTATTTTGTAGCCAGTGACGGTCTCAAAAATAATTTCCGATAAAATGGCAGAAAGAAAGTTTTTGTTCCAAGCGCGGCTAATACTGAAGCACTGTGCTTCATGATAATAGATGTAAAGAAATACATCGTTAAGTTTTTAACTCATACAGATGTAGTCAACACAATACACTTATCAAATGTTTTTAATTTTCGGACACCAGACGGAAATACAGCTTGGCACAGAGACCATGTGCCATCTGCTAACTCATGTGTGAAGAGCTTTCTGCATAGTTTGGCAGCTGGGTCGAGTCTCCTAACATGCAAGAGAGTACCGAGAATACAGCTGCACTATAACCCCTTAACATTTAGGGGGTTTTCCATTTTTTATTTCATATATTAGCTGTTCACTCAACGTGAAGTTCAGAGTTTCATGAGTATCATTAAGGTGTGCGTGTGCTTGTAAGTGAGTGTGTATGTTCTGATCAACGAATTAATGTGACTAGAACGGTCGATTCCATGTTCACACACTACACCGGCATGCTCACCAAAGACAAAAATTTCCTCAACTAATCTAAGAGAGTATCTGTGTGTGATATAGTCTATCTTACTAATATACGTCTTAAAAGAAGAAATCAGAGCATTATGATCAAATCCGACAGAAAGAGAATTTAGTAACAGACAGAGGAAATGTTGTGGCATCCAATGTGAATCGTGCAACAATTTCCAGGTAAAGTGCCTTCCGGAATATTCTATGAGGTTTACATCGTACATGAAGCAGATGAGTCTAACAAACTTTCCATTCAGTCTCTCGCTGATCTCTTTGGTGATTAAACTGAAGACAGCAAAGAGAAAAACCAAAATCCTGAATTACGCATTTAAAAATATATTTGTTTATGAGGATCAGGCTACCGTACTAAAACACGTTAATGAGTTATGTTGACACAAGCAATTTTATAGTGTTAAGACAGTTAATACTCTTCAAAGAGGGCGCCCCCGACGGAATTCCAATCTGAACAATAAAATGACCGATTTAGAATATGCGTTAGAATTTTTCACACAGTGAATAGCTGTTTGTAAATGTATGCGGCGACACCAGTTTAAGAGGACCGTAAAAGAAAGGACGAGCAGAATAATAGGTGAGTGACTAAGCTCATAAGTTTTTACATTTCTGCGGGAATAGAAGCTCCTCGAAGAGACTCAGTCAGGGTGCAGGAAAAACCAATCGAGTCAAAAGCGATTCGCGTTTTTCGACGCAGATTATCTTTGCGAGCACTAGTTATAAGGCGTTGCACATTGTAATCCGCTGCCGACTGATTCATACGATATAATCATGCGAAGTAGCTTTACAAATATGTGAGTAGCTTGCGAAATATTTCATCAGTGTAACCCTGTGTGCTCTACTGGGAAGCAATGTTCAACAGGCAGGGGTGGAAGGTAGAGTGTGGATCGATGAAATGTGACCAACGGTTAGCCGGCCGCGGTGGTCTCGCGGTTCTAGGCGAGCAGTCCGGAACCGTGCGACTGCTACGATCGCAGGTTCGAATCCTGCCTCGGGCATGGATGTTTGTGATGTCATTAGGTTAGTTAGGTTTAAGTAGTTCTAAGTTATAGGGGACTGATGACCACAGCAGTTGAGTCCCATAGTGCTCAGAGCCATTTGAACCATTTTTTGACCAACGGTTACATCGGGGTAGCTCTTAACAAAAATGCCCGAAAAGCTGCGTTTTCATTGTGATTTACGGTGTGTAGAATAGCGTCAGCTAAAGAACGGGTACCGATTGTATGCGGAATGGTTTACTATTTGCCCAGCTGCGCGAGAGCGGATGCGGCAGCATTACCTCAGCAAATAGGTCGAATGAGCGAGAGTGTTTTATTTGCATTTAACCGTTGGTAGCATTGTTATCATCAGTCACTTTTTCCGAATGCTGTTCTGTGTGTGCCAGTTCTTACTCCTCGTATGTGTGTTGTCAGTTAGAAGTGGATACTAACGATCCCGTAGAGCATATGGCAAATGAAGGAGGCCACACGTTGATCGTTGTTGGGAGGTATAGATTTCGGAAACATAGAGCAACACAATGTGGAGTAGCTTGGATTTGTACAGTAGAAACATGTAAGTCACGTATTTATTGAACAATTTTTCAAAATGTTTCAAAGGGCTCTGAGCACTATGGGACTTAACATCTGAGGTCATCAGTCCCCTAGAACTTAGAACTACTTAAACCTAACTAACCTAAGGTCATCACGCACATACATGCACGAATCAGGATTCGAACCTGCGACTGTAGCGGTCGCGCGGTTCCACACTGAAGCGCCTAGAACCGCTCGGCCACACCGACCGGCAACAATTTTTCAATTCATATTCATTTTACTAATGAAGTCAGTCCTAATCATGACGCCATTGACAAGTTAAACGGACAAACAACTTCCAAAAGTGTAAAGCGGAAGGCTGTAATTTACTGAATTACGCAAGAGACCGTTAAAACTGATCCGTAAAGAAGTTGCCTCCAATGAACTTGATATTTCCCGAAGATACTGTTATATTCGTAAAGAAGTTGTCTCCATTGGACTCGATATTTTCAGGATATGTTACTAACATGAAAAAGGTATTTATCGGGCCAGTAGATCTATTTTACTGCCATTATCGAAATCGTTGAATAATGTTCATAACATTTTGCAGGAAATATCGATTTTAAGTGTAAAAAAAAACCTCTAATTAACGATTTTACCTTTAATGTAGCTGAGCCGTACGTGGCTCGTGTTCGTGCCATTTCTTATTTTACATCTTGTTTTTATCATCGTAATGCCACCTTGTTATCTTAATTTTCAATTACTGGTGTCACTACTTGCTGCCTTGCCTGCCCGTGAGCGACAGCAGCAGCGCTTATAGATATCGGCCCTGCCGTATTATCTTTGCTGGACTGCTATTACTTTCCCATCGTCGTGCGTTGTCAGTTCGGACCTGGCAGTGTTTTGAGTTGGCACGCGGCCTAAGTTCAGTCGGGGAGCGGCAGCAGTGAGGTCCGGACCTCCATGACTCGCCCAATGGTTGCCGACATACATGATTGGAGTGGGGATGATTTTGGTTGGTCGTCGGTCGGTCGTCTTGCCGGACGACGAGTATTTGGCCGGCGATCGCTTATGGTTTGGTTCTGTGGGCCGACTCCTGATTAGTCCATCACTGTCGTTAGCATTGTCTGGTTCTTCGTCCAAGTGTTCGTGCAACTGTGTGTAGTTTGTGTGATTTTGATTGAGAAGTTATTTTAAATGTTGTCGGCGTACTGGCTCTGAGGAGCTGGTTGGTTGGCGTGGAGCAGTGAGGAATTCTCGGTGGAGCGTACTTTGGCCGGGGCCCGCTGGGAGTCTCTACGCGGTCTCGGAGAGAGTGGCGCTGTTCCCATTGCTACGAGGTCCGTGCCTCACCGACCCTGGACACGAAAGTTGAGTTCTGATTTAACCTACCAGAAAGTCAAGACTGAGTCGTTTGGAGTTCGTTGTCGGCTGTTGGGATACTCCCGAGAGCAACAACGAGATTTTCAAGTTAGAAAATTCTAGCCAGCCTCCTGTGGAGTTTCACTGTATTTGAATTGAAGTGCACTAGCGGAAACTTCTGCCTTGCGGCTGTTAACGATCCGCTTACCTGCCCTGGGCATTGACGTGAATTTCAGGCAGTGTAGTTTACTCATCGTGTTGTTGCTGTCCAGCACGGTGTGTAGTTTGACAGCTCCATGTGGGCGCCAGTATCTTCTACGTTGTTCCATTGAACTCTCTGTTGAGTCCTGGTTGGGTCAAGTGGAAGTTTTTGTCGGTAGGTCAGCTGACTGTCGGTGGGTCGGTTGGATTACCGTCGGATCGTGAATGGCTGGCCCGACTGCCTGACTCACTTAAGCGAGCCTTAGTGCTTGAATTACAGGCCGACCCTCGGACATCTGGGCGCCCTTGGGTGTACTGCCTTATTTTTACTGGCGACCGCTACGGTCGCAGGTTCGAATCTTGCCTCGGGCATGGATGTGTGTGATGTCTTTAGGTTAGTTAGGATTAAGTATTTTTAAGTTCCTGGGGAGTGATGACCTCAGATGTTAATTCCCAGAGTGCTCAGGGCCATTTGTACCATTGAACCTTATTTTCAATTTGTTCTTGTTCGTACTTGTATGGCTTCTAGCCGGTTTTGTGTTTTAAGTCAGAGTTTTTGTACTCTTAAGACCTTCAGCCTAGTTTAAAGTACTGTTTCACGTAAGGCCTTTGGAAATTTTAATTTTGCTTTGAATTTTTAAGTTCAAATGGTTCATATGGCTCTGAGCACTATGCGACTTAACTTGAGGTCATCAGTCGCCTAGAATTTAGAACTAATTAAACCTAACTAACCTAAGGACATCACACACATCCATGCCCGAGGCAGGATTCGAACCTGCGACCGTAGCGGTCACGCGGTTCCAGACTGAACCCCCTAGAACCGCACGGTCACGCAGGCCGGCGAATTTTTAAGTGTTCGGCCTTCAGCCCATTTGAATTTAGTTTTTTCACTTCAGCCTAACTAAAGAATTGTTTTAAGATAAAGCTTGCCTTTTAAATTTCTGATTATGCTTGCGTTTTAAGTTATTGGCCTTCCACTGTTTTTAAATTAAAGTGGCTTTAAGCCAGTAATTAAGTCCCAAAGATTAAAGCTGTGTGATTAAAAAATTTTTTGGACTCTTGTAATATTTGATGAAATAGTAAAGTTGAACGTTCGAGTGTAACTGATAGCCTTTATTTTGGTTCCTTTCCACAATTTATTCCATGTGTCCTGTTCTGCGGGTTAAGCAGGGCATTTCAGTAGCGTACTTATCAATTGAAAGTAATTTACGACTGCTTCGTGAGAGTGAGGGGAATTTTTGGTTTTGGTGCCTTCGACTACTGCTAAAAAATTTTTAATCAGCTATTTGCGTTTAATTCCTGCTTCAAAAATTCAAATGGAATTATATTGTTCCAGATATTTATGATGTATAGAAGCAGATTGCAATGTATCAAGATTGGCATTCGAATTCGGGTCTCCTGCTTGCTAGGCAGATGCGCTAACCACTACACTACCCTGTCACAGAGGCTTTGCACAACTGCACAGACAACCCTAGTATACGGCCCTCCTCAGTACAGTTGGTAAGCCTCTGCAATGCTGCTAAAGTTTAGAGGGAATACCAAGTGGGCTGAGGCGTGAATGGGAATTTCGATTGAGGAGGGAGGCGTGTTACTGTAGTTAGCAGAGTGGTGCAAAACCACTGTGCTAGCGTGGCGTAGTGGTTAGCACTTCTGCCCAGTTGGCAGGAGACTCGGGTTCGAACCACAACGTCGGCACACATTTTCAATCGTAATTTCTGTCTACATGTATACTTCGATGATCGGTACCTCGTATTAGCATTTTGCCTGCTGCCTAACAGAACAGAAGCTACATACGAAAAAGTATTAACGGAAATTGTAAATGCTGGTAACAATATTAATATTAAGGATCAACCATGTCTGTCTCTGATTCAGAAATGCTTAAACACAAGCATTTAGTCAAACATGGCCATTTTGAAAAACAGTAGAATGTAGGCTAGATTGCATTCGACTCAATACATATCTATGACTGGTCTATAGAGTCCTAAGTCTCTGAAAACGGGAAGGAAAATTTAGTGCCAACTTGTTTTCTCCTGCGTGAGCAGTTGACTCGACTAAAACGTTGACCACCATGTGCAGTTCACCTACTTCGAAAAGGGACCGCACGCGCTGGTGATCGCTTCCAAAGCAGGTATAATAAAGCGTTTGCGCGCAGTCAGGATTATGCGCAGCAGAATTACCTGTTTGCTCATTAACTTAGCAGTGTTTCTAATTGGTGCATCGTATAACAGACATCCTTAAAACCTGATAATCGCCACACAAGGCTGACACGTTATGCGATTACAAAATCGGTGGAATTTTTCAAACTCTGGAAACAGTAGTGCGGATCTTATATTTGTTTGGAGAGTTCTAGGAACGTGTGGTGCATCTGTTAAGGCAATTACTGACGAGACGGATATTGCTAACTATTCTACAGTAATTTTTGAACATACGGAGTGGTTATCAAATTGAAGTGATAGCAGAAATTACTTAACTCGTCACTCGGTTAGGAGCTTAACGTGTCTGTATATCCATACAAAAGTATAATGAACGTGCTCGGGGAACTGTAGTGGAATTGTCTGGAAGAAGTCATTATTCCCAGTAAACCCTGTTCGCTGAAATTTTGAGTACAGGCATTCTGAGAAGAACGTGGAACAATAGCTGCCTTTGTCGTGTACATCACATAGGAAGGAAAGAGAGGTTAAGGCGCGCACGGAAGTATGTATAACCCTACAGCTAAAGGCTCGAAAATCGTTAATACTGTTTGAAACTTTCTGTAATATTCCACATTGCGGTGTATAAAAGATATAGTTCTAGCAGCACTACGAGTTTTAAGTGCCAAAATAATCGACACACTCCATATCCACGACATTATGGTGCGAATAATTGCTTGCACAAGCCCCGGGGAGACATCTACGGAAATTGCCGATGCGTTCTTGATGGCAGCAAGGAGTGGTTTGTCGACCCTGACCGTGGAAACTGCCCCCACGGCGGCAATTCGGTCCGTAACGTCCGACACGAACACGTGTATTGAGTTCTCAACGGAACAGATGGACACGAGAGCACCTGTAATGTGACCTGAAGCAACTGCATTAAGATCATCACTGCCCTTGACGACAGATACATTTGCATTTGCGATGAATATAGGAGTGTGAAAAAAGTATGAAACCAATGGCTGACTCAGCCACGTATCCAGTGGTGATAGCAATGAGGACAGTTTTCGTCCATGTGTCGTTGCTGTTGTTGTTCTTCTTCCACTTCTTTTTTATTTCACTGTTAAGTAATTCATCCTGTTTTCTAGCTATTTGTTCAGCATCAACACGTTACATATGAAACCAAAGAAAGTATATTTTTCACATTGTAATTAGCGTCTTCTTGAACGAGTGGAGACACAAAAATAGTCACTTAATGAGATAACGAAATTCTCTTGAGATACTGATGACGTAATCCTTCTTATAGTTGGGGAGTATCCTTTTCCACCGTATGACGATATGACGTAAATTCATAACTTATTTTAGACTTCATGATAGTGAAAGTGCCTAATTGTAACCGATATATGCCTTGACGACGCCTTAGTGGATTAATTTCATCTCAAGACGGCAACTTGGTGCCGAAACCGGTAATGTGGATATCGTTGTTTATTAAGCGAATTTGTCTTAATAACCACGTACAGACTTCCGACATTGCTCATACGGACAGTGGTCATTGCTCCGCTGTTGTACAGCATCATGGGTTGTTTCGTCTCGTTTCTCATACCAAACGCTCACACTGTGGGAGGGGGGGGGGGAGGGGGGGGAGGCATTTATCCGCATTTTGAAGCAATTTAAGGAGCTGACATACAACGGATTTTCTCTTCTGTAGGTGCTATCGTACGAATCAAGTCAACTGTATGTCTTTGTTGTGGTCTTCAGTCCTGAGACTGGTTTGATGCAGCTCTCCATGCTATTCTATCCTGTGCAAGCTCCTTCATCTCCCAGTAACTACTGCAACCTACATCCTTCTGAATCTGCTTAGTGTAGTCATCTCTTGGTCTCCCTCTACGATTTTTACCCTCCACGTTGCCCTCCAATACTAAATTGGTGATCCCTTGATGCCTCAGAACATGTCCTACCAACTGATTCCTTCTTCTGGTCAAGTTGTGCCACAAACTTCTCTTCTCCCCAATCCTATTCAATACTTCCTCATTAGTTATGTGATCTACCCATCTAATCTTCAGCATTCTTCTGTAGCAACACATTTCGAAAGCTTCTATTCTCTTCTTGTCCATACTATTTATCGCCATGTTTCACTTCCATACATGGCTACACTCCATACAAATACTTTCAGAAATGACTTCCTGACACTTAAATCTATACTCGATGTTAACAAATGTCTCTTCTTCAGAAACGCTTTCCTTCCCATTACCAGTCTACATTTTATATCCTCTCTACTTCGACCATCATCAGTTATTTTGTTCCCCAAATGGCAAAACTCATTTACTACTTCAAGTGTCTCATTTCCTAATCTAATTCCCTCAGTATCACCCGACTTAATTCGACTACATTCCATTATCCTCGTTTTGCTTCTATTGATGTTCATCTTACACTCCTGGAAATGGAAAAAAGAACACATTGACACCGTTGTGTCAGACCCACCATACTTGCTCCGGACACTGCGAGAGGACTGTACAAGCAATGATCACACGCACGGCACAGCGGACACACCAGGAACCGCGGTGTTGGCCGTCAAATAGCGCTAGCTGCGCAGCATTTGTGCACCGCTGCCGTTAGTGTCAGCCAGTTTGCCGTGGCATACGGAGCTCCATCGCAGTCTTTAACACTGGTAGCATGCCGCGACAGCGTGCACGTGAACCGTATGTGCAGTTGACGGACTTTGAGCGAGGGCGTGTAGTGGGCATGCGGGAGGCCGGGTGGACGTACCGCCGAATTGCTCAACACGTGAGGCGTGAGATCTCCACAGTACATCGATGTTGTCGCCAGTGGTCGGCGGAAAGTGCACGTGCCCGTCGACCTGGGACCGGACCGCAGCGACGCACGGATGCACGCCAAGACCGTAGGATCCTACGCACTGCCGTAGGGGACCGCACCGCCACTTCCCAGCAAATTAGGGACACTGTTGCTCCTGGGGTATCGGCGAGGACCATTCGCAACCGTCTCCATGAAGCTGGGCTACGGTCCCGCACACCGTTAGGCCGTCTTCCGCTCACGCCCCAACATCGTGCAGCCCGACTCCAGTGGTGTCGCGACAGGCGTGAATGGAGGGACGAATGGAGACGTGTCGTCTTCAGCGATGAGAGTCGCTTCTGCCTTGGTGCCAATGATGGTCGTATGCGTGTTTGGCGCCGTGCAGGTGAGCGCCACAATCAGGACTGCATACGACCGTGGCACACAGGACCAACACCCGGCATCATGGTATGGGGAGCGATCTCCTACACTGGTCGTACACCTCTGGTGATCGTCGAGGGGACACTGAATAGTGCATGGTACATCCAAACCGTCATCGAACCCATCGTACTACCATTCCTAGACCGGCAAGGGAACTTGCTGTTCCAACAAGACAATGCACGTCCGCATATATCCCGTGCCACCCAACGTGCTCTAGAAGGTGTAAGTCAACTACCCTGGCCACCAAGATCTCCGGATCTGTCCCCCATTGAGCATGTTTGGGACTGGATGAAGCGTCGTCTCACGCGGTCTGCACGTCCAGCACGAACGCTGGTCCAACTGAGGCGCCAGGTGGAAATGGCATGGCAAGCCGTTCCACAGGACTACATCCAGCATCTCTACGATCGTCTCCATGGGAGAATAGCAGCCTGCATTGCTGCGAAAGGTGGATATACACTGTACTAGTGCCGACATTGTGCATGCTCTGTTGCCTGTGTCTATGTGCCTGTGGTTCTGTCAGTGTGATCATGTGATGTATCTGACCCCAGGAATGTGTCAATAAAGTTTCCCCTTCCTGGGACAATGGATTCACGGTGTTCTTATTTCAATTTCCAGGAGTGTATATCCTCCTTTCAAGACCCTATCCATTCCGTTAAGCTGCTCTTCCTAGTACTTTGTTGTCTCTGACAGAATTACAATGTCATCGGCGAACCGCAAAGTTTTTATTTCTTCTCCATGGATTTTAATACCTTCTCCGAATTTTTCTTTTGTTTCCTTCACTGCTTGCTCAATATACAGATTGAATAACATCGGGGAGAGACTACAACCCTGTCTCTTTCCCTTCCCAACCACTGTTTCCCTTTCATGTCCCTCGACTCTTATAACTGCCATTTGGTTTCTGTACAAATTGTAAATAGCCTTTCGCTCCCTGTATTTTACTCCTCCCAACTTCAGAATTTGAAAGAGAGTATTCCAGTCAACATTGTCAAAAGCTTTCTCTAAGTCTACCATTGCTAGAAACGTAGATTTGCCTTTCCTTAATCTTTCTTCGAAGATATGTTGTAGGGTCAGTATTTCCTCACGTGTTACAATATTTCTACGGAATCCAAACTGATCTTCGCCGAGGTCGGCTTCTACTAGTTTTTCCATTCGTCAGTAAGATTTCGCGTTAGTATTTTGCAGCTGTGACTTAGTAAACTGATATTTCGGTGATTTTCACATCTGTCAACACCTGCTTTCTTTGGGATTGGAATTATTATATTCTTCTTGAAGTCTGAGGATATTTCGCCTGTTTCATACATCTTGCTCACCAGATGGTAGAGATTTGTCATGACTGGGTCTCCCAAGGCCGTCAGTAGTTCCAATGGATAGTTGTCTACTCCGGGGGCCTTGTTTCGACTCAGGTCTTTCAGTGCTCTGTCAAACTCTTCACGCAGTATCGTATCTCCCATTTCATCTTCATCTACATCCTCTTCCATTTCCATAATATTGTCCTCAAGTGCATCGTCCTTGTCTAGACCCTCTATATACTCCTTCCACCTTTCTGCTTTCCCTTCTTTGCTTAGAACTGGGTTTCCATCTGAGCTCTTGATGTTCATACAAGTGGTTCTCTTTTCTCCAAAGGTCTCTTTAATTTTCTTGTACGCGGTATCTATCTTACCCCTAGTGAGATAAGCCTCTACATTCTTACATTTGTCCTCTAGCCATCCCTGCTTAGCCATTTTGCACTTCCTGTCGATCTCATTTTTGAGACGTTTGGATTCTTTTTTGCCTGCTTCATTTACTGCATTTTTATATTTTCTCCTTTCATCAATTGAATTCAACGTTTCTTCTGTTACCCAAGTATTTCTACTAATCCTCGTCTTTTTACCTACTAGGTCCTCTGCTGCCTTCACTACTTCATCTCTCAATGCAACCCGTTCTTCTTCTACTGTATTTCTTTCCCCCATTCCTGTCAATTGTTCCGTTATGCTCTCCCTGAAACTCTGTAAAACCTCTGGTTCTTTCAGTTTATCCAGGTCTCATCTCCTTAAATTCCCACCTCTTTGGAATTTCTTCAGTTTTAATCTACAGTTCATAACCAATAGATTGTGGTCAGAGTCCACATATGCCCTGGAAATGTTTTACAATTTAAAACCTGGTTCCTAAATCTCTGTCTTACCATTATATAATCTATGTGAAACCTGTCAGTATCTCCAGTCTTCTTCAATGTATACAACCTTCTCTTACGATTCTTGAACCAAGTGTTAGCTATGATTAAGTTGTGCTCTGTTCAAAATTCTACCAGGCGGCTTCCTCTTTCATTTCTTAGCTCCAATCCATATTCACCTACTATGTTTCCTTCTTTCCCTTTTCCTACTACCGGATTCCAGTCACCCATTACTATTAAATTTTTGTCACCCTTCACCATCTGAATAATTTCTTTTATTTCATCATACATTTATTCAACTTCTTCGTCATCTGCAGAGCTAGTTGGGATATAAACTTGTACTACTGTAGTAGGTGTGGGCTTCGTATCTATCTTGGCCACAATAATGCGTTCACTATGCTGTTTGTAGTAGCTTACCCGCATTCCTATTTTGCTATTCATTATTAAACCTACTCCTGCATTACCCCTATTTGATGTTGTGTTTATAAACCTGTAGTCACCTGACCAAAAGTCTTGTTCCTCCTGCCACCGAACTTCGCTAATTCCCACTATATCTAACTTTAACCTATCCATTTCCGTTTTCTAAATTTTCTAAACTACCTGCCCGATTAAGGGATCTGACATTCCACGCTCCGATCCGTAGAACACCAGTTTTCTTTCTGCTGATAACGACATCCTCTTGAGTAGGCCCCTCCCGGAGATCCGAATGGGGGACTATTTTACCTCCGGAACATTTTACCCTCTTAAGAGGACGCCATCATCATTTAATCATACAGTAAAGCTGCATGCCCTCGGAAAAATTACTGCTGTAGTTTGCCCTTGCTTCAGCCGTTTGCAGTACCAGCACAGCCACGCCGTTTTGGTTATTGTTACAAGGCCAGATTCCCCCCCCCCCCCCCCTGCGGGTCCGGGGTTAGAATAGGCCCAAGGTATTCCTACCTGTCGTAAGAGGCGACTAAAAGGAGTCCCTCCCCCACATGGGGGTAGTTAGCACCTGCAGCCGGAGACGGACGGTTCCACGACCTATCTTTGCGGTCATTTTGGTTTTTCACTTCTGATTTCTTTCTTCCTTTGGTTGGTTCCTTTCTTTGTTCTTCTACATCTCACTGTCTTACTTACTCTTTCCCTTGCCTTCTTTCCCTTGCCTTCTTTCCCTTCCCTTCTCTGGTCTCTGCCTCGGCATTTGAAACAGTCTGTCCTTTCTTTCCCTCTCTCCTTTCTTTTTCCTCTTCTTCCTTCCTCCCTGTGCTTGCCTGAAGCCAGACCCACGCTTTCGCACGCGTAGCCAGTGACAGGGTAAAGCGTAATTCCCCGCCCTGGGTAGACAAGTAAGGCACGCACGTACCCCCTGGTAAAGGCAAGGCCCAGGGAGGGGTGCTTGCCTGAGCTGACACCTTCCGACCATGCCGATTGGTCCCTCCGTCCGTTCCTCGGAAGGTGTGACCTGAGGTGTGAACAATCACCTAAGGCGGGAGTGCCCTCTGAGAGGGTCCCCACAAGGAAGGAGCGCGCCATCAGAGATGTTGGCAATCATGAGGGATTCCTCGGCAATGGATTTCTCTTCTTCTTCTCTCTCGACTTCTGCCCACAAACGGACACTTGACCAGCCACCAGTGAAATAAGTACTACCGCCTGCCCCAAAGTTCCTTGTACTTTCTCGATCTGAGGACGGAAATGATTTTTCCTCTGTCAACCCTTTCGGTATCCAGAAGGGCGTAGATGCCATAGCCGAATCGGTCAAGTCTTGTACCAGGTTGCGTAACGGTACCTTGTTACTAGAAACTGAGAGCGCCTTTCAGGCACAAAAACTGCTTCGGGCCACACTCCTGTACACGTTCCCTGTCCGGGTGGAGGCTCACCGCACTTTGAATTCGTCTCGTGGTGTGGTATATACTAGATCACTCGACGGATTGACTGACGAGGAGATTCAGTCTTCCGTCGCTGAGCAGGGCGTGACGGCTGTCCATAGGGTCATGAAAAAAAGTTAAACAATGACCTTGTACCGACCTGGGCACTTTTCTTGACCTTTGATAGTGTTCAGCAGCCGTCGCGCATCAAAATGGGCTACGAAGTTATTCCTGTTTGTCCCTATGTCCCGACACCTACGCGCTGCTACCAGTGTCAGCGTTTTAATCACACTCGCCAGTCTTTATCCAATGCTACTAAATATGTCACTTGTGGCAGGGATGCCCATGAGGGTTACTGTCCACCGCTGTCTCCTCGTTGTGTGAACTGTCAGGGTGACATGCAGTGTCCTCCCGCGACTGCCCCATCTACAAGGAAGAACGATGTATACAGGAAATTCAGGTCAAAGAGAAAGTGTCCACCTCGGCTGCTCGCAAGCTATTTGCGAGGAGGAAGCACACGCTACTCCCAGCGGGGAAATACAGTACTGTCCTCGCCTCTCCTCGGACTACCAGTGAGGTGGCGACGCAGACATGCGATCTGACCTTCAGCACTACGGTCGTCCGTTCGGCCAGTGCAAGATCGCCCGGTCGACGTCTCCTCTTCCTCCCGTCACCCCTCCGACACAAGGACCTTCATCAGCTTCTGCCAAGACGAAGACCCAGAAGTCCGATGCACGGGCCTTCAAGAAGGAACAGTCCCGTGCAGACTTCCTACGTACCTCGAACTTTCAGCCATCGACCAATACGTCCACAAAACGACCTTCCAAGAAGGCTCATAGGAAGCACAGTTCTCCTTCTCCGCCACGGCGCATTTCTTCTCCTGCGCCACCCAGCGGTTGCCGCTCCAGGCCGTCATCCGTTTCGCCTGGCCGCACCGCTGGTAGCCGAACATCTGGCCGTTTACCAGTGGAGGAAGCTCCTCCTCCCGGCCGGCCTATACAACCAATGGACGATGACTGTTCGCCTACTGCTAGCGGCGGCAGTGCTCGCTCGAAGACAGGCCCTCAGCGGCCTTTGAGGTGACCCCTTCTTTCATCTTCTTTTTC
Organism: Schistocerca gregaria; assembly: GCF_023897955.1. Classification (NCBI taxonomy): domain Eukaryota; kingdom Metazoa; phylum Arthropoda; class Insecta; order Orthoptera; family Acrididae; genus Schistocerca; species Schistocerca gregaria. Next base: position 623,169,413 of record NC_064920.1, read on the forward strand.
TTTTTATTCTCACGATGGCACTTATTCACTGGAATATTCGCAGCATTCGCTCCAACCCAGAGGACTTAAAGCTGCTGCTCCACTTGCACCGTCCCCTCGTTGTAGCCCTCCAGGAAACGAAGCTACGCCCATGCGATCAAATTGCCTTGGCACACTACACCTATGTGCGTTTTGACCTACCCCCTGTGGCAGGTATTCCGGCTCATGGAGGGGTTATGATGCTGGTCCGGGATGATATTTACTATGATCCCATCACATTGCCCACCGGCCTGCAGGCAGTTGCCGTCCGCATTACTCTCCCCACTTTTACATTTTCCATTTGTACCATTTACACTCCATCGTCGTTTGCCAGTACCAGGGCAGACGCGATGCAAATTATTGCTCGGCTACCTGCACCATTTTTGTTAACTGGAGACTTCAATGCCCACCATCCTCTTTGGGGCTCTCCAGCATCCTGTCCGAGGGGCTCCCTGTTAGCAGACCTTTTCAACCAGCTCAATCTCGTCTGCATCAATACTGGTGCCCTTACTTTTCTTTCGGACACATCTCACACCTATTCCCATTTAGACCTCTCTATATGTACTACCCAACTTGCACGCCGGTTTGAGTGGTATGCACTTTGATACATATTCGAGCGACGACTTCCCGTGTGTTATCCATCTCCTGCATCTTACACCCTCTCCGTGCTCAACTAGTTGGAACATTTCCAAAGCAGACTGGGGACTCTTCTCTTCCAGGGCGACCTTTCAGGATCAAACCTTCACAAGCTGCGATAGTCAGGTCGCACACCCCACGGAAGTCATTCTCACTGCTGCTGAATGTTCCATCCCTCACACTACTTCTCCTCCATGTCGAGTACCGGTCCTCTGGTGGACCGCAGCATGTAGAGACGCTTTACGTGCTCGTCGACGTGCTTTACGCACCTTTAAACGCCACCCTACGGTGGCGAATTGTATCAATTATAAACGATTACATGCGCAGTGTCGTCGTATTATTACAGAAAGCAAGAAAGCCAGCTGGGTTGCTTTCACAAGCACCTTCAGCAGTTTTACTCCTTCTGTTGTCTGGGGTAGCCTGCGCCGGCTATCTGGCACTAAGGTACACTCATCAGTTTCTGACTTGACGGTCGCGAATGACGTCCTTGTGGCCCCTGAGGACGTCTCCAATGCCTTCGGCCGCTTTTTCGCAGAGGTTTCGAGCTCCGCTCATTACCACTCTGCCTTCCTCCCCCGAAAACAGGCAGAGGAAGCTGGGCCACCTAACTTCCGCTCCTCGAATCGTGAAAGTTACAATGCCCCATTCACCATGCGGGAACTCGAAAATGCACTTGCCCAGTCACGGTCCTGCGCTCCAGGGCCTGATTCTATTCATATTCAGATGCTGAAGAACCTTTCTCCTGCGCGTAAAGGTTTCTTTCTTCGTACTTACAATCGCATCTGGATTGAGGGACATGTTCCCGCATGCTGGCGCGAGTCTATTGTTGTACCGATTCCTAAGCCGTGGAAGGACAAGCACTTGCCTTCCAGTTATCGACCCATCTCGCTTACCAGCTGTGTCTGTAAGGTGATGGAGCGAATGCTTAACTCTCGTTTGGATTGGCTGCTTGAATCTCGACGCCTACTTACCAATGTACAATGTGGATTTCGTAGGCGCCGCTCTGGTGTTGACCATCTGGTTACCTTGTCGACCTTCATTATGAATAACTTCTTGCGGAAGTGCCCAACCGCGTCTGTGTTCTTTGATTTGGAGAAGGCTTACGACACCTGTTGGAGCATTGTCCGCACCATGCATACATGGGGCCTTCGCGGTCGCCTCCCTCTTTTTATTCGTTCCTTTTTAATGGATCGACAGTTCAGGGTACGTGTGGGTTCTGTCCTGTCCTGTCCTGTCAGACACCTTTCGCCAAGAGAATGGGGTGCCACAGGGCACAATTTTGAGCGTCTCTCTCTTCGCCATAGCGATCAATCCAATAATGGATTGCCTCCCAGCTGATGTATCAGGCTCCCTTTTCGTGGACGATTTTACCATCTATTGCAGCGCGCAGCGTACATGTTTCCTGGAGCGCTGTCTTTAGCTTTCTCTTGACCGTCTTTACTCCTGGAGTGTCGCCAATGGCTTCAGTTTTTCTGCCGAGAAGAAGGTCTGTATTAACTTCTGGCGCTACAAAGAGTTTCTCCCACCATCCTTACGACTCAGTCCCGTTGCTCTCCCATTCGTGGATTCTATTCATATTCATATTCTATTCATATTCAGATATTTTTAGATCTTACATTTCACAGGAAACTTAGCTGGTCTCCACATGTGTCATATTTGGCTGCCCGTTGTACCCGTTCTCTAAATGTCCTCCGTGTTCTCAGTGGTATGTCGTGGGGAGCGGATCGAACCATCCTACTTCGCCTATATCGGTCGATCGTCCGCTCCAAGCTGGATTATGGGATCTTCGTATACTCCTGTGCACGGCCGTCCATCTTACGCCGCCTCAACTCCATACAACATCGGGGTTTACGTCTTGCGATCGGAGCGTTTTATACTAGTCCCGTCGAGAGTCTGCATGCTGAAGCCGGTGAATTGCCACTCACCTACTGGCGCGATATACTGCTTTGTCGTTATGCCTGTCGGCTACTGTCAATGCCCGACCAGACGTCGTATCGTTCCTTTTTTGACGACTCTCTCGACCGTCAATACGGGTTGTATGTCTCAGCCCTGCTACCCCCTGGAGTTCGTTTTCGTCGCCTCCTTCAACACCTTGATTTTTCACACCCTGCAACCTTTAGAGTGGGCGAGAGCCACACGCCACCTTGGCTCCATGCTCAGGTTCGCGTTCACCTTGACCTCCGCTCGCTCCCAAAGGAGGTTACCCCCGGTTCGGTATACCACTCCCGTTTTGTCGATCTTCGTTCGAAGTTCATTAATATGACCTTCATTTATACAGATGGCTCTAAGACTAATGACGGGGTCGCGTGTTCTATTATTGTCGGGGCACAAAGTTTCAAATACCGGCTACATGGCCATTGTTCGCTCTTCGCAGCTGAGCTCTTTGCCCTCTACCAGGCTGTTCTTTACATCTGCCGCCACCGACATTCTGCTTATGTCATCTGCTCCGATTCTCTGAGCGCCATCCAGAGCCTCAGTGATCCGTATGCGGTTCCCCCTTTCGTGCACCGGATCCAGCACTCTCTTCAGCAGCTGGTGGACGACGGTTCTCCGGTTAGCTTTATGTGGGTTCCTGGCCATGTCGGTATCCCTGGGAACGAAGTGCAGATGCCGCGGCCAAGGCTGCAGTCCTCCAGCCTCGGACGGTTTCTTGTTGTGGCCCTTCATCAGATTGTAGCAGGGTCATTTGTCGGCGCATTTTATCGCTGTGGCATGCCGATTGGGCAGCACTTAGGGACAACAAGCTTCGGGCCTTGAAACCTCTTCCCGCGGCTTGGACGTCCTCCTCACGCCCTTCTCGGCGGGAGGAGGTCGTTTTGGCCCTGATACGAATTGGGCACTGCCGATTAAGCCGTCACCATCTGCTGACGGCTGCGCTGGCGCCATTCTGCCCATGTGGACAATTGCTGACGGTCCGCCACATTTTAACGTCCTGTCCAGATTTTACTACACTGCGTCTTGATCTTGGCCTGCCATGTACTCTGGATTCCATTTTAGCGGATGACCCAGGAGCTGCTGCTCGTGTTCTTCAATTTATCAACTTGACAAACCTGTCTAAGGACATTTGATTATGCTGTTGTTTTTTTATTCCTATGCCTGTTAATACGTCTTTTATAGTGTTGTCCATTTTAGTTGCTGTTTTAACCTTGTCCCTCGCGGTACGTTCCTAACTTGTTCTGGGCGCTAATGACCATTGTAGTTGTGCGCCCTAAAACCACAAAAAAGGCCAGATCAGTCAATCATACCGACTGTTGTCCTTGCAACTACTGAAAAGGCTGCTGCCCCTCTTCAGGAACCACGCCTCTCAACAGATACCCCTCCGTTGTGGTTGCACCTACGGTACGGCTATCTGTATCGCTGAGGCACGCAAGCTTCCCCACCAACGGCAAGGTCCAATGTTCATGGGGGGGGGGGGGGGGGTCCACTGTATATACACCATCAAAAGATAAATAAAAAATATAGTTTGAGTAAAAGCAGAGCACAGGAAAAAGCAACATATAAAATAAAATATTCAGAAATACTGCCCTTTATAGATCAAAACTGGCTTTTTATTGCTACTACCGAGCCAATTACTGTCATCCTCAGATGCCTTTCCTCCACCTCACCCCATATTGCCGCATGGTAATCTCAGAGACGTCATCTCGCACTTAAAGCATAACATAGCCTAATAGCTGCTAGTCATTTACGACATGAGCGATGGATAGTAGTAAATAAAGTAGTAATTTATGTTTCCTATGTTATACACATGATTAAGATAATGATATTCAAAATGTGCAATTGAGTGTAGCAAAAGAACGTGAAATAGCATTGTGATTAAGACGCTTTTGCTGCAAAGAAAAGGATTGCATATCCTGATAATTTTTATTGTATTTTTCCAGCGGTAGATTTTTTTCCATGATTATCTAGATGTAAATGAAAACAGATGGGCTCCTAAAAGTAGTTTACGAGGGCTGTTCGGAAAGTAAGAACCGATTGGTCACGAAAAGGAAATCACAGCGAAAATCAAAAATGTTTTGCTTGCAACAGTTAGGCACGCCTTCCAACCACTTATCTACACATTCGCCCCTCTGACTTAGACATTTGTCGTAGCGTTGTACCAACTTACCAATAACTTCGTCACAGAATGCTCGTTACAATTTTTCTACGTCGATCTGCAGCTTGTTGTCTGTGCCAAAACGCTGTTTTCATATCCAGTGGTTCATGTGACCAGAGAAAGAACTCTGAGGGAGCAGAGTCCGGGTTGTATGGTAGGTGACGAAACACTTCCCATATCCAGCATGTCTAACTTCCGTCTCATACCTTCAAGACCTGAGCATAGCTGCATTGACAACTGCAAGTAGTGTATTCATTGTGTTTTAATTTCTCTATGCTGTGTGATTATAGTTTAAGTTAAACTTTCAAAACACTAGAAATAACACTACTGGTCAGAATGACGTCGTATTGCAACGGAATATTATCGTAGAAGGGGGAAAACATATGCAGGAAAAAATAGTGTGCAAATTAATCAGTAGATGGCAGCGTATGTGCCAGAGCACGTAAATGAAAACACTTGTCATGCGCATGACCCATTGAAGTAGGTATAAACACTCCGTGTACACTGCTTTTCCTCTTTTCGCGTCTCCGACGTTCGCCATGACTGTCTCAATGTAGGATCGCGCTCTGCTTGTAAAGCTGTATTTTAAGAATGATGACTGTGCACACGTCGCTCTGCAGAAGTTCCGGACACTGAGGGGTTTGAAGAAAAGGACGCTGAGGGGTTTGAAAAAAAGCGTTAGTCCGATGACTGCCGTGGGTCTCGAGAAAATGATTTGGAAATTCGAAAAGACGGATTCTTTTGGGTGTGCAACTTGGTAGAGGGAGGAAACGAACTGATTCGACGCCGGAGGAAACAGTGGTCACACCAATGCAGAAGGAGACAGGTGGTGTGGTGCACGGAGAATTGCCCGAACACTGGACATACTCGTCAGTATGGTGCATAAAATCTTACGAAACATCCTATTTGGTATCCATTCAAAATTGCACATGTGCACGAGTTGTTTCCTGTAGACCTGCCAACAAGAGGGACCTTTACTTTAGAATTTCTTACTCATATGGAAATGGACAGTGATTGGCCGTGGAAGATTTTGAGGACAGACGAAGTTCAATTCCATCTGACAGGATACGTCAATACACAGAATTGTCGAATCCACACTCATATCGACCAGTACCACTTCATCCTGAAAAGGTCACTGTGTGGTGCAGGTTTACGGCATCATTTAGAATCATAGGACCATAATTTTTCGAAGAGATAGTTGCTTCCGGTCCTGTTATCCGTACCGTCACTGGTAAACGCTAAGAGTGTCTTTTGCGCTACCACGTCATTCCAGCTTCCAGTAGCGTGGATGTGTGGATGGGATCATTCTTATGCGAGAAATCGCACCGCCACACATTGCAAATGCAGTTTAGCAGTTGCTGAAGCCCCATTTCGGAAATTCTACAATTATCCGCCGCTATTTCCCTACAGCCAAGGGTTACGATCAGCTGTTCTTAATCTGTGTGACTTCTGGCTGTGGGCTATCTGAAAGAAGTTGTATTCAGTGTTCCGATTGCAAACTTAGCTGCATTGAAGGCACGCATTGTGCAGCACATTCTGAATGTGACCCCGTAAACACTTCGATCAGTTGTGGAACAGGCTGTTTGTCGATTTCAACTTGTAGCAGAAAACGGTGGACATCTTACTGAACATGTTTTGCGAGAGTCACAAGGAAGTTAATAATCCGATTTATTTATGATTGATGCTTTTTATGCTGTTTCTTGCCTCAGGACAATAACAAACCGATTTTTCCCATCGGATGTGATATGACCTTGCCTTGCTGGATGGGCTTACGTAACTAACAATATCACACCTGTACACCAATGCACACTGATTAGTACAGCCGGCCGCAGTGACCGAGCGGTTCTAGGCGCTTCAGTCTGGAACCGCGTGACCGCTACGGTCGAAAGTTCGAATCCTACCTTGGGCCTGGATGTGTGTGATCTCCTTAGGTTAGTTAGGTTTAAGTAGGGCTGATGATCTCAGATGTTAAGTCCCTCAGTGCTCGGAGCCATTTGAACAATTTGAGTAGTACAATTTGTTTAATGTCAAACGTACACTTTAGCCATTGTTGTGTGATTCGTTTGTCATTTGTAGTCGACCTCTATTAAATTATGATGCTTACAGCGTCATCTATTGCCACATTTTGTAACTATTTATTTTTCTTCTCCCATACGTTTTCTCCCTTCTCCGATGATACTGCATTGCAATTTGACGTCATTCTGCCCAGTAGTGATATTTCTACAGCGGTTTGAAAGTTAAAGTTTAATTATAATCACCATGTATGTAAGCGATCTAGGCAGTTAAAAGATTTTTGAAACAATAATTTATATTTTGAGAAATCTTCTATTTAGTATATACACATAGTTAAGATTATGAGGAAATCGAGGATAGCAAGAAATCATTGGAAAGCATGTTACTTGCAGAGAATGCAGATTTAAACTGTGATGGATCTTCCACGGGAACCATATCTATATGACGTTGGAAATAACATTGGTCGTAATAGCGTACAGTGTTGTACACATCATCAGTGGTCAGTTTCTCTTCACTGTCGAATGCCGTCAACACAAGCTGATTGTCCTGTCTGTACTAGCGGAAGTGGCCTTAGTACTATCGAGGAATGGCTCCGTCCACTTGATGGCTGGGGTAGCAACAGCTCTGGTAGCTCGGTGGCTGGACCTGAGCGGACAGCTGCGGGCGAAGCGGCCGCCGAAGGCAACCAGACGCGCCGGAGTTTAATTGAGCTGTCGCCGCTGGTGACACCGCCGCCCGCTGCGGGTTAATTTCGGAAACTACCGTATCTCTCCTGCCATGCCGCACGCCCCCAACGTTGCTCAAACGGCGTGTTCTACTTCAGCCTTCTCGGTCAGTATGTCTTTAAAGACGTCCTCAAGTTCGGAGACACGGACTTCAAAAGGTGCAAGCGTGACACTCAAGGAATGCCAGTCGATACAGTTTCAGAAAAATACCATAACGCGTCCATAGCGTTCCTCTAATCTTGATACCAATAAAACACACATGTTAAGTCTCCTTCTAGTAGCTCCCCTCCTCAGTTTTTCCTGCTCCCATGCAGTCGACGAACGCTCATGTAGAAATTGATATAACTGTGATGTTTACACCATTAATGTTGCTGCTCATGCTGTTAAGATCATTAAGTATCCGTATTAAGTCTCTGTCGATGGAGTTTCTCTCAGGTACAGTCAAACAACATATGAAGGAAATGGAGCAGCCAGCAAGTGTAATAAAATGTTCAAATGGCTCTGAGCACTATTGGACTTAACTTCGGAGGTCATCAGTCCCCTATAACTTAGAACTACTTAAACCTAACTAACCTAAGGACACCACACACATCCATGCCCGAGGCAGGATTCGAACCTGCGACCGCAGCGGTCGCGCGGTTCCTGACTGTCACGCCTAGAACCGCTCGGCCACTACTGCCGGCAATTGTAATAAACCACAGTACACCTCCCTATACAGCGGGTAACCAATATAAGTGCAGATATTTCTATTGGTGACTGAAGATGGTGTACTGAATAACATGACATCAATATTTACGTCATTTTCAGACTAATAGTTGCAACCATTACCAGTTGTGTATCATCATCATCATCATCATCATCATCCTTTAAGACTGATTATGCCTTTCAGCGTTCAGTCTGGAGCATAGCCCCCTTACAAAATTCCTCCACGATCCCCTATTGCTAACATTTGTGCCTCTTTTGATGTTAAACCTATTACTTCAAAATCATTCTTAACCGAATCCAGGTACCTTCTCCTTGGTCTGCCCCGACTCCTCCTACCCTCTACTGCTGAACCCATGAGTCTCTTGGGTAACCTTGCTTCTCCCATGCGTATAACATGACCCCACCATCTGAGCCTGTTCACCCTGACTGCTACATCTATAGAGTTCGTTCCTAGTTTTTCTTTGATTTCCTCATTGTGGACACCCTCCTGCCATTGTTCCCATTTACTAGTACCTGCAATCATCCTAGCTACTTTCATATCCATAACCTCTGCTCAGAGCCACTTGAACCATTTAAACCAGAGCCACTACCACAAGATGCTAGAAGAGAAACACCACTCGTCTCCTAGGCGCAACGTCCGAGACTGCCCGGTTCTGCCGCTCCCTGGTGTAATGCCAGACATCAAAATGAGAACACCTGCTGGCCCAAGCAAGCTCCTCACACACTGGATTGCTGCCCACTTTCATTCTGAGCTTCCAAACGTAAATCTTCTCCCCAGGCGTCTCTCCTAGACTCGGCAGCTCTGCTGCGTGTCAGTAACTCAAGAATAAACCACTCTGGAACAAACACACCCAAAGACGCGCCCTCTGTGCTTCCAGAACTGCACACAATGTGTCGACACTACCTTCATAGCGACGGTGGCAGTGCTAGCTTACGTTCCGGGCGGTCTGCTGTGACACAAGCGACTCCTTCCTGCTGTCATGCTAGTCCGCTCGTTGACACACTGCCACGCTGTGCTCTGCCACTCCGATTCCCGTCACAGCTTCAGCCGCAGTGACAAGAGACGTGCATCCACGGCACAAACTGCCGAGTTGGTTGGGCTGAGCCACATAATCATGACACACGTAATCATGACTCAGTAACACACACAATAGAACAATACTAATCAAATTTTCAAAATATTTCAGAATGAATTACAGTTGTCAGTTGCACAGTTATATCTATTTTCGTTTAACTGTTTCGGCACATTAGTTTGTTTCAGAAGCTTAGTATTGGCTTAACAGATGTCAGTATCTTTTCCACTGAAGCATAATGGCATAATCGTCCAAAAACGTACATATTGTATGTGATTATTGTAAATATAGATTGACAGACTGAGTATTTACAGTAAGTGAATGACATCTAAGTACATGTCATGCTGCTGTGTCAGCAGCAAGGTACATATATTTGTCAATCGGTGTTTAAAAAAATGGCTCTGAGCACATGGGACTTAACTGCTAACGTTATCAGTCCCCAGTGTTTACAATAATCACTTACAATATGTACATTTGTAATGTGTCAAACAAATAACACACCTTACATTGAATCCCTGAAACAATTCCAGTTAACTCGATATGTCACACGGCACAGTTACACAAAAATATACGAATTTTATTGATAGGCAAAGTAAATAAACAAACGTACATCTCATGAATACAAAACACTGACACTCACACTAGTAGTTGCACGCAAGCAATTTCCCCAGACCCGAGCTACGAGACGCTGTTCTGAGGCAAAGAGAATTTTACTATGGCAACGCCCATCTCAATGTTAGGCCAAAACCTTCACAGCTGAACGTCTGGCGGACACAATGAGCTGCTGGAGCCTCTGTGTAGATCTCTGGCAAAAGGCGCCCTTGTCCCTGCTTTTAACGACGAGCCTTTGGAAGGCTTTTCTACAGGAACACGGCTGGAGATGGCAGACAAAAGTCCAGAGAAATCCAACTCAAAACACTGGTGACTCACTGTGGCCACCTGTGTAAAAACAAACTTGGAAAGAAGCTGTTTATCTCAGTATTATATAGCAGAAGTTAAACTCTGCCCTACGAAAGAAACGACACCTGTGATAGGCTACATAAACAGTAGTTAGTGGAGCTATAACAAGTACGAATCCTCTGATTGGCCAGAAAGAAAAAGCGTCACCACGAACTTTGATAAAGGCAAATTATAAACAGAAAAATTCGCGCTTCCTCTTGTAGCATATCGTCGAGTATCTGAGCAAGGCGTCTCGCTCCTCGACGAGACGAACACTTGCTCACAGGCTCTTCTTAACTCTTAAGGAGTTAAACAGCAAATACTGCTAGTATGGAGAATCGCACCGGGCACTGACAGTTAATGCTTGCGAGCGATTTGAGGGCAACGACATACACACTATTCCAACCAAACAGCGTGTACCATGCCAATTAGCGTGGGAACAACTATGACTATCAGGTCCATCGAAGGTGTAGAAAATGTACCAGACTGTTGATTAACAGCAATTAAGCCACCGCTGATGAAAGATAAACATGAGTACTCGCACTACGCCATCAAATGATATTCAACTGACACTCAGAACTGCGATCGTCTCTGTCTCTCCTATTTTGTTTTGTACATTCAGCCATGACCTGTAGTTAAACATACTCGTGATTTTCGGGCTTAACTGAAGCAGAAACGCGAGATATCCGATTTAATGAAAAGAACTGATCAACCAATGTAGAGTGATTTATAACCTGAAGTTACTGAATTGTTGTGATTGTGTACTACTTTCTGATTGCTCTTTACCTAACTCCATCCATTAATTGGTTAGTTTAATTGTGCATTTTAGCTTAATTGATATCTATTGACCCAATTGTACTTAATATGTTCGTATTTTACCGACCTCCAGACATGGTCATCTACTACCTTACAATTAAAAAGCCTTGGAACAGGTAGGAACTTTGCTTCACAGTTGTGAACACCCAATATCAATACTTTACCATCCTGTGTGTATTATAATTATGAAGTCATACTTAGAGTAAAAACAAATATTAATAACGAAAAACTAAGAGTTTCATGTTTTGCTAACATATAGTTACGTCTGAAACATTACACTAATTTCTGTCAGCAAAGACATTTCCTTTACAGGGAGTGTAGTGGAGCAGGCATTGAGATCATTGTCTGATTATATCACTGACCATAAGGCTGCACTCTTCTGAACTCTGCATGCGTGACATGGTACCTTCCTCTCTTGCACGCCATAAGTTCGACTCAAATTCCTAAAACACTCACAGGGGGTCCTTTCGCAACAGTAAATTTGGAAATTTGTGGTAAGGTTATGGGACCAAACTCCTGAGGTTATCCGTCCCTAAGCCTACACACTGGTTAATCTAACTTAAACTAACATGTTATACCATTAGGCTTTTGTGAAGAAGATACTGACATCTGTCAAACCAGTATTCTGTTTTCGAAGATGGCAGTTTGATTCGTTGAAAGCAAAACAAAAATATCTGTGCAACTGACGACTGATTTTTGTTCTGAAATACATACTATAGGTGCCGAAAAATAAAAACTATGAGTAAAATAATACTTTTCAATATAACTCCGCTATACAGTGGAATTTCATTCTATACAATGGAGCTACTGAAAATCAAAAGACTCGAACTCGGGACCTCTGCCTTTCGCGGGCAAATGCTCTACCATCTGAGCTACCGAAGCACGACTCACACCCGGTACTCACAGCTTTACTTCTGCCAGTACCTCGTCTCCTACCTTCCAAACTTTACAGAAGCTCTCCTGCTCTCCTCGGTCGGACACACAGTTTTAATCTACCAGGAAGTTTCATATCAGCGCACACTCCGCTGCAGAGTGAAAATCTCATTCTGTATCGCAGGCATGTTCAACAGGGTTCATGTCTCGATAACATGCTGCTCTCTCCAGTCGAGCGATGTCGTTAACCTGAAGGAAGTCATTCACAAGATGCGCACCGTGGGGCGCAAATTGTCATCCATTAAGACGAGTGCTGTCGATATGGTTGCACTATCAGTCGGAGGATGGCACTGACGTATCGTACAGCCATTACGGCGCCTTCCATAACCACCAGCGGCGTAAGTCGGCCCCACATAATGCCACTCCAAAACAGGGAACCTTTACCTTGCCGCACTCGCTGGACAGTGTGTCTCAGAGGTTCAGCTTGAGGTTGCCTCCAAACATGTCTCTGACGGTTGTCTGGTTGAAGGCATATACGAGACTCATCGGTGAAGAGAACTTGATGCCAATCCTGAGCTGTCAATTCAGCATGTTGTTGGGCCCATCAGTACCGCACTGCATGGTTGCAAAAGTGAATCCCGCCATGGACGTTGGGAGTGAAGTTGCGCTTCATGCAGCCTATTGCGCAGTGTTTGAGTCATAACACGACGTCCTGTGTCTGCGCGAAAAGCATTATTCAACATTATAGTGTTGTTGTCGGGGTTTTTCCTAGCCATAATCCTTAGGTAGCGGTCATCTACTGGAGTAGTGGCTCTAGGGCGGACTGAACGAGGCATGTCATCGACAGTTCCTGTCTCTTTGTATCTCCTCCATATCCAAACATCACTTTGGTTCACTCCGAGACGCCTGGACATTTCCCTTGTTGAGAGATCTTCCTGGCACAAAGTAACAATGCGGACGCGGTCGAACAGACAGTGGTACTGACCGTCTAGACATGGTTGAACTACAGACAACACGATCCGTGTACCTCCTTCCTGGAACTGATCAGCTGTCGGACCCCCCCCCCCCTTCCCCCCCGTCTAATAGGCGCTGCTCATGCATGGTTGTTTACACCTTTCGGCGGGTTTAGTGACATCTCTGAACAGTCAAGAGGGACTGTTTCTGTGATAAAATATCCAAAGCCAACGTCTATCTTCAGGAGTTCTGGAAACTGGCTTGTTGCAAAACTTTTTTTGATGTGTGTATATATTCGCAGATGTGTCTGAGTTGATGATACATCCATATCCTGTGTAAAGACTGCACTACGGATGTTGTGATTTGGTGTTTCATTATGGCAAATTATACCAAAAGCTATGTGCATTTGATCATCGTGATTGTGCCATAGACCTGTCACAACAATTTCTAAGTACGTGACCGCACGCTTTAGCGATACAACGAGGAAATCCTATCGCAAAACCGCTGCAGTCAGCTAAACTGCTGGTTAGTTTCATACTAGTCGTTGTCACGAGAGAGAATACGTCGTACTTTGCCACTGCACACCTCAGGTCGCGAAAGTAGCCGCCAGGGGTGGTACTTTGACAGCAGCGCCGTACAGGGCACGTGGCGTGATATAAAAACTTTCGGAAGAAGTACCATTCGGCATTCCTTCTTCATTTAGTACTGGCTTGCCATCAGATCTCTTGATATTCATACAGCTACTTTCCTTTTCTCCAAAGGTCTCCCTACGTTTCCTGTACGTGACATCCATCTATGCCCTAGTTACACATTGCGTGCTTCTACAGCCCTGTATTTGTCTCCTATCCATACCTGTTTATCAGTCTTATTTTTTATTTCCTTCGCTTGCTTCATATTCTGTTCGCAATTATGAAATCATGATCTATGTCTAATTCTACCAAGCGGCTTCTTCTTTCATTGTTTTCCACAATCCATGTTCTCCCACTATTTTTTCTTCTACGTATTTTCCCATTATCAAATTACAGACACCCCCAAAAATTGAACTTTCGCCTCCCTTAACTATTTAAATAATTTACTTATTTCATCATACATATTTCAAACTCTTCTTCATCTGCGGTACTGTTTGGCCCATAAACTCGTACTGTTATGTTGTGGTGTGCGTTAGCTTAATGTCTGTTTCGGCTATGATAATTCTTTTACTATGCTGTTCATAGTAGTTTTCCAGCATTCCTATTTACATATTTATTATTAGGCCTATGCACGACTCCAGTATGATTTTGTGTTGGTAGCCATGTGCTACCCTGACCAGGAGTCCTGTTATTCTTGTCGGCGCAGCGCGATTCCTTACACACTAGCGATACAAAACCGGCTGCAACAAAATTTCGTCCTGTGCGTATTTCGTGCAGTAAATGGAAGTTAAAGATTGGCAATTTCGCCACACTGTAATCACGTGTACGGTAATTATCTTTGTCAGGACAGAACGGCAGTGCTGTGCAGCTGGTGCAGTGGCTAGCGGTTTGGGTTCGATTCTGGGCCAAGACTTTTGTTTATTTGCCGAAAGTAGCCTGAGTAGTAAGTTATCCGACGTTTTCATCGTCACACACCGACTACAGTATACATTCTGCAGAACAGTTGCAGTTGCGTACTACTTGCACAGAAATATAAGTGCAATCTTTTTCAATAATCAGCTTTTAAATAAACCTTTGGCACATAGTGGACGCGTATTGTTTCGTGACACTGCTTCTGCTAGATTTGAAACTTGTTTTATGTGTATCCTTCCTCAATGGTCCCATCGGTTAATACCAATTATTATTCTTGCCAAGTTGAGGTCCCTTACGTTTCATTAGGGACTTACGTCACCAGAGCAACTTGCTTTGCAAATAATTTCGATGGGACTAGTGGGAGATGATACACAGAAGAAAAGGTTTCGAATCTAGTAGACGCAGTGGCGCGAAACAATTACCTTTCATGAGGTGCAAATATTTTCCTTAAAACCTGACCAATGAAAACTCTTACTTCAATTTCTGAGTTCACAGTACGTAACTGCAAATGTGTTATATAAGACACACTGTAAGACAATTAAGACGCCATGTACCGTGCCATGCAAGCTACGTTTAGCAAATAAAAACAAATAAGCCCCGTCCCAGATTCGAACCCTCGACCACCTGCATGCTACCTAAAACGCTATCCTCTGCACCAACTGTTCAGCAGCACTACCTCTGCTGACTGAAAGAGTTACTGTACACGTGAGTACAGTGTCGCCAGATTGCCCTAAATATGCCCAGGACAAAATTTTGTGAGCGTCATTTTTGTATTGCTAGTATGTGAGGAATCGCTCTGCGAAGCCCGACTGCACAAATTTTTCACGTTGTATGTGTACCGGGTGTTCATTTTAACTGAAGACATTTAAATATCTCGAAAACTATACATAGGATGTAAAAAAGTTACAATTCCCATTTGTTTTTCTCGGAGAGACACATCCAACGATACCACACTGGGCCCGTCACTCCATCCTGTGTGTGGATGACGAGGGTGCCACTTTGAAATCTTTAACAGGAAACCTCGGTTCTTATTGCAGATTGCGATTTTACGGAAAAATATACATTCATTTTGTCTGAAGCATTTTCTGCGTTCGCCACAGATGGTGCTGTAATCGGAAGAATGGAAATGGGTACACAATCGTAATTTACTACATGCTGCTCAATGGCTCTTGAATATTCAATGGCACGTGGGACCCCCATCTCCAAGCTGCGAGGGTAGGATAGGCCATTATTTCATAACTTCTAATTGGAAACTCAATTCGCAATTCGAGCCCGGGAGTACGCGCAGCGCCACGGTCCAGCCGTCAACCGAACTACGACGTACTCATATCATAACAGGCAGTAGTACACTGCGACCGGAGCTGACGTATCGTGCAGACGAAGAGCAAATAGCGGCTCTAAACATTACAATATCTGCGCAGTATTTGTTGTCTGCACACCCATCGTGTGGGGAACAGTCGCGCAAATGGACGACGGATGTTGCAACCACAGAAGAAACAACTGAAATGATCCTGATTTGTGGATAATGTAGGAGAAATGTTGAGGCTGCTGTTGCTGCCTTGTATGCCGAGCTTTTCCCAGAGGAAGCTCCTTCTCGCGCTTTCCTTTACAAGGGTAAGAACGCCTTTATGTCTGCACACTCTGTACAGGCTAGCAAAAGGAAAGGAAACGAAACAAAAACAAACAGGAGTATCTGGTGAAACAGCTGAATTTACCGATATTCAGTGTGCACCACAGCCCATGGATAAGGGCCCGGCAATGACACCTCTATTTCCGTAAGTCCGTAGGCAGTGTTTCCACATCACCCATACCACATGTCACTGCATCAAGAACTTCATGGTCCATAACCGCGTAGTGTTTTGCAAATGGGCAAATCAACAAATACACATGACCCACACGTTCTATGCCGAGGTACTATTTACGGATGAGTCTTCATTTACGATCCATGAGTGCATTACCGGCATAATATAGTGTTACTGTACACAATACCCACTGGTTCAGCAAGTTGACCATGACTGTCCTTGGTCCGTAACGTACCTTGAGGCATCACGGGGAATAATGGCTCCGTATTTTATCGAAGGAACGTTGGATCGACGCAAGTATCGATCTTTTTTGAACAGGAACTACCGGTACTATTGCAGGATGTTGTCCTGGACGTTCGACAACATATATGTTGTCGCATGGCGCGTTACGCACTTGAAGCACGGGAGGCATTAGACCGTGTTTACACTGGTCGGTGGATCGGTAGAGGTAGCTCTGTTGGCCCGCTAGGCCGCCGAATTTGATGATGGCGGATTTCTTTCTCTGAGGTAATTTAAAAGATAAGGTGTACTAGCAAGTGTCAACAGGGCGCGTAGACATGATAGACCGCATCAAAAACGCCTGGGCTGATATTTCCACAAATGTATTTCTGTACTGTCTACAGTCATTTGAAAACCGCATAAGTAAGTGTATTTAAGTTGCCTGTACTACGTTTGAAAGCTCACTCTAATTGGAAAAGTAGAGTGGCGTTCTCCACGAGCTACAGCCGCGGTGGTGCATCGAGTATTTCCTTTTCGATATGTCGGAGAAATACAACTTTGCGAATGCGGTTTTCAATTAGAAGTTATGAAATACTGGCCTGTCCTACCTTCGGAGCATGTAGGTTTGGTACCATATGCCATTGGACATTCAAGGGCCATTGAGTAGCATATCATAAATTGCTATTGTCTACCCATTTCTAGTCCTCCGATTACAGCACCACCTGTGACGAAACGAAGAAAATTCTTCAGACATAACTCATGCAGATTTGCCATACAATCGCAATCTGAAACGTAAATGGGGTTTTCCATTGATGATCTCAAAGTAGCCCCCGCCATCCACGCACGGGGTGGAAATACAACTGTTTTTGATCCGATGTGTAGTTTTCGAGATTTTTCAAGGTCTTAGTTAAAATGAAAACACGCCGCCAAATATTTTTCGTTGCCGATTTCATTCTCTATTCCAAGGAGCAAATCGGGCTGTTTAAGACCCTGCCCTTTAAATAGTCATGGTTCTTTTCAACCGAATGTCCTCATAGACTGGGAATGGGACAGACAGAATAACAATTATATGTATGAACATGGTATTTGTTCTTTCGGACAAGTCCGAAAGAAAAGTTACTATATTCATACACTCCTGGAAATGGAAAAAAGAACACATTGACACCGGTGTGTCAGACCCACCTTACTTGCTCCGGACACTGCGAGAGGGCTGTACAAGCAATGATCACACGCACGGTACAGCGGACACACCAGCAACCGCGGTGTTGGCCGTCGAATGGCGCTAGTTGCGCAGCATTTGTGCACCGCCGCCGTCAGTGTCAGCCAGTTTGCCGTGGCATACGGAGCTCCATCGCAGTCTTTAACACTGGTAGCATGCCGCGACAGCGTGGACGTGAACCGTATGTGCAGTTGACGGACTTTGAGCGAGGGCGTATAGTGGGCATGCGGGAGGCCGGGTGGACGTACCGCCGAATTGCTCAACACGTGGGGCGTGAGGTCTCCACAGTACATCGATGTTGTCGCCAGTGGTCGGCGGAAGGTGCACGTGCCCGTCGACCTGGGACTGGACCGCAGCGACGCACGGAAGCACACCAAGACCGTAGGATCCTACACAGTGCCGTAGGGGACCGCACCGCCACTTGCCAGCAAATTAGGGACACTGTTGCTCCTGGGGTATCGGCGAGGACCATTCGCAACCGTCTCCATGAAGCTGGGCTACGGTCCCGCACACCGTTATGCCGTCTTCCGCTCACGCCCCAACATCATGCAGCCCGCCTCCAGTGGAGTCGCGACAGGCGTGAATGGAGGGACGAATGGAGACGTGTCGTCTTCAGCGATGAGAGTCGCTTCTGCCTTGGTGCCAATGATGGTCGTATGCGTGTTTGGCGCCGTGCAGGTCAGCGCCACAATCAGGACTGCATACGACCGAGGCACACAGGGCCAACACCCGGCATCATGGTGTGGGGAGCGATCTCCTACACTGGCCGTACACCTCTGGTGATCGTCGAGGGGACACTGAATAGTGCACGGTACATCCAAACCGTCGTCGAACCCATCGTTCTACCATTCCTAGACCGGCAAGGGAACTTGCTGTTCCAACAGGACAATGCACGTCCACATGTATCCCGTGCCACCCAACGTGCTCTAGAAGGTGTAAGTCAACTACCCTGGCCAGCAATATCTCCGGATCTGTCCCCCATTGAGCATGTTTGGGACTGGATGAAGCGTCGTCTCACGCGGTCTGCACGTCGAGCACGAACGCTGGTCCAACTGAGGCGCCAGGTGGAAATGGCATGGCAAGCCGTTCCACAGGACTACATCCAGCATCTCTACGATCGTCTCCATGGGAGAATAGCAGCCTGCATTGATGCGAAAGGTGGATATACACCGTACTAGTGCCGACATTGTGCATGCTCTGTTGCCTGTGTCTATGTGCCTGTGGTTCTGTCAGTGTGATCATGTGATGTATCTGACCCCAGGAATGTGTCAATAAAGTTTCCCCTTCCTGGGACAATGAATTTACGGTGTTCTTATTTCAATTTCCAGGAGTGTATATATACAGTTAAGGCTCACCGGCCATTTGACTATCTTCTTCTGTGTGGATGCACAAACAGTGATCGAACTGTTATAGGAATCAGCAAAAAGCCTCGAGTAATGAGTATAATGGGCAGGGGCACTTTGAATATAGAGCAGAACAATAATTTGGGAGTGTGGGTCTCACAGGAGGCGTTCCAGAGATAAATCCCTGCATTCGCACTATGTGTCCTCGGTGGCTCAGATAGCTAGATCGTCTGGCTAGTAAGCAAGAGATCTCGGGTTCGAGTCGCAGTCAGGGCATACATTTTCAACAGTCCCCATTGACTTATATCAACGCTTGTATGCAACTAGAGGTATTCATTTGATTGTAATTTCAGAATAGCAATTATTGGGAGTGAATGGAAGAAACTTTCAGTTGTAGTATTCAACGTATAACCTAAGGAAACCTCTTGAAAAATTTGGTGGAAACTGGGGAATTGTATGATAGTATGTCACTGACATGCAAAATGAAATACTTATTAAAATTCTTAGAGATGACGACGTGGCTGAGAAACACCATTGCTTTTGCATAGTAAGAACACTTTTTTGAATATGTGTGTGTGTGTGGGGGGGGGGGGGGGGGGGAGGGGCGGCGGCGTGCTGGGATTTTACTAGACGTAAATTTCTAGTCATCATTTACTGGTAAGCGGGCAAACAGTACGTTACACCTTGTGATAAGGGCAATTACACAATCGTTGATCGTATCACACTTAAATAATCACCTGCATTTAATCATGTTAGCCATATAAAAAATCTTTCAGCTTGAAAATCACTACAAACGTTTACACCTCGATTTTTTAAAACTACTTTTCGACACACAACTCTAAAAACACACGTAACAAAAAATCAGTTGCTTCACACATATTAAATCTTTCATGTAGACTTAGTTTCAGCAGCGCACTAAACATTAACATAGTTAAATGATGACACTCTTCAATAGTTCTCACACATAATCCACTATCTATAACACATTCTGTGCAATACAAGTGCAGCAAATATTTCAAAGAAAGCAAATGGTGGCAAAATTCATAAATTAAACATCCGAACGAACGTGAGATTGCTTTACATTAATTAAAAGACACACAGCTACAACAAATGTAATCAGAAAAAACTAAGTGTAATACTAATTTTACACAAGGTAGGAAAGAGGAAGAATCATGGCATCCAAAACAAAGCCCTCACTTATAAAAGAGAGAAATACAGTAATATACACAGTTTAACAAGACCTGAGCCCAAACAAAACATGTCATAAAAATGGTGGAGAAAATTCAATTAAAAGGAAACAAAACAAACTGCAATGACGACTTAAGACACCCACACTGACTTCCAAACTATATCACTCAAAACTAATCAGTGACAATGACTGAAAAACAGCGTCACTCGAACACTGATGAATCAAACTATACGTTCACATCTCACTATTGCAGCAACAAACAGCAGTAAAGAGCAAAACTGGCTAAATAGCGTGTACCAGAACACGGTGAACCACGGCAGACAGACAGTAACTTCACACTGGAAATGAGTGATTTGGCCGTTATTTGTCCTCTTGCAACCGTAGCTGAGCACCGAAATATCATAATCCCGGCACTTTTCCATCCAATGTCATCAGAAGGCGTTGCATCCATCCGGGTGGCGTCCTCTGTACACAGCAGTGAGAAGGTGGCAGGCATTCATTATCCGTAACTCTGCGGGTTCTAACTGGGAGCCATACTCCATTAACAGCAATGAGAAATAGCGCGCAGATAGCTTGCACTCGTTGCCTGCTCTTTCGCAGCATCGATCCTGGCGTTGCACTCTGTACACGACACCCAGATGTGGCAAGAAAGCAGCTTGGACTCATTGCTTTTAGCTCCAAACTGCCGTTGTCAGTCAGTGGTCGCACCTCCGTGACATTAATACACGGACTGGCCGCTCTCCAAAGCAGTTCAGTCGACAGTGGGTCCACTTCCTTGTCCCTAGGCTCCACAATGGCCGACGGTGCGGAGACTTCCTCATTAGTAAGAGATAACACAGCCATATGGCATTCCATCAAGTCACTGTGACGCCGATAGAGACAATTCTGGAATGACTCAGGAATTTTATTGAGAGATAAAACTTGTGAATAAGATATTAAAAAAACACAAACTGTGTATACTCCAATGCATGAGTACTGTAGGCATATGGTTAAGCTTTGTTATGTACGGCCCATATGGTCTGTACTAACATGACTGTCGTTTGTCTCTTTATAATGTGTGTGAGTAACATTGAATAAATAGCGATGTTTGGGTAACGTAATAAACGTGTAATCTTCCTAGCAGGTTTAATGCTGGTATAATGGATTGTGTCAGCATGGGATAGAGAATAGAGACGAAATAAACCCATTAGCCTAAGAGAAAAGAAACTAATGTGTTTTAAAGTTATAATGGATATTACAGTCGACTACATTTAAAGGGACCAGGTAAGATAGAAGGAAATGCTTAAGTGATTAGTAGCTTTTGAAGATGGCCGAGCCTGAATCGATATTGAGAAATTGGGCTGGACGGGAAGCATATCCGGATAGCTAAGGCGGTTAAGGCAACTGTCCCAGAAACGCGGGGCATCTGGGTTCGAGTCGTGGTTTACAACTTCCGCCTTGATTTATGTCAGTGCCGGTATGCGGCTAATTTTTCGCAATGTGAATCAGTGTTACTACATTTACAAAGAAGCTTTTGTCGTCGAAAGAAATTGAATAATTCGATAGGAAGAGAATTACGGAAGAAATCAGAAAATATAATCTGAACCTAATCAGACCCAACGTCGTAGAATTGACATAATTAATCCTGGATTATTAAACACTCGTAAAATTTACGATTGCGGTAGGGTGTCAAACAGAGAATTTATTGTGTACCAATAAATGCATTATATTATATTCTTTCTATTTAATCTTTCTTTTCACTAATAATAAAGACAGATTAAATAATATAATATATTTGTTACAAATATACTGTGTAACTTACCAGCAGAACTCTAACAATTGTAAGTAACCTATAAATTATGACTTCCTTCGAATGAAATTTGGAGGAGTAAAATTTACTATGGTTCAGTATCATTTTAACATTTTGCCCCTTTATTGTTCTATGGTTAAAGGCAAGACAATTGTTCTCGTAACTTTCAGAACTGATTCAAGCCACAGTCTATGTCACAGTTTGTCACAGGAGAATACAACAAAGAAAAAATCCAAGTCCCTTACTGTAATATTTAAATTTGACATTTATCGCAAACAGAATTTCCTGAATTAATAGCAGGCTCTAGGATGCTTTCACTGTGGACCACAGTCATCATCTCAAAGATTTCACGAGCAGAAAGTAAATTCTAAGAAGAGAAACGCTGTAAAAGTTTTTACGTTTAACGCAAATGTGAACAAAGCAAATAACACCCAATATACACGACTAAACTTAGCGTAAAATTCTAATGATTGTTTGACGTCAAATACATTTACTGTAGTCTTCTTCCTGAAATACCACAAATGGATTTTGTAACAAAGTTAGATATGGAGGGTATTGGAGGTAACGCTTATTTGCACTCTGACCTTCCGATGTGTGTTACGTGACACTGTAAACTGAGCATCACAAATATTGCTTTACGCTTTGAATTACCTGTTTGCCAGTGCTGTAAACCAAAGTTTTTTTCGTTGGTAAATAGACTGCAGGAATTTACTTGTGTAACGCCGTTGGAATTTACCCATGCATTTGCAATGCAAATGAAAGAAAAAATGTGACCCAGCTTTAGGGAGATCATGGCGCTTTTCCTGTTTCAGACAAAAGTAATCTATGTTTATTCATCCAATGAATGCTACAGTGTAATAAACGCGCTATATATGATTGCTTTTATCCAGTCCAGTTAGATTTTAAGTGAAAACATGCAACGTTCATTTGTTTTAACCTACCTCCGAATGACCGAAAGAGATAGCACGAACTCAAATTTGGCGCTTTGACCGAGAAGAAAGTAATTCAAAACGTGTAGTACCGATTCATCCAAGATAAGTACACAGCTGTCATATGTAATTGATATAGCTACTGTGGACTCCATCTGAAAAAAAAAGTTCAAATGTGTGTGTGAAATCTTATGGGACTTAACTGCTAAGGTCATGAGTCCGTAAGCTTACACACACACACACACACACACACACACACACACACACACACACACACACACACCCGAGGGAGGACTCGAACCTCCGCCAGGATCAGCCGCACAGTCAATGATTGTAGCGCCCTAGACCGCTCGGCAAATCCCGCGCGGCAGGACTATCTGAGAATGTTTGATTTACAATCAGATATGACTAGCCTAAACGATGTTTCCAAAGCTTTTCTCATAGCACTTTACTCATCCACATCGTCTGCAGCACAATCCGTTATGTTTGCTCGTTCCTATCCGTCTCATTATCAATGCGCTACTATACTCCTAAAAAAGAAGTTCAGAATGTATCTCAGCCTATCTGTTCCTGTTGTTAGGAACCAGTTCCCATAAATCATAACTTCGTTGTCACAAATACCTGCTTTCAGGATACACTTATTTCAGGAAATTTATTCTGTGCAGCCTACAATGCCCTTGTAATCAACATATGCTGAAAAATGTATTAAAGTTTCTATAAATAGGTGTTGGTCCAGCTAGTGTCTTTGCTCTGCACATATTCCAACCTGGTATTTGCTTTTCCAGCAAAAGAAGAACACGTCAAAGTTTCTTCAAAGTAAGTGATCGAACAACGGAACATTCACTAAAATCGCCCAGCAGTGGAAAAGCATCGGATTGCATGAGGTAATTGCGAAATTCTACAGAGATTATGCGAAAGAGCTTTTCTCGTCATCTCATTGCAGTTTATTGTATGTCGTTGGAGCAACTATGGGTATCATGCATTTGAATGAAGAAAAAAGAAACTCTTCTGAAGAACGAAGAGAACTTCTATTAAAAATTATCATGTATTCCACAAACAGTGACCTCGTGAGACAATGTTATCTTTTTCCGAGAAAAATCGTAATCGTTTGTCGTTTTAGACTGATTTAATTTTCTTTAAATAACTGGTTTTTGTTACGCATGAACCATCTTCAGATCTCACTATCGGTTAAAAGAGAAACTAGTCTAACCTGTTACCATGGAAACATCTCTTAATCCCTTTGGTCCCTACAAGCCGTCTACTGAAGTTAGTTCAAGTATTGGAAATTTGTGGTAAGGTCTTATGGGGCCAAACTGCTGAGGTCATCGGTCCCTAGGCTTGTACAATACTTACTCTAACTAAGTTACGTTAACGACGGCACACACACACACACACACACACACACACACACACACACACACACACACACACACACAAGCTGTGCCTGAACTTTTTGATTATGATTAACTGTTATCTTCGCTCAAGAAATGTACAGTTACTACTTTCCTTCCGATATAATATTTTTTCCTCCCCCCATGAACCATGGACCTTGCCGTTGGTGGGGAGGCTTGCGTGCCTCAGCGATACAGATGGCCGTACCGTAGGTGCAACCACAACGGAGGGGTATCTGTTGAGAGGCCAGACAAACGTGTGGTTCCTGAAGAGGGGCAGCAGCCTTTTCAGTAGTTGCAGGGGCAACAGTCTGGATGATTGACTGATCTGGCCTTGCAACATTAACCAAAACGGCCTTGCTGTGCTGGTACTGCGAACGGCTGAAAGCAAGGGGAAACTACAGCCGTAATTTTTCCCGAGGACATGCAGCTTTACTGTATGATTAAATGATGATGGCATCCTCTTGGGTAAAATATTCCGGAGGTAAAATAGTCCCCCATTCGGATCTCCGGGCGGGGACTACTCAGGAGGATGTCGTTATCAGGAGAAAGAAAACTGGCGTTCTACGGATCGGAGCATGGAATGTCAGATCGCTTAATCGGGCAGGTAGGTTAGAAAATTTAAAAAGGGAAATGGATAGGTTAAAGTTAGATATAGTGGGAATTAGTGAAGTTCGGTGGCAGGAGGAACAAGACTTCTGGTCAGGTGACTACAGGGTTATAAACACAAAATCAAATAGGGGTAATGCAGGAGTAGGTTTAATAATGAATAGAAAAATAGGAATGCGGGTAAGCTACTACAAACAGCATAGTGAACGCATTATTGTGGCCAAGATAGATACGAAGCCCACACCTACTACAGTAGTACAAGTTTATATGCCAACTAGCTCTGCAGATGATGAAGAAAGTGAAGAAATGTACGATGAAATAAAAGAAATTATTCAGATAGTGAAGGGAGACGAAAATTTAATAGTAATGGGTGACTGGAATTCGAGTGTAGGAAAAGGGAGAGAAGGAAACATAGTAGGTGAATATGGATTGGGGCTAAAAAATGAAAGAGGAAGCCGCCTAGTAGAATTTTGCACAGAGCACAACTTAATCATAGCTAACACTTGGTTTAAGAATCATGAAAGAAGGTTGTATACGTGGAAGAACCCTGGAGATACTAAAAGGTATCAGATAGATTATATAATGGTAAGACAGAGATTTAGGAACCAGGTTTTAAGTTGTAAGACATTTCCAGGGGCAGATGTGGACTCTGACCACAATCTATTGGTTATGACCTGTAGATTAAAACTGAAGAAACTGCAAAAATGTGGGAAATTAAGGAGTTGGGACCTGGATAAACTGAAAGAACCAGAGGTTGTACAGAGTTTCAGAGAGAGCATAAGGGAACAATTGACAGGAATAGGGGAAAGAAATACTGTAGAAGAAGAATGGGTAGCTCTGAGGGATGTAGTAGTGAAGGCAGCAGAGGATAAAGTAGGTACAAAGACGAGGGCTGCTAGAAATCCTTGGGTAACAGAAGAAATATTGAATTTAATTGATGAAAGGAGAAAATATAAAAATGCAGTAAATGAAGCAGGCAAAAAGGAATACAAACGTCTCAAAAATGAGATCGACAGGAAGTGCAAAATGGCTAAACAGGGATGGCTAGAGGACAAATGTAAGGAGGTAGAAGCTAGAAGCTTATCTCACTAGGGGTAAGATAGATACTGCCTACAGGAAAATTAAAGAGACCTTTGGAGAGAAGAGAACCACGTGTATGAATATCAAGAGCTCAGATGGCAGCCCAGTTCTAAGCAAAGAAGGGAAGGCAGAAAGGTGGAAGGAGTATATAGAAGGTTTATACAAGGGCGATGTACTTGAGGACAACATTATGGAAATAGAAGAGGATGTAGATGAAGACGAAATGGGAGATACGATACTGCGTGAAGAGTTTGACAGAGCACTGAAAGACCTGAGTCGAAACAAGGCCCCCGGAGTAGACAACATTCCATTAGAACTACTGACGGCCTTGGGAGAGCCAGTCATGACAAAACTCTACCAGCTGGTGAGCAAGATGTATGAGACAGGCTAAATACCCTCAGACTTCAAGAAGAATATAATAATTCCAATCCCAAAGAAAGCAGGTGCTGACAGATGTGAAAATTACCGAACTATCAGTTTAATAAGCCACGGCTGCAAAATACTAACACGAATTCTTTACAGACGAATGGAAAAACTGGTAGATGCAGACCTCGGGGAAGATCAGTTTGGATTCCGTCGAAATGTTGGAACACGTGAAGCAATACTGACCTTACGACTTATCTTCGAAGAAAGATTAAGAAAAGGCAAACCTTCGTTTCTAGCATTTGTAGACTTAGAGAAAGCTTTTGACAATGTTGACTGGAATACTCTTTTTCAAATTCTAAAGGTGGCAGGGGTAAAATACAGGGAGCGAAAGGCTATTTATAATTTGTACAGAAACCAGATGGCAGTAATAAGAGTCGAGGGGCATGAAAGGGAAGCAGTGGTTGGGAAAGGAGTGAGACAGGGATGTAGCCTCTCCCCGATGTTATTCAATCTGTATATTGAGCAAGCAGTAAAGGAAACAAAAGAAAAATTTGGAGTAGGTATTAAAATTCACGGAGACGAAGTAAAAACTTTGAGGTTCGCCGATGACATTGTAATTCTGTCAGAGACGGCAAAGGACTTGGAAGAGCAGTTGAACGGAATGGACAGTGTCTTGAAAGGAGGATATAAGATGAACATTAACAAAAGCAAAACGAGGATAATGGAATGTAGTCGAATTAAATCGGGTGATGCTGAGGGAATTAGATTAGGAAATGAGACACTTAAAGTAGTAAAGGAGTTTTGCTATTTAGGAAGTAAAATAACTGATGATGGTCGAAGTAGAGAGGATATAAAATGTAGACTGGCAATGGGCAGGAAAGCGATTTTGAAGAAGAGAAATTTGTTAACATCGAATATAGATTTATGTATCAGGAAGTCGTTTCTGAAAGTATTTGTTTGGAGTGTAGCCATGTATGGAAGTGAAACATGGACGATAACTAGTTTGGACAAGAAGAGAATAGAAGCTTTCGAAATGTGGTGCTACAGAAGAATACTGAAGATAAGGTGGATAGATCACGTAACTAATGAGGAGGTATTGAATAGGATTGGGGAGAAGAGAAGTTTGTGGCACAACTTGACTAGAAGAAGGGATCGGTTGGTAGGACATGTTTTGAGGCATCAAGGGATCACAAATTTAGCATTGGAGGGCAGCGTGGAGGGTAAAAATCGTAGAGGGAGACCGAGAGATGAGTACACTAAGCAGATTCAGAAGGATGTAGGTTGCAGTAGGTACTGGAGATGAAGCAGCTTGCACAGGATAGAGTAGCATGGAGAGCTGCATCAAACCAGTCTCAGGACTGAAGACAACAACAACAACATAATATTTTTATTTACTGATTTATTTTGGGGCCTTATATATGGAGCTGTTGTCGCCGTCTCTGATCTGGACCATGTTCATCCAGTCTTATTTAACATTACCAGAGATCATTACACTGTTTTAATTCTTATGGAGGAAAGATGGTAAAAGATTATGAAAGAAAATTTCTATTGCCGATTTCGCATTGTAGACGTACTCACTGTTCGCAACAGGTGTGCTGTACGACGAATAAGGTGGAAACTTACTTTGTGACGCAGTGCTGCTTACACATTTCCTGGTGGTGTCTGGAAACGTATCAGTACTTCTTGTATGATTTGCTATCGCGTTTACGAAAGCGCGCGGATGAACATATCCGTCATCATCTCCCATCCGTTGGCGAATATGGGATAGTAATCACTTCATTCGTCGTTATAAACCATACAAACTAAAAGTAAAGTTTCTAGCAAAAAAGTACTTGTTCTCCATTCTACCAACTGACGAAATCCCAACAGGAGGGAAGTCTGTCACAAGGATACTTGTTGGCAATGACAGATTATATCCCATTAGTCAGATCGTGGGTCCGAAACTTTGGTTATCTTACTGTAAATAGGGGTAACACTAAGAAACGATCACGTTAAAAACAATATTAAACAAAACAAATGAATGACGTAAATTTATTGGAAGTAACTGGGAAAATTCAATACATACTTACATACATCGATCCTTGTTCCATAGATCATGACTGGGAGAGATTAAAAATGGCTGTTTATGGACGACGTAACCAACCAACCACTCTGAGGGATCTACGCCGAATCGCCGTTGAGCAGTGGGACAATCTGGACCAACAATATCTTGATGAATTTGTGGATGGTATGCTACGACGAATATAAGCATGCATCAATGCAAGCGGACGTGTTACTGGGTATTAGAGGTACCGGTGTGTACAGCAGTCTGGACCACCCCCTCGGAAGGTCTTGCTGTATGGTGGTACAACATGCAATGTGTGGTATTGTTGAGCAATAAAAAGGACAGAAATGATGTTTATTTTGATGTGTATTCCAATTTTCTGTACAGGTTCCGAAAATCTAGGAACCGAGGTCATGCTAAACTTTTTTGATTAGTTTATGTACTAAGAACAATAAGAGACCCGAGACTGAACCCTGTGGGACCTTGATACCTCCCCAGTTAGGGGACTGCTGATTTTTGCAGACTATCTATATTGTTAATTTCAACCTTATGCGTACTTCCAGTTACATATGAATTAAACCATTTGTACACTGTCCCACTCAATGCACAATATTTAAGTTTATCTAGAAGAATTTCATGATTCACACAGTCAAAAGCCTTTTAGAGAAAAATATTACAATGAGTGTTGTTCGGTTATTCAATGAATTTAATATTTGATCAGTGAAAGCATATACAGCATTGTCTGTTGAAAAGCCTTTCTGAAAACCAAACTCACGTTTTGTTAGTACTTCGTTTTTACAAATACGACATGCTACTCTTGAATACATATATTTTTCAAGAATTTTGGATAAAGCTGTCAGAAGTGAGATTGAGGAGTAGCTGTTAGCATCAGACCTATTCTCTTTTTCATGCACTGGTTTAATAATAGTGCATTTCAGTCTGTCTGGAAAAATACCCTGTTTCGGTGAGCTACTACGTATATGATAGAGAATCCTACTTATCTGTTGGGAACCAGCTTGTACTACTTTGTTGGAAATGCCATCAATTCTATGTGGGTTTTATTTTTGAGTGAATTTATTATTTGTCTAATTTCAGTAGGAGAGCTGGGTTGAAATACAGTTTTATCAAATTGCATTGGTATCGCCTCTTCAAATGCGAACATTTTAGGTTAGGCTTTAACGTGACTGTTATTGACATGAAATGAAACAACAAGTTTACTGTTACCAGTCAACGTCGTGGAGACGACGCGTTTCAAAGGTTTAAACCCCCATCATCGGGTGGCTTTACATGATTAAGTATGACATTTGTGTGTGTGTGTGTGTTGTGTGTTGTGTGTTGTGTGTTGTGTTACGATTTTTTGGAGGAACTTGTGGCACTGTCTAGTGGAGAAGCAAGACACTATTTCAGAGCATGGTTTTGGGTTCCTTCTGACAAAAAATTAAACTGATATGTAACGGTAAACATAAAATAAGTGAAACAGAGTACCTTGTGCATAGAGTACGTTCTGCACCACTTGTGTCGCTTTATGCTTGACGTCTTCTCTACGTCTTCCAGCAGGATAACTCTGCAGCCAGAAAGCACTGGCCCGTAACTAACGGCAACTGCATAACCTACGCGAAGACATCCGGTTCCACATATCTTTGTAATCCATGCCATATATATCGCTGCTGTATTTCTTGCCAAAGATGGACCAATACTGTATTAACCAGGTGGTCATGAATCATCAATTATACAGAGTGTGTGTGTGTGTGTGTGTGTGTGTGTGTGTGTGTGTGTGTGTGTGTGTGTGTGTTTGTCAGGTACACCTTGAAGTCTGTAGGTTATCGAGAGCTTCTTGTACAACAAACACACACACACACACACACACACACACACACACACACATACATACAAGAGGGAAATAACGGTGGTTATAATTAAAGAGCAGCTACTCACAGAGGCCCATTGTGGACAGTAACTGTCGTATAGTAGCGAAACTTGGTAGCTATACTAATGTGCTAATGTGGAACCAGTTTACGCCGGAGAAAATTAATTCCAGTTTTGGCCACCAGGTGGAAATCTGGCTCAGTACATTAGTTGTATGACCGCACGACATTCACGCTGTTATTTGACAAGCCGTAACTTGGTAGACAGAATGGCTACCAAGAAGAGAGATTGTGAGTTGTTAGTTAAAGTGTTTTATATGAACGCTAATAATTAATGTGCTGCACCGAGTGTCTGTAAGGGCTGAAGAGATGTCTGATCTCATTACATGGTTTAAAGAACATGATAAAGAAAGTCGTAAATAGAGTTTAGCTTTATGTGGCTCCTATCCTGTTAGAAGTCATTCACGAGATTGATGTAGCTGTAACTTACAATGCAGCTCGTGCCCCACGTAGTGCTAGCTCTCATGCAGTGACACGAGAATTGTCCATCTCACTGTCAACAATTTGGAACGTTCTGCTGTCTGTATTACACTGTTACCTGTACAAGATCCAGGCGGTACAGCAACTCTCTGAGCTCATAATCTGCTACAAAGTTCTCAATTGGCTCTTCGTTTTCCGGCACTGATCGAAGCTGATATGTGGCCTGACAATACTGCCTCATTTTACACTACAGGGTTCAGTTAATGCATCGGTGCCGAATTTTCAGTACTGTGTGTCGTGCTCGAAAAGTCTTTGCACTCGCCGTATGTAACTGCGTAGTGTGGATTCACAAGCACCTTTATTCTCGGTTCGTTCTTCTTTGAAGAGAATACACCTACCATGTATACCGCGACTTCACGTTATCGAGATCCCCTTGTACAGCACATGATTCATACCTTGGGAGAGCACAGTTGCGTGCAAACCACTATTTTCATGCAAGACGGAGCAACATCTCATGTCGCCTGGCCAGTCAAAGATCTGCTGAGTGGAACCTTCAAAAATGGCTCTAAGTACTATGGGACTTAACATCTGAGGTCGTCAGTCCCTTAGACTTAGAACTACTTAAACCTAAGAACATCACACACATCTATACCCGAGGCAGGATTCGGACCGGCGACCGTAGCAGCGGCGCGGTTCCGGACTAAAACGCCTAGAACAGCTCGACCTTAGTGACCGGCGTGGAACCTTCCGCGAACGTGTTATCTCCGGTGGTTTTCCACACGTATGGCCTGCAATGTCATCTGATATTAATCAAAGTGGCTTTCAGTTTTGGGATATGTAAAAGATCACGTTTACCAGGGACACATTTGATCTCCATCTGATCTGATCACCAGTACACAGGGACAAATTGTTCAGATTCCAGAGCAACTTCTGCGACAACTGTTGATCACGTCATTTTCTTGGATGCAGCATCTTGTCTACGTCACTAGTGTTCATATTAAACGAGTTCTGTAAGTGGCGGCTGATAATAAAATCAACATTATGCCCTTTTCAGTTATTTGACCTACTCTGCCCACATTTCATCCCTAATCCATTATACATGGAAATATTTATATCCTACTTACTTTGATTCACAGAACCAGATTTGCATCTGGTGGCAAAAACTGGAACTATTTTTCTCTAGTGTAAATCGGTTCCTCATTAACTAACACGTTTCGCTACCATACGATAATTACAGACCGCATTGAATCTCTGCGAGTAGCTGCACTTTAATTAGAGCCTCCCGGTATCTGAGAAGAGCTGAGTGTTGTGTGTTCTGCTGCACTGGCTGGCGTGAATAGTACTTCCGTGTAGCATAAATACATCTAAGATAGTTTTCCCTACGCATGTGATGAGATTTGCATGAATGTCAAAGAGTCCGCACGACTGCAAGGACATCAAGAAGCGAGAAATCGAACGACTGCGATATTGTCGTTGCCGATAGCTCAGGCAGCTACTGGTATTAATTGTGCTTCCGGAGCATATCCCCCTGACCACGTTAAACACTAAGGCGCTCTCACGAAGCAGATGTCAAAGGGAGAGCTAAGGACGCTTTAATGAGGAAGACTCCTCCCGGCTACTCGGGTCTGGCTGCGCCTTTTCTTTATGAATTTCCATTCACGTGTCTGAAAGCTGAGTGTCGCCGTGCACCTGGAGGGGCTTTCCAGAGTCCTGGAAGCCGCGGCACAGAGCCGCCTCCAGCGGGCGCGCTTCGCTATTCAGGCGATGCTCTTACACCAACTGTGCTGCCCACCCCAGCCGGCCAGCCCTCTCCCGCTGGCGGTGAGTGCGCGGCTCTGTGCTGGTAGTACTTTTGCGTTCTTTCAGTTCTTAGAGAGCTTAAGTAGTAACGGGCAGCTAATTCAAAACCAAGTTCTGTTTCAGCCGAGAAAGTTTTAACTATTTAATTGCAAATATGCGGCTACATGCGGCATCAGCAACATGTCAACGTACTCGTTGTTCGGGTATGCCATCTTCATCCGATCTCAGTAACTGTGGTATATTGAGCCCCGTTTATTTTTGTGGCTCGAACTGTCTGGTATACGGCCGTGTGCGGCGACAGTCGGCAGTCTAACAGCGCATCGAGGAAGCTTCTCGCTCCGTGATACCGGCGACGTTACAACTCGGCCGCATCACATATAGAAGGGGCATTGTGTTATGCGCAGCGTGTGTGGTATCTGCCCCTGAAACTTTGAAGGGTTGTAGCTCCCAAACTAAAAGTGATAGCACTGTAATTTAAATTCATGTGTACACAGCCGGTGTTACTGATT
The DNA here is from genome assembly GCF_023897955.1 of Schistocerca gregaria. NCBI lineage: Eukaryota > Metazoa > Arthropoda > Insecta > Orthoptera > Acrididae > Schistocerca > Schistocerca gregaria. The sequence goes on from NC_064920.1 coordinate 623,202,433, forward strand.
CCAGTGCATGATAGAAACAACTATTGTTCCATTTAAAAATTGTATCTTTTTGCTGTAACTCATTGGATAATAACACAATAAACTATGTTCATAGCTCCGCAGAGCCAGCCGCTGTGGTTGAGCGGTTCTAGGCGCTTCAGCCCGGAACTACGCTGCTCCTAGGGTCGCAGTTTCGAAACGTGCCTCGGACATGGATGTGTGTGTCGTCCTTAGGTTAGTTAGGTTTAAGTAGCTCTAAGTCTTGGGAACTGATGACCTTAGTCCCATAGTGCTTAGAGCCATTTGAACCATTTAGCTCCGCAGACAGTGTAACGTTTCTGATGGTGACATACCGCAATAAATATTTCCGTACCTATTACTTCGTAGCTTGTAGAGGCAAGCACATTTAGTGACATTCCCTATATAGACCATAATTTGGCCGCGCTGTGTAGCCGAGAGGTTTGAGGCGCCATGTCATGGATTGCGCGGACCCTCCCCCTTGAGGTTCGAGTTCTCCCTCTGGCATGTGTGTGTGTTGTTCTTAGCATAAGTTGGTTTAAGTTAGTTTAAGTAGTGTGTTATGTATAGGGACCGATGACCTCAGCAGTTCGGTCCCTTAGGAATTCACACACACACATTTGAACATAATTTGTTTTACTTTTATGCGGTAACACATGAAGCAAGGAAAAGAAACGACTGTCTGTGTTCCTTCGTCACGCCGAAGTGTAGCTGAGATGTGTTTTTAAGCCTTACTAGTTTTCAGAAATTAGACATGTTTCACTGTTTTATTACTGGCAATCATCCTTGCAAGTACTGTGGTTGAAAACCTTTCTATGACTGATGATGTTCTGAGTTAATCGAAATAAGTAGCAACAATAATTTGTTTTCATAGCTGCTGACGGTGGCACAATTCAGTTTTCGCTAAAAACTACAAGTTGTCGAGTACTATCCACTGCAATGCTTCTGTGTTCAAAATCTTCTCTAGAAAATCCTTTTCTATTAATTTCATAGTGTTTGAAATATTGTTCTCCTTCTGAACGCCCAGCAGTTTATAGCCAATGCGCAGAATAAACAAACTGACCATGATTAAAAATAGGTAAGGCTGTAATTTAAAAACAATGTACGTTTCACTTGTGACTTAAGGAAGATATACTACGACCCAAGAGAAGATACTATAACGACACCAGAGTACTATTGAAAAGTAAATTATGTTACTCTTCTTATTCATGACGACCGGGTGTAAAATTCTTTTTTGATGTGTGATGTGTAAACACAAGCTTGCTTACTGGGGAATCCGCATATTCTCGTTGACTTCTTATGAAGAGCCTAGATCGACAGCTACTTGTACATTTTATACCCTGGGAAAGAAAAACATCCAATGAGAGTCAGATACTTACTTATGTTCTGTGGACCCTGACAACTGGAATGACGCCAAAAATGAGGGAACCACTTTCATTTCCGCATTACCACGAACTTTTTCAGAGAGTTATTCACCTAAAATTAGATAAAATGTGAACTTATTATATTCTTTTGTCTAGGAGTTGTCTGTACGTGGAACACTTAACCGTACAGGACGGTGACAAAGAACCTAAATCTAGTATAAGCTCTTAAACGGGCGAACTGCGGTTGAAATCCCCGTCCAGATATGTAGTTTTAAGTTTTGTGTGACGTCCCTTAAGACAACACCTGGATGGTTTCCTTGAAAGGCCATGGTCTATTTCTTTACACATTCTTTTCAAATCCGATCTTGTAATCTGTCTCTTATGAATTTATCGTTGACGGGACATTAAACTTTTTCTTGCTTTCAAACCTATCAAAGGTTAATGACTGTTATCTCCCCACAGCGATAAGACTTCGTTCTATAAAGGAATCTTAAAAAGCGTCGAATATTCGAGACGTAGTTGTTCTCATGAAAACAAGATAAATTACGGCGGTTGGACAAACATGTCGTAACGCCAAAAACACAACACAGTACCATTCATAATACTATTCAGGAAACCAGTTGGTATTCGAATCCCAGTCGTGTTGTCCTAAAAAAGACCCACGAATTTAAATTCATGGCAGACAACTCGTCATGCGAAGTAGAGATCAACGGCAGGATCGAGGCAGAAAACATCTTCTACTGTCTAAATCAACTGTTTCGGTCCAGACGTTTCCCGAGCTAGTTCAACATTCGGCTGTATAAATCCGTGATCGAACCCGAGGCACTATATGGTTATGAGATGTGGGATATCAGAAAGCAAGGCTATCATAAACTTCTCGGTTTGAGAGAAAAGTGCTGTAGAAGATCCTTGGTTCGATGTTGGACTGAGACTCTGGTGACTGGAGGAGCAGACACAACCATGAGCTAGATAAACTGTACCGAGATGCCAATATAGTGGGAATCATCAGAATCAATGTGACCCGAATGGAAGACATCAGGTGGCTACAGAGGCACCTGTAGTTCATCCCCACAGGGAGCAGACCACCAAAAGGAGGAGTGGAGGGGTGGCCTCCATGAAGAGCTGCAGCAGTCAGCGATAGATGTCGACGAATGGTAGATGGCAGCGATGGAGAAAGAAAGCGATTGCATCGCGCCGACCATTCAGCTTGATCTCGTAAAAGAAGAGAGAAGTAAGAATAGTAATTGCTTAAGGGGACATTGTATGTCCTATACTGCAAATGATAAACTGTCGAATTTTGTGACCCATTATCTTGGAAACTTTTTAAGACACCAACTTACATTTTTCATAATATTGAATGCACCTTTATAGATACACTGAACTAGAATTATTACTGAAATAGTATTGTGGGGCATGTTGTCCTTTTTTTCTTACACACTCAATCTTTATCACAGAATTTTGTAAATAAATTAACATAAAAACAGAACAACTCAGGATATTTAAATTATTCTATTTCCATATGTGTCGAATCTCACACTTCGTATGCTGTGAAAATTTCACCTTTCTACCATCAGGACTTTTTAAAAAACAGGTCATTTATTGCAAAAAAATGTAGTTCAGAGATTTTACGATTTAAACTTTTTATTACAAATTCATATACAGACTTACATTTCTGCGTCTTTTATGCACTAGAATTACCCTGTCCAATAGTCTGTGTCTTCTTCAGTGTCACAATAGCCCACAGTGCTTGCCTCCTCCTTTTCTTCTTTGCTTCTTTGCTTCTTTTGCCATTTGCTGAGCAGCTAACTCTACTTCATGTACACGAAGCTCAACCAGTTCCCGCAGTCCTTTAGCTGTGATCTGTCCGAATCTTACTCCTAACTTCTCCAGAACCTTAAGTCTTTCATAGTTACCACCATCAAAAGTTACTACAGCATTAGACATTGCTAACTTTAGATTGATAAGGCCAATTTTTAGGCACACGCCACCACACAACATTATCGAAGGACTCATTCACATTGTGGGTCTTCCCATGTAAACACATCTTTAGTAGCTCAGGATTTGCAGATCAGTAATGACGCTGTCTATAATATCATTACTTTTACCACTGTCACCCATTTATATAGTTACTTTCCTTTTCGATGCACTAGGGGGCGTGATCACTTCAGAAACATTATCGTAGTTTCCTTCACTGCTAGCACACGTGTTTTGAAATACTTCAGAAGAAAATGCAAGTCTCACATATCTGTTACCCGCAAATTTGCATTTCTTGAAGTTATTCTTACACTTAGTCATTTTATTTACGTATAAAAAGCAATGGAAGTTAGCTTACTACAAAAATAACCGATAATAACACTACTTTCAACGAAAACTAGTATCAAAAACAAAGGACTTTTGAGACGTAGCAGTAGGCACAAAGAAAAGCAAATTCACGAAATTTGACAGTCACACGTCAACATTCAAAATATTATTTGAAGGTCTCACAATTGTCTGATTATATTGTATTATATACCAAAATGTTCAGAAAAATCCCAAGTACAATATGGAGTAGAAAACAGAAAATGTCAGATATTCAACGAATTTCACGTGCAGTGTCCCGTTAACATAAGTGGTAACTTAGTTATAAAGGCACAGTGACGAGATCTGAAAAAATATAGTTGTTTGGTCTGATTGCTCTCTAGCGATTACTCTCTACAGTTACACAATTCATGGCTTTAAATAAAGGGTTTTTGAGAAACCTATTTGACAAGATGCTGACGACTTCATTGCAGTAGCTGAAAACGATGTTATTTTAAAGTGACTGATACGCAGCAAATAAATGGGTCCAGAGCGGATATATATGAGTACCATACTGCAAAATATTTGTGGTTCTGCCAGTCTTTTCTTACATAAATAAAACTAAGCCGAACGTCAGTTTTTTTTCCTGTCAAAGCGCGAGGAAGTAAGAGCTTGCATGAGAGAGAGGGAAGCGGTGAAACATTTGAATTCTGCGGTATGGTAGATCGAAACGCTATGTTGAAGAGTTTCAGTGCGGGGGATTCATAGAGAGACATGTCATGTAGCACGCATATGCTGTTCGTCTGGCTGGGTAATAACACTAGACGAGAGAGAGAGAGGCGGTGGGGGTGGGTGGAGATGGGAGGCGGGAAGCAGGGATGCAGACCGCACCATGATGACGTTCATTACTACCAACCTTCGGTCAAAAGCTACGGCATGCTTTTGACGTTAAAGCAAATAAAACATTAAAGCTCTTTTCCGGAACGACCAGTTTATTAGGGATTAGCTGCAGATGGAAATGTACGACGTAACACACAGGACAGGCTGTAAATGGAGCTGTTACACGTCAATAATGTGGTCCCAATGCACAAACATAGGTACGTGACGTTATTTGCATCTGTCCCACTTCCTTCATTTCCGTGCACACCACGTAACTATCGCTCGTAAACTCAGATGTTCTCGATAACCACAAAATATCAAACTACTCTCCTTTCGATGGATCACAAAGGAAAAAGCAATATTTCGGAAAAGTATAAAATAATTTATATGAATGTTGGGTATGATGTTACTACAGTAGTATTGCAGCAGACTAGCAGAGTTCTTTGATCCTCGTTAGTAGAAAACAAACGAATAGGACGGCAAGTCATGCCGTGAGGATGTGACTTCACCTTTGGAGTAACAAAATTTATTGCTGTTGTATACGCACTCTACTTCATTACCTATTGCAAGAAATACGACGAAGGCAAACGACAGATCTGGGACAGTTCAGTATTGGGCGACGATGGTCGAATAGCTCAAAGATAGTCTTTCTGCTGACCATACAGCGGGATTACTGCTATTCGACAGTCAGAAGGTTCACCCAACGACAGTCAAGCGTACGACGTCTTCAGAAGAATAATTACAGTGTCCCTTAACTGCTGCTGATTGATGATCGTCAGCACAAGAGGACGTTGTCCAATGACGCCTTAGCTTCTGAAATAACAGCAAACCGTTTTATAATTACTGAGTAGCTCCAACATAGTATCATCTATCAAACACTAGCGAACGAAATAACTTCGGGAGAAGGGATGACTGCATTGGGCATGAACTGTTAATCAGGACACACTGATGCTTATATCTTTCCATTATACCGGCAAAATCCCTTAACTTTGCGTAAGTGCTTAATTTGGGCCAGTACGCGATGATTTCATCCCAAAGGGCGTCATCGACGAATCACCTAAGATACTCGCGGACAAATATTTTAACTACATTTCATGGTTAATTTCATTTCCCAGCCTGATCCATAAGGAACATTCTCTGGAACTGCTGTTCGTAGTCTTCTTACCCAGACCCTGATAGCAACTTTACTAGAACTTCTTCTCGTGGATTTCACGAACAGAACTGTATTCACATAAGGTATTGAAGCTGTTGTACTGTTGTTCGAGGTAGTCTAGTTTCGATTTGAGGTTACTGGTATTCCACAGAAGTGACATACCCTACGAATGAAATATTTCAGGGTTCAAGAATATATTCAGCCTTAGTACGTCTTCTGTGTTTCGACTACGTTACGTCAGAGAAACTTTTTCGATTAATTTTTGGTTTTATGATTTTTTCCTTATTAGAGTGTTATTCAGACTCATTAGAGACCATCTGCTTAACAGTGTATTGCTCCATTTCTAGAAAGCAGCACAACAGAAAGATTCTGCATGGCATGGACTCGGCAAGTCGTAGGCAGTTTTCTGGAGGTACTTGGCTCCCGACGTCTACACAAACTTCACGCAATTCCGGTAAATTACGTGACGGTGGTTTGTGTGGGCGGAGCTGGCACCAGATAGTGTCCCAGATGTGTTCCACCGGGTTCAGAACAGGTGATTTTGGTGGTCAAGATGCCAAAGCGAGTTCATTATCACGCTGCTCAAACCACTGTAGCACCATTCTGGTCTTACACTTGATAAAGGAAGCAAGAAGTAACAAAATAGGATATGTCGTGACTGTGTAAAACTGTAGCGAAATACTGAAAGACCAGCAAAGGATCGAGGCTTGGTGCAGGAAGTGGCAATTTACTCTCAACACAAACGAATGTAACGAACTGCTACGACGTATGAATTCAAAATTGCAGAGCAATCAATGGACCACTTGCTTCCGTAAAATATCCTGGTGTACGCGTATGGAACGACCACATGAAATTAATCGCGATTGAGGCAGATGCCAACAAAGATTCGACCAATTACTGAAGATTGTTCGTCACGTACTGGATCCGTATCAGGTAGAACTGATGGACGAAATAGAGAAGGTCGAAAGAAGAGCAGCACCTTTCGTTACAGGTGCACATAGTAAGCGCAGAAGCGCTCTGCCAACTCCAGTGGCAGATGCTGCAAGAGAGGCGTTCCGCATCACTTTACAGTATAATCTTAAAGTCCTGTAAGTGTACATTCCTAGAGGCGTCAACTAGTATGTTCATTCCTTCTACGTATATCTCGCGAAAAGACTATGAAGATAAAGTTACATTCGAGACCACACGGAGGCTTACCAGCGGTCGTTTCTCCCATAAACCATGCGCTACTGGAACAGGAAAAAGCTATACATGACTGGAACTGGAAAAGTGGGAAGTGACACTGGAATAGCCTAGGCAAACACCGTAAGCAGGCTTGCGGAGTATAGATATAAATGTAGATTTGTCAACCTAGAAAAAATTTCGACAAAAATGGGGCAAAGCGTTCAAAATTTCTAAGAAACTTATGTGTAAGCTATAAAACAACACATGTAATACACAGTACAAAAAGAACAAGAAAAATAAGAATGATATACCAAGAACGAAGCGCTACGATTGAAAAGGAAATAAGACAAGGGTGTAGTCTTCCCCCCATTCAATCTGTAAATGAAAAGTCTACTGAGCTCAGAGTATCGACTGGGAGTAAGTGGAAGAAAGTTGATAATAATTTAATAAACTTATCACTAATATCAGGGACCACGAAGGAGTTAAGGAATTCTGCTACCTTGGAAATAACATGTGATGGGCGAAGGAAGGAAGACACAAATAGTGGGCTAGAACCGGCGAGAAGCTCATTCATGGCCAAGAGAAGTCTACTAATATCAAACATCGGCCTTAAAGTGAAAAAGAAAAAAATGGTATGAGATCGTACTTCTGGGGCACAACATTGGACTGGGTAAGACAGGAGAAGTAGACAATCGAAGCATTTTAGATGGCGTACTATAGAAGGATGTTGAAATGCAGGGCAGATGACGTAAGAAATGAGAAGGTTCTTCGCAGAATCGGAGAGAAAAGCAATACGAGAAAAACAGTGTCAATGAGGAGGGCTGGGTGGTAACACGTCTGGGACGAACTTCCATGGTGCTGCAGGGGGCGGTGGAGGGCACGTGGTCCGCAATAATTTTAACGTAGTCCGAGGCGCCATGGTACCTCCAATTATCACCACAGATCCCATTCAAGCCTAGATGAATGTGCCCCTTAGCATAATACTGCTCCCACAGGCCTGCCTGCATATTTAGAGTAACCGTCTGCCTAGATGACGTCGCATTTGGACACTGTCATCGACATGCCGTAACAAGAAACGATATTAATCCAATCAGGAAACACGTTTCCATTGAGTCACAATCCAGTCTCAGATATCGCATCCCAGTGCAATCGTCATTGACGATGTCATTGAGTCAAAATGGGATCACGTGGGGGCCGTGTGCTGCAGAGCCCCACGTTCAACAATGTGCGCTGAACTGCGCACTTCAAAACACTTGCCCCTGTACCAGCACTGTAATGTCATCTGATTTGCTGCAGTCTGCCTCCTAGCCAGCCTTACAGATTGGGTAGGCCACCGGCGTCCACATTTTGTGATGAGTCACGGACCTCCAGCGTCTTGGCGTCTACTCGCAGTACTTACGACAATAGCATGCGAAGAGCCGATCAGTTTCGCCATTCCCGAAATTCTCTTTATTAGGTGCCGAAACATTACAACCTATCCTTTTTCAAAGTCGTTTATGACTACGAATTTACCAATTTACTGCCTGTATCGACACTAGAGTGGTTCTCCACTTGTCACTTCTCCGCTGCACACTATTTTTAACGCGTCAAGATCTAACAACGCCACCAGGCCGAAATTAGTTTGATGGTGGACAGTGGTCATAAAAATTCAAATCTTCAATTTATAAAACTCTAGATGATATTACGAGTAATATTGAAATATTTTAATAGTCATTTTTCTTGGATTATAACTTATCCACGAATGCTTCCATAGTTGTGTTTTCATTCTTCAACAGAGTGTGTGAAACTTTCCCAGAGGCAGGGGAAGGCTGAAGAGCTGACCGAATCTTAGTCGTGCTAGGTATTTCAAATTGTAGAGCATTGTCTAGAGAAAGTGGAGACTGGATTCAGGTAGCGTTCTCGACAACAATGCCGTCCTGTCTTGAAGGCGGTTCGTCACACACTAGGTTGCAGAAATAGAATAATTCCGCAACTTAAGGCACGTTACTAACTCTTATTTACCTCCCAAAATAGTGCGTCTCTCGGTATAGTGATATTTTGTCGTTAAGATTGTACTAATTTTCGTGAGGGAACGATTTCCTTAGTGGCAGATACATCATAATCACCTTTTCTAGTCTCTATCATCCATCCACCCATCTCTTACGAGGTCTACCAAGTTATCTCTCTCCAGCCTGCCGATAAGTCATTATCTTTTTTTGACAATCTGTTTTCTGACGTTATCCCAACACGTTCCTTCCATTTCATTCTATTCCCTCCTCTCTTGTCATCAACTGAAAATATTTTAAAATTTGACCTTATTGTTTCATTCGTTATTTTACCTATTTTACTGCAACCGCTTACATATCTCATGAACTTCATCTCTATCGCTTCTATACGCGATTTCTCTATTTTTGCTATTGTTCATGATTCGAAACCATATACAACAGTAGGTACGGCCATTACTTTATAGAATTTCATTGGTGTTTCTTTTCTAGTTTTTGTTTCCAAAGTTTTTCCAACTGTTCCACAGATAGCTTGATCTTTGTTAACCTAAAGAATAAACCGGATAGTTAGTCGCAGGTTACGAGACCAAAGGAAGAACAACAATCGTTGACTGAGACAACATAAATTAGAACTCGCAAAACAACTGATAGACGCTCTGACTCACACGAACTCCCACTGAAGTGTTTGAAGAATGAGTATGTTGACGAGTGAAAGTGACTGTGATGACGCATTCAGTTAAAAACTCTCATCGACCCCTTATCTGCTTAGGCCAGGAAAAGGGCGTCTAGCGATCGCTGCTGCGAGGGCACTGAACGTTTGTTTGTGAAGCAGTCTACCTGAAAAACTGGTGTGGGATACTCCAGCGTTTTAATATTAGCTGTATGTGACCAACACAGAGTAAACTTGTAAATACGACTGTAAAATACATTCCATTACATTCTTTTACGATAAACGTCAGAGATTTAAATATGTGTATAAAAGTAGGTTTGAGATACTCATATTTCGATGGTAACAATGTTGTTGTCAAACTCCGTGGAAGAGTAAAAATCTCATTCTCGAATGTTATTGTAGTTGCAGTCTGCTCTTTGAAGCAGCTCGCCTTGCTACTCCATCCTGTGCAAGCCTATTCATCTCTGCATAACAACCGCAACCTACAACAGTTTGAGGCTGCTTGGTGTATTCTTAACTTGATCTGCCTTTACGATTTTTACCTCCCCAACACTTCCTTTCGTTGTCTAACTCATAAGTCCTTGATATATCAGAATGTGTCCCATGACCCAACTCTTTTATTTTTTGCCCAGTTCGATACAGTGCTTCCTGATTCGTTAATCTATCTACCCCACGGAATTTTCAGCATTATTCTGTACCATCACATTCCAAAAGCTTCTGCTCACTTTCTGTTTGAACTGTTTATCCAAATTACAATTTCATATGATGGTGCACTCCACACAAATACTTCGGAATGGATCGAAATAAATTCGTCGAGTGTAAGTAGCTTATTGGTCATGAGTGTTCTACCCATTGGTGACAAATGAAAACTTGTGCCGGACAGGGACTCGAACCGGGGTTTCCCGTTTGTCGCGAGCGGTTACCGTAACATTAGGCTATATGTACCTAATGTAGGTACCTCAAAGTTGTTCACATTTGCCGTGTTTGTTTCATACTAATTTCGAACGGCTGTCAATCATCATCAGTGTGAATATTACATACCGAGGCGGTCACTAGATGATAATTCACAGGTATCGGTTCCCCATAGTCTTATTCTCACTAATGAAAGAATACGGAAGCTGGCTGCTAAAATTCAGTGTCGAAATGGAAATGAGCGTATGGCATCGTTGGCCGGGAGGCCCCTATTCGGGGAAGTTCGGCCGTCAAGTGCGAGTCTTATTTCATTCGACGCCACATTGGGCGACTTGCGCGCCGGTGATGAGGATGAAATGATGATGGGGACAGAAAAACATCCGGTCGCCGAACGGAGAAAGTCTCCAACCCGGCTGGTAATCGAACCCGGGCCCTCTTGCTTGGAAGTCGAGCACGTTACCACCCAGCTAAGTAGGCGGACTCAGTGTTGCAGTTAAGATACTACAGAGCAGGGATTTAGACAGCGTGACGTATGGAATTCTGAGTCAGTTCGACGGCAAGGCCACCGATCGCAATGAGCGGGAAATTGGTGTTCTAATCTCGGTCCGGCACAAATTTTCATATGTGGCCAACAGATAGAACATCTGTAGCTAATACAGCCGACGTCAAATTATTCGCATTCATTGAATTTATTTCGATCTAATTTCCAATGTTTACTATTAAAAACAGTCCTGATCACATTTTATTTATTAAGGTGACCGGTTTCGACCACTGCGGTGATCATCTTCAGACCTTTGAGTAGGAACATCTTCAATTTCGAATGGCTGTCAATCATCATCAATGGAAATATCTTGACGATAGACTCCCTAACATTTAAATTGATATTAAAGTTGTATCCAAGCCCGGTTTCATACAGGTAACACCAAGTGTCTATGAATGATTTTTCTGGGGTAGCAGTCTTCTGCACGCTTTCATTTGTCCTCTAGCTATTTCTACTTAGCCATTTTGCACTTGCAGCCAATCTCAATTTTCGCATGTCTGTATTCCCTTTCGCCTGCTTCGTTGTCTGAAGTTAATATTTTCTCCTTTCGTCAATGAAGTTCAGTATCTCCTCAGTTATACAGGGATTTCTACTAGACCTTATTTTTTACCTATGTTATCCTCCGCTGCTTTCATTGCTTCATGTCTCTAAGCTGTTCATTCCTGATCTACTGGATTCATTTCTCCTGTTGTTCCAACATTGCCTAATACTCCTCTTGAGCGTTCAACAACTTCTGCTTCTTTGAATGAACCATCTCATAATTTCCTACTTTTATGAAATTTTTCTATTTTAATTGACAATAAATTATGATCGAAGTCCACACCCGCCTCTAGAAATGTCTTACAGTTTAAAAACTGGTTCATCTTAAGGCAACGTCTTTCAAACTTTACTTCCAGATGGTCACCAAGATGGGATATCCTTTAAAGAAACTTCTTTATTTGAACAAGGATTGTAAGTGCTCAAGGGTACATTTGTGGGAGGTAGTTGGTTATTAGAACCGACCAGGTAATGGCAATCCAACGTAACAACTGTACAGCATCTATACAGTTTTACATCCCATTGGTCATTTATGAATAAACAGTTTCATCCATACTGTTTAATGATACAGATATTTAAATGTATTTTGATGACAAGGAGCTACATTAATTACCTATGATAATGCTAAAAAATTTGCATCCTGCCAAATTTCAATTCATGTTTAATATTAATAAATATACATTTATTCATTAGCGCGGACGCTAAAATTATACAAAAATAAATGTGAAATCAGTAATATGTATGTATGTTGATGATTAAACTGCACTTAGCGTGACATTTTGTTTCAGCACGATACTGGTGTTCTGGATCACAATGCAAACAGCAAGGCGGATGTGAAGTATTTGTACAGTTGTGTACTACTTCATTAAGGAAGAAAAAGTCAGGTTCTGCTGATCATCTTCTACCAGAAAACCATCCATATGATGCAGAAAGTGAAGTTTCACATGCCGTCACAATATATATATATATTGACACCATTGGCAATAATTGAAGTCAACGAACACATGTTAAATCAAGTTTTAGTTTCAAATACTAGGTTCAAACTATAAATTCAATTCCTTTCTCATAATTTGTTACATGTATCATTTAAATCTTCTTCACTTTCACTCAGGATAGCAATGTCATCAGCGAATCGTATCATTGATATCCTTTCACCTTGTATTTTAATTCCACTCCTGAACCTTTCTTTTATTTCCATCATTGCTTCCTCGATGTACAGATTGAAGACTACAGCCATGTCTTACACCCTTCTTAATACGAGCACTTCGTTCTTGATCGTCCACTCTTATTATTCCTACTTGGTTGTTGTACATGTTGTATATGACCCGTCTCTCCCTATAGCTTATCCCTACTTTTTTCAGAATCTCGAACAGCTTGCACCATTTTATATTGTCGAACGCTTTTTCCAGGTCGACAAATCCTATGAACGTGTCTTGATTCTTCTTTAACCTTGCTTCTATTATTAGCCGTAACGTCAGAATTGCCTCTCTCGTGCCTTTACTTTTCCTAAAGCCAAACTGATTGTCGCCTAGCGCATTCTCAATTTTCTTTTCCATTCTTCTGTATATTATTCTTGTAAGCAGCTTCGATGCATGAGCTGTTAAGCTGATTGTGCGATAATTCTCGCACTTGTCAGCTCTTGCCGTCTTCGGAATTGTGTGGATGATGCTTTTCCGAACGTCAGGTGGTATGTCGCCAGAGTCATATATTCTACACACCAACTTGAATAGACGTTTTGTTGCCACTTCCCCTAATGATTTTAGAAATTCTGATGGAATGTTGTCTATCCCTTCTGCCTTATTTGACCGTAAGTCCTCCAAAGCTCTTTTAAATTCCGATTCTAATACTGGATCCCCTATCTCTTCGAAATCGACTCCTGTTTATTCACCCTCATAGAGGCTTTCAATGTATTCTTTCCACCTATCTGCTCTCTCCTCTGCATTTAACAGTGGAATTCCCGTTGCACTCTTAATGTCACCACCGTTGCTTTTAATGTCACCAAAGGTTGTTTTGACTTTCCTGTATGCTGGGTCTGTCCTTCCGACAATCATATCTTTTTCGATTTCTTCACATTTTTCCTGCAGCCATTTCGTCTTAGCTTCCCTGCACTTCCTATTTATTTCATTCCTCAGCGATTTGTATTTCTGTATTCCTGATTTCCCCGGAATATGTTTGTACTTCCTCCTTTCATCAATCAACTGAAGTATTTCTTCTGTTACCCATGGTTTCTTCACAGCTACCTTCTTTGTACCTATGTTTTCCTTCCCAACTTCTTTGATGGCCCTTTTTAGAGATGTCCATTCCTCTTCAACTGTACTGCCTACTGCGCTATTTCTTATTGCTGTATCTATAGCGTTAGAGAACTTCAAACGTATCTCGTCATTCCTTAAAACTTCCGTATCCCACTTCTTTGCGTATTGATTCTATCTGACTAATGTCTTGAACTTCAGCCTTCTCTTCATCACTACTATATTGTGATCTGAGTCTGTATCTGCTCCTGGGTACGCCTTACAATCCAGTATCTGATTTAGGAATCTCTGTCTGACCATGATTAATTGAAATTTTCCCGTATCTCCCGGCCTTTGCCAAGTATACCTCCTCCTCTTGTGATTCTTGAACAGGGTATTCGCTATTACTAGCTGAAATTTGTTACAGAACTCAATTAGTCTTTCTCCTCTTTCATTCCTTGTCCCAAGCCCATATTCTCCTGTAACCTTTTCTTCTACTCCTTCCCCTACAACTGCATTCCAGTCGCCCATGACTATTAGATTTTCGTCCCATTTTACATACTGCATTACCCTTTCAATATCCTCATACACTTTCTCTATCTGTTCATCTTCAGCTTGCGACGTCTGCATGTATACCTGAACTATCGTTGTCGCTGTTGGTCTGCTGTCGATTCTGATTAGAACAACCCGGTCACTGAACTGTTCACAGTAACACACCCTCTGCCCTACCTTCCTATTCATAACGAATCCTACACCTGTTATACTATTTTATGCTGCTGTTGATATTACCCGATACTCATCTGACCAGAAATCCTTGTCTTCCTTCCACTTCACTTCACTGACCCCTACTATATCTAGATTGAGCCTTTGCATTTCGCTTTTCAGATTTTCTAGTTTCCCTACCACGTTCAAGCTTCTGACATTCCACGCCCCGACTCGTAGAACATTATCCTTTCGTTGATTATTCAATCTTTTTCTCATGGTAACCTCCTCCTTGGCAGTCCCCTCCCGGAGATCCGAATGGGGGACTATTCCGGAATCTTTTGCCAATGGAGAGATCATCATGACACTTCTTCAACTACAGGCCACATGTCCTGTGGGTACACGTTACGTGTCTTTAATGCAGTGGTTTCCATTGCCTTCTGCATCCTCATGTCGTTGATCATTGCTGATTCTTCCGCCTTTAGGGGCAATTTCCCACCCCTAGGACAAGAGAGTGCCCTGAACGTCAATCTGCTTCTCCGCCCTCTTTGATAAGGCCGTTGGCAGAATGAGGCTGACTTCTTATGCCGGTAGTATTCGGCCGCCAATGCTGATTATTTATCAAAATTTAGGCAGTGTTGGGGATCGAACCCGGGACCGAAGACGTTTTGATTATGAATCAAAGACGCTATCCCCTTTTTTTTCGCGGGCAAGTATCTACCAACTTTTTTTTTCTTTTTTTTTTTTTTAATATATAACAAGGTTTAAACATAGAACCTTTCACTTGGAAATCAAACGCTTTCTTTTTTTTTTTTTTTGGAGAATGCATAAAAAAAAACAAGGCAGCCATGCGCAAAAAGTTGCCAATAAAGTGAACTAAAAAGTGCCATCTTGCTCGCCGCGGTCACATTGATAGGCGGGCGGCCAGGAACGGGCGGTCGTCATTACATTGGACATCACCAGCCACCAATCGTTGGAGCGCCCGGGGCCGCTGCACACAGTCAGAGACTGTTTCTGTTACCATAGGGGAATCGTGGAAAGATCACATCTACAAGTTAATGTCTTCTCACACCCGGCACACCCCAGCTGGGTGGTGGGTCCATGAATGACGAACCCAAATAGTTCGCAAAGAGGTTCCGGTAATCCTGTCTGTTCGTTAAGACCAGAAACTCGTCGATCATATAGTACCATAAATCGAGGACGTCTTTGTCTCCATCGCGGTATATGTAGTGTATCGCCATTCCTCGTACCCAATTAACCGCATTCATCCGGGTCATAGGGAAATAGACAGCGTCGGGATGAAAGAGTTCTTGGGGTAAAATCGAAACGTAGGGGCGGCGGAGCAAGAAAGCCAAGATCTGGCGGATCAGTTTCCAGCACTCACGCGCGGGGCCACAGTTCAGTCTATGTTCGTCCGTGTCTAACGTCATGCAACGGGGGCACACAGGGTCGTCAATTAGGTGAATGGCATGCAGCCGTTGTCGGGTTGGAAGTTTCTCGTTAACGACCACATACCACGTCGACCGCACGAAAGTAGCCAGGAACGGCGCGTGGATGGCTCGCCATACCCGTGGCCAGTCGACCGTAGGGTGGCGCCGTACAATGTCGTTATCCGGAGTCCAGTGCTGGAGAGCACTATAATAAGTCTTCGCTGTCGGATTCCGTGTCTCCGATATAACCCGCAACACATAGCTATGCTCTACGAAAAACGTTCTAATATGTGACAGCGAGGGCGATAAATGTCCAACTGGTACCGGTGGGTACAGCGTACGTGGGGCCACTTCTTCAATCAGTAGGCCGGGGAGACTGGCTGTTGGTGAAAGCCAGAGTCGCCTCATGGAACGGAGATACAGTGCCAGCGCTCTGTGCTTGACGTGAGTGAGTCCAACACCGCCTTTGTCGAAGGGTAAAGTAAGCGTAACAAAACGGATCTTGAAAACAGCACCATCGTTCACCACGTGTCCAAACACTGCCTGTATCCTGGAAGCCATCGTGTCCGTTATCGGCAGTACATGGGCGTAATGGTTAAGGTGAGAAGCCATGTACACATTGACGTATTGGGCACGTTGCAAAATGTTCAATGATCTGAATTTATTGAGACGAGCCTCTAAACGGAGTCGTCGTAAGACCATACGATACGTAAAGGCCGCCGTGCGTTGTATTTGTCGATGGAGTGATATCCCTAAACACTTGAGCATCGGGACCTTTGTCAGTGGTACGGCCAGACCTGCAGGCATTCCTCGTCCTACCTCCATGTATCGTGATTTCCGAAGGTTGAGCACACTGCCTGCCACCGCCCCATACTGGTGGAGCCAGGAAAACGCCGTGTGTATTTCGTCACCAGACCGTGCTAAGAACATCACATCGTCGGCGTATGCACCACATCGAAAGGTTACGGAACGGAGGGTAAGTCCTTCTAAGCGTCGCCGTAGTCCGTGAAGAGCTGGTTCGAGGGCAACGGCGAAGAGCATGGCAGAAAGAGGACAACCCTGCCGGACGGACCTGTTGACACGGATGGGGGCGGACCGACAGCCGTTGATCATAATCCTCGTGACAGCCCCATGGATCAATCGAAGCACAACAGACGTCGTCAGACGCGGGACACCGATGTGTTCCATAACAGCACGCAGGAAACCATGGTTAACGCGGTCGAAAGCACGGTCCAAGTCCAGCGCAACAAGAGCGCCTTGGAGGCGGCAAGTTTGCATGAGCGCCACCACGTCTCTATAGGTGCTTAAAGTCGTAAACACATTAGTGTCGCCCCCGAGGCAGGTTTGATCAGTGTGAATGGCCGCCATTACCGTAGGTTTGAGCCTCTCACGGAGCATGCGTGTCAACAGCTTATAGTCAGTGTTTAGCATTGTCAACGGGCGAAAATCAAGAGGGCGAATGCCTCCGCCGGGTTTGGGCACAGGGATCAAGAGACCCTCAGTAAAGTCAGATGGTACCTGAAAATCGGCGTCCAGGAGTTCACTGTACATCCTGACCCATATTGGGCCCATGAGATCAAAGAACCGCTTGTAAAATTCAAGAGGGAGGCCGTCAGGGCCAGGCGTTTTGTTGGGAGAGCCACGCAACAGAGCCTCTCGCAGTTCTTCCAAAGTCACCGCCGACAAGAGCGTAGCATCATCTTGTAGGTTCCGAGAGACTGGTAGGTCAGATAGGACTTCCCTGACCCCTACATTCATGTGGGACTCCCTCTCGTAAAGAAGTTTATATGACTGTGTGAACGCTCGGACGATATCCATTTGTGCGTCAACGCGTCGCCCATCCTCCGTCTCAACCTCGGTAATGAGCTGCCTCTTGCGTCTTCGGCGTTCTTGAATGATTTGGTGGAGGGAAGGTCGTTCACCACGAACATCATCAGTCGTCCTCGCTCGCACCCGCACACCCGCAAGACGTACGGCGTTGATACGAAGCAATTGTGCCTTGACGCGTTGTACTGCTGATTGTCGCTCTGGCGACGGCGGTTGTACAGCCAGTTCGCGGAGCGCAGTATAGTAAAAATCAGTAGTCGCAGTATACCAGCGCGCTCGGTCGCGTCCATAGCTGACTAATGTTCGGCACAGTGCGGGTTTTGCACACCGTAACCACCATTGAAGTACAGAACGGTAGGCGGGTAAACGCCGGTGGCAATTGCTCCATGTGGACTCGACTGCGCGTCTGCAATTTATCTCATCAAGAAGGGCCACATTGAGGCGCCACGGACCCCTACTTCGGCGGACGCGCTGGCGGGGAAGGGTGAGAGTACACACATATGCGAGGTGATCCGTGAACGCTGCCGGCCACATCTCAGCGTCGACAACGGCCGATCGTAGGCCGCGGGTGACGTCGACTCGATCCAAACGGCTCGCGGAGTGACTAGTAAAGTAGGTGTGTGCTCGACGGTCGCCGTGTTGGATGATCCAGGTGTCCAACAAGGCCAAGTCCTGTACAAGTGCCTGGAGTGCCGGGCAGGTGGTATAGTGTGGCTCCTGGTCGGATGGGCGGAGCACACAATTAAAATCGCCGCCTACTACCAAGTGGTCGGTATTGCCCTGGAAGAGCGGGGCTATATCTTCGGCAAAAAAGGTGCGCCGTTCCCTCCTTTTGCCGGTGCCTGAAGGAGCATATAAGTTCACCAGACGTACTGTACCAATCGTGAGTGCGACCCCCCGGGCCGACGGTAAATAGGAGACATCAGTGGCCATTATCCCTTCCCGCAATAGAATCGCCGTACCTCCGCCGCCCACATCTGCAGGCATAGTGTAGGCGTCATATCCGTAGGCATCGAGACAGAGTCCTGATCGGACTTCTTGAAGGAAAACAACGTCCAGATCCGCAGCGCGTAACGTATCCTTCAGCATACGGGTCTTGACATCAGATGTAATGCCATTGACGTTGATCGTGGCGAGGCGGTATGCCTGGTCCATCAAGTCTCGGGAGGTGACCATGGTATGACAGGAGGGCAGTAGTCGTAACGTGGAGCGCCGGTCTTGCGAAGTGCTAGGCAGCGACGAGAGGTGCTCATGCCGCCCTAGGCGTCTGTCGCCGGCCGCGTAGACGCTGCCATCGGCATCGGTACATCGTCTTGATCCTGAAACGCATCCTGCAACTCCATCTCCTGCGCCCAGTCGCCCAGGGACGTTGACACCACTGGATCTCGAGAGGCAGACGGAGGCAAGGGTGCATCCCCGGTGTCGGAGCTGCGGTGATCTCCCGCATCCCCATGTGGTCCAGATCCAGCGGTAGTGGGAGAAGACGTCGAACCGTGTGAGACGGTAGGGTCGCCTGTGTCGGCGCGGTGGAGCGGTTGAGGCACCTCGTCATCCAGCGGTGTCGCCTCGGGCTGTTCTACGTCGTCGGTTGTCTTGCGCCGCTTCTTATGACGCTTGGGTGATTTCTGCTTACGCTGCCGCGCCTCTGTTTCCGACGTAGGGCAAGGGGAGGACGCTGCATCCTGTGCTTCAACTTCCATCGCACCGTCGGCAGCCGTTGTGACGGTGCGCCGGGGTCCGACGAAAGGACATCAGTAGCATCAGCACTGAAAGACGCTTGGGGCTCCGTGGAAGCTACTGCAGGGTCCTCCAAAGCTCGCACCAATACAGTGGGGTCGTCATATACAGCTGGCGTCTCCCGTCTCGCCGCCGCAACATACGTAATCGGCAGAGCGGTCGGTGTCGACGGACAAATCTGGTCGGTCGTGGGTGTCTGCACGAGACGGCGTTGCAGGCATTCGGTACGCATGTGTCCCGTCTGGCCACAACCGGAGCAGGTTCTCGGCTGGCCGTCGTAAATAATTATTGCCCTGCAACCAGCGATCGTGAGATACGAAGGAATATGGCGATGCAGGTCAATACGGACTTGTCGCACCCCGTTAAGGACAGGGTAGGTGTCGAAGGTCTTCCATTTTTCGGCCGTGTGGCCGAGAACTGTTCCATAGGGTCGAAGAGCAAGGGTGACCAAATCCGCTGGAACTTCAAAAGGGAGCTCAAACACGCGCACATTTTGGATTCCCAATCCAGCACTTTCAAGCGTCACCACACCCACGTTTCCGTCTGAGTGGCAGAACCGATAACCTGCCGTCGAGCGCCTGAGAAGTTTGTCACATGCTTCGTCGTCAGTGAACTTAAGATATACGACGCTGGAGACAATAGATAAGTGGATACCGATCAGCTCGTTAGGATCAACATGTACCACATCGCGTAAAAAACGCTCTACTTCGTGGGCCTTGGGTCTAGAGTACGTAGTGTCGAACTGCAGCTTGATCGTGGCTTTCCGATACGAAAGAGCCATCGTGTGTCAGGAACGTGACGGCAATACGTAACACTAGAGCGCCGGCGCGGTAAACAACAACACACCCGGAAACGCGACACGGAGCGGCCGGGACGTACCGCACCGCTCCACAGCCAAAGGCCGACGTATGTGAAGAGATCAGATGTAAAACCAGTGCTAAGCAAAAAATGGAACACAGGAAGGAAGAAGGAGTATGTATAGGGTCTATAAAAGGGAGATGTACTTGAGAGCAGTGTAATGGAAATGTAAAAAGACTTAGATGAATATGAGATGGGAGATGATACTGCGTGAAGAATTTGATTGAGCACTGAAGGACCTAAGTCTGAAACAAAGTCCCGGGAATAGACAACATTCCGTTAGAACTACTGATAGCCTCGGGCGAGCCAGCCATGTCAAACTGTTAAATAGCGTGAGCGAGATGTAAGATACAGGCGAAATACCCTCAGACTTCAAGAAGATTATTAAAATTCCAATTCCAAAGAAAGCAGGTGCCGACAGGTATCAAAATTACCGAACTATCAGTTTAATAAGTCACGGTTGCAAAATATTAACACGAATTCCTTACAGGAGAATGGAAAAAGGGGTAGAAGCAGACCTTCAGAAAGAGAAGTTTGGATTCCGGAGAAATGTAGGAACGAGTGAGACAATACTGAAATTATGACTTCTAGAAGATAGGTTAAGGAAAGGCAAACCTACGTTTATAGTGTTTGTAGACCAAGAGAAAGCTTTTCACAGCGGTGACTGGAATACTCTCTATCAAATTCTAAAGGCAGCAAGGGTAAAGAACAATGAGCGAAACGGCTATTTACAACTTCTACAGAAATCAGATGGCAATTATAAGAGTCGAGGGACATAAAAGGGAAGCAGTGGCTCAGACGGGAGTGAGGCAGGGTTGTAGTCTATTCACGACGTTCTTCAGTTTGAATGTTAAGCAAGCAGTAAAGGAAATAAAAGAAAAGTTTGGGATAGGAATTAAAGTACAAGGAGAAGAAATAGAAACTTCGAGGTTTGCAGATGACACTGCAATTCTGTCAGAGACAGAAATGAGTTTGGAAGTGCACTTGATGTAAATAGACAATATCTTGAAAGAAGGCCATAAAATGAACATCAACAAAAGAGAAACGAATACAATGGGATGTAGTCGATCTAAATCAGGCGATGTTGAGAGAATTAGATTAGCAAATGAGACAAATAAAGTAGTAGATGAGTTTTGCTATTTGGACAACACAATAACTGATGAAGGTCGAAACTAGAGAGAATAAAAGCTGCAGACTGGCACTGGCAAGGTAAGGGTTTCTGCAGAACACAAATTTATTAACATTGAATATAGATTTGTGAGGAAGCCTTTTCCCAAAATATTTGTATGGAGTATAGCTTTGTATGGAAGTGAAACATGGCTGTTAAACAGTTTAGATAAGAAGAGTATAGAAGCTTTTGAAATGTGCTGCTTCAGAAGAATGCTGAAGGTGTAACTGTTGTAAAAGCTGGTATATTGCGGATCAGCATTCGCCTGTTGGAAAGCTCGGTGTTGCTCATCGTCGAAGACATTGTACACTACAAAGTGTTGTCATAATCGGGGTGTGTTGCAAGTCCAAGGCATGATAGCCTGTCAAAGGGTTGATGTACGTAGGTGTAAACCGCTGTTGGGCTGGGGACGTAAACTCATGGTTACTGGAGTGGGCAGTTCCAAGTCGAGAATTTTTTCGATTAGGATCTCATTTGCGTTCCTGCCCCTTCTTAAGTAAGAGCAGTACCAGATGCGTAATGTCCATGTTTGGCGGAACGTCTGCCCCTTGTTCCTGTTCTACCAGGGACATGACATATATATTTGTACAGTTCAAAAATCCTCGTCATCACTTAAAAATCATAATTTTTGTTACTAATTGACTAGATCCCGGGAAATGTTACCAACGGCTTCTTTATTGGCTTGAAAAATCTGATGATTACTATTGATATAGCTAGAAATTAACTCCGCTTCCTCCGCGGTTCCAATTAAATACAGTTCTAAGGTATCGGCTCCAGCTAACTCCCAAGAACCTCAACCAAAACGGGAAAAACTATCTTTCTTTTCAGGGTGGCGTATTCTTCTCCAGTGGAATACTGATGATGAACTGGAGGTATCGGCCCATTACTCGGCCAGCTGTCGCCGATGGGAACCGTCCACAGTGTTCTCAGGCAGATGCGCGCTGCTCCCTAGTCTCTAGTGACCGGTTGGATGCGTGGTTTTGTGGCGCGGCTAGTTACCTGTTGCTGATGCCTGGTACCCGGTGGTCGGTCGCTGTCAGTTCGCCGCCTGGCAATCCGGGGATTAAAAGAACGGTGTGTACATGTTGGCAAAACAGTAAACATCAACTGAACAGCGATTATGGTAGAATTCATCACTGGAACTGAACGTACAGACTAATCTATCGTAGTAGCTTGCCCTCTAGTACGGTATTATTTTAAGAGCCGCAACAAACAACGTATGACAGTTGAGACAAGCTACAGCACGACAGTACTGCTTTTCTAGGTGTGGTCTAAGCTATCAGCAGTACTGAAACCATTGTTACTACACCAGAAAGAAAAAAAAAATGCATTTAACTAGAAACTGATTTAAGTAAGCAATTGAAATATTACGAGGAACTGTGATAGAACTGAAATTCTGGAATAGAGCGCTTAAATAAGTGCAAATAGGGCTTAATGTAATGGTAGCGTTGTTCTGTGGTGTGCCTGTGAAGCTTTCTGACATACTTAAGTAGTTTGGTAGTTCCCATAGGAACACGCGACCAGTTAAAAGCATATCTTTCATTGCACATATAATGAAAATTTGTATGTGATCAGAATGAAATGAAATATTCAATAAAAATCCTGATGTAAGTGACAAATTTATCAAGTAGAGAGGTACACTTTACATCGATGAAAATAATTAGCTTTTTTTTAGGGAACTCATCGCATTACGGACAGTTCACGCGATATGACTCTTTAAAAGGGTTACGCTGAAGTTAAAAAAATGATATTATGAGCACAAATGGTGATGAGGGACGTATACAGAATATATTCTTCATTTCTGGAGATCGCCGTTGTCCTTCAGCTCATGCTGGACTCCTAGCAACACACATTAATTCAGCATAATTATGAGCGATTTATATAATGATTTATTTGCCTGAAGTGACAGCTCACTTGGAGGACGCCTCAGCTCTGTGTGCTTTTTTTTTGGTTCGCGACCTTTCGGAGACCTTCAGATGTAGCCTTCTGTTGAACACGTCACACGACTAGGTGATGAAATCGTTCTAAGGTGCGATGATGCCTGTCTGAATGAACCACTTGTGATACTTCGGCGCTGGAAGGGTTGAGTGTAAAAGCAGTTTCGGATTGTTCCCAGGACCTTCATGATGCATATCACTCAAGAGATATACTCGTGAGATGACATTCAGACCTTTTCCCAACTTCCCAATTGCCTTCCGTTTTTCGGGGACGCTTTAAGAATTGAGTACAAACTAGTTACGTCGATCCACAGTCTCAACAGCACGAATAATTTCTGTAGAGCTGGCATCATCTAATTATAGTTTGGGTTCATCATATCCTTTTTTTAGCTTCAATGAAACTCTTTTAAAGAGTCCTGTCATGTGAAATGAAGTTCTTAATATAAAGCGCCGTCCCCCCCCCCCCCCCAAAAATTAATTGTTTCCATTGATGTAAACTGTATCTCTCTTCTTGATAAATTAGTCACCTTCATTAGAGTTTTTATTACACATTTCACTCCATTCCAATTACACAGTGATTTTCATTATAAGCCCAATAAGAGATTTTAATTGGTCTCGCGACCCTAAAGGAATTAACGGTAGAAGTACTCGAGTACGACAAAAGGCTTCACAAGCACACCACAGAACAATGGTACCATTACAGTAAACCCTATTTGCGTTTATTTAATCTGTCTATTCCAGAACGTCAGTTCTGTCACGCCGTGATTTCGGGGTTCCTCGTAACATTTCGACTACTCATTTAAATAGACACTACTTGAAAACTCATAATCTTTCAATAACTGTCTCATTTTCTGATTGACAGCTATATTTTCTGCTGTTTGTTTCCTCAACGTTATCTATGATTTTGAAATCAGTTCAAATGGTGCAAATGGCTCTGAGCACTATGGGACTTAACTTCTGAGGTCATCAGTCCCCTAGAACTTAGAACTAATTAAACCTAACAACATAAGGACATCACACATATCCATACCCGAGGCAGGATTCGAACCTGCGACCGTAACTGTGGTGCGGTTCCAGGCTGTAGCGCCTAGAACAACTCTGCCGCCCAGGCCGGCTTGAAATCAGTGGAAGTGTCGTTAATCCGATTGAGCCTGTATATTATTTTGTTCTTAATTACGACAGCGCTATTTAGTTTTTTATGACAATATAGACCTTGTATTCCAAATCAAATCCCTGACGAAAGACCTCTTATTCTTGCATATTTCTTTTAACGTCATTTGTGTTTCTCATTGCTGTTAACGTAAATACTTATTTTGTTTGTTCTTTTTAATATATTTTATTTATTATATTACTTCCTGTCTTTGTGGGTGATGTAAAGCGTTTGTGCGTATGTGCGAAGAAGATAGTCTACGTACCAAATCAAGTCTTTGTCAGCTGAACAAAATAGTTGTAATAAATAATGGCAGTTTCGGAGCCCATACATCATTCTCTGGTAAAATACAGTTATCTGATACAGTAAATGCGGCTCCTACGTTTTAAATACTGCGTGAACTGTTTAGTTACAACTCTTCTTGACTCTCTTTAAAATTCCATGTGTAAATGAAATACATGTTCTCCATTGCGACGTATTATCCTAGGGTGCCTATGTTTAAGTGTTATTAGGATTTTAGTCTTCTAAGATTTTTGTATTGAATGAGGCCTATATCAGTTTTCAAGAGCATGTTCAGATGCAAACTACAAATTAACAAGTATAAATAACTTTAGGGAATAAGAGCACTGATTTGAAAAATACATTTATTTTTCAACACTAAGTCATTTGTGTCATCATTTCATAAGTCCCTTCAACAAAAAGCGTACAATTCCTTGTTTGTTGTCAGGATCAGCCTGAGACTTTCCTTTTGAAAGATCAGTTCTAGTCGAAAAATATTTACATAGAAAATTATATTTCATACCACCTTACAAATGAAAGATATCTGGAACAAAATCCTATAGTGACGAGGGTCCAGAGCTTCTCACTTAAAATACCACGACGTCTCATGCATCTTTTTGACACGCAGGAACAACAAGCCCTTGGGGAGGAATCCTGACCACCACCCTTGGGAGTGTTATGATTCGGCATTTCCCGCTTGTCCTTCAGGCTACAATGCAGTAGACAAGTTTCCATGGTGACTCTGTCACCAAACATATTTCACGAATGACGCAGGATGTTTCCAGTTCACCGACGCGCGTTACAGACCATGCTAGCGAAGTAATTCTCTGTGTTGCGGCCAGCTATGTACAATACTTACCATGAGAACTTGAGACACGCATCGTGTCTAGATTTCCTAATAGGCCTCGCGATATGAACAACTAATGTCAGCTTATCGCCCTTCTTGGTAATTTTTTTAATTCATTGAACGTGCGTTCACTTATGCGTCAGTGATGTACAAATATAGCCATCAGCTACGTGGAACACTGCCGTACGAATCGTACACGTAAATCATGATATTATGAGATAGGGCAAGATTTTCTGCTGCCATGATCCTATGCAAGTCATGCTCTAGCAGCACCAGTCTGTTGTCCATTAATATGGTGTAAAAAGTAAAATATAGTAAAGAGGTTTTGTGCGACATCGTAGTAACAAGCGCTCACATTCGGTAAAAAGGAGAACTTACTGTTTAACATATATAGCCTAAGTGCTCTTGTGTTACAAACTGATGCTGCTTCCATGAAATACACTCCTGGAAATGGAAAAAAGAACACATTGACACCGGTGTGTCAGACCCACCATACTTGCTCCGGACACTGCGAGAGGGCTGTACAAGCAATGATCACACGCACGGTACAGCGGACACACCAGGAAACGCGGTGTTGGCCGTCCAATGGCGCTAGCTGCGCAGCATTTGTGCACCGCCGCCGTCAGTGTCAGCTAGTTTGCCGTGGCATACGGAGCTCCATCGCAGTCTTTAACACTGGCAGCATTCCGCGACAGCGTGGACGTGAACCGTATGTGCAGTTGACGGACTTTGAGCGAGGGCGTATAGTGGGCAGGCGGGAGGCTGGGTGGACGTACCGCCGAATTGCTCAACACGTGGGGCGTGAGGTCTCCACAGTACATCGATGTTGTCGTCAGTGGTCGGCGGAAGGTGCACGTGCCCGTCGACCTGGGACCGGACCGCAGCGACGCACGGATGCACGCCAAGACCGTAGGATCCTACGCAGTGCCGTAGGGGACCGCACCGCCACTTCGCAGCAAATTAGGGACACTGTTGCTCCTGGGGTATCGGCGAGGACCATTCGCAACCGTCTCCATGAAGCTGGGCTACGGTCCCGCACACCGTTAGGCCGTCTTCCGCTCACGCCCCAACATCGTGCCTGGGGTATCGGCGAGGACCATTCGCACCGTCTCCATGAAGCTGGGCTACGGTCCCGCACACCGTTAGGCCGTCTTCCGCTCACGCCCCAACATCGTGCAGCCCTCCTCCAGTGGTGTCGCGACAGGCGTGAATGGAGGGACGAATGGAGACGTGTCGTCTTCAGCGATGAGAGTCGCTTCTGCCTTGGTGCCAATGATGGTCGTATGCGTGTTTGGCGCCGTGCAGGTGAGCGCCACAATCAGGACTGCATATGACCGAGGCACACAGGACCAACACCCGGCATCATGGTGTGGGGAGCGATCTCCTACACTGGCCGTACACTTCTGGTGATCGTCGAGGGGACACCGAATAGTGCATGGTACATCCAAACCGTCATCGAACCCATCGTTCTACCATTCCTAGACCGGCAAGGGAACTTGCTGTTCCGACAATGCACGTCCGCATGTATCCTGTGCCACCCAACGTGCTCTAGAAGGTGTAAGTCAACTACCCTGGCCAGCAAGATCTCCAGATCTGTCCCCCATTGAGCATGTTTGGGACTGGATGAAGCGTCGTCTCACGCGGTCTGCACGTCCAGCACGAACGCTGGTCCAGCTGAGGCGCCAGGTGGAAATGGCATGGCAAGCCGTTCCACAGGACTACATCCAGCATCTCTACGATCGTCTCCATGGGAGAATAACAGCCTGCATTGCTGCGAAAGGTGGATATACACTGTACTAGTGCCGACATTGTGCATGCTCTGTTGCCTGTGTCTATATGCCTGTGGTTCTGTCAGTGTGATCATGTGATGTATCTGACCCCAGGAATGTGTCAATAAAGTTTACCCTTCCTGGGACAATGAATTCACGGTGTTATTATTTCAATTTCCAGGAGTGTATATCTCATATGAGATAAATAAAAAGTGCACCCAAAGCCCCAGTAGCTATATATTAGTTGGATTAACGGTGTAGGTGCTTCATACAGGCCCACATAGTCTGTATGAATCACATAGTTACTACCACGAAGTGCAACTTTCGTGACCCCTCTCCCTGCTGACAGGCTCCGCGTCACAGCAATCGTCAGGTGGACGATCTACATAAAGGGCCGAAGCCGGTAAGCCAGATGAAAAACGCGACGCCTTTTTTTCGTGTCACTTATAGTGGTAACGTGTTTCCAGAGACGTAATGTGCTCAGTTATATAAAAACAACTTATTTACCAGCCATGGTATTTTTCAAGTGGTAAAGAACATAGCAATCAGTCGCAAATGAGTACTGTACTCCTTACCAATTGAAGCAGATACATCATCTGGGCAAATATGTTTGCACGTGGAGTCAAACGTGATTAGATATGTTCCATTCCGCTTTACTGGGTCACGGAGAAGAAACGGCTGGTAACAGCAACATCTACAGTCTCTTTAACTGTATCCAGTTTACTGATTCAGGCGTGAAATAATTGCACAGTCCTACGTGTTTCTTATCCAATGTGTTGCTCGTGTTTGATAAGGATCCACCATTCAGACAAATTCTACAGCTGATTGTATACAGATTGGTGCCCTAGGTACTTTCCTTTGAATGTTTCGCAGTGCAAAGCATTATGAAATTATTATCACATTCTAATGACTTGATGTAACGGCACCGTGCTGCCTGCTCATGAGTGGTGTCGCTACCAGCTTCTACGGCGTTCGTTACAATGTTCGTAAGATATTTCTAGCACTACGGTGCTTTTGATGTCACGTGCCAAAACCAAATCTGCGCCGGAAGGCAAGTCGCATCTTAACTGTCAGCATCGGTGGGAGCTCTGCTAGTTCTCTATTAACTGCCTGCCCGGTGTGGCCGAGCGGTTCTAGGCGCTTCAGTCTGGAACCGCGCGACCGCTACGGTTGCAGGTTCGAATCATGCCTCGGGCATGGATGTGTGTGATGTTCTTAGGTTAGTTAGGTTTAAGTAGTTCTATGTCCTAGGGGACTGATGACCTCAGATGTTAAGTCCCATAGTGCTCAGAGCCGTTTTATTAACTCCCTGTCCAGCCATCAGCTTTTGATCACCAGTGACAGTACTTAAGTATTGCTTTATGGTCCTGTGGTACGCCGAAAATATCCTTAGTAACCAAAAGTTTCTTTTGTTATCGTCGAGGTCCGTCTGTTTAATGAGGCTATTCCGGAAAATGACTTACCTCTTGCTTAGAGTTGGTCGTCATAAATTTCACAATGTATCCCATTAAAGCCACTGATGCAACAGCCATTTCGATTTTCTGAATATCAATTGTCTTGTGCCACACACAGTTAATTGGAAGCCAGACTGACGCCCTTATCTGGTCTTGGTCGTATCAGGTGCCTCGTTTACATAGTTATCTGCATCAAACTGTAACTTACTTAATAACTTAATTGTAGCAACGTAGAGTGATCTTTGAGGATTCGTGCTTCTACAATATATTCGTGAGATTCCACTAATAATTTTTGGGATTGCGCTAGCAATGGGAGTGCTACGTGATCAATTGTCTTCTAGACGATGTTTAAGAACAGCTAAGAACTCTTTAGTTTCTCTTTTCATAATTGTAGCTGAAAGTTTGAAAAATATGTTTCCTTCCGCGCTACGCATTGCAGGCCGATTTGGAATTCTTATTTATCCAACTTGACATCGACTGTATCTCTCCTATGATGTTTCGTTGGTGTAAATGTGAAGCATCCGCGAAAAATCGTCAGATACATTGCATCACGAGAGCGCAGGAAATAGGAATTGGCGTTTATCGTTTGTGTTGTACATTGATGGCACAGTGGTACGTCAGCGACATCTTGTGTCGTCGTATGTTACCGCTCATGCGACTGTATCGTGGCCTAATTTTTCAACAGGACAATGCTCGTCCTGACGTGGTACGTGTCTCTGTGAACTGTCTGCGTGATTTTGAAGTATCCTGTGACCAGCAAGATTCTCTTATCTCTCTCTCTCTCTCTCTCTCTCTCTCTCTCTCTCTCTCTCTCTCCAGCTCCAGTATTACATGTCTGCGTTCAGTTCAGACGTCACCTTCACGTCACTGCCAGTATCCAAAACGTAAGGCTCCAGTTACAACATTTGTGGGCCAGCTTGCTACAGCAGAGGACACAACGCTTTACGACAGCATTGCCAACTGATTCAATGCATGCGTCCACCACAGAGGGGGCTCCAGCGTCATACTGTTAAGTGAGCTTAAACTGCGTAGTTTTTCAACACTGGACTCCAGTTTGCAACCACTGAAATAACACCTCATATACTCTTAGCCGATAAAGTTAATTTCGTTTCGTCCTTGCCTTCCGGACGCTTCAAATTTGTTGTAGGCCAGTGTATTTTATGCATGAAGTCATCTGCATTGTTTGATGTATGTCTTATTTTTTAACACTGTTTTCGCTACTGAATTTACTTAACGAATCCACGATCATTCTGAATATTTTGAGAATAAAATCTTCTAGGTCGCTTAATGCAGCACTTTTATGTAAGGTCGTTTTTTCTGCTGTGATCATCAGATCAAAACTTGAAGCTTGGGAAACAACGGTCTGTGTCATTGACAAATAACCGTCACCTATGATGGGCATCAACACTGCAGGTTTTACAAGTTCCAAGTTTTGGCCTGTTGATGAAAGTAGCAAAAACGACATTACATAAAAGTAATGCATTAAGCAACCTAGACGATTTCATTCTCAAAATATCCAGAATTATCGCGGATGTATTCAAGCAATTTATTTACTTTATTAATAAGACGATATATTAAACCCTAATATTCCTTACTTACCTCCTTCAGCATTAGACTGCAGACGGGATGAAGCCGAAGCCCACTGACAAAATTTCTGAAATCGTTCAGGGACTTCTTGTGAGTACTTTGGTATTAGGGAAATATGATATCCAGTGGCTCGTTACACAGTACTAATAAAATTGTGATTATTCGATCTGTTACCCCAGTTATTACCACAACCGGGAAATACTTGTAAAATGAAATCACCGAAATGTTTATTACACAGTGTGCATTACTGCACGTAACGAATAAAGAACTCTTACCCTCAAGGTTGTGACACTACTGTCACATGTCATCTCAGTTCTCCTTTGGCGACTATTTTCAGTCACATTTGTAGGCAATGGATAAGTGTACTCAGAGAGAAAGCTTCACACCCTGCTAGCAGTGCAGGTCCGACCTAGTATGGTCTCGAGTTTCCCATGTCGACAGAGAGCAGTCCGTGATTCTAATTACGTGAAGCACGCCTCCTGGTGTGCTGAACAATTTTCGCCAAAGTAAAGTTGTGGACCACTCTGGCGGCATTGTGTGAACACGGCAGACAGCGGCCCGCATGCTCAACAGTGACACCTATCTTGCCACGTGCTGGAGATAATACGAACACAACACACTTTTGTTTTTCTGTGCCAACTTCAAATGTCCAGACATCTCGTTACTGTTTTCGGCGAGAATCGTAGCATCGATTCCATTTCGATCCAAAAATTTAGTTTATCCAAAGAGATTACATCGCGTCACGTCCGTCCGGTTGGCTGAGTGGGTCCGTCCCCGGTAACTGAGTGATCAGCGCGACAGAATGTCAATCCTATGTGCCCACGTTCGATTCCCGGCTGGGTCGGAGATTTTCTCCGCTCATGGACTGGGTGTTGTGTTTTCCTAATCATCATCATTTCATTCCCATCGACGCGCAAGTCGCCGAAGTGGAGTCAAATCGAAAAGCTTGCACCCGGCGAACGGTCTATCCGACGGGAGGCACTAGTCACACATTTACTATTTCGTTACACCGAATACTGATTACAAAAGTTGACAATAATTGCATTTTTAAGCCGGAACGGTAGCTCAGCGTATTCGGTCAGAGGGTTAGCTGCCCTCTGTTATAAAAATAACTGAGTGAATGGATCAATAATGAACTTCAACGGGCGTCAGGGGACGTCCACCACGAAAAATTGCAACGAACTGTAACGAAAAAAAATGAGATTAAAAGAAAGTGGTTAACGTGTTCGCCTACCATGCAGCGGGCCCTGGTTCGTTTCTCGGCCGGGTTAGAAATTTTCTCCGCTCGTAGACTGGGTGTTGTCTTGTCCTCATCATCATTACATCACCACCATCACACAGGTCGCCCAGTCTGGCACCACCTGAAATAAGATTTGCAAATCGGCTGCCGAATTTCCCCATAGATGAGGCCTCCCGGTCATCAATGCCACACGATAATTTCATCTTCTTCACATCGTGCCTCATGATGAACGCAGGCTGACAAGCCAAAGTAAAACTCCTTGAGTCAAGTTTCAAGCTCATGATAGTAAAATGTGGGCCTTGTGCACGAAAATTGGGATATTTCCTGTACTTTCACCGATTTTATGTAAGTTTTGTTGCATTTCTTATTTGTCACATTGGCAACAGCTTCAAGTCGTCTCTCCCACAATGAATTTTTGAAAAGTTGGAAGTTGGGAGAGAGGAAGAAATATTTTGAGAGTTCAGGGACGAACTGTGGAAGAGTTGGGAGAGATTGGGAGATGAAGTGTCAAAGAAGATGGAAGCTGATAGCCTCCTGAGGGTGCTTGGCACAAGTTCCTGATCTTCAGTGTTTGCTATCCGTGGTAGTGCGATCCATAATCAGGCAACTCACTCCTTTTATGTTTCTGGTACGCAGCTTCTGTTTCAGATTTAATTCTAATTTTGCCGATAATTTCGTATCCGCAAGACGCACAAATAAGGATATGTCGGTGCTACATTATTCATGCACTCTTCCTTTCAGTTGGTACCTCCCACAGTATTCGTGACTTTATCAACCTTTTTGTAATCCTGTTATTCTGAGAACTTCTGATTATCTTTTGCGAAAAGTAAAAGTGAATTAAGCTGTCTTAAAGATAGACTTGGCTTCCATTTCAAGATTCTAAAATTGTTCTGTATCCGGGGTATACTACCAAGCTGTACTTTGCTGAGTCGGCGCTGTCTTTTTGTATAGTGGCCAACAATAAGGCTAAATGATTTGTTTTTTGAGAAAACAACGAGCATTGCATATACTAGGCTTAAGGGACACGACGTTGTTTACCAGTATTTTTAATACTTAGAAACTTCTAAGGTACTGTTCAAAATGTCGACCACTATAATCAAGGCAGAGCATATAATGACGTGCCTTTAACTGTATGACACGTTCAGAAATTCCAAGAGTTTCGCATTCTTGCTCCACAGATACGACAGTCCCTGTAACAGCTCCGTGTGAATATCGACTGGAGAGTCACATCCTCCCGTAGGTTACAGAGCTGGAAGTAGAACAGAATGAGAACGACCAATCTATTATTGTCCAAACGAAATAGAGTTACTGTGTAACGAGCCATCAGCAGCATGGGTCAGCGATAATAGAATACTCAGAAAATACTCCTGAGCAACCTCCGATATTTTGTCAGTGTTGAGCTTCAACCTGTATTGACCTGCTATTCGTCATGCGAGAGCGCAGATTCCAAGTAATTGTAGATTGTCACATCCGTAGCTTTTGGTCTAAAGGCTCTCGTCGCTGCCTCCAGATCGCTGGATCCCAGATTCGATTCCTGGCTCGAATGGCGTTTCTTTCACTCGGTAACTGGGTGTGTTTGTGTTGTCATAATCATATCGTCTTATCTATATCGGCGCGCAAGTTGCTAAAGTGGCGTCAGATACACTAAAAAAAATAAAAAAGAGAGAGAGAGAGAGAGAGAGAGAGAGAGAAATGTAACACCACCGAGGAGCAGAAATTGATACCAATGCTCTTACATCTGGATCATGACGTCTATTAAAATTTCGCGCCATTCACATAGGGGTGGCGCTGAACGCTCGTGAGCATTAGTTAACTTTGAGATTGGACATGGTGAATTTGATGTTAGTCAAAGACGCCATTATCAACACCTTACTCAGTTTGAACGAGGTCTTGTAACAGACTTGCGAAGAGCTGGGTGTACCTTCTGCGATACTGCGGAAGGACTTAGGAGGAATGTAGCCACTGAACTGATTGCTGGGATAGTCTCGAGAACGTACGGTAGCAGGAAGACTGGGCTCCGGACGGCCACGTTGCTCTGCCGAGGGGGAAGACCGTGGTAACGGCGTACTACTGTGGCGCATCGTACTACATCTGCAGCAGCAATTTGAGCGGCAGTTTGCACGCACCATTACAAACCAGTTACTTCAAGGACATCTCCGAGCCAGACGCTCTGTAGCGTGCGTTCCACTGGTTCCAAACCGTCGTGAACTGCGACTTCAGTGGTGTGAGGAGAGAGCTCATTGGAGGGCAGGGTGGATTGCTGTTGCATTTTCTGGTGGAAGCTGGTTCTGCGCCGGTGCCAGCGATGGGCGGGTGCTGGTTAGTAAGAGGCCAGATTTGAGCCTGCAACAAATCTGCCTGCATATTAGACAACTGTAGTTACACCTGGAGCTATGGTTTGGTATGAGTTTTCGTGTAACAGCAGGAGCAATCTTGATTATCCCACCTGGAGCTATGGTTTGGTATGAGTTTTCGTATGACAGTAGGAGCACTCTCTTGATTAGCCCACACACCTTGCCTGCAAATTTGTTCCTCAGTCTGTCGATTCGACCTGCGTGTTGCCATTCATGAACGACATTCCAGGGGGTGCTTTTCAACAGGATAACGTTGGACCACATACCGCTATTGTAATCCAGCATGCTCTACAGAGTGTCGACATGTTGGCTTAGTCTGCTCGATCACCAGATCTGTCTCCAATAGAGCACGTATGGGATATGATCGAACGGCAACTCCAGCGACATACACATACAGCATTAACCGTCCCTGTACTGACAGACCAAGTGCAACAGGCACGGAACGCCAGCTGACATCTGGTCCCTGTATAACACAATGCGCGAACGATTGCATGCTTGCATTCACCGTTCTGATATTTATACCTGTTATTAATGTACCAGCATTTGCCATTTTCAATGCCAAATCTCGCGCTTACATTAACCTGTGATCTTGCAATGTTAATCACGTAAATATGTTACCTAGACAAGTGGATTCGTGAAATTTCATTACTCTATATTAATTATTTTTTGGTGTTGCTATTTTTTTTCTATCAGTGTGTATTTGTACAGTTTGTTCCACCAGTTACACCAACAATAGTAAAAAAAGTTGAAGTATGCCATCACTGACAAAGTAATGAAACAACTGTTAATAACACGTACGCTTTTGTCATAGCGTGTAAGTCTGTTCTGCCAATGTGCAGTACAGCACGTAACAAATGCAGAACTCTTAGCTTCCACCCTTGTAGGCATTCTTTAAAATATCAACCACCATGACCATCGCCTACTGTACAAGGATGTACCATCGAGTGTAACACAAGTTCAAAAATGCCAGGAATTTTCTATACTTTTGCGATGCGACAGTAGTAGAAACAGATCGGTACGATTATGGACTGGAGTGTCGCGTGCTGCCATAAGAAGTCCGTTGCTTCCACGTCTTGCGACGGAGCCGGGGGTGGAAAGGGACAACCGTGACCAATCTATTGGTGACCAAACGAAATAAGTTGCACTGTAATGGACCACTCAAGACCACGAGTCCCTTATGTAAAATCTACCTGACCAAACTTCGAAGTTTATTCGTTGCTCAAGTTCACCGTGTACAGGCTTGTTATTCACCTTAAGGCCACAGGAAATGCGAAATAACTGCTGTATTGTCTAAAAAATCGAAACTACATCCGCAGCTCGTAGTCTAACGGTTCTCGTCCCTGCCTCTGGATCGCAAGGTCCCAGGTTTCATTCCTTGCCGGTTTGGGGACTTTCTTCCCTCGGGAACTGGGTTCATGTCGACATAATCATTTCGTCTCATTCTCATAGACGAGCAAATCGTCGAAGTGGTGTCTAAGATATCAAACAGATGGACTTCTCTAGGCGGCCGAAGAATCGCAGACCTGGGTCTCGTGGCCAATAATGCAATACGATTATTTGATTGTAGTTCATTGAACCCACTTAAACAAAGAGCTGTTCTTCGCGAATAGAACTTGCCTAGCAGATGATCCCACAACTCAGTTGTCAGTCGGGAGAGAAATGGTAGCTGTTAGAAGATCCGAAGCTACTGGTTGAGGGGAAGAGTTCAGTGTGTGGAGTGACAGGTTTCTGTGAAAGATGATCGGGCCGTTTTCTCGGTACTTGTGTGTGTCCGGCAGTACTTGGGGAGGCTCTGCGAAGGGCGAGCGGCGAGCGCCGGCGGAGATGAGCCGGAGGGCGGCAATCAGGCGACTGTTTGCGCAGCAGATGGGCCCCGAGTCAACAGCGCTCGAGTGTCGTGCCGTAAGTGAGCCGGCCCGGCTGGGCCGCGCTGAGCGCCGGGGTTCGCCGCCAGATAATGGGGATTGATTGCTTGCCGTCGCCGTCTCCGACACGAGCCGCAGCCGCCGTGTATCGCCGGGCCGTCTTCCATGGCTCCCAAAGAAGCAGCCGGCTTCGGTATCAGCCGAACCAAGATGCTACTGGCTGACGGAAGGACCGGAAAAGTTTCTTATCCTAGTCTGCATGGTCCAGAACCTTACACGACGGCGATGTACTGATCCCTGAAGGAAGTTGTTCCTCTGTGGGAGTGTCTCATTGACGTCTAGTTAAGTTCCTAGTCAAAGAAAAAATATTACTCCAATGGACTGGAGAAATCTGCTTCTTCTACTCAGACCGGCTTTAATTTTTTATTCTCAGGGGATGGAAATTGTGGTATCAGATATCGACACCACCCCACCGGCCTGATAAATTTGGCAACAGAATTGGAAGTTTCCGTCAGACGCCGATAGCTCTCGCGCAGGATCCGGTGGACTCAATGGTGTCTGATCTTCGGGCCACGCCTCCAGCGGCTCCGTACCACGAGTGTCCTCTGATGGCGCGATATAGGACGGCCAGCGACAGCCACACAGCCCCACTCACTACGTGATGGTATTGATTAGATTAATTCTATTTCTGGATGCAATATTTGTCGCAATTCTTAGTATACGTCTGTTGTGTGTGAATCCATACAGAAGATAAACACAGTTTTATTGTTACTTAGATGGTTGTTCGTATAGCCTCCACTCCAGTGACTGGATTGATGCCTCTCTCCATGTTGCTCTATACTGTGCAAGCCTCTTCATCTCCCAACAACTGCTGCAACCGACATCCATCTGAATCTGATTCCTGTATTCATCTTTTGGCCTCCCCCTAACATTCCCTCCCAATATCAGTTGACCAAGCCTTAATGTCTCAGAATGTTACCTAACAACTGTTCCCTTCTTCTAATCAAATTTTACCACAAAATTTCTTTGCTTCCCAGTTCTGTTCACTACCTTACTTATGTAATCCACCCGTCTAATGTTCAACATTCTTCTGTAGCACCACATTTCATAACTTTCTATTGTCTTCTTGTCTGAACTCTTTTTTGCCCACTCCCATTCAAGACTACACTACAGATAAAGATATTCAAGAAAGACTTCCTTATACTTAAATATATTTTAAACGTTAATACATTTTTCTTTCTCAGAAACGTTTTTCCTGCTACTGTCTGCCACTTCAGTAATCATCAGTTATTTTCTAATGTCCTCTTGTCTGAAATCCTTATTGCCCACTCCCATTCAAGACTACACTACAGATAAAGATCTTCAAGAAGGACTTCCTCATACTTAAATATATTTTCGACGTTAATAAATTTTTCTTTCTCAAAACGCTTTTCTTGCTGTTGTCATTTATTTTACTATCCAAATAGCAAAACTCTCCAAATGCTTTGCCTGTCTTATTTCCTAACCTAACTTTCAACATAAACCGATCGATTCCATTCCATTACCCTTGTGATGCTTCTCTTTCAGTTCATCTTATATCCGTCTTTCAACACACTGTCCACTGAGTTTAAACTATTCTTCCAAGTCCTTTACTCTGTCTGGAAGAACTGAAATGTCACCGGCAGACCTCTTTAAGTCTTTATGTCTTCCCCCTGAACTTTCATCCCTACTCCAAAATTTATTTACTTTCCTTTACTGCTTGCTCAATGTACAGACTGAATAACATAGGGGAAAACAACAACTTGGTCTTACACACCCTTCTCGACCACAGCTTCCATTTCATACCCCTAGACTCTTGTAACCACCGTCTGGTTTCTGCACAAGTTCTAAATAGCCATTCGAACTCTGTATTTTACCCCTGTCACCTCCATAATATAAAAGAGAGTATCTCAGTCTGAAGGTCGAGGTGGCCGAGCGGTTCTAGGCGCTACAGTCTGGAACCGCGCAACAGCTACGGTCGCAGGTTCGAATCCTGCCTCGGACAGGGGTGTGTGTGATGTCCTTAGGTTAGTTAGGTTTTACCAGTTCTAAGTTCTAGGGGACTGATGACCGCAGCAATTAAGTCCCATAGTCCTCAGAGGCATTTGAACTACTTTTATCTCAGTCTACATTCTCAAGAGCTCTCTCAAAGTCTAGAGATGCAATGAACGTAACTACGGCTTCCATAAACCCATCGTCTAAGAGAAGTCGTAGCGTCAGTATTAACTCTCGTGTCATTACAAGCAGACTTTCCCCGTTGTTAACTTCTGCCAGTTTTCCACTGTTCTGTAATGAATTCGTGTCACTGGTTTGCTACAGCAGCTCATTAAACTCAGAGTTCAGTAATGTTCACACTTGTCAAAACCTACTCACTTTGCAGCTGAAATATAAGTAACCCCGGATTATGACTACTGCTGATTGTAGAATTAATAAAAGTATTAGTCCAATAATAAATAATGAAATTAAATTTGTTGCTATAGATGGCTCTGTATTTCCTATCTCGTACATCTTGAGCATCAGGTGATATACACACTTACATACATTGTATCACAGACACAGTCCCTCTGATCGTTCAGAGATGTCACTATACCTGCCCAAAAGATGTAATCAACCAAGCATGAGCAGCGTCTATTAGACGGAGGGGGTCCGACAGCTGATCGGTTCCAGTGATTCCACCAGGAAGGAGGTACACGGCTCGTGTTGTTTGTAATTCAACCATGCCTAGACGGTCAATACCGCGGTTCGATCGTGTCCGCAGGTTACTTTGTGCCAGGAAGGGATCTCAACAAGGGATGTGTCCAGGCGTCTCGGAGTGAACCAAAGCGATGTTGTTCAGACATGGAGGAAATACAGGGAGACGGGAACTGTCAATGACATGCCTCGCTCAGGCCGCCCAAGGAATTCTACCTACGGATTACGGCTCGGAGGCACCCTGACAGCAACGCTATCATCTTGAATAACGCTTTTCGCGCAGCCAAGGACGTCATGTTATGACTCAAACTGTGCGCAATAGGCTGCATCATGCGCAAATTCACTCCCGACGTCCATAGCGAGGTCCATCTTTACAACCACGACACCATGCAGCGCGGTATGCCGAACGCATCGCTCGGGATTGGCATCGCGTTCTCTTCACCGATGAGTGCCCCATATGCCTTCAGCCAGACAGTCGCCGGAGGCTTGTTGGGAGGCAACCCGCTCAGGCTGAACACCTTAAACACACTGTCCAGGGAGTGCAGCAAGGCGGAGGCTCCCTGCTGTTTTGGGGTGGCATTTGTGGAGACGACGTACGCTACTGGTGGTCTTGGAAGTCGCCGTAACGGCTGTACGATACGTGAAGGCCATCCTCCGACAAATAGTGCAACCATATCAGCAGCATATTGGTGAGGTATTTGTCTTCGTGGAAAACAATTCGCACCTCTATCGTGCATATCCTGTGAATGACTTCCTTCAGGATAACGACATCGCTCGACTAGAGTGGCCAGCATGTTCACCATCATATGGTGGTATCAGCAGATTTATGAAAGTCTAGATTATCGTGAATCGGAAAGGGTTAGAAGTAGTTGGACTTCGTAATAGGTAGGATATAATTGGATGTAAGTGCTGCGTGGTATGAGAGTGCTCGAAGTATGATTGTGGAGGCTGTGCAGACATAGCCCACTGGAATCCATGAGTTATGACGGGAAACTAATAAAACACTGACATTAACGACAGCAACAAGACTATTCACGTTGGTGTGTAGAATATATGAGTCTGGCGACATACCATCTGACTTTCGGAAAAGCATCATCCACACAATTCCGAAGACGGCAATAGCTGACAAGTGCGAGAATTATCGCACAATCAGCTTAACAGCTCATGCATCGAAGCTGCTTACAAGAATAATATACAGAAGAATGAAAAAGAAAATTGAGAATGCGCTAGGTGACGATCCGTTTGGCTTTAGGAAAAGTAAAGGCACGAGAGAGGCAATTCTGACGTTACGGCTAATAATGGAAGCAAGGCTAAAGAAAAATCAAGACACGTTCATAGGATTTGTCGACCTGGAAAAAAGCGTTCTACAATATAAATTGGTGCAAGCTGTTCGAGATTCTGAAAAAAGTAGGGATAAGCTATAGGGAGAGACGGGTCATATACAATATGTACAACAACCAAGAGGGAATAATAAGAGTGGACGATCAAGAACGAAGTACTCGTATTAAGAATCTGTACATCGAGGATGCATTGATGGAAATAAAAGAAAGGTTCAGGAGTGGAATTAAAATACAAGGTGAAAGGATGTCAATGATACGATTCGCTGATGACATTGCTATCATGAGTGAAAGTGAAGAAGAATTAAATGATCTGCTGAACGGAATGAACAGTCTAATGAGTACACAGTATGGTTTGAGAGTAAATGGGAGAAAGACGAAGGTAATGAGAAGTAGTAGACATGAGAACAGCGAGAAACTTAACATCAGGATTGATGGTCACGAAGTCAATGAAGTTATGGAATTCTGCTACCTAGGCAGTAAAATAACCAATGACGGACGGAGCAAGGAGGCCATCAAAAGCAGACTCGCTAAAGCAAAAAAGGCATTTCTGGCCAAGAGAAGTATACTAATATCAAATACCGGCCTTAATTTGAGGAAGAAATTTCTGAGGATGTACGTCTGGAGTACAGCATTGTATGGTAGTGAAACATGGACTGTGGGAAAACTGCAACAGAAGAGAATCGAAGCATTTGAGATGTGGTGCTATAGACGAATGTCGAAAATTAGGTGGAGTGATAAGGTAAGGAATGAGGAGGTTCTACGCAGAATCGGAGAGGAAAGGAATATGTGGAAAACACTGATAAGGAGAAGGGACAGGATGATAGGACATCTTTTAAGACATGAGGGAATGACTTCCATGGTACTAGAGGGAGCTGTAGAGGGCAAAAACTGTAGAGGAAGACAGAGATTGGAATACGTCAAGCAAATAATTTAGGACGTAGGTTGCAAGTGCTACTATGAGATGAAGAGGTTAGCACAGGAAAGGAATTCGTGGCGGGCCGCATCAAACCAGTCAGTAGACTGATGACCATCACTAGAAATTGATAATTTTTTCACATAAGTGATTAATTATCCCCGTTTATTAAAATCAAAATGATGTGTAAAGGTTTGCAAGTTTTTAAGGAACCTTAGTAATATCATTGCTTTCATAAAAGAAAGCAGTAAGATACTTTTCTGTTCCTTGCATTTATTATATTGTAAAGTTTCAACTACAAGTGGTACATACTTTTTTTATGGCTTTCTACATATGTAAAACATTCATTGGAAAAACATGGCACTAAAACATTTGCTAAGGATTGTGCAGAGGACTACATAGGTCTGAATGGCTTGCAAGAAGCAGAGCTGTGGCTGACCATGATGTATGGACACAGTGTTGCCAGGTGCTGGGCATGTGGTTCATGTCGCAATGTGGCTGGCGGGGCTGGCATGACAAAGCGCGACCTCACCTGATGGGTGATCTGTGGCGCAAGCAACTGCCAGTGTGACGAAGCTGTGAGGCAAGCAGCTGCATCGTCACCAGCCAGGGTGTGAGCGACCAGCTGACGTGATGTCACTGTATGGTCACACTAGCACATACCAGCTACAATATACCTTCCCCTCCAACCCCACCATCCCAAGGTGAGAGGGCAGGTTGTTTGATGTGGCAACACTGGGATGGCTCATAGACGTGTCCCTTTCACCTGTGCCACTGGAACAAGAAAGGAATTTCCGACGCTGTGGCCAAAAGAATTGGCAGGGTAGTCTTGCCTGCAGCCAGCAGGTAACTGAGGCTCACCCCTGATGTAATGTGAACACCTGGGGCCGCTGCTGTTTGACACAAGGGACCAGACCTGAATATTGTGCTGCTGCCAATGCGAAAGGCGGGACTACAGCAACTGACTTCTCTAGACACTCACCACAAGACTGACTACTGCTACTGGAGGACTGTTTGTCAACTGCAGCCTTGGCTCTTGACTGTCAGTAGTCCAGGTGCCTACCTGTTACTGCCACAGACAGGAGACAGGTCCTGCCACAGACACCAGTGCCATAACTAATGATGTTAAGTAAAGGGGTAACTTTTCTCATAGCACCAACTCACCACACATTGCTGCCACGTCCAACCTGTTACATGGCTTATAAATGTAATGCTCCCTAAAGACCATTGAGAAAGAAGCAGTAGGAAACTACAAATATGTTTTGTTTACTTCTTATTCTTGTGTGCTTTCCACATTTATTTTATTAGCTTAAATGCAGTTTTTGCTTGTCTTTCCGGCTGTGTCTATCACGAGGGACCACTCCATTTTCAGATGTGTTCTGAGCTACAAGGTTACTCTGATCTAAAATTTAAAATTGACAATAGATCACATACAACAAATACACTAATATTCAAATCATTTTTTCATATTGACTCATATTTTTATTATGTCTTCGTCACTTGTGTAAATCATCATTATGTTTGGCACATCATTTAAATGTTGTACACTATGTGTTAACATCATTTACACGGTTGTACTGAAAAAAAAACAGAAAGCCACCTTACTATGGAATACGGTTAACGGATGACACATGTCACAAGAACATACACTTGACTTGCCAAGATTATCTGAATGGTTGGATAGAATTTGCCACGTTATTTGTACCTCTGGAGGATTGAATGGCTGTGAATGCTTGCACAGGAATAGTAAAATTACTGAGGCAGAGAATGCTCAATGTTCAACGATTTGTATTGTGACTAGGGAAACCAATCATGTTTGACCTCAGCTTCTGTGTGAATGGGTAGTTAAATGTCTGCGTGGTATTTAAGTGTCCCATCATTGTATTTAGAGCCTGGGTTTTGTGTCAAAGACCTGAGGTTCCACAGGAACAATTCTACCGCCCAGCAATTTCCATGACTCTTGCAGGCATGTAACAGGGGTGTGTGTATTATGATTCCTGGTTGAATGCGATCAGGACAGAATTATTTTTTTTTTTATCTTGGCTGTCAAATCTGTCATCGTCCGGCATGCCATTCTCGAAGATCCAGTTAAAGTGTCATAATTTCATCTGCTCTGTGTCGCTCTAACATCATTATTGAAGTGTGACACTCCCCTCCATGCAGAAATTATTTGGTAATGGGGAGGTAATTGGCTCCTCTCACTATACGTAAAGGAGAGGCTTGCTCCTTAGCCTGTGAAACCCAGTGCTATGTCTGGATTGGCTATCAGGTCAACAGAAAGTCAAGAGGGTAGATTCAATGACTAGAGCAAAGTTTGATTGATTTGTGCAATGCGGGCACGTTTTCGTTTTGCTAGTTCGT
The DNA here is from genome assembly GCF_023897955.1 of Schistocerca gregaria. Classification (NCBI taxonomy): domain Eukaryota; kingdom Metazoa; phylum Arthropoda; class Insecta; order Orthoptera; family Acrididae; genus Schistocerca; species Schistocerca gregaria. Next base: position 623,245,664 of record NC_064920.1, read on the forward strand.
CTCCTGTGCCAAGGCGTGGTGGAAAGCGGTTGAGATTCTTTGGGGGACTTCGTCTTCTGGCTCTCCACTGGTGGAGAATTTCATGTTTTTCCTAGCGGGAGAGACTTGTTTTCTTTGTCTTTTTCTGAATCAAGTTAAAAGGATAAAGTACTGCTACACCGGCGTACAATTGTTAAATGATGTTCACAGCTCCCTGTTCTCAGGTGAACCACAGTTTGTGGTATACTTTGTCATAGTTCATTCCATCTGAATAGAGTTGGGCCTCACAGTGGATTCATGTAAACATAGTCATATTGCGTTGTAAAAGGATTAATTCCACGGAGAATTAGTATAGCTTCCATCCCAATGTAAGCTTTGTCTATCAAATACCATTTCTTAAGAGATTTGTGTTTGTCATCTTTGTGTAATATTTATTAGTTTGTTCTCCAGGAAGCTATAGCTACTAAAGGTTTAATAAAGCTTGTCATAATTAAATATGCCACTATTCTCATTCATATTCAATCTACTGTTCACTGTTTCATTTTATTGTGGAGGTACGTGGGTACACCCGCAGTTTAAGGTTCAATCTTATTAAATTAATTCATTTGACTTCTGAAAGTGATTATATGGATAGGGCAATAAAAGTGTCATGAGTAACTTCACTAAATCATATAGAAGATTTATGTGAGTAACACATGATTTGGAAGTTATTCCCAAGATGATGTTTTTCTCTATGTAAAAATAATAACGTTTAGTTTCATTCAGACATGTATTTACGTAGCAAGCGATAACTTGTAATATAACCTATCTGGAAACTTCTATTTTCTTCAGGACTCTTCCACGGGTCATCTTCTGTTATGAATCTCAAACCAAATATTAGCGACCAGTAAATAGATTAGATTAAAGAATATGAATCACTTGCGTCTAAAAATTCATTCGTACGCTTCAGTACCGGTAATTTATGAGTGAGCAATTTTGTGTATAAACTTTATGTCAGACGCGATTCGAGCCGAAAAATGATGGATAAAGAAAATACACGGATGTGGAGTTACTTTTCCCTGGTTTTTTAAAGTCATTACTTAGTTGCATTTAAAACTTACTAGTTATCACGAAGATGTCGATTCTCATCAAAACGAAGTTCTGCTATGAACTTGGAACGCTTTTACGTTCAGGGATACATCTGCGGGATGACGCCAGTGCCTAACAAAGCTTGATTGAATTGATAGTTTGCCAAATTCAATAAAAACGGTGGGTAAGTGAAAGGTGAGTTCTTTATTTCGAAATTGTGAAGGACTGAAGTTCCTGTCTCTCCACATCATAAAAAAAGAACGAGGACATAAGATATTGTTCGAGGGCTTAGTCGTTAGGGCAAATGGCACTCCGGAAAGTATGTTGTTTACTGTTGCAGTGTTTTATGCGTTTTTTACTTTCAGTTAAGCACATATTTGCAACAACGTTAGCATAACAGCGCACTACACATTACGAATTTGCCCAAGCAGTTCAAAAAGAATGATTCATAACCTGTAGGCTTTCAGGACCGGTGTCTTCATTAATGAAAACTTTCGGGCTAAGAGGCTGTGGCCTAATAGTAAAAATTCTTCCTCTTGACGTTTCGTTGCCAACTGCGAGCAACATCTTCCGAGGTGAGACACTGACGTTGTCTGTAGTTGGCAACGAAACGTCAGGAGGAAGAATTTTTGCTGTTCGACCACGACTTCGTAGCCCGTAAGTTTTAATTAATGAGAAAGAATAATTATGTGACGTTACCATTACCAGGAGAATAAATTGCCTTCAACCTACTTAATTAGTCTTCCATCACGTTCTGTGGTATGGGGGACGGTGCAGTCGACAGAATTGATACACTGAAGTTCTATGTTTAGGGAGCAGACTTTACAGTCATGTACTGTACCCTGAGATGACAAAGGTCGTTATATATCTCCTAATATCGTGTCGGAGCTCCTTTTTCCAGGTGTAGTCGAGCGACTCGACGTGGCTTGGACTCAACAAGTCGTCGGATGACCGCTGCAGAAATACTGAGCCATGCTGCCTCCACAACCATCTACAATCGCCGGCCGGAGTGGCCGAGCGGTTCTAGTCGCTACAGTCCGGAACCGTTCGACTGCTACGGTCGCAGGTTCGAATCCTGCCTCGGGCATGGATGTGTGTGATGCCCTTCGGTTAGTTAGGTTTAAGTAGTTCTAAGTTCTAGGGGACTGATGTCCTCAGAAGTTAAGTCCCATAGTGCTCAGAGCCATTTGAAACATCTACAATCTCGAAACTGTTGCCACTTCTGTGTGTGTGTGTGTGTGTGTGTGTGTGTGTGTGTGTGTGTGTGTGTGTGTGTGTGTCTGTGTGTGTTTTTTTTGCCCTAACTGACCTTTCGATAACGTTTGATGGGATCCATGTCGAGCGATATGAATCCAAAAACCAATCGCAAACTTTTGTGACCCGGTGACGTGGCGAATTACCATACATAAAAATTCCTTCATTGTTTGGGAACATGAAGTCCTTGAATGGCTGCAAATGGTCTCGAAGTATCCGAACATAACTTCCAGTCAATGACCCAGTCCATTTCATGTAAAGAGGGCTCACACCACTATAGAACCATCACCAACTTGCAGACTCCATTGTTGACAGCTTGGATCCATGGTTCCATGTGGTCTGCGCAACGCTCAAACCCTACCATCAGGTCTTACGAACTGAAATCAGAACTCCCGTGACCAGGGCACGGTTTTCCAGTAATCCAGGGCCCAACCGATATGGTACAGCCCAGGAGAGGCATTGCAGATGATGTCTGCTGTTAGCAAAGCATTCGCGTCGGCCGTCTGCTGCGATAGCCCGTTAATGGCAAATTTCACTGCATTGTCCTAAAGGATACGTTCGTCGCACGTCCCACACAGATTTCTACGGTTAGTTTGCGCAGTGCTACTTGCGTGTTAGCACAAACAACACTATTCAAACTCTGCTGCTATCGGCCGTTAAGTGAAGGCTGTCTGTCACTGTGTTGTTCGTGGTGAGAGGTAATGCCTGAAATTTTGTATTCTCGGCTGTGTATCTCGAAATATGGAATTCCCTAACGACTTCCGAAGCTGAATGTTCCACGTGTCTAGGTCCATCTACTTCCGTGTTGAAAGCCTGTTAATTCCCGTCGTGAGGACATAATCGCGTCGGAAACCTTTTCAAATGGCTCACCGGTGTACAAATGACAACTCAGCCAATGCACTGCCCTTTCATACCTTGTGTACGCGATACTACCGGCATCTGCGTCTGTGCATATTGCACTCCCATAACTTTTGTCACCTCAGTGTAAATATCACTAATCCTTGTAGCCTGTGAAATATTTTATAAAACATCTTCGATAAAAGGTCTTCGACAAAGTCAGTTTACCATCCAGATACTACTGATAAGGCAGGATTTCATGTGGCAAATACACTGTTGAGCCAAGAAAGTACTGCCCGCTGAGTGGCTGTATGCTGTCTGGTGGCTCTGAGGGCATGTGACGCGGTGGAAGTGTATGAGCGGAGCACAGACGAATGGGGGATCATTCTAGCAGCGATAAGTGGCGCAAATACGGAAATATGCCGACTTAAGCTACTTTGACGAAAGCCAGATTGTTGTGGCCCAGTGCCTCGGAGGAACGTTTCGGAAACGGCGAAAATGGTTGGGTATTCGCGTGATACTGTCATGAGAATGTACGGAAAGTGATTGAAGAATGACAAAACCACGAGTAGGCGAAGTTTACGTCCATACCTCATCACAGAAAATAATGATCGGATCCAGAATGAGATTTTCACTCTGCAGCGGAGTGTGCGCTGATATGAAACTTCCTGGCAGATTAAAACTGTGTGCCCGACCGAGACTCGAACTCGGGACCTTTGCCTTTCGCGGGCAAGTGCTCTACCATCTGAGCTACCGAAGCACGTCTCACACCCGGTACTCACAGCTTTACTTCTGCCAGTACCTCGTCTCCTACCTTCCAAACTTTACAGAAGCTCTCCTGCGAACCTTGCAGAACTAGCACTCCTGAAAGAAAGGATATTGCGGAGACATGGCTTAGCCACAGCCTGGGGGATGTTTCCAGAATGAGATTTTCACTCTGCAGCGGAGTGTGCGCTGATATGAAACTTCCTGGCAGATTAAAACTGTGTGCCCGACCGAGACTCGAACTCGGGACCTTTGCCTTTCGCGGGCAAGTGCTCTACCATCTGAGCTACCGAAGCACGACTCACGCCCGGTACTCACAGCTTTACTTCTGCCAGTATCGGATGTTTGGCCGATCTCTAAAGCGGGATATACGACGATGTGTGGCGGATCTGACGACAGAATACAGTGCTGGCGCAGGCGCGAGTGCTTTGGAGCTCACCGTTCAGCGCATAGTGTTGAACGCAGCAGAGAGCTCCTACGTACTCCCACGTTGACCTAACAACATCATCAGTTATGATTAAGTGGGCTCGGGATCATTGAGATTGAACAGCGAATGAATGGAATTGCAAGCTGGTCGCGAATGGAACAGTGATCTGAAAATGTAGAATAAATTTCTACAGTTTCGCTCAGCAATGGCCATCTTAAGATCTCTTTCATAAGAAAACATGTCCTAAAATACTAGCGCCACGGTGGCATCGTCAAATGATAAATCCAAAATCTGAGCCAGCCACGTCACAAGAGTCATCTTGCCATCTTGCCAGCAGCGTTCCTGTTCAACGCAACAAAGATGACTCTTGATAATACTATAATTTATGTATGTAGGTGAAGATGCTGACATTGATATTGCGTTTAGCATTGGACGATGCCACTATAGCTCCAGTATATTAGGACATGTTTTTTAATAAAATAGACCTGAAAATGGTCATTGCTGGCCGAAACCGGTAGCCTGAGGACCTACAAGTTTGTGACTACTGTGAAATAAAAGAAATGCATTCAATGGAATCGTGGCGCCTGGTCGGATGAATTCCGTTTATTGTTAAATCAGGTCGATGGTCACGTCCATATACGCCGTCATCCAGGCTAACGGTTGCTCGAAACATGCAGCGTGCTATAGATACAGGCCATTGGGAGCAGTATTATTATATAGGGGACATTCACCTGGGCTTCCATTGGACCTGCGATGGTAATCGAAGGCACCATGACAGCTGTAAGCTACAAGAACAGTATTAGGGACCACCTGTAACCCCTTATTCTTGATGTCTTCCTCAAGAGCGATGGCATATTCCAGCTGGACAACTATCGGTGTCACAAGGCCAGAATCGTGCTGCAACCGTTTTAGGAGCATGGTAGTGAGCTCACGTTTATGTCTTGGCCCTCAAATTTGGCTTCTCTGAATACAATGAAAATCAACTGGCATCATATCGGGCGCCAGACCTGCGCCGACAAACCACCTGTCTGTAAATTAAGGGAAGTGTGTGACCTGTGCATAGGAATCTGGTGCCACCAACGTTCGGTAACCTATAAAGTACTTGTCGAATTCATGGCACGCAGAATAATTGCTGAATTGCGTTCCAGAAGAGGACTAACACGCTCTTAAGTATATGGCCATAATAATAAAAATATCCACGGGTGTACTGCCGACCTACAGTGTCCAACGGGCACTATATTTCGGCGATTATACATGTCGCCATCATCAGGTGAACTGACGAACTGAGCTCCTGTTAACGTGCCGGTACGGAGATCCGTACGCTATGGCTGCTCAGGGGGAACTGGGTTCGGTCGCGGTGGCGGCCGTTTTAAATACCCCCCGCCCGCGGCGTACTCCATCCGCCGTCCGGACCCCGCGCCTCGGTCGCGCAGTAGAACAGATTGCGGCGGCGTCTGAGATGACGTCGGTGTGATGGCTCTGTCCGCCGTGGTCGTCACAACTATACGTTTGCTCGATTTACTCTTGATCAACCCAATCGCTTGTTTCCAAGCCTTGCTAAGATTATAGCCACAGTCATGGTTTATGAGGTCGTCATTGGTGCGAATTTCGATGGCCTCTCCAACAACGCTGTCCCAGTATCTCGACGTCTGTACCAGAATCCTCGTGCGTTTATACTCCATAGCGTGATTTTCCGACAAACAATGTTCAGCGTCCGTCGACTTGCTCGGATACATCAGTCGAGTTTGCCTGTGGTGTTCACGGCATCGATCCTCGACGGTACGCATCGTCTGACCAATATACGGCTTGCCACATTGACACGGAATCTGGTACACGCCAGCCTTCCTCAAACCGAGGTCATCTTTGGCGCTCCCCACCAGTGCACGAGTTTTATTCGGAGGACAAAACACAGTTCCGACCCGGTGTTTCTTCAAAATGCGGGCGATTTTTCCCGAGAGTACGGCTGTATATGGAATAAACGCAGTGCCTACCTCCTCCCTCGTGATTTCACCCATATCCACAGGTTGTGCTGTAGTGGTTGGGCGGAGAGCACGTTGAATCTGCCACTCTGAGTACCCATTTTTTCGAAATACAGTTCTCAGATGTTCCAATTCCTGGGGTTGACTCTCTGCATCTGAGATAGTGTGCGCCCTATGTACTAGAGTTTTAAGTACCTCATTCCTTTGTGAAGGGTGGTGGCAACTCTCTGGGTGCAAATACAGATCAGTGTGCGTTGTCTTCCGATACACCCCATAATTTAGGGTTCCGCCAGTTCTTCTCTTGACCAAGATGTCAAGGAAAGGTAATTTACCCTCCGTTTCAGTCTCCATAGTGAATTTGATGTTGGGGTGTATGGAGTTTAGATGTGTAAGGAAGTTAAGGAGTTTATCCATACCATGTGGCCAGATGACGAACGTGTCGTCCACGTAAAGGAAAAAGCAAGTAGGTTTCCATTCGGATGACGACAGGGCTTCCTCCTCGAAGTTCTCCATGTACAAATTCGCTATCACCGGTGAGTGTGAGCTACCCATGGCAACTCCCTCCGTTTGTTCGTAGTATTCTCCATTCAAAAGAAAATACGTGGAAGTCAAGACTTGCCTAAAAAGTTCAGTGGTCTTCTCGTCAAACTTCTGACTAATCAATTCTAGTGACTCTCGCAGGGGTACCCTCGTAATCAAGGAAACGACTTCAAAACTGACCATGATATCTGACTCATCCAACCTGAAGCTATCAAGGCGTTTAACAAAATCCACGGAATTACGGATCTGATGAGGGCATTTGCCCACATAAGGATTTAATATTCGCGTCGGGTATTTGGCCAACAAAGATTTAGGTGCCCTGATGTTGCTGACAAAGGGGCGTAATGGTACCCCCCTTTGTGAAACTTCGGGAATCCATATAGTCTAGGCGGTACCGGACCTTGGGGTAACAATTTCTTAACGTCACCCTCCTGTAAATCTGCGTCCTTGAGAAGGGGCCTCCACCTTCTTTGTTGGGTCAACGCTGATCTTCCGGTAGGAATCGTCATTTAGCAGGCTCTGCATCTTGTCAGTGTAGTCCTTATGGGAGACAACAACTGTAGCATTGCCTTTGTCAGCCGGTAAGACAACAATTTCAGAACGCTCCCTCCGATCACGAATGGCCGCCCTCTCTTTACTGGTGATATTTGACTTCATCGGCTTGGATTTAGTCAACTCACGACAAGTTTCACGACGTATTTCCTCAGCTGATTCAGGTGGTAGTCGAGCTGCAACCTTTTAAACTTCACTAACAATTTCTGCGACCGGAGTGAACTTGAGGGTGGACCGAAGTTGAGACCTTTCTGCAAACCGAGACCGCATCATCACTCAACACCATGCCACTCATATTGATGACAGTCTTGCACGGAATCTGCAGAGATGATTTGTCAAGGAGACGTGAGAGCTGTTTGACGTCCCGTTGCCTTCTTATGAGCAGAATCAGCTGCAATCGAGGTGACACCATCAACCTAATCCCCGGAAAAAGAAGTGCAATAATTAGCCAGTTGCAAAGGTAGTTTGAGTAATTCCTGTGAGATAAACTCAAGGCTCCGGCGGGTGAATTGCACTCTCTCACGTACCATTGCAAGGCTGGCTCGTTTCTTGATTCTCTTAGCTGCTGCAGAATCGATGTGACGCATAACCTTAGCAAAATTTGGAACAACATTCTCGGAACGACATCTCTTTAGAAAGACAAGAGTACTTAGCAAATGACATCTACGGTGGCGCAACTTTTCAAATTTCTTCATGCTGCGGTACATCTCCTCCCCGTAAATTTGTGTGATGTGATTCTTGAGTTTCTCCCGGCGTATTTGATAAAATATCCACGCGTGTACTGCCGGTCTACAATGTCCGACGGGCACAATATCACGGCGATCATACATGTCGCCATCATCAGGTGAACTGACGGACTGAGCTCCTGCGAACGACCGTGGCGCGGGGCGCGGACAGCGGAGGGAGTGCGCCGCGGGCGGAGGGTATTTAAATCGGCCGCCGCCGCGACCGAACCCAGTTCCCCCTGAGCAGCCAAAGCTTGTGTTTCGGCTCATCTGTACAAATACATGAGCAAATGAAGCGAATGAGTTTAACAACTGAGCACAGTACGGTTTCTATTTCACTGTCGAGTGCACCGAATGCTTGCTTGTTGCGGACCGGGAATCTGCCCTAAAAGCACCTGAAACATCAAATTTGTTTCGATTGACGACGTCAGACTTTGTTCCAAATAATTTATGCACCAACACTAGGACGGTAATAATTGTAAAATAATTTGCACAGTACCGGATGTCGATACCCGTAATTACGAGGTGGCCATACCGGGAAACGAAGAAAATATTTACAATTTCTCTCTTAAAATCTCGAACAAGAGGGGTGTCTAGCCACATGCACTGCTGTTATTTACTGTACCACTCGTCTGGAATTCAGAGTTTATTAGATAAAATCTTTACAGAGACTCGGTTACAAGGCGACATATGCTGTGGAGGTGCGGCAGGACGATTTCGCTCGGGACGCAGCAGTGAAGCTACCTTGAGACCGCCATAAACTGACGCCGACGTCGGCTTCTGCGGCCAAGTTCTTCCATTTATGAGAGAAGGGTCGGTTGGTGGGGCCATTGGCGGCCGCGGTGCGCGGTGTTAAATGAAACTCCCGCACGCACCATAAGCGGTAACTGCTACGCGGCGGCTCTAAGTGTGACTGATGCTCTCCCTGCCACGCAATAACTCGCGCATAAAAGGCAATGAGCACAGCTGGGCGCTGGCGCCGTAGTGGGAAGGACGGAGGGGAGAAGAGGATGGAGGACTCGCCGAGAGCGTTACAGGTAAATCACACACCAGGCTGGGCCTTCAATGGTGCAGTGGAGCGGGCTCCTTGTCGCTCTCTGCTGGACCTCAGTGCGTGTTTACTGGCCTGTGCCAGCCTCCATCTGCGTCCCTATGTTCGCGTGAGGGTAAACATGGATAAATGAAAAGCTTAACCAACTGTACATCTTGAATTTTTATTTCTTCCACTTACTTACGAATAGTAAGGCCTGCTACCGTTCCGTTACTTTTATTGCTTCCTATCTGTTCCCTCTATACATCCAGTTATGTTTCATAACCATAAAGTGACAAACTGTGCACGTTGCTGCTGTGTTTTTTTTAATGCAAAATAAATTACTTGCAAAGCTCTTTCTGTGGGCTCTGTTTCTACTACCTTTAGTGACATGTTCTTTTGAAGTTATTTGCCCATCTACATTTACATCCGTAATTCAGAAGCCACCTTACGGTCTGCGGTGTAGGATACTTCCAGGAGAGATCGGCGCAGTCCTGAATCCTCCCGAAAACAGGTAGGTAAGCAGGTAACAGGACCGAATCCTCCCAAACTGACACACTGTATGTTGTATTATAGTCAATAATATATTTATCTCTGCCATGTTCCTTATCTCCTTCCCCTACCTCTCCTATGTTTTAAACAAAAAATATTGATTCACGTAACGCACGCTTTGTGCGTGACCTTCAGCGGGACTTAGTCGCTGGTGCTGTGCCGACTGGACTTTATCTCAATAAGGCAAAATATAAAACTTTTAAGCATACAATACATGCGAAAATTTTTTACCTCTTCTGCTTTAACTTCATATGCTTTCCTTTGCCTGCTTGGAGTATTCATAACATTTAGAACTGCTACCTGCTTCAAACGGAAGGATTCGGTCCCATCGTTTTTCAGACCGTTGCGTGGTTGGGAGGATTCGGTACCATTTTTCTGACCGCGGGAGGATTCGGGACTGCACCCGGAAAGATTATCTTTTCTCTCTCGTTCCCTGTTCCTTTCGGGATGGTGAACGGGGGAAAAATATTGTCAGTGAACCTTTCTACGAACTCTGATCTGATTCGCTCAAAAACATTCTAATGTGTGTGAATTCCTAAGGGACCAAACTGCTGAGGTCATCGGTCCCTAGACTTACATACTACTTAAACTAACTTATGCTAAGAACAACACACACGCTCATGCCCAAGAGAGGACGCGAACCTCCGGCGGGATTGGCTTCACGATCCGTGACATGGCGCCTCAAACCACGGGGGTACTGATTTGGTCGTTGTTGCCACTTGCCAAGTAATGTATTGGAGGAAGTAATATGTTGACCGACTCTTCTCTGGGACGTTCGCTCTCGGAATGTCAACAGCAAACCTCTCTGTATGCACTGGATTTTTCTGACATCTCTGTAACGCTCCTGCACTTACTAAACGATACCGTGACGAAAAACGTCTGCGTAGGATGTCCTCAGTCTATTCTATTACTCCAACTTTGTAAGTGACGGGAAATGGGAAATATAGGGTGTTTATAAATGAATATCGGGGTTTTAACGCTTTATAATGTTTATTGTATTAAACTTTCAATTATAAATGACATGTCAAATGAAAGAGCAATTCAAACAGTTTTACCAAGAACCTTATAAATGTTCAATGTGAGCACCATTTGTCACACGGCACACATCAAGTCTATAGCCGAGCTCTTCTCAAACGTTGGTAAGTGTGTCTTCAGTGATTGTAGCAATGCAGTTCCTTAATTCAGGGATGTCTGCTGGTAGCAGAGGCACATACACACGATCCTTGATGAAGCCAAAAAGGAAAAAAATCGCAGGGCGTTAGGTCGGGTGAACGTGGAGGCCACGCAAAGCAAGCCCTGTCACTGGGCCCCATGCGACCGATCCAGCGCTTGGCTATAGACTTGATGTGTACCGTGTGACAAATGGTGCTCACATTGAACATTTGTAAGGATCTTGGTAAAACTGTTTGAGTTGCTCTTTCATTTGACATATCATTTATAACTGTAAGTTTAATGTAATAAATATTATAAAGCGTTAAAACCCCGATATTCATTTACAAACAACCTGTACTCAAGGAACAGAGGATTTATAAGAAACTTGTTTTGTGGACGAATTCGATTTATTATTATGGCTCTCGTCCTGGCATCTGCTTCTCCGACCACTTGTTTTACGTTCTCGTTCCATTTTATTTCACTCTGGCTGAATACTGTGAGGTGATCATTTATATACATTCTAAACTGTAGCAACCACATCACACTCATTTGCAATACTCCCCAATTAGGGCTACTATCTCTTGTTCAGTAAAAGAGATAATTTGACAATAGCACAGATAACGAGGTGTCCATAGCTCTTAAGTTATGCATTTTAAAGCCCATATTCACTGAGACCTTTAGTAGTAGGGTGAAGGTGATTCGGATGTAATTTCCATTTGTTCAAGATGATGGACCTTCCACTTCGCTCTGGTTTCCCCATGGGACGTCCCCAGCCCATTGGAAGGTCACTACCCTTTCCCCCTTTGGGAAATCACCCTCACTCATGTCCCACCTCCACTTCACTTCCTCCCACCTCCCTCCTCTCACTACTTTGAAGGAAAAGTCGCTCAGTCCCGAGCTGTTGGTGTCGAAAGGCCTAGCGTAGTATCTTATTTTGGGTGGGATACTGTTGGAAAATTTTCTTCATTTCATCATTTTTGGGACTAGAATTAGTGACACATTTCAAATTTTTGCTGGCGACAAAAATGGCAATAAACCTGCAGCATACATGTGTAACCTAGTTCGCAATATTGCTGGAAATTCAAATTTTGGTCAAGAAACACACATCCGTACCCTAATAACTGACCATAAATCATTTGATTCAGTACATAGTACTGCAACTATTTTAACTGACTGGAAAATTTTCTAAATCGATGGGAAATTCCAGTTTTCATGGTAAACCCGAATTTTTTCAGTTAATTCAAATGCTAATTACGTTGCAGAGGACATAATAACAATAGTAATAATAGATTGATTACTTATAGAAATTCAATTTGAATGCCATTGGTGTTGAAGCATGTAGAGCACTCCGCTTATATCATCATCTTTGATATACTGATGCAGTATATGACATCATAATCCAAGACAGCCCATCCAGAATACTGGTGCAGACTAGCTACCCTCCTTTTACTGGAGAGAAATTAAAAAATATAAGCAGGAGAATTCAAATTTTTCATCTATCTGTTAATCATGGGAGTTGGAAAGGGGTAGCTGCTATTCATTGAACCCTAGTGAGTAGCTCTAGCCAGCCTCATCAATGAACGCTGAAAATAAGGAAGATATTTTTGCTACTAGTCTAGCACTAGAGAGTTGCTCCAGCCATCTAGCCAATAGCCCTAAGTGGGAATGATGGGTAATAATAATAACGGAACAGCAAACTATCACTCAAGTGCATGGGAGTAGGTCCCGGAAGGAACGTAAGGAGAGGTAAAAATATTATAACAGCGACCCACTTTCTCAGTGCTCTAAAAATCCCTGCCCTCTGTAACAACAGCACTGAGTAATGAAGCATATACCTATTTACGAGTTCCAAGACGTATCCTAGCCACAGAAGCGTGGGAAATACATTCTAAGCTATTTTTGTCATTGCAATGCTCGTTATCTTACTTGAAATTGGCATCTCAAGGCGAAATAATTGGTCAATAATCTCCAGTCCAATTCAGCACCGTTTAACAAGTGAATTGCGTAGTAAAAGAGTTGAGCAGCCAGTTTTTTTTTTTTTTTTTTTTTTTTTTTTTTTTTTTTTTTTTTTTTTAAGCTCCTGTCGTGACAGGCTAAGCCGTGGCTTCTGGCCAGCTGACTGCGCCTGCCACTGGCCATGGACTGCTGTCGCTAACTTCTGCACACTGCATGACAAGCAGATGCCAATTAGGTGTAGAGTTCTAACTGCAATTACATCCCTGAAGTACACTTCCCCACTTTAAAGTATCCACTTTACCCAAACTGGGACAAGGGTAGTGTTGTCCATACACTTCGAATTTCTCATGCGAAATTTAAATTCCTCCCTCTTTCTTGCTTACTATTTTCAAAGTCAGGCGAAATCGAAGCATACATGCATATTCAAGTCACTAAAGTATGGTTACTTACTGATTCTTAGTGTGTAAACCCTGTGAAACAGTATGGCACAGGCTGTATTTCCTCTAAGTGTTCTCTCATGTAGTAAAAACTATCTGCTCATATATCAGTGCAACAGAACATTCAATTCGTTTTTGGCTCATGAAGGATTGCTAAGGGCATGCTCTACCTCTGTCATAGGATGCCTCCTCACTTGTTAATATCGCGTTAACTCCACATATTGCTTTATAAATTCGGTAATACAGCTGATTTTATTACGAAAGCCATCTATCTCTGAGTAAGTGGGAGACTAAAATTTCGTCAAAAGATCTTGTTGCAAGAAAAAATGCCTGATTACTGCTCCAACTCGGGAAACATATCTGTAATACTGTTGCCCTCACTGCCACCGGCTCGGCAGTACATCGTTGAGGTCAAAATGATTGACTAATTAATTAAATTGATGATGAGTGCCTCCTTCCATGGTAAGTAGTGTTTTTCCTGGAGTCTGATTGCACTCACCAGGTAACACAAAAGGGAAACCCTGGACGGAAGGAAATGTTACTTTCAAGGAACACTATTGTGAAAATGTAGAGCGCCGATATTTGAAGCTGACTGCAGTAGGATTCTACAAATGCCAACATACATTTCGCATAAGAACCATGAAGAGAAGACATGAGAAGTTAAGTCATACAGAGGCCATAGGCTCTTTTCCCTGACTGTTTGTGTGTGGGATGTGAAAGGACATGGTACTCTTCATCACGCAACATACGATAGCCTGTGAAGTGAGCATATAGATGTAGATGTAAATTTAGTCATTAAGATGTCGCTCCAGCCATTTATATGCACACAAAACTCACGGAAGAATGTTGGCTCTTATTTTTCAAGAAGACAAAAGATGGAACTTCTGCAGCCGGCCCGAGTGGCCGAGCGGTTCTAGGTGCTACAGTCTAGAACCGCGTGACCGCTACCGTCGCAGGTTCGAATCCTGCCTCGGGCATGGATGTGTGTGATATCCTTATGTTAATTAGGTTTAAGTAGTTCTAAGTTCTAGGGGACTGATGACCTCAGAAGTTAAGTCCCATAGTGCTCAGAGCAATTTGAACCATTTGAACTTCTGCAGTTCATTGTCTCGCATTAAAAGCCTTTGTAACTAACTCAACTGTAGTCGCGAGACATATGTGAGGAGCTGTTATATGTTTGCACACAACACTTAGAAGAAGCGGTATAGAGCTCATCTCTCAACACTCCTTTTGTCAATGTATCAACTGTGCACTACATTCTAACGAATCTTCCAGTCTTTGATATATAGCGTTTGAATCCGATTTGTACGAGTAAGAGAAGTCCCCTGACAAGTGACAGAACCCTATTATTTTCTCGAAATCCCGTTACGTTCCGACAACACTGCTCCACTAGTCAGAAGGGTGTCTACTCCCCCACGTATCACTGACTATGTACTGAGCTATCAGAAAGAGAAAAATAGCACATCATATTTCTTTTCATTCACCCATATCGCCGTGGCTGCCCTGAACTTCATACACACATCAAAAATAGTTTTGCATCACCGCAGTCCCCAGAACTTCTCAAGACAAAAAAGGAAAGAGTCTACATTTTGCATGAAAAATTCGCGGTGTGTGGACAACACCATCCCTGTCTCAGTTTGGGTAAAGTGGATATTTGAAACAGGGAGAATCTATGTCTGGGTTAGTTGGAACAACACATCCAAGCTGCTCCTGCTTGTCAAACAGTGTGCCGAAGTTAGCGACGGCAGTCCATGGTTTAAATGGCTCTGAGCACTATGAGACTTAACATCTATGATCATCAGTCCCCTAGAACTTACTTAAACCTAACTAACCTAAGGACATCACACAACACCCAGCCATCACGAGGCACAGTCCATGGTCGACAGCAGGCTTGGTCACGAGGGGTCAGCTGATCGGAAGCCAGGGCTTTGCCTGTCACGACTGGGAGGTACAATGAAAGATTCTGGGTGGTCGACTCTTTAGGTACACAATTCTCGTTAGAGAGCACGGGATTGTACTGGTGGTGACTCACCATTTTTTTCACCATGATGTCAAGTAAGATAATCAGCATTACACTCATAACAAAAATCTTACAATAGATTTCCCACTTCTCTGTTCGTAAATAGGTAGAAGTGAGTTTTATTCCCCAATTCTGTTGCTGCATGGGGCAGGGTTTTATAGCAGAACAGGGAAAGTGGGTCGCTGTCCTAACATTATTACCCATCTGCATGTCCCTTCCATAAACTTGTCACTTGCAGATCGACAGGAGGCATCTTTACTGAACTTCATTGATAGCTTGCTGTCCTGTTATTATTATTCATCCTTCCCACAGAGTTCTATTGGACTGACTTGCTGGAACAACTGTCTAGTGCTAAACTAATACCAAAAATATTCTCCTTACGTGAAGATGATGAAATAAACATAGTACCCTACATACTTCCACACCAGTTATATGCGAATTGAAATTTTTTAAATAATGAATATATTATTAATATTATTGTTTTATGTCCTCTGCAATGCAATATAATTAGCATAAGAGTTGATTATCAAAATACAAATTTACCACGAAAATTCGAATTTCCCACCAATATTGAAACTTTTTCTGTTATGATAACATTATGTATGGTAAAGTGTATTGAATCATATCACTGTTGATCTGTAATTAGGATACATACGGGTGTTTCCGGCCGAAAGTTAAAGTTTGAGCAGTACTGCGAACTATGCGACACCTAGGCAGTAGGGTAACTGCCAGTTCTGTTTCGAGTCAAAATTTGAAATTTCCACCAATTTTAACTCCAAAAACGATGAAATTAAGATATTCCAACAGGATAACACTCAAAATAAACAAATTAAACTACCGTATGTCCTTCCACACCAACAGCTCAGGACGGACTGAGCGATTTTCCCTTCGATTGACAAGTGGTGAGAGGTCGGAATTTGGGGGATGGCAGGGCAAGTGGGGGAGGGGAGATGAGCTGGGGATAAATTAAAATCGGCTTTACCAATTCTATACCTTATGCCATTAATTATCATACAGCCTGTACGTACATAACTAGATGTATTTTTGCTCTGATTTTCTTAATTGAATTTTTATGTTATTCACAAATTGCTACACCTTCCACACTTTTCACGATAATAAATGCCACAGAAACATGGCCCACCCCCGTCGTGGGTGGCATGTCTTAAGCGACGTCTGCAGTATAATATCAGCCACTCGGTAAGTGTGATCTACGTTGTGATATGATGAGTTAGTGAGTCAGTCAGTAGGGACATTGCATTTTACGAGAATTGGAACTTAAATAGTGGAAACTATTTAATCACGTACGATACAAGGGAGTTACATGTTTGCACCTGCTACTGTCCTTCAAAGTAATCGCCAGCATTGTGTGAGCCCGTTGCCCGCGATGTGGAAGGCGTAGTATACCGTTATCAGAGCCTGTTCCGTTAATGGTGCGAATGGAGCGGTCTACCGCCTGTTCGAATCTCTGGAACAATTCTTAATCGAATGCCACGAAGTGGTTCCTTCATCTTCGGAATCAAATCAAAGTCACAAGGACTTAAGTCCGGGGAGTATGATGGATGGTACAGTACTTCCCAGTCCCATCGACTGATGAGAGCAGCCACAGCTTACGCTGTATGCTCCCGCGCATTGTCGTGCAAAATGTTGGGTTGGCTGCGCAGAAAGTGTCGCTGCTTCTTTCGCGAAGCTGGTCGCAGGTGATTCTCCAAAAACGAACAGTAATACTGTGCATTCACTGTCTGCTGTGGAGGAAGGTAATGTGTTAGGATAACACAATCACAGTCGCACACGATAATCACCATAACTTTAGACCGCTCCATTCGCACCATCAACAGAACATGCTCTGCTAACGATATACTACGCAAATGGGTTCTACACCACGCCGGTGACGACTTTGATGGACAGTAACAGGTGAAAACATGTAACTCTTTTGGATCGGTTGTGAATAAACAGTTGTAGTTGCCAGTATTTAAGTTCCAAACCTCGTATATAGAGAGATTAAGAGCACTGTAAAAACAAGTTCTTTCGTTTCAAAATGAATATCTTTTATCATGCTTTGAAAATTATTACATGTTAATACAAAATTATTTAAAGGTCCCCATCAGGCCTTGTCGCCAACTCCTAACTCCGTCTGGCATAAACCGAATCAATTTCCTAAACTTTTCCTTAGAAAATTCATTCCACAACCTGCGGACTGCCAAACTCAAATAGTTCAAATACTCGAAAACAGTGGCCCATGGTGTTTCATAAGCTTCCCATTGAATCGAGGCCATGTAAGCAGCTCTATGTCACAGCAGAGCTGTGACATGGTGCTTTATCTTTCCCAGAATGAGACTTTGATCAAGCAAACGTAACAGAACGAGCAAAAAATCTGAGTCTCTATAGCGAAACTACAGTCAAGGTGGGATATTCCACAAAAGTTACAAAGCGGTAAAAAAATCGAGTAAAAATTGTGCGGCTTAAGAACTGCAACACCAAAAAAAACGTGTTACAAGAAATTTTGTAATTTTTTGTGATGCACTGCAGTAAACACATTGTCATATTTTATATTTATATCAATACCCACAGTCTTACGGTAAGCCGTTTTTGAGGTAGAACATATTTCTATTTAAAAATGATGTGACTGATCGTCATTTTTGAAAGTGTAAAAATGTTAACAACTTGTAAGCTATTGGTGTAAGAGAATAGTTTCTTCCCTCAAAATGTTTTGCTATCAAGGCAGAGTAAAACATGTTTGATAAGGAAGCAAATCAGCCGTAAGTTTAAGGACAGCATTGTGGTAAGTGATATTATCTGGTGGTCATAAACTTTTCCCAGCACTGTATATATATCTCATACAAAAATCATACTGTACTAGTAAGGCCATAGCTACTGTATTCTACAACTACGATTTTGAACGAAGAAAGTGACACAGAATAGTTGAATACATAAGTTTCTGCCAAAATCCGAAGTGTCATATTACAAACCGAAATTGCTAATAGCTCAATAAACACAGAACTTAAAAACGTGGAAGGAAGGGAGCATCGATACTTAATAAGATTACAAAAAACCATTGCCTGTTAATGGCCTAGTAGCCATTACAATTATACTAAAAAGTGGTCAGTCATTATTGTCACAAGAATGGCTCTGAGCACTATGGGACTTAACATCTGTGGTCATCAGTCCCCTAGAACGTAGAGCTACTTAAACCTAACTAACCTAAGGATATCACACACATCCATGCCAGAGGCAGGATTCGAACCTGCGACTGTAGCGGTCAAGCGATTCCAGACTGAGGCTCCTAGAACCGCACGGCAACACCGGCCGGCAATTGTGGTCACAAATTTGCACCAAAAATGACGTAACTACCGCACTTCAGGCTGCTGGAATAGAACCTAGGAATACAGCGCATAGGAGAATGTTTAATGTACAAATTTCAAACAACCCATTTAAAAAATTGTATACGGGAGGAGGATATTGGTGTTTAACGTCCCGTCGACAACGAGGTCATTAGAGACGGAGCACAAGCTCGGATCAGGGAAGGATGGGGTCGGAAGTCGGCCGTTTCCTTTCAAAGGAACCATCCCGGCATTTGCTTGGAGTGGTCTAGGGAAATCACGGAAAACCTAAACCAGGATGACCGGACGCGGGATTGAACCGACGTCCTCCCGAATTGTATACGACTTCGGTCAAAATTTCAACCATATTTTCGCTTCACCGAGGATGTTTACTTCTGAGTCACTCGTGTTTGTGCTTGTTCTTGGTTCAGTTCCTGGAATGTTTGCTTCCTTTTCTTCGGTGAAGGATTTTCGAAGAATGGTGTTTGGTGGCTCTGCTATAGTGTCAACGATAACATTCTTTTCATGAAATTTCAGTCATGAAAATGTTCCTCCTCCGAAGGCGAAACTATTTTGTCGGCGTTCAGTTACATATGGAGAAATGATCATCGCATATCATAAAAGAAATAAATATTTATTTGTTCGTTTCACCTATGCACTGTTCTGGAGTGGAACGGTGGAGAAATACCCTGATGGTTGTTCGATGAATGCTTTGGAAGGCATTTAAGTGTGAATTTCGGGGTAATAGAGTAGATGAAGATGTAAATGAAGAAAATCAATAGAAAATGACAGGAAGAATGCTAAAATGATGAAAATAAAACTTTTATAGAAGGAACAAAGGACGTTAATTAAGATTAAAATGGAGCCACTGATATTTATGGTTCAGTAGAAAGTTACACTTGTAACGTCGTAATCATCAATCATTGCATTATGTTTCAAAACATCAGTCAATCACTGCAGTTTCGTTAACGACAGCAGTGGGATGTGATATCAAAACAGAGCTACATTTTTCACACCACAACTACTGCACATCGCAGCGAACAGCAATAAGTGAAACATATAAATGTGTAACCAGTTTCTAAAGTAATTACAAATATTTTTACAATCTGGAATGAGACAGGTACGGTAGGGCCTATAAAATGCTCTGAATCTATAACATGAAATGAAAAGCTTAATGTACAAGTATTGATTGTAACTGTAAAGAGACTTAAAAACGTTCGTCTGATTGAGATTCACATTTTTATGTCATAGCAGTTACTGTTCGTTTTATGTCTTCATCAAACATGACCTTAGGGATATAAGTACAGATATTGGGGAACAATGATACCTTAATATGTACCCCCTTCACTACGTTAATTGCTTTTCCTCTGCGTCCAACAGTGTTCCCGTGAACATGTCACATAATTCACTACCTGATATTTTCTACACAGTCGTAAGTGGACTATGACCGTAAGAATAGACTAATTATTTTGTGTCCACGTGTTCATACTTCAAGACCTGACCTACTGACCAACGGAAATAAGGACTAATGACTTACTCTTGGCGCACGTACTTGGAGGTACTAATCACCCAAAGACATACCACTTCTAATATGTAATTATAATTATTCATCAACAAATGAAATGAATACTGATGTAACGTTTTTTAGTACACCGTTCTCAGTCATTAATAAAAACACCTGCGCTTATACCCCTATCACACCGTATAACAATATCATCGGACTATGTAATAGTCACTCCTAATAAGAGCAGACTGGTCGCTTTGTAGCGCTGCGGATGGCGTACAACTGGTAACAAGTGGTCACGGGACCCAACACCACGTCAGTGAAGTGGTGTGTATGTGGCAGCTGGCTGCGCTGAATCATATCAGTACGAAGGATCGAAGTAGCTACGAATAGGGAAAAGGAGCTACAGTATCTGGACGTGCCCATGACCACACTGTGGATAAAGTTGCCCAATTTATTACAGTACGAAAACGGACTGTCGAAAACCGACAGGGATCCGAGACGAGTATCACGCCTTGTCGGTGACATTCGGTTTCAAACCCGACAGTAAATGCTGCTGTCATCGAATGCAGGTCCACCTCCACCAGTTTCCAACTGAACATTGCAATGAACATTCAGAGTCGAGTGCACAACAATAAGCTGTTGCTCTCAGCGGCGCGTACAATGATGAGCAAAAACATTATGACCACCTGCTTAATAGCTTGTTTTTCCGTCTATGGAACGAAATACATTACTGAGTCTGCTTATCAGGGTTCCTACAGTTTGTTGGTAGGTTTGTTGAGGTATGTAGCAATAAATGTCTACGCAGAGGACGTGTAATTCGCGTAAATAACGGGCCGCTGATTGGCGTAAGCAGTGCTGACGCCAGATGGCGACCTAGATGGGTTCCATTGCATTTCCATCAGGCGAATTTAGTCACAGAGGCGTCAACGTGAGTTCACTGCAATGCTCCTCAAACCACCATAACACGGTTATGGCTTTGATACACGGAAAATTGTACTGCTCAAATATGACATCGCCGTCGGGGAAGACATCAAGCATGAAGGGGTGCGGGTGGTTCGCAGCTGTCAGCATATCCTCGATTACTACCACAAGTCACAGGCAAGCGGAGGAGAATGTCTCCCATAGCATAACACTGCTCTCACCAGCCCGCTCCGTGATGCACTATACGTCTCGAGCCGCCTTTCACTTCCATGACATCTTTTGTGGAGACGACCATCGACCTATTTTAGCAAAAATGTGATTCACCCGAAGAGCCAACGTTTCCATAAATCAACGGTTGAATCCCGATGGTCTCGTGTCCACTATGATCGTGATTGATGGTGTCGGTGGGTCAACGTGTGAACAGGTAGTGTCGTCTGTTGCCGAACTCCATGTTCAGTAACGCAAGCGCCATTAAATCATTCAATAATAACCACATGAAGTGTGTTGCAATTTGTGTCTAGATGATCGTACGTAGAATATTTTTGAATAGGCAAGTGGGATGTGAACACTCAACAAGGAATACCTTGAAAACCTTTGTGACTTAGTTGTGTATTAAGCAAGAACGAGTAACGTCAACAGAATCAGAAAATATGAACGTGTCTACAGTGATGATCGTTGTTGTTAACAATTACTGTAATTTGGATATAAAACAGGAAGCTCGCAAGATTAACACCTTTGACAACACTTCCTCTTACGTTAAGTGCTTTAAAACGAAAAGGGTAAAGAGTGATTAAAGAGTGTTGTCAAACTGTCCTGAGTGTAGGCATATTGTGAAGTGCTTAAAACGATAATTTTGCAGGAGTCGAAAGACAAGCTACAATATTGAGAAAGGTTAAACTGAAAACTCTCGGTAACCGTGACATTTCATTTCTTGCAATATCAGCGCAAGTGAATGCATAATCAGATATTACCTCACCTGATAAACTTCAAGCTGCAGCAAGTGTATTCTGAAATCAAGCCCCCACACCAGCACAGCCAAGACAAGACGTCCGATTCTACGAGCGCTCGACAAACAAGTGCGGTCAGCGCGGCCTGACTACCCGACAACAACACAAGATTTGGTATCTAAAGATTCTTCTCTGTACATGTATTCAGGAAATACGCTTTCTGACAAATACTAAAAACAAGACTGGCATCTCTCATACTATAGAACCCTAACAACATGGTTACACACACGTGTTTCTTGCTTGACGAACATTCAAGCGCACTGTAGGACCTCCAGTGGCCTGCTGAAGGATTCGATGCGAAGTATGTTAAAACATTGAGCGCAGCTTAGCAACTAACATCCCCAAAATATTGTAGCTAGACGGGGTCTAATGAATAATGACTGGCTTCGGCCGGAAACGGAATTCCTCAAGAAGCTTGAGGATTCGCTTACTCCCCGAATTCAGGCCACAGTCAAAGATCTATTTATTTATTTTCTTTCTTTTTTTTTTCTTGTTGAGTCATCAGTCTTTTGACTGGTCTCATGCGACCCGCCACGAATTCCTCTCCTCTGCCAAACCTTAGAGTAGAAAGTGCAGCTTGCGTCCTCAGTTATTTACTGGATGTTCTCTTCCTCTACAGTGAAAAAAATTAAATGATCTTGTGGCATTGGCCTGGGGTTCCCCGCCGCCAAGTTGCAAGTCTTCTCAGTTGTGGACACCATGAGAGACTTGGTTGTCTGTGACAGTGAAAATTATGAAATGGACATCACAACAACCAGTCCCCGGGGGAGAAAATCTCTGACTTGGCTGGTAATGGAATCTAGGTCGGCTGTTTGGCACTCAGGCGCGCTAACCATTCCTCTACTGTTTTTACTGTCTGCAGTTCCATCTAGTACCGTGGATGTTCTTCCCTGGAGTCTTACAGATGTCCTGCCATCCTGTCCCTTCTCTTTGACAGTGTTATCCATATATGTTCCTTTCTTGACCGATTCTGCGGAGATTTCCTCATTTCTTATCTTATTAGTCCGCCTAATTTTCAAAATTTTTCTGTAGCACCACATCTCAAATGCTTCGGTTCCCTTTGGTTCCAAGTTGCCAACAGTCCCTGTTTCACTACTACACAATGCTGTGCCCCAAACCATTCTTGCCAGTGCTAGATTGCTTTTATGCTCTCCTTTTTCCGTCAGTCATCAGTTATTTTACATGAAATGAATTCGCAGTTGCGAGTATGGACAGCCATCAGGTGTATGGTGGATGACAACGAAAATTTGTGTCCGACCGGGTCTCGAACCCGGATTTCCCGCTTATCTCGAGCGGTCACAACTATAATTAGGCTATCCGAGTAGGTTCCACGGTCATACCCATATTTCAATATGTCGTGTCTAAAACCTGCTGTCGTATGTCCATTATGTATATTTCCGTATAGGGGAGACATTTTAATTGAAAGTTGCTTACTCGGTGTCGGCAGGGAATACGATATAGCAGCGTCGGTTTTGTTCACAAGTACGATGCAATGTTTGTTCGGACATGCGTTCTTCGTTTTTGTACATATTTGTCTGTTACTCTTCTTTTCTCCCGCCTCCAGAAAATCGGACATCTTTCGCCATTTTACATCCTCTAACGCTGTTTCAGTTCGGCAGATTCGCTGTTTCAGTTCGGCAGATTCAATGAACGTGTCTTGATTTTTCTTCAGTCTTCCTTCCATCATCAGTCGCTCCGTCAGAACTGCCTCTCTGGTGCCTTTATCTTTCTTTAAGCCAAACTGTCCGTCATGTAACAGATAATTCCTTCCATTCCTCTACATATTATTCTTGTCTGTAGCTTGGATGCATGAGCTGTTAAGCTGATTGTGCGATAATTCTCGCACTTGTCGGCTCTTGCTATCTTCGGAATATTGTGGATGATATTTTTCCGATAATCAGATGTACACTCCTGGAAATTGAAATAAGAACACCGTGAATTCATTGTCCCAGGAAAGGGAAACTTTATTGACTCATTCCTGGGGTCAGATACATCACATGATCACACTGACAGAACCACAGGCACATAGACACAGGCAACAGAGCATGCACAATGTCGGCACTAGTACAGTGTATATCCACCTTTCGCAGCAATGCAGGCTGCTATTCTCCCATGGAGACGATCGTAGAGATGCTGGATGTAGTCCTGTGGAACGGCTTGCCATGCCATTTCCACCTGGCGCCTCAGTTGCACCAGCGTTCGTGCTGGACGTGCAGACCGCGTGAGACGACGCTTCGTCCAGTACCAAACATGCTCAATGGGGGACAGATCCGGAGATCTTGCTGGCCAGGGTAGTTGACTTACACCTTCTAGAGCACGTTGGGTGGCACGGGATACATGAGGACGTGCATTGTCCTGTTGGAACCGCAAGTTCCCTTGCCGGTCTAGGAATGGTAGAACGATGGGTTTGATGACGGTTTGGATGTACCGTGCACTATTCAGTGTCCCCTCGACGATCACCAGAGGTGTACGGCCAGTGTAGGAGATCGCTCCCCACACCATGATGCCGGGTGTTGGCCCTGTGTGCCTCGGTCGTATGCAGTCCTGATTGTGGCGCTCACCTGCACGGCGCCAAACACGCATACGACCATCATTGGCACCAAGGCAGATGTGACTCTCATCGCTGAAGACGACACGTCTCCATTCGTCCCTCCATTCACGCCTGTCGCGACACCACTGGAGGCTGGCTGCACAATTTGGGGCGTGAGCGGAAGACGGCCTAACGGTGTGCGGGACCGTAGCCCAACTTCATGGAGACGGTTGCGAATGGTCCTCGCCGATACCCCAGGAGCAACAGTGTCCCTAATTTGCTGGGAAGTGGCGGTGCGGTCCCCTACGGCACTGCGTAGTATCCTACGGTCTTGGCATGCATCCGTGCGTCGCTGCGGTCCGGTCCCAGGTCGACGGGCACGTGCACCTTCCGCCGACCACTGGCGACAACATCGATGTACTGTGGAGACCTCACGCCCCACGTGTTGAGCAATTCGACGGTACGTCCACCCGGCCTCCCGCATGCCCACTATACGCCCTCGCTCAAAGTCCGTCAACTGCACATACGGTTCACGTCCACGCTGTCGCGGCATGCTACTAGTGTTAAAGAGTGCGATGGAGCTCCGTATGCCACGGCAAACTGGCTGACACTGACGGCGGCGGTGCACAAATGGTGCGCAGCTAGCGCCATTCGACGGCCAACACCGCGGTTCCTGGTGTGTCCGCTGTGCCGTGCGTGTGATCATTGCTTGTGCAGCCCTCTCGCAGTGTCCGGAGCAAGTATGGTGGGTCTGACACACCGGTGTCAATGTGTTATTTTTTCCATTTCCAGGAGTGTATATAGCCAGTCTCATAAATTTTACTTATCAAAATGAACATTCGTTTTCTTGCCACTTCCCCAATGATTTTAGAAATTCCGATAGAATGTTGTATATTTCTTCTGACTTATTTGATTTTAAGACTTCTTTTAAATCTTAATTCTAATACTAGATATTTTAATTCTTCCATTTCACACTATCTTTCGGGCGCTTCATTTTTATTCATTTTTAAATGACTTGCATTTCTGAATTCCTGAATTGCCCTGATCGTTTTTGTATTTCCTTCTTTCATTGGTCAACTGAAAAACTTGTTTTGTTACCTATGGTTTCTTCGCAGTTACCTTCTCTGTCCCTAAGTTTCTCTTTCCAATTTCTGTGATTGCCCTTTTAGAGACGTTCATTCCCCCACTAAATTGTGATCTGAGTCTATATCTACTCCTGCGTACGCCTCACAATCCAATATTTGATTTCTGAATCTCTGCGCCCCATGATGCAATCAAACTGAAATCTTTCCGTATCTCCTGTCCTTTTACAAATATATCTCCTCCTCTTGTGATTCTTGAAGAGAGTATTCCCTGTTATTTTCTTAAATTTACTGCAGAATTCAATTAGCCTTTCTCTTCTCTCGTTGCTAGTGAGCAGCCCATATTTTCTCATCTTCTAGCCCTTCGGCTACAACCGTATTCCAATTCCCCGTGACGAATAAATTTTCATTTCCCTTCACGTACAGAATTACCCGTTCAATATCTTCACATTCTTCTCTTAACTGTTAATCTTCTGCTTGCGAGGTCGGTTTGTATATCTGAACTTTTCTTTCCGGTGTTTTTTTCCTGTCGATTCCGATGAGAATAGCCCTATCACTGAACTATTCACAGCAAATCTCGCTCTGTCCGACCTTCCTATTCATAACTAATCCCACTCCTGTTATACCATATCCTACTGCTGTTGATATTATCCCATGCTCATCTGACCAGAAATCCTAGTCTTCTTTCCATTTCACGTCACTGAATTACAGTACAAATAGATTGAGCCTTAGCTTTTCTCTATTTAGATTGTCAAACTTGTTACGGTGAGAATAGAACGATCCACCGCATAAAGGAGTCCGATTTATGACTATGTTGTAGTGTTGCATTTTTTTATTATATTAAACCGAAACGTCGTTATTCTATAACATTAACCTATTTCGGTTTATGCGCTGTGCACTTTGCGAGCATTAGGATGAATCTTGTAAATGAGGCCAAGTCTTCCTGCAGTAAGTACAGAACTTCTACAAAACAGAAATATAGTGGCTATTCTTCTGCAAACCTGATTACGTTATTGAAAATTCGATTTTCAGTTATCATCTTTGACGGAAATGATGCAAACAGTAGGAATTCGTTAAAGGTTAATGTTGGTGTTGTGGTATTCAGTCCAAAGATTGGTTTATGCAGCTCTTCATGCTACTCTATCCTGTGCAAGTCTGTTCATGTCCGAAGAGCTACTTCAACCTACATCCTTCTGAATTGGTAACTGTATTCATCTATTGGTCTCCCTCTACAATTTTATGCCTCAGTACTTATTATGGACGATTAACTGTCGAATCTGCAGACAGTTTCTGATTGAACCTGACGTATCATCCAATTCATTCACTGAAAAGCCATTTATTGGATTTCGTGAAATTTTGAACAAGAAAGATGAAAACTTAAGTAAAAGAAAAAAATGCTAAATTCGAGAAATGGTCTTTAAACAGCTCCCAGAAAATCAGGGCATGGATCATCGAATACGCTTTCACTGAGCTGGCTTATCTAGTTTCAGTAGTGATAACCATATCAACTGTCCATTTCTTTTCAATGAAAGTTCATGCGGATTTTCCTTTTTGTAAGTGATCCACAATTACCGACTTCCGTTATAAGCGAAGGGAAAGAGATATGTTGCACCACGAATAAGTGGATTTGGGGAATGTTTGCTAATTTCACGCAGCTAGGGCTGTAAGAAAGTAGATAAGGGACCGATTGGCACGTCGGATGGGAGGTGCGGGCGACGTTGATATTGTTCAAACGATTCTGCGGGGCACGTTTACGATACCACTCGCAGGTTAGAAGGCACAACCTGGCGGGTACTACATACAAATGTGAAGCAATCAGGGCAGTTAAGGTCACCGACGTGCTGTGAAGAACCCATACGTTGCAGTTACGACAGCGCCTAGTGACCTGTGTGTAGGTGCCGAAGCGGGCTGAGGAAAGCTGACGAAATTATTAAAGAACGCTCCACTAGTCCTCTCCAGAGTAACTGCTTGAGAGGCGTAGGGAAAAGACATAAGCGCACCCGGAAGTTCCAAGCAGACAGTTGTGGCGCCATTCTGCCTGCAACTGGAACCAGAGAGAATGACGATTGTTTAATTTGAAGACCAACCACGACGATCTTTTGGTGATGGTTAACGGCGGCCAACCGACCTACCGAAGCTACGGTCAACCTGCGCTGCACGGACGCGTCATCGCAGTGGAGGGCCGCGTCGTCCCTCGGAGCTACACCCGCGCGGGGATCGAGAGGGCTGCCAACCTCCGCTGTGTGCGTGGCTTCGTCCGGCGACTGCAAGCTGCCGTCCGCAAGGGCGATGCCGGGACGCGAACTAGCGGCCTCTCGGATGCAGAGCTGTCTGCGGGCACTGAACGACGGGCGGAAGGCCGGAGCTGCTAAGGCTCATTATAACGACGGCGGTCGACTGCTTCCTTTCGCCTCTGTACATGGGGTCTACGAGTCGCGCTTGAGAGGGCATTCAGGCGTGTTATGGGCCACGGCCACAGTTAATGTACACAGCGGTCACATAGTCGTGGCGCGAGTAGGGTCGGTAGTTCCGCATGGCTGGGCAACCGGACGCCGACGCTGCGGACTCCGGCATTCGTGTTCGCTGACCCACGCCCACGTACGCTACGCAGTGCCATCGCTGAGTTCAGCGCAAGACCGGATGAGTTCCTTCGATGTAATGAAGTCAATGACGCACTTGCCTGTTTTTCTCTGCACGCCTTGGCGTGAGTTATCCCTCTCTCCCAAACCACACCTTTCGGTCGTTCAGATATATTGCAACCCCTGAGCTTGGTTTATAGATATGTAGAACGCAAGCGAACGAGCGCGAGATGGTTCAAATGGCTCTGAGCACTATGGGACTTAACAGCTGAGGTCAGCGGTCCCCTAGACTTAGAACTACTTAAACAAAACTAACCTAAGGACATCACACACATCCATACTCGAGGCACGATTCGAACCGGACCGAAGCAGTCGCGCGGTTCAGGACTGAAGCGCCTAGAACCGCTCGGGCACCACCGAGTGAGAGAGAGAGAGAGAGAGAGAGAGAGAGAGAGAGAGAGAGAGAGACGTGAAGGTAGAGGCGTGGGGGAGAGGGTGGGGATGTGATCTGATGGTGAGGGAATGTGAAGAAGAAACAAAGGGTGCGTGCGACCTCATGAGTGTATGAGGCCACAGAATCCTGAATAAGCACACGCAAAAGGGGACGAAAGAGGGCGACAGTCGGGGTGGTGGCAGCTGGGAGCTGGATGTTCTGCGAACGCGGAAGGTAGGAAGGGCGAATTAAATGAAAAATAAATATATCCATCTGGCGTAACTCTCTAAGAACATGAGTGCTGATGTTACTCACGAGCCCGCCGCTATGACCGAGTGGTTCTGAGCGCTTCAGTCCGGAACCGCGCTGCTGCTGCGGTCGCAGGCTCGAATCCTGCCTCGGGCATGGATGCGTGTGATATCCTTAGGTTAGTTAGGTTTAAGTAGTTCTAAGTCTTGGGGACTGATGTGTTTGTGTGTGTGTGTGTGTGTGTGTGTGTGTGTGTGTGTGTGTGTGTGAAATCTTATGCGACTTAACTGCTAAGGTCATCAGTCCCTAAGCTTACACACTACTTAACCTAAATTATCCTAAGGAGAAACACACACACACCTATGCCCGAGGGAGGACTCGAACCTCCGCCGGGACCAGCCGCTAGGGGACTGATGACAGCTGTTAAGTTCCATAGTGATTCGAGCCATTTGAACCATTTTGTTGCTCACACTGTCGTCACAACACCAAAATTTGTTATTACCGACTTTTCTTGCAGTGTTGTAGGAATAACGATGGTGTAAACCAAAAAGTCATGAGTTTTACGACGGATACAAGTGTCGTCGAAAATAATCACTTCTCCAGCGCTCTGTGACTAAGTGCACGTGCTGGAAACGAATTCTTTCCTGTAATGCCTATTTGTACCACGAAAATTGTTTTTGTTGCTTCTCGCTTAACCGTTAGACCTAATGGTCCGTTACAACTTCTTGATCCATCTATCTTCTCTTGGGTCTACTAATGTTCTTCCCTGCCTTAAGGATCTACTGTTGCAGTTATTTTGGAATACGTCTATTGCCCATTCTGTCCACTTTTTTCCTTTCTTTTCCGTATTCCTTAATCTTCTCATTTAAGTTGTAAATTGACACACTGTTTTGGGTGGTCTCAGTTTTTGATCTGTCTCTTGTTCCTTATTTCTGTACTGTCCTCAAAAATGTCGTCTTGGCTGCTTGGAGTTTACTTCATATTCTAGAGTTCATAGCACAGATCTCACATCCGCATACTCTACAGGGAAATGCCATAACTTTATAAAATTTTAGCATTTTCACCTCAGCATTCTTCATATTGAATCTGCCAATCTCTTTTTCAGTATCGTCAAAGGCCAAGTATATGAAGGTGTTAACTTATTGTTTTTTTTCCCTAATATGAATTTGTCTCAAAGGTTGTGAACTCTGAAAGTGCATGGACTTGGTTTCATTTGTCGATATGTTTAAATTACTTTAGTTTCCTCTTTTATATTTTTCATAAACCGCGCTCTCTAAGTTATCTTCGCTTAGCGCAACTATAATTTGGTCATCATCAAACATTAGAGTTTTCATAAAATTTCTTCCTATGAAGTTGTCTTCCTTATTAAATTTCACCATCTGTTGTTTCCATTCCTTTAACACGTCGTCCAAATGTAAATTGAAAAGTATAGGCGAAACACAACACCTTTGTGTGACCCCCTCCACTAATAATTAGTTAGGAAATATTTCCTGACTCTAACTTTACGTTTGTCTGCGTTACTGTATATATACGAGTACTTCGGATAACTTCAATCAGATGTAGTAGTATTCCTCTTGTTTCCATAATATTCCATATGTTTTTTCTGCGTACAACATCAAACGTTTTACTATAGCCTATAAATAATATGTAGTTTTCAATTTGCAACTTTTTTATTATTTGTTTTAATGAAAAAATAATATCTGAGCAGGATTGTACCCTCTAAAAACTTGTGTGTTCTACGAGGAATATGCTGTTTATTCTATTTACTATGAACTTCGTATGCAGCCACATTACTGTGGGCACCTGTAAAAAGCACGAATAATCACATTTCGCAGAGCGAAGGCATGCAGGAAGAGTGTCAGGGGGGAGGGGAAGGGGGGGGGGGGTTCTGGAGGTACCTAAGGGTTGTGGAGCCATTCCGACTCCAGGTTCCTCGATTCAGGATCCATGGTGCGATCAGCTCGATCGAGGTGGTCCAACGGATTCTCGATTTGGTTGAAATTCGGGGAGTTATGTGGCCAGAGACTGCGATAAACCGATCCTGATGCTCTTTGAAACACTCATGTTCACTGGGAGCAGTGTGAGACATTGCATTGTCCTGCTGGTAGATGCCAATGTTCCGAGGAAAAATAAACTGCATGTAGGGGCGGACATGGTCCCCAAGGACAGGTGCAGACTTGAGTTGATCCGCTGTGCCTTCCAGAATGACGAGTTCAACCAGATAAAGCGACGAAAACATTTCCCTGAGTGTAACACTCCCTCCGCCTGTCTGGTCGTTTTCTTTCAGACGTTTCACGCCGTACACGCCAACGTCCAACGCTCCGATGGAGCATGAAAAGCATGAAACGTGATTCAACCGAAAAGGCCACCTGTCACCATTCGCTGCGGATGGCCATACGCAGGAATGTTCGGTGCACGATCGATGAGTAGACACTCTTTGTAGTCACCTGGATAAACTGGGCAGTTAGTAGTTCAACTGTTGCACCTCTCCGCAGGCGTCGTCCACCCCTGTCATCTATGGCCAGTGATGCGACGCAGCTGACTTGGCACCAGTTTTGTACGGCTTCATCTTCCTATGCACGATATACTTTAGCCACGGCGGGATGCAAAAGGTTTGCAAACCAAGCCGTTTTGGAGAAGGTTGCACCCTTGGTCCAAAAGCCAACTTATGATGCCCTCCTCGACGTTAGCTAATTCGCTGCGTACCCGCATTACGAGAACGACTGTACTGCTATCCGCGTCGACTCGACACGCGTTCTATCCCCTCCACTGCTAGTACTGGCACCTCCGTGGATGGTTATTGCACACTGACGTGGAACACAAGCGATGCTCCCATTGATGTTGAAACCTTCCCGCCTCCTCTATATCTCTTTTGTTACGCAACCTTCCCTTCTACAATAAGCTATGAAGCTTTCCCTTAGGATTTCTATCTCTTGCTTAATAATAACAAATGAAATCTCCTCTTCGAAATTAATTCTCTTTCTCAATCTTCGAATACAAATTTAAATGCTGCTTATTAAAAGTTGTTTTCTGATTATTTCGACGAAACATAGAATGTGTCGTCGTCGTGGCCCTCAATTGTTACCTGCAGTAACCAAAAACTGTTCCTTACCTTTTTTACTGTTACTGGATCACCATCTGACTGCTACATCGAACTGCGACATGAATATACTTACTCTGTTTTACTATACTCTATTGGCTGCTGGTGGGCTGTCATAATAAGTGGCTGTATTTATTACCAAAGCTGACGTTATTCCTTAATAGCAAAGCTGACGTTATTCTTTAATTAATTTGATTGAAGTTACGTAATTCATAGTTACACTTTTTCTTGACAACAATAAAATTTTTCTAAGTTTTATGTTGATGTTTTTTGGGATGGATTATAATCAGTAATGCAATATTGCTGGCAAAAAGTATTTATATTCTGAATTAAATAATTTTACAAACGTTCAAATGGGACTTATTTTTTACAATAATCTTACAACTAGCATTGCGCAAACATACCTTCAGTAGTCTTGAGTTTCTTAAAATAATAATTCAATAGTATTAGTTGCTCTTATTATAATAGTTAGCTGATGTCTCTGCACATCCGTTTATAATCTCTTGTAAATCATAACTAGTGGCTGCTCTCAACGTCTAGCTTCATACCTGCTGCCGACTCGCTTACTACGAACGCTAAAGTGCGGTCTCTCCCGCCAACAATGCTTTCTGGTGCAGAAAATCCCTTCTACCATTACAAAATGTATCAATGTGCGGTCTTTCCCGCTCTTTTCTTAAAATTTATCCATACGCGGTATCTTTCGCCATTTTTAAAATTATATCAATGTGCGGTCTCTACTGCCAACAATGCATTGGTGCAGACATTCCCTGCTACCACAATTATTTCCAAGATGACAAATATTAATTATTTCTACTTTTCCTATTAATAAAATATAAACATCTTTCATAAATTGTGGTTTGACAATAGATAATAGAAATATACACGTCTTACAATGTGACTGAACTGGGCATTTATTTCGTGTGCCTTGTTTAAGAGACTTTTACCTGTGCCATTTTCACAGTCCGTTCTTTATCGTCTGTTCAAAAAGGGTATTACTATCATTCTCTTCTTTTGGTATTTTACATTGCCACCACCATTCATTTAAAAAATCTAAAACGTTAAATTAGCTTCCTCTGTTAGATATTTAGAAAGCACTGACGGTGCTTTCGATAAGCTCAGGTACCACGGGAGGCAGCGTCAAAATTAAGAGCAACAAAACGGAAGGACAGACCCAGTGACAGGCAGCCGCCCGGTAGTAGTATCGAGGAAGGTGACAAATGCGTCATCTCGAAGCTGCGATGTGCTTGCACCCGTCGCGTTCCAAGTGGACCACTGCTCGTACATCAGCCGTGAAGCACCGGATTCTCCTCTGACTGCAAGGTAGGCACAGGGGAGCCTGAAGTGGATGGCAGGAAACCGGGATATGGGATATAGGATACCAACGGGCCGATAGATCGGCCGCCGAATCGCGCCATTCCCAGGCCACATGCGTTTTATCTCCCTTTGCCGCTCGCTGCGAAATTATAGCCAGCCGTGGCGCGTTTCTCGAATGCGCGAGACTCCTTTGAAATCCACCTCTCAGCCGTTACGGATCTCTTGCCGTTCAACAGGCCTCCCGCAGCGCCGGCTCAGTGCGTCGTTGCGGCAGAATTTTCTTTCCCTAATCCCGCTTTATGCGTTCTTTGGTCCCGCCTACTACCCGTATGTACGATTTTCTTCGCCTGTGTTTGATTGATTACCGTAAAGTAAGTAGAAATAAATCGCCTATAAAAATACAGCATACTAAGTATTCATACAATATTTGCATTATAAATCCCTAGTGAAGCGAGTAGATTATACGGAAAATAGGACCGATTTCGGCTCTAATGAGGCATCATCAGAACCAGTACCTTATTATGAAAGTAACGCTGCAAGTCTTCTCCCAGCGCTCGTAGTGGTCACTTGAAATCTAACAAACCATCAACTGTCGTAAATCCACCAAATGCAGTCGAGACCTTTCTGTGTAAAAGGGTATTTTTCAAATATGTCGTGGTCTCCAGTTTGCCAATGTCAAATTTCATTATTCGATTAAATCAAATGCCAGAATGGTTACTTCAAAACGACCGGCCTATTTCCTTTTCCGTCATGCAAGGAGTACTATTGTCGAAAGTAGTATTACGTAGTCACTAGTAACTCTTACGCACTGCTGATTCTCTGGAGCATTCGAAAGTGATTGCGCCTTTTCCGGCGGGAGATACTGCCTTAGCCGCGTCGAGTGACCGCTCGGTTTGAGGCGCTATGCCACGGATTGTATGGCCCCTCCCGCCAGAGGTTCGAGTCCTCCCTCGGGCATGGGTGTATATGTTGTTCTTAGCGTAAGTTAGTTAAATTAGTGTGTGAGTCTAAGGAACGATGGCCTCAGCAGTCTGGTCCCTTAGGAGTACACACACATTTGAACATTTTAGATATTGCCCTGTTATTTCGTTCAGTAATGTTCAACCCCTTGCTTCCACTCATCTTTGAGGCTCCTGGTAACAATACTGGCAACGATCAAACTTGCTTTTCAAATTCACCCTACTCTATCCAAGGATCTGTCAAACAAGTGCACATACGTACTAACCAAGATTGTCAAATTTAACCTCAGGTTTGACACTACTGTCACACTGTGCATTCACGTCGCGAAGTATTTTGACACTAGTCGGCATCTCTTGTGCTAACGGTAAACTGTGGGTAAAGAATAAAAGGAAAACAAGGAGTTTAAACTGAGAGATAAATATCTACATGAAAATCAGTTAAAGGAACTGTTGGATTCAGAAACTGTTAACAAACAGTCAAACTTTTAATAACTTGTTAGAATTACTTCTCATTGGTAAAGAAGATACAGTAATACGAAAACCTATTTTTTCCTTCTTGGGCGTCTAATGAGAGTTATAAAATAACTTAACGTGGGAACATAAGGTACATCGTACGTGGAAGAACTAGAGAACTTCCATTTTCTTATTTTTTGGCACTCCTGCTTGTGTGTTGCAGGTAGAATATTGATTATCTTCAATGTCTTCTTACGTAATAAATGGCTGGGAGAGACGAAAGATCTCTACCGTTTTAGTAACTGCCAGTGCTCTTTTGTTTTTATCCTTGATTGTAGTTTCCATGATTATCGATGATCTCGATACAATGGGATTGTAATAAAAATCCTTTCTTACGAAACATGCGCAACGCAACGACACCAACAGAAACAACGTTCGCAAGCTTGTCAAATCCACTACCAGTCAAAATTTCTCTCAAATGCGCCAGTTACGGTCTATATTTGACAAACATGTAAAAAAAAAACCTCACACTGACAAAATAATTTGAAAAACTAGTAAAGTTTGACATATTACTGGATCGTACATTGGGCCTTTTATGCGAGGGAAGGGCAGTCATTGTTCAGGTTTTGCTTAGAACGGGTGTATGCAGTCGATTCGTAACAAAAATATGTACACAGTTTTCAGTTGTTTGATACAATATGGATATGAGAATTTTTAGTGGAATATTATAACAAGAATAAATAATTAATCGGTTAATTCAAGGAGGATGCGCGTAATTACACATGATGATGATGATGATGACGGTTATGGGTTTAAAGGGACTGAACTAGTTGGTTATGTTCATCTGTTCTCCAAACACTGACGGAAAACGACATGAAAGGAGAAACGGACAATTTTCATCTCCAGGGTCTGTGATCATGTCATCTCGTTGTAAAAGTACGAGATCGTAGCTTCAGCCAGCTGGTTAAATGTGAGATGAAGCCCAGACAGCTACAAACTGCATCTCGCCACTGAAGAATACACCAACAAGTGTCATCACACTTAGCTAAAACCAGGCAAGAAATTAAATGTCTTGGGAAAATGTAGACTGTACTGACGAAGGAGCTGATTAGCTTACTTAAGTAAAATATGTACTTAAAAGTTTAAACATGGTCGACACTGCGGAGGGAGAAAATAGTCTAAAGTCACTCGCGCTGACGCGAGAGGTACGTCAGTCTGGCTCGATCACCCCTTACACCGAACACAGTGGTGAATTCAATGTTGCTATAAAATCTGTTTTCTCTCGGGAAACATATGGCATGATCGTCCGCGAAATATCTTAAACAGTGAGGCAGACTGTTGGTGCCTCGCCTCATTCGCTTAAGATCAGCTGGTAAGGCACACACTTCGAGAATATGGGCTATCGTGAGAGGACCTCTTTTTTGTTATCTGTCTTCTGATCCCCCCTCTCCTATCGCAGGTTCGAATCCTGCCTCGGGCATGGATGTGTGTGATGTCTTTAGGTTAGTTAGGTTTAATTAGTTCTAAGTTCTAGGGGAGTGATGGCCTTAGAAGTTAAGTCTCATAGTGCTGAGAGCCATTTGAACCATTTTTTTTATCTGACTGTCCGGGATTGTGTAAAATAATATCGAAAGTTCTATCTAACTATTGACTGTTGGTGTAAATGTCGTAAGCAGAACTTAAAATAGAATTTCCTGAACAGGGCACTAGAGGCTTTTCCTTTTGTGATTTGTCTAATCTAAAAAATACATAATTTGTTATTTAAAGTACTTGCTTCAAGTATTAGTGGACCTAACTCCAAAATTATAGTGAACTTTGAGGTATTTTAAACAAAATTTGACGCAGTCTAGCAACACATGCAATGCAGTCATAGTTTTTCACACTTTTCCTCAACTATGTAATTTTGTCTGTCTCCGTAGATCTGGCAGCAGAATTTGTGGAACTTGTAGGGGCGAGTGGGACCATCTCTTGCTGCATTACAGCTACAACACACTTTAAACACCCGCGCCGCCGCACGGGTTCACTCGTTCCTAAAAGGCACGGTTGGTTTCCTCCTAGTCCGAGATAGCGCTCAGTCTTCACCAACGAAATGAGACAGCTTAGCACTCCTTCTATATTTTAAAGCTCCTGCCCTTCGTCAAGAGCTTTTACATAAAACTGTCACACATCTGTATCCGCAACTGGGACAAGAAGTGGTGACCATGTATAAGATTACCAATCGGCGGCGGTTGTCAGTCATACGACAGTGTTTGCAAGCCCTTGACTCTAACATGCATCGCCATTGGCCTCTTGCACACGTATACGGTACTAAGTAATGTGATTGTGAACGAGTGATTCTCTCAATTCTGCTTAAATGTGGATGAAAGTGGTTTATCCAGAGAAATATTCTGAGCTTTTGGTTTCTACGGAAGGAGTACTTTACCTCAACGTTTTTTAGCCAATTATTAAATGTTATTGTTAATGAATTGGAAAAGTTGAAGGTTTTGGAAAGGCTCATAGAAAGACAAGCTGCTTCGGTTAGCACATGGAAAAAATTAGAGATTTGTTGTAAGTTCTATGGGACTGCTGAGGTCATCGGTCCCTAGGCTTACACACTACTTAATCTAATTTAAACTAACTTACGCTTCGGGCAACACACACACCCTTGCCCAAGGGAGGACTCGAACCTCCGACGGGGGGAGCCAACTAACCGTGGCAAGGCGCTTAATACCGCACGGTTACCCCGCGCGGCCCGTTAGCACATGTAGCTGCAGCGAAGTTGATGAGAGAAGTCAATCTGGGATGTGACTCCGAAATAACGCTAAAGCCACGTCCGAATTCTCTGTCCCCACAAATAAATAGTGACCAATATTTGTACTGCAGGAGATACCAGCATTGGTCGGTTGAATGCGCTCATATTTGTCGAGTCCTCTCTCTTTCTCGTATCTACCTTTTACAGAGGCGGAACAGTCCTAAGTGCCCATTCGCACGTTCCTTAAAGCGCGCAGCAAAGCCTGCACGTAAGCGAATGGGACGCTAAACACACAAAGAGCAAGCTGTCATGGCACCAAGTGCTAACAGGAAATTTGCAAAATATTCTAATTCCTCTGCTTCTGTTACATTATACGTCGTGGCGGTGAACTACAAGAAAAGATGAAAACAGTCACTGTGAGTGAAAACTGTCCGAGCAGACTGTGAGAATGATTGTTGGCAGCTAGTTAACTTTGCTCACTTGCTCAGAGCTGAAAGATGACCACCGCAATGTACTGGGTCGTA
The DNA here is from genome assembly GCF_023897955.1 of Schistocerca gregaria. Taxonomy (NCBI): domain Eukaryota; kingdom Metazoa; phylum Arthropoda; class Insecta; order Orthoptera; family Acrididae; genus Schistocerca; species Schistocerca gregaria. The sequence goes on from NC_064920.1 coordinate 623,283,643, forward strand.
CATTAACGTATAAACTGATTAAGCTGTTTCGCTTATATAGAAAATTTCTGTTAACATTGTACTCTTTTGAAATCATTGATCACTTTGTTAAACACAGCATTGTTCAGCCCAGTTTTATGTGTGAAGATTAAGGTTTCAGTCTGTGCTGTTTGAATACATGCTTCATTCTAAATTCCTTGTCTTCGAATATCATTCCCTAGGAATAGTTACTCTCACCGTCCCTGTATTTCAACAAGATTTATCATTACGTATTACTACATTTCAACATGTGGTATGTAGCACTTTGAATATTGTTTGGAAACTTTATTTAAAATCGGAAATGTAGCTTAGACGCTCCCCACTTGCTCTTTGCTTTTGTGCTTTCGAGAAATCTGCAACAATACCGTGAGGATAAAAGGTAGGTGGAAATTTTGATTGGAGCCAGATAATTATTTTACTTCAATTGCACATTTCCTATAAAGACAAGTTGTATTCAGACCTGTTGCAGTTCAATTCAGATTAGGTTCTGTTTACTCAAAGGTTAGCATACGAATTTCAGTTGGATAACAGTTTGTGGGTACATAGCTTTGGTGATACGTAGGCTGTTTATAGAGTATCAGGTAAATTTAGGCTAAATTTCGTACAGAAATACATAGTGGGGAACTTACAGATTCCATGCCACTGGTGAATTGAAGTCTGTCGAAAAACGATACTTTTTGTATGTCAATATTTCTCACTGGCAGCACCACTTTCCATCGAGGGCTACATTACACGTCTTTCTCGGTAGAATTGTGAACGCAAAGTTTTCATTTCATTTTTAATTTCTCCCACTATTATCTGCCGCTTCCACTCTTAACATACAACATATTTTATTTAATGCTGTGCTGGCCGGATTGGCCGAGCGGTTCTAGGTGCTACCGTCTGGAACCGCGAGGCCGCTACGGTCGCAGGTTCGAATCCTGCCTCGGGCATGGATGTGTGTGATGTCCTTAGATTGGTTAGGTTTAAGTAGGTGTATGTTCTAGGGGACTGATGACCTCAGATATCATGTCCCATAGTGCTCAGAGCCATTTGAACCTTTTAATGCTGTGTCATGTTTTTTCCTGTTTGGTTAACGATTGCCGTGTCTCTTGACGCACACAGCTGCAGACATCTTCACCACCTGAAAGCGTGAGTGAACGGTTTGGATGCTGTCGTCATCATTCGTGTGATATCGTACCCGCATTGGATTCACGCACTGCCGCAGATTTGCCTTGGATTCTGTGCAAGATTTGGTAGCAATGGGGGGGGGGGGGGGGGGGCGGTAGCGAGTTAAGACAATCTGCCCTAGTCCTCAGGCTTGTTGTTCACTGAGAGGGACGTGTGAAAGGACGCTGGGACCTGCCTCACCTGGCAGGTTCGTGAGGAAGTTGTCGAAGAGCAGTCGAGCTCAGATCGAAACCAAAAGAAACATACGGACGACCAGGAGGTCCTCCTAAGCAATTCGGCTGTAAAATCTATGACAAGTGCACCTTCCTGTGATGAACCAACACAGAATATGCATCTGTGTCAAAACTATCTGAAATATCTTTTCGTCCAAGCTGTTTTTAACGAAATTTAACGTTTGAGTTTGCGTAGCCTAAATTTGTATATGTCTCAGTGTAATGCATTCTGCCACCTCGGTTATTGGCTATTGCTGAAGTGTTTTTAATTTCGAATTTCTTTAATGGTTTTTACAATTTCAAACAACTGTAGATTTCTTTAATGCCATTACATAGATACATTTGTCACTGCCACACATTGTAAGTTTCCAAAATCTTTTAGTACGCGCATATAAGCTAACGTTCCATGCAAAAATATTCATGTTATTTCTGGATTCATAACCAAAAATACTTTCAGCGTTTGAGGCTGTGTGACATGTAGCAATGAATAAAATAGTAACTGCACATCTTTCCCGTGTTTAACGTTTGAGTTTGCGTAGCCTAAATTTGTAGATGTCTCAGTGTAATGCATTCTGCCACCTCGGTTATTGGCTATTGCTGAAGTGTTTTTAATTTCGAATTTCTTTAATGGTTTTTACAACTTCAAACAACTGTAGATTTCTTTAATGCCATTACATAGATACATTTGTCACTGCCACACATTGTAAGTTTCCAAAATCTTTTAGTACGCGCATATAAGCTAACGTTCCATGTAAGAATATTCATGTTATTTCTGGATTCATAACCAAAAATATTTTCAGCGTTTGAGGCTGTGTGACATGTAGCAATGAATAAAATAGTAACTGCACATCTTTCCCGTGTTCAGCGAAGCAGATGTGTTAAGAGTGCAGGTACAGCGGTGAACAATGTGTTTTCTCTTTGAAAATGACCACACTGTTAAGATATGCACGTTTTCGACGTAGTTTTAAACAACAGCCAGGACTAATGGCGGAAATAAAAAGGAAATCCCATAACAAATACAAATAAAACAACTGAGCGAGCTCGCAATTTTTGCTTTATCGGTGTAGTTGGACTCCCAGTCGATTTGGAAACCGCTCAGTTAAATGGTTTAATTAAACCGCAATTTTACTGCTGAGTAATTTCTTTTACCTCATTAGTTCAACAGAATGTGGAATTTATTCTCTACCGAAGGAACATAAATGTAATTGTTTCAGTATTGTGAGCTTCACTGGATTTCTAATAGCACTATACGTTTGATCGCTTCACATTTGGGGAGTGGCACGTTCATTCTGTAATTAAATAACGGCCATGCTGCCATGCCTGTGCATTTAATACTCCGGTCACATCCGGTCACGGTCACTTGAAAAGGTGGCTGCTGTATCCCTCAGTCTGCGATGAGCATGGGGGAGGGGCATTTCAAACACAGAATTAGACGTATATTAAAGAGATTAGTTTGTTAATTCTCTCAGAATTTTCCTCGTTCTTCGTCTTCTCCGAAGGTGTTACATTAGCTTTTGCGATTTTGAAAAATATTTCTGTGGCTGAATGGTCTTTGTATTACCTTTAAAGCAAGACTTTTATGCCATCTGTCTGAAAATATTCAAAAAATTGTTGTGTTTAAGTGTCGTGTTAATGGGGTGGAGACACGTCCCCAGGTTCTCATTTGGCTAAAATAATTTTGAGTATCACAAAAAAAAATTCTCGTCGACATCTCAGAACAAAACATCTTAATCCAAGAGATGGATTGTCAAGTATCATACCTAGTACAGGCAAAGCGGGAATTACGAGTGCAATATCGTATGAATTTGATAGCCTAGGGATTGGAATGAAGTCATAGATCCTTTTGTATAGATGACAAAGAATCTCGTCTCATTATGCATATGTAGTATGCAAACATGGTAAAACGTAGATACTGTTCTTTTAAAAAGAATCATTATGCACTTCAAAAGATGATGTCACTTGGGAATGGCACAATAGCCGAAAATGCGACCACGAGTAAATACATTTAACAGTAACATTGTGAGTAAATGTGAACCTTTCCAAACTACTGCAGGACTGTCTAATAATCACTCAAGAAAGCGAAAACATTTTAAGATTCCATCTATGTTCCTCATGGCAAACTTCTGTTCCAAGTCCTGCTATTTTGTGTTACTGTTTCGCGTCCTATTCGTAAATCAAATTTTAGTACTAAGTAAAGCCACATCCAGTAGATAATTTTCAGTACAGCCATTTGGTACTACTTTACCTAATTAGGCTGGCGATCATTTTCATTTTATTTAATTACAGTTTACTTTACACTAGCTTTGGTTCGATTTCCGCTAGTTCAGCTTCTGCTCCTTATCAAGACACCGTCTTTTCGTGAAATAAACATAGTCCGATACTTTTTCCATTACATACGATCGCGGTCATATAAAATTTCTTCCATAGGATAACTTTATCGGTGAACTGCTATAGTAATAGGAGTCGGTAATATCATAACAATTTTGTTATCTTAAATAATTCAGTCACCGATATACTACTTGGTTATGATACTTTCGCAAACTTTACTGTCTAAACTAAAGATGACTATATGTATTGCATAAAATAGAATCTATCCTTACTTTGGGTGTTAATGTAGTGTATCTGTTTAAGTCATAATGGAATGGGGCACTGTAACACATTGATCTTAACATAAAAATGCAATTTATAGTGATTTTTCTATGTTTGACACTAATCTACTAGGTGCGTTTCAGTCGTAAAAAAAAAAAAAAATGAAATTAGCGTATGATATAGTTGGCCGGGACGCCCGATTCGTGGACGTTCGGCCGCCACGTGCAAGTCTTATTTCATCTGACGCCACATTGGGGGACTTGCGCGCCGGTGATGAGGATGAAATGATGATGAGGACAACACAACACCCAGTCCACGAGCTGAGAAAAATCTCCAACCCGGTCAGGAATCGAACTCGGGCCCGGTTGCATCGGAGGCGAGCACGCTACCACCCTCCTAAGCAGGCACAAGTTTCAGTCGTAAGTCGGCAGTTTCTGAGCGCTGCAACTCACTTCCGTTCTATTTCGTCCCTTCCGTTTATTTAGTAGATATTACTCATCTAGCTCCAACATTATACTAAATATAAGTTTCACTTTTAATATAATAATAATAGTTCTACACGCATTCGGGAGGACGACGGTTCAATCCCGCGTCCGGCCATCCTGATTCAGGTTTTCCGTGATTTCCCTAAATCACTCCAGGAAAATGCCGGGATGGTTCCTCTGAAAGGGCACGACCGACTTCCTTTCCCATCCTTCCCTACTCCGATGAGGCCGATGACCACGCTGTCTGGTCTCCTTCCCCAACACAACCAACCATAGTTCTACATACAATACTTTACTATTAATATCAGCAAAATCGATGTAAAACTAATTTCATATTAAAATTTTCTGGACGTGAATACGTAAAGGTGGTATTATAAAAAATACTACGAAAAATATGTATTGCCGTACAGAATTTATATGTAGAATCAAACAATTGTAAGAAAGTTAGTAGTTGGATTGACGCCATGTTGAGACTAGTTAGTTGGTTACCGGGATCAACGTGAATGGTATTCCATGTATTTCTAATTTTGTCAGTTTCCCGAGGTTGCCAGTCTTTTTTGTGTCACTGCATCGAAATATTCAATAGTATATAAAATATTAAGTGAAGCAACAGCAATAGTAGAAGCAGATTATTTCCAAATAGTGTTCCGAATAAAATATGAACCAAGTAGAAAATAATCGTATCGCTGAATAACAGCAGAAGATAATACCAAGCTGGAGATAAGTAACATGATCTTTATTTTGTTTGATTCTACTTGTTCATTCCTCAGGCTTTCTACAATGGACAATACCCAACACGCAATGGTATTCTGCCAAAAGGCATTAAAAAAACTGTCGATAAGTTAAATTGTAGTCAATGATTTTTATTTTGTTTTATTCAACACGTTCAATACATTCTTCAAGCTTCTTACAATGGAAAATATCGAACAGACGGCAGTGTTCTGTGAACAGGCATTAAAAGCTGTCGATAACTCAAAGTATAATCCAATTTTTATACTTTATTTTGGGTCTAAAGTGATATTCTATGAAGAGAGAAGTAAGAATTCTCATAGAAGGTTTATTAATGTCACGTTAAAATAAAGTTGTAGATTCTGACAGATTGGCTGCCACGGGACAAACATTTTCATTTCGCTCCCGGCCAGTTTCAGCAGTCCATCCATTTTGAAATTATTTACTGGTAAGAACCCTCAAAGTGGACATACCTGGGTTAGAGCCCAAACACTCACAAAATAACACAATGATAAAAATAGTTGACAGCTGGCTGGACTTCATAGTTAAGGACGTTATACTGTCATTTCAAAAGCAGTGACGCACTATAGCAGTACTACTGTAAGATCATACTGAAATATAAGAACGTACTCCTCACACGAAACTGATTTTCTGGGTCGCAGCTGTTCAACATACACTCCTGGAAATTGAAATAAGAACACCGTGAATTTATTGTCCTAGGAAGGGGAAACTTTATTGACACATTCCTGGGGTCAGATACATCACATGATCACACTGACAGAACCACAGGCACATAGACACAGGCAACAGAGCATGCACAATGTCGGCACTAGTACAGTGTATATCCACCTTTCGCAGCAATGCAGGCTGCTATTCTCCCATGGAGACGATCGTAGAGATGCTGGATGTAGTCCTGTGGAACGGCTTGCCATGCCATTTCCACCTGGCGCCTCAGTTGGACCAGCGTTCGTGCTGGACGTGCAGGCCGCGTGAGACGACGCTTCATCCAGTCCCAAACATGCTCAATGGGGGAAAGATCCGGAGATCTTGCTGGCCAGGGTAGTTGACTTACACCTTCTAGAGCACGTTGGGTGGCACGGGATACATGCGGACGTGCATTGTCCTGTTGGTACAGCAAGTTCCCTTGCGAGTCTATGAATGGTAGAAAGATGGGTTCGATGACGGTTTGGATGTACCGTGCACTATTCAGTGTCCCCTCGACGATCACCAGAGGTGTACGGCCAGTGTAGGAGATCGCTCCCCACACCATGATGCCGGGTGTTGGCCCTGTGTGCCTCGGTCGTATGCAGTCCTGATTGTGGCGCTCACTTGCACGGCGCCAAACACGCATACGACCATCATTGGCACCAAGGAAGAAGCGACTCTCATCGCTGAAGACGACACGTCTCCATTCGTCCCTCCATTCACGCCTGTCGCGACACCACTGGAGGTGGGCTGCACGATGTTGGGGCGTGAGCGGAAGACGGCCTAACGGTGTGCGGGACCGTAGCCCAGCTTCATGGAGACGGTTGCGAATGCTCCTCGCCGATACCCCAGGAGCAACAGTGTCCCTAATTTGCTGGGAAGTGAAGGTGCGGTCCCCTACGGCACTGCGTAGGATCCTACGGTCTTGGCGTGCATCCGTGCGTCGCTGCGATCCGGTCCCAGGTCGACGGGCACGTGCACCTTCCGCCGACCACTGGCGACAACATCGATGTACTGTGGAGACCTCACGCCCGACGTGTTGAGCAATTCGGCGGTACGTCCACCCGGCCTCCCGCATGCCCACTATACGCCCTCGCTCAAAGTCCGTCAACTGCACGTACGGTTCACGTCCACGCTGTCGCGGCATGCTACCAGTGTTAAAGACTGTGATGGAGCTCCGTATGCCACGGCAAACTGGCTGACACTGACGGCGGCGGTGCACAAATGCTGCGCAGCTAGCGCCATTCGACGGCCAATACCGTGGTTCCTGGTGTGTCCGCTGTGCCGTGCGTGTGATCGTTGCTTGTACAGCCCTCTCGCAGTGTCCGGAGCAAGTATGGTGGGTCTGACACACAGGTATCAATGTGTTCTTTTTTCCATTTCCAGGAGTGTACATTTAGCATCAAGTCTATTACTATAAAATCCAGCTATCCCTCTTCGTTTTTTACCATTGTGTGATTTTATGCTTTTAGGTTTTAATGCCAGTTCGTTCATTTCGACTGTACAAGTAAGTGGTAACGCTACTCAGTGCCATCTAAATAAATGTTCATCTGTAATTCCCTCCAGTCAGTCCATATAAGTTCCGAATAAGGCTATGCAAACCAAATTCAGTAGGATAACTGAAACGTGTCATTCAAACGGTGGACCAACACCTCTCAAATATCATTATTTTTGATTGATTTTATGGAAATCCGTATCATTTTTGTACCGGTTGATGAATATCTGGTGCAGATAATGTCGGTGATATCGGTGACTGCAAAGATTAAGCCGCTAGCACATATCTTGATGTCCCTCTATCTCTGTAGCTATTTGCATGTGCTGTATTTATTGTATTGTATTAATCTGGGCTATAGGAAAACCAGAACACAAGAGGACAGTAGCATTTGAGAGGTGGTGCTACAGAGGAATGTTGAAAATTAGGTGACCTGATGCGGTAAGGAAAGAAGAGGTTCTGTGCAGAACCGGAGAGGAAAGGAATATACGGAAAATACTGTAAACAGGAAAGGTCAGGATGATTGGACATCTGTTAAGACATCAGAGAATAATGTTTATGGTACAGAGGGAGCTGCAGAGGGTAAAAACTGCAAAGGAAGATAGGGATTGAAATACATCAAGCAAATAATTGGTGCTACCCCGAAATGAAGAGGATGACACAGGAGATGAAAGAAGACTGAAAAAAAAATTAATCTGACAAAGTCTTGGATGAGCCTTGGCTACCAACGCCGGAGCACCCTAGGGAGAATAGGCAGCTCCACTTTCTTGTGGGAAGCTCGGCGACTGTTTATTGTCACAAGTTTCTCTAGTTCCTCGAGGGGGAGGAAGTACAGCAGCCAGACGCCACGTGGTGCAAAAATTTCCGTTTGTCGCAAGATTGGAAAGCAAAAAATATATCTGAGAAATGGGAGTTCAGAGCTCGGCTTTTTTTCAAAGCTGTATATCTTATTGGCCAATGTTTAGCAGAAGCTTCTTATTGGTGGAGTATTCTTGTGTGTGAGTTTCATGAAGAGAAGAGATTAAACAGAAATTTTTTCGCACTCTAGATGCAGAATCGAAAGAAGACGTTCGGACGTGGAGACGTGTAGAAACTGATATTCTCACTTTCTTAGGTGCGGCGAAGGCCGGACTTAAATTTTGAGGGTCAGCCGATCACATGGCGGCTTATGACTATCTTCTGGTAGGAGACTGCGCTGTATAGAGGTCTGAAAGCATCCACACATGACGAGATTATGTTTTAGGGCAGGCTAACAAGGATGGAAAGCGTTACTCATTTTTCGATTCGTTTCTTTTAAACTTAATTCCGTTCCATGAATTAACACCTGCTCAGGAGACAGACGACTCATCTACGACCAACCGGACTTCGTTTTCTTGCGGATTTCATACGCTTTTTTGCATGTTCTGATCGATCACTGCACACCTGTCCACGGTTAGCTTTTTCTTGGATGACTTATTGAGGTGATGGTCATTCCCGTCCGACTTGTTTCTTGCGCATTTTACCAAAGCAACCTACTTCTGATTTAAGTGTGTTTCAATGTTCATAATCGGTAGTTCACTTTGTAACTTATTGTTAGTATTAATGCGCAATTATTACTTTCTTGATTACGTATGTGCTTGCGAGGAATAATTTTAATCAGTTGGAGTTCTACTGCGCCAAGTCTTTTAGTTCTGTAGGAATCTAGCCCCCTCCTAATTAATTAAACCTTTCCCGTATCTCGGTCTGCCCATACAGTACAGATCATCATAGATTCCAAAAGGCTTGCAAGCTCGGTTGGCATAGAGGAGGCGATGAGAAATTCCCTCATTGCCACGTTGTGGAAGTGACTGAGTACAGATCTTTCTTCGTTTTTACCCTGATCTTTATAATGGTGCTATATTGAAATGTTAGCATCTACCAAAGTCCTGTTTATTATTATTGTAATTATTATTCTATGAAACCTATCCTTTTATTGGTAAACTTGCACCTGTATAGTAAAGTCGCTGGCCTTAGCTTAGTTTAGTTTAAGTAGTTCTAAGTCTAGGGGACTGATGACCTCAGATGTTAAGTCCCTTAGTGCTTGGAGCCATTCGAACCACTTATACTAAAGCCAGGAGTGGCGAAAGACATGTTAACAATAGTCAGCCCCTTCGTACAAGTCCCGGTTTTTTACCAAAGGTCACAAATTAATCGGAGGAAGCAACGTAATATTATAAGGTACGTGTGTAAGAATTGGTGGCCGCTGTCAAAAAACTGGTTCAAATGGCTCTGAGCACTATGGGACTTAACATCTTAGGTCATCAGTCCCCTAGAACTTAGAACTACTTAATCCTAACTAACCTAAGGACATCACACACATCCATGCCCGAGGCAGGATTCGAACCTGCGACCGCAGCAGTCCCGCAGTTGACTGCAGCGCCTAGAACCGCACGGCCACTGCAGCCAGCTGTCCACTGTCAATGAAGATAAAACCTACTACGGTGTTAGGCCGCTTTACGTTCCTCTTCAATCTCTTCGTAAACGATCGATGTTTGTACTTCTTAGCTGGTATCTTCTTCAGGATCCTATGGTGTAACCGTGCTTCTGAAAACCAGCGTCGCTTTTAAGTAAGTGGCATTACCATGATAAATTCAGGAGAACTTCAGCTAGTACATATACTACAAGAAAAAAAGTGTACCATGCTCCACGACGAACGAATTATTCGATTACTGGAACGGAACAGGTATCGGTGGACGTGATGTACATCAATAGACAAACAAATGATTACAATTCGAGACAAATTTATTGAAGAGAAAGAGCTTCACAAAAAGCAAGTCGAAAACGCTCTGATGCACCTCTGACCGTTATGCAAGCAGTTATTCAACTTGGCATTCATCGATATAGTTGTGGATGTCCTACTGACGGATACCATACCAAATTTTGTACAACTGGTGCGTTAGATCGTCGATATCCGAGATGGATGGAGGGCTCTGCCCATAATGCTGCAAACGTTCTCAATTGGGGAGAGGTCCGGTGATCTTGCTGACCAAGGTAGGGTTTGGCAAGTAGTAAAAACTCATGTCGTGTGCAGTCGGGCTTTATTTACTGAAATGTAAGCCCAGAATTGCTTGGCGAGATGGGCAAGAAAAGGGGCGTAGAATACTGTTGACTTAACCGTGTGACGTAAGGTTGCTGTGGATGACTACCAAAGGGGTCTTCGCTGGTCGTAGTGCCCAATTCGAAGCCGGACTCAGCACTGAAACGAGTTCTACTCCGGTCAACGAGATTCCAGGCCCAAGACGAGTCTGGAGACGCCCCTGACACCAGTGCGTCAACAATTTGAAAGTCGTCCGTCGTATGGCCCGACAATCGGAAGTGTTCCGAGGTGCCATTTCTCCTCATTCGCGACACCCTTGCAGCACAGCTATATGTCGATAACTTTCTTTGCCTCGTTTGGTTGGCCTTGATGGAAAGCCATCCTGGGTCACATTCCAGCGAGATAATGCCCGCCCGACCGCGTACAGCGAGAGTTTCTGCAGCTTGCCTTTGTGCTTTCCAAAGCCAGCAAGTTTCCCGATCTCTCTCCAGTTGAGAACGTTTGGAACATTATGGGCAAAATCCTCCAACCAGCTCGGGACTTTGACTATCCAACGTGCAGATTGGACAAAACTTGCACAGTATTCCTCAGGAAAACATCCAACAGTTATATCAAGCAATGCCAAGATGAAAGACCTACGCGTTTTCGACTCACTATGAGAAGCTCTTTCTCTTCGGTAAATCATCCAGTTTGTCTGAAATTGTAATCATTTATTTTGCCTATACATATACATCACATCTACCGATTTTCGCCAGATGCGGGACTTGGATAACTACTTTATGGCGTGGCTTTTCTTTTTTTGTCTTGGAGTGTAGACGTAAAGAACATACTTGTGTTAACCAGCATATGCATCATCTATAGCAGGGATGTCCGAGCAGCAGTTGACTACTAAGAACGAATTTAACTTCAATATAGACGAAGGCTGTATGCTTCTGGCTTCGTGGCATTCCTTCATCAAGGAAATAAATACGCAGCCATTGTGTGTGAGGTATACAAACAACAAACAGAAAGACCCTCCACACCACTAGAATAATACTTTTTTAAGTTGCTTATATCCTCGTATTTTATAATTAAAGGGAGCCGTCTCTGAAGATGACAAATGCTTAAATCCTAAATAAAATATTTTATTAGGAATACTCCTTTGGATGATTTAAAAAAATATATATTTGTTGTTGGAGACGTCATATGTGCTTCGCAGCTTTTCAGTGTTTACGCTAATTATCGTTCACGTCCTGACGATACTTGATATTAAAATGTAACTCTACAGCTCTCAAAAGAAAAGTAATTAGGTCTTCTGTTACCGACAACCCGCCCCTACGGTATACGCCCGTTGTAGACCACCGAAAGAGAGCAAAATTAATTTTTGTCATTTCAGCAAGTTTCAAATGCTGCTGACAGTGATTTTAATTACTACATAACGAATTTCGTTTAGCGTGAGTTTGCGTTATTTTATTCTGCCTAGCTATTTCAATTAATAATGAAATGTATTGTGACTGTTAATTGCCTCGCAGGCGGGATTTAGAGATAACTCTTTTCTTCATTATTCATATTGCAGCCGTTTGTACTTAAGTGAGTTATTAATTTTTTCGCACTCTTTATTTAAATGCATGTGCTAGTTAGTGTTTTGTTTGTATTTCGGTCATAAGGACCTAAGTGACTCGGTTGAAACAAGTTGGAATTTTTTGGGTTTCGGAGAAATAGAGTTTACAGTGGACAATGCAAGATAGAAAATTGGTCTCAGTAACAACAATAAAATTTTTGTAATACAACAGGCAAATGAAAGATAAACGTAAATTCTAAAGGCACTCCACGAAAAACGTACTCGAAGATAGGTACAGCCTTTTGCAGAATTATTTGTAATATTTCTTCCTGCCTGTATAACACTTTCATTGCTGTATAGCCTAGGAAATTTTTGGACAGAGGAGACTAAAACTCCGTACATTTGATTTATTGTTCTAGGCTTCTGTCTCTTCCGTTTGGACTTCAAAACAGAGAGAAGATATTGAATCAAAAACATACAATACGAATTGGCTGATGGTGGCAAAAATACATGTTTAAAGCAGACTGTAAGCATAAAACATCGTCCGAAATTGCACTGAAAGCTTTCTCAGAAACGTATTTCGAACAATTAGTTCAGGAGCCCACTTTAAGTGTAAAAACATACTTGGCCTTTTAGCTACAAGTTATCCTGAGCAAATGGGGAGCATCACGACGGATACAGGGATTAGTGAGTACAAGGAAGTTCTAGCGAGACTGATCTTGAGTTAAGCATTCTGAGTTAAAACTGTCTCTTAGAAAAGCGTGAAGCCAATATTTAACTGTTTACTATAAACACGAATACATATTTTTAAAAAAAAAAAAAAAAAACAACAAAACATACAATACGAATTTATTACTATAAACACGAATACATATTTTTGAAGAAAAACAACAACAAAACAGTGAAATATTCACTTCGCGCTTTTCTAAGAGCCAGTTTTAACTCAGAATTCGAACAACTGCCAAACTGAGTAATCTGGAAATAGATATACTCTGTGTGGCGATGCAGCTTAAATCTCTTCATACAGGCAAGACCTCTCGTCCAGACTGTATATCAGTCCGGTTCCTTTCTGAGCATGCTGATACAGTAGCTCCTACTTAGCAATCATCTACAACCGTTCCGAAAGATTCGTACCTAAAGACTGGAAATTTGCACAAGTTGCAACTATACCCAAGAAAGGAAATAGCAGTAATCCGCTGAAGTGAAGACGAACATCACAGAAGTCAATTTGCAGTAGGAATTTGGGGCGCAATTCATATCCGAGTGCATCGAGATCCCGCAAAAATCACACACATCCAATAACACAACAGTAATTTCAATAACTTTAAAACAGCCGAGTAAATATTTCACATTGAATAAATCATTTTCGTAATGAACCTTTGAAGTAACGACTTTTAATAACATCCTGCGATTTCAACAGACTATATCTCAGATGACAACATTGCACTATGGCTGTCATCCCTGAAAGCAACATATACGTACCTGTTTTATTTATTAATGAATAATGTCTTTTATACCTATTCCATTATGGAAATGTTTGTCAGAATATCGTATCCGCCACAATTATGCAGTAAATGAGCACAGCATCAATACCTCTTACTGTTATACTTGTGTAGTTATTTAATGAACGGTTTACCATTTTGCCAATAACTTCATGTAATTGTTGATTGCAAATGGTATTAAAAAGACTGTTCTACCTTATAGGTGGACACCACCACTGAAAAGCGAACCTAAAGACGCTTCTGTTAAGAAGACATAAATAACTGTTCAGACATTACTCAAGAACAACCTGTTGTCATTTGTCGCTAATGCAAGTATGTTGGCTTATTTATTTGTGAACCATCTAATACTTACGTTTATTGTAAATGCTCTTAGTGTAACCGAATGTTTGTGTCATTTTATTGTTTAAATATTGGTGTAATATATTAGTTTAGTCTGAGAAAAGGTCAAACTGAATCAGATCTAGTGTGTAAGGAAGGTGTATTTTTGGTGGGGTGGCCTTCAGCCAATGGAAAAGCATGGTAGTGGAACACTATGGGAGACAAGTAGAGACTGCGACTTCTCGAACGAAGAGCTCAAGGGAGGAATTCTCTATACTTTTGAGCGAGTTCTGGAAGGAGACAGACCTGCCTGTGGTAACGAGAGGTGTTAAGTTTGGGAAGTGATTGATTCTGTGCGGTGAACCAGCTGCTACCATACTTTAACTTCTGAAGGGAGAAGTCTGAATGTGCTCCAGAGTAGGACTCTGATTGTGTCTTGATTTACGGAACTGAGAATAAGTTATGAGTTAATTTTCTTTGCAATTTGTGAATCTCCATGCTGAACTGTATTGAGCTGGTGAGTATTTCCTATATTGTGACCACAAAATTCACTTAGTTTTCGCGTATCTTTGATGACTATTTATTTTTGGGTTTTGCTATCACTCTCTTAACGCTGTCAAAGTAACTGTACTGTATTTCATAAGGGTATTATAACTGAATATCATAGGACCATTTTCAGCTTATCTGAGGTCTGTTTTCTTGAATAAACAGTTTCCAACATAATTCTCTGCCACCCACATCAGTTACAGACGTTAGAACAGATCCCTTTTTATTCAATTGTTGAATATTTTATATTTCTGGGTATTTTATTAACTCGCAGTTCTAGCCAATGCTGCAGGATCACAGCTACAGGCTATTATTTGCAGTTAATTAGCTGCAGGACATAAAGGCAGACGTGCGCGATCGACCCTATGAGTACAGTGAACTATTCTCAGGTACGACTAAGCTTAGTTAAAGACGCAACTGGTTTGCTCGTATGGGATGCTGTTCAGAAGAGCAACTACACTTAGCAGCAACCGTTAGGTAGCGTCGAAAACTGCAGTGTAATCATGTAGATGTGGTGTCGGAATATGAAACACTGGAAAGAGGATACGATAGTTCGGAAATAAAATTTATTTCCAATAAATTAAAATGGCGACTGCTACTGAAGTATATATTTTATCTCCTTGCGCTAACGGCGCACGACTTCCATTCAACATTGTAGTTTTTGTGCTGTAGTTGTAACGATCGACAGTTTTATAGTATATTTTGTGAGGCTTGTATTTCATTTATTTTCGAGCTGTTTTGCTCTTTGGAGATAGAAGGTGCGAGCTAGAAATGTTTACAAAGAGGAAATAGGCCTCTGATCACTTTTTACCTTGAGGTAACGTACATTAAAAATGTGCTATTATTTCTATTTCAGAGACTTAATTAAAATATTGGCAGTAATTGTAATATTTATTTCTGTTTTCAATATTTGGTTTCGCTTACCTAATAGGTCCGTCTGTTTATCTGCTAAGAATTCAATGCGTTATTTTTGCCTGCACAAAGGCAGCGAATGTTGAAACAGATGTAAAGAGAATACAGGTAGTACTGATGATGGCTTTACATATCCATAAGATTTTCATTGACGCAGTAACGTGATATATTTTTTAAATGTTGAGAAAATTATTTAAGACGTCTTGTGGGATTGAGAAATGAAGACTACTGTTCAGTATTATGGAGATACCCAAAAATTAAGCAGAGATAGGAAAATTCACTCGTTTGACGGGAGGATAGGCAGCAATCATAACTACGAGGCTCTGTTAGTCTACAAAGAAGTGCACAGCAGGAAAAAAGACCGTTTTTGAACATAGGAGTCTGGAAGAGACGGGCGTGGGAGATGTGGATGTCTACACGGGGTACTTGTCCCTCCTGGAATCTGAGGTAGAGATTGCAGGCATTTTTACAAAGGGTTATTTCTCAATCTACTACACCATGTATCTAACACAGCCGAATGTGACAGAATGAATTGGATCTAATTTGAGGGCAGAGAGGGGAATAAAGAAAAGGAGAGGGAGGGGATCACTGCAGTCAGCTGCATCGGGACATTACGCAGAATCAGCTGCGACGAATGAAAATAGGTCGGACGTATTTCTGCATCTCCACTGAAGAAGGTGGATCCATAACACAGCTAGGCGAATAAATTATATGAATGCATAGCGTATCTTCTTTCGAACGTGCCCGAAGAAGGTGGTGGACATGTCCGTAAGAACGGACAATTTTCCCTTTCCTTTGCGCAGTGATGGTTCCTGGTAGTTCTTCAGTTATGACGAATGTGAAGATACGCAGAAAACTACCAACACAATCGCCCCTTCGCGTGCAGACTTCAACCACCCCAGCATGCTGGTTCACCGATCATGGCGCCTATTTCAAGAACAAAATAAACATAACTCGGTAAATCAATTAACATGATATGATTCGAAGTTTTGTAACTAAATGAATTTTTGCAGAGTATATCAAAGTTGTACAACTGCTCCTAAAGTTTGTATCCTGTTTTTCTCCTATGAGAAGTATTAATTAACGTCATTTCTTCTGGTTGTTCCTGTTAATAACCAATAGGATTTTCTCTAATTTTCAGGCTTTTTTTTGTATTTCAGACCTTCAGCCTTCGGGATAAAACATTACTGGTATACAAACAAATGTCTTTTGAGATTATGTCTAGTATTACTTTCTACATCTGCATGACTAATCTGCAGTTTACACTTACTTACCTGGTATAGAATTCTTCGAAACACCTTTAGACTTTTTCTCTACCGTTCCACTCCCTAATAGTGCTTATGAGAAATTAACACTTAAATATTTAGCACGAGCTCTGATTTCTCTTATTTTATTATGATGATCGGTTCTCCATCTGTAGTTGGAGGACAGTAAAATATTTTCATATTTAGAGGAGGAAGATGTTGATTGAAATTTCGTGGAAAGATCTCACCGCAACAAACAACGCCTTTGTTTTAATGAATTCCAGCTCAATTCCCTTATCACATCCGTGACACTCTCTCTATTATTTCGTGATAATACAAAACGATCTGACTTTCTTTGAACTTTTTCGGTGTCCTCCGTCAATCCTCTCTGGTAAGGATCCCATACAGTACAGTAATATTATAGCAGAGGACGGACGATCATAGTGTAGGCAGTCTATTTAGTAGACCTGTTGCATTTCTCATTGTTCTGCGAGTAAAACGTAGTCTTTGGTTTACGTTTTTGCACTCCTGTGGATGAGCTCACACTTTTCATTACTGAGAGACAATTTCCACTTTTCGCCATTACTCAAATACTGTGTCCGAGTCATTTGGAAATAGGTTTTGATCATCTATTAGATCTTACTAGTATCATAATGAAAGTATTATCTGTAAGCATTCTAACAGGGCTGCATAGATTATCTCCTAATCAATTTATGTAGTAGGAAACAGCACGGGAGCAGTGATACTTTCTTAGGGAGAAGCTTGTTGGATGCGTTACGTTTAATCATATGGGAGATATAATTTCCTATTGTTAGGTCAAAAAGGTGGAATCTATATACATATATGTGATTCAAAACGCTGCATTCATTAATGAAATATGTTTGGCTTTTAACAACCAAAGAATACCGTCAAAAATATTAAACTGAAACTGTCAATCGTTTGACATACAATTTTTGTATACATATTGACAAATTAGTTCTTGGGGCACGAAACGCAAACTGAATCTTTGAATCTTGTCCCTCTCGGAAAAATTCCTACCGGCGAACATGTTCTTGAATGAAATACAGTGTGATCGGTACACATCACGATGATTAACTGTGATTTACTGTGTTTCCAGAGATGTATACGTGTCCGTCCTACTGCATTCTGCCCCCATAGTACGGTGATACGAATGAATTTATAACTGAATGTAGGTCGCGCTTGCACCTGCCAACCACCATGTTCTTGAATGAAATAAATGTAACACATACACGTTCTTAAATCACGATGACCAACGCTGATTTGCCTGTCTTCTTAGGGAGGCAGATGTGTCCCTCCTACGGTATTCTGCACCCACGGAATGGAGGTAGGAATGAATTTCTGACTGAATGTAGATAGTGACTGCACCCAATCCAGGGGCTCCGTTACATTGGTCTCTCCCGCAGCTATTTGTGAGCTCAAGCGAGGGAGACTGGTGGTCGTTGCGGAGTAAGGAGCGCCACGGCATAGCAGGGTACTTAGAGAGGAGCGTCTGCAGACGTCGTTAGCCGTGCCGTTGAGGTTAAGCGACTCGACATTTGTGGCTAATAGGACAAAGAATTTAGCTTCCCATTGTTCCCTGCACCACTGCCTTCGGGTGAGGTTTTCACGCAAGATTCAATTGGTTGGGCATACTACGTTGCTTAAACGCGATTCAATTTGTACAAATCAGGTGGATGACCTCAGGGATGCTTCCCTCTGATGAGAAAGGACGAACCTGTGTAAGACGCGCACTGGAACTCCGTATTCTCTCCAATTAGCTTTTGCAACGTCCTAAATAATTGCGTCCTGTTTAATCTCGGACAAGAATAAGGTTAGTGGCGGACACGTGGTAGCTACGGCAGAAATTGCTAGAACGTGTTACGGTAATGTTAACGACAGTGCTGGGCCACTGGAATATCCTCCGAGACACGACATAGGGTCCGTGCCGCTAGCCCAGGAGCATTTCAGTACCCCTTATAGCATAGTGATGAGTTAGTTACACAACAGTCAAATCAGGACATCATGATAACAGTTTTTCAAACTTAATACAAATATCTTACTTGGGGATTATGTGTCAACGTATGTGAATTGCTCTGAATATTTTATGATAGGCATTGCCACTGATTTAGAATCATGAGTAAACAATACTGAGAAAGTTGTAGATTCATAGATAGGTTCATGCAACGAACAGTTATAAGTAAACTAATCACGAATGTACGAAAACGAATAAAATTTAACCCTGCCATGGCGTCATCAACTACAAATTAGGATGTAAGCAGCAAGACAACTGATATCAGAACATACCCGTAGCAGATATTAATATATAAAAGATCTTTCGCAGAAGGTAACCTCTTCTTGAATTTAAAGAATATCTGCCCTACGAAAAATTATACTTCACAGAAAACGAAAGGAGATTCTATTATTTGGATTCCTTCTAAAAATTGAAACCACGTGGAAATAATGCCTGCGAGAGTAAGGTTCCGTTCATCGGACGCGTGTTCGATACCTGACTGTCCAAAAAATAACCGTGTAAACAGTAGATACTCTAAAAATGTCTGTACGATATTTAAGCTCAGAAAAATTCTCAACTAAAGTGGCACTGACAAAACATTGTCTGGCCAAAATCATTATCTACATCTACATCTACATCGATACTGCGCAATCCACCTGACGGTGTGTGGCGGAGGGTACCTTGAGTACCTCTATCGGTTCTCCCCTCTATTCCAGTCTCCTGCTGTTAGTGGAAAGACAGATTGTCGGTATGCCTCTGTGTGGGCTCTAATGTCTCTGATTTTATCCTCACGGTCTCTTCGCGAGATACACGTAGGAGCGAGCAATATACTGCTTTACTCCTCGGTGAAGGTATGTTCTCGAAACTTCAACAAAAGCCCGTACCGGGCTACTGAGCGTCTCTCCTGCAGACTCTTCCGCTGGAGTTTATCTACCATCCCCGTAACGCTTTCGCGGTTACGAAATGATCCTATAACGAAGCACGCTGCTCTCCGTTGGATCTTCTCCATCTCTTCTATCAACTCTATCTGGTACGGATCCCACACCGGTGAGCAGTATTCAAGCAGTGGGCCAAGGGTACTGTAACCTACTTTCTCTGTTTTCGGATTGCATTTTCTTAGGATTCTTCCATTTGCGTCACCAACGATTAATTTTATATGGTCATTCCTATTTAAATTACTCCTAATGCCTACTCCCAGATAATTTATGGAATTAAGTGCTTCGCCGGCCCCTGGTGGCCGAGCAGTTCTAGGAGCTTCAGTGTGGAATCGCGCGACCGCTACGGTCGCAGGTTCGAATCCTGCCTCGGGTATGGATGTGTGTGATGTCCTTAGGTTTATTAGGTTTATGTAGTTCTAAGTTCTAGGGGACTGATGACCTCAAATGTCAAGTCCCATAGTGCTCAGAGCCGTTTGAACCATTTTTGAATTAACTGCTTCCAGTTGCTGATCTGCTGTAGTGTAGCTAAATCATAAAGGATCTTTCTTTCCATGTATTCGCAGCATATTATGCTAAAATAGCGTCGTTTTGTGGAATAACTCGTCAATAAACAGACATTTTAAGAGAACCGAGTAATTTGTCCGATCCGACTGAAGGCTACATATACATTTGTAAACAGCAGGCCACCGTACAGTGTATGGCGGCGAGTTTGTAATAGCGTACTAGTTTACCTTAACCATTCTTCACCCATTCTATTCCTTCATGGATAGTACGTGGGAGAAAGACTGGCGGTACCATTACTTGCGGACCCGAATTTCTCTCTTTAAATGAATGCGATATTTTACGAATTTCGCTGTTATTTAAACTAACTTTTTCCATGTTTCACAACTTATTTCCCCTTTCTAAGCAATTATTCAGTCTAGCTGAAAAAACTCTACATTACCGCTACAAAATGAGAAAAGAGCCACTACATTAACGCTACAAAACGGGAATACATTAATGGAAAGATAGTTACCTAGAAAGAGATGCTACACGTATAAGAATGGCACATTACGTTCTTCCGCTCCTATCGGTTATAAATTTAATTACTGTTGATGTTTTGACAGTTACTTGCACAAATAGGGCGGGAAATCTGCAACGATAAAACGTTGAGCAAAGAATAAATGTGAGGACCCTACAGCAGTATCTGATATATATACAAGGTGTTTATAAAACGTTTCACATACTACTAAGAGAAACTAAGAGAAGATGATCCCTGATTGTACGTTGGGGGAACAATACCTGTTCAGGTATGGACAGTCTGTCCTCTCATTTCCACCTGTTTGTTACGTAAACGTAGACGCTAGAGGCAGTGCTGCATGAGGTTGCCACGCATCCTTCACACTCTTCGCTCCTCTTCGCAGTGAATCACACACCTAGCTGGATTCGGATTGTATCACACGCCTTGGTCATAAGCTCCAGTCAAGTCTGCCCATTGTGGACAAGTTGGGCTTAACCAGTCTTTTTATACGTCCCTTCAGTCAGAAATCCAACGGATACAGGTCCGGTGAACGGTGAGGCCATGCTATTGGACCTCCTTGGCGAGTCCATCGTCCACTAAACGTTGCGGAGAGGTAGTGTCGTAAGGTCCGCAGAAAATGTGAGGCGCCTCGCCGTGCATAGCACACACTCATTGTCTTTCTGCAAGGTTGCCGTTCTTCAACAGCATTGATTATTCACCGATGATTACTGTTACTACAGAACACCTGTTAATCTGTTTGGTAAAGTGTACGGCCCTGTCAGTCTGTCACCGAGTACTCCCGACCACACACTAATACCGAACCTGCATGACTGCTAGAGGGTATGTGTCTCTCTACATGTGCATATTGTGGTAATTTACTACGCAGCGCTGTAAGGTCTACGCAACCGAATACTACGCATTACTCGCTACAAATAAGACGACTATTGTAAACAGGTATTCATTTCCCATACGTGAAATTACGGGAAATGGCTCTGAGCACTATGGGACTTAACATCTATGGTCATCAGTCCCCTAGAACTTAGAACTACTTAAACCTAACTAACCTAAGGACATCGCACAACACCCAGCCATACGAGGCAGAGAAAATCCCTGACCCCGCCGGGAATCGAACCCGGGAACCCGGGCGTGAGAAGCGAGAACGCTACCACACGACCACGAGATGCGGGCGAAATTACGGGAAATTTTCTTCTAGTTCTGAACAGGTAAAGACTGGCCCAGTCGCTTCCTTCACGTGCATCGAGTTGTGCTGCTATGTGTATTACCTGCGTCGACTCCAACGAGACTATGTATTCGCTCTGAGCACTACGGGACTTAACCTCTGAGGTCATCAGTCCCCTAGAACTCAGAACTACTTAAACCTAACTAACCTAAGGACATCACACACATCCATGCTCGAGGCAGGATTCGAACCTGCGACCGTAACGATAGCGCTGTTCCAGACTGTAGCGCCTAGAACCGCTCGGCTACCCCAGCCGACAGATTGTATTATTGTTGCTGTCGCGCAGCGATTTGTAGACGATTGTGGCCCCCACTCCCCACGCCACTACTCCCTTTCACACTCTTGTTGTACGTAGCCTTACTGATGTTTGTAAAAGGCACATTCTCTCTGCGTTCCCCAGATCTGGTAGATGTGATTGCTGGCGAAATCTTAAGAAATTTAATGCCATACGCCAAACCTTGTTTAAATTGAAACTTCAATCCCTGTTTATTAGGGTTTCCAACATCTTTATTTCGATATAATAGATAATGACGCTGTCTCAGAAACGTGGCGTTTCCACTAGAAGACAGGTATCGTCATATTTCATGTCATGATTATATTCGAAGCAGTGCTCGCTAACAGCTACTAATTTGCTTGGCTAACTTAGTTGCATGTCTCGCTGATGTTTCTCGCATCGCTCCTTAATGGTTCTAATAGACTTCCCCACGTAAGACATGCTACATTCCCATAGAATGCTGTACACACTCGGCTTTCAGTCACCTAGATCACCTTCAACACTGCAAAGAAGAATTTTTATGACTCTTGAGGGAGCAAAATAAACTGGATTCCATGTTTCCGTAAGAACTTACTAACCTTTCTGAATTCATATATATGTATAACCTACGTGTACAGAATTTCAGGATGGTTAGAGGAGCAAAAAGGAATAACTTTTGTGTGTGACAAAAGTGTCTCCATTGTAGCGTTTTTCCGCTAGAGATCAATGAAGGTTTTTACGCTAGTGATGTTCAGAGACAGTACTCACACTACCTTATAATAAGTATTGTTTTAGCGATGTTGAAAATACCGTCGGTTTACATTCATGCACAAGTGATATCTGCATGCTTATGATTTTACAGGCAATGAGGTGTTTCGCCAATAATGGCTGAACCTTCAACCAAACGGGCAATCAGCTCTCCTGCAGTGCCCGTCAGTGTCTCGTACATCAAACGCGTCATCTCCTCCCACAGAGAGGAATTCTTTGGAGTGAGGCCGGGAGAACGTGGTGGTCACGGTATTGGTCCACCTACCCAATCCAAGAATTGGAGAAAACATTGTCTAGGTGTTCTCTGAGGCCAACAGCAAAGTTCGGTGGGACCCTCCTTGTCTGCCTGTTAGAGACACATTCTCCAACATTTCTGGCAGTTCTTCACGGAGAAAGATACGATAACTTCCTCCATTGAGCGCTTTGTGCGGAAGATACGGCGCAATCAGATGGGCGTGAAAAATATCAGCCAATACATTTATCGTAAATACCTCTTGATAGTGAAACGAACGAGTTGTCTTATGATTTTCTAGCTTCCAGACATGACTACTGCATCACCAGAATATTTCTTCCATTTTGAAGATCGTCTCGTAAATAAACAAAACAAACGTTTGGAAGTCTGGGGTGTTTACAACTTAGCGTAGATGCCACTTGCAAAATTTCATCCGCTGGAGAAGGTCATCAGATGCTGGATATCGTACCTGGATGATAGCATGCCCGTCTCGTGCAGGACGTTCCACGCGGTGACGTTGGAGGTATTTAGTTCCTTGACTGTTGATCGTGTGCTGCCGCTGCCGTTGTATTCAGTTCGCCGTAACACAGCTTCCTCAAACAGAACTGCTTGCACAGTGCGAGGCTGTCAGTTTCCCGTCGGTCTGGTGTACGGAATCCTGTTTCACGAACACGGCCAACAAGTCTTTGAAATGTAACCTGATTCGCTAACCGCCTTCCTGGTAATCGTACTACCTACAGACACCTTGCTGCTCGATTGTTGCAACGTGCTTCCCAGTAAATGACGTGCATATCAGCCAACACGGTTAGAACGTAATTAGCCACCAAGAACCTGTAGAAATCGTCAGAAAATTTCATGTAAACAGAACATAACATAAACGATAATAATGTAGTTGCTTATCCAGTTATATAGATACGGCTGAAACAATTTGCCGTGCAACAAAACTCCATTTTCCCATTAGGTTTTCCGAATGTTTTACTGCTGGGCTTCCATTAGGCCAAAGTTTACAGTTGTTTCGCTTCGTATTCAACAAAAAGGTGGCTCTGATCACTATGGGACTTAACTTCTGAGGTCATCAGTCCCCTAGAACTTAGAACTACACTACTGGTCATTAAAACTGCCACACCACGAAGATGACGTTCTAGAGACGCGAAATTTAACCTACAGGAAGAAGATGCTGTGATATGCAAATGATTAGCTTTTCAGAGCATTCACGCAAGGTTGGCGCCAGTGGTGACACCTACAACGTGCTGACATGAGGAAAGTTTCCAACTGATTTCTCATACACAAACAGCAGTTGACCAGCATTGCCTGGTGAAACGTTGTTGTGATGCCTCGTGTAAGGGGGAGAAATGCGTATCATCACGTTTCCGACATTGATAAAAGTTCTAGTATAATATATTTGTCCAATGAATTCCCATTTATCATCTGCATTTCTTCTTGGTGTAGCAATTTTAATGGCCAGTAGTGTAGTTAAACCTAACTAACCTAAGGACATCACACACATCCATGCCCGAAGCAGGATTCGAACCTGCGACTGTAGCGCGGTTCCAGACTGCAACGCCTACAATCGGTCGGACACTCCGGCTGGCCGTATTCAACACGTGGAAATTAGAAACTAATTTGAAACACAATCCTATCTTAGTGATAGGAAGGGAAATTAGAAAATTTAAAAATTGCATTTGGTGTATACTGACGGTAAATAAACACACGTCTCAATGTGGAAACTACGTATGAATTTTCTACTTCGGTTCTGATTGGTTGCAAACAGTAAGATTAGCAAGATATCTTCTGTTTCGTAGTTTACTTTGGCCGTTGAAACTTGTATGTCGTGGATTTTTAAAATTATTAAAAATTTCTATTTCTTCTACAATATTCATGTTCTTCCCTTGTTTGTCGTGATGGTTTGGATTTAATCACAAATGTTCTACTCTCGAAGCCTAGATGTCCATGTTTCCGCGCCCGCATCTCGTGGTCGTGCGGTAGCGTTCTCGCTTCCCACGCTCGGGTTCCCGGGTTCGATTCCCGGTGGGGTCAGGGATTTTCTCTGCCTCGTGATGGATGGGTGTTGTGTGATGTCCTTAGGCTAGTTAGGTTTAAGTAGTTCTAAGTTCTAGGGAACTGATGACCATAGATGTTAAGTCCCATAGTGCTCAGAGCCAAATGAACCATGTTTCCGCAAGTCAAGACGGCTGGACGGGCTTGCCGCTCGGTAAGTTAGCGTCACAGTATTTTCATGTGCCGCATTGTTCCGAATTTGGATTTTGCGGCTATAACAACAAATTAATAAGGTTATATTGTTCAAGGAATTCTTGTAAGACCGAGAATACGATAGAAACCATAACAGACGGTAGCATAAAGAAGTAAGTGAAGAATGTTCTCTCCATGTTTCCATTTAAATAAAAGGATCGATTTCCGTTGTTGAACGGAACGGTAAACGACTAATCTTCTTTCTTCCTTTCGACCTGAATTCGGCTTACATGCCCGTCTCGCAACGTAGCACGCTATATGGAAAGCAGTACGAGCAGGTCATTCAGCAGAATTGACTTCACTAATTTCAACTGGTGCCTTCGTGTAACTGATGTAACGGTTAAGTTTTACGAAATTATTCCTGATACAGTTTTCTATTCATTCTCGTATTTCTTGCATTTGTCTCATTACGGTATGTTAGAAGTAAACAGCTCGTCGACATCGAGACCATTCGCTAAAATAATTTTAAGATACAATAGAAATCAGGATGGCTGCACTGACATTTGAACCCACTCCTCCAGTCTAAATTATGGTGTCCATACACAATAAACCACATTAGTGCCCGTACGACACAGGTTGCTTACAAGTACTAAAGGTATGGAGCGGCCAATTCATACTCTATGAGTGAATTGTTCAAACGGGATAGTACAGCCTGACGACGGTAGGTATGTTGTTGCGAACACCTGTCCTACTTACGCCTTCAACATTTTAACGACAGTCCAGATTATACGAACACTATTTGCGGTATTGACAGCGCAGCTGTGTGGATCGCCCGGTATTTCAAAATTCCCTTACTGAATTAACGGATCAGCGCTGGTCAGCTGCGCCACCGTTACAGTTTCTGATACAAGCTTAATGTGCCAGTCTTACCTGATAGTCATCTGACACTTTTGTCCGAAGCATATCGTTTGTTAACAATGTTGAGTCCCAGAAATGTAATAAGTTGCGAACTACTGTTATTCTTTGTTTCCTTTTGTGAACTGGTTGCCCTTCTGATCCTGCTGCAAAATTCACTTCTGCTCTGATGCGATCTCAGATTCCCACGAGACACTCTTCACAAATTATTAGTTTCCCCAAGTTCGGAGAGCGATGCTGTTCCGCAACTGAGTACTAAATTAACGAGTAGCCGCTCCAGTTGCTAATACGTCATTTATGTTGGTCCATGGTCAGTTTCTGCTTTTGTACTTACGCTATATTTTGGTTGATCTGAAATTTGTTATAAAAACGGAGAAAGGTCGTGGACTAAAAAAAAGCACTTACCAGCTACCTATTTGGCTACTGATTAATTTATATCCTCTTTTGAAATTATTGCTACTACTTCTATGCATTTAAAAAACACAGTTTCGTTTATATCGACGGGTAGCCCATATCTGGTGTCTTTGCCATGTGCAGCTATTATTTTCATACCTCAGATTATTTATTAGGCTCTTATAAGAACTTTTATAAGTAGAGCAAAAAAAACTGCTATGCAGAAGGTGCAACGGATATAACTGCAGATCCGTCTATTGTTGACCGAAGATGGTGCAGCGTACTAAACAACATTTCATCAGTATTTACTTCATTTGCAGACTAATGATGAGTATTAGGAGTAGAATGCTTTTAGGTTGGTTAGTTCCTACAAGTGTGGCAAGAGCGAGCCCTTGATGTTTATTTACACCTGTGCAGCAGGTCAGATGTTGAGGTGTGGACAAAAGGATGCCAAGTGGTTAGTCTGTACTGACAGTGCAGTCCACTTAGTGCTGCAGTTATGGCCAAGCAGAAAAAACAGGTTTTGTTTGACATTAAGAAATAACGATCATTTTTCCTGTAATCAAAAGCTGTCAATAGTGTTTGATATCGATTTATCGTTTCCGCGAATTTTCACCCCCGGTGCGCTGTTGTGCCTTGCGCTACAGGGCAGTTATGTTCCCGCACGCGCCGTGGAGCTAGGGTCTGTGTATAAAGAAGCCGCTGCGGCGAGTTTGATTTCAGTTCCGGCGAGATAATGTGACGGCTTAATCACCTGAAGATGGCGGCCAGGTCGACCACCTTAATACTGTGTCCAGATGACGATGTGTTCCGGCTGGAGAGCCGACGTGAATATCAAAAATTACTACACGTGACAGTTTACGGAGCCACATCAGGTTGTCAGCTTTGAGACGTGTTTGACACGGAGAGCTTTGAGACGTGTTTGTGGGAAGACTGTTCGACACGGAGAAAAAATAGCCAAGTGACTAATGTGAGTATATATTAAGATATAACATATAAAAATATCTGCATTGATACGTGTTACATACTGTATACTGCCTAGCAAAAAGGAAGTGTAACTCCCAGAACGAGAAAAGGAAACAAAACGAAACTTCACACGTTGAGAGGGTGTGTGATGTTAATTTGGTGATTAAAAAATCGAGTCAAAATTCCAACTGGGCACTATAAGTCAATTTATCAGTATGACGTTGCACCCCACCTGATCTGGGTGCATGCATTTACTTGCTTGGGACGTTTCTCATAAGGTCTTTGTACCCTACCCTAAGGCAGGCTGACCCACGTCTTTTTTAACTGCACGTCTATATCCAGGACACTGGCACTGGGAGTTGACATTGTAGCATACAGGATGTCCATGATCTACTTGCATGCCGTCAGAGTTCCTACATTCATTACTAGCCGTGACCTGAAGCCATATCAGACTGCGGTTCACGCTATGACGACAGAACAACACCGCTGTGTTCTCCTAAACATGCAAGAAAAAGACCTCTCCCCAGGCTACCGCCATTCCCGCCGGCGATGGTCATCCTACGGAATCGAAATCCATTGCTGAACGCAGTGCGACGCTGTTCATCAGCAGTCCACGCTTTCTGTTCGTGTCACCACTCCAAATACCGCCGCTTGTATAATGGTATTACGGTAATTTACGTATGGCACGGTAATTGGCGAGTTCGGCTGCTGCTGTCTCTGACCAATGGAGCAGAATGGCACAGAATTTTGCAGGGGGTACATTATATGTTCTCCAGTGGTAAGTGAAGATGTGAAGGTGCTACGATCTGCTTGGAATACAATCGGTGATCCTCTATTGCGGTGTGCGGACGTTGTCGACCAGAATATTGACGACAAATCTGTGCTCCTCACGTTCCTGCGCACCTGAACATCGGGTCATTGTCGCGCCCGACTGCCATACAAATCTGGAATAAACTTACGAATATGGCCCTAGACACCTGAAGGTATGCACTCTTAAAAAAAAAAAAAAAAAAAAAAAAATCTGTATACTGCTCGATTCGACAGTACAACTCTATGAAATTCAGTCTATTCAAATGATGAAATTCAAAATGTAGATAGCATTCTACTTAAGTGACAAGTAACAAATAACCACATGAAATCCAAAATCCACTGCAATTCAGCTACATTTACACTGCATATGATTGCAGCAGAAGGATATATACATATATATAATGCATATCAAAAACGAGAAAATGTCATTACCGTATTCTGCACGTTTCAATCCGTCAATTAGATACGCAGTAATCCTTAGTGGAAATTCGACTGTCATATATATTTTTGGAATGTAAACGATTTATATCTTTACTTTGTGCTATGTATCCTGCTGGGACATCGTTAAGAAGCTTGCTGCGTCGACAACTGCTACAAAATACACAAGACTGTCGGTATCAATAATTCCTTTTTCTCAGGAAATACAAGGAAATATCTTTACAATACTAGGACTAAATACAAACTCTGTAGAGTTGTTGACGGATCATATTACTACAGGCACCTAACCTTGTAATAACGTATTATGCTTTGAGCAATAAATTAAAGTTTGTGAGTGACCTTCCTGTTAGCCAGTTTCTCCTACTCCACTGAAGCGTTTCAGAGAAGATATATTAAAACTTACAATTTAGATCATAAATCATGTTAGCGCTTTAGTACTGTTGTATTTCACAACATACAACTTAAATAAAAGTCATGTATTTGAGATATGGAGAAAAGTCAGCCTTACACTGAAGAGCCAAAGAAACTGGTACACCTGCCTAATATCGTGTCGGGCCTCTGCCAGTACGAAAAAGTGCCGCAACAAGACGTGGCATGGACTCGACTAATGTCTGAAGTAGTGCTGGAGGGAAATGACACCATGAATTCTGCAGCGCTGTCCGTAAATCCTTAGGAATATGAGTGGCGGTGGAGACCTCTTCTGAAAAGCACGTTGCAAGGCATCCCAGATATGCTCAATAATGTTCATGTCTGGGGAATCTGGTGGCCAGCGGAAGTATTTAAACTCATAAGAGTGTTCCTGGAGCTACTCTATAGCAATTATGGACGTGTGGAGCGTCGCTTTGTCCTGCTGGAATTGCCCAATTCCTTCGGAATGCAACAGTGGACATGAAAGGATGCAGGTGATCAGACAGGATGCTTACGTACGTGTTGAAACGTCCTCTTTGAACAATTGTGCAAGACTGTGCTTAAACTGACACACAATATTCTTTAGCGCAACGCAATCTGACTTTTAAAAATCCCTACGAAAGAATGGCCCTGACTAACATTAACCTATACCTTTCACAAATCACTTACCTCACCAAAAATCTTCGTTACTCGAACTACTGCAATACAGCGAGCGCCACTACTGCCATCTAAATAAAAGATTCAAACTACTGAAGGCACTAACTACTGATAGGCAAATGAAAGATTTTAATAGGGAACAAACAATGTATTTACCTCAATAGTGTTCAAAAGTCATAATGTATATAGGAGTTCATGGCATCCCGTCTTACAAATTTCAAAACTCTGCTATTTCTCTCCCCACATGCACCACTGCTGGCGGCTCACCTCCAACTGCGCAACGCTACGCGCTGTTCACATCCAGCTGCCCAACATTACAATGGCGAGTATTACAACAATGCCAACAAGCCACAGACTGCACACAGCACAGCCAGTGATTTTTCATACAGAGCGCTACGTGGCGTAACCGATAAGAAAACCTAAACAGCCTATTTACGTAGCCCCCATGCTCCCCACAAAACATTTTACTAATTGTTTTGGGCAGTGGCCAATAATGATGTGATAACATTTTACATAATTACAATAACAAAGATATGAAATGCACACACTTATTGATACAATGTTGGTCCAAAGCTATAATTTTCTCACAGTCCATAAAGACAGTCCTGATCATTCATCAGATTGCAGTGTTTATTTTTTCTCAAATTCTGAATAGAAAAAGAGAATGCACACAGAAGTAATGGATTTCCATGCCATCTTGAAGAAGTAGTGTTGTCCCTCCAACGAGAAGACAGTGCTGACTCTTGACATGCAGACAGGTAATGGGCCACAACAGAGCAAACCCACAGCAGAGTCAGTCGACGTTTTGTCGAATATTGGTAGGTAGGTCATCACAGAACAGACCCACTGTAGTCCTGGTAGAGATTATGTTATTAGTGGACCACCAGAGGTGCAGACCCACTGCAGTACTTGTAGAAATAATGGTACTGGTGAGTCATCAAAGGTGTAGACCCACTGTAGTCCTTGTGGAGATGGCCAGCAGCCATCTGTTGTGACCGTGCAGGTGCACAATCACCATTGAAGAGTCTTGCGGATAATATGACAAGTCCATAACCACCACTTGTGCCCTCACAAAGTTTTTGGAATTATCCTTAGAACCAGCAATGCTGTTATCCAGTCCCTTGCTGAATTATTAACACACGTGCAAACACTAACAGTCCATATTTATTGCATATTGTCCATATACTATGACCAACAGAAATGTGTGCAGTGAAATTTAACTTACAAGTTACTTAATTTGATGAACTGGTGTCAATTACAATTTTATAACATAAGAATACAATAACAAAGGAACAAAATACATAATTAAAACATAATAATACAGATAACGTTTGAAGTAATACAGGCTTTACAAAAGAATCGAACTAACATACTCATCAGTGTTACAGGAATTATGACATACGTAAATACATAAAAGATCAGAATAACTTTTGAAACATCAACTTCACACATGAGCATTAAATAAAAACAGATTAAATAGTGTCTAAGAATCTTTACAACCTGAATAACATATTTTGAATGCAAATTATATTTGAGGATAACAGTATTCCTCATCATAGTGAATGTAGCTTAGTATTAGAAGAGCAAAAAATTCCATGAAACAGTACACAGAGACAGGAAGAAAACAAATACACAAGGGTACACAAACAGATAGTGGGATAACACAAAAGGAAAGGACAGTGTTTTTTTCAGCAGTCGTAGATCTCCCTTCGTTCTTCATTATTTTCAAAAAGTCCTATCTATACCTGCTTTCTGTAATTTTCTCGTATAACCTCTCAGTGCATTTCTTCCAATTCATCGCAACTCATTCTCTTATATAGGCCACCCCCTCTTAAGCTAACTTAAATCTACTGAGCTCAGATGCATAAACTAAGGGACGAGGCAATGCAGCAGCACAAAACAATTAATACAAACAGCAATCACAAAAAAATGGAAATTGGCAAAGCAAGCTACAGTAAATCTAAATTACCAAGCAATGCATCATTTCAACTAATATGAGCCAATGTGCAGCAACAAGAAAAATAAATCAGTAGTAAAACTAGCTTAACAGAGTAATACAAAGTGAAAGTTAGCAGCACTATGCCTGGCAAACAGCAGCAGCAAATGCAATAACTTATATATAAACATGACAAAGCTCAAACAGAAAAAGTATTACACTAAAGATGGTCATGTCTCATACCTAAGTCACATCTTAACACTAGAGTGATGCATCACAATTTATTCTACAAAAGAAGTTACCAAGTACTTGAAAAGAAAATTCTGTATGCAATTCCTGTGAAGGTACATGTCTTTTTGTGCTCCTTCGTTTTTTTAAGTACATCATAAAGTTATTGTTTACTGGGTCTGTAGGCGTAAAATATTTATATTAGTACATCTATAAAATTTTATTTAAAAAAATGCTGCAGGGCACCTAGAAACTAGATATCAAACAAAATGAGTAAAAAAATACATAAAGCAAGCCATATGGCATTTCTCTCAACTAGCAAGACAATAGCCGTGAAATGTTTCTCATCGTTTCATTAGGCATTTTGGTAAATATCATAAATTAAGAGCTCCACAGTATAGTCACATGTTTTCAAGTTTGAGCGTGTCGTATTTGCGATGCTTTCAACAAAGGAATGTCAATAGCGAGGATAATGGCATCCCTTTTTTTCTCCACCTGTGCCTCTGAAAGGCACACACTAATGGCTTCTTTCCAAGCGACTGTCGCGCAGCTGGGTGCCCACGACGCGTTAGGTGAAGGTGGTCACTGAACTTTCTCACCGAAATATTTATGACACCAGTTTGCACTACAGTGGCAATCTCATAAAAAATTTCAAAGGCCGAGAATTTGCGTTACAAATGTGTAGAAACAAAATCCTTTAAATATAATAGTGCTCAAAAAGTTTCGTCTGCATTGTGATACATTCACGCATTTACACACATTTCATAACTGTTTAAAGTACGAGTCTTGATTTCCATCATCCTTTTTCACAAGTCAGAGTCCCTAACCACTACTCCTTACTCCTTACCTTATTACATATATACATTGTCATCAACATGTCTTCAACATTTCATCATAATAAATACATAGCATAATCAGATTCCTCATATAGCATCATGTCATTGATCATAAACATACCTCAACAGCATAATACACATCATCGTTATAATAATTACATCATAACAGATCAATCACATCTCAAAATTGTCGTAGCTTTCTGAATATTTTAAAACCTAAAAGAAAATCTCTGCTCATTTCAAAAGTGTCATCTACCTCAAACGTACCTTAAAAATCCTGATCCCATACCAAAGCTCTCATAGTATCACAATGGTTCCGAAAAAATATGAACAGTTCACAAAGTACAGACAAAATACTGTTTCATAAGTGTGAAGCTATCCAAATGTGTAATTGTGTAAACATGTGTCACTGATGTAGTAAAAAAAAATTGTTTCTCTCAGTTAAATGATCAGATAGCTGTGTAATTCTGTGTTGCAGAAATATGGTACCGATGTGTAAAGTTGTGTAAGCAAATACCGTATTAGCTAGGGCTCCTTGTGTTTGCCAGACACATGGTACACAAAGTAGGCGTGCACCCCCTGAGGATTAATGTGATTATACCCTCAGGTGTTACAGATTACAGCAATGGAATGAAATGTATCACGGAAAACCTTTGTATCATTGTACTTCAAATATCTTTAAAAATAAATGTTTTAAGTACAAAATTAATCCCTCAAATACGTGTACTGTAGCGCTAAACTGTGCGTCTTCTTGTAAGATAATCTCTGTGGAAGTGTCGTAATTATCGTCCTCCGAAAGCTAAGTTCTGCAGAAGTCAATGTACTTACCTCACGATAAACAAAAGTGAAATGCTTTGCGTATAGGTATCTTAGTTATTACGCTTATTGCTGTGATGAAGAAAGTACTGTGTATTGTTGTGCTACGGAAAAGGCTGTCTCATTGTAGCTATACCACAAAGGTTACTACTAAAACATGTTTTACTTTCCAGAATAATTTAGAAAAACTGTGCAGGTATAAAACAGATACACCGCAAAAACAACATTGAAATTGTCACTCATTAGTAGCGTCGTGATAAAATCGTGTAGTTGTCACATAAACTAACCACTGTGTCATCTGGTATCTCACAGAACGTATTTTAAATCCAGAATGTATCTTCAAGTAAACCAAAATGTTGCATTAAAATCTCATTAGCAGTACCAGTATTTGTCCTAAGTATGTAAGCCTGATAGTCGTTACGTAATCGTGCAACTAACAAGCAAGAATGTACAAATACAGCACTGTGTCGTCTGTTCACTATAACAATGCATTCGTAATTTTTTGTTTAAAAATGTTCCCTACGTTCTAGACTGGATATTTAACTTCAAACATTGTTGCATGTTAACAATTTCTTAAGCCTCACAACCCTCCCCCCATGAACCATGGACCTTGCCGTTGGTGGGGAGGCTTGCGCGCCTCAGCGATACAGATGGCCGTACCGTTGGTGCAACCACAACGGAGGGGTATCTGTTGAGAGGCCAGACAAACGTGTGGTTCCTGAAGAGGGGCAGCAGCCTTTTCAGTAGTTGCAGGGGCAACAGTCTGGATGATTGACTGATCTGGCCTTGCAACATTAACCAAAACGGCCTTGCTGTGCTGGTACTGCGAACGGCTGAAAGCAAGGGGAAACTACAGCCGTAATTTTTCCCGAGGACATGCAGCTTTACTGTATGATTAAATGATGATGGCGTCCTCTTGGGTAAAATATTCCGGAGGTAAAATAGTCCCCCATTCGGATCTCCGGGCGGGGACTACTCAGGACGATGTCGTTATCAGGAGAAAGAAAACTGGCATTCTACGGATCGGAGCGTGGAATGTCAGATCCCTTAATCGGGCAGGTAGGTTAGAAAATTTAAAAAGGGAAATGGATAGGTTAAAGTTAGATATAGTGGGAATTAGTGAGGTTCGGTGGCAGGAGGAACAAGACTTCTGGTCAGGTGACTACAGGGTTATAAACACAACATCAAATAGGGGTAATGCAGGAGTAGGTTTAATAATGAATAGGAAAATAGGAATGCGGGTAAGCTACTACAAACAGCATAGTGAACGCATTATTGTGGCCAAGATAGATACGAAGCCCACACCTACTACAGTAGTACAAGTTTATATGCCAACTAGCTCTGCAGATGATGAAGAAATTGAAGAAATGTACGATGAAATAAAAGAAATTATTCAGATAGTGAAGGGAGACGAAAATTTAATAGTAATGGGTGACTGGAATTCGAGTGTAGGAAAAGGGAGAGAAGGAAACATAGTAGGTGAATATGGATTGGGGCTAAGAAATGAAAGAGGAAGCCGCCTAGTAGAATTTTGCACAGAGCACAACTTAATCATAGCTAACACTTGGTTTAAGAATCATGAAAGAAGGTTGTATACGTGGAAGAACCCTGGAGATACTAAAAGGTATCAGATAGATTATATAATGGTAAGACAGAGATTTAGGAACCAGGTTTTAAGTTGTAAGACATTTCCAGGGGCAGATGTGGACTCTGACCACAATCTATTGGTTATGACCTGTAGATTAAAACTGAAGAAACTGCAAAAATGTGAGAAATTAAGGAGATGGGACCTGGATAAACTGAAAGAACCAGAGGTTGTACAGAGTTTCAGAGAGAGCATAAGGAAACAATTGACAGGAATAGGGGAAAGAAATACAGTAGAAGAAGAATGGGTAGCTCTGAGGGATGTAGTAGTGAAGGCAGCAGAGGATAAAGTAGGTACAAAGACGAGGGCTGCTAGAAATCCTTGGGTAACAAAAGAAATATTGAATTTAATTGATGAAAGGAGAAAATATAAAAATGCAGTAAATGAAGCAGGCAAAAAGGAATACAAACGTCTCAAAAATGAGATCGACAGGAAGTGCAAAATGGCTAAACAGGGATGGCTAGAGGACAAATGTAAGGATGTAGAAGCTTATCTCACTAGGGGTAAGATAGATACTGCCTACAGGAAAATTAAAGAGACCTTTGGAGAGAAGAGAACCACGTGTATGAATATCAAGAGCTCAGATGGCAGCCCAGTTCTAAGCAAAGAAGGGAAGGCAGAAAGGTGGAAGGAGTATATAGAAGGCTTATACAAGGGCGATGTACTTGAGGACAATATTATGGAAATAGAAGAGGATGTAGATGAAGACGAAATGGGAGATACGATACTGCGTGAAGAGTTTGACAGAGCACTGAAAGACCTGAGTCGAAACAAGGCCCCCGGAGTAGACAACATTCCGTTAGAACTACTGACGGCCTTGGGAGAGCCAGTCATGACAAAACTCTACCAGCTGGTGAGCAAGATGTATGAGACAGGCGAAATACCCTCAGACTTCAAGAAGAATATAATAATTCCAATCCCAAAGAAAGCAGGTGCTGACAGATGTGAAAATTACCGAACTATCAGTTTAATAAGCCACGGCTGCAAAATACTAACGCGAATTCTTTACAGACGAATGGAAAAACTGGTAGATGCAGACCTCGGGG
Source organism: Schistocerca gregaria (assembly GCF_023897955.1). NCBI lineage: Eukaryota > Metazoa > Arthropoda > Insecta > Orthoptera > Acrididae > Schistocerca > Schistocerca gregaria. The sequence goes on from NC_064920.1 coordinate 623,319,886, forward strand.
AGGATCAGTTTGGATTCCGTCGAAATGTTGGAACACGTGAGGCAATACTGACTTTACGACTTATCTTAGAAGAAAGATTAAGAAAAGGCAAACCTACGTTTCTAGCATTTGTAGACTTAGAGAAAGCTTTTGACAATGTTGACTGGAATACTCTTTTTCAAATTCTAAAGGTGGCAGGGGTAAAATACAGGGAGCGAAAGGCTATTTATAATTTGTACAGAAACCAGATGGCAGTAATAAGAGTCGAGGGGCATGAAAGGGAAGCAATGGTTGGGAAAGGAGTGAGACAGGGTTGTAGCCTCTCCCCGATGTTATTCAATCTGTATATTGAGCAAGCAGTAAAGGAAACAAAAGAAAAATTTGGAGTAGGTATTAAAATTCAGGGAGATGAAGTAAAAACTTTGAGGTTCGCCGATGACATTGTAATTCTGTCAGAGACGGCAAAGGACTTGGAAGAGCAGTTGAACGGAATGGACAGTGTCTTGAAAGGAGGATATAAGATGAACATTAACAAAAGCAAAACGAGGATAATGGAATGTAGTCAAATTAAATCGGGTGATGCTGAGGGAATTAGATTAGGAAATGAGACACTTAAAGTAGTAAAGGAGTTTTGCTATTTAGGAAGTAAAATAACTGATGATGGTCGAAGTAGAGAGGATATAAAATGTAGACTGGCAATGACAAGGAAAGCGTTTCTCAAGAAGAGAAATTTGTTAACATCGAATATAGATTTATGTATCAGGAAGTCGTTTCTGAAAGTATTTGTTTGGAGTGTAGCCATGTATGGAAGTGAAACATGGACGATAACTAGTTTGGACAAGAAGAGAATAGAAGCTTTCGAAATGTGGTGCTACAGAAGAATACTGAAGATAAGGTGGATAGATCACGTAACTAATGAGGAGGTATTGAATAGGATTGGGGAGAAGAGAAGTTTGTGGCACAACTTGACTAGAAGAAGGGATCGGTTGGTAGGACATGTTTTGAGGCATCAAGGGATCACAAATTTAGCATTGGAGGGCAGCGTGGAGGGTAAAAATCGTAGAAGGAGACCGAGAGATGAGTACACTAAGCAGATTCAGAAGGATGTAGGTTGCAGTAGGTACTGGGAGATGAAGAAGCTTGCACAGGATAGAGTAGCATGGAGAGCTGCATCAAACCAGTCTCAGGACTGAAGACAACAACAACAACACAACAAGCCTCACAAAGCGTTAGTAATGTAAAGTGAAAAGTTATATGGCAAAGACAAAGTTAACAATCAGATTGTCTTTCAATAAACGGTTTTACATGTGAAATGTGTAAACCATTACCCTTCCTAGTACGTAGAATTTCAACTTCAACGCAATTATCATGTGGTATACGTCGGTAAAGAATACTGGAATTTTTCTCAAGGTTAGCGTCTATGTTATTTTTGTCTGAGCCAGCCGGCGCACGTGGCTGCCTGCGGTGCGAGTCATTGTCTGTCTCTTTGTTGGCGCGCGCCGTTATTGGGATTAGGAGACCTAACTTCTACAAATTCACCTTGACGAGAAGGCCCTGCTCTGTTTGAAGCTCGCCAGTTCTGATGGAATTGAGGTCTGTCGTTTTGTCTGTAGTTTACATAGTTTCTTGTTTGTCGGTCATGTGGTGGAGACTTTCTCCCTGAATCGTAACTGCGCGCTGAACTGTTGCGTCTCAAGTTATTCTGTCTCCCTTGATGATAACTGTTTTGGTTCCCATATTGTCTGTTTCTATGGTTATCTCTGTCATATTCATTACTACGGAAGTGCGATCTTTGTAACTATTACCACTCTGCCAACGGTTGTCATACGGGTGGTGTCTGTTTTGGTCACCATTTGTGTTGTGAGAATAGCCTTTTCGTGTCCGGTTATTATTTCTTTCATCACGGAATTGCGACGGATGTGACCTGTAATTGTTGTGTTCCTGTTTTCGCGTTCCGCGATTGTCAGCGTCAATTTCTCATTCTTGTAAGAGTCCCTGAAAAGCTTCAATGTCGTCTTTGCAACGTCCTACCAAAATAATATGCCGTAAATGTTCAGGTAATTTGATTAAGCAAATGCAGATGAGTTCTGAAGGACTGTATGGGTTTGACCAACATGTCTTCAAAATATTTCACAAGACTGGAAAATTCAGATTGTTCGAAATGTTTCATCATTATGATGTCATGTTTTACTCGAACTTGTATGGCTCGAGACCAATATGCTGAGAGGAAGGCATGGTAAAATTCTCCTTCACTGTGGCAATCGTGAATGACCGATCGCATTCTTACAGGTGGTTCATTCTCTACGTAGCCACAGATAAATTCTAATCTGTGCTCTAATGACCAGTTGGGAGGAAAACAATGAGAGAATTGATGGAACCATGCTCGTGGATGAATGTCGTGGCCAGAATTCTTAAATGTTTTGAATTTACGTGTAGTAATGAACAAGTCAAAATCAACATGTCGCATGTCGGTCATTGTTACGTCGTTTCGGCGGTTCCATCTCAAAATTCGGTGTACCTTGCCAATTTCTTCCATAATTTCCGAAGTGCCCTGTGTTATTATTTTGTGGCTGTTCCGTATTTCTATGTCCCTCTTCCCGTATTTGAGCGCAAGTGTCCTCTGTATTACCTGTGTCCGCGGATCTTGTACTTCCCGGATTTCTCTTTGGTGTTGCGTATTAATATGATTCTGATTTTGTTTGAATTTCCTAATTTGTCCATACTCTTCTGTGTCAGTGAAGGCTACGGGTCTTGTGTCATTCAGATCATCATCTACCTTTGTAGATAAGTTAATGAACTGATCTGAAAGTTCGGCTACTTTCTCCGATAGTGAACACATTTCCTCAGTGTGTTTTTCTGAACCAAGTTTCAGAGTGTCCATTTGTGTTGAAATCGAATCTGCTGTGTCCATTAAGTTTTCCTGAGTTCTTGGAAGTTTCGTAACGGAATCGGTGGATGCAACGAGTCCATTTTAGCTTGCAAGGTGTCGTGATGTTCACGAACAGTAGTTTGCAGTTCTTTTATGACTGCTTCGTGATACTGTAATGCATTTTCATGCCGCGAAAAAATAGATTGAAAATGCTCACAAATTTGTGTTTTTACGTCATTACAGATTTTTTGACATTTCGATTCAATGTTATGTAACTCAGTAGTTAAATCTTCACGTGTTTGTTCAAGTGTGGTGTGTAACTTTCGAAGATTTTGTTCCATTGTGTATAACTGTTGCTGTGTTTGTCTCTGATTTTGTTTCATTTGTTGCATTAATTGCAATAATAATGTATTAGTATCAGGAATCTGTTCCTCTATGCTTTTCGGCAGTTCATTTGCACCGGCAACATTCACATTATGACAAGCAGAAAATGTGTCTTGACTTATTTGAGAAAACGGTGAGGACGCAAAACCTGAATGTACAGTATTGGCAAGATTGTGTCCTGTCATTTCGGATTCCTGAGGCGAGCTGTTGCCGACCGATCGATCGATAATGCTTCCCTGTTCACTAATTGTTTCACTGCCTACGCCATTATTTGCAGCCCGCTCCATTTCCCTATGCACTATTACCAAAGTACTACTTTGAACCTTAGTTAAATTATTACATGCTGGCGCTAACACACTGCTTTCGTCTTTACTGTCATTTCTCAGTTTACTTTGGAGCCTAGTATTACGTTTTTCACACGCCATTTTTGTCACAATATTTCACACGACAACACAGAAAAACACAATTTGAAGAGCAAAAATAAGAGAACACATTAACATAGCAAATAATATCTAGTTAATTGCAAGCGCAGCTGCGAAATACTTGGTGCAAATCTACATGCATGCCACAACTGTTTTACTGTACAACAATGAAAGACTACAACTACAAAGGGGATTCTCTCTACAATTACGCGAAGGCAATAAACAAAATCTACACTAATTACACAAACTACAAGAGAAAATCAGAAGATTCCAGTGAGGTATCCTCGGCTAAGGGTCGCCATATGAAACGTCCCCTTGAAAAATTATACATGACTGTGTTTAAACTGACACACAATATTTTTTAGCGCAACGCAATCTGACTTTTAAAAATCCCTACGAAAGAATGGCCCTGACTAACATTAACCTATACCTTTCACAAATCACTTACCTCACCAAAAATCTTCGTTACTCGAACTACTGCAATACAGCGAGCGCCACAACTGCCAGCTAAATAAAAGATTCAAACTACTGGAGGCACTAAATACTGATAGGCATAGTTAGCAAATGAAAGATTTTCATAGAGAACAAACAATGTATTTACCTCAATAGTGTTCAAACGTCATAATGTATATAGCAGTTCATGGCATCCCGTCCCGTCATCCCGTCTACGCGCTGTTCACATCCAGCTGCCCAACACTACAATGGCGATTATTACAACAATGCCAAAAAGCCACAGACTGCACACAGCACAGCCAGTGATTTTTCATACAGAGCGCTACGTGGCGTTACCGATAAGAAAACCTAAACAGCCTACTTACAGTGTCACCTGCCAGAGTCGTATCTAGACGTGTCAGGGGTCCTATATCACACCAACTGCACACGCCCCACACCATTACAGTCTTCACCAGCTTAAACAGTCCCTTGCTGACATACTAGGTCGTGGATTTATCAGGTTCTCTCCATACCCGTACACGTCCATCATCTCGATAAATTTGAAACGATATTCGTCCGACCAGGCTACATGTTTCCAGTCATGAACAGTGCAATGTCCGTGTAAAGGCGAGGCGTAAAGGTTTGAGTCGTGCAGTCATTAAGGGCCCTCGGCTCCGAAACGCCATATCGATGATATTTCGTTGAATGGTTCGTACGCTGACACTTGTTGATGGCCCAGTATCGAAATGTGCAGCAATTTGGGGAAGGGTTGCACTTCTGTCACACTGAACGATTCTCTTCAATCGTCGTTGGTCTCGTTCTTTCAGGAACTTTTTCTGTTGCAGCGATGTCGGAGATTTGATGTTTTACCGGATTCCTGATATTCACGGTACACTCGTGATGTAGTCCTACGGGAAAATTCCCATTTCATCGCTACCTCGGAGTTGTTGTGTTCCATCGCCTGCGCGCCGACTGTAACACCACGTTCAAACTCACTTACGTATTGATACCCAGCCACTGTAGCAGCAGTAACCGATCTAACAACTGCACCAGACACTTTTTGTGTTATATAGGCGTTGCTGAACGCAGCGCCTTATTCTGCCTGTTTACATATCAGTATTTGAATATGCATCCCTATACCAGTTTCTTTGGCGCTTCATTGTATATCTCCTTCGTGCGATACATCGATAAAATCGTATTAGTTAGCAGCCGAGTGGAATTTACGTTTCAAAAACTCTTGTTGATAAGTGTAAATAATTACCCAGTTGTGCTAGAATCCGAAATACATATATTATAACTTCATTGCACGCTGTGTGGTTCTTTAGTGAATACAGGAGGGAGGAACAGACGATGTTCATGAAGAGAGACTTCAGATTTTAATTTATTTTGCACGTAATATCAAATAGTAAACATCATATCTTTGTTGATCTAATTGCAACGTCAGTTGCCAACAGTAACTCTGAATGGTGAAACATACTGAGATATACAAATCAGTTGGCATTCAGTACAATAACTACACTCCTGGAAAAGGAAAAAAGAACACATTGACACCGGTGTGTCAGACCCACCATACTTGCTCCGGACACTGCGAGAGGGCTGTACAAGCAATGATCACACGCACAGCACAGCGGACACACCAGGAACCGCGGTGGTGGCCGTCGAATGGCGCTAGCTGCGCAGCATTTGTGCACCGCCACCGTCAGTGTCAGCCAGTTTGTCGTGGCGTACGGAGCTCCATCGCAGTCTTTAACACTGGTAGCATGCCGCGACAGCGTGGACGTGAACCGTATGTGCAGTTGATGGACTTTGAGCGAGGGCGTATAGTGGGCATGCGGGAGGCCGGGTGGACGTACCGCCGAATTGCTCAACACGTGGGGCGTGAGGTCTCCACAGTACATCGATGTTGTCGCCAGTGGTCGGCGGAAGGTGCACGTGCCCGTCGACCTGGGACCGGACCGCAGCGACGCACGGATGCACGCCAAGACCGTAGGATCCTACGCAGTGCTGTAGGGGACCGCATCGCCACTTCCCAGCAAATTAGGGACACTGTTGCTCCTGGGGTATCGGCGAGGACCATTCGCAACCGTCTCCATGAAGCTGGGCTACGGTCCCGCACACCGTTAGGCCGTGTTCCGCTCACGCCCCAACATCGTGCAGCCCGCCTCCAGTGGTGTTGCGAAAGGCGTGAATGGAGGGACGAATGAGGACGTGTCGTCTTCAGCGATGAGAGTCGCTTCTGCCTTGGTGCCAATGATGGTCGTATGCGTGTTTGCCACCGTGCAGGTGAGCGCCACAATCAGGACTGCATACGACCGAGGCACACAGGGCCAACACTCGGCATCATGGTGTGGGGAGCGATCTCCTACACTGGCCGTACACCTCTGGTGATCGTCGAGGGGACACTGAATAGTGCACGGTACATCCAAACCGTCATTGAACCCATCGTTCTACCATTCCTAGACCGGCAAGGGAACTTGCTGTTCCAACAGGACAATGCACGTCCGCATGTATCCCGTGCCACCCAACGTGCTCTAGAAGATGTAAGTCAACTACCCTGGCCAGCAAGATCTCCGGATCGGTCCCCCATTGAGCATGTTTGGGACTGGATGAAGCGTCGTCTCACGCGGTCTGCACGTCCAGCACGAACGCTGGTCCAACTGAGGCGCCAGGTGGAAATGGCATGGCAAGCCGTTCCACAGGACTACATCCAGCATCTCTACGATCGTCTCCATGGGAGAATAGCAGCCTGCATTGCTGCGAAAGGTGGATATACACTGTACTAGTGCCGACATTGTGCATGCTCTGTTGCCTGTGTCTATGTGCCTGTGGTTCTGTCAGTGTGATCATGTGATGTATCTGACCCCAGGAATGTGTCAATAAAGTTTCCCCTTCCTGGGACAATGAATTCACAGTGTTCTCATTTCAATTACCAGGAGTGTATTTACCAGATCACAAACCCTGGCCACAATGAGAGCCTGTAAATCATATTCGACAGGCAAATACACAAAATGAGCTCAGTGCATGAGTGTTCGAACATAAGTACATTCGCTGCTTAGAGATCTGAAGAGGGGCTGCTTGCATCACGTCGACAACTGCGTAATCGTTCGTGCCACCGCCCTCATGACGCAGTCGCGGAGTGTAGGAAACGCTGCACTGTAACTAGCGGCGACCGTATTTGAATGTGCAGCCTACTGTATTGCGGCTAACATCGCAATTTCAGTCCTAGTGAAAACTTCAGGAATAATACGCTAAACACGAGTGGTTGCATCCAGACACTCTGGTTGTAATAACTGCTGAAAATGTTTTGGCAGAAAATAGTGTCTCCTTCATCCAGTGCAGTGCATGCCACGTCGCATTAAGTCTGTACGTTGTTAGCGCAAAACATTTCGTTGTTCTGTGTGATGATACTACCTGCTACATGTCATGATTTTATTTACATGTAGCAACGAGTATCATATTCCACGTGTCGATAGTGACGAAAGATCTGACGGTGGATGTTGGGGTTTTGTGAGTCTGCTGAAGTACGAGTGTGGTAGACAGAGCAGCAGCCATTTTTGTGTATCGTCAACCCGTCTGAGAGTAAGACCTCTCTCTCTCTCTCTCTCTCTCTCTCTCTCTCACACACACACACACACACACACACATACACAAGGACAGACGTTCACAGGTACACACGTCGTCACAGCATGGTGGCAATGTCTGCGGACATTGGGGACTCCTCGGTGGCGCATTCTTCTAAAAATATTCGGCGCCGCCCGCCGGCCGGCAGATATCGGATTCCGATTTTCATCAAAAGTAAGAGCAGCGCCCTTCGTTTCATTACCGTCTCTTCCTGCAATCCCCCCCCCCCCCTCCCGTCTCTCCCCCCACCACCATTCTCCCTGCTCCCACCCCACTTTTGCAACTTCCCATTTCTGTGACGGAACGAGTCTCATATAAAATACCTGCCGAACTTCGGACACGACAAAAGAATTCTGCGTATTTCCACAGTTCCGCTCTAATATCCGTTTTATGATTCAGAAAATGTAATTTCTCGGTAATCATTTCGCTGTGCCGCGACGATTTTTATGTTTATTTCCGGTCGATTACGTTCTGTGATACGGCGCTACGATCGATCACCGTTCGATCATCAGACACTCGTCAAGCTTCAGTGACTCTAGACCGATACGGCACCGGTGTTTTTGCTGCCCCGCAGTATATCTTGCTCACATATTTCATTACGTAGCAGCGGGAGGCCGCTATGTAATTGCTGCATGGATCTCATGATAATCTTTCATCCAAAGCGTCCCAATTTCCGGTGAGAAAACGAATTATCGCTTACAATGACGTCACTAACGGTATGGATATAAGTGACGCAATATTACTGCTTCAAAGACGTGATATCGCCAACTGTATTACACAAATGTGGCATAAAATTAAAAAAAAATGTGTTGCATGGATTTATGGAGAAGGCCTGTAGGGTCATGAAGACTGCTATAGGAATCCCTAAAATCTCCAACATGCCATGAAATACACATTTTAGCCCACTTCTAGAACAGTCTATGACTGATCGCCGAATAACAACGCAGGAATTTACTTTACACCAGTTTCACAAATTACACAACATCAGCTGTGGACAGAGCGCATGTGGTCATTCTCTCAGTATTTTCTAGTTCTAATAGAAGAGATAGGCGCGCAGATTATAATAAACTGAGTGACGGATCCGAAACGTTGCTTAAACCGAAACTCCCCTTCTGGTTTATTAGGCTTTCAGACATGCTCTTTCGACAGACCACCTAACTACTATTTCTCAGAAACCTAACGTTTGCACCACAATATTGGTATTGTCTCATTCAGTGACTGCGTATACATAGTTCATACACAAAAGAGATTATAAAAAGGCACGCATTTTAAGATCCATTGACTATACATGTTCTAGCCGCACATGATCGCCGGTAATGCCCAGGACTCGTCCACCAAGAAATTTTCCATAAATAAAGTAATACAACTAGGTTTCAATGACACGTACGGGTCAAGAATGATTGTCATGACATTAATCAAAGTCGCAGCGCACACAAGTTTCAGGCGTTTTCAAATCATTTTTGTTTTAGTTTTAGGAATGTCTTGACTGGTTTATGACTGTTGTCCATCTCTCCCTATCTCGTGCTACTATTTATCTCATGCTAATATTTATATCTCTACGTACTTATTGTATTTTCTCATTACTTGAATGCAGCTTCTCCTGTCTACTTCAAGGTTAATTATTAACCTATTAATTATTTACTGCAGTAAGTATGCCAATAAGATTTTCGTTTTCCTACTGAGGTTTTCCGTTGACTCCATCCCGCATTGTCTCTTTTAACATGTTTCCCATCTAGTGTGTTACTTGCGCTCTTCATTTTCATCAAGCTTCTAATGCACTTCACCTAATATGCTTCCAATTTTTTCTCCTCTAGTATTTCCATTAAAAACAATTCACTTTCAGTCAATGTCGAGCTTCATATTTATACTTTCAGTCGATTCTTCATCATCAATGTACCAGGTTGGGTTCACGCATGCTTGCCTATTTCGATTTCATGTAGAGTGCAGCTGTCTTTCCATCTCTTCTTAGGGCGCCCAATATTCCTTTTCCCTTGAGATGTAATATTATATATTGACTGAGGTATTCGTTCTTCTGACATACTTTGATTTCGTTCTCGACATTTCTTTATGTACTCTTCTGTTTTATGAAATATATTTTTCACTCCCAGTTCAATCCTTATTTCATTAATTTTTATTCGATTTATGAGTTTGCAACCAGCTAGAGGTTTAGGAGTCTACTTTCTGCTGCTTCAGTCCTCTTCCTTTGACTGGCAGCTGAAGTCCAGGTTTCTGTGCCATGCATTAGAACTGCTACTGCCACGCCATATAAAGTTTTAGAAACTTACAGAATGCTGGAATAATTAGGTCATAACAACGAAAGATCGGCCAAATTGCAAATTTCACTTGTTTTAATCATTCGAGGGCTACTTTCGGGCCGGGGCTAATTTTCAAATCATCACATAAGATAGAACGGTATTTCCGAAAATGCAACAACCATGTCAAAAATGTATATGTATTATGCGCTGTAACTGTTCGTATACGTATTACGAACTGTAGCTCTTCGTTTGCACTTCATAATACGTATGTGATTTTGACATGGTCTTTGCATTTTCCGAAATACCGTTTTGCTCTCTGCTAATGATGACCTGAAAATGGGTCCTGACCAAAAACTAGTCATCGAGTGAACAAAAAAAAAAAAAAAAAAAAAAAAAAAAAAAAAAAAAAAAAAAAAACTAAAATTTGCGACTTTGGCTGGTTTTGGTTTTGCATTGATATAAAATTTTAGTACTCTCTCTTTTCTGATATTTATAAGGAGAGTGTGATTTGTGGTACACACAGACTGCTGAAATATTTGTGGTTTATATTATTGATCATTATTTGTGCTATACGAGATCTCGTACCCCAGGAACTTAAGAGGATTTATCTGTGTATGTTGTGTTTGCTCTTTTGGACATGTTCGACAGGACAGACACCACATACATAATTAGGGCGATGATAGCCAATGACGCCTTCAGTGCGGATACACATCAAGCTCTAACGCATATGGAAATTGGCGAACTGCAGCGAGTAATGAGTATAATGCGCAAGGGGCTCTACATCAGTAGTTTGTGGATCAGTTTTGAATTTGGGTCTGACGGAAGGTACGCTAGGGTTGTCTGCGCAGTTGCTGTGGTCAAGGTGCCCAGATGGCGCAGTGGTCAGCGCATCGGCGTAGTAAACAGGAAACCCCGGCTAGAATTCTGGCCAGGCATACACTTTCAACTTTGCCCAAGTATTTATTTGATTTAGAAGTTTATCATCAATTAAAACTTCTGCTCTTAAATGCCCCTTACCATAAAATGGCCTTGTTTTAGATTTATCTTTATTCTCATATCATAATTATTTGCTACCATGTGTAAGGACAAAGTTCCTCTCTGTAACTCATTTTCTGAGTCCGCTACGACTTTCTGATCGTTGAAAACGGGTATGTGTGTGTGTGTGTGTGTGTGTGTGTGTGTGTGTGTGTGTGTGTATTACTTCATTATGAAGCTTGTAATGGAGCAGTACTTTTTCTGCCATGTTTTTATCAGGTTGTCTTTGTATGTGTTAAATAATGGAGATGAGAAAGGACACCCATGTCTCACTCCTTGAGAGATGTTTGTCGCAAGCAGGATTCCTTTTTGTACTTTGATAGTGATATAACGTACATCAAGATCTCTTCCGTGGCCCACTCTGTCCTTGTGTAAGAAGCGTTTCGTAAGGCATCATTTGTCTATTTGTTGTTAATTTTGCATGCATCATATACCCAGAATTCAAAAGTCTAACACTTTCGCACATTCTGCGATCCCCTCTTTTAATAAAGAGATAACAAATGCTGTTTGCCAACCCACTGATGTGTTGCTGTATTTCCAACAAGTACTTACAAAACTGACAAAGAGTAATGATTCCGAAACATATTTAAACAATTCTACACAGAAATTACATTCCGCAAGGGATTACTTCTTTATTAGTATCAGTATGTGATAGGAGAAGAGCTCTTTTGTTGAAGAACGCTCTCTATGACTGTGTTCTGACAAACTCTGGCTACATTATCTGACAACCCATTTGTCCTACACCTACTGCCTGCTCCTCTGTCACACTTCATGACAAAGTTTCCTCATCAAACATAACGTTGATGTACTTCTACAACTATCTCTGTCCCTTGTTCCGCGCAGTGGCTTCATTTACATCTGCAGGTTACGGAACATAGCTCCGTTTCTTAAAACCGTCTCTTATTTGGTTTCTTTATAGAACACTATCCTGTTATTACGTTCACTCATTCTTCTTAGTGTTTATCCTGTTTTAAGTACAGTGTATTCAATAGTCGGCCGGAGATTCAATATCGACTGGTTGAAGAAACGGCAAAGCCAGTGAGCTACTTGTATGCTACTGTCGTGAGCATGGGATATATGGTGCAAATGAAGGCTCCGTGACAACTGTGGACCGTCTACACACCTTCATGCTTGACGTTTTCTCCAGTAGGGATGGCATCTTCCAGTAGAGAAAACTATGTGTGTTACCAGGCCAGTGGTTTGAGGAGAATGACAGCGAACTCACGTTGATGTTTGGCCCTCAAGTTCGCCTGATGTGAGGTATTATGGTGCACATCTGGGACACAACCGGCCGCCGGCTCCGGGCCAGCTAACCAACGGCTGGAAATTTACGAAAGTTTTGCGACCTGTGTGTAGACGCCTTGCGCCACATACCTCAGCAAACATACCAAGGTCCTGTAGAATCCCGGACATGCTGAATCGCTGCAGTATTGCGTCCAAAAAGCTGACTAACATGATATCATGCAGATCGTCGTTATGTTTTGGATCGTGAGTGTATGTCTCGTTCTTTACACTATCATCATCATTTCATCGTCATCATCGGCCGCAAGTTGCCCAATGTGGCACCGGCTGAAATAAGACTTGCGTTTGGCGGCCGAAAATAAATGGGACCTCCCGGCCAACAATGCCATACGATCATTAATTTCATTTTACACTCATATGTTTCCTTTTTTCACTGATGTACTAGGGTATTTAGTGTCTTATCCTTCAACTTTATCGTGGCCAAGAGCGAAGTACAATAAACAGAAATTTCTGAATGTATTAGGAAGAAAGTCTGACAAATCGTTTCTCTTCGCGTTGGGTCCACAACTGTCCGAATTTTATTTCAAGAAGTCATCTTTCCAGCTTCATTTAATTAATTTTTATACTTTTACCCTCTCATCATTAAATTCAGTGTCTTTTTTGTTATCCACTATTTCCTTCCGGCCTTTTATTTTCCCAATTATATACTCTTCTGGACTCACTATGTCATCTCAGAAAGCTACTAGTTCGTCTTCTATTATATTCATTTTCCCTTATTGATTCAATCATTGTCTAATGTTCTCTTTGAAACTCCCTGTAACCTATGGTTCTGTGAAGTTATGCCGGTCCCAACTCCTTCGTTTCCTACCTGTCTCCGATTACTTTATTTTTAATCCGCAGTTCATAACCAATGAATCGCGGCCGAAGTCCACGTCCTCTACTGAAAAATTGTGCACTGCAAAATCTCGTTTCTAGATCTGTATCTTGCCGTTATACATGGTGCGCTGGGTACAAGTACAGATATAACTACTGGTGATTGAAGACGTTATACTGAACAACATTACATCAATATTTATATATTTTTCAGCCTAATAATTATATGCATAACAATTCTATGTTTTAAGTTTGGCTAGGACCTCCAAGTACATGTGGCAACAGCAAGCCAATAATGCTCACTTTCTCCTGAACAGCAAGTCAGGTGTTGAAGTGTGGACGCATGTACGCAAAACAATTAGCTCTTCTGAAAGGTGTAGTCCACTTAGTGGCGCAGTATGACAATGCAGAAAACATCAGGTCATAATATTTGTGATATGTTTGTGGGAAGTCTGTTCAACACAACGAAAAAAACAACCAACACACTGATCTGATATTAAGTTACCACAAGCAAAAATATCTGCACTTATACCAGTTACTATTTCTATAATCTATATGAAGCCTTGCTGTGTCCCCAGATCGCTTCCATTTAATCACCTTCCTTTCATGATTCTGAAACCAAGTGTTAACTATGATAAAACTGAGCACAGTCCAAATGATTATCTGGTGGCTTTCCCATATATTAGATTCTTTCAATCCTCATTCACCTACTACTTTTCTTAGTTTTCCTTTTCCTTCTATCGAATAATTTTCTCCCATTTCAAATGTATTTTCAAGTCGCTTAACTGTATGAATATTTTTTTATCTCATTATACATTCTTTCAAACTCTTTGTAGTCTGCAAAGCTAGTATTGATATAAAATTGTACTTCTGTTGGCTAGATACATCTGTTGGTGACAGAGAACTTTGTACTAAACAATATTACATCACATACATCATTTGAGCCTAATAATTATAGTCATAACAATTGTATGTTTTCATATTTGTTAGTACCTCCAAGTACATGTGGCAAGAGGAAGCCATTAATGCTTTTTTTCCTTAGGCAGCAGGTCAGGTATTAGCTTCGTCTCTGCATTGGCTACGGTAATGCAGTTATTATGGTGTTCATAGTGGCTTACCAACTTCTCTACTTTCTTATTCAGTTTTAAAGCTACTGCTGCACTAACTTATTTGATTTTGTATTTATAACCGTATACTCCCTGTACAGGAAGCCTCTTCCGTCTGTCACTGCACTTTACTAATTCACACAAAATCTCACTTCATCCTATCCATTTCCCCTCCCAAATTCTCTAGCCTAATTTTCTGGCATCCAACACTGCAACACTGCTGTAAAATGCCAGTTCTGTTTTTCCTGATAATGACATCCTTCTAAGAAGTCCCCACCCAAAGATCAGCGTGGGGGACTATTTTACCTCCAGAGTATAGTATCCAAGTGGGTGCCATCATCATTGGTCCATAGTACAGCTGCATGGTCTCGGGAAAAATAACGGCTGTAATTTCCCCTTGCTGTTAGCTGTTCAGAGTATCAATACAGCAATGCCATGTTGCTCAGTGTTACAGAGCTAGGTCAGTCAATCATTCAGGCTGTCGCAGCCATAACCACGGTATTAAGAAGACTACTGAGCCTCTTCAGGAGACACAAGTTTGTCTTGGTCTCTCCATAAAGAGCCCTCGGACTTGGTTGCACCTACTGTACGGCTTTCTGTATAACGGGAGCCTCTCCACCTCGACCTGGCCGGTGGTTCTCGTGGGGGATATCCTTGCTTATAGAGAATATGTTCATTCTGACAAATGGGATGTATGTAACATAAAAGACACTGTGAAACACTCAACGTGATGTTTTCCTTCCAGTGTCGTCAGGAAAAACCTGCATTTTTTCTAAAGAAGGAAATTAATGAATAGGCTCTGAAAATCACGAGGCCAGCGACGGAATATTTTAATGAGGACACGAGGGTCAGCAAATGCAAAGAGAGCAGCGAATAATAAGGATGGAACAGACAAAAATAATGAGGCTGTGCAAACATATCGCAGCATTCATCTCCTTTCGGTGACTGAATATTCTCCGGAATGAACAGTAGCCTAAAACCTAGTTTAAATTTCGTTAAAAAATTGTTGCTCATAAATTAATATCAGCCTTCATTCGAAATCTATTTGGAATTGCATATTAGGCTTTCCTGTAATAATTAAAAGATTAAGATGGCAGATCTGGACGGTTTCCTACACGACATTTGACTGACACCAAGGAATGAACCTGGCGTAAAGATGTGGAGTACGTGCACAAACTGATCACAAGAACGACAATATTATTTTGTTTCTATATTATTTCATGGAATGCAAATAATGGAGAAAGATTGATCCGCAGCATAGTCTGAGGTCTGGATTAGCTTAGGCAGTTTGTTTTTGCGAGCTGGGGAAACCAGCGACTGTGAATGCGAAAGCTTAGTTGGGGTGACATGGCGAACTCAGTCGTACCCCACATTTTCCAATAGGTTGGAAAGTGACAGGCTGGTTCTAAGTCATGAAAGTTATTAAAATTCTTGCTAAGTTTAAGGTGCGTGTTTTACTGATATTCGATTTAGATTAGTTATTTTCGTCCGCTATTTCTATGAGGTCTAGGTAAAAGCAGACAGGTGCTACGCTTACGTGAGTGAAGCGCTTCCTGTTCTTCAGAGGTCGTCTACTTACATGACATCGACACCACCAAAGGGACATACGTAAGCATAGGTGATATCTCTTCACAGTCGTTGATGGATAACTGCAGCGTCTGGCGTCATGCGAAATCAAAACACGTCTACTGTCGTCTTGCAAACTAGACACATACGTAAAGAAAACGGACCTTGCTTAATACGTTTTCTGGTAAAGAGCTTGGCTTATTGACTGGGAAGGCTACGGCCTTGATAAAGGTGGGCGATAGCCACTGGTTGTTCACTGCATGCGCACCACGTTGACTCGTTTGCGTATGGTGAAGTTTGATATTTTCGGACAGCTGCAAGGAGGAAATGCCGCAGGAATGATTGAGTTTTTTAAGTTACAAGAACTTATTTTATTTTATTTCTACTTACGTTGCCTGTTTTGAAAGTGTTTTTTATTGTTTGTTTGTTGTTTAGATTGGCGCGGCCCTTCCCTCCGGAGGTTCGAGACCTCCCTCGGGCATGGGTGTGTGTGTGGGCGTTGTTCTTAGTATAAGTTACTTAAAGTAGTGTGTAAGTCTAGGGACCGATGACCTAAGCAGTTTGGTCCCTTAGGAATTCACACATATTTGAACACACCTATATTCGCGTTCGCCACGTAGTGTCCAACCTGGCGTTTCTAGTCGCTCTCTAGAACGTTGCAAGCGGCGACTGCGAACCACCTGAAAGCTTAGGTGAAGAGTTTCTGGAACTGCAAGCCGAGCACCAACTGAAATCATGACATTGTTGCTATCTCAAAACGGCAGTGACTGAAAATATTAAGATAAGGTACTCTGGGGTTGGGGGACTCCTAAAAGGTAGGAAGACAATGGTTAAACGTCTGTCGAGTGATATGTTAAAATTTAAAGATTTTTTTACAAAAATGTTTTAAAGGTTAGGTCGCGTTACATAGGACAAAATACGATTACTTAGCTAGTTTCGGTTGCACGCAACAAACACCTTCAGCTCATGTACGTATTAAATGCGAGTTGAACACCAACTGGATGTACCAGTAATAATTATCGCGCAGTGACACGTATTTGTGTAGAAAGCAACATAAATAGGATATTTGGTGATGATACTAATAACAAAACGGAGCTGAGCTATTCACCATACTCGCACGACAAGCAGATTAAACGAACTGGTTGTATCAGTAAAGACTTTAATTTACGTATCTAAATCAAAGATTTTGCTGGTAACAAAGGACAAGTTCAGCGAAAATAAAAACTTTTATGCATCGGCCTAAACTGAGAATATTTTGGCCGGCCGCGGTGGTCTCGCGGTTCTAGGCGTGCAGTCCGGAACCGTGCGACTGCTACAGTCGCAGGTTCGAATCCTGCCCCCGGCATGGATGTGTGTGATGTTCTTAGGTTAGTTGGGTTTAAGTAGTTCTAAGTTCTAGGGGACTGACGACCACAGCAGTTGAGTCCCATAGTGCTCAGAGCCATTTCGAGAATATTTTGTACGGCTTGGCTGATAAAATCGTAGACATCCACAAAGCATAAAATCTCCTTCGTTACATCACGTAACGAGTCGACAACGAAATAAAATGCTTGTATGTCCTGCCTCACTGAACTGACTGCTGCCATTCATTGTCAGAACTTACTTGACCCATGCATGCGCTCGCGCACAAACACGACGAAATCTAACGTAGCATAGAACACGACTCGAACTATACAACTGACTGCAGGCCACCTAATCGTAGTGCTAATACGTATATATGTAAATATATATGTAAATAAATAAAACTCATGCTTATCTCGGAAAGCATACGTTTCCGAACACGTGTTTATTGGAATTTTGTTTTTTGTTTTGTTTAGATGAATAGTACCACCTCTCAAAGTGCCCGAAACTTTTTTGAAGACCCTGTGTTTGTGTAGAACGCAACATGAATAAGAAATTTGGTGCTAACACCAAGAACGAAACTGAGCCAGACTGTACACCATATCCGTACGACAGGCAGGTCAAACAAACTCGTAGTATTGGTAAAATCATCAACTTGTGTTTATATGAAAGGCAAGTTCATCAAAAGTAAAAACTATTATGCAACAGCCTAAAAACTGAGAATCGTTATAAAGCCTAGTTGATAAAGTGGCAGTCAATCATAAAATATAAAATGTCCATATTTACGTCAAGTAACTCGTCGGCAACGAAATAAAATGCTTGTATCAGGAATGGATTCAGTACCCACATTCAGTGTCAAAAGAAAAATGTCCTACGCATCCACTCGCACAGGCCTGACAGAAATAAAAAGAAGGACCGTCAGGTGACGCGCAAGTACATGCATTTTAATAGAGGGACACATACAATAATAAGAACATATAATAGGTACAATTGTGCGTCAAGCGTCTATTTCGATGTTTGATAAAACTGAGTGGAATTAGAATTAAAGTGACAGCGAGAATCAATTATAAAAACATCAACCAAAAATCACATCAGTGTTAAATACAAGGAAAAATTCCACGCAGAAAGTGAAACACCAACATGGTCTGTTGCAACTACATAACCAAATTTATAGTCATTACATTGTCGTCGCATTTTAGTGCGAAATCAAATCATCAGCTGAGGTGTGAAGACTTTTGGTGCCGCTAGGGCGCCGCCTCTCGTCTTGTAGAAGTGATCCGGCTTGCAGACGTATGTGCAGGCGCACATAGGGGGCGAAAGGTGGCATAGTCCAAGGACGGGAGATAATGGGGTCCATCATGAGTAAACTTGCCAAGAACTCTATAGCAGTTCATCAAAATACTAAAAAATGAATTTGATTAAATCTTTCTGCTCATTTAAATTCGTTCGATTGTAATAATACTTCTCAAATGTATTTTTTGTGAAAAAATACTTTTAAAATAACTAAAGGTAGGTACATTAGTTCAGTGACGTTTGTTGTTGCAGGATTCTAGTGCGAGTCATTTCCCAGATATCATGTTTTGAAAAGTTCCCACATTGATACTTGTACAGTCATTGGTAGCACACACTAAAGAACAACATCGGCGCATGCACTAGTTATGTGGGTTCTGATCAGCAACGAGGCAATTGATCGTCTCAGTTGTGTTCAAAATGACAACGGACAGCGGCAATACACGCTTCCAGTAAGGAGTGGAACGACTACAGCGCACGTACTAGCGTATCACCGGAGGTGTCCGAGTAAGCTGCTGTAGTACGTCGTAGTACATGATCGGGTGTAGTAGGGATGTCCTGGTATTCAGCGCCTTTCAGCTTTCACTAAAGAAAAAAAAAGTCTACTGGCCTTAAATGCGGGGAAAGAGCCGGCGAAGGTACAAGTCCTGTGCGTACAATCCAGCGATTTGGGAACAATCTGTGAAGACATGCTGAAGTACCTCGCGCACTATGCGCTGGACAGCCACCAAGTAGGTACCACAGCATCCTCCTGGTCTGCAGAGAAACGTCTTTTAGCAACCACGAAAGATAGTCTGTCAGGAGGCTGCGACTCTTGTGCGCGTTTAGTGTTCCATCTAGGAAAAAACGAGCCTATGAGAGGATGGTTCACCTTCAACACTAGGTTTTTACACTCCAACGGGTATTTTCAACAGACCATTAGTGCATATTTCGTCGGCTGATTGGTAAATGTTGCTTCAACGCTAAACAAGGTAGATGATACATTTGGAGTATCCTGTCTTAATGCCCAAGAAAGGGAATTAACACTATTCTCATTATCGTCTCCGTGCAGCTCTTGATGGAGAGAGATATGCCAGGGATCGAACCTATACGTAGGACACTTGCCTAACTCATGCCACTACCTCGTGACATTGCGCGGGTGCTAACGTGCGGATCAATTGAAACAGCCACAAGAACATTAATTTCCCCTCTTCTGCCTTCATATGTTTCCTCCTTTTACGTTCTCTAGGTGTTATACTACCACTTTCATTTAACTGGTTGAAGAGATTGATAAATAATTGCCGAGATGGTTGACGTCTTTCGGGATATCTTGCAGCAAACACTGTTCAAGATCGAACAGCATTCTTCCTACACAGTCCTTACACCATGAAGGTGTCGGCTTTTTCTGCGTTGGTAAATCCCAACGTCCACTCACAAACTACTGCTTGGACTACCAAACGCTAACTGACTAGCAAGTCGCAGTGCACTCAGGGAACACACAAGCACACTGTAAGCAAACATAACATCGTACCTAGCAGCTATGTAGGTTGAATGGCACAAACAAGTGTATATCTTGTTAGCGACTCCCACTGTAGTCCTACGACTAACACCACTGACATTCTAATTCACCGAAATCTTAGTCTCTTAATGTCTACAGGCATTGCTTCTGTATAAAGAAAAGTATGTTTGCACAAAAAATGCACTTCCTATGCATTACTACAATGTCTTCATTGACTAACAATAAGAGCCCCTGACTACTGACTACTAATACATTCCGTGAAAACCGCACATCCAAAGCACTTTTCCATTTCCGCAAATATTTGCAGTGCAAGTTTTAGATGATTCTACCTGTGTATCTCCAGTTCCTCGAGTAAATCTAGCTTTCTTCCTTGCGGTGCCTAATGCAAGACTTTGTGCCGATACCTCGTGATGACATTAAATATAGTGAACATTTTTATTTGGTGAAGTATTTTTGACTATACGCAAAGACTTTGATAGAGACGTGCTTAAAGAAAAAAGGAACTGAAATGAATTGAATAATAATGTCGGTAAGATCAGCATAGAAGTTGTATAACAGTACTGAAACACTTTGTTCTGTGTAATTAGAATGAAAAGATTGTGTTTGTTAATTATTATATAAGGGGAAAGAATTCACTATTAGGTTTCTCTTTTTCTGGAATGCATGCAATGGTCAGCCGCTGAACACTGTAAGTTGGTAATAATTTAATAATTGTTAAAATATATTACAGACAGAGTTATTACTATTTCATTGACGCAGACAGTCCTTTCCCATGCAGGAAGTAGTAATTTTTCTAATTTTTAGTGCCTGCAGTAGAGTGGAAATATCGTGCCAAAAAAATCATTGTTGGCCGCCATCATCGACCGTAACATTTCTTTTAATATTTTCACAGCTTCTCTCAGGATTAAACGCATGAGACTGTATAAATAATTTCTCTTTGACAAGCCTTATACGAATATATTCGTAACTTCAAGACTATCAGTTCAGTGATTCAAGTAGTTCGCTTCACAGTGATCGATTACCATTTCACAGACAATGTTTTGAGGTAAAAAATAACAAGTAACTTATATTTCCTGAAGAAAGACAACAATATTTCGCCACGTGATAGTGATGGATCAAAGATACCTGAGATGGTTACCTTTTACATAGATCACGTGAACAATTTACGTGTAATATTTTAAGGCGCCACGTACCTATAGCGAGGATGTGCACCGTTATTTAAAACAAAAGTTATCTTAATTGAAGAATCAGAGCAGATTTCAGTATATTGTTCAAGTTTGTAGCTTGAATTCTATCCTTTTTTGTAGTACGTATTTCACCACAGTGCTTCTCAGTATAATTTCTCCCTGTTTAGGATAGATGCCCTACAAACTAGTACGTTAAGGTACTAATGCGACTTATAGGCCTCGCTCAATATCCAGCACTTCATGTCTCTCCGTGGCGATTTTGGGAATAAGTATGCTCCCTAAAACGTTCATCAAATGAGCGGTCATCTGGCTCACTTAGTAACTGTCGCATTCACTGCAACTGATCTTGTAAACGACAGATTTATTAAACATATTGGGCTTTGTGCCTGTTAGGAGTCATAAGCCCGTGCTAAGAGAATCTGTTATCTCAAGACTTATACTAACGTCAGTCTCGAGGAAATAGTGTTCAATTTTTTGTGACACTTGGTCATACTAAATCATAGATGTATATTTAGTTTTTGTTCTACGACTGCTATTACAGTTAGCGGCAGTTACATTAATTAAAATTCACTTCAGTTTTATTGAACATACCAGTGTCCCCTTGACAAACAATTGTATCCTTGTTAATTAGGTGCTTCAGCCCGGAACCGCGCTGCTGCTAAGGTCACAGGTTCGAATCCTGCCTCGGGCATGGATGTGTGTGATGTCCTTAAGTTAGTTAGGTTTAAGTAGTTCTAAGTCTAGGGGACTGATGACCTCAGATGTTAAGTCCCATAGTGCTCAGAGCCATTTCAACCATTTGTTAACGTTTATTATGGTATATGTCATTCTATTGTAAAAGCATGTATATACTTTCCCGTCATCCACCGGTCTTTATATTTAATTCTGTGAAGCCTGCGCGAGCGGATGCATACGTCAGTTACGTTTTGACACTGAACGTGGGTAGTGAATACATTCAGTCTGGACATACAAGCATTTTATTTCGTTGCTGACGAGTTACGTGATGTAAAGATGGAAATTTTATATTTTATGATTGATTACAATTTTATCAATCAGACTGTAGAACGATTCTCAGTATTTAGACCGTTGCATAAAAGTTTTTACTTTCGCTGAACTTGCCTTTGAGACAAATGCAAGTTGACGATTTAACCGATACTACGAGTCTATTCAATCTGCCTGTACTACGTGTATGGTGTACAGCCTGACTCACTTTTATTGTTGGTATTAGCACAAAATTTCTTATTCATGTTGTGTTTTACACAAGTACAGGGTGTTCAAAACAAGTGTCAAATACTTTGAGAGGTGTTAGTATTCATCTAAACAAGAAAAATGAGACCAATAAAAACGGGTTCGAAAACACATACTTTCCGCGATAAACATGTGTTCATAGAAAGGGTTGCGCGACACTAGGATGCAGATATCAGCACAGTCGGCGGATTGTCGCTCCGTCAGATTTATAGGCAGTGTATTATGATGTCTTTCTCACAGTGCTCTACCTACCATTAGGTGGCCTGCAGTCAGCTGTGTGGTTGCAGTCATGTTGTACGCCACATTAGATTTCGTCGTGTTTGTGCGCCTTATTGTACAGTAATGTGAAACCTCGGTACGTGTCATGGTGTTGTACCTTCTTCCAAAAGCAGATTCACTGATATGTTTACTGTTATTGTTCTGTTTTTACATACATATCGTGTAATAAATTTACATTTTCTCTCTTCCACAACTTGTTTGCTACTTCTCGGAAAGTGAAATGGCGGATGCGATATTCTGCTCTGGTTTAGCAAACTGACGTAGCCTGCGAGACCTAGTCCTCTACTCTTAAAACATCCCAGCGCAGTGAGTCCTCTGATGAGCTGTCCGGCAGACTTTTCCAGCGTCTGACCGACTCGGATACCCTTGAACCTCGGAAGACACAATGGAAGACCCCACATAGTCCGCACGACTGATGTCAAGGCGCATGTGCCACGTCGGTGGAAGAAATTTATGGGACGAGTGAGCGACGGGTAGTAACAACAGAAGGCGTGTCTCGCTCACTTCTCTGGGGGGTACTTCATGAGCAATTGCTTCACCCATATAATCTATAGCGCGTACAGGTTCTAAGGCCACAGGACCGTCATGCCAGACGGCGATTCTGTCAATGGCTGTTGCAGAAGTGTGCTGTGGATCCATTGCTCGCATCCGAGATTTCATTTATCAATGAGGCAGTGCCCATAAGAGATGGTGTTGGGGATTTACATCCGCCCATACAAGCTGGTAATGGAAATTCACTAGTAATTCAGGGAAGACGGTATCTCCATCGATTCTCAATCAACGCATGCGCAGGCGTACTTGGCGACAGATTAATACGGCCGCACGTGCTACCACAAAGGTTAACTGTGGCGCATTATCTGGCCTTTCTCATTAAGGTATAGCCTACCTTGCTGGAGGATAATCAAAGGAGTAGCCAGCGATAACGGATATAAGGACCGTGATGTAAAAACACAACCGAAATAAAGAAATAAATATAATAAAACAGGGAAAAATAGTAAGAAGGTGAAGACAATGAAAGATTCCTTATCATGTCATACAAAGCTGCAGAATTACAGAGAAATGAAACTTAGGAATATGTTTCAGGCGGAAGGCGCAGTTTGATGTAGTTTACGCCACAGAGTTGATACAAGCTAACATATTTGGGACTTAGAAGAGCAACTGTCAGGATTGCGAAAGGTTTTACATTGGTCAGAGTGAGAGGTTTCAACTTGCTTCAGGGAACACACGCACAGAAAAATTAAAAGCGCTTTCAGCAATCACCTGCTTAAGGAAAAACTATTTGGCACAAAATGTGCGAGACAACTTAGAAATGTTGCACAGAGCTCCAAAGCACCAATTATTAAACCTCTGGTACCGTTTACCTTATTCAACGGGTAGCCGGAACACATTGTGTTTAACTGCTGACTGTTCTGACGTACCGTTCATGAGCGCTGGTTTAATAATACAGCTCTGGCTCACGTGAAATGTCCAACAAACACAGCCCTAATGCAGAAAATCCCCGATAATGCGCCACGGATAACTGTGGCTCAAAATGTTCATCTGACTGCCTGGAATGCATCTCTCTTTCTATCGTGTATGCTTTACAGTCATGGAATTTATAGCTTTCCCAAAGAATAAATGATTTCCCGTAATTTAATGTGATATTATTCTTAAAGTTTGTAAATATTCCTATCAAGAAAAACAAAACGATTGCATAAAACAACTTCATCGTATATTCTAGGTGGAATTATCGCTAGTAGTGGCTAACTTTTTAGTAATTCGTGCAGTGTACGAACAATTTCAATCAAATATTGACCTGGCGCAACTAATATCATTACCTCAGTCTCGCACGAATCTGTTTCAGCTGCTCATTTCTATTATCATGTGCCTGCGCTTCAATTGTAGCCCAGTATTCAGCATTCGTTTCCTGTGCTGTTCCTGCCTCGCTTCAGTCTACGTCTTGCCATTTTGTACGTTTATCTTTTCTCATGAACAGAGGTGCTTTTGGAATTTATTCTGGGGTGGAATGCGTATGGTTATCCGCGAATCCCAATCCCACTTCTTGAAGTCTGTACCTACCTCTGTGAATCACGTCTGCTTGGCTTTCGTGTTGAGAAAGATTCGGAAGACCCAATTGCTCAGCTTTGTAGGATGCATATGGACTCTTATTTCTAATCTCTCAGTAAGACCACTTCTAATCACTGCTAGACATTTTGCAGCATATAGCACCTCCGGTCGTTGTAGTAAAGTCGAATCTTTGGGTTAATTGATATTGGTTTCTCGTTGTAGTCATTTTTATTTGGTTGAAATGCTGATTCAATTTTGTTGATTCGTGATACAGAAGTTGTTTTCTCAGGTGTTTTTGGCTCTGTCCACTCTCCTACATATTTAAACCTTTCCGGCCATTTGATTTCCCCTTCCTCTCCCTCCAGTAGTCTTGCTATCACCTGATGCTTGTAACAAATTCAGGTTTCTAGAAGGAGATCTGAGTCTTCTCTTTGGAGCTTGTATCTTCAGCTCACTAACTTGTTCTGCGGCTGTTTCTAGTGAATCAGAAAAGAATTGAGGCACTCAGCTATCACACTAATGTTACCAAATCAAAGTCTGAATCCGTTTTCAACACCTTTGTCGTTTGTTTCTTTCAACTAATTGAGGGTTACTTTCTTAAGTATACAGTTGAAAAGTACATGCAACAGTACACCCAATATGATTCCAAAAGTATCTAAAGTCTCTCGCATAAACTTCATTTTGGAGGTAGTGTCAATAGGATAATGGCTGGTAGAAGCACTTGTTTTGTTATGTGACATAAATTCTTTGAGGATTTCGAGAAGAGTTATTCGCTGAATTCAAACATGTCTTTTGAAATCAATAGAGGTGACTACAAATTTCTGTCTTCTACGTTTAGGTAACGGAGAATATACAAAAGATTCATGATTGATATTCACCCAGCTCTGAGTAAACTATTTTTTTTTTTTTTTGTTTGTTTGTCTGAAGCGCTTCCATAAGAATCTTGGGGTCATTTCCAGTGTACGATTTCAGTTCTCAGCTTTGAGCCTTGGCGTCATATGTGTCCTCATGAGTTTACGATACGAATGATATAAACGGCCTGTCATGGAGGCACAAATGCGGTCTGTTAATAAACGTTATCTATAATTATTGTCGCAATTGGCATAAACTACGCTGTTTATTCGCATTATGTTGCGATTTCCGAGTGCGTGGTTAAGTAGGAACCTAAAAGGACAGGTTATTTATGATCTGCGTTTTCACAAATACTTGCCTGTTTTTATCTGAATGTGGCACTATTTCCGACTTCAGTCTAGGCAGGACCCTAAGAGAACAGTTTACACTGCTGTGAGTGAAACAAGCAGGGATCATAGGCCTACACATAATCTTAGTTCTCATAAATATCTGACTCTAATTTCGAATATGGCGACATTTCTGAGGGTGATGGTGAGGTTTCGCAGGAACCTAATACCACAACTTCGACTAAATTTTTAAACTTGGTTCTCACAAACATTTGGCTGTTTTCTTCCGAATATGGCACGAATTTTTTTAGAATTTATTTTTTTAGTTTTTCCCTGTCTACTTGACCTAGATAGTTTTAATACAACTTGTCATTTTTAGTGAATTTTCGTTAGGTGGGTAGTGCGATTTCTTTCAGGGGTTTATTTTTTTGCTATGGCTCAAGTCTACTTGAGCTGTATTAGTTCATCTGAAGTTGTAGATTCTGCGTTCCTTTACTTTTCGTGATATTGTACCTAGTTGCTGTCAGAGCTGCGTTTCCTTCAATTTACAATTATTGTAATTCTGTGATACTTACGTTATATGTTAGTTTCTCTCCACCCAAACTACCCTTTTCTGGCGGTTGTTCCTTTATTTTCTATATTTATTATTGAGAAATGGCGTGATTCTAAATTCGTGATTACATATCTGCGCCATGGAAACATCTGGGAGTTTTGGTCACTATCCTGAAATCTTTTGTATGCTGCATCTTTGGGCTCGGTATGAAATCGCTGGCCAAAGATGAAAGGTGAAATTGTATATTAGAACTTATCTGAATGTTGAAAGATGGCTAATCGGAATGTAAGGTCCGATAAATCGTGAAATGAAAACGACTGTGAAAATCGGATGAAGCTTTGCACAGATCTGTTGGGCAGTGTCTCTGGTGTGCCTGTCGATCGCTCTTTTCAGTTCAGAGCACACAGTGAGCAGGGAAAGATCGCTGGGACAGTAGTGTAGCAAACAGGATGCCCTGCAGTGGTTTCGATGGGAAGTGTCTGGTCACTCGCCATACAGTCCCGACCTTGCTCCCTGTGATGTTCATCTTATGCTCACATGAACGACTTGCTGTGAAGACAACGTTCTGGCCCAGTCGACAAACTGCAGAAGAGTGTAGAGAACTGGTGGAACGCACAGTTCCTTCTATGATGATGGTACTGGAAAGCTGGTACATCACGACGAATGCCAGAGCGGTGATAATGTAGAGAAGTAGCAGGAATGTGTACCAAACTGTTGAAAATAAGACGTTACTGATTTTCAACCAGGTGTCCATATCGCGACCGACCGCATTTTCCTTGTCTATTAGCGCTCGTACGTTGTTGAGGGAAGAGAGCCGCAGTTCTCTAAACTTTGGGAAGACGTGTCATCAGGTGTGTACCCACGACGTTGAGGGACAGATTCAGTTAATTGGCGTTACACACACACAAACACACACACGGTAGGGTCTCGGTGGTAGACGGAAGGCGGGTCGGCTCGCCTGTGTTCGGCGTATGGTGGCGGGCGCTGAGTGGCTTCCGGAGCGGCGCCGTCTTATCTGTGGCGGCGGAGGCGGCGGCGGCGGCAGGGTGGGCCTGTGATGGATTGCCTCCCGCCGCACGTATCGAACCCCGCGCAGCCCGGCGCGGCGAAGCGGTTCGCCACCACGCGACCGCCGTTCCGCTACAAGGAACGCTGTCACTCAGCAGCGCACTGTTACCCAGCAACGGCACCACGTCTGTCAGCTCTCTGTGACATTGCTCTCATATTGCGGAATCCTTGAAGGAACGGCTAACCACGCAGTCGACTCATTTATGACTAAGCACAGGAATCGTTGCACACAGGCAGTGTGTCATGTGCTTCGTCATGGTCTTCAGCCCGTAAACTGGTTTCACACAGCCTCTCCACGATAGGATATCGTGTGCAAGCCGCCTCATCTCTGAATAGCTGCTGCTACCTACACAGCTGGAAAGAAATGCAACACTTTCAAGGATAAGGTCATTTTATTGACAACTGAGGTGACGGGGGACAGGTATTAGAACAGAATACGAGTATACAAGGTGTGCGAGACAAGTAATGACAATGAGCTATTGCCTACCGACATATTTTTTTTTTTTTTAAATACCAATATTGCCCCTTTCAAACTAGCTATACATCGGCAGATTCGTTGTTCCCAGTCTAGGTAGCAGCGCTAAAAGGCTTCAACTGTTAGGGCCTTTAATACGTCTGTCACATTCTTTTGAATGTTCTCCAGAGTCCCAAAATGACGTCCTTTGAAGACTTTTTTCAACTTTGGGAAGAGAAAAAAGGGAGGTCACACATTAGGCGACTATGGGAGCCATGAAACAACAGGAATTTCTCTTTAGGGCAAAAATTCAGTGTTTGAAGTGCCACATGACACGGAGAGTGGTCATGGAGTGCTGTCATGGGGCAGAATACACTTGTCTGGCATGTGCACTCTCTCTCGCCTACCCGTTTGCCTGAGCCTTTCAAGAATCTCTTTGTAAGAAACTTGGCTGAAAATTTGTCCTGCAGGAAAAAATTCTTTACGTGCGACACTCTACAGAAAAAAGCAAATCAGTGTTGTTTCGATCTTTGTTTTGCTCATTCCGGCTTTTTTCGGTGGAGAAGACGTCTCGGGTGTCACTCCTCACTTTGTCGCTTTGTATAAGGATCTTACTCTCAAATCCAGGATTCATTATCTGTGATCACACGACTAAATCATTCATGGCCTTTGACATTCCTCTCAACGCACACATTTCTTAGATTATCGTTCTGTTCAGCAGTGAAGTTTTGACGCACTATTCCGTGGACCGAAATTTCGGTCAGAATTCGATGTACGGCGAAAGTGTCTAACAGGTCATCCATCATCCTTGTTAAAAAGCATGCACACTTTCAACGTTTTCGTCGGTTTTTGAAGTTGAAGTTCTCCCTGGGCGAAGTACATCTTCAACTTCTTCTCGGTCTTCTAGAAATGAATTGTGTCAAAAAAAACTTGTGCTCTTAGTAATGTCGTACTTACGGATTCTCCATGTTCAACACAAAACTTCATGGTATAACGTTATTCTAAATTTCGGTCTTCGATTTTCGTAACGCACAACGAAACATAACTTTACTGATGGCGGTCTTAAAAAAAATCACTCGGTGGCTGTACGGAGATTTGAAATCGAACTGACCGTCTGTAAGGCATGAACACGCCGGTCTACACAAGTAGTTGCCAGATCGACCCCACTGTTGTCAGTCTCATTGCTTTTCTCACACACATCGTATGATAAAGACAGACCAAATGAAACACACACGTGACAGTAAGGGTGCTGGAACAGGCGCATCAGTTCTCAGTGTACCCCCTCTGACGCCAAGGGAGGTCTGTATTCTTGCATGCAAACGACTACAAATGTGGGTAATGGCATCCCGCGATGGATTGTCGCAAGAGTTTTGTACTTTCGTTGCAATCTGACAATAGTTCTTGCAGGTTCTGGGGAACTAGTAAGTTTCCACTTTATCGTGTTCCACACGTGTTCAACTGGCGAGAAATCTGATGATGTTATTGGCTACGATAGTTGTACACTACAAAGAGCAGCCATACGTAGATGTGCGTAGTCCTGCTGAAAAAGCACAGCACATTCCTAGCGAAGAAGTGGTAGTAGCATGCGGTTAAAGGCCTGTGAAAAGTAGCAGGCATTGGTTACTTCACCATGCAAAAACAACAAATCTTACCGCAAGTTACGACTGATAGCCCGCCACACCTCGAAGTCAGGGACGGGACCTGCGCGTCGTGAACAAATGCACTCTGGAATAGGCAGCTCACCAGGTCTAAGCCATAAACAAGTACGTCCATAACTCGCATACAGACAGAGCCTAGGCTCATCACTGAAGACAACAGAGCGCCATTCCACTCTCCAGTCAGCTCTTTCATGACACCAGAGTAGCCATGTTTGGCGGGATCGTAGTGTCAATGGTAGGGTGACCAAAGGCATACGATCTTAATCTTGCTGGAAGCAGAGTTCTAATGATACAGAAGGTGTAATATTTGCCCGGATTTCGTCCCTGGATAATGTTTGGTCGGCCACTGCTGCTCGCACAAAACGTCGATCTTTAAGTACGTTTGCACTAAACGGGTGTCCAGAACCCGTTCTATATGTGCGGTAATGTTCCAGAGACCACTCGTGGAAGCTGTGACACGCCACCGATACCCTGTACACAACACGAGCAGCAATCCATCGCTACGTCCATCCAACTTCCCGCAGGCTCACATTACGGCCCGGATCAAATGGCTGAAGCTGTTCAATGGGAATATGTACTCGTTGGTAGGACATGGTTGCACCCTAGAATGGATGTTGGAAACAATATTCAACACTAAACCCAGTATAGTAACTTCATGGAGAATCAAAACAGAGGGTGGCCTTCTGAGGGCCATTTGATCGTCGGTGACTGTGACAAGTGAATCACTGACACGACAGCCAAACTTTGTATCTTGGTGCCACTGAACACAATCCTTGAGGATGCTGCATTCTTTTCCAGGAATATCACTGGCCAGCCTCAAAATCTGTACTACATCTTGCTAAATTTATCTCTCTTTTTAAAATTCACTTTGTCTTCCTTTACTGCATTAAATGTATGGATAGATGAACATCGAGGTTAGGCTGTAGCCCCATCACACTCCCTTCTCAACTGCTGCTTTCGTTTCGACTCTTATAACCACAGTTTAATTTCTGTACAAGCCCTCGATAATATTTTACTCCTTGTATTTTATCCCTGCTACCTTCAGAATTTCCAGGAGTACAGTCCAACCATATTGTCAAAACGCTCTTTCTGAATCTACAGATTGTGTCGACTACGGTGGAGATATTCCTCTGGGGAGGCCATTACACATCAGTTATACAGTCTCGATCTCTCTCCGTGCCATTTTTATATTTATGGAGTCCTGGAGAAAGACATTATTGGCCGTCGAGTTGCTTCAGTCCGAGAGGTGCACGCCTGCTTACAGCCATGGCTCCGTAGGCAACTGCAAACTTTGTCTACGATGGCAGTGACCTTTTCAAAAATTAAAGCACTTACCTTTTCCATCTGTCTTGTTTTGATTTAACTTCCCCTTATACAACAATTCCAGAGTGAGATTTTCGCAAAAAGGCAGGAAATTTTATAAACATGAATGTGAAACCTCCTGTGTGAGCATGTATTCCATCCGATATTCTATATTTTCATAGCTATCTATGTGAAAATCTGGTTTGAGCAGCCGTATAGAAACCTATATAATTTCAGACTGTATGGAATTTATTTTCACGCAGGAACTTCCTCTTTGTAAACGAATTTCAGAAAATGGGGAAATTAGTCTCTATAGCTCCACCATCTACATTGTTATAGTCATATTCGTTGTCTGAGAATGAATATCATATAATTGTTCCGCCATCCACCACGCTTGCACTAGTTTCACATCACATCACTTCCACGGAGGAAGTGCTTCTTTTAAGGTATCTTGTTCCAGTTAAGAAGAAAAAACCTTTTTGCCTAAAAGATGCTTCATTAATGTGACGGCTGAAGCTTTTCCGTACAAGTATTCAAGCTTCCTGGTTACTTAACTTGTCAAAAACGAGAGGAAGAATGTAAAATTTATTAGGAAATCCTCTATTTTTGGGATGGAACACTGCTCCTAATTACAGAAGAATCAGCTACGAACAGATATACGAGGATACCAAATTCGATGGAAATTACTGATGGAAGACTAAATTGAAAAATCTATTATGGGTAAGAGGAACAAGTTGGTAACTTAAGGTAATAGCAACATTACATGAAATCGAGAAATAAAAACAAGAAGAGGAACAACATCTCAAGAGTATAACAGAGTAAGGAAAATATTTGCAAAGTGTTTTGTATAAAGTTTTGTCCTGTATGGACACCGGGGCAGAGAGAGAGAAGATAAAAGAAAAATAAGGCTAAAGGTTCTATATGGTGGGGCAAATAAAGTTGGCACGGAGATTTTGAAACCAGAGTTAACGGGGGAAGAAAATTCATACAGTTGTATTGTATTGTACGAAGCCGGGGACCTATAAACGACGGACAGGCTTCAACCCGCCCTAGCCCTCAGGGGTTCACAACCCCTCAACAGGCCACAGCATCCACCCACCCAACCGCCACCCCACACCAAACCCAGGGTTATTGTGTGTTTCGGCCCCCCGTGGACCAGCCCGTGAACGTCTCATACCAGACGAGTGTAATCCCAAATGTTTGCGTTGTACAATAATTATGGTGTACACGTACGTGGAAACCGTGTTTGCACAGCAATCGCCGACACAGTGAAACTGAGGCGGAATAAGGGGAACCAGCCCGCATTCGCCGAGGTTGATGGAAAATCGCCTTAAAAACTATAGGCTGGCCGGCACATCGGACCTTGACACTAATCCGAACGGGTGGTTTTGTGCCGGGGACCGACACGCCTTCCCGCTCGGGAAGCAGCGTGCTAGACCGCACGGCTAGCCGTTCGGGCTTTCCACCTACAGGCAACTGTACATTCAGTCGTCCACACCTTGTAGCACATTGACATAATCTTCAAGCCTGACAGAGTGTTAGCGACGGGAAGTTTGCTAGCGGCCCTAGCTGGCCACCTAGGCCACATGATGTGTGAGCGTGTGATTACTTTGAGTGGGGAGCCCTCAAGTCTAAGATGTATCGCTATAGCCCTCGTAGTATTCAAGAACTGCAGCAGAACATTTCGGATGAGACGGCAACAAATCCAGCATTCCAGCTTCGATCCGCCTTCAGAAACTTGTTGACCAGGTCCCAAAACTGCTGAGAGATAAATAGTGGTCACTTTTAACATCTGGAGTCAGGCTAGTACTGCATTTCCCTTCCTCTCCTGTGTTTCTTTGTACCCTGGAACTCTGATCTCCGGGCCACTTTTACTTGCCACACATAGTGTTACAAAGGGGCGGTGGGTGAATGAGGAAAGACAAAAGATGAAAGCAAGAAGAAGAAAATAAATTGGCTAAAACAGTAGATAATATAATAGAACAGTATACGTGTATAAACGCTAACCTCATAAACGCCCAGACAGTACTATAAACGCCTGTAGACACTGGATAATCGTTTGGATTTTGTTTAAAACACAAATGATTGAGGAATCAGATTGAGCTTCCAGTGTACCTCATTTCTTCATGCGCCTAATGACACAACGGTCTGTATGAAATGGTGACATTCTAGCTTTGCATTTCCTAGATAATAGATTAATACTACAATCTTTTGAGAGATGACGTTTTTATTTAACATCATCATGATTTCTAGCCCTAACATTCATTTGTAAATATTTTTGAAGCTTTCGTGAAGGCGAGCTATGATTTAAGGTGGACGGTGGTAATACGGTGATGCCATTGACAGACCGCCTTTACAGTGGCCTTAAATACGTATCGCACGGTCAGGCATAGAACCTGAATTTATTCTACATTTATTACATGAAAACCGATATCTCGCAGAGAGCCACTGTATTACAAAGCCCATACAGGGAAAGAAATATCGACAGTCACGCGACACCCTTTTTGCAGGGAATCAGCAACCACTAATTACGACGACATTAGTAGCAAACCGAGCCTAGAACCCGGATTTCCATCTCATCGCGAGCTGTCGCCTTACCATTGGCCAAATCCACACTTCCATATCTCATGAACCATATGTCTACAACCTACAATGGTATATTCGTTATGCATAAGGGACATTCAAAAAGAAACGAGCCGGAGGCATAATTACAGAAACCAGTACCTGTATCTTAGAAGTATCGACCCTGGCTTTTGAGACACTTGTCCCACTGTGGCACAAGGCGGTGAATGGCTGCCTCATAAAATTCCCAGGGCTGCGACGTGCACCAGTTCTGCACGTACAGCTGGATGTCGTCGTACGAGGTGAATCGTTTACCCCTCAGAGCCTTTTTAAGGGGAGAGGTCTGGACTGTATGGAGGGTGGCCGAGAACCTTCCATCTGAATTTCTGCAGGGCTGCCACGACTGTGTTGCCCGTGTGAGGCTTTCCATTGTCGTGGAGCAGAATGACCGCAAGGGTGAGACTGCCTCGTCATTTTGATTTGTTCGCTTGGCGAAAGGTGGTCAAGGTTTGCGAGTAACGCTGGTCATTCACTGTTGTCCCATGCTGCAGGAAGTGAATCAGAAGGGGGCCATTTTAGGTCCCTGAGGGGTAAAAGATTCACCTCGTACGACGACGTCCAGCTGCACGTGCGGAGCTGGTTCACATCGCAGCCCCGGGAGTTTTATGAGGCAGCAATTCACCGCTTTGTGTCGCAGTGGGACAAGTGTTTCAACAACCAGGGTCAAAACTTCTAACATACAGGTACTGGTTTCTGTAATTATGTCTCCGGCTTGTTTCATTTTGAACTCCCCTTATAGGAGACATTTCAATTCAAAGTCGCTTGTGCGGTGTCAGTGGGTAAATATGTGTCTCCGAAGGAATATTGCATCATACTTGTGCACAACACAGGCACTATATCGTATTCATCGAGCGACATCTGGCATACCACTTGCAATTAAAATGTGTCTGCTGTACGGGAATATGTGTAATGAATATTCGAGTGCAGGTTGTGATTGCACGATTGGCGACATATGGAAGGTTGTGTCTAGGTGTGAGTTGTGCTCGGATAGCCTAATTGTAAGGCGACCGGTCGCGGTAAGCGGGAAAACGGGTTTCAAGTCCCAGTCTGGCAAAAATTTTTTGTTGTCCTTTGATGATACAGCTGATGGTTGTCAATATTTGCAACAGCGAATACAATTCATACATTTCACAACGGCTGTAGTCGCCGCATGCATGTTTGAAGGAACGTTTTCTGAACAACACAGGCAATAGGCTGTCTATGGTATCTGGTTCTTGCGCCAAATGTCGGTAATTTGTCCTTTATGGTATGTCCGGAAGGCGTGGATGGTACGTTGACACATTTGCTTTAGGCAGGAACAGGAGACATTCGCCTACCGCGGTCTCTTTGCTGCGACGGAGCAGGGCTCGCGGAGAAGAAAACAACTGAGGGGTGGTCTTCGCGGAGTTATGCAGGGGCTGAGGCAGTAGCGTGGTATCAGGATATCGTTACTAATGGGACGAAACCGACACGAGTGCAAATAATGTAAGAAATACATCACGGGATTGCTAAAGTAACGTTAATATCTACATTATAAGCGATCCAATCACATTAATGTAAGCATCGTCTATGTTCGACGTCAACGTACAATAACGACACATAGACGGTAGCTTCCAGCACTAGCAGTCTAGGGTACCTAAGGCATGTCGGGAGACGCAGGAAACAGTGCAGTCGCTCTTGTTAAGTGGAAACGGAGAAGTTTGTGTGGCATTTAAAAGGACATGATCATTAGCTTTCGGGTCACGGGTGGAAGCATTTATGAAACGGCTAAGTTTGTAAACTCTCTGTGGGCCACCGCAGTTAAAGCAAACCGTGTATGGCACAATGGCGATAACCAAAACCGGCGGCGATGCAACTGTGGTGCATCACGGGCCATAGATGACAAAAGAACGACGGTTGCGGGGATGTGTACCGGCGAACGCATGTGTAGCTGTATTGCACAGATCAACCAAGGATTGAGAACAGTGTCTCCTCAGTGACCCTTCAGCGAACGGTACTGCGTATGGGGCTCAGCAGCAGGCGCCTGATATATGCATCCATGCTGGCTGCTGTTCATCGGTGACGAAGGATGGAATGTGCCTGCCAGTACAATAAATGGACATCCACTGAATGACGACCATTGGCATTTTCAGATGAACCACGTTTTGTACTCTATCGGACACGTAGCCAGTGGGGTGTACGGTGTGAAATGCCTGAAAATAAACACCCTGCAACAATCGCCGTAAGGTCCCAGACGGGAAGAGGGAGCGTTGTGGCCTGAGGAATGATTTTTTGGCATTCCGTGGATGATGTCATTTAGGATGGCACAGTGGATCAACTCAAGTATCAGTGTATCCTTGCGGACTGTGTTCATCCTACATGCAGTTTGTTTTTTCTCGATGCAGTGTCTTCTACCAGCAGGACAACTTCACGTGTACACAGTTCGCAGTGTACGTCGGTGGTTGGAAGAGAGAGGGGATGAGTTTGTCATACCCCTTTTGCAACCATACTCCCCGGATTGAAATCAAATCGAGAATCTGTGGGACCTACTCGATCGAGTTTTCATGCCATGGATCCTCAACCGATAAACAAAGAGTAGCTGCCCACCGCACACGAGTCGATTTTTCTCATCTCTGCCGATAGCTTCCAGAAACTCATTGACCATCTTCCTGCACCTCGCAGGAGTCAGTGCTTCAAAAAGTGGGTATTCAGGCTTTTGACAGGTTGTCACATTAACCCATTTACCGCCAAATTATTTTTCTGCGCCCTATTTTTACTTTTGGGTTACAGGACGGACAGAGAGCAAATCATTTTTCTTCAACCTACATTTAGTTTTGGTTTATCTGATTGACATAGAGACTGGGAAAATGAATGTAATTATTTAACAAAAAAGAAAAGTGGAATAACCTTGAAGTAAACGTTATATTTTAGTCTATCCCCAAATAGGTGTCAGTTAATGGGTTAGTCTGACTGGACAGTATATATTAGTGATCTAATGGGTAACTTCGGTAGCTCCATGAGGTTGTCTTTAGGGAGGTAACAACGCCAGGATAGTATGACGCCGGTGGTGGTGGCTGAGCGGTTCTAGGCGCTTCAGTCCGGAACCACGTGACTGCTACGGTCCCAGGTTCCAATCCTGCCTCGTGCATGTATATTTGATGTCCTTAGGTTAGTTAGGTTTTAGTAGATCTAGGTTCTAGAGGACTGATGACCTCCAATTTTAAGCCCATAGTGCTCAGAGCCATTTGAACTATTTGATAGTATGACTTAAGACATGCAGATGACAACTGAGTGCTGCTGAGACTGGTAGCCGATCTGAAAGTAAATAAATCATACGTGCAGACTTAAACATGTGAAGTGGTACACTAGTGTTTGATATTTCTGACTGCGATAAATCACTGTGAACAATAACTGTTCAGATGGCTCGCATTTGACTTCTAGAGCCAGAATGTTTGGCCTAGCATCTTCACCACTGGCAAATTCAGAAGTTTCTCTCAACCCAATTCGACAATTGGTGCGGTAAGGATCGCATATGGCCCGTGTCAGTCTTCTCTGGGGAATCATTCTTGCTAACCAGTGTTGTATACTCTCCGATCAAACGTGTCCCGACACTCATACATAATATGGAATCGACCACTGCATGTCATAAAAGGAGGCAGTGACGTGTTGTCAGTAGAGAAGCGGTAGCAGCAGAACGTGCCCTACATGAGAGCTCAGGGACTGTGAATTGAAAACGCTGAAGGACAATCACAAGTAAACCAAGACCTGGCGCACCGCATGTACTTGCACACAGGATCCGTCAAGCATTGCAGAAGGTGGGTTCAAAAATGGCTCTGAGCACTATGCGACTTAACATCTATGGTCATCAGTCCCCTAGAACTTAGAACTACTTAAATCTAACTAACCTAAGGACATCACACAACATCCAGTCATCACGAGGCAGAGAAAATCCATGACCCCGCCCGGAATCGAACAGGGAACCCGAGCGCGGGAAGCAGAACGCTACCGCACGACCACGAGCTGCGAACGCAGAAGTTGGGTGTAAAAATCGAATGGAGTCGGGGGAAGGTACCTCTTGTGCAATCCAAAGAGCCGTTAGCAGTCCAGCTAGCATAATTACCTTCGGAAGTTAATAATTAGTTGCGGTTAGTAAAATACTAATTGAGGAAGGATATGGCTATATGTTAAGCATTATGAATTGTGTACAATAGAGAAACAGCCTGGAGACTACTACTGTTTGTATCAGCATGACAACCTTTGTCATCAAGAATCATCTGTGAGGCAATAATTTGTGGACATTAACATTCCTGAAATGGACTGGCCTACCCAAAGCCCTACCTGAACCAAGCCGAATATCTTTTGAATGAGTCAGGAGGTCGATTTCACATCAGGTCACAGCATCCGATGTCACATCCTTCTCTAGTTTCGGCTCTTGAGGAAGAATGGGCTGCTATTCCACCACAGACATTCAGGTACCGCACTAAAAGTCGTCTCAGAAGAGTTCAGCCGTCATAAAGGTGAATTGTGGACACCTGTCCACTAATAGATAGTCATAAAGCTACTGTAGGTTACCGAAGACTATCGTAAGTAACGGTAGATTAGATTTACTAGCAGCTTCGGTCACTGAAGATCATACTATTACCTCTGGGTTATGTTTGCATACTTATCAGGCGTTACCTCATATCGATCGCTTTATATACGTAAGGTGTATCGTATATTGCTAGAAGACGTTATTTCCTAAAAATAAGGTAAAACTAAAAAAAAATATCTAAAAACATACCAAGCAAAGCTTCAATATTTCGTCGAGCTTATTGAAGAGTATTTCTGTCATTGCTAAACAACGTTCCTACTTGTAATAACAGGAGACTCTTGCCTTCGAACATGTTGCAGAACGTATTATTGAGTACAAAATAACAACAGTAATTACATGGACTTTTTGCGTTTGTGTATGTAAACTCTACTTATACAAAAGATAATTGGTTTGGTTAACTATAAGCCCAAAGGATACGCGAATATTTAGTTGTTATTACCCATAAAATGCAATTTATATTTTGTAAGGATATAAAATAGACAATGGAGTACCACTGCTACTACTTAAAGGAGTGTGGTTATAGATAAGTGCAAAGAAAAGACAAATGAAAAAAAACGTCGGATCTCAGTTCCTCTCCAATACATCCATTTAAGTTTCTTTCCCTACCATTACTTCTGGTAATCCTACTATTTACCACGTCATTTATGAACTGTACCAAAACTATCGAACTGCAATTTTGCTAGAGCGCAATTCTACTAATAGGAGAGCGGTTACTTTTGATTAGGTAGTGTAGGACGGGGGAGAATATGCCACATAGATAAGAGGACACAAGTGCCACCAATTCCCACTGATCTGGGAATGGCAGTCTGACGCTCCCTCAGAGCTCCCGTCGTTCGTTATGCTGAAGGCACACGGAACGAGTTAGCTAACGTTTACGTGGCGCTGTACGAGTTTTGTGACGTAGCTTCCTGCTGTTTCTCGTTGAGAAGCCGTTTCGTCACGTGAAACACAAAATAAGTACTGCGATATTTCAGCAACGTTCGACGTAAAGTAGAACTAACAGGAAGCTAGAATGCTCCCTACGTCACAGGCAGAAAGCAACACACATTTTATGTTATACGTGATACTATATGAATATATGCTGTTTCTAAGCACCAGCATGTTGAATGCCCCGAGAACGAAACGTTTCATAAAATGATGGCGAACGTCATGTTGATGGTTAAAGAACTTTTGTATTCAGTTATTTTCGCCTTATAACGCGCTTGCAA
Source organism: Schistocerca gregaria (assembly GCF_023897955.1). Classification (NCBI taxonomy): domain Eukaryota; kingdom Metazoa; phylum Arthropoda; class Insecta; order Orthoptera; family Acrididae; genus Schistocerca; species Schistocerca gregaria. Next base: position 623,359,151 of record NC_064920.1, read on the forward strand.
TAAGTGTAATCCGTTTAAAGCAACAACCCATATAAAATTCAAGAAAACATGACGTTCTTACTACTATTTGATATTGAAGTAAATGTCAACGACATTTCGAAAAGTTAAGTATGGAAACGAAGGTGATCAATAGCGTAGTTCGTTGAAGCGCTGCGCTAGAGAAGTGACATTAGATCATATGAGGATTAGGATCCCGCTACAACTTTTTTTTCACCTTTTCTAGGTATACTGACCTACGGCCGGGCGTGCGGCGTGTAGACCAACTGCCCCTCCATATCAGCATCCACTAAAGCCTGTGGTTCAGGATGGCGCGGCGGACGGTCGATCCCGTTGGGACTTCATGGTCTGTTCGGGTGGAGTTCAGTTTTTTTTCACCTTTAATTCCTATAATATCTGATATGAAAATATAAGCGCCTTCTTCGTCAGGCGCGAGAGAGCTTCATTTGTGGGCATGTACCTTCCATTTTTCTCTTATAACACGTTCACGAATATTAAAGTTTTTGTTTATGTACACCACAGACAGAACAACATGACTAGCATATGGTCTGTTATGTTCGTGCCTCCATTTTTGTGAACAAACTGTATGGTTTGCGAGCCAAATAAATCAGACAACCATCGCCCGAGTGCGCTCAGAGCGTAAATTCACGTCAAGCAGCTCATGCCGAGTGTCTCGTGATGTGGGATATCCAGTCTGCGCAGACATCAACATTAGCTGCCTCGTGCCGTGTGCCGGTGGCCTTGGACCTAGCGATGAACCAGTTAGCGGTGTCTGACGGGCTGCCGCCAGGGGTGATGCGCGGGTCGCCTGGCTCCCAGGGGCCGGCTCGCCGCCCTGCTACTTGTTGCTGGCATGCTCCCCTGACACCAGGGCCCACGATACGGAGAAGCCGGCATCTGCCCTCTCCTCACCACCTCCCGCCACCTCGGCGTCCAGAGTGCACCACCTCGTTTTTCTCCTCTTGTCTCAGCTTTCCTCAGCTTTAGTAAAGAGCGCCGTACAAGATGGTCTAACTTAATATCCTAAAACAGCATCTATATCTATACTCTTCATTCACACAAGGCAATGAGTGTTATCGACAGGGAATCTCAAATTCATTCCATACTTCAAGTTTCAGGAGTCCTTCCTCACAATTGGCTTCCTACAAAATTACGGTCCTGTGACGTGTCGTATTAGCTGTGTGACTGGATTTGCAATTTCTTGTTAAAAGTTCACAGTTCGTAGTAATCGATGACAAGTCATCTAGAGAAACCGGTATGATATCTGTCTCTTCCCAACGAAGTATTATTGGCCTTCTACTGTTCTTTATCAACATAAAATTTGGGGACGCAATCAGAGTAATCCACTTTGATTGTTTGCAGATAATTCCGTTGTTCGCCGTCTTGAAAGGTCATTGAAATATGGAAACGAACAGAAAAATGATTCAGACACGGTATCTACATGTCGCGCAAAATATTAACTAGCCGTAACAATAAAAAGTGTATAGTCCTCCCTAAGAGAGCTAAAAAATTCCCCTAAATTTCGATTACACGGCAAGTAACACAAATTTAGAGGTTGTATATTCAACTGAATACCTAATTATTACAATTACGAACAACATGAAGTTGAACCGTCATACAGACAATATTCTAGCGGAGGTAAATGAAAGGCTGCGTCTTAATGGTCTAACATTTACAAAAAGCTACAAATCTGCGAGATTGTCCACACTACGCTATTTCAAATGGTTCAAATGGCTCTGAGCGTTATGCGATTTAACTTCTGAGGTCATCAGTCGCCTAGAACGTAGAACTAATGAAACCTAACTAACCTAAGGACATCACACACATCCATGCCCGAGGCAGGATTCTAACCTGCGACCGTAGTGGTTGCTCGGTTCCAGACTGTAGCGCCCAGAACCGCACGGTACGCTAATCCGTCCTGCCGTAGAATACTGGTGCGTCTAACGCAATTCTTATGAGGTAGGATTGACGGAGGACATAGAAAATGTTGAAAGTTCAAAGTTCGTTTCGTATCATCGTGAAATAGAGGAGAGAGTGTGACTGATATTATAAGCGCATTTCTCAACCATAAAAAAGCGGCATTTTTCGTTTCGACGAAACCTTATCATCAAATGTTCTGCTACCAACATTCTCCTCCGAATGCCAAAATATTTTGTTCACTACCATCTACTTAGAAAGAAATGACCATCGTAATAAGATGAAATAGAGCTCACGCTGCAAGATTTAGGTGTCGATTTTTACCACGAACTGTTATACAGTAGAAGGACTGAGAAATAGTCATAAAGTGGTTCTATGCCAAACACTTAAGAATGAATTGTAGAACAATAGTTTATATGTAGGTGAAAATCGACATAAGAGATCATTCAAAATATGAACCTCATTTACTTCGTAACCGATTCAATATTCGTAGGTAGACATTCCCTTTATTTTGTTGCAAGGGTTTTATTCTTAACTCTTGTATCAGTCGAAACACTGGAGCAAATAGTTTCTTCTTGTTCTTCTCCTTCTTATGCTACAATCAGAGACAGCATTCGTGAGCCCCTCGTTTCATCGTTATGCTGAATTACGCAGCTTTGCGGTTCGTTAACACAGAGTAATGTGCCAGGAGACAAAGTGCTACCAACAGACTGTCTATAGACGTGTAGTCTGAAAAACTACCCCTACATCACCAAATGTTACAGATAATGTGGGAGACGGTATTGTTGCTAACTAATTTATCTCATATTCATTTGTTGTGTTCAATAAACGAAAGAAAAAACCTTATTTTGTAGTCATTATACCAGTACAAATGCATTACTGCTTATTATGATAAAATTACGACAAATGTCTTTTTTAATAAAACTAAGTATCCCAAACTGTCACGAATCAGCAGAATAACATGCACTTCCGGCTTTGAAACATTCTGTGTCTCAGTCAACGCTCATACTGAAGAAACGTTACAGAGCCACCATCTACACCAGTAGCGGTATATATATAACGTTATCCAGTTAACAAATAATTCAGCGCCACAATTAAGTCAATACAATTGAAAAGAAGCAGAGAAAGCAGGCACTAACAAATATGCAATTCATAAAGTTCTTTGCTTTTGAATCTACAGGATACCGAATAGAAGTAGTGACAAAACTTATCATGGAAAAGTGGTTTTAGGATTTCTTTGCCGATTGTAGATCTGCATGTTTACGGCTCTTCCACAGAAAGTTCAAAATCTTGTCTCCAGCGAAATCAGATCCGAAAACTAACGCAGCCTTCTGCGTGCAGGGCGAACACCTTACCTCTAAGCGTATCATTTGCATATTTATTATTGGGACGACTAGTTTCGGTCAAAATTGATCATCTTTAGATCTATGTAGTATACTGATGCGTAGGTCAATATAGATACGACAGGTTGTTTACGCAACTACATAGATCTGAAGATGTTCAGTTTTGATCGAAATTAGTCATATCATAAAAAATGTGTAACTAATGCGGAAAATAGACGATAATCTGTAAATATCTCAGTAACTCCGAGATATTAATTTTCGTATCAGATTTTGTTACATAATCAGTAAATACTGCAACCATCTTTGAATAAATCTCCTCGAACCGAATTCTCCGCAGGAAATACATCACACTGACTTTTCTTACTACATGGAATCAACTATTTCGTACATAATCAGCACCATATTGCACACGTTCTCGAAGTTTCACTTCCGTTGTCACTTTTGACGTATCCTTTACGGTGACATCTGTAAGAAAATCATGGCTTCATTGCGGTCCACGTACCTGTATATTAATCCATGTACTTGAATCTTAATTGAAAAAAAAGGCAGACTGCTTATAAACTAGAGTGTCTGAACAGTGAAAGGGACAGGTGAACTTGTCAGAGACTGATGAACTTATGCTGAAAGACATGAATATTCCTTTTTCGAATTCTGTAAGTTACTTTCCATCGTAAAACCAAAGAGTATACGTCGTGGTCCCACTATTATAACTGAGAATACCAACTTTTTACCATGACCAGAACAGTGATAAAATTATTCGTCTCAGAACTCAGAAAAGAACGGTACTAATCGACATTCTACACAGTTACATCTCTTCAGACCTATTCTGAGACAAGAAAGACATAAAACGATTAGTGGAAAATGTGACCTTCTTGGAAGGAAGGAGACAGATGGCTAAGATTTCTGTCATACAGTTTAGACAGGAAAAATCCTCTCCAAAAACCTAACATAAATACGTTTGGGAAAGTCAGGGATATACAGGCGTAAAGTCACTGCATGTTTGTACTTTAAGGTTTGCGAACGAAACACCTGACTACAGAGAAGAACCAAGTATATAATGATGATTAACTAGTTATGATGTATAGTAGACTGAAATTCCCAAGACGACACGCTGTCCCTAGGACTGGGACCTTGACATGTTGGTTGGTGGGTTGCTTTTGGGAAGGGGACCAACCAGTGAGGTCATCGGTCCCATCGGATTGGAGGAGGCTGGGGAAGGAAGTCGGCCGTGCCCTTTCGAAGGAATCATCCCGGCATTTGCCTGAAGTGATTTAGGGAAATCACGGAAAACCTAAATTAGAAGTCCGGACGCGGGTTTGTACCGTCGTCCTACCGAATGTGAGCCCAGTGAGCTAACCACTGGGCCACCTCTCTCGCTTCAATCTTGATATATCAAGTAACAATAAAATGAAGTCAAAATTTCTTAGCTGATGCTCACTGGCGTAAGAAAGCTTTAGGGATTAGTTAGCTCAGCACAGTGGAAGAATGATTTGAAGTAGAGCATAATGAATGCCACAGGTAAAATGGTAAACGTGGTATCAGTAAGATAAGATACACGTAGACATGAAATACTCGGGCTTCTTAATGACAAGAGGAAATACCAGAAAACAACGGCTGCTGAAGGTTACCAGCACTATACAGAGTTCAGCGATGGAATACAAAGGTACATGAGTTTACAGCCAAAATAAAATTTGTTAACGTGCTTGTGTATTGCTATTGTTTCCTCTAATTATTTACGTATATAGTTTTACGATTTCCAAATTTAATTAATTCTGTTCAGTTATTCCTTTCATCATGTTATAGTTCTGATATGGAATTAACGAATTTATAGTCGGAGTGGATGTTAATATTTTTCGCTAATTCTTTTTCGTTGTATATCTTTGCAAATATCGTGGTGAACAGAAAATTTTGTACGTTATTTGTTGATAGTTAATCTGCTTTTAGCATATTACTGAAACATTCATTACTGAAAATTAAACATATTGATTTAAAATTGACATACATCTAAAAAGCGTTCGTAATCGCTTGAAGCAGATTCACTATTAAAATAGCTGAGCACAGAATAGTTATTAGCAGTATCAAAATTTTTTTACAAAAAAGTAAGCAAACAGGATAGTTTCTGTGCTTGGTAATGATCATTTATAGTCAACGCTGGTAGCAAAATGATGTGATTCGTCTTAGCAGCTGTAGGAGTTTTCAGCTGTACATGAACTGTGAAATGTCTTAACTGACAATAATTTCTTAAATTAAGACCCTGCAGTTAGCATTACAAATACTGTACTTCTAGACTCGTGAAAGAGAGCTGCTCAGGTGGAATAAATCTGGAGCACCGGAAACTTTGAAATAGATTGCATGACGATAAGACAGGAATTTTGGAACGAGATTTCAAACTGTAGATTATTTCTAGCAGTAAATATTGACCGACCATTATTTGTTGGTTATGCACTGCGCTTCAAAAATTAAGTAATTGCAAAGGTAGGAAATTAAGATGGTTGAAAGGGAGCGTTGGGCAACTATTAACTGATGCATGGGGAATAAATATAATAAAATAAAAGCAGATAGGTTCGACAGATGGAATAGACAGGGTAGCAGAGGATCAACTAGGGAAAAAGAAATGGTGTTGTAGATATCAGCCGGTCGCGGTGGTCTCGCGGTTCTAGGCGCTCAGTCCGGAGCCGCGCGTCTGCTACGGTCGCAGGTTCGAATCCTGCCTCGGGCCTGGATGTGTGTGATGTCCTTAGGTTCGTTAGGTTTAAGTAGTTCTAAGTTCTACGGGACTGTTGACCACAGATGTTAAGTCCCATAGTGCTCAGAGCCATTTGAACCATTTTGTAGGTATCAGTGACTATTTCATACTGACTTTAATTGACAAGCGTCTAGATGATTATGTGTCATAGTATATTTGAATCTGCAGACGTGAGTCACTAGTTCCGCTATCGGTTAGACGGAACCCAAATGCACCCACTCTGTGTAACGATCGTCATACGTGTGGAGCTGTGCCTAGGGGATACTTTGTCTGTTCGTATCCTGTCACGACTACAGTGAATAAATTATTGTTAGGTTTTGTTAATGCCGAAAAATTAGATGTTTTCTAAAAATTGAAAGAAAACTGATGGAACAAAGATGACTTGGGGCCAACAGTTCTGTAGAGTACTATTTTCAATAATACTTGAATATATCGATTAAAATTGTATTATAGTTTTTATATTTTCTTTTTGCAAAGTTACCTTGCAAGTAAGTTGGAATTAGGCTACGTGCTTACGTCGGATTGGATTCGCAAATATGGCTACAGTAGTTTTCTCCTCTCATCGCTAATACGACGAAAGCAGTGATCGGGCTTTGTGATAAACATCGTTTGAAGCCAAATGTTCCAGTTGAAATCATCCATAATAAATGTAACACAATATACTGCGCAGTGGCTGCAGATAATATTTCTGTTTTTTATTAGAGTTCATTCCTCTGTTTGCTCGCGGTCGCCGCAGGCTCTAAATACTGTTGCGTCGATTCCGAAAATTTTCATTTAACTTGCTGTTATACGTAACCAATAAGCTGTCTCACAGAATTAAACGCCACTGTTAATTAAATATATTTCAAATATACATCAGCTGCAGCACACAAAACAGTGTGCCACTGTGGGTGAAATATCATTTTGCAATATTAGAAGCCATGATTACTTGATGGGAAATTGTTTATTTCATGACCGGTTTCGACAGTAACTAGCAGTTATCTTCAGATTCTCAGCTCTCACAGAAATATAATTACACGTCAGTCACGTCTAATACTAACAATATGCTCCAGTTACAGTAATAAAGCTCCACGCTGGTTTGTCAGCAATATAAAATTTGGTATATAAAATATCCATAGCACCGATAAGGGCTACGGAATCAAAACAAGATGCTTCAGTAGAGATGATGCATTGACGACGACTCAGTCCTCCAGTCTTCTGCATTAAGCGATCTTGGCTTCTAATATAACAGATTACAACATTAGATCACCCGAACAACGTGTATAATTTACTCTCTCAAAGATTCAGCAGTGACGTCCTTTTGAAAATCTAAAGCGCAGTTCAACTCATGAATGGTTCCAGCACCACAGTGTTTAATGCTTATTGTTTTACAAGAGATGATATGATCATCTCTCCTTCAGTCGAGTGAGCAAGTTCAGGGAAGCAATGGAATAAGGACCTAACGTTTAACTTGGAAGACGGATGTGGCAAGTGTATGTGCAAAGGTATTTGGATTATCCAGAATGAGATTTTCACTCTGCAGCGGAGTGTGCGCTGATACGAAACTTCCTGGCAGATTAAAACTGTGTGCCCGACCGAGACTCGAACTCGGGACCTTTGCCTTTCACGGGCAAGTGGTAGAGCACTTTCCCGCGAAAGGCAAAGGTCCCGCGTTCGAGTCTCGGTCGGGCACACAGTTTAATCTGCCAGGAAGTTTCGTATTTGGATTATATTGCGTCGGACGGTGTGCCATTTTAAACTAAAGAAATCTTCTCGCTTTAATACCTATCGTGCGAGGTGGTGAAATGGTAAGATATTGGATTCATACTCGGGAGCACGGCAGTTCAGTTATCGTCCGGACATACAGATTTAGTTTTTACGTGGATTCTCTACATCGTAGAAGGTGAAGATCGGGAAAATGACTCTGAAAAAGATATTGCTCATTTGATACTCCATCCTTCTACAGTCTGAGATTACGCTACATTTCCAACTGTCTCCTCGTCCACTGGATGTTAATCCCTATGTCCCAGTTTACTTGGAGGCACTAGATTGTGAAACTACGTTTCAAAACTGCTGCCAGTCAATGCTCATGCGAAACTATTTGGTTTCAGAGCCTTCGAACCCCTACGACACGAAACTGTCAGCTGCGTATAATTTTTGGTTAGGTGGCCATTTAGCAAATGCAACATGAAGTGGGAAAAATTGTTGCCTTACGAGCAGTGTTTGTGAGACGTTAATGATAATCTACACAAGAATGCCCGCCTGCGTGGCCACTAACACAGGCCACTGCTTTGGCGCTCGAATCGGAGGTAAACCGATTTGAATACTGGCGGTAAAGGAAATTTTCGCTGGCAGTATTTGGCCGGGGAAGGGGAGGAGAGGTTACGATGCAAAATTCCTGATCACCAGTGTTTGCCCCAGTGTCCTGGATTAAGTTCCGAACGTCGCTGCAGTGCCTCATGAACTGAGAGCATGTGACACTGTTGATGATCCGACTGTTGGAAGTGGACGTTCAGTTCTGCTGTCCCCACAATACTATTCGGGAAACGTAAGTTACGTGCCGGTTCCGTGTTTCACCCTCTTCTCTCATCGTCACACAATTCAAACACTTCACCATATGTGTCCATTATTAAGTATCAATTAAATTCACCTACACAAATACACATACTACGTAATTGAAAAATGCAGGATGGAATAATGACAATATTATGAAAAGGATAGCTGCTACTCACCATATATATAGCCGGTCTGTGGCCGAGCGGTTCTACGCGCTTTAGACCGGAACCGATCTGCTGCTACTGTTGCATGTTCGAATCCTGCCTCGGGCATGGAAGTGTGTGATGTCCTTAGGTTAGTTAGGTTTTAGTAGTACTAAGTCTAGGGGAGTGATGACCTCAGATGTTAAGTCCCATAGTGCTTAGAGCCATTTGAACGATTTTCTCACCATGTAGCGTACATGACGAGTCGCAGATAGGGACGAAAAAGATTGTCAAACCCAGCTGTCGGCTAATCTAGACTTCATCAGCGTGGACAAAAACACACACACACACACACACACACACACACACACACGCATCACACACACAGTCTCTGGCTGCCAGGGGCTGTGGTCATGTGTGTGTGTGTGTGTGTGTGTGTGTGTGTGTGTGTGTGGTCTATTCTGATGAAGATCTATTTGGCCGAAAGCTTTGTTTCACAGTCTTTTTGTTGTGACTATCTGTGACTCGACATCCCCGCTACATGGTGAATGGAGGGCATCCTTGTCGTAACACGGTCAAACGACACAAATGTAACGTATTCGGAAGGAAAGACCCCATCGTGCGTGAACACCGTTAAGATTTTGAGCTCACCCAGTCGGACATTACAGCTAACAACGCCATAAAACATTTTCATGTTTTATTATAAGAATAAACGCGACACACTAGGTGTCTACTACAGTTGTGACAGTTCGTCGTAAAATGCACATGTGTGCGCTACTGGACAAAATACGCTAGTGACCACTAAAATTCCTACACCACGAAGAGGGCGTGCTAGAGACACGACATTTAACCGACAGGAAGAAGATGCTGTGATATGCAAATGATTAGCTTTCCAGAGCATTCACACAAGGTTGGCCCCGGTGGTGACACCTACAACGTGCTGACATGAGGAAAGTTTCCAACCGATTTCTCCCACACAAACAGCAGCTGACCCTCGTTGCTTGGTGAAACGTTGTTGTGATGCCTCGTGTAAGGAGGAGAAATGCGTACCATCACGTTTCCGACTTTGATAAAAGTCGGATTGTAGCCTATCGCGATTGCGGTTTATCGAATCGCAACATTGCTCCTCGCGTTGGTCGAGATCCAGTCACTGTTAGCAGAATATGCAATCGGTGGGTTCCGGAGGGTAATACGGAACGCCGTGCTGAATCACAATGGCCTTGTAATCACTAGCAGTCGAGATGACAGGCATCTTATCCGCATGGCCTTAACGGATCGTGCAGCCACGTCTCGATCCCTGAGTCAACAGATGGGGACGTTTGCAAGACAACAACCATCTGCACAAACAGTTCGACGACGTTTGCAGCAGCATGGACTATCAGCTCGGAGACCATGGCTGCGGCTACCCTTGACGCTGCATCACAGACAGGAGCTCCTGCGATGGTGTACTCAACGACGAACCTGGGTGCACGAATGGAAAAACGTAATTCTTTCGGATGAATCCAGGGTCTGTTTGCAGCATCATGATTTGGCATGAAGTGCAGTATCAATTCCGACGATAATGCTTCTAACATTAATTCCTTAATGTGTATCATTTAACTGTTCCGAAGTTACTGTAGAGATGAAGTAGCTTCTGCAATGTGCTACAATAGTTTCTTTCAATAACGGCGCTGAACCCCAGAGCTATTTCTTCCTTTAGCGAGACTCGAATAACGAATCCAAATAGTTCATTCCCTTTTCTTTTACAGTATTATCAAGAAATCATGAACTCTGCTACTTTTAATTCAACTGCCCAGTTTTCATTTATGTTTGGAGGATGGTTCTCCGGCAATGGAAAATATTGAATCTGAAGTGTGCACTGAGATCGTCGTGCAGCCAGCCATTTGCGAAGCTAGTCTCGTAACGCTGAATTCAAGAACCGAATTCCGCAATCTAGTGTCTCTGTGCAAACCAGCCGTAATATACTTTATTAACTACACATCTATTATCCATGTGAACAATATTGTTGTTTGTTACTGCAATAAAAATGATTCTGCAATTAGTCAGAAGAACTACGCATCGTAATTCATCAGCAAATTGGTCACGGCAGGTATACGTGGTACTGGGGCCCTGGATACTGTAAGGTGCTGCCATAGCACATGGAACGCTTTAACTTATTCTACCTGTAGGGCGCAGTCATCCCATGTTTGCTGTTCCGCTTCTCTGACGTACGTAGGCTAAATAGTCAGTTTATATATTTAGTGTGGAGAGGATCTATTAAAGAAACTGATTTCTGTTGTGCTGTTAGTGAATAAACGGCTTGAGTGTAAATGCAACAATACGTGCAAAGTGGCCATGTCGGCGGTGGTTCTGGCACTTTGTGAAGGGGAAAAACCTAAAATCAGTGACCGAAAGAAGTGGCCTAAAAGCAGCACATAAAGAATGAAGATAGTAAAAAGAAAACTGAAAGATCAGGTAACACGACTGTAGAAGAGCTCTTTTTGACGACAACAGTAAAGAAAGAGAGTGCATGTACTGGGAAGAAAAATTTTCAAATTCAAGGCCAGAAGATTACATGCGCTCTCTGACTTCATCGTTGTCGTCAAAAAGAGATCCTCTACAGTTGTGTTACCTGCCCTTCGCAGTTTTCTTTTTACAATTTTTCTTCTCTTCGACTGCTTTCTGTTTTTCCTTCTTCGTCAGTTACGCTCACTCTGGAACCAAGAATTCTGTACAGGAGTTGAGGAACACAGTTTGACTATTATTTGTGGAAAATAAAATAATTTAAATCGAATCATGTTCTACAACGAAATATATTCAAAGAGTTGAGGGACACAGGTTGACTTTTGTTTGTGAAAAATGAATATAATTTAATTCAATCGTGTGTTACAATAAAATATGTTTAGTTCGTTGTTAAAAAAACTTTTTAATCCCTTATATTTCGGTTTAACATTAGCAACCATTTTGCCCGCTCATGGCGAGCTAAGTGACCATTGTGCCACTACCAGAACATTCAATTTTTTAAAGTACTTAATTTCATCCTAAGGTTATCAAATCATCCGATGTTATACTTGCCCGCATCCTGTGGTCGTGCAGTAGCGTTCTCGCTTCCCACGCGCGGGTTCCCGGGTTCGATTCCCGGCGGGGTCAGGGATTTTCTCTGCCTCGTGATGGCTGGGTGTTGTGTGATGTCCTTAGTTTAGTTAGGTTTAAGTAGTTCTAAGTTCTAGGAGACTGATGACCATAGATGTTAAGTCCCATAGTGCTCAGAACCATTTGATATTATACTTCATTAGTTTCAGAATAGATTCATATATTTCTATTCATTTCCATCTATTTCTACTCGGGTTGAAAGCACTAAAACCTTATCCTGACCATTTTGCTTACCATTTCTCTACTTTTGTCTAAGCAATGGAAACTGTTTCGTCTGAGAACATATCTGATTCGTGGTAACAGAGACTAACACTTTGTCGAAGGTTGGCAGTATTATGGGATGTGTATGACGCTACAAGTTTGTTCAACAGGTGTCATTCAAGGGGACGGGGCTGAAAGGAATACCATTCTCTGTCCAAATTTGCATGGGTGCTGCATACCTGCCCAACATCCGTTCCCAATTCCCACAAGGACACCCCCTGCCTCTTATTTCTGAACAACTTAATTACAACCTTGGTTTAGCACTTGTAACACAATTCAGTCTTACAATTAAAGGATGATTTTAGGAGACTAAGAACACGGTTTTGCTGTACCCTAATTGTGTTCATCTATGAAAGCAAATGCATCAAATGAAACGAGAAAAGAGAGAAAAAACGTGTAGAAATCTAGGTGTAGAATAACTTCAGTGATTATATCCTCTCAAATTCGTTGGGGTGCTATAGGGCACAACATGTGGTCATCTCAGTTCAGTCATAGGCTACTGAGAGCCGGCTGCGACGCGAAATTTGTTTTCGGAGGTTTCTCATAGTCACCTCGTTGAATGCTGGACTGGATCATATTTTGCCCAAACAACACAAAACTGTAGTTTTGAAACCACGTGTTATTAAAATTTAATTATGGCAGTCAACTTTAAAAACAGTAGGCGTGATAAAATGCAATAAATCCATCAATACGATCCGATGTGAAGTTGTTTAAGCAAACAGTGGTATACGCGATATAAGTTTAAAAGTTGTTTTTAAAGTTTACTTCCTGTTTTTCACTTCTAGCAATGTTAATCAGCGGCATTTTTGTTGGTTATAAAAATAGTGGTAGGGGTCGTTACTTAACAAGATCATGTAAATTCTTCTTCCATAGCTACCAATCCATTTACTCTTCTCAAAAGTAGCTAAGATTTGAGAGAAAAATAATCAAATTCCGCTCAGCGGTACTCGACGGTCACGTCACAATTGCTTTTATTCTTCTAGACACAAATTTTCGGGGCACCCGAACAGGGAGATTACTAAATGAAAGTTAAACTAATAAAATGAGAAATAAGATGGTTTTCCGCAGAATCTGCGTGGACATGAATATGTGTAAAGCACTGACACGAAGAAGGGGCATGATGGTAGGACTCATGTGAAGGCATCTGACAATAACTTCTATGGCAGCTCTGCAGAGGGAATAATCTGTACGGGAAGAGAGAGATTAGAATATATACAACGAATAATTTTGGATGTTGAGCGTAAGAGTCACTCTGAAATGCAGGAGAGCAAACTACTCAGAGGACTCATAACCAGCCAAAATGAACCTATGACGATTTAAAATGCTCATCTTTAAATCATGTCAATTTTCTCTGTCAAACACAGACTGAGGAGCAATATTTAGCCTTTGCTCGGGACTGTTTTGTAAGCTACCACCTTCATGAGCGGACTACACTTAATTGTCCCAACGAATTTGTCGGGTTTCCCGCCCATTTGTGTGAAATTGTTAGATTTCTGCATGTTGAGGGTCAACTACCAATCCCTGCAGCAAGGATCAATTCTCTGCAGGTTTCTTTGAACTTCGCTACAATTTTCTAGCCTTGTGACTTCTGTGTATGTAAAAGTGCTGTCCGTATAAAGCCTCATGGAACGTCCGACATTATTTGTTAGGTATTTTACAAATCGTTTGTTACAAGGTAATGCAAAAAAAGTTCGAGTAGTTGTAGCGGGTGGCTTGGGGAACAAAATGAGGACGACAAACAGCGTCCAGAAACGCCATCCAACTACACACCACAGCGTCTACGTTAAGGTGCCGACTCCTTCCACTTGGCAACAACTTCGACAACAAATGTTGCTTCATAAGCTGACGGACTGTAGGTGGAACGTTTCGCAATGTTGTTTGTTATTTAGTGATCGCCAGTGGAGAAGATAGAGGCAGGCGTTGCACAGACTGGACTTCTCTGCTATGAATGTGGTGTTCTGTTACCGTGGTGGATGACGGTTTTGGACACGTTTCCATTCACAGATGGAATGAAAGGAAAGGAGATTTTAGAGTGTTTTAGGACCAAAATAAACTGCAGAAGGAAACGAGTGTCCGGACCGTCATTCACCTATAAAACAGAGCATCGCCTTATAATAGAGAAGGATTCTCTAAGCAGCATCTAGCTCCACCTTCTTCACTATACACAGTGACAACCAGTCTCGATCACTGAATAACAAACAACACTGCGGTCCACCAGCGTACTGAATTTCGTTTGCTGACGAATGGCTGGCCTAGTGTCGGGCACTGATGCTTATAACTTCAACGCTCTGTTGGATGACCTTTACGGACTCGGGTTCCTATCCTCTATTTGTCCTTCAAGACACCATCTACAGCCCCTAGATGTTTTACGGTATCGTTTTGTAACCCACTGAATATTGTGAGAAGTAATGAGCCTATAAAACTCCCTTGTGGTGCACTGAAAGCTGCTTCTACGTCAGAAAATTTCTCTCCGCCAGGAATGACATGTTGTGTTCTGTTTGCCGTGAACTCTTCAGTTCAGTCATGAAACCGGTCTGATATTCCGTACGCTGGTAGTTTGTTCATTGGGTGGCAATGCGGAACTACACTCCTGGAAATGGAAAGAAGAACACATTGACACCGGTGTGTCAGACCCACCATACTTGCTCCGGACACTGCGAGAGGGCTGAACAAGCAATGATCACACGCACGGCACAGCGGACACACCAGGAACCGCGGTGTTGGCCGTCGAATGGCGCTAGCTGCGCAGCATTTGTGCACCACCGCCGTCAGTGTCAGCCAGTTTGCCGTGGCATACGGAGCTCCATCGCAGTCTTTAACACTGGTAGCATGCCGCGACAGCGTGGACGTGAACCGTATGTGCAGTTGACGGACTTTGAGCGAGGGCGTATAGTGGGCATGCGGGAGGCCTGATGGATGTACCGCCGAATTGCTCAACACGTGTGGCGTGAGGTCTCCACAGTACATCGATGTTGTCTCCAGTGGTCGGCGGAAGGTGCACGTGCCCGTCGACCTAGGACCGGACCGCAGCGATGCACGGATGCACGCCAAGACCGTAGGATCCTACGCAGTGCCGTAGGGAACCGCACCGCCACTTCCCAGCAAATTAGGGACACTGTTGCTCCTGGGGTATCGGCGAGGACCATTCGCAACGGTCTCCATGAAGCTGGGCTACGGTCCCGCACACCGTTAGGCCGTCTTCCGCTCACGCCCCAACATCGTGCAGCCCGCCTCCAGTGGTGTCGCGACAGGCTTGAATGGAGGAACGAATGGAGACGTGTCGTCTTCTGCGATGAGAGTCGCTTCTGCCTTGGTGCCAATGATGGTCGTATGCGTGTTTGGCGCCGAGCAGGTGAGCGCCACAATCAGGACTGCATACGACCGAGGCACACAGGGCCAACACCCGGCATCATGGTGTGGGGAGCGATCTCCTACACTGGCCGTACACCTCTGGTGATCATCGAGGGGACACTGTATAGTGCACGGTACATCCAAACCGTCATCGAACCCATCGTTCTACCATTCCTAGACCGGCAAGGGAACTTGCTGTTCCAACAGGACAATGCACGTCCGCATATATCGCGTGCCACCCAACGTGCTCTAGAAGGTGTAAGTCAACTACCCTGGCCAGCAAGATCTCCGGATCTGTCCCCCATTGAGCATGTTTGGGACTGGATGAAGCGTCGTCTCACGCGGTCTGCACGTCCAGCACGAACGCTGGTCCAAGTGAGGCGCCAGGTGGAAATGGCATGGCAAGCCGTTCCATAGGACTACATCCAGCATCTCTACGATCGTCTCCATGGGAGAATAGCAGCCTGCATTGCTGCGAAAGGTGGATATACACTGTACTAGTGCATGCTCTGTTGCCTGTGTCTATGTGCCTGTGGTTCTGTCAGTGTGATCATGTGATGTATCTGACCCCAGGAAGGTGTCAATAAAGTTTCCCCTTCCTGGGACAATGAATTCACGGTGTTCTTATTTCAATTTCCAGGAGTGTATATCGAATTCCTTGAGGAAATCAAAGCACAGAGCATCTGCCTTCTGGGTCTTTTGGGCGAACAGAATGAGTTGTGCTTTACTCGATGGTTGTTTGGAAGGCCAGCGGCCTTGCCGCAGTGACAACACCGGTTCCCATCAGGTCACCGAAGATAAGCGCTGTCGGGTTTGGGTAGTAACTTGGATGGGTGACCGTCCGGTCTGTCGAGCGCTGTTGTAAGCGGGATGCACTCAGCCCTTGCGAGACAAATTGAAGAATTACTGGACTGAGGAATAGTGGCTCCGTTTACGAAACCTGGACCGCGGGAGGTGTGCCGAGTACATGCCCCTCCATATCCGCATCAACTGACGCCTCTATGCCGAGGATGACACGGCGGTCGGTCAGTACCGTTCGGTCTTCCGAGGCCTGTTCGGACAGAGTTTAGTTTTTTAGTTGTTTGTGAAATAAACGTTTATTGCTTCAGGAAAAATTTTCGGATTCCATAAGATTCCTAATACGCGAGCGTAAAACATGTTCCAAAATTCTAGAACACATTGTCGTCGGTGGTACAAGCCTACACTCGATTGTTCGTTGCTGATGGTTACAAACTTTCAGAGATAATGGAGAAGGGCAAATGTATCAACTGGAGGTAAGGCACACTGGTCCAGAAACCACCGAGTCGGAAATTGTAAGTGCGTTTTGATACTCCGACAGTGGAATATACGAGGTGTGATAATAAAGTAATGAGACTGATGTGAAAAAAATGTTGCTTATCGTTGTAGTCCAGTTTAGTATTGTCTCCTTCAAAGTAGTTCCCTTCTGACTGCACACACTTTTTCCAGCGCTTCTGCCATTGATGGTAACATTTCTGGAACTCATTTTCTGTAATATTCCCCAAGACCCTCGTCACAGCTATTTGGACATCTTGTGTTGTTTGAAAATTGTGTCCCTTGACCGCCGTTTTGACTGTTGGAAGTAGAAAAAAGTCGTACGGAGCGATATGTGGTGAATAAGGTGGCTGTGGTAGAGCTGAAATTTGTTTTGAGGTTAAAAATTGCTGTACTGACAGAGCAGTATGGGATGGCGCATTATCGTGATGCATACTCCAATTATCAGGAATGTTAGCTCCGACGCGAAGAACTCTTTTATGGAGTATTTCTAAAATTTATTTGTAGTAATATTGGTTAACTGTTTGTCCAGTAGGCACCCACTCTTTATGAACAATTCCCTTGGAATCAAAGAAGCACAAAAGCGTGCATTTCACTTTTGACTCTGACATGCGAGCTTTGTTTGGTCTGGCGATGCACCATTGCGAACTTGGGCGTTTTGTCTTTGGATCATATTGAAAAAACCAACTTTCATCACCAGTGATAACACAGCCCAACAGTTATGGATTGATTTCTGTTTGCTCTAACAGATCGATTACCACATTTATCCTTGCTTCTCGCTGTTGTGGTGTGAGATTTTCGGGGACCATTTTTGCACAAATCTTTCTCATACCTAGATCTTCAGTTATTAGATGAACCGTTTCTCGATTGATGTTCAGTTATTCTGCAATCATTTTCACGGATAATCTTCGATCAGATCATCGAGTTCACTCACCCTGGCCAAGTTGACATCCGTCCTTGAGGTTGATGGTCGTCCACTGCGGTCTTCATCTTCAACGTTCGTTCTGCCTTCACTAAACATTTTACCCCAACGAAAAACTTGAGCTCTTAACTTTACCTCCTCTTCAAAAGCCTTCCGAAGCTTACCGTAATTTGTTGTCGCGTTTTCACCCAATTTAACGCAAAAAGAAACGGCATACCGTTGCACAATATTATGCATTTCCATTTCCGTGACGAGAGACACAAACACGTGTTAACGTATAACAGCACAACTCACAACTGAGCAGTTGCGTCGATGAGCTCCTTGGACTAGAAGCAGCTTATAGAACAAGGTCAAAGATATTGTGCCTATGTAAGCCTGCAGGTTTGCCACATCTTGCTTTATTGTCGCAACTCGTATGTACCGACACTGTAGAATAAGCAACTTTATGTGGTGGTGGTTCTGACTAAAACGAGAAAAAATGTTTAATAAACGTGGAGTGAACATGGGAGACGTGTTTCAGAGAGGTGAAGGTGCACAACTGCTCATAGCTCTTACAATATGCATTTTAGAGCCCATGTTTACTGGAATTTCGCGTATATGTTTCGTTTTTGCCTCATATCGACACATTTCCCCTTCTCCATCATCAGAGTCGTCATCACAGTATCAACCTATAGATTTATGCGTCTATGCGATATCCCATCTTAATTAATGTATGAAGGAAGGCCCAATAAGTAATTCGTCTGCGCTGGTCTTCTTGTATCGGAGTTTCTTAACCGCTAAAATATTCTTTTATGCCCGTGTTTGCCGTTTCTCCCCTGCAAACAACTGTGTAGATATTGTCTTGTTCTGTCAGGCGTACTGTTGCTCCAGTCGCAGCGTAAAACTCTATTCTGCGCCCTCTTCGGTGAGCGACATCGAGTATTTCTTGTGCTCTGCTGCTCATTTGTCTTCCCTTCAACGGAAACAGCTGAATTCCTGGAAGCACTGTTCAGAGCGAGCGAGAACAAAAGACGGAGCAAACTAGCGGCACTCGTGGAACCTTTGTTGTGCGTCCTTCGTTATGACTGGAGGGCAATTCAATGCATTTTATTTTATTTGAATAGTACTGTTGAGATTAAACTCGCGTTCTGCCCGTAAAATTTTGTTCGCCAGCTGTTTTCACGGCGATCAAAAGCACACTGCAAAGACGGGTGTCACAATACCTGTCACAGATGCTCCTTATCCTTCACTGAGTGATAGAACCGTAAAAACTGAGTTATGCTAACAAAGTTAGGAAAATAAGACGAGAGGTTATGCAGTATTAAGTGTACTCTGTGTTTCAAAGAAACTTACAGCGTAAACGGTAAGTCAAATAAGAAATGAATCAGTTTGTGTGAGTAGCAGTGGTCCTCGTACCAAGGTAAGGAAAGAGGTTATACAGACATTTGGACAAGCATATGACGTAAAATAGAAAAATTGAAAGTGTTCATTGGAAAGTGCCTACAATCCTTTCACGTTTACGTGTTTGGGGTAAATGTCCTGAAATGGTGAGAATATTTCGAACAGGATTCGCAAAGGCGAATCATTGACTGTCTTGCCCGTGCAACAACATTCGCTATTACGTTGTTAACTTAATACCTGTAATCATGCAATTCGAAACGTTACAGTAGGCTGAGGTCCAGTGGAAAAAGTTTCTATGTCACTCTCCCAGCACGGCTTGTTGATCGTGTATTGTGACCACTAATGTTATCGCACCTTACAAATCAAACTACCAAGTCACAATTGTTTACCATGCCACTGCTATGAATATGATCATCGGATGACAGCTGTGTTCTCATTATATAATAGATGGCACAGTTTCCATCATGCCGTGTCAGAGGTAATGGCGGACCTGCTTTCGACCTGCATACTTCTTCCGTGCAACGATTTCCGTCACGAATATCACCATGTCACAGGGCCGTTATCTCTAAATACGAGTTTTTGGTTATTTGATTATACAGGCTTCTGCTCCGTTTTTGTTGCCGTGAACACCCCCCCGAATTATTTGCCAAATGTTTATCCGAGAAGCTTAATTTATTATGCCAATCGTTTGGCGTTTGTATATCGCACACGAGACTGATTAAAATCTTAACTGTCTTGAACATATCATAAGAGGTGACGTAAAGCTACTTCGGCACATAGAAAACTAGTTACGGTGCCTGTCCTTGCTCTAGATGTTTCATATCTGCCACAGAAAGTGAGTGATCCAGTGCCTTGTTGATACTCATAGCTAATACGAGTACAAGCCGCATGGGACACAGCAATCGCCTTAAATCTAAGGGCTTATTTAAATCACTGGGTATCAACTAAATGTGAAGAAAGAACCAGTCTTCACCTGCGGCTTACCCCGTGATAATGGTGGCCTCTATTACGTTCGGCAGTAGGTTCTTCACGGCCAGTTTTGTTCCGTTTCATATGTAACAACGGCAAATAATTAATAAGTAAGACTTTTCAATCATGATTTTGTCAAGTTCTCAAGCTTTCGCTCGTCCCCCAATCTAGTGACATCTGATGGTACTGTCTCCAAGACAGTATTGACGCTGCAATTTATTCTCGCGCTAGGAATTACAGTGAGTTTACCACGATGTATTTCTTTGGTTAAGCATTAAAGCTTTCATTAACTTTCTTCGTTGTTTCATCTGAAAATAGAAATTTGAAGTAAACTAACCAGGAGCTTTGAATTATATATATATATATATATATATATATATATATATATATATATATATATATACCAATGTCCACCCAAACCGTCACTAGCGGATTGTATAGAAATATGAATCGGCCAGGAACTTCTGGAGATTTCGGTAACATCCTTTCCCTTTTATGCATTACATACATTTATGTTTTCAATTAGATTATGTCTTGAAGGTAAAGTGTGCAAAACTATAGATCTGTGTGAATTAAAAACAAACAAATGGATGGACACTATTCTTTATGTACATAGATACCTTGTATTCCAATGGCCAATACAGAATATTGTAGACTATCTCCGTTCAGGAATATATATAGTACCAACCATCTGTTATTTGGTTATGTTCTGCAGCGTCATGTCCTCGAACACGTGGCACGGATAACACATCGGATGCAGATCCAAATTCACGTTTTGCTGTTGACTTCGCTGTGCACTGCCCGGTGCATTTCGTGTCAATCACTTTCGCTTTTTACTTCACATCTCCATTTCCCATTTTCTTTTCTCGCATTTCCGTGATTAAATTCACCTGCGAACAGCTCTAGTGAACATTTTCAGAGACGATACGTACTTTGCTTAAAATAGTGATTTCTTAATCCCCACGGCCGAATAAGCTGCCTCAAATGTGTATCAGTTTAGATGTATAAAATCGGAGAGAGAAGGCCTTTTAATGAAGGAAGTCTTGATGGCGTTCTGGCAAAAATTTCCGTGGGAAGCGTGCACTCACAAATAATGTAATTGCCTGAAACGTCAGACGCCCTGTAACCAGGACGGAAACAGGGATAAAGTAATATCAAACAATAATTTTGCTAATTGTCCCTTTTCCCAACTGAAACATTCTCATTAAAATTATTTCTTTCGAAATTCATGTAAGATAGTTTACGGAAGTGCAGCGTATTTCAGACCCTAATGCTGTTTTATTGCAAGATGTTTTGTGAGACGAGTTACTTATTTAGTTAAGTCAGCGAGTAACTTATTTATGACTTTCATAATTGATTTGTAGCTATTTAGACCTTAGTGTTGTGATTTCCTGAAAGTCAAATGGGAACTAAGCACTGACACTAAACGAGAACATACATGCCCTTCCACATACCTTTTCAAAAATTTAAACCAAGCTCATTCCAAACATGCAATGTAAATCACTATGATGTCTTTAAAACAGGTGTTCAAATACTGACTTCTTGAACGAAATATGTCTGTGCTAGCGACGTAATAAGTTTCTGGTTCTGCAGAGCGCTTACTGCTGACTGATGCTTCACAATACATATTCTTCCATGAAGCGTGTTGTTAATAATCCACTACATTTCAAAAGAAACCATGCTGTACCTTCGGTTATTAGTATAGCAGAAGAAAAAATAACATTCTTTACTCCACATTAAGGTTCTCTTTAGTACAAAAAGTGGTACACAGTCTGCCACCAAAATGTTTGATCACTTACCTAATCATATAAAATGGCTGACGAACAGCAAAGTTACATTTTAAACCGGAGCGATGAAGTTTCTCCTTGACAGGTCCTCCTACTCCGTAGCAAAATTTCTCTTTCTCTAATGTGTAAAAGGTGGTATAAATTACCCTGAATGAAAACAATTAAAGCTTGTAAATGGTCAATATGTAGCCATATTTATATATGAATTTATAGTGTGAATGCAAAGTTACTGGTTTGTCATCATTAAGGTTAATCGTACAAATAATTCATGGAACGTCAAAGTAAATAACTATTTAACTCTGTTTTCTTGGCGTTCGTGCTCTTCATTATGTTCTGTTACTATCTTTCCAGTTTCGTGAGTATACGCTCGTCAGTACATGGGCTCCCGCATTTTGCAGGTGATCAGATGTTCTACTTTGCATCGAAAAACTTGTTTTATACTGACTGAAAAAGGTCATCTTTATACTATTTTCCGTAAGAATTTTGTTTTTATGATCAGTAACTCTAGAAGAAACTGGGAACGTAACACAGGGAGAAAGAGATTCCTCGTTCCTGTCATTAGCATAATTAATGATATTTCTTTTGAAAGCTCAATCTATGATCAAACCATCATTGCCCTTGGCCTTCAGCATATCCCTCAAGAAATTTAACTCCGATTCAAACTTGTCATTCTCACTGATACAGAAGACACGCTAAGACAGTGTTGAGCACCGCTTGCGTCTGGTCTTGGAGGCGGTGCGAAGTGGCAGCTGAATACCTACACAATGCGATGGCCCACCGACTGCAGCCGAAAACATTTCACCGAACAACCCCCTCCCCCTTCTTCGGATCAAGCGCGGAAAAACTCCCTTTTATAAGTAAACTCGACATTAGTCTTTGAGTGTGTTCAGCTACCTGAGAAGGACAAAATACCGGGAAGAATATCGGCACAGAGAGGTCGAGTCGTGTAGAGTGTCTGAAGAGGAAGAGGAACATGGCGTGACATACTGAAAAAGTAGACTTTGTCTTCAATTGATTATGTAGATTTGTTTTTTGTGGGATCAACTGAAACTGCTCCTCATATTAAGAAACTGCCCCCGCTAAGTATCTTACACATAGGGTATTAGGGGTATAAGTGCCGATACCATGGTTATAGGTACGTTAATATGTACTGACTTCAGTGTGTTAGTTTTTTTCTCTACGTCTGATAGTGTTCCCGTAAACACGTCAGACAGTTTACTACCTGGTGTTTCCTGCGTGGTCATCAGTGCTGTACCGAGCGGACTACACTTGTCAGTATAGCTTAAGCACTTGCAACCCCTCGTCCACTGCATGTCCTCACCGCGTTGTCGAGGAGTCGAGGAGTAAAGTCCTGTGTCGCTGGGAACGTGAGTGGCTAGGAGGGACCGCCAACAAGCTCCGTGTCGTCAAGCCCACAACTCGGCCGGGCGCACTTCCTTCCAGCCACGTCGGCGGGACGAGGTCCTCCTTACTCGTCTTCGCATCGGCCACAGCCCTATGAAGCATGGATTTTTGCTCCGGTGAGCGGACTCTCCGATGTGTGGTGTCTGTGGCGTGCAGATCACTATGCACCACGTTGTATTTGACTTCATTTTATTTGCTGAGCAGCGGACAGAAGAGGATTTGCCGGTGGATGTGCAGTCAATTATATGCAATGCTCAAAGGAATGTGGTTCGCGTTTTAAAGTTCTGTAAATTGCCCACGTTTTTAACAAGATTTTGGGGAAATATTTTGTTATGGGTCATCGGGGTGGGTGGCTCACCCAAACTTTTTCGTGAATGGTCAGCCAGTCACATTTCCCTGTGCTGTTCTTTTAGCTCTTTTGTGTTTTGTTTTTTCCTTCTGTTTCAATTTCTTGATTAGCTATCTTGCCTCCTCATTGGTTTTAGTGCATGTGAGAGTGCCTGTGCGATAGTCACTGTGTGGTCGTTTCGTGTGCACGCGTGTACGACAGTTTTCGTTCTTATCCACATTCATTTGTTTTAATCGATGTCAGGGCGCTGATAACCTCGCCGTTGAGCGCCCGTAAGATCCCAACCCCCCCCCCCCCCCCCCCCCACACACACACACACACTCGTCCACACTTCAACGCCTGACATGCAGCCTAGGGAAAAATAAACATTAATCCATTACTGTTGGAGATATTCACTAACCCAAAACATATTACTCCCAACAGCCTTAATTATAGACTGCAAATGAAGCAAATACTGATGCAATGTTGTTTGTACACTACCCTCAGCCACCAATAAAAATATCTGCACCCTGCAATTCGGTGTCCAGTACTTGTACATAACGTGCAGTGTCCAGAACAGGAGGCGACCGTGGCAATCGCCACCTCACCTACCCCTTTCCCCCCTCCCTTCACCCTCAGCCGGCAGAGGCGGCTCGCGCCCTGAGGCGTGCCCCGGACGTCAGACGCGGAGCTCAGCTGCTGACGCCGTGCCGCATTAAGGGCGGAAGCCGGCTGCCAGGTGGACGCAGACGTAGACGGCGCTAATTGCCGCTTCCGGCGGCGGCCCGCCCTGCTTGTTAGGGGGGCGCAGGCGCGCGCCACCCGTCTAACGAACCTGCGCGACGCCAGGCGCCGGCCGGCGTCGTGTGCGACAGCTGCAGATATACGTCACGTCTCCTCTCTAGCAACTCAGCAGCCGGACCGAATCACGGCGCCAGTACAATACCTCACACTACTGTTGAGCTGTGCTGTTCAACAGCAGGATCCTTTCCAGATGAAACGTCATATTCTGGATGTATTACGAAATAGCTGAACGGTTTTGTTTCTACTGTCGTATACTTCAAAGGTTCACAACAATGAAGAACTTCGTGAGCTACTCCACTGTACAGGGTTCACCATTAACAAGAGCGAACCTTGACGTGCGTTAAGTACACCACATTAGAAGCAAAAATGCTCCAACAACCATGTGCCCGAGAACGAGCCGTTTCCGACAAAAGAGAAATCTGTAACTCTTATCAACGGACTGTTTATTTTAAACGAGACTTATATTGTACGGGAGCCTACGGTTGCACGTCCACGGGCCCATTGTATCGCTGAGGTAATCATGGCTTCATAACTAACAAATAATAACTTGAAGGAAAGTTTGTTTATCGTTTTTCAGCGCAAGATCAATAACATAAGTATGACACACTGAAATGTCTTGCTGCACCAGTGTTGCCACCTTCACGCTAAGCAAAAACAATACAGCGTCGTACTGAAAACATGGAAGTCCGCGGTTGCCAAACGTCTGCTTGCTATATGACATCGTGTCACGACTATGAGCACAAAGCAAAGTATCCACATCCAGATGAACCAGTTACTTTTATTGTAGTGTCTTGTGACGACATTTAAATGGGGTAAGACAAGGCTTACATCAGAATTACGACACGTCTTATGATCAAGTTTAGACTGATATAATTTTACGCTATTACGATAGCCATTTATAAGATATTCAGTGCATTCAAATGAAATTGGGAGTCCCCCAGAAACCCACGCTGCTAGTAGCATGCAAATCCCTTCTATAATATAGTGACTGGAGTGGCATGAAATACGGCGGAAGGGCTGAAAATATACAAGAAAACAATAGTTACTGTAAAATTGTCAGAATAAAAATGAATTGTGATGTTCTGAATGGCTGTAATTAAGCTGACGTATATCATAGGACGCTGAAAGATTTTAAGTATGTTCATTAATCACTACTACCGCTGAGTTTGCTGAAAAATTAATAGTTCCACTTCCTGTCACCATGTAAAAATATGGCATTTTAAGCTGTCAGAATGTGGTGTAGGTGCGTGAAAAGTGGGACGAATGATGACACACATGATAACGATGGTTCTGGCAACTTTTTTATTACACGTTCGCAAGTTAGAATCGTGTTGATTATGGTCTCAAGATTCAGCAACATGCTTCTTTCGTAACAGCATGGCCGACAGTTGCTCGCTTCATATCCGATCTATTCAGAGCGATATGTCGTCGTGTGCTATCCTTCTGATCAGAAAGAGTCTGGATCCATCCCTGATAGACACGATCTTTCAGATATACCCACGACCAGCAGTTAGATGGATTTAGATCGGGGGATCTGGAAGGCCACACATCTTGAAATTGATTACAGATGATGTTACTAATGAAGGTTTCTCGAAGCAAGTCTTTCATATATGGTGGCGTCCAGTCCTACACGAAAGTAGTTTTGTGGACCCCGTTGCATTACTGTAGAGCTGGAATCACGTGTTGCACAAGGAGGTCCTTACACCGTGCAGATGTCACTGTAGACATTACAGTCCCGTGTGGTGTCACATCTTCGAAGAAAAACGGACCAAGATTGAAAGAGCCTGTGAAACCACACCAAACAGTCATATTAGGTGAGTGCTGTGGATGTTCCTGCACAACTTATGGCCCAGTAGAACCCCATTTGTGAGAGTTGCCGCGCGGACTGGCTGCGCGGTTTGAGGCGCCATGTCACATATTGTATGGCCCCTCCCTCCGGAGGTTCGAGTCCTTCCTCGGGGATGGGTGTGTGAGTGTTGTTCTTAGCATAAGTTAGTTTAAGTAGAGTATAAGCCTAGGAACCGATGACCTCAGCGATTTGGTCCCTTAGGAATTCACATACATTTGAACGTCTTTGCGAGAGTTCTGTGCTTTTACGGCCCGATGCAGAGTAAAATGTGCCTCGTCCGTCCAAAGAATACACGCCGCGGCCAAAAAACGAAGGTCAAAGTCACGATGTTGTTGTCTATCTTTGGGCTTTTTTTTCTCTCTTTTGGGTACCAGCGTAACTGTGGACTTGGAGAGAAAATTTCCGTGACACAACACGAGCGCTAGCTGCAGAATTTGAGATATGAGCTGCATGGTCGGCTATATGTACAGCAACTTCATCAGAAGCTGCCATGGGAATGTGTCACTTACCTCTCCCTGTTTCCACCTAATTTACTTGTTTCTGTAAAATTCTCGGTCATATGCTTTAGCCCATTTATTGACATGGATCCTCTTTGCAGCTCTTTCAGTCGGCGATGTTGCCACAATGTAGTGCTGCTGTTGCTGCCGCTCTGATATAGCTACTTTACCCGCACAGCACTGTTTTCTTCTCAATTTCCGTTGCTTTTCGTACAGGAGACGTCAACTTTAACTACACCTACACTCGCTTCACAAAAGAGCAACATGCGTTGTCAAGCAACTGTGTACTGACGTCTATACAGGAAAAATTTCGTATTCTAACTGCTCACAACGCCATAATAGCACCTGCTGGCGGAAAGTGGACTCATAATTTTTTTCATCATACTCCACGAGCGGAGCAGTTAACTGACACGCCTATGATGTTCCAACGCCTTTCTTCACTGCAGCGCTATAAACGCCGTCAGACTGATTATAACAACGCGCTATATCAAACGAGCATTGCTGAACAGAAACTGGATTCTGTCTAGGTAAAACTTTACGAAAGTTACTGATAAACTTTTATCTATGTTTTATTCAACTGGTAGTAATTGAAACGTATTTGGAGTAAAATTAATAATTGAAGACGAGGAATTCTGATCTCCTGCGTGAGTGTGCCGGATCCAGAATCGAACATGAATTTCTTAATACCGCATATGTTAAATAGTGGTCAGCACCACCCCGGTATGTGTGAGGCAAAACACTTGTGGTTCCGCTGACAAATGATATTCTATAGGAAAAGATGTAAAAGATGGCAGCTCTAAACTGTGTTACAGCCGAATATCTTCTACGTTTCTTATGTATGTGCTGTCCAGTCGGCAAGCAAGTGTTCAACGGTGGTCCAGCCTACCAAAAAGAACGTGCCAAATCGACCCAACTTGCAGCGACGCACATAGCAGTAATCTCGTTGAGCGCTAGATTCTTAAGAATAAATAAATTTCACAATAACGTTAGCTCATATTAGATGAGGTTCAGGACGGAGATGAGAGAGATGGGAAAGAGAGATCTATCAAAGTTAAAAGAAAATCTGGCAGTAACTAACATTGTTCAGTACCGGGTAAGAAGTGCATATCAATCTGTCACAGCAAGCGATACATTTATTTACCATTTTTTAAATGTGACTTAGTGTATGCTATAGACGGTAACGGTGACGAAGTTCATGTAAGTGATGCCATTGCAAATATAACAGCCACGTCACTACAATATTTAAAACGGTGCTGCTCTACAGGTTGCCTTCGCCATTAGGCTGTCTGGGCAAGACCACCCATCCCTGATTCAAGCTTTGACTGAAACCCTTGTTGCCACCTAAGATTTTCGGACAACCACTATCAGAGGTTCTCCCGTGAGGTATGTGGGAGTGGCACCACTGGAGAAACGGTCCAGCATATCTGAAACCTTTGCACTGATATCACTTAAAAGTCATCGAACCTCCACTTTTTTCATCTCCTTCGATACATTCACTGCAGTGTATTCCATTCATTTCTTAAGTGTTTGCTCCTGTCATTGTGCTTGTGAGAGTAAAGTGGGTGACTTGCTCGTCGTGTATCTCCCAGCATGATACCAGCGCTTCACTACGAGACGAATGTTGAATACAGTGTAATGGAAAACCCTATCCTGCTATGAGGTCGGTGTTCTAATGCCATGGACAATCAAAATCATGATGACGGCTTAATTAGCATTCTTCGAATGCAATCAACACTTTAGGCAGCAGGCCACGTGTGAAAGGTACTGAACGTCTGATTTACGAGATCCAGTAATTTGTATCCCATCCAGAAGTTGAGCAATAGTGTTTCAGAACAAACGTAGTGGGTTCATTAAAGGAAGATGCGAGGATGTGGGGAGATACAAAGCCGAAATAATATTCAGCTACTAAGAGGAAATTAGTTTAAGATTTTGCAAAGGGTTACGGAATTATAACATGACCATAAGACATCCATTTTATAGAAGGCTATATAAACGATATTCTCAGTCCATCTAAATACTTACGCGATTAATAAAAGAGTTAGGCAATAATATCAGTAGAAGAAATAGATTTCTCATGTTTTACGATTGGTCCTATTCTTTCAATAACAGATGCCTCGTTCAAAGGGACTACTATTTTTGATTACTAAACCTGAAAAGTAACTGATGGCTGAGTAAATTTCCGTTAATTTAGTAGCCGATACCAGGAAATGTAAAAGCTCTCGATACTAACTTATTTCTGAATTATGCGCTTACGAACATATGTTGTAACTAATAAAATCGCTTCCTTTGAGCTATCGTTGAAGACTCGACATCACGTCATTTATTTTAAAATAAAGGAAGTAACTAAAAATAAATTAATAATCCAAAATTAATGATCCAAATAACACTTCAAAATTTTTATACAGTATATTAATCACGTAACGTTTTATCAATACGGTATAAAATTGTCGACATTGTACTAAAGGTTTTTTACATTAAACTTTATTTTTTAGTATTTAGTTATAAGTCTCCTGGTAGTATCAGCGTAGTTAGTCTTATTAAAATCGTTTTATTTAAAGTAATTTGATAAAATTGCAATGCCTTCAAATTACGTATAGCTAAAATTTCTACGCAGACGATAGTTATTTGTATTACTCTTCACATACCACTTTTGAAAGATAGTTTTCTTTCTTGGGCAAATAATTTCTTTGAAAAGTTATTGCTGATAAATTCTTTCGGATTCGAGAACATTCTTTCGCACAATTAAATAAGATTTCAATAACGAATACTGTATTCTTGTAACCCTGTTTCTGGTGTCTTTAAAAACATACCCTTTTGTCAAAATTGTGTTACTTATAAATTTACTGTAAGTGAAAAGTTAGATTTCGCGACAATTCTTGCGAGATTACAAGCATGGGCGTTATGCGCCAATTTGGGTAGTCACTGTTTAGCTACTGAAGTGTAAAGCTACTATCTCTGTCAGTGATTAAGTTGCTACTAGAAAGATACTATGCCACTAGACCGAAGATGTTCTCATTTGTCTCACTCGCCTGCAGAAGCACTAAACAGCTGATTTGATGTTGATAAATCACGAAAAAGGCGAAGAAGTGTGTCTCAATCATCGTACATCATACCTGACATAACGAGCAGGAAGAAGAAGAGAAAGATAAACAAAACATATTTTGTTTGTAATTATTTATTTCTTAATGATAATTAAGTAACGCAAGAATGGTAAATATCTATACCTAAAATGCACTTCCTTTGATATTTAACTTTTTTGCGTACTGATTGAGTGGAATATCGCAATCTTTAAGGTGGGGGAGGGGGTGATACATCAATATGAATATGTCTGTCACAGAGAAAATAACTTTAGAGTTTTGCTATCGTTTTATAAGAAAACTTTATTTCAACCATTAATAGTGAAGTTGTTTCATATTACGTGTATTTATTAGTCCACCAGAAAGCTGAAGTAAGCAATAATAGAATTAGCAGGAGATAAGCAACGCTGAATTTTTATCTTACAAATAAGAATTAATTTTTACCGAAAGTTCTGGTCCTTTTCCACCGTGAGATTCATTAACAGGCTAACGTTTTAAGAGTAATTTACGGCAGAGGTTAAGACAAAATTTGTTTGTTCTGATTTCTCAGAAAGTGATGTTTGTCGCCGGAGAAATTCTCGACGGAGAAAGTTATTATTTCCAAGACGGAAGAGCGATGGCACGGGCTCGGTTTATGAAGTACTCAGATCTCTCATTAAAATACAATGCGCTTTTAAAAATTCTCTTCAAGATGCGAAGGAGGAGCAGCGGTAGCACAAAAGAACATAATTAAGATTTCGCTTCGTACTCCGGAGGGAATTATCTTTGGAAGGTGGAACGGTAATTTTTTGTAGCTTACTTTGAGCTCGTCAGGATTATTGTCTTTAACGAAACTGACATCGCGGAATGTCAAATACCATGAAGATATATGTGACCATTTACGGGTGCACAGCTGCTTGGCGGACATCACGTGCCGCCAGCGATGACGACGTATGAAGTCTGAGCTCCTCTTCTGTGAAGATACGTGAGTTGCATCGGGTACACCAACAGCAGGCTATGTCTACTGCTGAAAGCTTGTCACTGAGGTCAGAGTATTTGTCTAAAAGTCTGTTATTGGACGGCAAACCAAACGTAAAAATACAGTATTGTGATCCAAGAGTGTTATGCATAGCAATTATTTTTCTGAGAGAGAATGATAGACGCAATATCGGTGAATTCCATAAACCATTTAAACAACACTGATTTCTATTAGTCTTAGTAGCCAGGTAGTACTGATGTACAGGGTAAAATCAGTTAACTTTTGAAAATGCGATTCTTCACTGAATAACGTCTGCAGAGGTAGAAACTGGCTCAAATGGTGCAAATGACATGGGGTTTCTTTGAGAAAATGAAAGTGCACAAATTGATCAACAGATAGCGCTTCATATGATACAAAAGTAGGAATTAGCATAAAAATCGATTTTTAACAAAGACGATATTCTTTATAACAAATGCTCAGCATGTCGGCCATCTTTCATCAACAATACCTGCAGTCGAGGGACAGTGTTGTGGACAGCACTGTACAGCAAATCAGTAGCTATGGTGAGAAACTACCGTCGGATGTTGTTGTCTTTTGAGCATACCTAATAAGATCGGACGATCGCGGTAGACTTGTGACTTGAGGTAACCCCACAACTTACAGTCACACGGACTGAGTTCTGTGGATCTGCGAGGCCTAGGATGAGGGACATGGCGGCTCAACACGCGATCCTCACCAAACTATGTGGGCAAGAGATCTTTCATACGTGTAGCAACATGGAGAGGAGCACCATGCTGCATAGTAGTCGTACCTGCAGTATGCGTTTATCAGCCAATCTAAGTGCGATATGACTCCCTGTCTCACTGCAGCTCAATTTATACACAATTATCATGTAGTCACTGGCGTATTGCTGTCCAGCACCATCTGTTGGCCAGTTTTTTCTATTCGTATTTGGTTTCCATAAAACCAGATATCATTTCAGACATGTCTCAGTTTTTACCTTGTAACACGTCGTGGTCTCCTGACCTTCATTGCTTACATATTCCGCCTTCACAGTCTGATTGGCGAAGGTCAATCCAGATAGAACGAGAGTTATCTTATTTGTCAGCAGCGAGTGGCACAGACAGCTGTCATCGCAGCTTGCAGTATTGTGCGCTACAGCTATTGCGAGCCCCATATTTCCTCCACAACAGTAGACTTCACTGCATTTCACACGCGACAGCCTCGACCGTACCTAGCAACATTCTAAAGGATAATTGTTCAAGTTGAGTAGACGCGCCTCTCAGCCATTCTGTCAAGTCAACAACAATCTTAAACTTTGTATAGAAACTTCATTAGCGAATGCTGTCCTTGAGAGGTAACTTCACATTCCGAAAAGAACCAGGATATAACTTGTTCAATTCATAACTGAAAGTGCCATTGTGATTTCTCAGAATTTTTGCAAAATAAACTTTGGTTAGTTTCATGTTTTTCTTACACTAACTGGCATTACTCCAGTACTCAAGAATCCCACTAGTTACGTAAGAAATTTTGTGTCATGTCCTTACAGCGGACGACTCCAGAACATATTTATTGGTGAAAGTTTTTCAGCCATTTCTCTTTAGAACATTAGGAGCGTCTGTCTGACTTCTGTATTAGTGTGGGTGTGGAAGTTGCATCTTGCAGGAGTCACAGGGTAAAGGGTACATCTCAGATTAATCCGTTGGG
This sequence comes from Schistocerca gregaria, assembly GCF_023897955.1. Lineage (NCBI taxonomy): Eukaryota > Metazoa > Arthropoda > Insecta > Orthoptera > Acrididae > Schistocerca > Schistocerca gregaria. The sequence continues at coordinate 623,391,551 of NC_064920.1, forward strand.
CAGAATAACAGATCAACCCCACGTTCACCACACAACCTCTCTACCTACATTATTCCGTAAAATGGTGCATTTTGGATGACCATGCCCTTTAAACAGCTGTGTCGGTCTCACTCGACCATTGGTCGTGCAGAGCTAGCGGCGTGTATCTCTGTAGCGCGATATTCTGTCATGAGGCGGCATAAAGAATGACTTATTTGTTTATTTTTTATTCACGTGCTGCGAATGAAAAAAACTACCCTACAGGCTGTACCTGTTCTCGTTCATAAACGCGTATGTGTGTGATTATTAATTTACGTAAATATAAAGTAACATTTAGAGCACTGGAAGAAGATAACTTTCCGCGTTTTTTAATTACTAAAAAAATTATATAAACGCTCATAATAACTTACAGGGAACCCCATTTACGAAGAAAAAGACACTCAAATAATTTCTCATAATACTAAAGCACCACAGAATAAACGGTTATGAAAATGTTGCAGGGTGACAATCTGGAGGTACTATACTGCCTGAAGAATAGCAACTTCAATTACATTATCAAATGTGAACGTCTTGAAAAGTGTGCTCGTAGTATGTAATGTCATAACAACAGAAAAATATGGGAATACACTACATGATCAAAAGTATCCGGACACGTGGCTGAAAATGACTTACAAGCTCGTGGCACCTTCCATCGATAATGTTGGATTTAAACATGGGGTTGGCCCATCCTTAGCCTTGATGACATCTTCCACTCTCGCAGGCATACATTCGATCTGGTGCTGGAAGTTTTCTTCGGGAATGGCAGGCCATTCTTCACGGAGCGCTGCACCGAAGAGAAGTATCGTTGTCGGTCGGCTAAGACTGGCGCGAAGTCGGCGTTCCAAAACATCTCAAAGGTGTTCTACAGGATTCAGGTCAGGACTCTGTGCAAGACAGTCCATTACAGAGATGTTACTGTCGTGTAACCACTCCGCTACAGGTGGTGCATTATGAATAGGTGCTCTACCATGTTGAAAGATGCAATCGCCATCCCCGAATTCTCATCAACAATTTGAAGTAAAAAGGCGCTTAAAAATCAATGTAGGGCTGTGCTGTGATAGCGCCACAAGAAACAACAAGGGGTGCAAGCCCCCTGCATGAAAAATAACACCACACAGTAACAACACCGCCTCCGAATTTTACTGTTGGCACTACACGCGCTGGCAGATGACGTTCACCAGGCATTCGTCATAGCCACACTCTGCCATCGGATCGCCACATTGAACAGTGGAAAACCATGTTGCGGGGTGACGAACCACGGTACACAGTCGTCCAACACCAAGCGGGGTGTCGTTTAGCATTTACTGGCATGATGTGTGGCTTATGAGCAACCGCTCAACCATGAAATCCAGGTTTTCTCACCTCCCGCCTAACTGTCACAGTACTTGCAGTGGATATTGATGCAGTTTGGAATTCATGTGTGACGGTTTGGATAGATGTCTGCCTGTTACACATTACGACCCTCTTCAACTGTTGGCGGTCTCTGTCAGCCAGCAGACGAGGTCGGCCGATACGCTTCTGTGCTGTACGTGTCCACGTTTCCACTCCACTATCACATCGGAAACAGTGGACCTAGGGATGTTTAGGTGGTGGAAATTTCTCATACCGACGTGTGACCCAAGTGACGACATCCAATTACGTTCGAAGTCCATGAGTTCTGCGGCGCGCCCCATTCCACTCTCTCACGATGTCTAATGACTGCTGACGTGGCTGATATGGAGTACCTGGCAGTAGGTGGCAGCAAAATGCACCTAATATGAAAAACGTACGTTTTTGGGGTTGTCCGGGTACTTTTGATCACATAATGTACTAAGTATAACGTTCCTCCTAATTTTAATTTCATCTGGAGTACACCTGTAACGAACTATGGGAACACAGTTATAATGTACTTCTAATAAAGAAATATAAGTGGTGGAAGACAAGAAGTACGGCGATCCCTGACAGATCGGTGATACAGAGAGTCAAGATTTCCCACCACTGGCAGTGCGCAATCTTGCTGCATTTTTAGCTGCTGATATACTGGAGAAGTATTTTTCTATGTGTCTGTAGAGTGCTTTACAACTGTCTGAAAAAAGCACAGGAAATGTGATTATTGTAAAAAACATGAAGAGCTTCTGGAACAGTGTACGTGAACATCGCATCAAGGAGCAAAAGTACAACAGTAGCCTTCACATTATATCATCCTTTTTCACTTCTTGAGATAGTTTTTACTGCATATTTAGATTAAAAGCTATAGTGCTGCGATATCTCTGTAAGTAACAGAGTGACGATTATGATTACTATAGCAAAATACTCTCCTTTTTACATAGTGCCTCTTATGAAAACTATTTCATTGATAGATTCATTCGTTTATGGTGGGCAAATAGTGGCCGGCGGACCAAATTTCGCCCCCTAAGGGTTTTTGTGGGACCCGCTAAGACGGTCAGAAAAATCAGCCTTGAACAGAAATCTCCTTTCTGTACGCGACCGAGGATTCCCATTAGTTTGGCTACGTCAGTAAACATGCGCACTGCGGATACTAATCACTCAGACGAAGTTGACACTCGGCGCGGTGTCTGATGCTAGCTACTACAAAGCCATTTCCCATTTACTTATTGAGATACAGTCAGGTTACACTGTGAAATGAATGTTTAATGCTGTGATATTAGTTGAATTTTACAAATCTTTGTCTGCTGAAGAATTTCAAGGTATGAATAAATTTAACTCAGCGTGAATATGGGTGAGAAATTGTTACACCAACCAGCAGATGAGTATGAAATACTCGGACACTCTGTTGACGTTTTATTTTAAATATAAAAATTCTATGTTAAGATACGAAACCATTTTTGGATGAAATAATGACGTGTCTATATTTTCCCAGAAAAAGTACAAGTTTCAGAAATTTAACATTTTTAATACACAATTTGACCAAAATTACAATATCTTTGATTAATTAACCTAACGGCATTATCTTCTTATTATAAAACAGAAGAAGAAAATAAAAGATCTTATGAGATAAATTTGCTCAGCACCAACATTACACCTATAAATCAGCATATTCTTCGCACATAATCGCATGTTCCATACATATTGGCTTCTCAAACATCGAACAACAATGTTTTCTTTTCCTGTCTTTTTTTTCTGTACAGTCACCACATCTGACATACCTACCAGTCTTTTTTAATTTAATTTATTTATTTATTTATTTATTTTGGAATTGACGATGAAGTTTTTCCAAGCTGATCAGCACTCCTCTTTCGAATTTCCCTTGGAAGGCGTACGTTTTCTTGTCTAATGCGAAAAATGTCATTTATCCTAAATTACGAATGAAATCTCGGCGCTTTATTCCTGTTTTGTGACCTTTGTTATTTTCTCTATAGACTGTGATGGCATTTATGGCAGCCACATGGAGTGCACCACAAAAAATTGTTATACGCCAACATTTGCTGTTGCAGGCAACATCATTACTGGCACTCAGTTCATCTGCGATATCGACACCGGCTTTACTTGCATTGTAATAAGTAATCATTTCCAGTTTTCTTTCATCACCTGTCGATTTATCTTTGTTTTTATCATGGGATAAAGCTGACATAACCATCACAACTTTATTTTTATAGATACATAGGACATTAGTATAACTTCACTTTGGAACCCAAATCGAGAGCTATACACTTCTGTTCCTGTTTTGAAAATCTCTGGTACACTGTTGTTCTTACGGACTTTGCTGACAGAAGTCAATGAATGTTCCTTCAAGAGATGAATCATAATGGGGTTGCCAGTAAGCCAATTACTGAACTTCAAATTCTTATTGGTTTCCGTTATTGGCTCCACTAAACGGTTTACAGAATTATAATCTTTATTACTAAGCTGGTAAGGACCTGGTGGCTGTTTTTCCGAGTATACTGTTAGTTTGAGGATATAGATTGTCTTCGTATCTACAAGAGCATATATTTTTATGCCGTATCTGGCTGTCTTGTTTGGCATGTATACACAGAAAGGACATCTCCCTCGGAATGATAGCCGGGCGGTGTGGTCGAGCGGTTCTAGGCGCTTCAGTCTGGAACCGCGCGACCGCTACGGTCGCAGGTTCGAATCCTGCCTCGGGCATGGATGTTTGTGATGCCCTTAGGCTAGTTAGGTTTAAGTAGTTCTAAGTTCTAGGGGACTGATGACCTCAGATGTTAAGTCCCATAGTGCTCAGAGCCATTCGAAATGATAACAGCATCTCTTTTCTGACGGCATATAGTGTTGAATATTTTCAACAAAATAAAAAAAATATCTCTTATAGCAGCCAGGTTGTCAGTCTTTTTCCTTTCGTTCCAGGTGTTCTTATCAGAAAATCTCAAACAATTTTGAAGGAAGTAAAATCTCTGCAACGAAATTGTAGTCTGAAAGATTGCAAATCCAACACCATCTGTACGTTACAAATCGTTGAAGTTTTGTGTATTTGAGCAGTTTAGGCCCACTGTATACAAAAGTCCCAAAAATGCCTTCAAATCTTCCAAAGTTCCGTCGTTCATGTGCTACTGCTCTTTGTTTTCTGGGTATTTTCCCCTCATATTCCTTATTTGATAATTTGTATATGTAAGTATATTGTTCAACATACTGTCTGTTATAAAAAGACTCCAACATTCAGTCTCTGTTTTGGCATGTTTTGCAGCAGCTTTTACGCCTGGAGAACTGGTAATAATATTCTACGAACGAATACGAATACTCTGCGTAGGAAAATCCTTCATCCATTTTGTACCATCTTTATACGTATAAAAAAATCCCACGTACCTCAGGTGACAGACTAGGAGCCGCTAACGCAGATTTTGGCTCTTCCGAATCATACAAAATATCCTCTTGCTCCGAATCACTTTCTTCACTTCTTTGAGAAACTTTGTCAATCTCTTCTTAGCTCTGGGACAGGAACTAGCATTTGAACAGTTTTCTAAAACTCCTAGTACTTCTTGTAGCCGACGTTCTCATAAACTTGCTGACAGCTCAAAAATGTAACACCGACTACGAGTTGGGGTGTGACGTTCCCTAGCCACTTGTGCTCACGTGTATCTTCCTCTAACGCTGGCGCAACAATAAAATCAACACTGATCAATCCCCCCCTCTTCGCTACCTCCAGCTACTGTAACAGCAAGATTTGCGCAGCAACAATAAAATTCAATTAACAGCGTCTCAAAACACCTCGGGTATGACCTAACTCACGCCGGGTTAATGGGAAAATGTTTTCCATATTTGGATTTCCATATATTTTTGAGCCCAGTTTTCGTCCTTGAAAATAAACAAGAGTAAATATAGCCCCCCAGATGGTCTTTGACAGTAATTAACATGCAAGCTGTGATGAGAATATCAACAAGCAGTCTCACTCCTGATTCTTTTTTTTTTTAAAAAAAAAGTGGAATAGGGTGAGGTGATATATTTGTCTTATTGAAATGACTGTAATGTGAAAAGTGTTTGCAGCTGCTCATGATATAAAATTAGTACAATAAATAAACTGATTAAAATTAGCACTACTTTTTAAATTTGTTTAATGATTTTTTATGGTATAATTTATATCTTTACTGAAATACATAGTTAACTAATGACTGCAATCATTTTAAAAGGCGCAGCCCTCCAGTTATCCCCGGCTCCACAAACTGGCCACCAAAACAAAACAATCTTCTACCCTTGGCTTCGAAGTATAAGCAGTAATCGCGTTACGGAATTAATGGGTCTTACTTCCTCTTTTTCTTTTCTTTTGTCGATGATTTAAGGTAAAGGCAGCCAGTCTTTCAGTGGGTACACCAGCTGACGACAACAACGCTTGATTAAAATTGCCAGTCTCCTAGAACTATGTTGAAAAATTACATGTTTAACTTACAATACTACGGGTCATTTCTTTAATGACTAAAACGTCGTCTGTTCCTCATCTAATGTTCCGGAGATCGTTCTAGTGAACTGTCAATGCAGTGGAGTGAGGAGAATTCCCACTTCATTTTTGATATCTGGTCGTTTCTATTGACAAACTTACCCTTTTCCCCAGTTCTGATGAGAACTGTCGTTGTGCTAAATGACAGTGTAACAAAGACATTTCTGTCCCAAAAAACAAAACAAACCCTCAACGGTGCAGGCAATAACGTCATTCCTGGCTTGGCTAAATCCTCTGGTCTTAGCACTATGTAATATTCAGGCAAATGAAAACGAGACAGCTGGAAAAAAGTAGGTAAACTATTTGTTATTTCAAATGTAAACGTCGTGACTGTTAATACATTTATCTCACAGTGAGGCAAGACGGTGAATGCCTTCATGGAATGTTTCTGGTTGCCTACGAAACCATGATTGTACCCAGGCATGCATCTCTTTGATGCAAATGGACGATCATAAATATCTTTCTTCAGGGCTCTAAAAATATGCAAATCGTGTGGAGGATGTGTAAGGGTTACCCAGCGAATCTCCTGCACCGAAGTCGAAACAAACTTTGCATGTGGGCGGACATTATCCTGCAGCTGAATGATGCCGTCCGTCAACATTTTCAAGTTTTTGGCCTTCATGGCGATTCCCTTTGAAATAATAAAAAGCTTATTTGCTTTTTTCCCATTTGTCTCGTTTTCATTTGAGAACAGCGTTATATTTAGTAAGCAGTTTTCCACAATTTCATTCGCTTAAGTAAATGCAAGACAATATTCGAATAAAGTGGGTACCAATGTGGCGTTTGCCGGGCAACGCTGAATATCATACTGTGGATACACTTTCCATCCCGTACGAGGAAGAGTAACCAACTTAATATCTGGTCGTTTCTACCGCCTACCTGACCGTTTTCCTCATTTTGGTTGAGAATTATTGTGCTAGCTGGCTGTGTAATACAGTCACCTCCTCCAAACTAATATTTGTATTCCAGTTTGATGTATCTCTAAACAGGCACGGTGTTCCCTTCTATTAATTCTTGGCGGACTACATACGTGAATGGATGAAGGCCGTATCTGCAAGGACATGTATCGGCGTAATATAGCACACCACTGTTAACGAGGTAGATATGATTACAATTTCAGATGCACAGGAATCTCATTTCTGATTTCAAAGGAGCAAAAAAAAAGGAAAAAATGAAAATTGGAAGCTGGTGATATGATACATTTGCCTCATTGAACTTATTCTAAAGTGAAATCTATTTGCAGTTACTGATGATATGGAATTAGTATAATAAATAAATTTATATTTGCCACTGATTTTTTTTTCAATTCAACGCCTGCATCGTTGTTAGAAATTAGGAAGTTAATTTTAGAACATTAAATATTAAAAAGAGTATCAATAAGTAATTTCGCTTAAGATTTTATAATTAGGCTGTGCATTCCGTCTTTCGCCCTCCTCTTTCCGAGGGAACAACCGTTGAACACAGTGTTCAGTTTTAGTACGCCATTGCAGTAGATCGGAGGCATACGCTTTCTTGTCCGATAGTAGTCGTTACCTGATGTGTAGAGCAGCTTAAATCCGCCATTAAATACAAGTCTACATATACGACGTCATATACGATAACTATCTACAGATGATGGTGAAACTGTTGTTCAAGGTCACATACAAGTGATCTGTCACGCAAATAACCTTCTAACAGTGTAGGAGAGTGAAAGAGAGAAAGAGAGAGAGACTACGGTGTCAAAGGTTTTAGTTACTGGGAACGAATTAAACCAAATTTACTACGAAATATGAGTATTACTCGCGCAAACAAAATTGACACTCTGCGTGGTGGCTAATGGGAGCGACTGTAAATGGGAAATGCCTTCAGGGTCGCTCCCATCAGACAAGGCGCCGAGTGTCAACTTTGCGCGTGCAGTAAGAACGTTATAAGTGCAAGACTCTCCGAGCTGCACAGACAGCGCACGTAGTGGTGCAGACGCAGTGAGGGCGGCCGCCTTCGCCCCTGGCGACGACGCGCTGTACTGCAGCTCGGTCTACTCACCGAGAACGCCGAGCCGGAAGTTGAGCGTGACGACTATGACGTGGCCGTAGCCGGCGAGCACGCTGCCGTCGTACGGGTTGCCCGAGTTCCACTCGTACGACTCGCCGTGCAGGAACACGATCACCGGCAGCGCCGACTCGCCTGCAACACACGCCACGCACTCCTCACGCACTGCTCTCTGCCCTACCAGGACAAGTACATAGCATTTGCCAACTTAAGAAAACTCTGTTCGACGATGTAAACTGGTGCGAGATGTTCGTAATTCTCAGCAAAATAAGGGTAGGCTGTTGGGTTCAAATGGCTCTGAGCACTATGGGACTCAACTGCTGTGCTCATTAGTCCCCTAGAACTTAGAACTACTTAAACCTAACTAACCTAAGGACATCACACACATCCATGCCCGGTTCCGGACTGCGCGCCTAGAACCGCGAGACCACCGCGGCCGGCAGGCTATTGGGAAAGACAGTTAATATACAATATGTACAAGAACCATGACGGAACAATAAGGTTAGAAGCCAACAAAGAAACGCTCGGATTAAAAAGGGATTAAGACAGTCTATAAATCGAAGAAGGTATGACAGAAATACGAGAACAATTGAAGAGCGTGTAGAAGAGCCTCGCACAAAAAAATGGTTCAGATGACTCTGAGCACTATGGGACTTAACTTCTAAGGTCTTTAGTCCCCTAGAACTTAGAACTACTTAAACCTATCTAACCAAGGACAGCACACACATCCATGCCCGAGGCAGGATTCGAACCTGCGACCGCAGCAGTCGCGCGGTACCAGACTGTAACGCCTAGAACCGCTCGGACACTCAGGCCGGCCAGCCTACCACAAAGTACACAATAGGAACGACGGCAGGTGCACACTATATACATATTAAGGATCATTTGATTCATCACTAGGTCAATCAGATTAGTATTCAGAAATAAATCGTCGGTTAAACCATACCAAATTAACTTTACGTGGCAGTCAGATACCACAGTACGCTCGCCTAACCAGAAGATCGTTGTCTAGTGGGGGTGGAGTAATTTTCCGAGCCTTGACTGATTTATGCCTGGTACTAATTTGCAATACGGTGCACAACCACGAAGTCTATACGAGACGTTGCTTAGAATTCCGAGCCACAACTTCTTCGTCCTCGAGTGATACCAGTCTGTCCCTTCGCTTACGCTGAACAGCCGCCACTCCAGAGAATCCAAACTCGGAACGGTGAGACCAGAAGTTACGGGTTGAAGATTGGCCGGTTCACCGGACCTCGACACAAATCCGCCGGGCGGATTCGTGCCGCGGACCAGGCGCTCCTTGTCTTAGTCAAAGACATTCCTGTTACTAGCAGGTGACATTCTTTATTACCTTTGGACTCATTGTCGGGTAGGATAGGAAAGGTTAGGAGCAATTTATTTTCTTTGGTAGTTGTTACATCTTTGCAGTCACTGTTTATCTTAGTACACAATGAAGTTGCATATTCATAAACATAAACAGTAACAAACCTCTCGATAATATTCGCTGCATCCAAGTGTAGCAGTCCAGTTAGTCATTGACGTTGTTAAAAGTACATTTTAGTAGGTAAATATACAGCTTTGTACGTGAAATTAACACATGGCCAACTCTAAGTTGTGTAATTTTGCCTCTATTCAGAATTAATACAATACAGTGGAATGACTTATTCTACTCACTCATTAATTAACTAGTGAGGTTTGAAGTGATATTTATGTTCCTCCACATATAACAAGATTTACATGCCTGATGATACGTACATCACATTTAAAATCCTCAAACATCCATCCTATTCACCTGACTTGACCTCCTCAGGCTATTTTGTGTTTGCAAATATCAAGAAACATCTCAAGGGAGGTAGACTTCTGAACAATGAGGAAGCCAATCAAAATATTTTTTCTTGGATGGGCTATGGAGCCTGGAACGAAGAGTTTTTTCAAACCCATAACAGCAATTTTGGTTTACAACGTCAACAACTTGTCAGCACTCACTCGTAGGCGATAAGAAAAAGGGCTCTGGGGCCAATCACAGTGTCATCAGATCAACGGTTTTTCTTACGTATTATACAGAATTACTTTCGTGTATGTAAGGAAAATCAAACGATGTTCAAATAATGATAAAAAGGGAGCCTAATATTACCTAATTGTGAACTAGTTTCCACGCAAGCAATGTTTACGCAGCGATCGCTACTTTCCTGTGGCTCACAAACGGCTAGTCGAAAGAGCATAAAACTGTCATTCATAGATAAAACCGTATTCTGAAGATTCCATAAAACCACTTATGTGAACGAAGCTTGTTGGTCGGAAAATCTACCACAAAACTTTAATCGCGTACCAGGAGATACAGTGTCCTGCCTTAGCACTGAAATCACGTTTATTACGGACACCAATTTAGAGACAGAACGTAACTGAGCCCCTGGGCGGAGAGTGTTGCTGTTTATAAAAACATCAATTATTCCAGAATATACAAACATTATAAATAAATTTCGAGAATCTTCTCGAATTGATAAATATTTAATAACAAATGTTTGCTCGTGACCGGATTTCAAATAGTGACCAGCAGCGTACCAGACAGGAACGTTAAGCGCTACTCCACGTCACACGGTGCGCAGCTCGCAACATTAGACGAGTGGTACCGATTCCGTTCAAAACTGACGATGCACAGCACAACTGTCTGAAGCGTATCGCCACCAGGTTCGAAGAAGCAAGACAGCTGGCTCACATAGCATACGGTCCCTGACCGCCAAGGATAAGTAGAGTGTGTTACGGACGTGATGCAGAATTTGGGGTGAGCATACTTAAAACAAAGGCATTTCTCCTTGCGGCGGGATCTTCTCACGAAATTTCTGAACGCGTAAATATTGTCTTGACGCCGACGTCCATAGTAGGAAACGACCGTCGTAATAAAGTAAGGGAAATCAGAACTCGCAAAGAAAGATGTAAGTGTTCGTTTTTCCCGCGCACTGTTCGAGGGTAGAATTATAGTGAAGGTGGTTCGATGAACTCTCTGCCAGGCAATATAATGTGATTTTGAGTATCCATGTAGATGTAGACCGATAGCGCTTTCACGTTAAGCACTAGCCAGTGAGTTGAAGCTATGGAATTTTACACCTCGGCGGAAATATCGGAAAAATTACTGAAATTCCATTTATATCACAAGCGTTTATTCAAATTTTTAAGTGTCAATGAAAAAAAGTGAACTCTTATCTTTCAGAACAGATAATATTCCTTATGACTGTAAATTCTCTCTCTCTCTCTCTCTGAGGTGACTGGGTGTTTGTATTGTCCTCATCATTTCATCAACATTCATGAAAGGATTGGACTGAGCAAATGTTGGGAATTCGTACGGGCGCTGATAACCGCTCAGTTGAACGCTCCACAAACCAAACTTCATTACCATCTCTCTCTCTTTCCCTTGTGTGTGTGTGTGTGTGTGTGTGTGTGTGTGTGTGTGTGTGTGTCACAATGGCCGTCAGTCGCTTTAGTGCAGTGGAACGGCAGGTCCTGTGTTTCCATGGGAATAGGTGGACTTTGTGAGTGAGGTGGACGCTGCTGCCAGTGGCAGCTACGGACGATGCGGTTGCAAGGAAGTTTGGCCTCCAACTTGAGTCAGCTGGTTTATGCAGCCATGCCGCAGCGCCCTCCTCCAGAGCTGGACTGTGCGGCAGAAAGACAAACCGCACTGCTCGTCCCTTGGTCCAAACAGCGGTCAGCGAGACAGCCAGGAAGTAAAGTGTTGCTAGAGTGGCGGTCACTCCCCGACGGAGCGTTTAACATCGTCTCCTACAGAATTTTATGCGTTTTCGCTTCCCCTTCTTTTCTGACACATCAGTTGAACTTTTCATAACAATGCGATGCACGTCTTATCATCGTAATACATGCACAAGTAAGTACACATCACACACTATACGTCTGTGCCAAACTGGAAACTGAATTTAGACGCTGACGATTTAAGGGCAACGTTGTAGTAGACTGAACTGCACTTACACGCCTCGAAACTCCACCGAATGCTCTTGTCGCAGTGTAGCTCTCTCCTACTTCCCAAACTGCACGGATCGTGAATGTGGACGATTTCTGACGTCACAGCTTGTAATTTCGGGTTTACAAGAAATTCGTAATTGCTCACCTCGAATTCCCGCACCGTGATAGCAAAGGTCAACCAACGCAGTGGAAGGTCGCTGTGAAGATCACCCTGTAAACCGAGCAGACGTCAGATTGGAAAACTGCCTTCTAAAGATCGGCCTTAATTCGAGGAAAAAATTTCGAAGCATGGAAGTTTGGACCACTGTATTGTATCAAACTGAATGAGTGAATCATGAGCTCTGGGAAAACACGAAAAGTATGGAATCGAAGAGTTTGATATATGATGTCTTAGAAGGACGTTGTAAATTAGGTGGGGTAATAAGTTAAGAAATGGAGGTATTTCTACGCAGTACAGAGGACAGGATCATGTTGAAAACCTTGACTAGATGAAGCGAAAGAATGACATAAGGAAAAAACTTCTGCAGTATAGGAGGCAGCTGCAAGAGGTAAAAGCTGTAATAAGAGAGAGACTGGAATACATTCAGCAAATAGTTGTGGACTTAGGGTGCAGCTGCCACCCTGAGGTGAAGAGGCTGTCAAAGAAGAGGAATTAGTGGCAGACCGCATCAAACCAGTAAAAAAAGTGTAAATATATCACTAAGGATCATGTAAAAGTAAAAATTTAGTTTCATGCAAACTTGGAAGGTACAGAGGTAAATAATGCCGTAGTAGAAACTTTGCTTGTTGTATTCGCATACAGATTGACTGAGTAATAGATAACAAATGATCTCGAAATCTCTTAATTTCTCACAATTGTTCAGAATTACCTTTGCTTGCTAAAATACACTCCTGGAAATGGAAAAAAGAACACATTGACACCGGTGTGTCAGACCCACCATACTTGCTCCGGACACTGCGAGAGGGCTGTACAAGCAATGATCACACGCACGGCACAGCGGACACACCAGGAACCGCGGTGTTGGCCGTCGAATGGCGCTAGCTGCGCAGCATTTGTGCACCGCCGCCGTCAGTGTCAGCCAGTTTGCCGTGGCATACGGAGCTCCATCGCAGTCTTTAACACTGGTAGCATGCCGCCACAGCGTGAACGTGAACCGTATGTGCAGTTGACGGACTTTGAGCGAGGGCGTATAGTGGGCATGCGGGAGGCCGGGTGGACGTACCGCCGAATTGCTCAACACGTTGGGCGTGAGGTCTCCACAGTACATCGATGTTGTCGCCAGGATCCTACGCAGTGCCGTAGGGGACCGCACCGCCACTTCCCAGCAAATTAGGGACACTGTTGCTCCTGGGGTATCGGCGAGGACCATTCGCAACCGTCTCCATGAAGCTGGGCTACGGTCCCGCACACCGTTAGGCCGTCTTCCGCTCACGCCCCAACATCGTGCAGCCCGTCTCCAGTGGTGTCGCGACAGGCGTGAATTGAGGGACGAATGGAGACGTGTCGTCTTCAGCGATGAGAGTCGCCTCTGCCTTGGTGCCAATGATGGTCGTATGCGTGTTTGGCGCCGTGCAGGTGAGCGCCACAATCAGGACTGCATACGACCGAGGTACACAGGGCCAACACCCGGCATCATGGTGTGGGGAGCGATCTCCTACACTGGCCGTACACCTCTGGTGATCGTCGAGGGGACACTGAATAGTGCACGGTACATCCAAACCGTCATCGAACCCATCGTTCTACCATTCCTAGACCGACAAGGGAACTTGCTGTTCCAACAGGACAATGCACGTCCGCATGTATCCCGTGTCACCCAACGTGCTCTAGAAGGTGTAAGTCAACTACCCTGGCCAGCAAGATCTCCGGATCTGTCCCCCATTGAGCATGTTTGGGACTGGATGAAGCGTCGTCTCTCGCGGTCTGCACGTCCAGCACGAACGCTGGTCCAACTAAGGCGCCAGGTGGAAATGGCATGGCAAGCCGTTCCACAGGACTACATCCAGCATCTCTACGATCGTCTCCATGGGAGAATAGCAGCCTGCATTGCTGCGAAAGGTGGATATACACTGTACTAGTGCCGACATTGTGGATGCTCTGTTGCCTGTGTCTATGTGCCTGTGGTTCTGTCAGTGTGATCATGTGATGTATCTGACCCCAGGAATGTGTCAATAAAGTTTCCCCTTCCTGGGACAATGAATTCACGGTGTTGTTATTTCAATTTCCAGGAGTGTACGTTGAGACATCAACGACTCTGTCTCATGGAGGAAATAAAATAATTTCAGAGCTCTCTTTTCACTTTATTGAGCACCTCCGAGTATACTGATGCCTCCACAATGTTCTTCGAATTACTCTCTGCCGATCTTTAAAAGTCTATCCTAATAATGAATCTGTAAAACAATCGTAACTGTCTGTTTTTCTTTCAAAACGCAAATTTTCACTGGGTTTTCACAGGTAAGTTGAGAATAGTTTAGCTCACTGTATAAGCTTCAGTTCATCAAACTCGGATCGCGCTGCATATCTTTCTGAAACGCTAATATTCGAAACTACTAGAAGGATTTTTATGAGGATTTGACTGGTAACCTTAGCGTATCTAGGGCCACTGTGTATGCTTTATTAAATCAGAATCCTATAACGAAGAAGAGTATATTCATACATATTATAAAAATGGGTTATGTATGTATGCACATACAGGGTGACAAGTATTGAACTATTATTGACATTCAAACTGCACGGTTGGCCTCGGGGCATAATCGGAATTAGTATGGTTTGGTTTAAAGACGAAGCCCACTTTTGTTTGGATGAGTTCGTCAATAAGCAAAATTGGCACATTTGGGGGACTGAGAATACGCTTTTCGCAATCGAGAAGTCTCTTCACCCTCCACGTGTGACAGTGTGGTGTGCAATGAAGTCACGGAATAATCGGTGCCATATTCCTTGATTACACGGTGACTACCGAACCGTAAGTGAAGGTTTTGGAAGATGATTTCATCCTCATTATCCAAAGAGATCGTGATTTCGCCAAGATGTGGTTCATGCAAGACGGAGCTCCACCAAATCGAAACAGGAGAGTGTTTGGATCCTGAAGGAGCACTTTGGGGATCGCACTCTGGCTTTGGAGTAGCAAGAGGCCACTGCCATGGGCCTCGATTGGCAGCCTTATTCTCCGGATCTGAACACATGTGGCTCCTTTTTGTGGGGCTATATTAAGGACACGGTGTACAGCAATAACCACAAAGCCATTGCTGAACTGAAAACAGACATTCAGGAGGTCATCGACAGTTTCAATGTCCCGTCACATGAGCGGGTGATGCAGAATTTCGCTATTCGTCTGCGCCACATCATCGCCAATGATAGCAGTCATATCGATCCTGTCATAACCTAAATCCGCACGTCTATAGTGAGGTTTACATGTTGAAAAGTGTATGCACGCCGTAGTTTGTAACTAATTTAGATTTTTTTTTCGTACAGTTCAATAATTGTCACCCTTTCTGTATGTTCGTTCCGCGTCTCCTCCGAAACTATTGGGCCGATTTCAACCAAGCTTGGTACACATATCACTTACTGCCTGGGAAGAATCAATGGGGGGGGGGGGGGGGGTAAGAACCATCTACCTATCACTGTCTATCAAAGGGGTGGGAGTGGGAGTGAAAAGGAAGTGTAGGCCAGGATATGCGAATAAATATATCACCCAGTATGTAGGAACGGGAGACTTAGCAACTTGCAAGAGACTTTACACATAATTTCAAACCACTACGAAACTTTTTCGCTGGTACTCCCCGCCCCCACATAATGATGAAAGGAAATAAGTTTATAACTTACTTTTTCGGTGTCCATTTTCTCATCAGGCATAACGTTTTAATTTATTACTTCTTCATTACTAACTGTATTCGCGGCACATTTTTCAGACAGTGTCCACATATATCATCAAGTTACCTGCAAAATTATGCCTATGTATGACAAATAACTCAGGATATATGGCATCATAAACACTGAGATGCGTGAAAAATCGTCGCCTCATTCAAGACGTTTAAATTTCCTGGTAACTCGCTTAACCGATTTCGATGAAATCTGGCAAGTATATTCTGTGAACCTGATGAATAACGTAGGCTACCGCAGAAAGTGTGTAGCACAAGATACGTATATACGGACATCAAAAAAAGTTTTCTTCACCCCAATTCCCAGAACTCCTGAAGATAGACGTTGACTGTGGATATCGTATCACAGACACAGTCCCTTTGACTGTTCAGATATGCCACTAAACCCACCCAAAGATGTAAACAACCATGCATGAGCAGCGCCTATTAGACGGAGGGGAGCCAAAAGCCGATCAATTCCAGTCATTCCACCAGGAAGTAGGTACGCTGCTCGTGTTGTCCGTTGTTCAGCCACCTCTAACGGTCGATACCGCGGTTCGATCGCGGTCCCCTTGTTACTTTGCCCCAGGCAGGGCTCTCAACAAGGGAAGTGACCAGGCATCTCGGAGTGAACCAAAAGGTGTTGTTCGGACATGGAGGAAATACAGAGAGACAGGAACTCTCGATGACATGCCTCGCTCAGTCCACTCAAGGGCTACTACTGAGATTGATGACCGCTACCAACGGGTTATGGCTCGGAGGAAACCTGACAGAAACGTCACTACGTTGCATAATGCTTTTCGTGCAGCCACAGGACGTCTGTTAAGACTCAAAGTGTGCGGAATAGGATGCATGATGCCAAACTTCACTTCCTACGTCGATGGCGAGGTCCGTATTTGCAACCACGACACCACGCAGCGCGGTACAGATGGGCCCAACAACATGTAGAATGGACCGCTCAGGCTTGGCATCACATTCTCTTGACCGATGAGTGTTCCACATACCTTCAACCAGACAATCGTCGGAGACGTGTTTGGAGGCAACCCGGTCAGACTAAACGCCTTAGACACACTATACAGCGAGTGCAGCAAGGTGGAGGTACTCTGCTGTTTTGGGGTGGCATTACGTGGGGCCGACGTACGCCGCTGGTGGTCGTGGAAAGTGCCGTAACGGCTGCACCATACGTAATGTTGTCCTCCGACCGATAGTGCAACCAAATCGGTAGCATGTTGACGAGGCATTCGTCTTCTTGGATGACAGTTTGCGCCCCCCATCGTGCACATCTTGTGAATGACTTCCTTCAGGATAACGACATCGCTCGACTAGAGTGGACAGCATGTTGTCCAGACATGAACCCTATCGAATATGCCTAGGATATATTGAAGAGGGCTGTTTATGCCGGCCGGAGTATCCGTGCAGTTCTAGGCGCTACATTCTGGAGCCGAGCGACCACTACGGTCGCAGGTTCGAATCCTGCCTCGGCATGGATGTGTGTAATGTCCTTAGGTTAGATAGGTTTAATTAGTTCTAAGTTATAGGCGACTGATGACCTCAGAAGTTAAGTCGCATAGTGCTCAGAGCCATTTGAACCATTTTTGAAGCTGTTTATGGACGAGGTGACCCACCAACCACTCTGAGGGATCTACCCCGTATCGCTGTTGAGGAGTGTGACAACCTGTACCAACAGCACCTTGATAAACTTGTGGATAGTATCCCACCAGGTCTGCATCAATGCAAGAGGACGTGCTACTAGGTGTTAGAGGTACCGGTGTGAACAGTACTCTGGACCAACACCTCGGAAGGTCTCGCTGTATTGTGGTACAACATGCAGTGTGCTCTGTACAGGTTCCGGACCTATTGGTACCGAGGTGATGTAAAAATTTTGTGATGTGTGTATTTGAAGAATTTTGCGCGAATTAGGGAAAAATATTTACTCTTCGGTTTTTGAATTTTATCATACTTGTGAAAGTGCTTTTCTTAATTCATGTGTGCTACGTGTTATGATCGAGTGTAATAATACAATGATTGTAAAATAGTCAGTACACTTACTGCATACTTCCACATATTTTTGCATAATGTATACGTTGCATTATGTGTAGGTGCTATTTGCACTATCCAATATTTGAGAACTTAGGAACTTGTAACAAACTTTACACACGATTTAAAACCCTCAAGAAACTTTTTCTCGCTTGCATTCGCAACGAAATTCTGAAAGGAAATAGTTGGTCGCTCACTACATTTTTCTGTCAATGTAATAAACTACTGTGTGAGGAATGACGTCGTGAGGTGTTTATTTTTTGCTTGTTTGTTGGTAACTATTCGCAACACATTTAACATATGCTGCTGAAAGCATCTACAAAATTATATCACTATACGACACATAGTCCAAGAGATATGAGGGAAGGAGAAGTTGGACAGAGTAAGGGAAGAGAAGGAGGTGGACAGGAAGAGCTATGAAGAGAAGTAGGGGTAAAGAAGAAAGAGCAGGAGATGGACAGAGAGAGGAAAGGACAGACAGAGAGAGAGAGGAGGAAGTAGCCGATGGACAGAGAGTGGGGGATGGAGGAGATAGAGAGGCGGAGGAGAAGGAGATGGATCGACAGGGGGCAGAGGAGATGGACTAATAGAACTGTGATAAATAAGTGACTGGAGAATTCCGGGTGCTCAGCTAGTCTGAAAGGAAGTTAACGCAAGTGTTTCATGCGGCTCCATTTCTGGGAGCCAAATCTAGGAGATTGGTATAGCATTTCGTATACCGGCTAGAGAAAGCTGCAATCCGAGAGGGTGTTGACGAGCACATCCACTGTGAGTCTTTGAGCCCACAGGTAGAATATACAGGGTGGTCCATTGGTCGTGACCGGGACAAATATCTCACGAAATAAGCGCCAAACGAAAAAACTACAAGGAACGAAACTTGTCTTGCTTGAAGGGAGAAACCAGATGGCGCTATGGTTGGCCCGCTAGATGGAGCTGCCATAGGCCGAAAAGATATCAACTGCATTTTTTAAATAGGAACACCCATTTTTATTACCTATTCGTGTAGTACGTAAGGAAATATGAATGGTTTATTTGGACCACTTTTTTCGCTTTGTAAAATTCAGTGTCAAAGTATATCGATGATAAAACTCGCTGTCTTCTGAGAAAGTGAAAAACAAAAGAAAGTGAAGGAGATTTACAGAATGCTTTAAATAGAATAAACAGTCTAATGAATACAGTGCAAATGTACTGCGAGTAAACCGGTAAAAGAGAAAAGTAATGAGATCTAGCAGAAACGAGAACGGCAAGAAATTTAACATCAAAACTGGTGATCACGAAGTAGATGAAGTTAAGGAAGTATTAAGAGAGTAATTAAGAGAAATCTGCTGATGTCAAACATAAGCATTATTTTGAGGGAGAAATTTCTCAGTATTTACGTACGTTTGGAGCACAGTTTTGCAAGGCAGCGAAACATGGACTGTGGGAAAACCGGAACAGAAGAAAATCGAAGCGTTTGAAATGTGGTGCTGCAGAATAACGTTAAAAATTAGGCGGATTGATAAGGTATGGAACGAGGAGGTTCTTTGCACAATCGACGAAGGATGGAACATATGGAAAACACAGAAGAGAAGAAGATTCCGTCTATAAAGAGGTTACGAAAGAAAGCGCACAAGCTGGAATAGAAGAAAGAGACGCCCTGGAGCCTCGCAGTGCCATCACGTCTTAAATTGTGGCTCCTTGTTTTATAAATTTTTCGCAGTGGTTAGCCATCTTACTTGGACGTCGCTGATTTATGAAATAAGGAGACAACGTAACAGCGGTCTGCCCTCTTCCATTTCTTTTGGTGTTTTACACTGCAGTTAGCCATAATCAAGCACTGTACACAGCGCCTGAATGTCTCACATATCACGAACAATAGCGGCATTCTCTTAGCATGAATCTTCCAGAACGCAGTTGTCCGCTGTCATGTTTTTCTTGTTTCCTTGAACTTTATCTTTCTTATCGGCATTCTTCGCCTTCTTTTCTCGTTTTTCAAAACCCGGCCTTTGCAGCCTTCATTCATAAACTGGAATAACTCTCGAGAATTCTAAAATTTAAGGAAGGTGTGACACGAGGCTCTTACCGTTGTGATCATCACTACCAACCTCGAATGCAACATCATTAATTTGACACGAGATGATGAAAATCGTGGGCATCTCAATAAAGCCCCAACTATATCCCACAGAAATGTGCTTAACTCAAAGAATGGGCTTTAAGTGGATAAACAGTTGATGATTTCTTATGTTTCTCTACTTGAGGTGAGTCACTTGATTGAGTCAATTCCAAAAACAAAATGTTGTCAAAACTGAACATATTTGTCACAATTATATGACAGCTAACTGTTCAAATGTGTGTGAAATCTTATGGGACTTAACTGCTAAGGTCATCGGTCCCTAAGCTTACACTCTACTTAAGCTAAATTATCCTAAGGACTAATACACACAGCCATGCCCGAGGGAGGAGTCGAACCTCCGCCGGGACCAGCCGCACAGTCCATGACTGAAGCGCCCAAGACCGCTCGGCTAATCCCGCTCGGCGATAGCTAACTGACAGTCCCTCTACGACAGGTTACCCTGTAACAACAATATATGAAGATGGGTGAATTGACCAAAACCGATAATTTTGAAATGAAAAGTAGATATCTCCAGACTGAAAAAAATCAGAGTTTTGAATAAAGTATTATCCTAATGCAAGCCTGTGATGGGTTTTACGAAAAGATGACTTTCGTCAACTACCTCAAAGATCTGGTGGACAATTGACAGAGAATTTTACATTTTTGTGTCGATGAGGGTGGGAGAAAAATTAAACCTGACGCCAGCTTTTAACCAGATATTCGGTCACCAATCGAACAGCCGGTCTTAATATCTGCATCTGAAAGTTGGATCATCGTCGCCACTTCATGATACACTGCGGCGATGTCTGGAATTACGTATATACAGTACCATGGCCCACAGTTTGATGATTGGCAGCTGTAAACCACCACCTCTCCTGTCATTGAAGGCTACATACTGATGACGACAATCGCTCCGACTACTCGGATTCAAAACGAGTCCTTCCGTGTCGGGGGCCACTGCAGTCGTTTCTGCCAGCGGTCTCGGCCACGAAGGTCGCTTACGTTTTCTTCATCAAAGAGATTCTGATTTGTACTCTGTTCGCTGTTAAACCTGAGCTAACATTCTGCTAATGGCGTCCTGTTTGACCGAACGTTGATTTTGCAAAGGAAGTAGCTGCACGAAGAAACATTGTAGCTTCACAGGCAGTCAAAGAGACCAGAAAGAGAGAGGGGGAGAGAGAGAGAGAGAGAGAGAGAGAGAGAGAGAGAGAGAGAGAGAGGGAGAGGGAGGGAGGGAGGGAGGGAGGGAGGGAGGGAGGGAGAGAAGGAAAGAGCATAGTTCGTGGCAGAGCCTTATAAAGTTCTTTCTACTGTAATTCAAGTTCTTCCCTTGTAAGCTTTCATTCATTCCGTTGGCCTGTATTCTATGCCAGCCCTCAGCCCCTTGTAATTTTCCCGTTGTGTCGGTTAATGAAGTAGCACTTGGCAACTTTTACCTCTAGAGAGTTTGCCTGCGACTAAGGCTTCCCACCATCTACCTCGTCAAAACATTAACCAACTCATTTTCCATTTAGAAACTAATTTTCGTGTTTCTTACTGTAGCTCCGTGGGTCTCTATGTAATTGTAATTAATGAAATTTTCGTCTCCCAGAATGACTGATTGGTGCAGCAAGCTGATTTTTCACGTCTCTGTTTTGCATAAAATTGTAAAACAATAATTTTTCATTGCCTTCAGTTTCTTACTGCTTTTATTATAAAATTTCTATCGAAATTCCCATATTTAATGTTTGTTATCTTTCCAAATTCTGGGGATTTTTAAGACTTATTTTCTTTTGAAGTGTTTAAATCCACGTCAGACAAGCAAATGTAACGTAGACTTTCTTGTAACTATTATCTCTCATACAGAGATATGAGGTATTCCACTTTTGAGTTTGGTTGGCCATCAGAATCGTAACCTAACGTCGTGTTCAGTATCGCAACTGGTACCGTTCTTCAGATCATGTTATTCATGTTTTACTTTCCTGCCATTTCCTGCCAGCGTTTTTTTTTTTTTTTTTTTTTTTTTGTCTTAGTGGAAGTTTTATGTGCGCTTAGAAGGTTTAAAATGTTGAGCAAACTGAACGCCTTAACGACATACTATCCATGTGCGTAATAGAAAACAGCTATATTTCTTTACGCTCTGCTTCAAAAGAGCGATGTACATGGGGTTTCCAATAAATGATACATGACACAACATGGCCACACGTATTCCACAGAGGTCATATACACTACAGTAGCAAAGAAAAGAGGCAGTGATGTACTATTTCTCTTGGAACACGATATAAAGAGAGAAATGCAATGGTTTAGTATTGAACAAGCAATATTGAAAATGAACTTACTGCTGTAATGTTGCAACTAACTACATATTCAACAGTAGAAACCTTCAGGAATAGCGAGTCACTCTCGGTCTGCCAACGGCTTTGTGAAAGATGGCGGACAAGCGGACAGTGTACAGGAGAACATCCTGCCTTTAGCGAGGAGAAGGATCACAATGATGAACGGCATGAGGATCAGAAGATAACGGAAAAGAAAACACAGCATTAGAAACACGTCTCCAAAGGACATGTGACCTATAATTGAGAAAGTGGCATGACCTCTCCACTGGAAAAATACTCCAGATTAGCCCCCTTTTCGGATCTCTGAGAGGCAACTGCCAAAGGAGACGTGACAAGGAGAAAAAGATTTAACAATCTACAAAAGATTAACATTCTACAAGGGTGAAATATCAGAATTTTCAACGTGTAGAGAAAGCTATACAATCTGACAAGGGAAAGGAAAAGGCTCAAAGTAGATATAATGTTGGTCAATGAAGTGAAATCTGGAGAAGGTAATAAGGATTTATCGTCAAATGGAAATCGGATAGTAGCTACAGCAGCAGAAAATGGTATAAAGGGGGTATGATTTGTAATAAATAAGAAGGTAGGACACAGAGTGAGTTACTGTGAATAGTACATCAATAGGATAGTCCTCATCAGAATCGACAACAAAACAACAACAGTTCAGGTTGTAGCATCACAGGTACTTAGACGAGCTGGTATTGAGGAGACGTGAATTTGGTTGTTTGTCTTGGTGCGAGTCGGCGGTCGAGATAGCCACAGAGGTCGCCACTGCAGGCGAACTCAGGTACCAAGGCTGTCAGGTGGAGAAGATGTACCAGTAAATGGCGGCTATTAAGATCCATCCAACGAAACAATAGAATTTTGAATGTCTTAAAAACTATAAAAATAATTTACAGTGATTAAATAGCTTTGCAAAACAACTTAAAATTAATGACTTCTAAAGCCTCATGAGATTTCAATAAACTTTCTCAAATCAGAACATCGCCCTACAGCTCTCTGAAAGTTACGCTGATGTATTTATTTTATTTATTGACTTGTTACACTTTTATGTAATTTTCATAACGTAAATGTCTGTCAGAACATCGTATTTTCCACAGTAACGGAGAACTGCATGTAGCATTTCATGCCTCATATATTGCCCTGACTATGTAGTTATCTAATGAATACTTTATTATTTTTTGACAATATTTAAATGTGATTTGGCCGATATTATGTGTTTTAAAAGTGGTCAATTGCTTGTACAAGCTGAGGCCACCAAAGAATAGACCGCCAAAAGACGCTTCTGTCAATCAGGGCAAAGTTGTTGTTTAACAAATATTTAACAACATTTTACTGTCATTTAACATAAGGGATCATGAACGAGAATTCTGTCTTATTGATTTACGATCGAACTATTATTTCCACTTATTGTACATGGTACAAGTGAAACCATTGTCAATAAAACCGTATTTATTAAATACACTTCAATAGTGTGATAATATGTTCGTTTAATGTGGAAGGTGGTGACGTTTCGTCAATCCATCAGAATCTAAGAATACTGTGTAGGTTGGTGGGTATATCCTTCAGCCAATGAGACTCCGGAAGTGGCGGAACGCTAGAGGTGCGCGGAGCTAAACAGGTTGCTGTAGGGTTACGGTGAGGTCCGAGAACTGGAAGGAGGCAGACCTGCCCAACAGAACTTACTGTATTCCGTCGAGAAGGTGGTGGATTTGGAGCATAGAGCGGTAAATGCAACGAGTACTCTAACTTTCTAGAGGACATTAACTTTCGCGAATTCTACAGGCATTCCAATTCTGAATTATGATTTTTTTCCCGCTTGAATAACGGAATAAAGACTGAACAGTGCACGCATTTCTGTTCTGTATCTCTTATATGTAGATGACCTTACTGAACTCTAAATTACTTTGAGTAGGTGAATACCTTGAGTTTTGTAATTACGGAATGGGACTTAGTTCTCGTGCATTTTTTATGAATGGTTAGCTCTTGGGGATTCTGCTACGATTCTTGTTGTAGCAGACTCAGCGCACGTCTACTCCTTCTGAATAAGATTTATTTCTATCTGTAATCCACGTGTTTCTTATTATCTGATTAAATAAACCAACAATTACTGAACTTAATCCTCTGGTATCGTCTACATGAATTTTAGGCGTCAGAAAAAACACTTTTCACTAATTATTTATTGCTCTCTCACATTTAATGTATGTGATTATTTTATTAATTAGCTGTAATTCTAGTCAATGCATAGACTATGTGACTGCAGGATCACAGGTGCGAATTATTATTTGCAGTGAGTTCAGCTTCTGGGCATGAAAGCAGACCAGACATGTACGGCTCCACCCTACAACTTCTCGAGCCATCAATTGTAAACAGTGCAGTGCGTAGCTCATGAACTTGTCTATTCTGTTAATCGAATTTTTCAGGTTAAAGTGGTTGTAGAAGACTGGTAACGTAGCAAGGTATGCATTCCAACAACACAAGAAGAAGATGAAGAGGTTCAGAAACTGACTTTATATTCTAAGCTATAGACCAATTAACGCAAATTAATGACAAGAATGGAAGACCAAAAACGAAGTGCTCGAACAAGGAATGACAGAAATAACAACTTCAAAAATGGAACTTATATTCAGGGCGAAAGGGTGCCGATGATAAGACAGTAGATGACATTGCTATCATCAGTGAAAGTGAAGTAAAGTTCCAGGGCCTACTAAATAGAATGATCGGTCTAACGAGTACATAATAAGGATTAATGGTAACGCAAAGAAAGACGAAACTAACGGGAAGTGATAGAAATGCCATACGGGACAAAATTGGCGAGCACAAAGTAGACAATCTAAAGGAATTCTTCTACCTTGGAAGTAAAATAACACAGGAAGGTCGATGCAAGGACGATTTAAAAATTAGACTGGCACAAGAAATGAAGGCATTCCTGGCCACAAGAACTCTGCTAGCATCGTACATAAGCCTTCATTTCAGGAACAAATGCCTGAGAGTTTACGTTTGGAGTACAGTGTTGTACGACAGTGATACATGGAATGTGGAAAACCATAAATTAAAGGAAAAGAATCGAACAGCTTTAGAAGCAGTACTGTAGAACGGTCTTGAAAATTAAATGGACTAATAAGTTAAGGAATAAAGTAGTTCGCGAAGAAAGAAATATATGGAAAATGTAATGTTAATGTAGTGTCAGGATAATAGGGCGTATGTTAAGACGTCACAAAATAACTTCGATGGTGCTAGAGGGAGCTCATAGAGGATAAAAACAGTAGTGGAAGACAGTAATTTAGTACATTCAACAAATAATTGAGGTTACTGCGTGATGGTGCTATTCTGAGCTGAAGAAGTTGTCACAAGATAAGAAATCGTCGTGGTGGCGTATGAAAGCAGTCAGAAGTCTGATGACTAAACAAAAAAGTGTGTACAGGCACAGATATTTCCAATAGATTATTAAAACTGATGTGGCATGTGCGTATTACTTTAATACACACAATTCATGAGGCCGATGAAGGTACAGACAGTCATCAAGCGTGGTTGGAAGTTAAAGCAAAGGGAAAGCACGCTTAATTTGGTATGCAAAAAATGTGAATTCCCAAGCAGGTGAATAGTTTAAAACATTTGCACTACACACCGGTAATTGTGGAGGCGGATGCAGATTCGCCGCGAGGTCTTTTTGCCTTCGTCGATCACGGTATGTCATGGTGAATTGGGATTTTTGCTTTGAGCTGCAAACAACCACGTGTGCATTCATCCATAAACTCTGCCTAATTGTCCACTCAGATAGAGAAATTTTAAACACTACTGAATGTTGGTATGGTAGTGATATTAGCGCTTCTACTGCAGCGCAGTAGAAGTCCAAGTAGGAGCGCCCCAGTAGTAAACGCAGTTGCTGCTGAATAAACTAAAATATTTTAAGTCAATCGAGTAGGAAAACATTAATTGATCCTATTATTTTATGTATGCAAATTTGCAACAGCGTGAAGGAAGTAAGAGATTTTTCTATTTGGTCACACATCATCCTCACTGTTCATGAGAATTTTTTTCAATACTAAAATGTAGACTTTCACGGAAATGTCATGTCCATTATAATTATGCGAGCTGTTATGCCGTGGTCGGTTGACGAATTCTGTGTTAATTCCAAACGTTTCGTCCCCGTCTGCGGGAGACATCTTGGAGGGGGTCTGTAGCTCAATGGAAGGTCCAACACACCCACTGGTTCGCTACTGACTGCCGCTAAATTCCGTGTCTTAGCGCTCCCGCACCGCGGCGTGACGTCATGTGTTTTTAAAAAGTCAATGCAATTGACCGCTGTCTGTTGCCGTCGATCACCGTTGTCATCACCCAGTAGTGGACGGGTGGTACACATCTTCTTTAACACCGGCATCCATATGCCGTTTAAATTCACGCCCTCCTCCTTACGATTGAAGTTATTAGGGTGTTTAGCGATTTCTATTGTCTCCCTTAGAGCCTGTCGTAATATCTGCTTGTGGCCGCTAGTACTTGCGTCTCCTCGAAACGAATATGGTGGTTCCCTGGCTGGAAAGCATGCTCCGCAACAGCTGATCGTTCCGTTTCTCCTCTTCTACAATTGCCCTTGTGCTCTTCCAAACGTTTTGAAACCGTTCTTTTAGTGGTCCCCACCTAAACATCTCCACAGCTACATGGGATCCTATACACTCCAGCTTTTTCAAATGGGATTGCGAGCGTCCCTTGGCAGGCTTAAAGTATTCCTGTATCAACCTGGTGGGCTTGTAAATTACGGTAATATTCCGCTTCGTCAAGATCCTCCATATTCTTTCCGTTACATTTTTAACAAATGGCAGGAAAACCTTAGATTTTACAGTAGCCTGTACGTCACTATGATTTCTGCGTGGCTGTCTCAACGCATGTTTTATTTATGCGGACGAATATCCGTTCTTCATTAGTGCAATGTGTAGATGTTCCGTCTCAGCGTCGAGCAACTCAGGTTCACAAATATTTCTAGCTCTTTCCGCTAACGTCTTGATAACGCTCCGCTTCTGCTGTGGGTGGTGGTTTGAATAGCGGTGCAAATAACGCTCCGTGTGCGTGGGTTTGCAGTATACTGAGTGGCCCAAACTACCATTTTCGTTTCTAAAAACAAGCACGTCGCGGAAATGTAATTTGCCGTGTACCTCCTCCTCCATTGTAAACTGAATTCTCGAGTTTATACTATTCAGATGTTCGTGGAACAGGCTTAGTTCCTCCCTGCCATGTCTCCACAGCACAAACGTGTCATCCACGTATCGGAACCATACATTAACACAGAATTCGGCAATCGACCACGGCATAACAGCTCGGATAATTATAATGGACATTTTTTTTTTCAAATCAGCAAATTTCACTTTCTGTATATAAGCGGTTGTTATTGCTGCAACATTTAGGCTCAAGTAAAAACAGGTAATGTTGAACGATACCTGTCGTCTCTTAGTACTGCAAGATACTGGTAAAATCAGCTACGTAAAATCTCTTTTCTGATTTCCAAATTCCAAGAATGACTCTGAACGTAGAGGCTACGTATGCTTGCGTGCAACAAGTACCAAACACAAAATTTTTGTTTAGTGGACCAAATTTATTTTAATGTTAATTAATTAAACTGATAAAAAGGCGCCACTTCACATCATTTGATGATTTAATAAAATACCAATCCATATATTGGATATACTATAATCAGGAGAAATTTCATTAAACAACTCTAAGAGGAGGAGCAAACTTATTTTGAGGACCCTGACTAGTGAGTGGAATGGCGCTGTGAGATGTAATAACAAAGAATTTAGCAATAATACACATTTATTGCCTCATTAACAGTAACATACACAGAAGTTAAAATACAGAGTGTCCCAAAAAGAATTACCCGATTTTAACTTGTAATAATATCGAGACAAATGTCACTAGGTAACTGAAACAGCCCTAGATGTAATCGGCATGGCTAGAGTTTCAGAAAAAATCCGCTGGATGGAGGAACACCGCACTGGCACAACAACGTGCGCAGTTTCCTCAATGTCAAATTGCCTCAACGTTGGACAGGGCATATAAGACCGCGAGACCAGGCTTTGCACTCTGACGTAATACCGTGTGATTTCGTCCTGTGGGGATATGTTAAACAATGTGTTTATGTTCCTCCCTTACCTCGTGACACTGATGAACTAAAAACCAGAATATCAGTTGCTGTTGCTACAGTGACAGAATACATCTTACGCTGAGTTTGGGATGAATTCGGCTATCGGCTAGATGTCGTCCATGCAGCCAATGGAGGACATATTGAACATTTATTATTCATTTTATAATCTTCTGTTTTTTCTGAGTAATTTAGTATGCAATTTGTTGGTGTTAAGTCCTTTTCCCTAATAAATAATTCTATTTAAAATCGGGTCATTCTTTTTGGGACGCCCTGTACAGTTACGTGCGATGCTAGCGCGTGAATATCGACACGTGGTACATTATACAGCGCAGAATCTGAACTGACACATGTGGGGCAAGACTGCTAAATTACTGGATACGATTCATCAAGATCACACACACCACGTCCACAATTGTCACTCACACAACGCAGGACTGAATTTAGAGAAAAATCATCCCTATTCCACATGTAAGCTCACTGCCTTTAACCCTCAATTTCAGAGAGCGAAGTTCACTTCTGAAATTCGGTACAACTCAGTAATTTCGTAAATATGTTTACCAAACTTGAACACATCTACTCCGTCGTGAAACTGAGGCTTCAAGTCGAACACGAGAGGTGTTAACGCCGAACTGGAGCCGCCTGGTGTACACAGAAACACACTTGATGCACCAGAGTAGGGCTACTGAGTCCGTGGGAATGAAACACAAATTGGACGGTAAATTAAATAAAATTTAGCACAAGCATTCCACAAAGCACACGACAGACTCATACATAACATGCTGAGCTAACTAAAGCTGTATATCACGTGGTGGTACCGCTTTTCCACGCCAAGTTCCAGTGCGCAAAAGATCCCATAGAATAAACTGAATACTACTAAAATAAACACCGTTCCCTGATTGAATTAGTTGGTGCAGCATGGTTACCAAAGCCACACACCAGAATGACTACCGGAAACTCAAACAAAGCTCTCACACATTTCAACTCAGCAAACAGAGATGCTACGCAGAATATCCGTACTCGGCATCCTAAGGAAGAGTAACCTAACCGTCTCTCTCGTCTGGGGCCCACACACGGTGGCCAGAAGGGCTCAGAGAGCGTAAGCAGTTTCTACGTGCACCAACCTCACAATGGGTGCTGACCAATGGCCACTAATGTCTCTCTGACCCAACGTAGCTGTATTCGGCGCTCTACATAGTGGTTGGTTACATTGCTCTTAACATTCATAGAACCGTGTAGCGGCTCACATGGAGCCGTTAATATATCATATACTCCATAGGAAAAAACAGAGTATCTAATAAATTTGTGTCAGTTTGTGTAGATGAATTTTATGAAATTACTAGCTAATTTATACTTTAATGCTTAAATAAACAAAAATATTCAAATGTGTTTGAAATTTTATGGGACTTAACTGCTAAGGTCATCAGTCCATAAGCTTACACACATCATAAGTTCAAACACACGCACCCGTGCCCGACTCGAACCTCCGCCGGGACCAGCCGCACAGTCCATGACAGCAGCGCCTTGGACCGCTCGGCTAATCCCGCGCGGCGCTTACATAAACATAATTTAAAAATTACATTAGTTATAGTCCTGAAATAATTAATCTGCGAGTAACGTAAAGACTGTAATTTGAACAACCATTCATAAAACATACCATTTGCTAGATTTTTAAGAATACTTTAGATTTCACACAAAGTGTGAAAACCAGTCATGTTCCGTTTCGGTACAAGCTTCAGATAAACGCTACATTGAAGTCCAAAAGCACATGGATGTACCCTATCAGATCAAAAGTGTTCCGATACCCTATGTACTGCGGAATTGCCCATTACACGCCACGCTATACGGATGCTTCAGTATAAAAGGAGGATAGGAGTATTGTGTTGTTAATAGAGAATTAGTAACCGCAGAATGAGACGATCGGGTGAGCTAAGTTATTTGAACATAGGCTAGTCACTGGATGTGAGCCAAGCGACAAATCCATGATGCACATTTCAACTCTTCTAGAACAGCCGAAGTCGGCTGTTGCTGCTGTGGTTGTGAAGTGGAAACGCGAAGAAACAACTGCAGCTAAACCTGCACCAGGTGAATCTCATTACTAACAGACAAGGAAAGTCACGTATTGCGAAAATTGGCTATAAATTTTTAAAAAAACCGCTTGAAATCAGTGGTACGGGTCGCTCTTCCAAAGTGCTAACAGCAGTCGAGCTAGCGCAATAGCAGTACGTATGGAGGTAAACAAAAAAAAAGTGTGCAGTGTTCGAGCAGCACCTCATAAGTCTCACATTTCCGTAGTCAGTGCTAAACGACGCTTTAGGTGAAGGTAAAGAGTGGCACCACTGGACAGCAGATGACAAGAAACGAATTACTGTACTCTGCAGCAATCCGATGGAATGGATCGATGGTATGCAGTGCTAACAGTGAAGTGTGGAAGAGGGGGTGTTACGGTATTTGGTTGCTTTTCGTAGTTTGTAGTCCGCTTACTCCACTTGAGAAAATGCTAGATGTGAAAGTATGTGGACACATTTTACAACGTTCTGCACCGTGTACAGTAGAGGAGCAGTTCGGAGGCTATGACAGATAGGAATAGAATGACTATGGCAACGGTTTATCGACACAAACATTCCTGAAATGGTCTGTTCCAGAGTCCCGACCCGAACCGAATGGAACACCTTTGGGATGAGTTACAATGGCGACTTCGCCCCACACCACAGCATCCAACATCACTACCTATTCTGGTTTCGGTTCCTGAGGATGAAATGGCTACCACTGTTCCTAAGTCTTTCAGACACCTTACTAAAAGTGTTCCCAGTAGAGTTCAAGCTGCCAAAATGGGTAAAGATGGCCACACTTCATATTAATGTCTACTAATAGGTTGCTTATGATCAAATATGTACCTGGTATAGACTGCACTTCCTCATACACTTCAACTCATGCAAGAAGAAATGGTTCGTCTTTTAGATGCCTTGCGTTAACCGTCTACGTGACACAGTACCACAGTAAGTAGAATAATGAGTTTAAGCAAAGTGCTGATTAAGGTTAATGGATTTACGCTCCACGAAAAATCTGCTTACTTCACCACTACAATCCACTAACATTTGCATCGTTCAAGAGATACGCTGTCATACGAACACATACAGCACGACTTTTGTTCGGCGATGGGTTGATCTACATCTACAAATATACTCCACAAGCCACTGCTGTGTGACAAATGGCATTTTGTACCAATGTTATCGGTTCCGATGGTTGTAAAAGATAGATTCACTGTAAATGGTGCTGGCAAAGTATTTGTTCCACTATGTACCTAATACTGTGTGTGCATGCAGTGAGGCGAACTTATGAAATCAAACTGGTGGTTAAGGGGCCCGACACAAAAAAAGATTCTCGTACATCACAGCACACCTGTCCCAAAATTTTTGAATTTTTAGGAGGAAATTGGAACCCACTCGAAAATGAAAATGAGAAGTAACTCATTAAGTGAATGGCATATACCTCCGAAAGCAAGTAAATTCAAACCCATGCTATTATAAAACCTCCTTCTTATTTATACTGCTGGAGGGAGTGGTAGGACAGAGTTGACCTATTAGTTCTTACCCCTCACGAAAATTATTTTTATTTTATTTAAACAAGTTCTCAACATTCATTTGCTCATAGATACAGTAAAATTTTAAGCATATTTTAAAGCAGTTTCATCTTCCAGAAGAACTAGTACAAAATGATATAAAGAGAGCTCTGTAGCAGGTGAATAACAAAAATTATAAAAACAACGAGATACTGAAGAAATAGTGTAAAACCACTTACACTGGAAAATACCATACATGAAATACCAGTGCTGCTTTGCAAGTCAGGTCAGTTGAAACTAAATGTACTGAACACAATCAGTTTCTTTCACCGAGTAGCTGATTAACATGCTCACAAATTGTCAGTAATTTTTATCACACACTGAAACCATTATGCAAACAGGCAAATTCTACTGCAGATCTTAAAAATGAAATCACACTAAATAATCAGTGGGTTGGTTAGAACAACTTAAATGAAGCTCAGATGACGTCATACTGAAAACGGCCAAACAAACAGGCATCAGACAATCTTTTTTGTGTGTATAAGGAATTTAGAGAAGCGAATTCACGTCATACACTGAAGACTTGTAATATGATGTGTGCCGATCAGGCTGAATTATACACAAAAAATACAGCAACCCACATCAACTTATAATATTTGTAGACATCCAGCCAGCATAGAATAGCCCCATCTCACATCACACCCACACAACAAAACTCGCTGGCTCCAGGTTCTGCTTCGGAAACGACCAGCCAGACAGCTCTGAAGTAAACTGCTCCCGACCTCAGCAGTCTCTACATGGACAGGACATTTTGTTTTCTATTAGATTGATATGTTGTTGTTGTTGTCTTCAGTCCTGAGACTGGTTTGATGCAGCTCTCCATGCTACTCTATCCTGTGCAAGCTTCTTCATCTCCAAGTACTTACTGCAACCTACAGGGTGTTTCAAAAATGACCAGTAGTTTTGAAACGGCAATAAAAACTAAACGAGCAGCGATAGAAATACACCGTTTGTTGCAATATGCTTGGGACAACAGTACATTTTCAGGCGGACAAACTTTCGAAATTAGAGTAGTTACAATTTTCAACAACAGATGGCGCTGCAAGTGATGTGAAATATATAGAAGACAACGCAGTCTGTAGGTGCGCCATTCTGTACGTCGTCTTTCTGCTGTAAGCGTGTGCTGTTCACAACGTGCAAGTGTGCTGTGGACAACATGGTGTATTCCTTAGAACAGAGGATTTTTATGGTGTTGGAATTCCACCACCTAGAACACAGTGTTGTTGCAACAAGACGAAGTTTTCAACGGAGGTTTAATGTAACCAAAGGACCGAAAAGCGATACAATAAAGGATCTGTTTGAAAAATTTCAATGGACTGGGAACGTGACCGATGAACGTGCTGGAAAGGTAGGGGCGACCGCGTACGGCAACCACAGAGGGCAACGCGCAGCTAGGGCAGCAGGTGATCCAACAGCGGCCTCGGTTTTCCGTTCGCCGTGTTGCAGCTGCGGTCCAAATGACGCCGACGTCCACGTATCGTCTCATGCGCCAGAGTTTACACCTCTATCCATACAAAATTCAAACGCGGCAACCCCTCAGCGCCGCTACCATTGCTGCACGAGAGACATTCGCTAACGATATAGTGCACAGGATTGATGACGGCCATATGCATTTGGGCAGCATTTGGTTTACTGACGAAGCTTATTTTTACCTGGACGGCTTCGTCAATAAACAGAACTGGCGCATATGGGGAACCAAAAAGCCCCATGTTGCAGTCCCATCGTCCCTGCATCCTCAAAAAGTACTGGTCTGGGCCGCCACTTCTTCCAAAGGAATCATTGGCCCATTTTTCAGATCCGAAACGATTACTGCATCACGCTATCTGGACATTCTTCGTGAATTTGTGGCGGTACAAACTGCCTTAGACGACACTGCGAACACCTCGTGGTTTATCCAAGATGGTGCCCGGCCACATCGCACGGCCGACGTCTTTAATTTCCTGAATGAATATTTCGATGATCGTGTGACTGCTTTGGGCTATCCGAAACATACAGGAGGCGGCGTGGATTGGCCTCCCTGTTCGCCAGACATGAACCCCTGTGACTTCTTTCTGTGGGGACACTTGAAAGACCAGGTGTACCGCCAGAATCCAGAAACAATTGAACAGCTGAAGCAGTACATCTCATCTGCATGTGAAGCCATTCCGCCAGACACGTTGTCAAAGGTTTCGGGTAATTTAATTCAGAGACTACGTCATATTATTGCTACACATGGTGGATATGTGGAAAATATCGTACTATAGAATTTCCCAGACCGCAGCGCCATCTGTTGTTGACAATTGTAACTACTGTAATTTCGAAAGTTTGTCTGCCTTAAAATGTACTGCTGTCCCAAGCATATTGGAACAAACGGTGTATTTCTATCGCTGCTCGTTTAGTTTGTATTGCCGTTTCAGATATACCGGTCATTTTTGAAACACCCTGTAGATCCTTCTGAATCTGCTTGGTGTATTCATCTCTTGGTCTCCCTCTATGATTTTTACCCTCCACACTGCCCTCCAATGCTAAATTTGTGATCCCCTTCATGCCTCAGAACATGTCCTACCAACCGGTCCCATCTTCTCGTCAAGTCGTGCCACAAACTCCTCCCCAATTCTATTCAATACCTCCTCATAAGTTATGTGATCTACCGATCTAATCACGCTATGGTAAGGGCAAAAAAATTAAAAAACATCTTGTAACACACCAGAGGCTATTTAAAAAAAATCTGAATAATTATTTGTTAGGGAGCTTTCCGTACTTCTTAATTCACAAAGCTAATATGCATAGAATGTTTTCAGTTCGTGCTCTCTGATGTTACTGTTTTTTTTTTTAACTATTTGGAAAAATGCATTTACTACCAATTATATTTTGGGTGTATATACTCGAGTATTTGTCGTTTTTATTTCAATAGTAGTATAGGCGATATCCTCAATTAGATTTCTTCCATTGTGCAATATGTTATGAAATGGTACTCATTTCAGTATCAGAGTAAAGTACCATTCAACATGTGATGGTGAGAAAAAAGATGAGGAGTTATTATGGTTTACTAAATCTTTTTTAGGCTCACACAATAATTTTCAAATTTATGAATTTCTTAATACACGATTATAATTAAAAGCAGATGATACTTTTTTTTATCGCTAACGCATCATAGATCAGTTCTTGGACACAACTTAAGACCTTTGTGAACCTGCAATGGGCTAACAGTGAACTTTGTAGAAATCTGATTCAAACGTATGTTTAGGTGATATTTACCGCATAATAATGTTTATCACGTGTATAGTCAACGAGGCACATTACTTGGGTGTCAAACAACACAATACGTTTATAAATCTTTCGGCTGGTTTTTCTCTTTCGTTGGAGGTACGTATTTCACAGTCATCTTATTAGTCAATGGGACAGAAACATCGAAGTAACAAAAGCATGGATGAAATATAGGTAGTGCCTCCTTTGAAGCAATCGCTCCTGCACACATGTGTACAAATGAAAATAAGCATGTGGTTTGTGGGATGCCTGCCTACTCCAGTCGTCAGCGAGTCCCGTGCTTTACCTGTTGTCGCATCGACGCGATGTACGTCGTTTTAACTATGACCTTGTTAACATGCAAATCATTTTCTCACATTAAAATACGAGGTACAGATCCAAGAAAATGTGTCGTCCATATATTTGTTAAATTTTAGTAAAACCCGACTAGCAGATTTTAGAAATAATTGCGGGCGTCCTTCATTAATGGAGCTACAATGTGCGCCTCACTCAAGATGTTACCTGAAGTGACATGGGCGTTGGGCACTGGCAGCAATTCTGCCATTTACAGTGGTTTTTCTTACATCTGGCTGTTTACAATTTCTCTTTTACCTCTTTGAAAGAGATTATTTGTTCATACTTGTTGTGTATTTGTGTGTACCGGGTTCCTCCTTTAAGAATCGTCACATTCATTTTCTTTTGTGCTTCAACATGTACCTGCAGTTTTCTTTTTCCAGGATGCTCACCACCTGTTTCTTGCGACTCCGACAATCAAAGGAAAAAGTTGTTTTTTCTCATAACCCTGTTTTTTAAAACTGAATGATGTATGCCCATTCGACTGACAGCTCTTAAACTATTCTAGTACTGAGTTCAATTTAACGATATGCGTTATTAACAAGGAGAGCAGCACACGAAGAATTACCAGTACTCTAGCAGCCACTGAGTAGTACCGTTGCGGATGATTGAGGAAGTAAGGAAGGCGACAGGAGAATGTGCTAAACAATCGTACACAGACGTGATAAGCACTGCAGTATGCATTGTTCGATCGCATATCGCAGTACACTACTTGAGACCGCTGTAAAATTCTAAAAAAAAATTGTTTTTCCCTTGTACTGGGTTTGCATGATGAGCATAATCAGTATTTACATAACGTGACAAAATGTACACATTTCAGAAACAGAATTACTATAATGTGACAAAACACCATACAACATGTGCTTGATGAGTCTTGGAAAGGAAGAATCTTATCTAGAACTTGTAAAGACTGCAGTAAAGCCGTCGGCACACGGACCGTGCATTCGAATGTTGAACGTTGAGCGTTGACAGTGCCGAGTTTCTGACGTCATAGCCTGGAAAAAAACTCGTTGGAAAGTCTCTCTGAACACGCAGGACTATATCTAGCATGTCAGATATTTTGAACGTGCGTTTGAACGATGGCCAATGAGATGAAAGAATGTAACGGTACTTCAAAAACGGTTCAAATGGCTCTAAGCACTATGGGACTTAACATCTGAGGTCATCAGTCCCCAAGACTTAGAAATACTTAAACCTAACGACATCACACACATCCATGCCCGACGCAGGATTCGAACCTGCCATCTTAGCAGCAGCGCCGTTCCGGACTGAATCGCCTAGAACCGCTCGGCCACAGAGGTCGGCCACGGTACTTCAGATGACGCCCATCTTTCTTCAGTATTGGGTCACGAGACTCGATTTTCGTTTTCGATTTCGCTTCAGTAAGGGGTCACGAGACCCCCATTTCCGCTTTCAATTGAAGCAAAAAAGAAATGTTCAAATGTGTGTGAAATTTTATGGGACTTAACTCCTAAGGTCATCAGTCCCTAAGCTTGCACACTACTTAACCTAAATTATCCTAAGGACAAACACGCACACCCATGCCCGAGAGAGGGCTGGAACCTCCGCCGGGACCAGCCGCACAGTTCATGATCAATTGAAGCCCACACGTATATATGCCGTTTTAAGCACCAGTTAATTGTCCGATTTGTTGTAATAAAACGATGGGAAACATTAAATTGGTGTCGAAGGAGTTATTGTATCTTGTGTATTATGAAAGTATGGCGTTTCAAGGCAATGGAATATTGAGGAAGCATCAAGAAAGCATTGTTCTTGGTACTGTTTGTTGTAATGAAATGTCAGTTAATAATATATCTACGATTAAAGCTTTCAGGAGATTCTGAGAGGTACAGTACGCTCCTAAATCAGTTACGATTGGTGTAGCGTAATGGGCAGAGACGTGGGTTAGAACTCCTCTTTCTGAGGAGTGAGTTTATTCGCTAAGCTTTTTCTACCAGAAAACTTGCACTACTTGCAATGAAATATTTTGCACTTCCTTGTTCCAAGTTTTGTATTTCACTTGTGAGGAATCTGCTACTGAACTGGAAAAGTGATCAAATATAAATGACGTTAGGGTAATTCTGACAGCAAGAAAACGGATCTCATATACTAATGACTTTAGATGTCTCGATAGGAAATAATAATGATTCAAGTCAGGTGACCTCGCAAGCCATGGAATAGGACCTCCGCTTCCAATACGGCGACCAGGGAATACTATACCGGTACTGCTCCATCGTATTGTACTGTACGTATCTGAAAAGCTCTGAGTAATGAATGGGTCTGTCATTGATTTATAACACGTTCTTTTCTAGGATAATGTAAATACGATACAAAAGAGCCACGAGTATAGTAAAGTAAACAAAACCTGCAGCGTGACTTCCTGGTAATCAGACTCGTTTCCAGTTTTCAAAAATGGTTCAAATGGCTCTGAGCACTATGGGACTTAACATCTGTGGTCATCAGTCCCCTAGAACTTAAACCTAACTAATCTAAGGACATCACACACATCCATGCCTGAGGCAGGATTCGCACCTGCGACTGTAGCAGTCGCGCGGCTCCGGACTGAGCGCCTAGAACCGCAAGACCACCGCGGCCGGCTTCCTGTTTTCTGTTACAATCAAAATGATTTATAAAACGGAATTTTACGAGCCTATTGAACAGAGCAGTCCGAGATAAGTCTAGCGTGGTATTTGTATTATCGATATGTATTAACATGGACAGTAAAACAGGAATAAATAGAAGTACTTCAGTAACAGCATGTCCTCCTTGTTTCCTTGTCGGAAATAATGTACATGTAAATAAACAGCACAGGTTTCCTATCTCAATTGTTCGGTGCTGCATTCTCTATGCACTGTTACATTTTCGCAGATTCTTAAGGAAACACTTCGTATGTGTGAAAATAAAGATACAAATTTGAGGTAGAGAGTCCGAGTCCGGAAACAACCGCTAGTTACAAACAAAAATCGTTCTGATACCTCTGATAGTGGATGTCTTCTACTGCAAACTCCTCGCTTTCTATATTTTGGGAAGAGGTAGTAGGGATCAAAACAAGAAAGGAAGTCTGTAAACTTGAGCTCTAAAAGGCTTACCTTAAGATTTATGGGGATATTTTTAGCAGGCGGGATGCATTTCTCAGTAACAAAGATTCGGGACCAGGGTCCTTTGTCTCAAGTTGATTCATTTATAATTCTCCATCATCTCCGAAAGTGTCCGCCCCCGGTAGCTGAGTGGTCAGCGCGACAGACTGTCAATCCTAAGGGCCACCCGGCACGGTAGCTCAGCATGTTCGGTCAGAGGGTTTAGCTACCCTCTGTAACAAAAAAAGTGAGTGAACGGACCAACGATCAATCTGAACGAATGTCATCGGACGTCAGCCAGGAACAAATTCAAAGAACAATCTAGAACAAAATGAGATAAAAAAAGGGCCCGGTTTCGATTCCCGGTTGCGTCGGAGATTTTGTCCGCTCAGGGACTGGGTGTTGTGTTGCCCTAATCATCATCATTTCACCCCCATCGACGCGCAAGTCACCGAACTGGTGTCAAATCGAAAGACTTTCACCAGGCGGGTGGTCTATCCGACGGAAGGTCCTCGTCACACGCCATTATTATTATTATTATTATTATTATTATTATTATTATTATATCTCCGAAAGTCTGTAACGTCAGCACGGAATTACCCTGTATAATGTATAAACTTTATAATGTGGGGGCAGGGGCAGGTACTTCGGATAAAGGGAAATTTCGTCAGCGATCTGATCTTTGTGCCAGTGTCGGGGGAACGAATTTCGAGAATTTGCTGCAAAAAAGTGTTTAAAATTTACATTCGGTTTTATTTTCATTGTCCACTTAGTTTACTCTTACTTATCTAAGAGAGTTGTAGGAATAAATATTAATTAACTGTCCAGGTAACAAACGACTGCATACATTAAGAGTTGTTCATCTTCGCTACTGCGAAACACACCTCTTCTACTGAAGAAGTGTTCATTATTATGTGCGCCTTACAGCCCATGTGTACTAGACAATTTTTTCATGTTTTGAGATACGCTACCTTCTTCCAAAACACTAAAAGGAAAGTGCTTATAGTAAAAGAGATGTTTTTCACGTTATTGATAATGAATAAGTGCTCATAGCTCTTAAGGTATGCATTGTGGAGTCCATTTTTACTAGACATTTTTGCTTCGAAGTATCGTACCTGTCAACTCCCTGAAATTTGACCACTAATCCTGGGACACCCTGTAGTGACTTCAGTGCACTCAGAAAAATCACAAACAGAAATTTCAGACAGTTTCCTGACGACAATTCTTCTTCTGTTTTTGCATTTGGCTAGCGGTATATTCAGTTACTAATTTCCAAGGAGGACACTTCTTGGCGAGGACATATGCCTTAATATTTAAAGAGTCGAACTTTTATGTGAAAAAACAGTTGCAAACTTCCGGTAACTTTAAAAATGAGTCAGTTAAATATTTGACGTTAAGAATATGACACCTTTATGGCCGAACATACAAAGCCCTTTTTATATTGGTTTTATTAGTTTCAGAGTTTTTATCCATAGACTAAATCAGTCAAAATCAGAACTGGATGCATACAAGATGTTCGGGAATTCCCGCTACGAACTTCTTGGACTTGTTGAAGGGAGCGAGTACGTAATATGTTCCGAGAAACCCATGTACCGTTTCCGTGCTATAACCATTTGAAAACATGTAGACTTGGTATGGATGTAGTTGTTGGACATGCAGGACATACCAAACGGTGCTCGGAACAACATCCATTGTACGGACAACTGATTGACTGGTTATCTTCGACGTGATGCAGTACAGCCACTCCCCATTCGGGTGTGTGGTGTCTCCTTGGAGCACTACATTCAGGTCTTCTGACGGTGTAGGTACCTCTTCTCAATGCCGTTGCTTAATTACGGCGAATTGTGTATGCCATGGATTCGGACGTTGTGGACGATTCTGATAAAGGCGACGGGTAGCTCTTCCGTTGCCGTGAGCTTCGCCATTCAAAAGAATCATGTCGGTGTATTCTGCAATCGTGTACTCATCCACAGACACATAAATGACGCTCGCATCAAGTCAGAGAGATGGGACAGAGGTCGAAGGACATCAACCGATCCGACATAAGCTCTTCCCACCATGGCTTCCCTCTTACACGTCTAACCAACAAACGTTATTTCAAACGGCTGTACAACGGAAACGGTACGTTTCAGAACATTGGTTCCTGTTCAAAATATTATGAACTAACATCCCTCTACAGGTCCTAGAAGTCTGTAACGGGAATTTACGAACACTCTGTATAGTCTATGTAGTTAGTGCGCGGTGAGTTACGCTGCCAAAAGACTTATTACACAGTTTCTAATTTTAACAGGATTGCTTGAGTTATTATGTTAAACCTTTGAAGTAAGACTATACCTCGGACGGAGTAGATTATGATAGCATTTTAAAACTTTACTTTTGGTCAATAATTACACCAAGTAATGAAAACCAAATTTTTGGTGTCCCTGAAATATTTACGTGCCTTATACCCATGACGTAGGCAAGTATCACACTGATTGCTTACAGGGCGTGCACAATTACAATGTTGCTACCTTATTGGTGGTAAATTGGGTATTCTCTACAATATCTCTTAAACTGCAAAACATTTGCACGTCCTTCAACTATAGTCTCAATAAGGTCAACACTTTTGTGTCTTTGGACAAATTATAACTTGTTTTTGTTTTTGATCTGCTCAATTAAGCGCCTTGAGTGTATTTTTCTTTACTGGTGTATCACGTTTTCCCCAAGCCCTACTAACATATATAAGTGTTTCATTCGCATCGCCTATTATTGACTTCGTGGGTTCGTCCCATTTTATACCGCTTCTTTGTGCTGTGGCATCTTGCTTAAACGGTATGACAGACTCCAGAAATTTACTGTGTGTTTTCTAAAGTGCAATCAGGTTTACCTTTAAAGAGAGGTGCCAGAACAGCTAGTATCTTCCAGTGCAGTACTTGTGAACAATAATATTGCCAGCAATAATCTGTGCTGATGATCCTGATGAGGCTTATGAACACTGAGGACGATGAAACGTTTTCACAAAGGAAGTCTACCGTTTAATACTGAGTGAATGTTACATCATCTAGTTTAAAGTTGTGGTTCTTTCCCCATAACGTTGTCTTCATTCCCCATAATGTTGTCTTCATACTGGTTAGTTTGAGAAAGCAAATTGGTGTATACAAGAGCCTATAAACATAAGTATAAAATGGAAAACAGAACATAGTAGACATATAGTTAGGATATGCAACACAATTATCTTCATCTTGCTAGGAATTCAATTTACCTGCAGGATTACGGGACGCTTCCTCTAGACGTGTCTTAGCTAACCATGGACTCTAAATGACTCATTCATGATATGAAAAACTTCATTTTTAACGTGTTACGTTCCGTTGTGCCCCATAACATACGCTCTAAGGGGAAAGAAACGCACCGCGAGAGGATTATCTGAACGAGACGGAAATCGGGAGATGTGATGCTCAAGTATAGACATACAAATAATTACAATTTCAGAAAAATTGATGAGTTATTCAAGCTAAAGGGCTTCACAAATTGAGCAAGTCCATAGTGCGTTGGTGAACCTCCGGCCCTTATGCACGCAGTTAATCGGCTTGGCACTGGTTGAAAAAGTTGTTGGATGTCCTCCTAATGGATATCGTGCCAAATCCTGTCTAGTTGGCGCGGTAGATCGTCAAAATCCCAAGCTGGTTGGAGGGCACTTGCCCATAAAGCTCCAAACGTTCTCAGCTTCTGAGATATCCGGCGATATTGCTGGCTAAAGAAGAGATTGGCAAGCACGGAGACAAACAGTAGGAGCTTTCGCTGTGTGTGGGTGGGGAATTACACTCCTGGAAATGGAAGAAAAGAACACATTGACACCGGTGTGTCAGACCCACCATACTTGCTCCGGACACTGCGAGAGGGCTGTACAAGCAATGATCACACGCACGGCACAGCGGACACACCAGGAACCGCGGTGTTGGCCGTCGAATGGCGCTAGCTGCGCAGCATTTGTGCACCGCCGCCGTCAGTGTCAGCCAGTTTGCCGTGGCATACGGAGCTCCATCGCAGTCTTTAACACTGGTAGCATGCCGCGACACTTTGAGCGAGGGCGTATAGTGGGCATGCGGGAGGCCGGATGGACGTACCGCCGAATTGCTCAACACGTGGGGCGTGAGGTCTCCACAGTACATCGATGTTGTCGCCAGTGGTCGGCGGAAGGTGCACGTGCTCGTCGACCTGGGACCGGACCGGACCGCAGCGACGCACGGATGCACGCCAAGACCGTAGCATCCTACGCAGTGCCGTAGGGGACCGCACCGCCACTTCCCAGCAAATTAGGGACACTGTTGCTCCTGAGGTATCGGCGAGGACCATTCGCAACCGTCTCCATGAAGCTGGGCTACGGTCCAGCACACCGTTAGGCCGTCTTCCGCTCACGCCCCAACATCGTGCAGCCCGCCTCCAGTGGTGTCGCGAC
This sequence comes from Schistocerca gregaria, assembly GCF_023897955.1. Taxonomy (NCBI): domain Eukaryota; kingdom Metazoa; phylum Arthropoda; class Insecta; order Orthoptera; family Acrididae; genus Schistocerca; species Schistocerca gregaria. Next base: position 623,434,601 of record NC_064920.1, read on the forward strand.
AGGCGTGAATCGAGGGACGAATGGAGACGTGTCGTCTTCAGCGATGAGAGTCGCTTCTGCCTTGGTGCCAATGATCGTCGTATGCGTGTTTTTCGCCGTGCAGGTGAGCGCCACAATCAGGACTGCATACGACCGAGGCACACAGGGCCAACACCCGGCATCATGGTGTGGGGAGCGATCTCTTACACTGGCCGTACACCTCTGGTGATGGTCGAGGGGACACTGAATAGTGCACGGTACATCCAAACCGTCATCGAACCCATCGTTCTACCATTCCTAGACCGGCAAGGGAACTTGCTGTTCCAACAGTACAATGCACGTCCGCATGTATCCCGTGCCACCCAACGTGCTCTAGAAGGTGTAAGTCAACTACCCTGGCCAGCAAGATCTCCGGATCTGTCCCCCATTGAGCATGTTTGGGACTGGATGAAGCGTCGTCTCACGTGGTCTGCACGTCCAGCACGAACGCTGGTCCAACTGAGGCGCCAGGTGGAAATGGCATGGCAAGCAGTTCCACAGGACTACATCCAGCATCTCTACGATCGTCTCCATGGGATAATAGCAGCCTGCATTGCTGCGAAAGGTGGATATAGACTGTACTAGTGCCGACATTGTGCATGCTCTGTTGCCTGTGTCTATGTTCCTGTGGTTCTGTCAGTGTGATCATGTGATGTATCTGACCCCAGGAATGTGTCAATAAAGTTTCCCCTTCCTGGGACAATGAATTCACGGTGTTCTTATTTCAATTTCCAGGAGTGTATATTGCTGAAATACAATCTCAGGATGGCTAATCATGTAGCGAACAAACAGGGTGTATAATATCGTCGAAGTACCGCTGTGCTGTAAGGGTGACGTGGATGAACATAAAATGGGTCCTCCCACGAAAAGAAAAGTCACCCCAGACGATCACTGCTGGTTGTCGGGCCGTATGGTGTTCCACCGCTGTCTGGAGCGTTTCCAGACACTTCTTCGCTGGTCGCCGGGGCTCAGCTCGAGGAGGGACGCATTACTGAACACAATTCTGACCCAGCAGTGAGATTCCAGGCCGAAATTGCAATGTTTATCTGGCTGTGCGTGTACATCACAGCTACCGATTTCCGTTCCGTTTGGATAATTGCCTGGAAGTATTTCATTTTTTTCCCCTTAGAAATATTTTCGAGTTAAAAGATGTAATTAATGCACAACTGTGGAACAATTATCGCCTTTGACCTATAGTTAAGAGAATGCAATATTTTACAACAGTTTAGAAAACTCAATACAATATTTATCTGAATGATTCATTTCAACTACACTACCAACAATATTAAAGGATCACTTTTTTGAAACGTCGTAATTGTCTCTCAACCAAGGAAAATGTTTGAAAATTTATTCAAAGATACCTATAACCTTCCTCTGTATGATGCGAAAAAGTGGCTCCCTGCGACGTTACTCGCAGACTCGGCTATGCTTCAAACAGCAAGCTGCCTACACGCGAGAAAAAAAGGCAGGAGCTGGGAATATCATAGGAAGTGTAAGATAGTTTAGTAATGTCACGCTGGCAACTAACTGCACCGCAATTTTTGCCAACGCAGCAATGGAAGTGTCATACGCTGGGAAGGTCGTCACATCCCCTCTTACGCGCTTTCCGCCATATTTTTGACATTTCTGCGACGGACGTCGGAAATGTGTCGCCCAGCATTGAAATTACTTGGCTTTCTCGCGGAGGAAAACATGTTAGAAACATAGCCGCTCATAATCGACACGTAAAGGCCTAGGAGCTGGCGTAAAGGGCTGCCATGAAACAACACATTCTCTTTGGGCGTTCATTTACACACTTCGCGGTCGAAAACGACAGTTTTCTTGCATCGCAGTGTGCAACAGAAAGAGTTCTGACAAACTTTGACGCTGCTGACAGTTTCGCACAAATCATCCTTTCTCTAAGGACATAGCAGGGTAGCAACCACATTGAACTTAGTGTAATCGCGACTTTGGCTGTGACAGCGGATGAAAACACTAGGAGTGGTTCAAAACTATGGTCTAAACCGCCCCCTCCCAATACACAGACAACCATCTCCTCAATCTCTAGGCATTGGAGACAAAGCAAACCCTTCGACACACCTCTGACTCCACACGCTTGCAACCAACCGCTAGAGCAGCAGCGTATCCACAATTTGCCTGCTCACAGGCGCATAGGGATCGAGGGCCGAGAAGATGGTTGCCTCTGTAAAGGAATTTTTTCGTGGCTGCTGAACCGTGGTGAGGAGGGAAGGTCTCAGAGTTACCCTCTGCTATTTTATTCACACACATGTCAATGTCAGTCAAATCCTCTCGTGATCACACCACAGAAGGGTGCAGAACACTACGGTTGAGAAAGAATAAACGCCCATTGTTGCTTAAAATCACGTTCAAAACGATTCGACAAAATTTAAATGGTCCCTAGTGGTTGCAACCTGCGGTGCCACGAGGAGCAAGTAGCTCAGGCTGTATGCATCCACTAAGCCCGTATTTAGGAAGCCGTAGGGGCACCGCCAGCCAGTTCCAGCCAACACGCTATGCTGGATGCCGTCGTCCAAGGAGTCATCAACGAGCCACCGGCAACTCTCCAGGTGCTACGCGCTGCAATCTTGGTCTCAGCCGACTTCATCTGCAGGATTTGGTATCCGCGACATTAAGCTTTTTTCTGTGATTGTGAATTGCTTGTAGTTCCCCAAACTATGGTCCATCCGGGCACATAATTACACATTTCGGTACCCAGTAACGGTTTGCCACTACAAACATCTCCTCATCAGTAAATTCACTGTTGTCTAAACAGTTTGGCAATTTTCCGGTTAATTCAAGGTCTGATTGTCTTACTGTGACTTCATTTACTGCGGTTCTTGAGACTTAAAGAGAAGGATCCTTCATGTTATTGCCAATAAATTGCTTTATTGTTTGTCTACCTGGTAACTTGTTCTTGCATAGTGAGCCCTTATCTGGTCACTTCAGTAACTATAGGAAACAAACAACAGCAATAATTTTGCTTGGATTTCGGCTACAGCGATCGCAATGTTGCTAGTTTTCGCACCTGTTCCAGCAGCATCAATCGTGAAGTAAAATACTAGGTCTTGACAGATTACGGTGTGAGTGTATTACACACTCCATGGGTCATTCAGAGGCTGTGTTTTTATACGACATGGTTCGCAATCAATTTCTTGTACTCTTAGACTCCTAAATTTTATCTATGACTGATGCTCTTGTTACCGACAGTATTATTTCAGACTGATTCAGGTTTGCACCACAGTTTGTAAAGTGATTTAAAAACGTGCGAGCGACTCACTTTGAGAGCGGTTGAAACTTTGTCAGCCGGTATATAGAAACAAGAGTTAACAATATCCTGGATTTACGTGCGAAAAATAATGTTATGACAGACTTTTGTTTTCAGTTGATCTATAGACGAGAATTCTGGTCATTGTGTGATAGAACCGAAAAAAATTCGAAGCATCTCTACAGAACTTCAAAATAATCTCCATTTATGCCTATTGCGGCTTACCAAAATTTTGACAACTGCATTCTGTGCAGGGCACCTTCATTGGAAGTTTCATCAGTTGTGTGAAAACGTTCCTCACAGAGTTGTTGCTTCAATTATGGAAACAAATGAAAGCCTGGCGGTCTCATATAAGGCCTGTATGGTAATGGGGAAGTTAATTCCCATCTATCTATCACTGGAAGGGGAGATTGCGAACTCTCATCACCGTGCACACTGGCGCCAGAGGCAAGCACCTAAAGCCTTCTTTGGTGAATTTTTGGGCGCAAAATATTTTGCAAAAACAGCTTTCAGTAGGCACCTATTACATACGTCTCCTCACTCTATTTGTAGCTACGATTCCATTCACATCAAGCGTGAAGATACTTAGAACGCAATTTTGCTGTCGTAAAGAGGCGAAATTTTCCATTGGGATGACTGAACTCAAAATTTCGTATCCAGGTTTCATCAAGTACAACAGTTCTCCATACCATGTTGACTTGTTGCAGGACGCTGGGCAAAAGAAGGTCCGACATAATATTTAAATGGTTCAAATGACTCTGAGCACTATGGGACTTAACATCTGAGGTCATCAGTCCCCTAGACTTAGAACTAAGGGCATCACACATATCCATGTTCGAAGCAGGATTCGAACCTGCGACCGTAGGAGCAGCGCAGTTCCGGACTGAAGCGCCTAGAACCGCTCGGTCACAAAGGGGCCGCGACATAATATTAGGAGCTATCTCAAAACATTTGTCACGTTAGCGCATACGACTGTCAAGCCTAAAGTCTCGCTTACAACTGACATGACTTTGAACTTGATCAACGTCACCGTAACGGTCGCACATGCGCGGTGTGCTGAACATTTGAGTAGATGCTCGTATTATTCTTGTCAGCAACTTGAACGCATGACCTGCTCTTCGGGGTCGTGTGCCCGAGTAGCGAACTTTTCTCGCTTCGGCGGTTGAAGGCACAGTCGCACGACTACCCGCAGTCGCACCGCGCTTTCCACGACCCCCCCCCCCCCCCCTTCAACCTGAACAGCCGCGCGTTGTCCAGTGTGAGTGGTAGCCATTGGCTCCGTGGCGCCGCCTTTGAGCCGGCAGGCCGGCGCGCTCTCGGCCGGCAAAAAGCGGCGCCCCAGCCGCGGCGGACGCCGGCCGCATTGCATTAGCCGCAGCGCCATATCTCACGGGCAGGCGCGCCTTCGCCCTCGCCCTCGCCCCTCTAACGACGTCCACTTGCCCCGCTCTGGCGACAAATTAGGAGAGCAGCCCTGCCGACAAATTAGAAGCGGCCGAGCGGACCGCTCTGTGCTCGCGCGTCATCCCTGACACGCCGGACCCACTCGCTGCAAAAAATTACTGTTAAAACACACACTTTTTTTGTTCAGCAGTTTTCTGACTGGCTTGATAACACCGCCGCGATTTCCCCTCCTGTGTAAAATTCTCCATCCAACTGTAGCACTGAATAAAACAGTTGTTTCAGCCTCATTTCGTGTAATTATTTTTAATAACTAGCCCCTCTGAATTACACTAGCAGAATGGCCTTCTGTGGTTATTTTTTTGATATTACATTTTTATGCCATAAGAATGGTTACGTAATATTCAATTTTATTGATTACTATTTTTGTGTTTCACATCATACAATCGTTCTGCCATTTTCCAGTAACACTGTATGAATAAACTCTACGATGTGTAGGTGTGCCTTTTACGCTTCGTCAAGCAAGCCAACGAGCGATGATGTAGAAATTTGTTTCACATTTTTATTATTCTCTGGTAACTCCTGATAATTATGAGACAAACTGGCAGAATGGAACTGCTTTATGACAGAAGATGTAGGTGATACATTTTCTTCAAATGGCTCAAATTGCTCTGAGCAATTTGGGACTCAACATTTGAGGTCATCAGTTTCCTAGAACTTAGAACTACTTAAACCTAACTAAGGACATCACACACATCCATGCCTGAGGCAGGATGCGAACCTGCGACCGTAGCAGTCGCCCGGTTCCACACTGAAGCGACTAGAACCACTCTGCCATACCGACCGGCGACACATTTTCTTGCTTGCTCTGAAATAAATGGTGCATTGCGGTTAAACAAAGTACATTGGAAAAGATTTATGATATTCTTTCATACTTGTGAGTACCAGATTGTTATATACCAGCTAATAATAATGTTATGTCGCTCAATGACAGAGCGCAAAGATTAATATATTCCTCGAACTTGTCATATCGACAAACTGAAAATTTTCATGATCCCACTGGGATTCGATTTCGAGGTCTCTTTTCCAGGAACCTATTTTACCGGCTGATCACCAGGCGCAATAAATACACTACTGGCTATTAAATTTGGTACACCACGAAGATCTGCTACACACGCGATATTTAACCGACAGGAACAAGATGCCGTGATATGCAAATGATTAGATTTTCAGAGCATTCACATTCACACAAGGTTTGCACCGGTGTCGACACCTACAACGTGCTGACCGATTGCTCATACACAAACAGCAGTTGACCGGCGTCGCCTGGTGAAACATCGTTGTGTTGCCTCATGTAAGGAGGAGAAATGGGTACCATCACGTTTCCGACTTTGATAAAGTTCGGATTGTAGCCTATCGCGATTGCGGTTTATCGTATCGCGACATAGCTGATCGCGTTGGTCGAGATCCAATCACTGTTAACAGAATATGGAATCGGTGGGTTCAGGAGGGTAATACGGAACGCCGTGTTGGATCTCAACGGCCTCGTATCACTAGCAGTCGAGATGACAGGGATCTTGTCCGCATGGCTGTAACGGATCGTGCAGTCATGTCTCGATCCCTGAGTCAACAGATGGGGACATTTACAAGACAACAACCATCTGCACGAACAGTTCGACGACGTTTGCAGCAGCATGGACTATCAGCTCGGAGACCATGGCTGCGGTTACCCCCGACGATGCATGCGATGGTGTACTCAACATCGAACCTGGATGCACGAATGGCAAAATATCATTTTTTCGGATGAATCCTGGTTCTGTTTACAGCATCATGATGGTCGCATCCGTGTTTTGCGACATCGCGGTGAACGCACATTGGAAGCGTGTATTCGCCATCGCCATACTGGCGTATCACCCGGTGTGATGGTACGGGGTGCCATTGGTTACAAGTCTCGGTCACCTCTTGTTCGTATTGACGGCACTTTGAACAGTGGACGTTACATTTCAGATGTTTTTCGACCCGTGGCTCTACCCTTCATTCGATCCCTATGAACCCCTACATTTCAGCAGAATAATTCGCGACCGTATGTTGCAGATCCTGTAGGGGCATTTCTGGATACAAAAATTGTTCGACTGCTGTCCTGGCCAGCACTTTCTCCAGATCTCTCACCAATTGAAAACGTCTGGTCAGTGGTGGCCGAACAACTGGCTCGTCACAATACGCCTGTCACCACTCTTGATGAACTTTAGTATCATGTTGAAGCTGAATGTGCAGCTGTACCTGTACAGCCGGCCGTTGTGGCCGAGTGGTTCTAGGCGCTTCAGTCTGGAACCGCGTGACCGCTAGGGTCACAGATTCGAATCCTGCCTCGGGCGTGGATGTGTGTGATGTCCTTAGGTTAGTTAGGTTTAAGTAGTTCTAAGTTCTAGGCGACTAATGACCTCAGATGTTAAGTCCCATAGTGCTCAGAGCCATTTGTGCCATTTTGTACCTGTACACGCCATCCAAGCTCTGTTTGACTCAATGCCCAGGCATATCAAGGCCGTTATTACGGTCAGAGGTGGTTCTTCTGGATACTGATTTCTCAGGATCTATGCACCCAAATTGCGTGAAAATGTAACCAGATGTCAGTTCTAGTATAATATATTTGTCAAATGAATACCCGTTTATCATCTGCGTTGCTTCTTGGTGTAGCAATTTTAATGGCCGGTAGTGTACTAGGACAACAAAACACTCAGAAAACATTAACTCTAGCGAATGTAAAACAATTGCAGGGCCTACAGTTGTTTGACATGGGCAGTGTCACAGCTATAGTGCTTGCAGTCCGGGCGGTTCCACTCTTTCTCGGGTTTAATCGCGTAACTTTGATCGTGCAGTATTGCGACTTTCCCCTTCCTTCGCGGCTGCGAGCGGTGGCTGCGCTAAAAGCGTAGAACTGGAGAGGAACAAAAGGTGGCCTGACAGCAGGGCCAAGCACGTTTCCCATTAAAAGTTGCGAACAGGAATGCGGATGCGGCGCAGTGTGGTCTACTTCCACTGATTACCTCAAAAGCGGACAGAGCTGCGTCTCGCGACTCTCTGAGTCGGGACAAAGCAGTCAGTCAGTGCTTTCGCATGCGCTTATATATCACTGACAAGGGGTGTTCAGTAACTAATGCAACACTTTTATTTCTCTGCCAATTTAAGTTAAAAAATGGGAATTTCTTGCGGAACATCGCGGAATATTCCTGTTTCATGAAGTGCCGATAGGTAGCGGCGCCTAAAACAGATATGTGTTCCAAGCAGAGAGCTGTCATTGAGTTTCTTCAGGCGGAAAACTACTGCATCACAGATATTCATAGGCGCTTGCAGAATGTGTACGGAGACCTGGCAGTGAACAAAAACACAATGAGTCGTTGGTCGAGGCAGTTGACATCATCAGAGCAAGTTCGCGTAAAGCTATCCGATCTCCCACTTGCTAGCCGGCCGCACACAGCTGTGACCCCCGCAGTGTTGGAACGCGCGCACACTCTGATTGTGATCCGTCGATCACCTTGAATGAAACACCTCGCTGCGTAGCTGGACGTCTCTGTTGGTAGTGCCGACACACTCGTCAACCAGTGCGGGTAATCAAAGGTGTGTACCGACCGGGCTCTTTGCCGCCCAACAGGAAACGATAAAGAGCAACGGAGGACCGTCTGTGCGGAATTTCTTGCTCGTTATGAGGCTCATCGAGACACTTTCTTGTCGAACATCATTACAGGCGATGAAACATTGGTTCATCACTTCTAATCGGAAACAAAACGGCAATCCATGGGGTGGCGCCACACCACCTTTCCTCAGAAGGAAAAGTTCAAAGCCGCACCCCAAACAGGCAAAGTCATGGCGATGGTCCATTGGGACTGTGAAGGGCTTATTTTACTTGATGTTTTCCCTAATGTGCAACAACAGACTCGCAAGTGAATTGTGCTACCCTCCGGAAACTGAAGAAAAGATTTCAGCGCGTTCGTTGCCAGAAAAATGCACAAGAACTTCTGCTCCCTCACGACAACGCAAGACCTCACTCTACCGAGAGCAACTCACAGAACTTCATTAGACAATTCTCCCTCATCCACCCTACTGCCCTGATCTCGCACCTTCCGACTTCATTCTGTTTGGCCCAGTGAAGGACGCACTCAACGGGAAGCAGTGTGTGATGCAGCAAGAGATTGGCTCCAACGTCGACGAGTAGAGTGGGAACATGAGGTCATGCAGGTCTTCACAGTAAGGTGGCGTAAGGACGTCTTAAAGAATAGAGAACTTGTTGAAAAACAGGATTTTGTTGCCATTAAAATGGGGAAGAATGTGGTGTATTGGAAATAAAACCAACCTAATAATTTTTAAATAATGCGGGGCCACGGTCATAGTATATTTCTTTAAAGTCAGTACAGTCATTAGACTCTTGTTTATTTACAGTGTTACCTTTACACTTACAAAATCATGATTTCGGCTTCAAAGTGCCATTATCAAGTTTTTAAGTGTTAAACAGTGCCTGTGTCTATATTTTAAATACGACAGTATGCCATCTTAGGCATGTCACACACAATGTGTCTAATAGTGTATTTTAAATACGACAGTACGCCATCTTAGGCACTGTTTATCACATAAAACACTTTATAATGGTACTTTGAAGCCGAAATCATGATTGTGTAAATGTAACACTGTAAATAAACAACAGTCTAATGGCGGTACTGACTTTAAAGTAAAACAACCTGCTTTCAGAAAAAAATGTGTTTCATCACTGAACGACCCTCGTACAAATCCGACGAAGTATGATGTGATACAATAGTGTACATGGAAATTTTCAGTCGTAGACTTACCCTTAAGGTCATTCCGGAGTCCGTAGGCTTCCGAAGTAATTTACGGGGAATACGTACTGAACAAATTACAAACAAGATAACACGAGGGTTACGTCATGTGTGGTATACAGAGCTGATAAGATTTTTGCTGTTCTGCTGAGGTACTAAACTAGTTTCTCTTCACAGAACTACATTCTTTGTTAATAGCCGTAGACAGTCTTCGACAGGAGAATTAAGCGCTGTTTCATGCAGATTTCCGGTAGTAAATTGCTAGACGTCACGGATCAGCCAGTATAAAAGGAAAGTGGAATAATCCTTGGATGTAATCCAAACCTCATAAAGCTTCCAAAGTCGACTGTTCATAATATGACTGTGAAATGGAAACGTCAAGGAAGTACCACAGCTGAAACAATACCAGGTGGACCTCATGTACTGACAAACAGAAACCGTCTAGGATTGTGGAGAGTAGTTCTAAAATGTCACGTGAAATAAGCGGAAAGAATCAATGGTGACATCCAAAGTGCTAATAGCTGCCCAGGCTGCTCTGGGGTAAAATAGTCGAGCAACCCTCCATGAGGCACAAATTTCTGTAAACACTGCCAAGCGAGACATAAATGGTGTAAAGAGCGACGGGAAACGACTGGAAACGAGTGATTTAGTGTGATGAGCACCCTACGTCCTGTGGTTTGGGCTGGCGAATATCTGGAGAGCGTTACCTGCCGTCACGAATGGTGCGAACAGTGAAGTACGGTGGAAGTGATGTTGGGTGTGTTTTATAGGATTCTCTGATTGCGCTTAAGGAACTGCTAAATGTGGCAGGATACGAACACAGTTTACAGCACTGTGTATTGGGTACAGTAGAGGAACAGTTCAGGGACGATCGGTGTGTTTCAGCATGACAATGTACCCCGTCATAAAGCACCACCTGTGAGTTAAAGATTTGTGGACAATAACATTCCTGAAATAGACTGTCCTGCCTAGAGACCCAAACTGAAACCAATGGAACATCTTTGCGACGAGTTATAACTTTAACTTCACTCTAGAGCGGAGCGTAAAGGCGTTTCGGCACTTTTGACAGGGCAGCCATTCACCTACAGACATTCAGACAGTGCACTGAGAGTGTTACCAGCAGAGTTCCAGCCACCAATCGGTTCCTGTCCTCTCGCTCGACCGAGTATCACTAGAAAAGTATAGGATGCTTCACGTACGATATAAGCGCTGTGCCGGCGGAGCCAGGCCGTTCGCTGCGTATGCTCAGGACGGATTCTCGAACTTTTACAGATTACGTGCCTGTTTTAGCCGAGCTCTAGTAAAATTTATTTCAGTTAATGCTCACCTAACTTGTTTAATGATTCAAAATGTTCAAATGTGTGTGAAATCTTATGGGACTTAACTGCTAAGGTCATCAGTCCCTAAGCTTACACACTACTTAACCAAAATTGCCCTAAGGACAAATACACACATCCTTGTCCGATGGAGGAATCGAACCTCCGCCGGGATCAGCCACACAGTTCATGACTGCAGCGCCTTGGACCGCTCGGCTAATCCCGTGCGGCGTTTAATGATTATACCGTCATTTTCTTTATCTTTTCGTTTGCGTCTACCTCGCCTAAGCCGGGTTCCGCTGAACTCAAGTATTGGCAGTTTTATTGTATTTAATGGTTCAGATGCTCTTACTGTCGCTGCAGCCAATAGTTCCCTAAGGAAGGGAAGCCGCGTGCGCCGCCTGTCTGTGAGCTGTCTAAACTTCGTTCCGTGTGTGATCGTCCTTTGTTGAAATAGTAAACAACTAATCAGCTGCAAATTAGAACGTTAATAAAGACGTCTTCTTCAAAATAAAACACAGAGAAGCTAAAAAAGTTAAGAGTGAAGACATGTTAATACATATGCACACAGGTACAATCACATCGCGTCACGAACACAAACACTTTTTCAGACCTACTGTATTACATGTTGTGGAAAAGATGCGTTAAAATATAACATAAAGGCGGGGGACAAATATATAATTTCACCACCGTAATGAAATATGCACAACGTGAATGTCGTTGTATGGTATTTCCTCACCAATGTACAGCTAATGCACTAGCGTCACGTGCGCAACGCTTACCGTAGGGAAAGCTTCTTGCAAGAGACGGCACTTGTAGTAAGCGTGAGAAGGTTGCGCGATAGTGAATGAAACTTTACCTTGCTAAATATACTTCAAACGTTAAAATTAAAATAATAAACCATAAATACGTATTTAAAATTAATAAAATATCAACAAATAATAAGTTACCATCTAAAAATGTCATTGGTATATAAACATATTATATATAACTGTGAACAATGCGAATAGAAAAAACAGCAAAAGTATATGGGGTGATGAAGGAGGGTGGAAAAGGTTGAAATTAAGGGAGAGGAATTAGGGTAAAGGGACAAATATCATAATAAATGTAACCGAACTAAACAAGTAAGAAATCCTGTATGTTAGAAAAACAGTATATGTCTTCATCACTAATATGGTAGTCCATGAATGCGTACATTTTGCATTATTGTCTATTAACATCATTTGTCAGCCTCGTTCGTCACTTGGAGGTAAAGAAACCGAGATCAGATAGCAGTCTATAGTGATTTAGTTGTAACATCCCTTTTAAGGCATTAAAAGCTAAGAGAAAACAACATTATGAGCAGTATTCTTCGTGCTCTCATAGCGAATCGTAATCAAATTGAAAACCTCAGATCAGAAGTCTGGTTGTTCAGTTGTGCGAAACAAACATTTAATACAACGTCCAGGACATTAACGTGACGACCTGTCAAAAGCCTGACTAACTACCTTCTGCAGCTCGAGACGTGAAGGAGAAGAGCTGTGCCGTGAACATCTGCACTAGATTTTTCGGTTGAGGATTCTTAGCGTGAACAGACCACTCGAATTGGTCCTCTAGATTGTCAACTGGGTTTACGATACGGAGAGTTTGTAGACAGAGGAGTACGGTAATCTCATCTTGGTGCTCTACAAACCACTGCGAGCTTGCGTGACAAGTTGCATGCAAACGTGCCGAATAATAACGAATTGCATCTGGGGATGGACATGGACCCCGAGGAGAGATGCATGCTTGTGTTAATCCACTGTGCCTTGCAGAATGACGAGACTACCCAGGGGTGGCCACGTAAACATTTACAACACCATAACGGTTCCTGATTGCGAGGTGTTTGCTTGCAGAAGTCCACGCCCACTCGCCAACGGGTAGCCGTCCGATGGATTATAAAACGTGATTCATCGGAAAAGGAGCACCTGTAGTCATTCTGCGATCGTCCAGTTACGGTACTGTCGTGCAAGCTTAGTCGTCAATGAACAGCAACTTTTCGGGTATCGGTCGTTGAGAACACACCGTTGGTAGCGCCTTGGTTCATCTGGGCGGTCAGTTGCTCAACAGGTGCACGTCTTTTCGCACGTAAACATCTTCGCAGGCGTCGTTCCCCCCTGCCACTTATGGTCCTTGTAGCACCTTAGTTGCCTCGGCGCGGTTTTGCATAGTGACATTTTGCCATGATCGGTATGCTTTAATTTTTTAATCACGGCGGCTTGCGAACAGTTTACAAATTTAGGCGTTTCGGAAAAGCTTCCACCCTTGGCCGGAAGGCACTTACTTAATCATGCAATTTCCGACGTCGGAGAAATCGCTCCTTTTCGCGACACCATAGTGACGGTACTGTTTTCCGCGTCACTCTCCGATACATTACGTCCATCCTCCGCTGCTAGTGCTGCCGCCTTCAGTCTGTAAGTAGTTGTGGCACGTTGACGTCGAAAGTGGACGGTGATCACGTCAATGTTGCGGGAACGTGTAGAATCGCATATGGATGCTGTGCCGGTCCCGTACCACCAGACATCAGGGTTTTTCCCCGTTGCTCTCGCGTATGGAATGAAGGAGAAATGATCTCTGTGCGGGAGGTAGTTACCCCTGCGTTTGCCATCACTACGGGAACGATACCTAAGGGTTGTACAATATTCCTAGATTATTCACTTCAAATTTGTACTTGAAACACTGCATACTTTGCGTCTATCCACAAATGTCTTTTATTTCAGGTTTTTCAGCATTCTGTTACTATTCTTCCTGCGTCAAATAAGCTTGAGATCATTAATTCTACCGTTCTTACAATACGTTCTATGAACTATTTGGAACAGCTTCCACAGTGTTGAACAATTTCCAAAATGAATATTTACTAAACGGTGGTGTATGTGCTTATCTGAAACTGACAGGCAGAGTAAAACCGTGTGCCGGACCGGCACTTGTACTTATGATCTTTGCTTTCCGCGAGCATGTGTTCTATCAACTGAACCCTCACTGCTCTACTTCCAACAGTGTCTCATCTCCTACTTTCCCCACTTCAAAAAACTTGAGCAAAATTGTTGAAAGGTATGCACGAATGTTTCGTACGTAGTCTCCTTTGGTGACTTGCCACGTCAATTATGAGTGAGCCCATTTGATATTTCATAAGCCTAGAAATTGTTACTCCAAGGTATTTATATGAGTTGACCCATATTGTAGTCACTGTGAAGTGCGCAGTTCTACATTTCTGAACATTTAAAGCTAGTTGCAAGCTTTTGTGCACATTTAAATCTTTTCAGGCTCTGACTGTATTTGTGCAGGTTTCCAGACCTTACATAATTACAGAAAACAGCATGCAAAATGTCTGAGTTTACTAGTAATACCGGTCGTCAGGTCATTAAAGTACAACGCGAACAGCAAGGGTTCCAACAAACTTCTCTGGGACAAGCCAGAAGCTACTTCCTCCTCAGTCAATAACACTATATGAAGGATAACATGTTGCATCCTCGCTACCAAGAACAACGTAATCACAAATTTTGTTTGAGACATCATAGGGCTGTACTTTCGTTAGTAAGCCTTGGTGTGATACTAATACAAATGATTTTATGGAACACGAGGAACAGGATGTCACCAACAATTCAGTAACGACAATGACGGGAAAGATCGCATCACCACGATAGAGTTGTGCAAGATAAACGAAAGTTCTACGTCTGAAAGATGATGTCTACTAGAGTTTCGCGCAGGATATTCCATCTGCAGAAAAATCTGGCAGCGATGTAGCCACTGTACTCGTACATCATTTATGGCAGCGGTGGTCACAAGAATGTATCTTTGCAAGAAGACCGGGCTGTGGACGGCCACATGGCACTAACGAGATGGAAGACCATCGTGCTCAACGTATGGCTCGGGTGCATCGTGCACCATCATTAGGAGCAATCTGCCCAACAGTTGACAGTACACTGGCACAATTAACTGTTGCAAATCGGTTACTATAGGACAGCTCCGAGCAAGACGCCTTGATAGCGAGTATTCCATTGGCCCCAAACCACCGCCGCTGGCGATTTCAGTGGTGTCAAGGCAGAGCTCATTGGAAAAACGGGTGGACGTGTGTTGTGCTTTCCGATGAAAGCTGTTTTTGCCTTGATACCAGTGATGGCCGTGTGCTGATTACTAGGAGGCTGGTTGAGGGCTTGCAGCGTACCTGTCTGCGAGCTAGACACACTGGACCTACAGCTCGAGCTACGGTCTGGGGGCTCGATTCCGTATGACAACAGGAGCACTCGTGGTTATCTCACGCACTCTGACTGCACACTTGCACGTCAGTCTGGTGGTTCGAGCTCTTGTGACACCATTAATGAAGCGCATTCCAGGGAGTGTTTTCCAACATGATAACGCTCGCCCACAAACCACTGTTGTAAGCTAACATGCTTTACATAATGTAGAATGTCGATATTTTACCGTAGCCTGCTCGACCACCAGATCTGTCTCCAATCGAGCACATATGTGACATCACCAGACTACAATTCCAGCGTCACCCACAAGCAGCATTAACCGTCCCTGTACTGACCGACCAAGTGCAACAGGCATGGAACTCCATCCCAGAAACTGATATCCGCCACCTGTACAACACAGTGCATGCACATTTATATGCTTGTATTCAATATACTGTCCGATTGCAACGGGTACCAGTGACTAAGCAGTTGTCGTCTGAAATGGCTTGTGCTTAAATTAACCTGTGATCCTGCAATGATAATCACTTAAACGTGTTACCTACATCTACATCTACATCATACTCCGAAAGCCACCTAATGGTGTGTGGCGGAGGGTACTTTCGATATCACTATCTGATCCCTCCGCCGGCCGCGGTGGTCGTGCGGTTCTAGCGCTGCAGTCCGGAATCGCGGGACTGCTACGGTCGCAGGTTCGAATCCTGCCTCGGGCATGGACGTGTGTGATGTCCTTAGTTTAGTTAGGTTTAAGTAGTTCTAAGTTCTAGGGGACTGATGACCTAAGATGTTAAGTCCCATAGTGCTCAGAGCCATTTGAACCATTTGAACCATCTGATCCCTCCAACCCTCTTCCACTCGGGAATAGTGCGTGGGAAGAATGATTGTCGGTAATCCTCTGTATAGGCTCTAATTTCTCGAAATTTCTTCTTGTGGTCAATACGCGAGATGTATGTGGGGGAAAATAAATTGTTGTCTGACTCCTCCTGAAAAGTGCTGTCCCGCAATGTCAGTAGCAAATCTCTCCGTGATGCACAATCTCTCTCTTGTAACGTCTGCCAGTGGAGTTTGTTTAGCATCTCCGTAACGCTCTCTCACAAGCTACAAGATCCGGCGACGAAACGGATCTTCTCTATATCCTCTATCAGTTCTACCTGATAGGGGTCCCAGACAGATGAACAATACTCAAGAATCGGGCGAGCAAGCGCCCTATAAGCCACTATTTTCGTGAATGACTTACGTTTACTCAAGATTCTTCCGATGAATATGAGTCATGTGTCTGCTTTTCCCACTATCTGTTTGATATGGTCATTCCACTTAATGTGGCTCGGGATAGTTACGCCTAGATATTTTACGGCAGACGCTGTTTCCAGCTATTTGTCATTCATATTATAACTGTACAGTAGTGGATTCCTTTTCCTGTGTATGCGCAATATGTTACATTTATTTACGTTCAGCGTCAACTGCCAGAGTCTGCACCGTTCATCAATCCTCTGCAGGTCGCTCTGCAAATTCTTACTATCTTCTGGCGTTGCTACTTTGGTATAAACAACTGCATCATCTGCGAATAGCCTTAAAGAGCATCCTACGCTTTCTACTAGATCATTTATATATATTGTGAACTGCAAAGGTCCTATCACACTGCCGTGTGGTACTCCGGATATTACCTTTACATCTGTCGATTTGGTTTCGTTAAGAGCGACGTGTTGAGTTCCATCTGCAAAAAAATCTAGAATCCATTTGCAAGTCTGCTCCGATACTCCGTATGCTCGTATTTTTTTCATTAAATGGCATTGCGGCACGGTGTCAAATACCATACGAAAATCATGGAGTACGGCATCACCCTGAGCGCTGTTGTCCACTGCGCTGTGGATGTCATGTATTACATTCGCGAAATTTACACTGCTGGCCATTAAAGTTGCTACACCAAGAAGAAATGCAGCTGATAAACGGGTATTCATTGGACAAATGTATTATACTAGAACTGACATGTCCTTACATTTTCACGCAATTTGGATGCATAGATCCGGAAAAATCAGTACCAAGAACAACGACCTCTGGCCGTAATAACGGCCTTCATACGCTTGGGCGTTGAGTCAAACAGACCTTGGATGGCGTGTACAGGTACAGCTATTCATGCAGCTTCAACACGATACCGCAGTTCATCAAGAGTAGTGACTGGCGTATTGTGACGAGCCAGTTGCTCGGCCACCATTGACCACACGTTTTTAATTGGTGAGAGATGTGGAGAATGTGCGTGCCAGGTCAGCAGTCGAACGTTTTGTGTATCCAGAAAGGCCCGTACAGGACCTGCAACATGCGGCCGTGCATTATCCTGCTGAAATGTAGGGTTTCGCAGGATCGAATGAAGGGTAGAGCCAGGGGTCGAAAAACATCTGAAATGTAAAGTCCACTGTTCAAAGTGCCGTCATTGCGAACAAGAGGTGACCGAGACGTGTAACTAATGGCATCCCATACCATCACGCCGGGTGATACGCCAGTATGGCGATGACGGATACACGCTTCCAGTGTACATTCACAGCGATGTCGCCAAACACGGATGCGACCACATGATGCTGTAATCAGACCCTATATTCATCCGAAAAATGACGCTTCACCATTCGTGCTCCCAGGTTCGTCGTTGAGTACACCATCACAGGCGCTCCCGTCTGTGATGCGGCGTCAAGGTGAACCGAAGCGATGGTTTCCTAGTAGATAGTCCATGCTGCTGCAAACGTCGTCGAACTGTTCGTGCAGATGGTTGTTGTCTTAGAAACGTCCCCATCTGTTGACTCAGGGATCGAGACGTGGCTGCACGATCCGTTACAGCCATGCGGCTAAGATGCCTGTCATCTCGACTGCTAGTGATACGAGGCCGTTGGGATCCGGCACGGCGTTCTGTACTACCCTCTTGAACCCAACGATTCACATTCTGCCAATAGTGATTGGATCTCGACCAACGCGAGCAGCAATGTCGCTATACGATAAACCGCAATCGCGATAGGCTACAATTCGAACTTTATCAAAGTCGGAAACAGGATGGTACGCATTTCTCCTCCTTACTCGAGGCATCACAACAACGTTTCACCAGGCAACATCGGTCAACTGCTGTTTTTGTATGAGAAATCGGTTGGAAACTTTCCTCATGTCAGCAAGTTGTAGGTGTCGCCACCGGCGCCAACATTGTGTGAATGAGTTGAAAAGCTAATCATTTGCATGTCAGAGCATCTTCTTCCTGTCGGTTAAATTTCGCGTCTGTAGCATGTCATCTTCGTGGTGCAGCAATTTTAATGTGCGGTACTGTAATTACTCTACATCAATTACTCTGTGGTGCTGCCATTTTTCTTCCATCACTGGATTGCCTTCCTGTGGGGAATTTTCAGATCTGCATAAAAGTACAACTTTATGTCTTAAAACAATTTAGCGTATAACTTGGTTGAAATATTGCGATAGAGAGGATAAATCAGAGATAGGGAAGTGGTCGCCAGTTTCAATCGCTTTTCCTATAAAAGCTCAGCGGGATGCTTGCAGAGGTCGCCGGAAGCTCCGATGCCCCATCAGACAGCAGACTGCCAGCAGTCCAGCACGCACGTACGAGCCTTTTGACGCACGAAGGAGCTTTAGTTTACTGCGGAGTGCGGCCGGTGAACGGAAGCACCCCAAACCGGCGGTCAGGCGTAGACAGTGGTCACGTTTTGGCATTGTCGCAATCACAAGGGAAACTTTTAAAAATAAATTACGTTGTGTTCCGTAAACCGTATCCGTTTTAACACTGAGGGTTCTCTATTGTTACACAAATCCAGCCAGACCTAAGAGGGCTAGGAGTAATAAATGTGTTCGGATAAGCCCGAGGGAAGCTCTGAATAAATGTAGAATAAACACTAGACATGATTGAATGGTATCATGTCTCCAACGTTACCAAATATTTTTGTGTTAATATCAAACCGTCCCTATAAATTATTGATTGAATGGCCATTCGCGTAAGATATCTGCAGTTTCCAGGTGTTTCTTACCATCTCTCTCTTACTAGAAATCGTCAGGCACTTCTTGTAGTCATTCTCTGACTAGAACGTAGATTATTTTCGTTATGGTCATCTACATAGACATTTTATAGTTTGGATTTTTAAAATCAAGTGAAAAATGGCAAGGCACATTCTATTCCAAATCTATTTTTCTTTTATGAATATTTAAATAGTACGGTTTGTAGCAGTACACAATGCAGGTTCATTATCTTTCCGCTTCGATTAGTTTTGACTGACGCTGAAGTATGTTTCTTTTCCCACATGCTTTTTATGACACGTTCATCGGAAAGAGAAACAGTTGACTGAGAATGCTTACCTTTCTTAACACGGTCAGACGGCCGTTGTGGCCGAGCGCTTCTAGCCGCTTCATTCAAGATCCGCGCGACTGCTACGGTCACAGGTTCGAATCCTGCCTTGGGCATCGATGTGTTTGATGTCCTTAGGTTAGTTAGGTTTAAGTAGTTCTAAGTTCTAGGGGACTGATGACCCCAGCAGTTAAGTCGCATGGTGCTCAGGGCCATTTTTTTCCACACGATCAGAAGTTTTACTCAAATCATTGAAGATTATGAGTGTTTCTTTACTGTAATCCGCATGCTTTTTCAATAACTTGCTTCAAGCCAGCCCACACAGTGGCAAATTACAGGAACTTTTTACTTTGGTTTTAATGTTGCTTTCGTTTAAGCATCCATTCCGCTACCTCAACCGGCTTATGAAGAAAATCAACTATTATTTGCTGACACAAATTAACAAACAAGCAACTGAGCTACTGCAGACAACGTTGTGATTTCTTAATATATATTGTATATATGTTTCACTTAGACCATTCACTAATTTCGAGATTAGACCGTATACCTTGAAGATACTTTCCGACATGCACCTGTAGTCTGAATCGAAGTATCCGTTATTTGTATGGTAACCGAGGAGCTAAGAGTAATGCGGTGACCTGAGTGAAAGGACGTAATCAAGTATTATGCTTTGTTTCCCTGTGCGTACAGTTGAACGGGACCGTTGGATTACCAGCAGAGGAAGCGGAGACGGCTAAAATCAAATCAGCTCGTCCGATGATAAAGTGTTAACACAGGCTAAAGGATCCTAATTTCGCGAAGTAATTACGAGTTTCGTCACGAGACGTACCAACTTCTCGCGAAGTTTAATGCAGCTAAATTACATCGTCATTTTTCACAAAATTCTCTTGACATTTAGCAAAAAGTTAATTAAGGTACGGTGCGCCGTGTTTCAGAGAAATCTATAATATGCAGCCGTCTCCGTGCTGCCAGTTGTGGCACGACGGACCGAGTGTAAAAACCGTTGCAGTACGAGAGAGAACAATTCGAACTTATAGGCGGCGCTATCTCTCCCTGCCCCGCGTCCCGTCACTGTTTACACTCACAAGCTGCGACATGTTCGCGAATTGAACAGTGAATATGGAATAAATTTCCTTTACTTCACGTCTGTGGATACAAACTTTTTGTCATCAGACTGCCGCTTTCGGTCTATAAAGTCCATCTCCAGATCTGTTTTATAAATACTTGGCCTAATATACTGGAGCCGTGGCGGCATGTTTAGCAGTTGAAGAGTAAAAGAAATTTACACTAATTATATAGCATTATTAATGCAATTATGTTGTCATGAATCATACAACTTGGCTTCTTCTTCTCTTATTCAGCTACTCTTCGAAAAACGGAATTGCCTTATGCGAAAGGAAGCAATACTTGCAATTCTGACGTGGAAGGAGCGGACGAGCTATCACCGCAAGCTAATAGCATTACACGAAGCGTCAAACGGCGTGGCAAGATCTGTCATCAAAATACTGATGAGATAAAGGGAATCGTCAGGCAAAATGAATATCTAGAAATACAGGATTTTTTCAAAATGAGTATACGGGTTTTAAAGGTTTGTAGTATTTATTACATTCAACTTACAATTATAAATAATACATCACATGAGAGTGCAACTCAAACAGTTTTTCTTACAAGTGCTGAATGAGAGCACTATTCATCACACATGGAGTAGGTAGGTGAGTTCTCAAATCTAGACCTCTGCATCTGGTGTAATCTCTGCAAACATGATGTTTGTAAAGTCGGATGTATCTGCTGGTAGCAGAAGCGCATACATATGGTCCTTTATGAGACCCTCAAAAGGTAAAAATTGCATGGCGTGAGATCATGGGTGAACGTGGAGGTCGTGCAAATCAAGCTTTGTCATCCGGCGCCTCACGGTCAATCCGCAGGTCGTTTAAGCTATCACGTATTGAATTATGCATCATCTTGCCACTAAATGAAATTTTATCGTTGAGCTTCTTCGAACTGAAGAAAGAGTCATAGCTCTAGCGCGTCAAAGTAAATACCATTTACCGTTGCTTCACGGAAAACGAAAGGTCACAACTTTCCGTCGGGTTATGAAATAAAAAAATATTCATTTCAGTGAGTCTCGCTGGAACTGTACCATCTCGTGGAGCTTTGCTGAGGCCCAGATATGCATATTATATGTATTCACATTTCTGCTTATATAAATGTTGTTTCACCACTGAAGACGACACGGTGCAAAAAATCTCCATCGTCAAATGGTTCAAATGGCTCTGAGCACTATGGCACTTAACATCTGAGACCATCAGTCCCCTAGAACTTAGAACTACATAAACCTAACTAATCTAAGGACATCACACACATCCATGCTCGAGGCAGGATTCGAACCTGCGACCGTAGTAGTCGCGCGGTTACAGACTGAAGTGTCTAGAGCCGCTTGGCCACACCGGACGGCTCTCCATCGTCGTGTAGCGACATTTCGTGTGCAACGTTGGGACGTAAGCCGTAGTCTGTAGGCTTTAGAGCTAGTAGGTGCAGCAAACGATAATGTCTGCATACACACACGTCACTGGAACTGCTAATTCACGTGCAACCTCCGGTACTGATTTCTTGGGGCTACACGTGATTGACTCTCACTCGTTCAAGACGTTTTTCAGTCACACTTGACCGTTCCGTACCCTTCCCGCTGTGCCTAGGTGTACAAACAAAACTATCAAAGCTTTTCGTTTTGCAGTATTAGTTATAAACGTAAGCTGAATGTGGTAAACACTAAAAAGCATTAAAACTCGAATATTCATTTCGAAACACCATGTATATCTGCCATGTCAAATTCGGAAATTCCGTCCTTCCTGGTGTTGATTCCGTTATTAACGATAATTGTCACCTGTAGCTCTTATTATTTTTGGTAGTTCAAGACGACGTAATACAAGATGCGTCTGAAAAGTTCCGTGAGCGGCCTCAGGAAATGAAGGAAACTAGGGTTAGAAACAAAACATCTTTACTGGCCTCCAAAGTAATCACCATTAGCTGTAACACACTGCTAACATCGGTTGTAAAGCTATTGAAAACTGTAAGCAAACAATTTCTGTGGAATCAAAAAAAAAAAAAAAAAAGCTTCAAATGGCTCTGACCATTATGGTACTGAACATCTGAGGTCATCAGTTTCCTAGAACTTAGAACTCTTTAAACCTAACTAACGTAAGGACATCACACACATCCATGCCCGAGGCAGGATTCGAACCTGCGACCGTAGCAGGATAGCGCGGTCCCGGGCTGAAGCGCCTACAACAGCTCGGCCACAACGACCGACTTTGTGGAATCACTCGACGCCTTGTGGTAACGCGTTCTCGGATGTCCACATCATTCAAGATCATTGGTGTTGCTTGCACCAGCCGAAGACCAAGCGGCAGTCAACCGCATGGTGTTCATCGCCCTTCCTGTCTCCCTCGGGTTCATCATGCTTCACGTTGTTGCTGTCGAAAAAGGTCATCAGCCTCATCTCAAACTTGGATTTCGTCAGACGACATTTTCTGAGAGGGAAGGAAGGCGACGAGCACAATGCCATTGACTGTCGCTTTGTCTCCGAGTCGTACTCGTGGCACGGGGTCTCATTTTCTGTAATGATGCTGATATCGAATAACGCGTAACGTTGGTGCTTTGAGCGATTCCGGAAAACGCATTTACTGACAGTTTGCGATAGCCTTACAACCGACGCTAGACGTTTGTTGATCATTGTGAAGGCCATAGAGCTACTTCGTTTGTAACTCTTATTTCCTTTATTTTCTACCATTCACCGAAATTTTTAGACTCACCTTGTATATCAAGTCAAAAGTTACAAAAGCTGTTTAGCAGGTGACAACGCAGCGTGCCTGTGTGGTATCAATTGGCGCAGGAATACTGCCATTCCCTCGAAACTTAAATACCGTCCGATAATTTCTTTCCGTGTGGATCCCTGCACTACAGATTTCTCACTCCGTTGCCAAGTTAACCACTCGAATGTGCGTTGACACTAGTCCCTTCCTATAATATGAACTTTCCTGTAGATTTCCAACTTCGCCTATTGTTATAACGCTACATTTCAACTTGACTTTAATAATTTCCAGACTTTACACTTGAAAATAATGCTGTATCCCAGAGGTGCACGGTCGAAGGAAGATAGAGATTTAAAGTTTTGTGAATAACGAGAATATAAGAAACGGAACACACATTCGGAATGGTGACGGATGTGAAGGGAAGTCGGCTCCGTCCTTTTCAAAGGAACCATCGCGCCATTCACCTTAAGTACTTTAGGAAACACATGGTAAGCCTATTCTGCATGGCCGGCCGAAGATTTGACCCTCTTTGTCACTGTCGCACTTAGTTTGGTCGTACATGAATAGTATCTGAAACTTATCATGATTTCATTTGTAAGTGCCACTTAAGTTGGTCGCACATACATAGCATTCTGAAAACTTTGTCTTTCAAATGACAGAGCATAGCAATCAGTCGTCCTTTACTTGCTGGTTTTACTCGGCAGATCTAGATTTTGGCTAGTTGGTAGCCATTATCAATGCACCATTTCTTATTATCAATGTATGTTCTAGCACGTCAGTACCCTGTTGTTCGGGCTTCTCTCACAGTTCTTTCAACACTATTGTATTTTCTTTGCTGAAGAAAGCGGTTCCTGTCGGTGCCACGTCCTAACGCATTCTTTTAGCAGTCTATGTAATTCTTCACTGGCTCCCTTGCAGCTTATCCACTTTTGTATCATATCTGTATTGTTCATCCATAACAGAGTTTGGTGCTACGGTCCTTACCAACGCATTAAAAGATGTTTTAAGTGTTCTATATATTTTGTCACTTCGTCTAGGTGTCTTACTATCGGTGTCATTTCACACTGCTTTGATTTACGCCTACTAGTCCGACTTGAATTCTGTCAAGGATGTCATTTAGGAATTTAATCAAATTTTTGTACAAGTATTGCTCTTGCGCGGCATACGGTTGATGTCCCTCTGATGATTCGTATGTCGTGTTGCCTTTCTTCCTATTTGCCCAAATTATTCATGCAGCGCAACTCAGACATTTGCTGCACTTTGATTTTGTGTTAGTGTGAGACTGATTCATAAAGTATTCAGTGGAAATAAACCAGTAAATAAATTATAAGTAAAACTAAAAAAGGATGGCAAAGATCAAAATAGGTAATGCGTGGGATCCAATTATGCTATCACATATACAAGAATAGGTAAGCTCCACAATAACAGGAAACAGAGGTGCAACATTATTGATCCACATAGTTATAGAACTCCAAAAGGTAAACTAAAATGCAACTGTTTTAATTTTTTATTTTTTTAGAACTTATATACTGGTATCTCCGTTAAAACTGTATTTTAAATATTTTTGCAAGATCTTTTAAAAAATTTATTTCCATATTACGATATGTTGGAAACGAAGAAAACAGAATGTTAACAGGAACAAGTTTAGGAAATGATGTAGTGATCGATAGGGACTCATAGTACAACCAAGTCCATATTTTTTATCCTACGAGAGAGTTCCTGCTTATAAATTAAAAACGTATTACTCAAAGTTGAAATTGGAGATACTTGGTATTGAAACACCTGTATCTTCTGATTAGGTGTGTACATTGAAGAATCGCAACATGAGTCAATTTTTTTCCGTGTGAAAATCGAATAGGGATTCCAGAATACGTAAAATTGTGGAGCAGTGAATTAAGTTTTCTGTGAAAAACGTAATACTCGTCACAGTCTGACACATGAAATTTGCAAATATCTGGAAAAGAGCGACTAAAAAGAAGGGACGGTGACGGGGGCACATGTGGAAATTACTAATGTGGCAGACTCTGTATGAAATCGATAGGACAACTGACTGGAGCTCTCTATTGAAAGCGACCCGTCGAAATTTGCTACGCCACGTGTTGATCGCATTTGATCGAATGAGAGTATAAAATTAATGTTTGCTGTCGCTACACTTGACGACAGCTTTGACAGAAAGTGCTAGTAAACAAATCGCTCCAAATAGCGGTAACAAAGCTTCATTGATCACGTGCGACAAAAGCGAGGTATCGCGTTTGCGCTGCAAGCGGCGGGCAGCTTTCTGTCGGTTTTTTTCCCCCCGTATTAATACATAAAGTAATGATGCCGGACAGTGCGGGAGTAAACATCGGTGGCATACGGCCGCATTACAAGCGGAATAAATTACGCCGGGTAAACGGCAAAACAATTGACCGTAAAGTGTGTTTAAAAGCGTGTAATTTTCGACCGAGGCCCAGTTCGCTGGACGGAACGTCAGAGCGCAGGGCAGCAGCGGCCGTGCGGTTTGTCCCCTGGCTGTGCTGCCCAGTCGCCGGAAGAACAGCCAACAACCGGCAGGCGTGGCCAGCTCTCTGTCCCTCTTTCTGTGTCTCATTCTCTCTCCTCCTGCGCCTTTCTTTCTCCGTGTTTCCGGCTCAGATCGTCAATATCGGACGTGCCGCTAGTCAGCAGCCGTTCGTACACCGTGTGGACGACAGTTCAAACAAAAAGCCCATTGAAGGGCTGAGCGGTCACTGCAGGTAGTTTCGTCACCCGCTGCGATTACAGGGCACCATCGCACTGTTGCTGGAAATGGCGTTTCATCCTCTGAGAACCGTGACGGTGGAACCTTCGCCTGTAACGTATGCGGCTACCGAACAGATACCAAACTGAGCTACCAAGTGCTGCATTATTAAAAAAAAAAAAAAAAAAATCCATATTATTGGGGGGCTGCAAGCTGATGGGTCATACCGCCTACCAATCTACGTAGCAACGAAAAGCAAAGTCTCCAAGTATTAGTAGTTCAGGGTGCACCTCTGATGTTGTCCAACGAGGCTCTGGATGAAAACAAAGGAACGAAAACGTTTCATAGACGGCGACAGTAAGACCTATAAATTTCACCAACAATTAAAACAACCTGTCGTCAGAAACTGTTAATAGTTTCTAGAGCACTAAGAATATTTACTGATACTTGGTAATGTATTTTTTGTTTTTGTTTTTTTGTTTTCAAGTCACTAATCTTCTGACCGGTTTGGTGACGCCCATTACGAATTCCTCTCCTTTGCCAACCTTTTCATCTAGGAGTGTCAGCTGCAACCTACGTCCTCAATTATTTGCTGGATATATTCAAATCTCTGTCGTCTTCCACATTTTTTACCTTCTTTAGCTCCCTCTAGTACCATGGAAGTTATTCTCTGCTGTCTGAACACATGTCCTATTATAATCCTGTCCCTTCTTCTTGTCAACACTTTCCACGTATTTCTTTCCTCTCAGATGCTGCACAGAACCTCCTGATTTTTTACTTTATCAGTCCACCTAATTGTCATAATTCTTCTGTAAACCACATTCCAAATACTTCGATTCTCTTCTCTTCTGGTTTTCTCACAGTCCATGTATCACTCCCGTACAATGCTGTGTTCCAAACGTACATTCTCAGAAATTCCTTCCACAAATTAAGTCCTAAGTTCGATGCCAGTAAACTTGTCTTGGCCAGGAACGCCCCTCTTGCCAGTAATATTCTGCTCTTTGTGCCCTCCATGCTGCGTCAATAGTGGGTTATTTTGTTGCCTAGGTAGCTGAATTTCTTAATTTCATCTACTTCGTGACCATCAATTCTGGTAAGTTTCACGCTGTTCTCATTTCTGCTATTTCTCATTACTTTCGTATTTCTACTATTTAATCGCAATCCATATTCTGTACTCGTTAGACTTCATTCCATTCAACGCAACCTTTAATTCTCTTTCACTTTCGCTAAAGACAGCACTGTCATCAGTGATTCTTGTCATTGTTATCCTTTCGTCTTGAATTTTAATTCCACATTTGAACCTTCCAATTCTTTCCGTCACTGTCGCTTGGAACAGTAGGTGAGGAAGACTACACTCCTCTCATATATCCTTTTTTTATGCTTGTACTTCGTTCTTGGTCTTCCTGTATTGTTGTTCCATCTTCTGTACATTGTATGAGGGGCTTATTTCAATAGTAGTACAAGTCGATTTTTGTTCATTCTGAGATAAAGAATTCTAAAGTATATATACTTGAATATTTTTAGTATCTCAACTGTAGATGTTTCAGCGCTCATTTAACTCACTTCTGAAATAAGCCCTTCATATATTACTCTCCATTCCCTATAGCTTACCCCTACTTTTCTCAGGATTTTGAACATCATGTATCATATGGAATTGACAAATGCTTTTTCCAGGTCAACGCATCTTATGTAGGTGTCTTACTTTTTTTTTCACTCTTGCTGCCATTATGAGTCAGAGCTTAGAACTGCCTCTCTGGTGCCTTTACCCTTCCTGAAGCCAAACTGAACATCACATCCCCAGTTTTCTTTTCCACCCTTTTCTGTATATTATTCTTATCAGCAACTTGGATGCATGAGCTGTTAACCTTACTGTGCAATAATTCTCGACTGTTTCATACATTCTACACACTAACGTGAATAATTGTTCTGTTACCGATTCCTCCAATGATGCTAATTCTCGATACCCTATTCTTCAATATCGACTCGTACTTCTTCTTCTACCACGCCATCCTAAAAGTGCTCCTTCCTCACGCAGGCCCCCAGTATACTCTTTCCCCCTATCCGCTCTCGCCTCTCTTTTTCAGTCGAATTCTCATTGCACCTTCAATGTTATCGCCCTTCCCTTTAATATCACCGAAGGTTGTTTCGACTTTTCTATGAGTTGAATCAGACCTCCGACATTCATTTCTTTTTCGATTTCCTCATGTTTTTCATGTAGCTATTTCGCCTTAGTTTTCCTGCTCTTCCTATTTATTCCATTCTTAAGTGATTTGTATTTCTGAATTTCCCAGAAACGTTTTGTGGTTCCTTCTTTCGTGTGTCAACTGAAGTACTAGGGTTATTATTAGTTTCTTCGCAGGTACCTTCCTTGTACTACGTTTTTTCTCTTCAACTTCTGTGATTGCCCTTTTTAGACATGTCAGTTTCTCTTCAATCAAGCTGCCTACTGAGCTATTGTTTGCCGCAGTGTCTATAGCATTAGAAAACTTCAAGCGCATCTCTTCATTGTTTAGTATTAGCGTGCCCCACTTCTTTGTGCTCTGATTGTTGCTAACCAGTCTTTTAAACTACAGTATATTCTTCATCTTTACTAAATTGTGATAATAGTCTGTATCTGCCCTTAGGTACTCTTTACACTGCAGCATTTCATTGCCTGACCATGATGAAATCTATGTGAAATCTTCCGGTATCTCCCAGTATTTTCCTAGTACACCTCTCCTCTTGTGCTTCTTAAACAGAGTATCCACTATTACTTCTGAAATTTGTTCCAGAACTCTCTCATTCCTAGTACTAAGCTCATAATCTCCCGTAACTCTTTCTTCTACTCCTTTCCCTACAACAGTAACTCGTTCTCTGCTCTACCTACCCATTCATTACAAATCCTCCTCCCGTTTTACAATTTCCCACTACTGTTGTTTATATTATCCTATACTCGTCTGACTAGAAATCCTTGTCTTCTTTCCATTTCACTTCACTGAACCCCATTATATCTAAGACCAAGTTTTTCCCTATTCAGATCATCTAGCTTCTCTGTCACGTTCAAACTTCTGACATTCCACGTACAGAGTTATCCTTTAGTTGGTTTCAGGCCTTCAGCTCGCCTCTTTCTAATCGATGCACGGAAATCACTGGCGCCACGACAGAACCAAATTTCATCAGAAAACACAACAGACCTCCATCCTGCCCGCTAATGAGCTCTCGCTTGACGCCATTGAAGTCGCAAATTTGGTCAGTGGAATACACATTACAAGGGTTCTGGCTATGAGGTGTCCTTGAAGTAACCGAACTGTAGCAGATTATTGTGTCACTACTGTGGTGCCAATTGCTGCTCAGAACACAGTACGATGCGGCTGAGGCATACACTTAAGACTTCCCTCTCGGTAGCGCCACGCGCCCGTCCGGAGCCCCGTCTTATTCGGGCCACTCTTTCTGGTGATCACCGCTGCCAGGAATCAAGCACTAGTGCAGTGGCTACATTGCTGCCAAGTCTTTCTGCAATACCGCAGAAGGAACATACGGCTCCTTGTAACCCTACTACAAGATCTCGTTCAAACTCAGTGAAGTGTTGATAATGGTGCCTTTGGCTCTGAGCACTATGGGACTTAACATCTTAGGTCATCAGTCCCCTAGAACTTGGAACTACTTCAACCTAACTAACCTAAGGACATCACACACATCCATGCCCGAGGTAGGATTCGAACCTACGACCTTAGCAGCAGCGCGGTTCAGGACTGAAGCGCCTAGAACAGAACTGCCACCGGGGCCGGCAATGATGTCTTTACCGCGTTAAAGAGGCTCTTGGCTATCAACAACTCACCACGTCCAGTCTCAAAGGTTATTAACGCTCACGACTGTTGCAGTGTGTGTTTCAACAAAACATAATTTGCATCCTCATAGTGGCGCTAGTAACGCGATTATCATGCGGCTGGCACGAAATCTGAATAGACAGCATCTTTCAGATACAGGAACACGCCTAACGACATTCGTTTATACCCCACAACTCTTTTTCTGTGTTACCATTGCTTCCATCAATGTAGTACCAAATAACGAAGCATAGCACATTTAGTCAAATGGTGAAAAATGTGGAAATAGGCACCGTTAACAACAAATCTAACACACAATTGTTCAAAACTACTCGTCCACGTAATTCATAAAAGTAGCAAATTAAAAATTTATGCAGTTTGAACTGGTTTACTATTAAAATTGGTATTTATTTTGCAAGCTATTGGAAAACAACATAGCCGCGCGGAGTGGGCGCGCGGTTCGAGGCACCATGTCACGGATTGCGCCTCCCCTCCTGCCGGAGGTTCGAGTCCTACCTGTGGTTCTTAGCATAAGTTAGATTAAGTTAGTTTCAGTAGTATGAAAGTCTAGGGTTATATTAACCTGCGATCTTTCAATGTTAATCACTTTAATATGTTACCGAAAAGTTCGTTTTCCCGTAATTTCATTACCGTAAATTAATTATTTTTTGGTGCTGGAACTTTTTTCCCCGTCAGTGTATAAGTCATCTACAAACAAATATCGGTATGTATTATGAGTTGCCGATGTAAAGTTCTTCTATCTTTGGTTTATTACTAGTACGTGTGGAGAATTTATATTGCGTTGTGGTACAGAGATGTCGAACTGCAAGTTATCTCCGATGTTATATTGTTAATGTAGCATAAGTGAAAAAATTGTTTTGTTGCTATTTAAAAGAGAAGAATAGATACTTTTTGCTCTGTAAAGGAGTATGGGACTCATCATCATCATCATCATCATGGCTAGGGCCGCCGCCCCCCCCCCCCCCCCGCCCCCCCCCTCCCCCACCGTCAGGCAGTCCATTCGCCGGGTGCCGGACTGACGCCACTTGACCTACAGGCGATGATGATGATGATGATGATGATGATGATGATGATGATGATGATGACAGCACAACACCCAGTCCCTGGGCAGAGAAAATTCCCCGACCCAGCCGGGAATCGAACCCGGGCCCAGAGGACTGACAAAGCGTCACCCTGACCAGGGTCGGATAGGATACATACTAATGTGACTTCGTTTCAAATGTGTTATATTTAATACGTGTTTACGTTACTTTGAGCACAAGACATGAATAGTTAGCTTTATTGATTGAGTTAGTTACGACAGAATCTGGAAGTAGATTAACATAATGTTCTTAAGCACTTTCAAGATCCAGTGACCCTCCCGGCGAAATATTACCCCGTTTCATTTCAGGACAACGAAGAACAACTACTACTACTACTACTATTACTACTACAGCAACAAACTGAACGACGAGTGTTATTTTCGACGACTGACTTTTCACAACGTGAGTTGTTAACGAATTAGCTCTTGCACACATGTCCTGCAATTTACCTTAATCAATAATTCTGTGTCAGTGGCCACCGACCGATTGTAATTGTACTTGCATTCAGTACTATCTCAGTTACAGGCAGGTTATGGGGGGAATTTGAACAGGAATCAGCATCGCTAATAAGAAGTGGACCAAGCTCGTACCCGAGTGTTACCTACTGCGGCCGTGGCGTAATTTCTTACTGGACTGTCATTGGCCGGCGTCGTGGGCGTTGACCGGGCGAGGCGAGGGCAAGCGGGTCCGCTGCTCGAATAAGAAATGAGCGCCCTACGGCACTACCGCCGGCGCGGCGGGCGCGATTGCTCGCCGGGGGTGCCGGAGTCATTAACGGGGGTTTTAAGAGATTTGCAGCGCGCGTGACGCCGCCTCGCCGCCCTGCTGTTTGTCTTCGTCCGGGGAAGGCGCGGCGAGCTACGGCTCCTCCGTCTGTCCGCCGTAATCGAAAATAAATGCTGCCGCTCTGCGACGCCGGCACTCAATACTAGAAAATGGAAACGTCCCCGCTGGACGACAGCACAGCTGAGCCTACATTTATTCCAGTACGTGTCGCCAGACGTATTTTAAGGTGACTGTGAGGTTATGTACTCGGGGTAAGACGCTATCTTCCAGTTTTGTGCAGTAACGGCTGCACTGGGTATACATTCCCCATTTATCTACAGGAAGCAGTGTACTAAGCTAGAGATTATTTTTGGGGAAGTACTGGAATAAATCTGTAAAAAGAGAAGGTTGATATGTTAAGATTTTATGTTGACTTATGAGAGATATTGGGGAGACACTCTGAGTCACGTACACTAATGTACTCTATACGAAAATGAGATCTACAGGAAGAGCAAACCGGCATGAGGACAATTCTAAGGATGTAGAAGCATATATCAGTAGGGCTACGACAGATAATTCCTACAGGAACATTAAAGAGACCTTTGGAGAAAAGAGAACCGCCCATTTGAATACCAAGAGCTCAGATGCAAAACCAGTCCTAAGCAAAGAAGGGAAAGCAGAAAGAAGGTCTGTACAAGGGCGATGTACTTGACGGCAGTATTATGGAAATGGAAGAGGACATAAATGAAGATGAAACAGGAGATATGACACTGCGTGAAGAATTTGACAGACCACTGAAAGATCTAAGTTGAAAGAATGTCCCAGGAGTAGACAGTACTTCATTAGAACTACTGGTAGCCTTGGGAGAGATAGCTATGACAAAAGTCTTCCGTCTGGCGATCAAAACGTACAAGAGAGGCGCAATACCCTCAGACTTCAAGAAGAATATAACAATTCCAATCCCAAAGAAATTAGACGTTGACAGGTACAAAAATAACTGAATTACCAGGTTAATAAGTCACTGTTGCAAAATACTGAGACGAATTCGTTACAGACCAATGGAAAAACTGGCAGAAGCCGATCTCTGGGAACCTCAGTTTGGATTCTGTAGAAACGTTGGAATACGGAAGGTGTTACTCACCCTACGGCTTATATTAAAAGATAGGTTTTAATGCTCAAGTAAAGTGATGTATAACTGAGATAGCACATTTGACTGCTATGAAACTATAGTGCATTATGGCGTATAAAATGTTCAGATAACATGCTGGGACGAAGCGACGTGACGTCTTTGACAATTGGAGAAAAGTGGACAGGTGCACAACACGTCCTTGAAAATGCATCTGTGGAAATATAGGCGATTGTCGAAAGCATCAACTGGTTGCATTTCCTTAACTTGCTTTAACATGTGAATATTGTTACATTTTGTTTCATAGCTACTGTTAAATTCTTAAACAGCATGTTTTTCTCATTTTTGCGGTTCCATACTGAGGTAAGTACAAACGGAACCCTTATAAGATCACTTTCTTCTCCGTCTCTCTGCCTGTCCGTCTGAGTGTTAAAAACCGTATTTCTAAGAACAAGTAGACGAATCATGCTGAAACTGACGTCACATACTAAGATCTACGGTTCCCTTGAGAATGTAAAGCACTAAATCTTTCTAAGACAGTGCATCCAAAACATATTTTGACAATCGCAAACTTGCTCATCAAAACCTGTAGGATACATCCCATTGAGCTAGAATAACGAAATTAGCAAAACGCAAGGTTTCACAGTACAACCAAAGGGAAAAATTCGAAAATTATCGATTTGTAATTACATCACACGAAAAATTATTGCTTTTTTCGTTTCTTACCAGACTTCAAACTTGGAATTAAAACATTTTCGACAGTCATGCAGTCCCTAGGACCGATATCTTGACCATATCAGTATCAATAACACGTAAAAATTGCCGAAATTCTCGATTCACAGAATGGATAAACTATCTACGTACATAATTAAGTTTTTAATCTTCTGGTTATCTGGAGTAATAAATACCTTTGAAGGACATAACAAAATTTTATAATCAATTTGCTGGTATGAAATCATTTTACGTGTACTATAGGCCTATTTCAGCTATACAGCCATCATCAGGTTGTCTGTGATAGAACGTCTTACAGTTTTGGTACTTTTGTGGCATTACATGTGAGTTACTTATTAATAAAATGGTTTTACTAACGTTTCTATGTCCTGACTGCCATGTAATATCGTCGTATCTTTTCCAGTCCGTATGTTACTGATTACATTTTACGTTAATATACGAGGGTCAGTCAAAAAGTAATGCCTCCTATTTTTTTTCTACGTTTAATTGTCAGGAAATTTAAATGCAATTACATAGGTTGAAAACCACAACATTGAGGATCATTTTGTCATTTTTCAATGTAATCTCCGCCCATCTCTACAGTTTTGGTCCATCTTTGAACAAGGGCATGTATCCCAGCACGGTAAAAATCACAGCTCTGCTTCCTAAGCCATTGACGCACGGATGTTTTGACGGCCTCCTCATCTTCAAAATGAATCCCACGATGAGCTTCTTTTAGTGGCGCGAACAGATGGAAGTCTGATGGTGCCAGGTCAGGGCTGTATGGGGGATGAGGCAAAACTTCCCATCCAATTTTGACAATCTCGTCAGAGGTGTGACGACTGGTGTGTGGTCTTGCATTGTCACGCAAAAGAAGAACATCTGCCATTGATTTTGTTGGGCGAACTCGCTGAAGACGTGCTTTAAGTTTTTTGAGGGTTGTGACGTATTGAACAGAATTTATTGTGCATCCCTGCTCCAAAAAATCAACCAGAATTACATCCTCTGTATCCCAGAAAACTGTTGCCATAACTTTCCCTGCCGATCGCACAGTTTTGAATTTTTTCTTCCTCGGCGAGCTTGTGTGACGCCACTCCATTGACTGCCTCTTTGATTCGGGTTCAAAAAAATGCACCCATGTTTCGTCCCCGGTCACAATTTTTTTCAGAAACTCATCTCCCTCCAAACGGAAGCGCTGCAAGTGTTGGGAGGCTATTGTTTTCCTTGCCTCTTTATTCTGATCGGTTAACATTCTTGGAACCCACCGTGCACAAACTTTTGAGTACCCCAATTGTTTAATAATCGTGATCACACTGCCTTTACTAAGAGAAATAATGCGACACACTTCATCTGCAGTCACCCGACGGTCACCACGAATGATGTCATCAACTTGCTGAATGTTCTGTGGAGTCACTGCACTCACCGGCCTGCCGCTCCGCTTTTCGTCAGTCAACGGTGTTTGCCCTTCAGCTTCCTTACAACGACGAACCCATCGTCTAACAGTGCTGACATCCACTGTCACAACACCATACACATTCTTCAGTCTTTCATGAATGCGTATGGGCGTTTCACCTTCTGCATTCAAGAATTCAATCACACAACGCTGTCCCAAACGAACATCGATGTCGGCCATCTTACAAACTTCTGCTGTGCTGCCACCTGTTGACACAGAAAGTTACTACTGCAGTGGATTGCAGAAGAAGGTTTGAGGAATGGCGCCAAATTCAAATTTTTCACTTAACTTAATTTTTTTAAGTAGAAAAAAAATGGGAGGCATTACTTTTTGACCGACCCTCGTACCAATAATAATCAATTGCGTAGTATGGTCTGATATTTCTTTTAGAAGTGGTTAGAAATAAATCATACTCTGTAGCTGACATTTAGTGACAGTAGTTGTGAAAGATGATCAGCGAGTTTGTTATTTCTCTTGCTGTTTATTTGTTTATTGATTATAGTCTTCCATTGCTACTCTAGTAGGAACCAGTTGTGTGTTATGTTTGTCATTTTATAAATAATGATCAGAAACAAACTTCATGATGTGTCTGTTATTAAATGGCGGGACGGAACGTTGGGCCATAAGGTGTATAGAAAGGCCACTCATACTGTTCGTTATAAGCACAGAGATTCAAACCACCACCCTAGACAAAAAAGAGGCCCAGTGAAAGCCTTGGTAGGCAGGGTGTACAAAATTTGTGAACCAATTTATTGAAAAGATGAGACTGAACATCTACGGCCGAATGGCTATTCCAGCAAGAAGATCGCTCGAGCGCTTCGCTCTAGGCAAGAGTTCAGGAGCAGCGACGAACTACAGCCAGCCAGCGGCAAGGTTTTTCTTCCGTTCATTAGTAACGTTACAGATCGCATTGGGAAAGTGTTAAGCAAGTATTGGTTGGAAATTACGAGAGTTGGAACTTAAATAGTGGCAACTAGTTATTCATAACCGATACAAAAGAGATATTTGTTTGCACCTGCTACTGTCCTTCAAAGCAGTCACCAGCGTTATGTAGAACCCGTTGCCAGTGATTTGGAAGGCGTGCTAAAGCGTTAGCAGAGCCTGTTCTGTTGATGGTGCGAATGGGGCTGCCTACTCCCTGTCGAGTCTCAGGAACAGTTCTGAAGCGAATGCCACGAAGTGGTTCCTTCATCTTCGGGACCACATCAAAGTCACAATGACTTACGTCTGGGGAGTATGACCGAACAGAGCAGCCACAGCTTGCGCTGTATGCTCCCACGAATTGTCGTGCAAAATGTTGGGTGGGTTGCTCAGAAAGTGTCGCTGCTTCTATCACATAGCTGGTAGCAGGTGATGCTCCAAAAACGAACAGTAATACAGCGCACTGACAGTCTGCTGTGGAGCAAGGTAATGCGTTAGGATAACACCATCACAGTCGCACACGAGAATCACCATAACTTTAACCACACTGGGGCTCTGACGCACTTTCGACTTTCGTGGCGACCCATAATGACCCCATTCTTGGACTGGCGTTACAGTTTTGGCTTCGTGGCATTCGCTTCATAACTTTTTCAGAGATTCGACAGGCAGTAGACCGCTCTTTTCGCACCATCAGCAGAACAGGCTCTGCTAACGATATTTTGCGCCTTCCACATCGCTGGCAACGGGTTCTACGCAACACTGATGACTACTTTGAAAGACAGCAACAGGTGCAAACATGGAACTCTTTTGTGTCGGTTGAGAATAAATAGTTGCCACTATTCAAGTTCCGTCCCTCGTATTTTCAGACCAACCAGGAAAATAAAAAGAAATATTTAAGATCGGCAAAACATGCACGACATCCTTTGGCAACACCGGGGGTATATAACATTCCTTGTAGTTGGGGACAGGTTTATATCGGTACCATAAAGAAGTGTCAACACCTGTCTTGTTGAACGTAAAAGGAATTGCCGCCTGGGTCGCACGGATAAATCGGCTGTAGCAGAACGTGTTTACCAGGAAGGTAATCATGAAAAAAAAAAAAAAAAAAAATTCAGCGAGACGAGCGTCATTTCTAGAATCTCGCATTATTATGCGCGCTTGTATAGAGAGGCTTTCAAGATAAACACCGTAATAATTTTAACAGGAAAGAGGAAGGTGTCAAACTGGATAAAATTTGGGTGTCAGCGTTGCACCGGAAAAGTGACGATCGATTACTTTCAATCGAGAATGATAGTATTAGCAGAGACAGTCTCATAGCCGACGTCGCGTGATGGACAGTGGCGCCCTGCACTGCCTATATAATCATCGCTTCCTCGAGTTCTTCCTGCAGTTTGCCCATTTACCGCTGAGGACGTCTCCCGCAGTCGGAGACGAAACGTCAGGGGAGAGTTTTATACATCGACCACGGCCTATCAGTCCGGAAGTTTTAAGCGAAGACAATATCAGTCGTGAAAGCATACCTGAGTATGATCAAACTTAATTTCCAGTTGAAATCTAGTGACAGCAATTATGTCAGACAATCAGCGATCTGCTTATTGACATTTCTACAGCGATGATGTGGAGGTTTCATTGAATAGATATCTACGTGTTGCGTTACATAAATTTTATATTTCTATCATGGTATATACGCTATCTTGGTGGATAATGTCAATAAAGTTTTCGATAAAGTGTTTATATTTTAGGTCAATTTGTTCGCTGAGGTTTAGATGTGGATAATTTCCTGTATGTAAATATATCTCAATTACCTCCAACATATTGAGTGTCGGTCCTTTTAGTGTTATGTGTAAAACTTCGACGACATTTTGCAATCAGTGTACTGTATGTCGTTCATTTTCGATGTGCTGGAAAAGAGTGGTTCAAATGGTTCAAATGGCTCTGAGCACCACGAGTCTTAACTTCTGAAGTCATCAGTAACCTAGAACTTAGAACTACTTAAACCTAACTAACCTAAGGACATTACACATAACCATGCCTGTGGCAGGATTCGAACCTGCGACCGTTGCGGTCGCGTGGTTCCAGACTGTAGAGCCTAGAACCGCTCGGCCACCTAGCCGGCTGGAAAAGAGTGGGCGCGTTGTTGACAGTCTAATGTGTTCTCTATGTCTATTGGCAAAGTTTCTGCCTATTCGATGTAGAATTTTTTACAATCTTTGCAGTGAATTTTATATATAACTTTGAGTGTATTAATGGTTTCCTGTAGCATGACTGTATTTTTGTGTTTATATTATGTCGTGTTTGTTAAGCGAAACATGGTTTCTTTCAGTAGTGCGTTGTTTTTGTTTGATGTACTTCCCCAGTATGTGATAGGTATACACGTGTTGTGTATAAAACGTCCTGTGAATACTATCAGACAACAAACAAAAAAAGATAAAAAAAAATGTGCTTCATTGCCATTCAAAATAGTCGTCACCCGCTAGAACACGCTTCTGACAACGTTCGTAAAGCTTCTGGGAGATAGCAAAGACCTCCTGTTGAATCGATCGCAGAACTGCTGTCACACAATCTTTTATGGCATTCACGTCCGCACAACGTTCACCTTTCATGGCCGCCTTTAAGCGGGGAAACAGGAAGAAGTCCGCACGGAACAGATCGGGGAGTACGGAGGTATTCAAGAACAGTTACCATCTTCTGCGCCAGGAATTGTCGCACACGGATAGCGCAGCGTGCAGGGGCATTGTCATGAAGGAGTATCCATTTTACAGTCCTGTGCAACTCTGGCCGCACCCGCCGGATACGCTGTAGCAGTCGGTTCAAAACGGAGTGGTAAACCGCAGCATTAAAGTTTTGACTTGCAGCAACAAATTCCTTGTGGATGATGCCGTTGTTGAAGAAGGCGATCAACAGTGTTTTCACCTTGTATTTTTGCAGACGGCTTCTTTTGGTCGCGGGGAAGACGGTGAACACCATGACATCGAATGCCGTTTTGATTCCGGATAGCACCAGGTCTCATCTCTCGTGACGATGGCATTTAGAAGCAATGGATCCTAATCACACATGGAAACGATATCACCAGAAGTTTCCATCCGTTTTTCTTTCTGCTCGTCTGTGAGTTTGTGCAGCAAATCGGGAGCATTTATTCCGCTGACCCAAATCATCGCGGACGATGGTGTGAACCGTGTCCTTGCTAAAGCCCAACTCCTTCGCAATCAATCTCAGAGTCCTTCGCCGATCTTGTCCCAGAATATGTCGTACTTCTCGATCAGTTCTGTGGTTCTGCTTGTCGATGGCCGACCTGAATGTGGCTCATCGTCAGTTGTTTGCATCCCTTCAAGGAAGCCTTTAAACCATTCGTAAACATATATTCTGCTGATGACTTCCTTGCCGTACATCTGTACCAATATTCCATGTGTATTCGTTGCAGTCTTCCACAATTTTTAGCAGAAATCGATGTTAACACATTCTCCATTGCGCTGTGACACTTCTTCCAATAAACACTGAGTACGTTCGACTGGTCGCAGTCAGTTTACACAGCCAGTCACATGCCGTGTATCGATTCCTCTCAAGACCCATGCGCATGCACGCACACATGCGACTTGTTGCAGTTCATATATGACATCATTCAACGAACGTTTTATACACATCATGTACGTAATTTTGTGTTTCCTTGGTTTTTCTCTGAAGATTGAGGGTTTCGTTTGTTTCTCGTTTAATTCTGTGATTATCAGTGAAATGTATTTATTCTGTCGTGCCACGCAGTGCAGGGTTCCCATTTCCTTTTGTATAGCGTCCTGCTCAAGAAGCAGGTTTATCATTGTATTGATCATGGTGTGAAAGAGTGCCTATTTGCTCATAATATAATTAAGTTTGTACGGAACCCTCAGAGTGCGAATCCCGCTCGGAGATGTCCAACTTTTTTATCTGTGTTCAGATAGTTAATGCTGAATTGTTGAAATGCATAGTTGGCTTTTTTTTTGCTTGCTTTCGCTTTATGGTTACACCACATAAATGGTTCAAATGGCCCTGAGCGCTATGGGACTTAACTTCTGAGGTCATCAGTCCCCTAGAACTTGGAACTACTTAAGCCTAACTAACCTAAGGACATCACACACATCCATGCCCGAGGTAGGATTCGAACCTGTGACCGTAGCGGTCACGCAGTTCCAGACTGTAGCGCCTAGAACCGCTAGGCCACCCCGGCCGGCACACTACATAAAGGAATAGAACAACAACAACAACAACGACAACAACAACAACAAAAGTCAAATGTAATCTGTCAGTACAGTGGATTTTTTTACCCTTCGGTATTTTGCAGTGGTCGGTCACAATGATGCTGTCCATTCAGCGGCAAAATACAAATTCAGTTTGTTTATTGTCCCTAAAGGGCCATTCTTTGTGTTGGATGCTTTGATATTGCGTTGTGCACTAAAGTCGTGATTTCAGTGTTTTGATATCATGCCGTGCACTAAAGTTGTGATAACAGTAAGGATGGTAACTTTGTGATGTTGCATGTATGACATGCGTGAGGCTTTTTATTTCTCTTTTTACCCTGGACGATGGTTTAAGACTGAAGATGTCGTAATGAACGCGAAATTAAAAGAAAGAAAACTCTACTGTCTCATATATTTCACAAGAATTTTGTAACTGCCAATTCCATTGCAGAGACGTGCCCAAGGTGTTTCGCATTGCGGACGCTGGATGGAGTCAAGCGGCCAGTGGCCGACAGAAGGTGGCCGCTGAATGGCGAGGAAACTGCAGAGCGTAAATTGTTATGATCTTGACGCAACCACGCACTTTTGGCAGAATTGTTTCTTGAAGTATGTGCTATTACTGATAGCTTAAATGGCGAACGAAATTATTTTTTGAGTTCCCATCGGGCTGACACTTTTAGCAGACAAACGAAATGCTGTTCAAAAAGTCAAAGGCTAGAGTGGTCCCGAACTCACGACTTTGTGACTACAACGCGATACGCTTACCATTAGATCACAGCACTAGAATACCAAGAGTGGAAGATAACACTTCCTCTAAAAACTTTCGCATAGGGTTGTCAGATCGTGCAACGTAGAATTCTGAGACGTGGTCAGTTTTATTGGCGTCGTAAGTGCACTCGGAATTTCTCTATGCGGCTGCTGGCCAGTTACCACGTGTTATGTTATGGGCTGTACTGTTCGATTGTATATAATTAGCACTGTAAGGTACTTTGACGTGACGGAATGGTAGACAGATAGTGTCTGGACGTGTTGAGGACCACATCGTGAATGAACGTGTCCGAATCGTTGGTGCATCAACATAGGCTTTCAACGTGTCAGCAGAGAATGGTGTACCTCTCGCATAAGCGTAACAGGGTGTAAGAAAAGTGGTTGTAAAAGGATCCTAACCGACAGCGTCCGGAGACGAGTGTCATGAACGAAGAGGGATTGGCATGTTAGAAAATTAATGACGAAGTGAATATTTCGATATTATTTTTGAGCAAGTGCTGTCATTTCTTACACATTTTGATTGTGAGTATGCTGCAGACAGTCCTAAGGTGACAAAAGCAACGTTCAAAGAGACGCACGGATATGTTGATGAGCACTGTGACAGTTCGACTGGTCCGATAAACGAGCCGATGTTGACCCCAAAAAAAGTTGTTGGGAACTATTTTGAACTG
Source organism: Schistocerca gregaria (assembly GCF_023897955.1). Lineage (NCBI taxonomy): Eukaryota > Metazoa > Arthropoda > Insecta > Orthoptera > Acrididae > Schistocerca > Schistocerca gregaria. The sequence continues at coordinate 623,476,022 of NC_064920.1, forward strand.
CGGGTAAAGAGTAGCAATGAACATCCTCACAATTTGATAGAGCGATGGGATCTAATCATCAATGAACGGTTTCAGCTTTATACGACATGCCTTAAGAAACTTGTGGAGTCTCTTCTTCGTCATGGACTGTGCGGCTGGTCTCAGCGGAGGTTCGAGTCCTCCCTTGGGCATGGGTGTGTATTTGTCCTTAGGATAATTTAGGTTAAGTAGTGTGTAAGCTTAGGGACTGATGACCTTAGCAGTTAAGTTCCTTAAAATTTCACAACCTTTTCAACATTTTTTTTCTCTTCTTCGCCGAATTGAGACCGTTATTAAGACTATAGCCGGTGATGGTTTGTGATCTAATACTGAAACATTTATTTCGGGAAGCATTGGCAGCCATCTGAAGCGACTGACAATATAACTCCACAAATGGAGAGTTCATGGTTGCAGTGGCGACGTGACTGAAGAAGCGGTACATTAGTGGCAAAAGGAATAGGAAAGCTGATAAATTGTTCTGGCAAATTTCTCAACCTTCTTCAGGATTACGTTGAATAATAGTCAGCATACGTATGCAGAAACTGTATACAAGCGCTTATTAATATTCGAACTTTTTCCGACCAAGTCCGGGTTCGGAAAATACATTTCGCCTAGTGATAAAATCCGCTACAATTGCAAAAATTGTTTGTTTCTAAAAAGTAGGCACTGCCTGGTTTCAGGACATATGCCCAGTCTTCAGGTGCACAATGCATACCTAACATTTAAAAAATAAAAAAAATTAAGAATTAAGCTTAGTTACGCATCGTGCACACACATTTTAATGTGCACCTAAATACTGGACTATGTCCTGGAACGGGTAGTGTTTTCCTTTTTAGAAATAAATATTTTTTTACAACTGTAGCGGATTTTATCATTCACAATCAGTAACAGTCGTGGATAACCAGTGCAGAGAAAAGTGTGTGGTATTTCTGTTAGCCGTTGCTACTCAGCAATTTAAATACATTAATAGTAGTGTTGTAGTATATAATAATAACTGCGCTGGAAAGCATCAACGTATTGGATCGTGTGCAAGCTATATAATTGCTTGCTTCAACCTTTCTGTAGTAGAACAAGCGTAAAACTTATATCACCGTGTAAGACAATGGAGTATACCGCAAATTCGCTGAAATACCGGATGTTAATTTATTTATTGCTTTGCTCGTTTCTTAAGTAGAAGAAAGGTATAGAAAAACAAGGCATACACAAGAGAGAATATGTCTTTACGGCACGTTAAACCATTAATGACACGTAAAAATTCTCTTTATTTTGGAAGTTAACGTATTACTATTTAATTACTCTAGGAGTTGATCAATAGAAATTCTGAAGTCTTTGTTTGTCAGAAACCAATCGAACGGCTGTCTCCACAGATTTGTTTTGTAATTAAAATTAAGCCCTGTTTTTTAAAAGCAAAACTGCCACCATGAATAAGCGACAATGCGCACCAGAGGGGAACCAATGCAGATGAGCCTGGGAGATGTGTTCTGGCCATATCTAGGAGAGCCAGACATATAAATACCGATTACGCGCGCTGGCGTCGAATATCGCAATTGCCGTGCCCGCAGGCGCCATTCCATTCCGCGATAACCATCTTCATTTTCATCAGAAACATATCACTTGGAAATATTAAATTATGTAAAGTGCTTTCCTCTGGTCCTTTTGTTCGCTTCTCGACGTGATATGTGATTTGAATTCTGTAGGTTTATCAACGGCTTTCGGGTTTGCAAAACAGCTCAGATTAACGTACAGTCGCATACTCTCTTTTTGAAGAGTCATATTTTGTGCGGCTGTACGAATCTAGAATACAATGTGCCTAACACGTATGAAAAACTAACACAATGGTGGGTGCGAATGCAAACTAAGCTCTTTGTTCCACGAGCACGACCATATTCGTTGTGGTATTCAGTGTAGGAAGGTTAGTGCTTGTAGCAGCACCTCATAACGTGGTTTTCTTCTTTGAGTCATCACTCTTCTGACTGATGAGGCCCATCACGCATTTTTCTCCTGCGCCAAACTTTTCATCTCGGAGTAGCGTCCTACCTTGTTGGATGTGTTCCAATCTCTTTCTCTCTCTTCAGTTTTTACCCTCTACGGCTGCCTCTAGTAACATGAACGTTATTCCCTGATGTCTTAACAGATGATCTATAGTACTGTTCTATCTTGTCAGTGACTTTCACATATTCCTTTCCTCGCCAATTCTGCGGAGAACCTCCTAATTCCTTACCTTACCGATCAAACTAACTTTCAACATTGTTCGGTAGCATAACGTCTCAAATGCTTCGATTCTCTTCCGTTCCTTTTTTCTTATAGTGCATGTATCACTACCATACAATGCCGGGCTCCAAACGCACACTCTCAGATATTTCTTTCTCAAAGTAACATCTCTGTTGATACTAGTAGACTTTTCTTCTGGGTAAGAAAGCTCTTTTTCAAATTGCCATTTTTCTTTTTGCATCCTCCTCGCTTCGTCCGTTATGAGTTGTTTTGCTGCCTTGGTAGCAGAATTTCTTAATTTCATCTACCTCGTGATCATCAATTCTGATGGTAATTGCCGGCCGGTGTGGCCGAGCGGCTCTAGACGCTTCAGTCTGGAACCACGCGACCGCTAAGGGTCGAATCCTGCCTCAGGCTTGGATGTGTATGATGTCCTTAGGTTGGTTAGGTTTAAGTAGTTCTAAGTTCTAGGGGACTGATGATCTCAGATGTTAACTCCCTTATTTCCCAGAGCCATTTGAACCATTTGATGGTAATTTCTCGTTATTCTCGCGTCTGCTACTTCTCATTACTTTCGTCTTCCTTCGACTCATTCTCAGTCCGTGTTCTGCACTCTTTGTACCGTTCAACAGATCCTGTAATTCTTCTCCACTTGGACTGGGGATAGCAACGTCATCATTGAGTTCTATCACTGATATCCTTTCATCTTCAATTTTAATCCCACTCTTGAATCTTTCTTTTGTTTCTGTCACTGATTTCTCAGTGTACATGCTGAACAGTAGGGGGGAAATGCTACGTCCCTCTCTCATACGTTGTGTTACTCAACGAAAGGTACCGTAGATTCAGCGGTTGTGAGAACTAAGCTGACAGTGTGACAAGCGACAACCTTGCTGTACTTCAAAGTAATGAGCTTAGTAACTTTGCAGCGAAAGCAAGGAAAGTGATTACGGAAAATGCCTTGCTGCCAGCTTAAATTTATTGTTCACCAGACTTCGCATGGTTGAAAGTATCTACACCCTGACGAGTTGCGTGATATAGCGGTAATTTTATGAGTTACGACTGAAGGGCAGTGAACAAAGTGGGCATCTAAGTAACATCGCTTTCATATAAGTGAAACTTAAACGTTGTGAGCAGTGTGCTTCGCTTTTCAGGGGGCACAAATATGAAGTGTTCCACATTGAATTTCGGAGTGACGTTTTGTAGCGGGAATGATGGTAGCTGTGAGCTACAGTCTGCCCATCATCAGTGTATCTATTAGTGGAAACCGGATCAAAATCCCTACAGTATTTCTTGAGGTTAGCCTGAACAAACACATATAAGCGAGAAGGGGCTTCAGTTCATATACGCAGACAGGGTGAGGAGGAACTGTGAGAAGTGACAGCGCTAATGGAAAAGTTGAAAAACATGAAAGCAAAACGTTGAAATTGAGTAACTTGAACGGTTGCGTATTATGAGAGGAATGACACGATACTGAGTGGATTGGTATTCAGGTATCCACTCAAGAAGGGACGAAACAAAGACCACAAAAATAAATATCTCATCGACAATATGGGTAAATATGTTGTTATGCAACAATTTCTTTGATATTATAAAGAATACAAAAAAACACCAACTTTGTGAAAGCTTAACGGCTGTTATTGTGCGCCGCGCGGGATTAGCCGAGCGGTCTTGGACGCTGCAGTCATGGACAGTGTGGCTGGTCCCGGCGGAGGTACGAGTCCTCCCTCGGGCACGGGTGTGTGTGTTTGTCCTTAGGATAATTTAGGTTAAGTAGTGTGTAAGCTTAGGGACTGATAACCTTAGCAGCTAAGTCCCATAAGATTTCACACACATTTTTTGTTATTGTGCAACTTGGCTACAAGCCTACCAATTAAACTGCAAGAGAAATGTTTCTGCGGGATTGTCATACAAGTTGCCGAAATAAACGAGTCATCTCCTATGAACGAGGCTGCACAATTTAAAAAACACACACACACACACACACACACACACACACACACACATATATATATATATATATATATATATATATATATATATATATATATATATATATAAACATAAAAAATAAGAAAATACGAATGTCACAACAGACTTCCACCAGAAAATGAAGCATGAGGATAAACCAGCCACCGGTTTATTCAGGCCGAATGTGTATCCATACACATTACAATGTAAATAATTGTCACAGTAACTATCCGCAATATCAACGAATTTGGAGAAACGTTGCAGCTGGAATGTGTGTTATAAAATGTTACGGAGCAGAAGTATCTCCAATACGGCGATTATAACGCAGCAGAAGACATCTAACCTATATGACATTGTGAATAAAGGACCGAAAAACGGAAAATTTTTATATCACATTTGTTACTTCTACTATGTTACGATGTTGTTTATGAGTTAGGAAATATTATTATTATTATTATTATAAACTGCATCAGATACAACAACAATCATGAACAATCATCAGGGATGATCTATTGAAGCTGTGGCAGTAAATTAAGTACCAGTCTGAAATGCACTGAAGAATAAAAATGTATGCAAAATGCAGTGGATGAAAAGGACGTGAGTACGTGATTGAGGCGACTGAGTGGAAGCCAATGAGTGAAATTTAAGGGAAGTAAGTTTCCAACTGTGGTCATGTACAAGGAAGTCCTAGTTTATTACTCTCGCCTTTCAACAGGTTCAGATCTTTGGCCTTCAATTATCAAGTGGAGTATCTATATTTTCAAAGGGACCTCCACTACGAAGATGCTTAGCAAATATAAAATCTGACGTTTCCTGTCTCCAGTCCTTCAAGTTCTCGATACGACACTGAGCAGGATGGGATGTTATTGGACGCGTTTTACAAACTTCAGAGGACCAATACAGTTCATGTCCAAAAAATGTGTGTGAAATCTCATGGGACTTAACTGCAAAGGTCATCAATCCATAAGCTTATACACTACATACCCTAAATTATCCTAAGGACAAACACACACACCCATGCCCGAGGGAGGACTCGAACCTCCGCCGGGACCAGCCGCACAGTTCATGACTGCAACGTCTTAAACCGCTCGACTAATCCCGCGCGGCTCGTACAGTTAATCAAGAATGGCATTCGTCTACGTCTTACACATTTCCTAACTATTCTGAAGACTTTCGATAGTCTGTCATCACTATCATGATGGCAGGACTGTGTTACAACGATTAGGGCAAGTAAAAGACAAGGGCCATTACCCAAAATTATTTTATTCCAAATTACACCGGTTGTGGAAGCCTACTAAGTTGAGATCACAAACCTTCAATAGCCAATATCACTTAAGAAAAACTAATGCAGGTGCTGTTGTGTCGCTGCGCCCACTACTTGTGCGGGACGTATAACGAACGAGACGATTTTTTCGTGCTTGCTCCTCGCCACCGAATCACAAACGCAAAATTGATTTCACCGACATCGTATGTAATACCACAGAAATCGAATTCAATATGAGGGAAAACGTTTTCTATTTCGTTTATGTGTCCGCAGAACCGAGTCGGGTAACAGCAAGCCCACGACGGTCAAATTGGATGTGTGCCTGTGTGTGCGCGCGCGTCTTTGTGTGTGTGTGTGTGTGTGTGTGTGTGTGTGTGTGTGTGTGTGTGTGTGTGTATGTGTGTGTGTGTGTGTGTGTCAGAGAGGGAGATGTAAAATATTCGTGGTTTCAGAGTTTATTCAATATTCTTTTCAGTATTGCACGGGACGGCGAAATTCGATTTTTTTCACTTGTTTTTTGTTCAACTACCATTCAATAGGAACCAAGCTCTGAGAGAGGGTAAAATGGCTCGAACTCTATATTCGTATTACCTTTCAAAATCTCTGAGTATGCATCTAACGTGTTGAAATGTAATTAACGAGCGCTAAGATCGTTCTCGGCATGAGCTGTTCGATTAGTGGGGTATCCCATAAATGTTGCGACGATCTTCGAACGTGCTTTGACGAAAAAATCGAGGATAGGAACCCGTGTCCAGAAACCTCATCCGAAGACATTACAGAGCGTCAAACACCACATCCGAATTGCTGCAATGAATAGAATTTTACGTATTACAAGCCATGTTATCGTTAAGGAGAGGATACGTCATGCGAGGAATGAACTTGATGGCAACGCTCGCTCCTTGTATGGTCGTCATTTATTTCTGTCTGCAGTTCCCTTAAAATTGAACTGGGAACGGTTAGACATGACGTCGGTTGTACATCAACAAGCTAATTGAAGCAAGACAGTTGCAAAACAAACCGATAAATTCGAGCGCCCTAACCATGAACAAGAAAATTCTGGGTCCAGCAGCTTTCACCGCACTGTCATCAAATTTTCCGACATGAAACTTGACGAAGCCACCACCTCGGTTCTCAAACGGGCTGAACTTTGTTTCAGCTCCAGAAAAGCTCCCAGAGGACCATAGAATCAGCTGAGAGGAACAAGAGGTTTCGACAGCTTTCTTGGGTAGCGACAAATGAAGTAAGGCTTGTTCCTTACGAGATTTTAGCGACAGCCAAGAATTCTAAGTCCAATAATAGCAGAGCAAAAAAACAATGAGTGAAATCGTTATTCAATGATGAAGAGCTAGTTGTCTTACCAGCTGACAATGGAAATGCTACGGTTACCCTCAATGCTACGGATTATCATAAGATAGTGGGTCTATTTTTGGAAGATAGTAAATACCGAATCCTTAAACTGGATCCCACATCGCCACTTTGAAGGAAGACACGGAAGCTACCTCAGAATTGTGACTTCTCTAATAAACTTGTGAGGAATTCAAGGCCAAGAGCAACGAGGTCACCCACGCCATATAGTCTGCCGAAGGTATACAAAGTCTAAATCCCGTTAAGACCAATTGTTAGCGCTATCGGCTCTCCTACATATAGGCTGTAAAAGTATTTAAACTATTGGAGCCTATAGGCGGTCACTACAGACAACATATTAAAATCTCTCAAATGTTTTCTGATATCGTGGTCTCCCAGTTTACCAATGTATCACTGGACGACGCATTAAAACTGTTGGCCACTCTTTTCTCCACGAAAATTTTTAAAATATTTTGGCGTGCTTTGACGAAGAATGAGCATTGGACAATGTTCCCTTCTAGCCGTCTTTCTTTTTCAGATATACTGCAACACATTTTTAATCTGGCTGCATGGCAGTGAGGCTCTGCATTAGTTCATCCATCATTTGAATGATATACATCCCAGCATAAGATTTACAGTGAAGGAGGATAAAAAGTTACATTTCTTAGATGTGTTGGTGGAACAGAAATCAGATGGACGACTCGTTCATTCTGCGTACAGAAAACCGACACTTACAGATCTGTATCTCAGAGGGCGTAGTATTCAACATTCAGCTCAGAAGAGAGCTATGCTGAACACTTAATACATAGGGCCTGAACAATTTCGAAAATGGACCGCCTGTGTTCCGAGATTAAGCACCTGAATAACGTGTTCAGAAGGAACGCGTATTCTGTCCGTAATATTAGATCGCCGCTGTTGCGAAAACCAAGACTCAACGCCATTTAAACATGCCAAGAGTGCCAATACATAGTGTGACTTCCATTCTGGCAGAAACGATTAGCAAGATAGGTATAATAAAAAGGCAAGGAATCAGACCAATCTTCTGTCCACGCAGAAAAATTAATGTTGTGACTGATTAAAGATAATATCGGCCTGAGAGTGCAAGGAATTTGTAGCATTCCTTGTGAGTGTGGCAATATATGGGCCAATCTATACGGACGAATGCCGATCGTTGCGTCGAGTATGAACGTCCCCTTAAATATGGACATTTGTACAAATCAGCTGTATTTTTCTTTTTCTTTCTTTGTTGTTATTTCATCCCTCTCGCCCCATATAAGCAAGGGTGATCTCCCAGAGGTACATTTCTCAACTCTCTAGCCAAAAAAATTAAAATATGTAGAGTGAGGAAACCAAAATTTTTGGCTGTTTTCTACATTAAAGCAAAAATCAAAGGTAGACACTTACAAACCAGACATTTGAAAACCACTTCTCAGGAGGGTATAATTCTTCCTATAAAAACACTGAAGCACTGCACATTCATTTAAATTTGAGTGACCTGCACTAGTTAGGAGTATTGCTGGAGGAGAGAGTATGTTCCATAGAGCTGACGGTTATGGCTAAATAGCAGTCTTTGAGGTAGGAAATATATGGAAATGAAAGGTAGGAGGTGAGGTGGATAGTGGTGGACTGGAAAATACAGTTGGTGGGAAGGACTGACGGTGAGGAGTAAAGTGTCGTGTGGGTAGGGCATTGGTTGCAGCGCGAAAGGGCATGGATGGAGTGGGAAAGGGGAGAGGAGCTCTGATGTGAAATGGAATGAATGGAGAGAATTAAAATTGGTAGGAGGGATAAATATCGAAATGGATCTCATTGTCTTGGTGAGGGAGTGGGATAAAGTTAAGTTGGACAGAATATGGAGTGTGTGTAGGTGTAGGGACAGAAAGATTCGTTAGTGAAGATGTGCAGCAAACCAGGGTTTGTCATCAGAGAGGAGACAATGGGCTTATTGAAATCTTCTTTGTTGACAAAATAAGAGTCTCGGTGTCTGGTGTGGGTGAGGAGGGGTGGGAATTTGATGAGATGGTTGAGGATCCAGGTGGGAAAAGGTAAACGAATGCAGAAATCAAGACGGAATACATGACTTTCGGGATTTGGAGGAACTCTCAGAAATTTGCTGGAGCGGAGATGCATTCACCTTTAGAGTAGCAGAAGGTGGGCCAGATCAGGATATTGTCGGTGTGGAAAATGGTGAATGGGTGAAATCAAAAAGTTCGGCCTGTTATTAATTTTAGTTTATTGTGGGCCTTGTGCTGGGTGGTTAATAAGTGACGTTTCCACTTTTCGACGATCGAGGTCAGTCGGATGTTTTAGTGTGTCAACTGGATACACGGTAGTAAATGGTAAGGTAAGAGTCATGCAGGCAGAAGATGCGGGTGGTTCGTCCTATAATTATTGCCTGGGTTTTGGAGGGGTTGATCTTGAGGAGCCAATGATTACACCAGGAGGTAAACTGACTGAGATGTAAAATTAAACATTTTTCCGACGGTTTAAATGTTCGAAAAGGTTTCGGGGTTGCAGCTGGTCATCGTATATTTAGCACCATGATATTTCGACTGGACACCTGCTAGTCATCTTCAGGCAAAACATCGAAGAATGACGAAGACGTTCTCCTCACGGCCCCATATAGCGCGCTGAAAGTATTGCATGCGTTAGAGCCGTGATGACAGGTGGACCCTCCGGTAGCAGCGTCCTCGCTGGTCCAACTGCGAAGTCAACTGTCTTCAGCGTTGCCGCTCGCCGCAGCCATCGAAGTATTCTGGCATCTTCGTCTGGAGAAAATCTAGGATATGACGGGATTGCATGCACTGTCTAGCCGGTAGCCGTTCAACATCTACGTATATACTCCGTTGGTTGTAATATATATATGCTCTACATCCCCGGTGAAGATCGGATTTCGGAATTTAGTGAGCAGCCCCATCCGTTTATCTCGTCGTCCATCTGCAAGTGTATCCCACTTCAAACTTTCTATGAGATTTGTAACGCTCTCGGCATTGCTAAATGTACCAGTCACGAGTCTCGCTGCATTTCTTTGGACCTTCTCAATCTCTTGAATGAGACCCAACTGGTAAGGGTCCCATATACACAAACACTACTCTAAAACTGGACGAACTAAGATATTTTAAGCAATTTCCTTTGTTGAAGGATTGCATCGCTTCAGGATTCTACCAAAAAAACGAAATCTAAAGTTCACCTTGCCCGTTACTTGTGTAATCTGACCATTCCGTTTGAGATCATTTCAAATAGTCACACCCAGATACCTGACGGATGTTAAAACTTCCAAAGACTGGGCATTTATTTTGTACTCACACATTACTGGAGATTTTCGGCTTGTTATATGCAGTAAGTTATACTTACTAATGTTGAGAGATAGCTGTCAGTCATTACACCACGCATTTATTTTCTGCAAATCCTCATTGATTTGTTCACAACTTTCGTGTGATTCTACTTTCCTGTAGACAACTGCATCATCGGCAAACAGACTAATGCCGCTGTTAAACCATCAACCAGATCGTTTCTGTAAATCGTAAAAAGCAGCGGACCTATTACGCTGCCCTGGAGCACACTTGTCACGGTTCTTTAGATTTTCCGCGATGTGTATTTCAACGGATTCCTTATAACGGAGTCCCAGAAAGATAATGCTGTGTCCAAAATTAATGTTTTGTTATACTCCTTTCAGTGTCTGTTGTTTCGCAGTTGCAGACTTGCTGGTTTGCAAGAAGCACGTGCAACGTTTATGTTCAGTGCAGTATTCTTGCACTGTACGTGTCGTTTGTCTAATATAGACCACCCCACACCAACAAGGTGCGCAATAACGACGCTTCAGTGATCCCAGCAGGTGGACGGGAAATCACTTTCACCTGAAAATTACTTACGATTCTTGCTATTTTGAAGGAAATATTTCCCGCAAAAGGGAAGAAAAGGTAGGGACTTTGCTGGCGTGTTCTCCTTTTTATCCACTTCCCGGTTCTTGGTTTTAGCTGAGAATGCCCTGTTAATTTGCCGAGTAGAGTATTCATTGTCGCTGAACACTTTCTTTAAATGTGCAAGCACTTTAGGCAAACTACCTTATCCGCTACTGAATGGAATCTGTGTTTAAGGCACACTCATGGTTTGGGATAGAAGACGGCAACTTGAATAGTGTAAGTACAAATAAGTGTGAGTGGGCTTATGATAAACTAAATGCCCCAGAGATCCGTCACTCTTCCGTTTAACCGAAACATCCGGAAATTAGAGACTTCCGTCTTTCTCTAATTAGATCGAACGTCCTCATAAATGGAGTTAAGATGATGTAATAACTCTATTATCTGCTCCATAGGGTCTCTCTATGAAAGTATCACCCATGGACGTCGAAAAAGCAGAGGGTCTAAGAACCGCTGATTCATGTGCCCTTTCCTGAAAATCCTCCACAATAAAGCCACCAGGTGAGACAAGGGGCTGTCCATAGCGACGCTTCATTCAGTTCAAAATATTCTTGATTGAACATAAAACAGGTTGGGGAAAGAGCGTCCCGAAACAAAGCAGTGATGTCCGCCTGAAACTGTTTACCAATTAGCGTCAAGGAATAAACTGGAGGTATCTTTGTCAAAAAATGATACTACATCAAACCTCACGAAACGATCCTAACTACTTAGGCGCAGACCCCATAGGCTGTCAATAAAATCGGCTGCATTTCGTATATTATGTGGATATTTGCCAACCAATGCTCTCAGTAAGAAAGCAAGATGTATTGCTAAATCAAATTTGGGGCTGTCAATATTATTCGGTATAGGCTGTAGAGGAAGTTCATTTTTGTGCACCTTAGGAAGACCACGCAGTCTTCGTGGTACGCTGCCATGTGGTGTTCACCGCTTGATGGTCTCTCAAGACAAAGAGGAAGAACGCAGAAGTCTACATGCCTTCCGTTGCACAACTGCTTAGGGTCGTGATCAATCTCCATGTAGCGGGTGATGAAAAAGTCAGTATAAATTTGAAAACGGAATAAAACACGGAATAATGTAGATAGAGAGGTAAAAATTGACGCACATGCTTTGAATGACATGGGGTTTTATTAGAACAAAAAAATTCACATAACATCCGACAGATGGCGCTGGACAGCAAAACTGCTACCGTGACGGGTGAGAGGCACGCCGATATGTTACAGAATCGTATCATCCCCAGCCTGGCTGATAAACACCTACTGGAACGTACGATGTTTATGCAGGATGGCGCTCCACCCCATATTGCTATATGAGTGAAAGATCTCTTGCGCGCGTCGTTTGGTGATGATCGTGTTCTCAGCCGCCACTTTTACCACTTTCGTCATGCTTGGCCTCCCATGTCCTCAGACCTCAGTCCGTGCGATTATTGGCTTTGGGGTTACCTGAAGTCACAAGTGTATCGTGATCGACCGACATCTCTAGGGATGCTGAAAGACAAACATCCAACGCCAATGCCTCAACACTAACTCCGGACATGCTTTACAGTGCTGTTCACAACATTATTCCTCGACTACAGCTATTGTTGAGGAATGATGGTGGACATATTGAGCATTTCCTGTAACGAACATCATCTTTGCTTTGCATTACTTTGTTATGCTAATTATTGCTATTCTGATCAGAAGAAGCGCCATTTGTCGGACATTTTTTTAACTATTGTATTTCTTTGGTTCTAATAAAACCACATGTCATTCCAAGCATGTGTGTCAATTTGTACCTCTCTATCTACACTATTTCGTGATTTATTCAGTTTTCAAATGTATACTGAACTTTTGATCACTCGGTACATAGTATCATTAATTAGTCCATACATAGGTAGCAAAACGTCTGAGTTACATTAATCAGCCTTCAGCACTATTATATCCGGATTCCCTCGGGTGTTTCGAAATGCACCCTTTCTTGGAAGGTTGTATTATTGCAACGAGGAGAAGGTTTCAATAGGGGACGGCAAGTTTCCCTTCTCATTTCTTCGGCAGCATCTACAAGAAGGCGTCGTACAGCTTCTTCAGCACCACTCACGAAACTTATCACATGTCCTGCACTTTGTGTAGGCCTAGATGCAAAATTGAGTCCTTTACCCTAAACAGACAGCGTCACATTTTCCAAGTTCTTCTCCGTGCGGTTATTCCCTCTGGCGGCAGCTGTTGTCGCACCAAGCGATCAAATTTCGACATCTGCCGAGCACTTGCATTCTCATACATCCAATCAAACTTTCTGAAATCACTCGCCTGCTTCGGTGGCCGAGCGGTTCTAGGCGCTACAGTCTGGAACCACGTGACCGCTACGGTCGCCGGTTCGAATCCTGCCTCGGCCATTGGTGTTTGTGATGTCCTTAGGTCGGTTAGGTTTAAGCAGTTCTAAGTTCTAGGGGCCTGATGACCTCAGAAGCTAAGTACCGTAGTGGTCAGAGCCATTTGAACCATTTGAAATCACTTAAATGTGAATTGCAGAGTAATCATGTAGATGTAGATCAACCCAATTCCATGATACAGGGGAGGAGTGGTGCAATCTTCAGATTTAGGTGAAGCAGTTCTTCTGAAGTGGCATCCAACATTCTTCCCGTATAACAAACTCTCTCTTCAACAATAGTATGATTGTCCTTCTCCGTTATCTTCCGTGTATCGGCAGTATTAGTAAAATTTACAAAGAAAAAACAGTCCAATGTCGGAAATTTGACTTTTTAATTCACTCGGTAACTAATTTTGGGCCGAGACCCATATTCAAATCATCCTACAGAGCAGCAAAACAAATTTACACTCATGTATAACAAAGGAATTACCAAATTTTTAAGCATATGCCAAAAGCACAGAACATATCGTTTCAAAACTTAGTCGAAAATGGTACATCCGTAGATGTGAAAACCATGTCAGAAATGTGCAAAGAACAGTTACAGACCATACCGATAAATAGCAGTTTACTCTTGTTGCCTTAGTGGGTGACTGTTTTGGACATGGGTTTCCATCTGCAGTCTACTTTTGTCTTGGAACCCTTTAAAAATCTTCCATGTTTTCCAGTTTATGGGAGAAAAATGGAACGATGGAAACCCGTGTCCAAAATCCTCATCTGCCAAGGTAAGACGGCATCACATTCATAGAAGAAAAGGCCAGTGTGTGCAGCAGCTGGTTCCATCTTCTACAATGGCGATAGTGGCAATCAGTCGCGATCACTGAATAACAAATGACATTGCGCACGTTCTAGAAAGTGGTCCGTTAGCATACATAATCACGTTTGCTGTGAAAGGGGTGACCTAGTGGCAAGCGCAGGTGTCTGTATCTCCGAAGCTCTGTAGCGTCATTGGATGATGTTTCAGACAAAGGTTCTTGTCCTCTATTTGTTCCTAAAGCCACCTTCTACAACCGATCGAAGTTTGTTTTTATGTTAAAATTTTCCACAGTTAGTAACTTTCGGCACAAAATCGATATGCTTTGTCAGAAGCCAGTTAAAAAACCTTTTTTACAATACTTCATCCATCCCTGTACGATTGGTATTTGTTGAGAAAAGTAGGTGCAGGCTTGAGAAATAATGTATATGATATTCTGATCTAATGATTTTCTACATGTAATGAAATAATCTTCTCGAAGGCAACCAGCATGGTTTCCAAAAGAGACCAAAGTCGTAAAACTTGTGCTCTTGGTGCAGTGCTACGGTAGAAATAAAGATATGGATTTGGTGGTTATAGACTGTTATAGTGCATCTGATTCAGGAGACACTGACGCCTGCAGAAGGAGAAAAATTTATTTTCTGCATTTAGTGTCATTTCCGAATCCATAGAGTGTTTTTAACAGCAATGAGTATGTTATCGTGTACAAGGAATCACAGAAGGACAGGAGTAACTTTTGTGTCGCCCCAATGTCGTTGGCAATTGCCTTCAAACCGGATAACTCAGTGAACAATGCTGGATGAATTACAGGTATTTTAATTACAAGAATGATGGCCGTTTGTGTAGGGAAACCGTATCGGGTATTTTCGTCTGGTAGCGCATGTTCAGTTATATTTATCTGCCACACTTCACATCAAAAGATGATCACCTACGGCTTTTACGTTACGTACCCTGCTATTGCATTCCCATACTGTAAACCAGAGAGTACTTTCACTTCCGAAGATATAACCCCATTGGAAACGACTTACTCCTCGCTATTAATAAGTGTCCAGTGCAGTCATGTACCACGCTTAGAATTTTGGTGTTTTATTTCCAGGCAACACCGTGGAAATTTAATTGTGAGTGACAACAAAATACGTAAAAAGTATACAAATTTTTTTCTACCAGAGTGTTTATATGCACAGCACTGAGGTCGTTAGAAGAAGGTGTGAATATTACCTGCTGAATGTAAATGGTATTTGAACTACTAAAGGGTTAACTTTCACAGGTGTTCTCCTTTAAATAACACTCCCTTCCAAATTATGAGTAGCGGCAATGAAGATCCCTTGCTGAGCACGCTTAGGTGCAAACGAGTTTTTGACGAGCGTTCTGCTGAAATAGCCTTTACCTGAGAGGATAGTGAGGCAGATTATTACTCGGTGAACTTAAGTGAACGACGGAAATCGTCAGGCCCAGATAGCGTGAACTTGATAGAGGTATTATGGTTAGCATGAACACTCACAGACGAAAAAGTCGGTGAAGAGGGTTGCAGATAGATAAGAGCGTTTAGCCTTTGGTGATGACGCTATCATCAATGAACTTGTAAGACAGAAATAGTCTGATCATTCCTCACCATTTCTGATAAACAATCCATATAATGAACGGTTACTGTACTGCTGCACCCTTGCGTTAAATGGTGCAGTAATTCTGTATCTGTTTCTGACAATTTTATAAAAATTGGATTAAATCAGTGCACTGTACGCGACATTCTCAGTCTTTAGTTCAATATGTACAGCAGCCTGCCATCATTTTCGAAGTAAATGATTACCTTAGATGACGTCTGCACGTCCAGTGCGCCGCAGTTCCTGTCACTGACAACACCGTGTTGACAAATATGTAATGTGTGTTGACAAAGCAAATGGAACTGACTACATTGTGTTTGGGAGTTCCGATTAAACCACTGCCATTTTGCTGAAAACATTGAGGAGTATACGGCTATTGGAAGACATGGACACTGCTCAGTTCTATAGTACTGAAACAGTAACGTGGAGTACAAATGGGAGCGTACCAGTACAGGAACGAAGAAATCGGAGAAATAAGCTTATAAGGAAGAGTTTCGGAAAGGAGATGCAAAAGGATTCATATTTTGTTCTTTGATTACAAATCAGTTTGCTGGGTCTAAGATTCGTAACAAACTGCAATAATACCTAAGCTAACATATCTCACAGCCATTACCTAGATGTACAATATGATTTATAACTTTTTTTCCTGTTTGAACAAATATTTGTAAGTCTTATTTACATAATCCATTCCAAAAAACTGTTTCCCTTCCATTAACTTTTTGGAAAGAAATACACTCCTGGAAATGGAAAAAAGAACACATTACACCGGTGTGTCAGACCCACCATACTTGCTCCGGACAGTGCGAGAGGGCTGTACAAGCAATGATCACACGCACGGCACAGCGGACACACCAGGAACCGCGGTGTTGGCCGTCGAATGGCGCTAGCTGCGCACCATTTGTGCACCGCCGCCGTCAGTGTCAGCCAGTTTGCCGTGGCATACGGAGCTCCATCGCAGTCTTTAACACTGGTAGCATGCCGCGACAGCGTAGACGTCAACCGTATGTGCAGTTGACGGACTTTGAGCGAGGGCGCATAGTGGGCATGCGGGAGGCCGGGTGGACGTACCGCCGAATTGCTCAACACGTGGGGCGTGAGGTCTCCACAGTACATCGACGTTGTCGCCAGTGGTCGGCGGAAAGTGCACGTGCCCACCGACCTGGGACCGGACCGCAGCGACGCACAGATGCACGCCAAGACCGTAGGATCCTACGCAGTGCCGTAGGGGACCGCACCGCCACTTCCCAGCAAATTAGGGACACTGTTTCTCCTGGGGTATCGGCGAGGACCATTCGCAACCGTCTCCATGAAGCTGGGCTACGGTCCCGCACACCGTTAGGCCGTCTTCCGCTCACGCCCCAACATCGTGCAGCCCGCCTCCAGTGGTGTCGGGACAGGCGTGAATGGAGGGACGAATGGAGACATGTCGTCTTCAGCGATGAAAGTCGCTTCTGCCTTGGTGCCAATGATGGTCGTATGCGTGTTTGGCGCCGTGCAGGTGAGCGCCACAATCAGGACTGCATACGACCGAGGCACACAGGGCCAACACCCGGCATCATGGTGTGGGGAGCGATCTCTTACACTGGCCGTACACCTCTGGTGATGGTCGAGGGGACACTGAATAGTGCACGGTACATCCAAACCGTCATCGAACCCATCGTTCTACCATTCCTAGACCGGCAAGGGAACTTGCTGTTCCAACAGTACAATGCACGTCCGCATGTATCCCGTGCCACCCAACGTGCTCTAGAAGGTGTAAGTCAACTACCCTGGCCAGCAAGATCTCCGGATCTGTCCCCCATTGAGCATGTTTGGGACTGGATGAAGCGTCGTCTCACGTGGTCTGCACGTCCAGCACGAACGCTGGTCCAACTGAGGCGCCAGGTGGAAATGGCATGGCAAGCCGTTCCACAGGACTACATCCAGCATCCCTACGATCGTCTCCATGGGAGAATAGCAACCTGCATTGCTGCGAAAGGTGGATATACACTGTACTAGTGCCGACATTGTGCATGCTCTGTTGCCTGTGTCTATGTGCCTGTGGTTCTGTCAGTGTGATCATGTGATGTATCTGACCCCAGGAATGAGTCAATAATGTTTCCCCTTCCTGGGACAATGTATTCACGGTGTTCTTATTTCAATTTCCAGGAGTGTATAAATAAAAAAACTAACTCGAGTATACGTGAAAGAGAAGGAAATCAACTGCGTCTGTGAAGCAGAAACTAGTCTCTCTAATTAGATACCCCACTAGTGGTATCTATTTCGCTAGCAGTCTCATTACTCTTAGAACGGCATCGTGCAGGAATATTCTTTGCACTGTCGCACGTATCAGAGGTAGAAACGTTTGATCCTATAGGCTCACTTTGAAATTCTAGCTGTCGCTATACCGTTACCTTTGCTCTTTCACTGAGATTGTTAGTAACAAATGTTATTGATTTTGCATGTATGAAATCATATGACTTGACTAGCGTATTGTTTTGAAGGATTTGTGTGTGTGTGTGTGTGTGTGTGTGTGTGTGTGTGTGTGTGTGTCTTTTTGAAAAGCAAGTAAGCAAGTTTCAATCTAAAATCTTTGATACGAATGATTTAATGGTATCTCCGTACCTATCTCTTTACGTGCGTCTAAATATTTTCGTTAGGAGCAATTTATATAGGTACGGTAATGGGCGTTTAGCTTAAGTAATAGGTATACTACGTCGTTGTCACTAAATCTTTTACTGTATACACAGTAACATTCAACACAGATTCAGTCGGGGCTTCGAGAAAATGTGCGTACAGCTCAGTTTGCAAGATAGAAACGGCCTTACCCGCTGTGAATGCTGTTTGATGGCGAGATTGCACTCAGACATAATTGAGATGTATGTGTGCTCTGTGTCAACGTGACACGGCCGTGCGGTGATCCATTATGGTGTGACGCCACCGCTGCACGGCCGAGCAGTCACGGCACTACGAATGTGAGGGTAAAACAGAAGGGTCTGTTCCCCTTGATGTTTTTATTGTGAGATGACGTAACTATGCTTCATCCTGCCGTAAGTAGTTCATCACGTATTTCCATAGATCCTTAACAGGATTTTCACTGCTGTCAAACTTTTCCATCTATACGAGGAAAACTTCCAGGTAGTTGTTCACTCATTTTACACTGTTATTACGCAATACGAAGCAAAACAAATAAAATCCTATAAAATTGCTTATTTTTATACAGGAAAGCAGTGTCATCAGCACGTATTATCATTGGTAAGAATTTTCGTGTCACTTTCGTTCTTTCCTACGCTGTTTCTTCAACAACCAGGTCGTACGCCCTTCTTGATACCCGCTATTCTGTCTTGATGTTCGACTCTTACTGTTCCCTCTTGTTTCGCCTGCATACTGTGTATCAAGCGTCCGAAATTGGACAAAAATTAAGGAGTGAAATTTTGCTGTAGTTCTTCGAGCCTGGTCCACTACCCAGTGGAAATTTATTCCGTTCTCACAAGAAATAGTAATCTCATCAACGAAGTTCTTGATCAGTTGTGTGTTTCGGTATGAGTACTACAGTGAATAGCGGATGCGTCGTTGTCTCCCACATCGTCTTCGTTGTGAGGTACACATCCATCCATTTACAGCGTTCCCTCTTTCTTTATGTCGCAGATAATATTTCTTTTTTAAACGATATCTTTAATTTAGAGTTATCTCAAAGCAGAAGTGGCTTGAAGAGAAGCAGTGTCATTATCAGTAACAAAATAAAATGCGTACCATCAGGTTTCATAAAACATATTTATGTTTGACTGAGTCTACAACGGTTTGTAACATGTTGAGAACTTGTTAAAGTCACTATGTACAGCTTATAGGATTATCTGGCATATCTGTCGCATATGTATTTTAAAAATATATTTCAAAAACGGTTATAGGTTCTTCTACACGGTCATCTAAATTAGTTAGTCAAATCCTGAATGTGTTTCCTTATCTCAAACGCAGCATAGCACCATTTGAAATAGCTTAACTACTTATTTATTTTATATTTCCTTACTACATTGTAACCTGTCAACTGTAATTTAAACATTTTATTTACTCATTCTTACACAAATTATTTCTATCAACATTAAATTTATTGCTCATGGTTTGGTAACTAATCAGACAATATATATTACATTGAAAATAATTCTAATTCCCATCACCGTAACTAATTTTCCTACTGATAAAAATAATTAGTCTTGATTACAATGAGCGCCACAGTTGGCACTAACCTTAATGATGAAAGAAAACCACCTCAGTTATATTACTACATATTTATCACGTTGCGGCCGGTTTCGTTCGTAGAACATCTTGAGGTTGCTGAGTTGTGCTAAGGTCACGACACCAGGCTATTTTTGTCATGACTTTAGAACAACTCGGCGACCTCAAGATGTTCTACAGTTGAGATGGATTTTAGTTAATCATTAATAAAAACATCTACAACAAAATTTAATTTGTCTACCACCATTTTGATAACATTAGTTCTTGTGCGCCACATTCCACAATGCACTCCGTCGCTCCCCCTCCCGTAGTCATGTCCTGCCGTTTTCTCAAACGTTGCGGTGAGCGATGTGGTTACTCCTCCCTTCCGCTCATCTGTCGGCTTCCTGGTTGCGCGGGAGGACCCTCTTTTCACGAAGGGAGCATCGTTGTTGCTGGTGACGAATGCACAACAATGTCGACCCCCTTCAAATATTTTCTAGATTCTTGGGTGGCGAGACACGGGCGAAGGCTATGTTTCCAGTCTGATGTTATGGTCGCTGTGCATGCAGAGTCGCCTGTTCGTCCGCCACAACTGTTGGCCCCTGCTTCTTCACTGCGTTGCTTCTTGATGTTGTGTCGCAACATCCTTTAGTGCAGCACACGGCGTTTTATCGGTAAGATGAAGCTCTACACACGCCTTTCATGAAACAGAATCGACAGTATTGTCCAGGATCTGCCATTCTATCCCGTAATGCAGTATCTCTTTGTCATGTGGTCTTCAACGATGAATTATTTGCTGTTGATCAGTATCAGCAACGTTGACGCGCAGCGGACATTCTGAGATAGTGGGATCTATTTTGCCTTCTTCACCAGGGCACTTCCGAAGGTTTTGCTTCGACCAGTTCTACGTCAGTAGGTTGTGTACGGCCCGTGATCCATCAAGTATTGTGCCAGGCATTTGAAAGGATGCGTGTGTCTCATTCCCGGTCTCTGTTCTGTATCTCATAGATTATATGACACGTTGGCAACGTTGACTGGAACACCCTCTTTCAAATTCTGAAGGTAGCAGAGGTAAAATACAGGAACAAAAGGCTATTTACAATGTGTTTAGAAATTAGGTGGCAGTTATAAGAGTCGAGGGGCACAAAAGGGAAGCAGTGGTTAAGAAGGAAGTGAGACAGAGTTGTAGCCTATCCCCAATGTTATTCAATCTCCATATTGAGCAAGAAGTAAAGGAAACAAAAGAAAAAAATTAAGAGTAGTAATCAAAGTCCAGTGAGAAGAAATAAAAATTCTGAGGTTTGCCGATGACATTGTAAATCTGTTAGAGACAGCAAAGCACTTGGAAGAGCAGTTGAACGGAGTGGACAGTATCTGGAAAAGAAGGATATAAGGTGAACAACAACAAAATCAAAACGAGAATAATGGAATGTAGTCGAATTAAGTCAGGTGACGCTGAGGGTATTAGATTACGAAATGAGACACTTAAACTAGTAAATGAGTTTCATATTTGGGAAGCAAAATAATTGATGATGATCGAAGAAGGGAGGATATAAAATTTCGACTGGCAATGGCAGTCAACATCGAGTATAGATCTGTGTCAGGAAGTCGTTTCTGAAAGTATTTGCATGTAGGCATGTATGAAAGTGAAACATGGAAGATGAACAGTTTAGACAAGAAGAGAACAGAAGCTTTTGGGATGAAGAATGCCGAAGATTAGATCGGTAGATCACGTGACTAATGATGTACTGAATGGAACTGAGGAGAAGAGAAATTTTTGGTACAATCTGATTAATAGAAGGGATCGATTGGTAGGACACATTCTGAGGCACCAAGGGATCTTCAGTACTGAGGAAAGCGTATGGGGTTAAAGTCGGGAGACCAAGAGATGAATACAGTAAGCACAGGTCAGAGGGATGTAGGTTGCAGTAATTACTCGGAACCGAAGAATTTTCTCAGGAAAGAGTAGTATGCAGTGCTGCATCAAACCAGTCTTTGGAATGAAGACCACAACAGCAGATCATATGAATGTATGGTGCCTGTTGTTTCGGACACCACGCATTCATAGAATTGGTTCGCCTCGATGGGCAGAGTCCACCACCTTCACTGCGGATGCACAATTATGTTCGATCTCCTGTGTGAATTCAAAAGGAACGAGCATGGAGGACATGGACGGGGGCTACAGATAGGTGGCCTTAGGTGGGAATGCGTGTCGGCCGGGAGTCGTGTCGACGTAGTCCGCGCAATTGCGATAGAAACTGTTTCCGAACGGTGCAATGGCTGTCGCAACTGCTTAGTAAGCAGGAAGGTTTCATTATTCGCCGCTGATTCCACTTAAAATCCCAATACTGCGTACGTCAATATTTGCTTCCCGATTCCTTTATCCCCCTCCACTTTCAATATACACAATAGACACCCACAGAAGTGCGCCTCGCTGTTTGGGCATCATCGCATTGATTCCGCCACAGATAGATGAGCTGATTGAATTTACTTCTTGCTTTCCCTCCCATTAAATTTACACTTCATGATGTTCGATACAGAAACAGCAGAAGTTGCAGGATTGAATGCTTATTTGGCTGATGTTTAGTTTCGGGTTACCTGGATGATTTGTAAATGGTTACAGGAAACCCCAAACTAGTCATCAAAAGTGCACCTTACGTCTTTGACTGTTTCTGAGTTGAACTGGCGAACATAAGCTGCAGTCCTATGATTCATCCAGAGTGCTTCACGTTGTTCTTTATTAAAACAATAATTCACCCGTTGTATTTTGTATCTGGCGGTCGACTGGATATTTTCCGAATATATTACCTGTAACGACTCAGCAGACACGGTACCGAAAGCTGCCGTGAACCGTAGAAGTACTGCGGGTTGCACACTGTTAACTACCCGTGCTGCTGTTTTAAGCAGAAGTCTCTGGGCCAAAGTACTCATATAGTATCCCATGTTCACAAGATAGCGTTATGATAGATTATTGTTTGTATGGGTATTTTATAATCACAACTGGCTAGGCTAATAATTTAGTTCATCATATTCTTGCCTCATTTCCTCTTTTCTTCAGTACGTGGAGGTTGATACTAATTTTGTATCTCGTCCAAGAAAAGGTCTTTCTCTTTGTTGACCTGTTGCTTAATTTCATGACAGGGTCTCCTGAAACGTTCCCTTTCAACAACAGGTGTGTGGACTTTTAAGACACAAAGGAGAATTTAACCCCTAGGAGTCAATAACGTAACTGTCGAAGGGCTATGTTTCATTCATCTTCCAGGTTGCTTCTGTGATTTTTCTTCAAAAGGATCATCAGGTCGTCGGTATGCGCCACTATGTCCCCATTTTTTTCCAGCACTGGGTCCAGTATCAGATCCCATACGACTGGACCAGTTATGGATGCCAGTGGACAACCTTTGGTTTTTTAAGTGTTTCTCCTGGGCATTTATGGCGCCCCTCCGTAGTACAAGTTCTTTAGGCAATCAGGAAGTGCTGAACACCATTCGATGTTCCCGCCCACATGCACTATTATACAATATATTCAAGCGGGGTGTTTCTTATGAATCTTAGCGCCTCTTTTACACCGTCTTTCGTTGACTTTCGACCTATGAATCGATATTGTTGGCAGTTCATTCCTCTGAGAAGTCTTTTCTCCTGTAATCTACCACATATCAGTTTATCCAGCACTTCCCTTGAGGTACAGAGGAAGCAGTTTGGTCTGTGGGATGCTGGAAAAGGTGTATTTTTAACTCTTTTTCAAGCTAATAACGTTTCCTTTCTTCCATATTTCTGGTATTCTTCCCTGCAATAAACAAGCGTAGTTGACTTGCAACCAATGTAAACACATGTGCGTATGGAAGGCATGCAGAACGGAAGCAGCGATGCCGTCGGAATCAGGTATTTATTCCTTTTCAGTTTAAGGATTTATTTACTCCATTTTCCAAAAATAGGCCGACCATCCCGTCTCCACAATAAGTCTCCCTAATTTTCTTCCTCAGTTCTCCCTGTTCACTAAATTCGTCCACCGCAGGGTCCTCTGTGAAGTGCATGTCCATCAATAATTGTGCAGATTATAGTCCATTTTCTATCATGCTGCCGTCCTGACTCCTGCATCTGTTACATCCGTCCGCCTATTCATGGTTTATTCACATATCATAAGCACTTTTGTCAGCCACTCTTTTGTATGTTCGATTCTGAATTATGAGGCCATCATCAATCCTGAGCTCATTAAGAAATAACACTGACATAGCTTTAGCTCCAGTTATGAAAGGTTTCAACTCAATCGAAGGTAGGGGCTCGATGACGGTCATCATTTCTAATAGATATAAGCGTTTATATTTTTACCTGTATTTATTTCAAAATTTTAGATCTGATCTTTAGAAAATAAAGTACTGTGAATAGTTAGTACAGAGATTAAATAATTAAGAGTCACGATAATTGCGAGAAATTATTTAAAAAATTGCTAGCTTCATTTAAAACAGACTGCACTTCAGTTGCCCTCCTGACAGTTACCTATACCGCTTGGTTTTCTCCCAGACATATACAATCCTGGAAATGGAAAAAGAATACAATGACACCGGTGTGTCAGACCCACCATACTTGCTCCGGACACTGCGAGAGGGCTGTACAAGCAATGATCACACGCACGGCACAGCGGACACACCAGGAACCGCGGTGTTGGCCGTCGAATGGCGCTAGCTCCGCACCATTTGTGCACCGCCGCCGTCAGTGTCAACCAGTTTGCCGTGGCATACGGAGCTCCATCGCAGTCTTTAACACTGGCAGCATGCCGCGACAGCGTGGACGTCAACCGTATGTGCAGTTGACGGACTTTGAGCGAGGGCGTATAGTGGGCATGCGGGAGGCCGGGTGGACGTACCGCCGAATTGCTCAACACGTGGGGCGTGAGGTCTCCACAGTACATCGATGTTGTCGCCAGTGGTCGGCGGAAGGTGCACGTGCCCGTCGACCTGGGACCGGACCGCAGCGACGCACGGATGCACGCCAAGACCGTAGGATCCTACGCAGTGCCGTAGGGGACCGCACCGCCACTTCCCAGCAAATTAGGGACACTGTTGCTCCTGGGGTATCGGCGAGGACCATTCGCAACCGTCTCCATGAAGCTGGGCTACGGTCCCGCACATCGTTAGGCCGTCTTCCGCTCACGCCCCAACATCGTGCAGCCCGTCTCCAGTGGTAACGCGACAGGCGTGAATTGAGGGACGAATGGAGACGTGTCGTCTTCAGCGAAGAGATTCGCTTCTGCCTTGGTGCCAATGATGGTCGTATGCGTGTTTGGCGCCGTGCAGGTGAGCGCCACATCAGGACTGCATACGACCGAGACACACAGGGCCAACACCCGGCATCATGGTGTGGGGAGCGATCTCCTACACTGGCCGTACACCTCTGGTGATCGTCGAGGGGACACTGAATAGTGCACGGTACATCCAAACCGTCATCGAACCCATCGTTCTACCATTCCTAGACCGGCAAGGGAACTTGCTGTTCCAACAGGACAATGCAAGTCCGCATGTATCCCGTGTCACCCAACGTGCTCTATAAGGTGTAAGTCAACTCCCCTGGGCAGCAAGATCTCCGGATCTGTCCCCCATTGAGCATGTTTGGGACTGGATGAAGCGTCGTCTCACGCGGTCTGCACGTCCAGCACGAACGCTGGTCCAAGTGAGGCGCCAGATGGAAATGGCATGGCAAGCCGTTCCACAGGACTACATCCAGCATCTCTACGATCGTCTCCATGTGAGAATAGCAGCCTGCATTGCTGCGAAAGGTGGATATACACTGTACTAGTGCCGACATTGTGCATGCTCTGTTGCCTGTGTCTATGTGCCTGTGGTTCTGTCAGTGTGATCATGTGATGTATCTGACCCCAGGAATGTGTCAATAAAGTTTCCCCTTCCTGGAACAATGAATTCACGGTGTTCTTATTTCAATTTCCAGGAGTGTACATAGGTAGAAATGACAAAAGCAGTCTCCCCATTTTTGTATGCTGGTATCGTTCGCCTCCGTAGCTGGGCCGTCAGAGCGGCGTATTTCTAACCGAAGGGTCCATGGTTCGATTTCCGGCCCAATCGAAGATCTTTCTCCTCTCGGTGACTGCGTGTTGTGTCACGTTCGTATCTTCAGAACTGATTTTATGCTGGCGTGATGGCTGTATAAACATTTTCCCAAAACCAATAAATAATAATTAAATATGCTTGTACAGCCGTACTTTCAAGAGCTACATTCTTGGAGTTAAGCGAAATAATGGCAACATCAAGCACACACTTTCGTATCGTGTAAACAAAAAAAAAAAAAAAAAAAAATGGTTCAAATGGCTCTCAGCACTGTGGGACTTAACTTCTGAGGTCATCAGTCCCCTAGAACTTAGAACTACTTAAACCTAAGTAACCCAAGGACATCACACACATCCATACCCGAGGCAGGATTCGAAACTGCGACCGTAGCGGTCGCGCGGTTCCACACTGTAGCGCCTAGAATCGCTCAGCCACCCCGGCCGGCTCGTGTAAACAATGCAGTTGGCAAAGTTCTGACAGTTCGCAGCTGTTACAGTTATTTAAACAATTGCACATAATTGTCATCCCAAATGTCTGGAGAATAATTTTTAGGTGGTGTATTTATTTGATCTGCAAGTTCTGCAGAACGGTGTGCTAAGAACTGATGTAAACAACTCGTAGGAAATGATTTAATACAGTAATAACAAGCTGCTATTTTTCAAATATTAGGCGTCTTTGATTCATTAAATGTGAAGGAGATTAAAATTATATTTGGGGAAGAGAAGGAGGGATGGCAGTAAAAAGCTGTGAGGGCCCAGAATCGAACCCTAGAGATGTATCTATTTCAGATTATCCGAAGCTAGATTAGCTCCTGCTGCTACGCTCACGTAGTCTTTACGGCCTGCGGAGGTTCCGTTTTTTAAATTTAATTATTTTTTATCTTTATCTTTTATTTAATCTAATTTTTATGTTGAAACTTCCTGGCAGATTAAAACTGTGTGCCCGACCGAGAGTCGAACTCGGGAACCTTTTCCTTTCGCGGGCAAGTGCGCTACCATCTGAGCTACGGAAGCACGACTCACGCCCGGTCCTCACAGCTTTACTTCTGCCAGTATCTCGTCTCCTACCTTCCAAACTTTACAGAACCTCTCATTCTGGAATATTTATGTTGTTCAGAAATAGCAACACCTTCTATGCCATTCGCGCTAATTGAGGCCATATAAGCATGGTATTTTCCGAATGACTTGTGACAAAAACGCGATTCTGGTAGCTGAAGTCCGAAGTTATTGTGGAGATATTTCCAAACCAACTTTCATCCCCTAACAATTATTTCTTTGCATCTAACCGAAAGTGAAATACCAATTTTTATAAATTTTGCTTCAAATTTGTGATAGTGTAACGAAATATTTTCTTAAAAATTTTCGTCAACTTTTACAGTCCCTTAGGGGTTAAAATTTCAGAAACTCTGAAACACATGTTTTTGTTTTTTATTTCCAACCGAGAAGTCCATCCACAAATTTACCCCCTTACCGGTTTAATTTCCAAAAATAGTGATCTTTTTATATTTTCTGGCTGAGAAACCAAATATAAGTTTTCGTACTTCTAGCTTCAAAACTCCTCTAACAGCCACATACTTTCAAAAAGCCTCTAATCCCCTGTTCCACCCCCTTAAGAGTGGAATTTCAGACAATACCTAGTAAAACGATGCATACCCTCTAAGTCCCACAACGTCTCTAAATTGCAGCTTTCTATCCTTAGCGGTTTGGACTGTGCGATGAGGAGTCAGTCAGTAGTCAGGACTTTGCCTTTTATATACGGAAGATGTACATGAGAGACAACCAGCTGAACGAATTCAGTGCGTTGCTGCGCCGAACCTATGGCAATCGCTGCTGTCCCATAGTTTGCACCCTCTTCTTTCCCACTTCCTCTCCCTCTGCCACCACCCATCGGTTTAACCCCCCGCCCTCTCTTTCTCCAACCTCTACCCACACCACCATCCTATCGCTCATCCCCTCACCGCTGATCGGTGATCCGCCACTGTAGCGACTGACGCACAGCATCAATTTCGCCGGGACACCAATTTATCGCCACTATAATTTGTCACTGCCGCAAATTTCAGCATGCGCCATTTCGCGGTACTGTCAGCGATCAAAAGCGTAATAACGCGGACAGCACGCGACGCCTCGGCGCCGCCCTCAGGTCGCCGGCAGGTGCGCTCACGCCGGACTGTCGCACGGGGACCGCTTGGCAGCGAAACAGCGGCGCACCGACAGAAGGGCGGACATTCTCCCGTGGCCGCGGCGAGGTGAGGCGCTGTCCTCTGGCCACGGTCCCGACCCGCCTAACCCCCGTGTTCCTGCACCACTGATACCACAGCGTGGCTCCAAAACATCAATCTTTGTCCCCTACTTTGCGCTGGAGCTGGAGCTGGAGCTGGCGGATGACCATTGCGATACTTAGTGCTGCTGTTCACTCTGTGAAAGTAGTACGTGGCTGGATTTTATTCACTGCTTTTTTCATAACAACTTCACAAACCATGCAAGAATTGATTTCGTTGTTGTATGTACCTCCCGACTGTGACACCGTATCGTCAAAATCCTTTGAAGAACAATAGGAACGACACTGTTTCATCAACGATGGTTTGATAATTCCGTGACTTATTTAATAACTATCATTAAAGAAAATAAATAGTAATTGCATTTCCTTTCAGCGCCTTAGATTTTTCGTGAAAACGTCGGTATAAAATCAAAAGTGTTTCGTATTAATATGTAATTTAATTATCAATCTCATTAACACAATGGTTACACAGGCTAGAGTAATGTTTACAAAAAGGTAGATCACAAGTATGTAGTGTCACTGGCGAAGATATGCGGCGTAATCGCTTTGCGCTGCTTTTTCATTCCCTTTTCGATGCTTCTGCAGCTCATGCAATCGCTGGGCCCTGGACTTTTTAAGCTTTTTGGATTCTTTTCGACGCGAGCTACCATCTGACTCGCGTTTCTTATCATTTCGAGTATATTTACGAGTCATACGAGACCTCTTTCACCATTTTGTAATTTTCCACTTAATGCCGATTTTTTACTTGTATTCCGAAGAGTATTTTTGTCGTCTCACTTTACTTCTTAACTGTGCTGCAATAGCTCCTCTCAATCACGGCCGAATCAATGTCTTAACTAAGCACATTTCCACACTACGTCAATTTATAATTTTACGTAAAGTTGATTCCTAATAAACACGCGCATGCGCCTTCACTGGCACGACGACGTCACGTCTATAAACTTCATCCATCCGTTTTAAACTCAACCACTGTTTAGGAATTATTAGTTTCGTAATCATTAGCGATTCAGAGCTGAGGATACTTTGTTGCATAAGATATTTCAACCCAAGAGCAGATACACGTTTACACATCAAAACTGCCACCAGCCTCACGTTTTGAATGAATGATTTATTTCAACGTAACAAGTTTGGAATCTGCGCTCATGTTCCAAAGACAGCAAGCATTTCTCGTATAGATTTCACATTTCCGTCTTGAGAAAAGGTTTTACTGTATGTCTACATCACTGGTATGTAACACAACGTGAACAAAAGTATCCGGATACCTCGCTGAAAATGTCTTACAAGTTCGTGGCACCATCCATCGTTAATGCTGGGATTCAATATCGTGTTGGCCCACCCTTAGCTTTGATGCCAGCTTCCACTCTCGCAAGCATAAGTTCAACCAGGTGCTGGTAGGTTTCTTGGGGAATGGCAGCCCATTCTTCACGGAGTGCTGCACTGATGAGACGTATCGATGTCGGTCGGTGCGCCCTCCCACGAAGTCGGTGTTCCGAAACATCCCAAAGGCGTTCTGTACGATTCAGGTCAGGACTCTGTGCAGGCCAGCCCATTAGAGGGCCGTTATTATCGTGTAAACACTCCGCCACAGGCCGTGCATTATGAGCAGGTGATCGATCCTGTTGAAAGATGCAATCGTCATCCCCTAATAGCTCTTCAGGAAGCAGGAAGGTGCTGAACACATCAGTCTAGGCCTGTGCTGTGACAGTGCCACGCAAAACTACAAGGGGTGCAAGCCCCTTCGTGAAAAACACGACCACACCATAATAGCACCGCAACCGAATTTTACTGTTGGCACTAGACGCTCTGGCAGATGACGTTCACCGGACATTCGCTAAACCCACGCTCTGCCATCTAATCCCCACATTGTGTACTGTGATTCTTCATTCCACACAGCGTTTCTCCACTGTTCAGTCGTTCAATGTTTACGCTCCTTACAGCAAGCGAAGCGTTGTTTGGCATTTACCGGCGTGATGTGTGGCTTATGAGTAGACGCTCGACCATGAAATCAAAGTTTTCTCACTTTACGCCTAACTGTCATAGTACTTTCAGTGGATCCTGATGCAGTCTACAATTCCTGCATGATGGTCTGGATAGATGTCTGCCTATTACACGTAACGATCCTCTTCGACTGTCGTGGGTTTATGTCAGTCAACCCGACGAGGTCGGCCTTTACGCTTTTGTGCTGTACGTGTCCTTTCACGTTTCCACTTCACTATCACATTGGAAACAGTGGATCTAGGGATGCATAGGAGTGTGAAAATCTCACGTACAGACGTGTGACACAACTGACACCCAATCACCTGACGACGTTTGAATTACGTGAGTTCCGCGGAGCGCCCAATTCTGCTCTCTCACTATGCCTAATGATTACTGAGATCGCTGATATGGAGTACTTGGCAGTAGAAGGCAGTACAATGCACCTGATACCAAAAACATGTGTTTTCGGGGGTGTCCGGATGGTTTTGATCACATAGTGTATATTCGTATGAGCTAGAGATAAAACAACATCCTGCCTTTGGTCTAATTCATGTCCAAGGTATCATACATCAATTACTTAGACACTTACGCGGTATTGTATGAAGCAAAACCTTTCTTCAGGACAAAAGCGTGAAATTTGTACGAGAAATGCTTGCTGCCATTTGAGGATGGACCCACACCTCAAACTATTTACGGTGAAATAGTTCATTCAAAACGTGCAGCTAGCTCCAGTTGTTTCTTCAGTGATAACTACAACAATGGCATCGTTTCAGTACATCATTTTCTGTTTCGATGAGTCCATAATGTTGGTAAAGACCACACCAAATAATCTATTTTGTAACGTAAGCTTGCTTGAGCTCCAGCCGTTTGATGAAAGGAGAGTCAATTTTTTAAAATATTTCTCCTAGTACAAGATCGCTTTCCAATGACGTATAACTCATTTTAATGATAATGAAATGTAGTACCGGCTGTCGCACCGTTGATTAGGGTATTCTTTTATTTTGTTGTTTCTCACTATCTTTATTACACAGTTTCGTCAGTGCAGTCATTTTCAGGTTTATGCTAAAATCCGTGAAACAGTGTCTCTGAGTTACACTGAAAACTAACTTTGATCGCACACTGACAAAATGCAGTTCAAGGAATCTGGTTACCCAAATCCATTTCAACAACAGTTCAAGGAATCTGGTCACTCAACTCCATTTCAACAACGTATGACCAAGATAAGTTTAGAATGCAACTCAAATGCCAGTGTTTCACGGTGTATGCCACACACTTTAGTGGCTACACAGTGGAAATTGTGCAGGAGTAAAATAGAGGGTGCGGCAGAAGCTGAAGTGGATTATTGTAATTCCAAGATATCATTTCGCATGTGGAGCATATCGAAACTAAAGTGTAATTACCTTTTGGCCGATTGAAATGGTTGTCTCACAAAAATACGGATAAAAGTGTCGAAGGAAACTTTTTGGAAACTGGTCCAAAGACATTTACCCATCACTATAATCGGTCTGGGAGCACGTACATTGTCTTAGGTCTAAAGCACTCTTTTTACTATTTTATATTAATATTAGCTGATTCTGCTCCAGTACACTATCCAATCTGTCCAATATCGTTGCATAATAAGACATAAGTATTATGCCTACGTCGGCTCAATTCAATTTGTTGGACATGTTTGGCAGTTCATTATGGCTGACAAAATCAAAATGACAATAAGTGATATGTCTTCATGTAACAAAAGTGACTGAGGTGTTGGGTCGAGGTCATAATCAATAAGATACGTTTTTACACTACTGGCCATTAAAATTGCTACACCAACAAGAAATGAAGATGATAAACGGGTATTCATTGGACAAATGTATTATACTAGAACTAACATGTCCTTACATTTTTCACGCAGCTTGGGTGCATAGATCCTGAGAAATCAGTACCCAAGACAACCACCTCTGGCCGTATTAACGGCCTTGATACGCCTGGGCATTGAGGCAAACAGAGCTAGGATGGTGTGTACAGGTACAGCTGCCCATGCAGCTTCAACACGATCCCATAGTTCATCAGAAGTAGTGACTGGCGTATTGTGACGAGCCAGTTGCTGGGCCACCATTGACCAGAGGTTTTCAGTTGGTGAGAGATCTGGAGAATGTGCAGGCCAGGGCAGCAGTCGAACATTTTCTGTATCCATAAAGGCCCGTACAGGACCTGCAACACGCGGTCGTGCTTTATCCTGATGAAACGTAGAGTTTTGCAGGGATCGAATGAAGGGTAGAGTCACGGGTCGTAACACATCTGAAATGTAACGTCCACTGTTCAAAGTGCCGTCAGCGCGAACAAGAGGTGACCGAGACTTGTATCCAATGGCACTCCATACCAACACGCCGGGTGATACGCCAGTGTGGCGATGACGAATACACGCTTCCAATGTGCGTTCACCGCGATGTCGCCAAACACGGATGCGATCACCATGATGCTGCAAACAGAACCTGGATTCATCCGAAAAAATGACGTTTTGCCATTCGTGCACCCAGGTTCGTCGTTGAGTACACCATCGCAGGCGTTCCTCTCTGTGAATGCAGCCTCAAGGGTAACCGCAGCCACGGTGTCCGAGCTGATAGTCCATGCTGCTGCAAACGTCGTCGAACTGTTCTTGCAGATGATTGATGTCTTGCAAAAGTCCCCATCTGCTGATTCATGGATCGAGACGTGGCTGCACGATCCGTTACGGTCATGTCGATAAGATGCCTGTCATCTCGACTGCTAGTGATACGATGCCGTAGGGATCCAGCACGGCGTTCCGTATTACCCTCCTGAACCCAATGATTCCATATTCTGCTAACAGTCATTTGCTCTCCAGCAGCAGTGTCGCGGTAGGGTAAACCGCAATCACGATAGGCTATAATCCGACCGTTATCAAAGCCGGAAACGTGATGGTACGCATTTCTCCTCCTTACACGAGGCATCACAACAACTTTTCACAAAGAAACGCCGGTCAACTGCTGTGTGTGTATAAGAATACGGTTGGAAACTTTCCTCATGTCAGCACGTTGTAGGTGTCGCCACCAGCGCCAACCTTGTGTGAATGCTCTGAAAAGCTAATCAGTTGCATATCACAGTATCTTCTTCCTGCAGGTTAAATTTCGCTTCTGTGCACGCCATTTTCGTGGTGTAACAATTTTACTGGGCAGTAGTGTACTCCAAGTGTTGCAGGAGAAATAGAAAAATGTTGAACCTGTTGTGCTACGTTTGACACATTTCTATCTCTCTCACCCTCATTTCAATGTTAAGTCATGAGATAATTTGCAATGTCCGTTGCCCAATGTTCTACCTTTACACTCTCCTCCCTTTCTGCGTATCCTCTCTCATTCTCTCCTTCCTCCTTCGTTACGCAACTAGGAATACGTTCACTACCTTGAAATATTCGCTTTTGTATAGCTCTACTGCATTGGTTTTCCAACTGTGGAATGCATCCTCAAGCGGGGTGCAGGGCCGTATGAAAGGGGGCGCAGCCGGGACGAGCGGCACAAACGCATTGCGTTATTAAATAAATAGGTAATCAAGACAATACTGGGTATCCAGTATCACTTTTGTATTCTGAGATTCATTTTCGTCTTCGATCAACAGGCTCAAAGTAAGCGCAGTAACTGACCGTAGCCAATCGGAACACTAGAATTCTTAGTGTATGGGTGCAGTAGACGTGCATGTGCCAAAGTGAAGTAAATATAAATATATCACTCAAACTGAATTTTGATACTGCGTATTTTTATTGTTTTTTGTTTCATTTTGCAACTTTAGTCTTATGGAACTTCGTGTACGCACACATGTTAAGATATGATAAAGCACTGTGATTGGGACTCTAATAACGAGCCTTCATTAATCCATGTTACTTTCTTTCCGTATTCACGCCATAGTGGCTGATCGGTGTAAGGCGCACGCACCACCTTTGTGGTGGCTGTGTCCAGAGAGAAAGTAACACATACCCTATTTCCTCTTTCACGATCCCCTCTCTTCATAAAGACCTTACTGCTTTCCTTTTGCCGGCCGTAATGGCGGAGCGTTCTAGGCGCTTCAGTCTGGAACCACGCGACCACTACGGTTGCAGGTTCGAATCGCCTCGGTCATGGATATGTGTGATGTCCTTAGGTTAGTTAGGTTTAAGTAGTTCTAAGTTCTAGGGGACCGATGAACTCAACGGTTAAGTCCCATAGTCCTCAGAGCCATTTGAACTATTTTTTAACTTTAACTTTTAAACCCCCTCCACTCACCCCCCAAGACAATAAGCTATACGGTCGCATTTTCAGGGCCTTGCTGCAGGTAATACTAAACTGTTATTGTGAAAGAAGGATGGGGGGCGAAGTTTTCATTTTTGGGAGTAGACAGCAGTGGCAAACAAAACTGAGGAGACCTATGCTCTAGGTTATATCACACGCTCGTTGACGCGCGAGCACACACACACACACACACACACACACACACACACACACACTCACTCACACCTCT
The DNA here is from genome assembly GCF_023897955.1 of Schistocerca gregaria. Taxonomy (NCBI): domain Eukaryota; kingdom Metazoa; phylum Arthropoda; class Insecta; order Orthoptera; family Acrididae; genus Schistocerca; species Schistocerca gregaria. The sequence continues at coordinate 623,510,494 of NC_064920.1, forward strand.
GCGTAATTAGCTTGTCAGTTCCGAGACATTAATTGCATCTGTGTGAGCTGGACATAGCTTTGCAGATTGTGAAGCAATGTAAAGGGGCAGACCGAAATTTGAAAGACCTAATAGATGAGATTTCTCCCATCTATACAACACCTCAAAAAAGTTTATCTTTGTAATGGCAGCTAACTATAGAGATAGGAGGAAGCTCTGTGGACTCACTGCAGAAGGTTGGGTCATTCCCGACCTACGGGAGACTGCCCCTCTGGTGGCCCTGCGTTGGCAAGTTACTAATAATAATAATGGCGTGTGACGAGGCCCTCGAAAGACGTCGGTATTCGCGTGAGCAACGTAAATTATAAAAATGTTCAAATGTGTATGAATTCCCAAAGGACCAAACTGCTGATGTCATCGGTCCCTAGAGTTACACACTACTTAAAATAAATTATGCTAAGAACAGCACACACACCCATGCCCGAGCGAGGAATCGAATCACCGGCGGGAGGGGCCGCGCAATCCGTGTCATGGGGCCTCAAACCGTGGGCCACTCCGAGCGTCTGTAAATCACAGTTGAACTATATTCAGTATACAAAAAATTGTATATACAGATGCTGATATTTCGCATTAAGCACGTCTGCATTGCTACAAAATCAAAATTGACGGCTGTTCTCAAAGCAAGCAGAATCGCTTTTCTACATACCAATGCGAGATACGAATAGCTGATATAAGAGTTTTCCGTTTTCATACTTCCTGTGTTGTTTAACAGTTTTAGATGTGAAAGACATAGCTATTTATACTACCTTGACCCCAAAAGATGCTCGATTTAAGAACAAATCCTTCAAAAAATACAGTTGTATACATGTTTTAGGATGAGATGGAAATACGAGTATTTCCAGAAGCATCTTTAAAAAACAACACCATCCCAACTTCTAGTTATTCATATACGTTTTCATCCGACGCCTGCGCACGAACATTTGCTGGAAAAATTTTGATATTCCCGATGCACTTTTAAATACATTATCAATAAGTATTCTTTGCTTGCCTGCATTCTACCAAAACTTCGAACCGCTTCTGTTCTAATTTTAGTTGTTACATTTACCAAAACTTTAATTTTTATAATATTGTCCATTTTCCATTTCAAAAGTCATTCTTTCATGCACAAAAAAATCGAAATCCACGTTCGATGGTAACAAAAGTATTTCCGAAGCACTAGTCATTTCAGATTACTTCTACCGAGGACTCTAGTGAACTGAAGACGTTGCTGCCCTGTTTATGGTACTTAATGTAAGGTATACAAACAATTGACTGGAATACTCTATTTAAAATTGTAAGGGGGGAGGGGCAAAATACAGGGAGCGAAAGGCTGTTTACAATTTGTACGGAAACAAGATGGCAGTTATAAGAGTCGAGAGGTATCAAAGGGAAGCAGTGGTTGGGAAGGGAGTGAGATAGGGTTGTAGCCTCTCCCCGATGTTATTCAATCTGTACATTGAGCAAGCAGTAAAGGAAGCAAAACATAAATTAGGAGTAGGTATTAAAATCCATGGAGAAGAAATAAAAACTTTGAGGTTCGCCGATGACATTGTAAATCTGTCAGAGACAGTCAAAGGACGTGGAAGAGCAGTTGAACGGAATGGACAGAGTCTTGAAAGGAGGATATAAGATGAACATCAACAAAAGCAAAACGAGGATAATAAATAGATTGGGAAATGAGACACTTAAAGTAGTGAAGGAGTTTTGGTATTTGGGGAGCAAAATAATTGATGATGGTCGAAATAGAGATGATATAACATGTAGACTGACAATGACAAGAAAAGCGTTTCTGAAGAAGAGAAATTTGTTAACATCGCGTATAGATTTAAGTGTCAGGAAGTCGTTTCTGAACGTATTTGTGTGGAGTGTAGCCATGTATGGAAGTGAAACATGGACGATTAATAGTTTGGACAAAACAAGACGAAAATAGAAGCTTTCGAGATGTGGTGCTACAGAAGAATTCTGAAGATTAGACGGGTAGATCACATAACTAATGAGGAGGTATTGAATGGAATTGGGGAGAAGAGGAGTTTGTGGCACATCTTGACAAGAAGAAGGGATCGTTTGGTAGGACGTATTTGAGGCATCAGGGGATCATAAATTTAGCACTGGGGGGCAGCATGAGGGTAAAAATCGTAGAGGGAGACCAAGAGATGAATACACTAAGCAGATTCAGAAGGATGTAGGTTGCAGTAGGTGCTGGGAGATGAAGAAGCTTGCACAGGATAGAGTAGCATGGAGAGCTGCATCAAACCAGTCTCTGGACTGAAGACCACAACAACAACATAGCAACAAGGCGTTATTCACAACTCTATGATGATGTCAGACGATTAAATGAAACAAAACACTGATTATTGAAACGTGCTTGACGAAGTTATTATGAGTGTACACAGCAGCTGCCTCTAAGTGCACGATTTTAATGTTCTTCAAAAAAAGTTAATCCATTACTGACGAGGAAAACCATATCAGAGGGCGGTCAGCCCTGGTGTAAGAGAATAATGTATTGATAAAGAAGCTCAGATGTACCAACACGGCCGGCCGGTGTTGCCGAGCGGTTCTGGGCGCTTCAGTCCGGAACTGCGCTGTTGCTACGGTCACAGGTGCGAATCCTGCCTCGGGCATGGATGTGTGTGATGTCCTTAGGTTAGTTAGTTTTAAGTAGTTCTAAGTTCTAGGGGACTGATGACCTCAGACGTTAAGTCCCATAGTGCTCAGAGCTATTTGAACCATTTGTACCAACACGAATAGTATAACAGCCTTCAAAGTCATTACATCTAAGACAATTGAAAAAGTAGCTTGTAATACCGCTGTAACCAAACAGAAATCATCGTGTCCTATGGGAAGCCAACTTTCAATGAACTTCTTTGTAACGTATTTCACACCTTATTTCACAGTTATGTAAATCATTCTCCTGAATCACAGTTGTGCACCACAAATAAATTATTTGAAAGCTGTCTACTAGTATCAAACATACATCTTAATTTAAAAAATACCTGAGAAAGTATGTATAGTACACAGCTTTGTATACAGGTTATTCATGGACTATGATAAAATCGCAGAAAATTAGAACAGAAGAGTTTTAGATGTTAAAAATTTATCGTACTGAGGAGAAATCAGGAAGGTCTCTGCAAAATCGATGGTGAAAGGAATATCCGAAAAATATTTGTTGCATGAAGAGACAGGATGATAGGACATTTGGTGCGTAAATTAACGCATGGGGACCGCAGCGAGCAAAAATTGTTGAGGAAGACACAGATTTGAATACATCCAACAAATACAGCAAATACGAATGCAACTATTCGCTGGAGTAGTGGTTGCATCATGTAGCCTCAGAAGTTGTAAGTTTAAAAAAAATCAGTGCACACCAGAGGGGAATCGTAGCACTTAGGTACATACAGCTATGTGTTTAAAACCAGCGTAAAAACATTAAAACAAGACAATTCAATAAAAGTAGGAGAAATCGTTCATTTTTGTCTCCTATGTAGTGAAGAATGTCTCTAAGAACGTTTCTGCTGCACGCCAATACTCTTGCCTTTCTTGATTTACTGATAATCCACATTCTTTGGTCAAAGGACTGTCACACTCTTCAATAGTTCCTGTAGTTATATCTCACTTTCGCAAAGAATTGCAAACTCGTCATCGAATTTTGTCTTCATTATACTTCATACTGACCTACTGTTTTATTTGAATCGTTGCAACCTGGGTGCAACAGCCTTTCGTATCTGGTTACTTGTCACCGTACGTAGCGTAGTAGGGTGTCATATTTGTGAACCTCCAAGAGCTGCTGCTGAAAGTAACCAATATTTGCTAAATGTTTTGATCGTAACGATCGTGATCAGAAAATACAAATGTATTACAAAACCTTATGGTATGAATCTTATAGGAACGTTAGTGAAACAAATAATAACACTCTTACAATGGTATGAATAACAGCATAGTCATGGTCAGATTTTTGGAGTATGCGATCTTAATTTTCAATATAAAACTACTGTTGGTACACCTATCACACTACACAACAAATATGAATAAAACAGAACCTGAAACAGAGGCACACAACAATCAAGGGAAGACTATTCCACAATCTAAAGGAAAGTGAAACACTTAGCAATAAAAATGCTCTCCAGAAAAATATTTGATATTAATTGTGTGGGTTTATCCTGACTCAGTATTTTAACATTTTTGGGGAGCTGCTTTCATCATAATCATCAGATTTTCACCTGATAGTTCTCGAGTCGGTCCGGTCTTCTGCCATCCTCTTCAGGTCTGCATAATTTGGTCTTCCTTTATGTCGTCTATCACCTTGTATCACCTTCTTCCTCTCAGTCTTCTCCCACAAACCAATCCTTCCAAGGCATCTGCTAGCAAGCACTCCCTTCTCAATGAATGTCCCAACCAGTTCTTTTTCCTTTCTCTTACAACCTTCTGCAGACATCTTATCTCAACAACCCTTTCTAATATTCTTTCATTACTCACCCTTTCCATCCAGCTTATTCTCTCCATTCTCCTCCACATCCAAATCTCAAATGCTTCTAACCTTTTTTCATTCTCTCATCTCAGTATCCATGTTTTTGCCCCTTAGACAGCCACATTCCAGACAAAACATTTGCCAAACCTTTTCCTCAGACCTTTATCTAATTTGCCACATATGTGGAGCTGCTTTAGTGACATAATATCTTTACGTCTGGTGTTAAAATGTGGTGCATTAACACACAGGAACAAGAGTGATACTTACTCTTAGAGTCTCGTGTGAAATCTTGGTGACAGCGAGACTGCTTCCGCTCGGCCCATATGCACTCGTCCACATCAACGACTCATGACAAGTAGGAGAAAGCGACCTCTACCGGTTGCACAGTTCGTGGGCGGTGCAACGTTTTTGTCTTTGTCCTTTGGTACCGTGCATTTTATTTGTTAAAGGAGGAGGAGATTAGTGTTTAACGTCCCGTCGAAAACTAGGTCATTAGAGACGGAGCGCAAGCTCGGGTGAGGGAAGGATGGGGAAGGAAATCGGCCGTGCCCTTTCAAAGGAACCATCCCGGCATTTGCCTGAAGCGATTTAGGGAAATCACGGAAAACCTAAATCAGGATGGCTGGAGACGGTATTGAACCGTCGTCCTCCCGAATGCGAGACCAGTGTGCTAACCACTGCGCCACCTCGCTCGGTTTTATTTGTTAAATTAACTAACAAATTCGGCAGAGACTTGCCACGAATCGAGCTACGGCGTCAGGCTTTCTTACGCAGTCACCTTTTGCTATAGAGCGTCCACGGGCGACTTCTAACGGGTCCACCGCGGCCTAATGGCTGCTGCTGCAGACCACCGTGCCCTGCACGTCGCCATTGGACCGCAAGCTGCGTGTTTACGTCTCTCCATCAATACGCCGTCGTTGCTGTCATTTAGTAGTGCAGCGGTGCTGTTGTAACTGCAGTTACCACGCTATGTACCGAGTTGTACCAGCGTTAAGTGCTGAAATTTGGGTAATGCTCGTTAACTGGGCAAACCTCCGAGAGAAGCCGATATCCTCTACTTATCATCTTGCCATTTAAATCATTTGATCTCTTTGAGAAAGGTTCAGCCTCACGTGGTAAACGTTCCCTCTGATTACATGCTTGCTGTTTATTGCGTTAGCCTTTTGGTGAGGCAAGTGGATAAGGACATACGAGTTTAACATTCACTACGTTTTTTCGTTGTGTACAGCGTAAAATTTGATGTACCTTTTGACGCTCAACCGTCCTTATGGAGTGACCGCAGCCTATGCTCTGTAAGTATTAATGGTACTGGTATCACCTGGTACTACATACTCTTTTTGATTTCCCTGTTTACATAGTAAAACAGAGTGATATTGAAGCAAGGGGTTCAGCTAATCCATGTATTTAATCCCCAAAGTGTGAGATCCTGCTATTTGTTGCCACCCTATATTTCCCGTGTTAATTTTATTGTGTACGTAATAATAGTCTCGCATGTGTTTTAGAAACAATTAATTTGGATTACTTGGCCGCATTCTTGTGGAGTGTCAGCAATATATACCCTTGACGCTGCATCACAGACAGGAGCGCTTGCGATGGTGAACTCAACGACGAACCTGGCTACACGAATAGCAAAACGTCACTTCTTCGGATGAATCCAGGTTCTGTTTTCAGCATCATGATGATCGCATCCATGTTTGGCGACATCGCCGTGAACGCACATTGGAAGCGTATATTTGCAATCGCTATACTGGTGTATCACCTGGCGTGATGGTATGGGGTGCCATTGGTTACACGTCTCGGTCACCTCTTGTTCGCATTGACGGCACTTTGAACAGTGGACGTTACATTTCAGCTGTGTTACGACCCGTGACTCTACCCTTCATTCGATCCCTGCTAAACACTACATTTCAGCAGGATAATGCACGACCCCATGTTGCAGGTCCTGTACGGGCCTTTCTGGATAGAGAAAATGTTCGACTGATGCCCTGACCAGCACGTTTCCAGATCTCTCACCAATTGAAAACGTCTGGTCAATGGTGGCCGAGCAACTGGTTCGTCACAATACGCCAGCTACTACTCTTGACGAACTGTGGTATCGCGTTGAAGCTGCGTGGGCAGCTGTACCTGTACACACCATCGTTTAACTTAATTCCCAGGCGTACCAAGGCCGTTATTACGGCCAGAGGTGGTTGTTCTGGGTACTGATTTCTCACGATCTATGCACCCAAACTGCATTAAAATGTAGTCACATGTCAGTTCTAGTATAATATATTTGTCCAATGAATACCCGTTTATCAGCTGCATTTCTTCTTGATGTAGCAATTTTAATGGTCAGTAGTGTGACCGTCTCAAAATCACGTGACTTTAGCTGCAGGAGACATTACGGATCGAATCCTCGTTCAGCCCATCCGTATGCTCGTCCTACAGATATTTATCCTCCATGGGATGGAACGTGGAGTACCACCAACAGACAAGAATGTTAACCACAAAAACACATAGCGGTACACAAAGACAGGAAGCTCCGATAGTTCGGTAGCCGAAGGCTGAGGGTCAGTTGGGAGGAAAACATGTATGATTGAAGCAATTAAGGAACGTCCGGCTTGGTTTCCGTAAAGCAGTTGGTTATTTTGCTGCCTAGGCAGCATTTCCCTTTTCAGATTTGATAGCTTCCTCACTATGTTCAAACATTTGACATTCCAAGCCCCGACTCGTACAACGCAATACTTTCGATGATTAAGCAGTCTTTTACTCATAGTCGCCTCCCCTTTGGCTGTCCCCATCCCGAGTACAGAATAAGGGGGACTGTTCCGGAATCCGAACAAGGGGACTATTCTGGAAACTTTTGCCAATGGAGAGATCACCATGACACCTTTTGAGTTACAGGCCACATTGCCTGTCTATACACGTTATGTGGTTTTAATGCAGTGGTTTCCATTGCCTTCTGCATCATCATTACTGCTGCTTCCGCCTTTAGTGGCAGTTTCCCACCCCAAGGGCAAGAGAGTGTCCTGAACTTCTGTCCGTTCCTCCGCCCTGTTTGACCACGCCATTGGCAGAATGAGGGTATCTTTTTACGCTGTAAGTGTTCGGCCGCCGCTAAAAGAAGATTACGAAACCATTAACGTAGAGAAAAACCAAGAATATATGCTTATTACACTGAATATATCTATGAGGAGCTTTTACATACATGTGAGCACGAAAACGAAATCAGTCAGTTAAATTATTTTTATCTAACATTCCAATATTTTTTGCAAAGAAACGTGCTCTAATCAAATAGTGCCTCCCTGTTCCACACACCTCATTATCACAAGAAGCCTTTTTTCTTTCTTCCATACATAGAGCTATATCTGCTCCTTTATCTGATAAAACTTTCATGCTGAGATTAATTTGATTGAACCTGCTGCAGTCAGTAATGGATACACAAGTGTGAAAGCTTAACAGATCTATTGAAACGTTTTGTCTTGACCAAACTCTAACATGATTATGAATCATTAGTTGAGCAGAGTGTACATTGTATGTAATATTCTGCGAGTAGTAACGAATGGCGGACCCACGAAGGAACTTTAATTTTCAAGCAGCCATGAAAACTACGAGGCGTGTTTTTTAAATAAATACCATTTTTTAACTTTAAAAAAAGACGTGCTAAGATATCTCAATAATTTTACTTTTAACATGAAAGTCTGTACCTTAATCTACTTTTCTACATAATTTTCGTCAATACTGAGGCATTTGTCATAACGTTGTACCAGTTTTTGAATACCCTCCTCATAGAAGTCTGCCGCCTGACTTTTTAACCACTGCATCTTCACAGTTTTGATTTCGTCATCGTCTTAAAGAAGATGACAGCCCAGGTGTTTCTTCAAGTGCAGGAACAGATTGTCGTCACTGGGCGCAAGATCGGGGATGTATGGAGGATGATCTAGAGTTTCCCATCGAAAAGATGTGATGACATGTTTGGACTGATTCGCCACATGCGGACGGGCATGCAGCAAAACGATGGCCTTGCTCAACTTCCATGGACTGTTGATTTGATTCTGGTGTGACGTGGGCCACCCATGTTTCATCGTTCGGAACAATCTGGCTTAAGAAATCATCACCGTCGTTGTGGTACCGCTCAGGGAAAGTCAATGCACTGTCTAAACGTTTGGTTTTGTGCACATCCGTCAACATTTCGGGAAGTCAAGTGCTCGGTCACAATTACATACAAAACACTACGAGAAACATTAGGAAAGTCATCCCGCAAGGAGGAAATCGTATTGTCCACTTCCTGCACCAAAATTTCATTAACGACCGAAGGACGCCCAGTCTGTTGTTCATGATGCACACTTTAGCTGCCTTATTTAAATGCTCTCACCCCCTTTCGTACCTTTCCATCACTCATAATACTTTCTCCGTAAACTGCACAGATCTCAAGATGAATATCGATCGCTCTTAGGCCTTTAGCACTAAGAAATCTTATAACAGCCCGTACTTCACAGTCGGCCGGACTCACGATTATAGGAGGCATCTTAAACGTTCAGTACACAACGTACACAATGAAGAATCAGACTGTAATGGCGCCAGTGCGTAGATTAAGGTACAGGCTTTCATGTAAAAATACAATTAATCAGATATCTTAACATGTCTTTTTTAAATTTCAGAACGGTATTCGTAATTCTTGTATTTAATGTAAACTGTGCGTTGTCTGTTGTTGTGGAGCAGTAGTATTTAAATTTTTGCTATCAACGATAATTTTATTTTTGATTAATGAATGTTATGCAGTCATTCTGTACTTTACGAACCCAGTTTTGGCTCCTACTACCCGACTACTGATACTTCACATTCATGTGTGTCTTTTTCGCTACGTGGAGTGCACTCCAAATAGCGACAGGAAACTAAGAAGTAGAGTATTTGTCTTTAAATATTTACGAGCTGTGAAACATAAAAAATTACAATGGTTATGCATCTGCTAAAATGAAAATTAACTTGTTTTAAAAATCATGAACATCTTAGTCATTCTTTTTACCAAAATATCTCGAAACCTATAGTAATGTTAGTGAAAGAACCCTGTGTCAAAAAGGCAGGAAATAGTAATGTAAATGTTAGCACTCTGCGTCATAAAAGCCGGGAAATACATTTTCTCTTTAGCTACAGGGCAGTGTTTTGCAGGAATCGCCGAAATATTCACCAAGTTTCATACACACAGCGCGCAAATGGAGACATCTGTTCACCACCATATGTAGGCAGAGTGAGAAACGCCGAATGTGCCAGTGTCCCAGCGGAAATGACTGGCGTGAGACCGTTTTGTCGAAGGGACGAGAGCTAAGGAAGCCGACGACAAGACCGCAGTCTGGAACCTCGCTCCTGGCGAGAGTGGCTGCGATGGGGGGGGGGGGGGGGGGGGAGGAAAGGGGGCGAGGATGGCGAGAGTGGAGGGGAGCGACAAGATTCCAATCAACCAGCAGCGCCCTGGCACGCTGCCGCCGCGCCTCGCCTCTGGAGCCAAAGCCGGCCTGATTTACTGGCAGTCCGAGCCGAAGCCCTCGGCAGCACGCATGCGCGCCGTGTTTTGTTGGGCCGGAGTTGGCCCCGCGCTGGCAGCATATTGTTTCGCTCACTCTTCCAGTTTCTTGGTGGTCACGCCGAGGATGATCTTCAGGCGCGGAATGGAGTTCTCCTCTCGGTGCTATCACCCCTCCTTTCCCCCCCCCCCCCCCCCCCCCCACCGCTACATCCCAACAGTTCTGTCGCTGTCGGCGACTTCCAACCGCGTAATCTCCGCTCCTTTCTGACGCCTCAGCGCCCTCGACAGTTCTTTGTTCCGCACAAAGGAGAAAACGAAACAAGGACTGTCTACGAGGCTGTGGCGATGTAGGATAGATTTGGAAAGAAAAATTCTTTGTGAATGTTAAATCATGCGTAGAAACCCCGTTCTTGTCGTGCTAGCTTTCTGCTGCCATTCTTTCCTCTTGCGCTGCTCCGTGCTTCTTCTTCCTTCTTTGTACATTAAAACGCGATACTTGTCTTTTTTTCATTGTTGCATGCAGGTGTTTCTTACAGATCTTGCTTTTAACTTAAGAATCTTTAAAATGGATTTACAACACATTTTTTGAGACTCCGCTACATTTCATGTTGCGATGTACTAAAAACTGCACAGTGGTGTGCCGACGCTGTTTCTTCTCGTTTCTCATTCGCTTCATTGCTTATCCTGGACATTTAACTAACCTTTACGACGAGTTTAATGTTTGTTCCTGCGGTGAACCAATTGAATCTCTTGAAGAGAACTAGTCAACATCCTCGGCATATAGTGGTGAATGAGGCGAGTTCTCTCTACCCTTACTACTATCAGATCCTTTACTACTTCCAATTAAAACTTAGCTGCTTCTGAATATTCGAAAAAATCTTTTTCTATTTTTTTAATGTATGATCGTAATACTCGGTCTTTGCAGTCGAGGCCTCTTAGGACGATACAACTGATAGTATACTTGTCATTGAGAATGTATCTTTCACTTTGTAGCGGAGGATGTGATGTTTTGAAACTTCCTGGGACACAGTTTTAATCTGCCAGGAAGATACAGTAAACTGGTTATTGTATTATATTTCATGATGAAGGTATTATTGTATGAAAATTTTATTCTTAAGTTTTCTAACACTTTGTATTTTGCGTGTCCACGTGATTTTCATTTTATAAGCACATTGGATCAATGTAATTTTGAATATGCGACTTTTCTTCGTGTTACCAATTTATTCTCATCTTCTTCCCAGCCTTTCTGATTTTACTTATTTACATTATCCTTACTTTCTTTCCTAAGGTATGTGTGGCGGTATTTTATTAATGTTCTCAGTAATCCTCTTTGTACACCTTTATTCGATTAATAAGAGCATTTCTGCTCTTAATCTGTTTATTATGTTTAGTTTTTATGTTTAGTTTTTGAACAGTTCACGAAGGCTGTACACTCGGAAAGACCTTGAGCCAGTTGAAAGTTTCAGACAGATTATGTAAAATTGAAATTGAGGTTCCAGAGACAGATAGTAACTGGGCGTAAAAGTACTTTGGCAACACAAGAGATACTGGAATTAATTATTGAAAGGAGAAGACAAAAGATGCCTAAAGTGAAAACTAATTCACTTAATATGTAAAATGCATGAGAAAGGCAAAATAACACTGACTGCAAGAACAATGTAATAACTGAAAGTCGAAAGAACGCAGGTGCTGACGGGTGTATATATTACTTAACCTCCAAGTTAATAAATCGTGGATACAAAATTCTGACAGGAAGTGATTACAGAAGAATGGAAAAATTGGCGGAAAACATTCTGAAAGAAAATAAATTGCAGTTCCGTAATAATTTAAGAACAAGCAAGGCGATACCGGCCTTAAGACTTACCTCAGAAGATACGTTGAAGAAAGGCCAACTTAAGCTTATAGCATTTATAGATGAACGTAGATTAAAGCTTTTGGCGGTACTGACTGGAATATTTTCTTTGAAATTCAGAAGGTAGTGGGCATAAAATACAGTATATCCAACAGACAGACAACAGATGTGAGATTGGAACGATATGAATGGGAAGCAGTAGATGAGTAGTGAGACAGCCTTGTAGAATAGTGTGACTTTAGTCAATTTGTGCAGCGAGGAAGTTGCGATGGAAATCGAGGGGAAATCTGGAAGCAGGTTGTGAAGGTTTGAAGTCTGTAAATAAGACAGTAGTTCTGTAAGAGACAAAAACTAAGAAGAGCAGCTGAACGGAATAGGCAGTATCTTGGACAGAGGATTTAAGATGAACATCAAGCAAACCTAAACAAGAGAAATGGGTCCTAACCGAAGTTAAACACATAATGCTGAGGAAGCTATTATATTACGTATTGAGAGATGAATTTGCTCTTCATGCATCAGAATAAGTGACAAAGGCCGAAGTGGATATAAAATTCACAGAGGTAACAGTAAGAAATGTATTTATGAGAAAGAGAACTTCTCGTGGAATATAAATTTCATTGTTAGGAAATCTTTTTTTTTTTTTGGTACTTTTTTGGAGTGTGGTCAGGAACGGAGGCGAAGCGTTGACTATAAACAGTTAACTAACAAGTAGGTGATTAACTGAATTGTGAAGAAAAGAGATTAATGGCAAAACCTGACTAAGAATCGTAGTGGGATTCCAAAACTAGTAAGCAGGTTCAAATAAATGCAGGGCGCAGGCTGCAATAGTTTCGCACCGATTAAGAGGCACGCCATATATTATTAACTTCATTAATGCATTTGTTTCTTCTTCCAATTGTGTCACTGAAACGCACCCATTCACCTCTTCCCTCGCCTCCTCCCCCCCCCCCCCCCCCCCCCTCTTCCCTCACCCAAACGAACTTACTTTCATTTTCTTTCTTTATTTACGACTCTCAAATTCACTTTTAAAATCCAGAGCCCGTCCCTGTACACACATACACACACACACACACACACACACACACACACACACACACACACACTTATATCTACAACAAAAAAGGGAAGAATGTTATCAAACCTAGATAACAATTGAGCAGTTCACCGCAACAAAATTATGCTTCGTGCTTTGGCCCCATATGGAAATGGATATTAGAGAAATCTGTGAAACAAATTGTCGTGAATATTCATATACAGTGTGGGGCGCAGATACTGATAAAGCTACGGAGCAGAAAGTCGTGAGGTTTGTCTCCACCACCGCACGGCGCCAACGAAGCTAAGGCCTCAGACGTGGCCAACCGATTTGGTTCATTTGGCAGGTCGCTTGTGCACAACGTAAGACGAAAGGATAATAAATATTGGCTCATCATCATATCTCAGGTATACAAACGCATATTTTTTTCTAGAATTGGAGGAAAGAAGCTGTTTCGACTCCGTATGTGTACTCATGACGCAGTGCAACGAAATCACCTCTGGCGTAGCGACCAAGAAATCTGGCTGGGGAGCAGATAAACTGTGTTCAATTGCCAGCTGCATTCATGTTTTTACATTTGCATTTTTTTCTTTTCGAAATTGCTAGTAATAACAGGGTTAATAAGGTTAGTAAATCAGTAAGAAATAATAACAACACAGGCAAATACATTTCTCAAACTTCTTGAATTAGTCAAGAATTAAAAATTTAATCCTGGTCGCTTTGGATTGGCTCTTTTACTCACATATCCTCCACTTCTTTTAATGACTAGATGAATGGTACTTGTCATATAAATATTGCAAGCACACACACGCCTGACACCAAGAACGTCTAATGACTGAAATATTCGCGCAGTTTCATCGTTTCTTTCGAGGATCCATCAGAAAATACAGCTCGTTTATATATATCGATTTTTAATTTTGATGCATATCACCTTACTACAACATATCTGAAAAATTGGTGCTGAAAGTTGATCACGAATTACTGCATCCGCACGTTTGTGTAATCGTGATTGCAGAAGCTGGTTACAGTTTTAGAGTCTTGAAACAAGGGTTTTAATGCGGCTTACAAATAAACTTCACGTTGCTGGCACACAGGTATGTAATTTTACTTCACGAGCTCGTTGACCTTCACCTTCTGTAAACATGCTTTCATACCTGACAGTATTACTTTTTCTACCCAAAAAATGAAATATTAAACAGAACTTATAAGCAAAGAATGATTTTAAAATATTCCGACAGTCTTGAAAATCTAATTTGTCAGTTTACCAAATTTGGACCATGACTTAAACAATTAAATGAGTCAGCTAAACGACTGACTTCTACACTATTTTAGTCATTTGTTTCTTATAAGCAAAGGAGAAGTTGAGTTGACATTTTTCCAGACGCTGTGATAAAATATTGCGCCGTGTATGACTGCATTATTTTATGTATACTGTGAACTGAAGTAAGGGTTAGTTTTTCTCACTTATGAGATAAAATGTGTCGAATACTCGTGTACGAAGCTCTCTTACTAGAAATAGTTTTTATATAACGAGGATCACAATTTAAAATATTTACTAATCCAATCCCATTGAGAAATTTATTTGGCTGTCTTGTTATATTTTCTTTTCATTTACTTACGTTATTAAACCTCGTATTGCTATTAATTTCCAAACGATAAAAATACAAATGGGAAAAAAAGTGAATCCACTTGGTCGCTACTCCAGCGGCGCTTTCACTAAGCAGAAGTTACCTTGTGGGTACATAAGCGACAGTAAAAGAGCTCCTTTGCTCAATTTCTACGGGAAAAAATTGCGTTGGCGGTTGAAAAATGCTGAGTTTTCAGTCAATTACCGATCTTGTCGATTGAGTTGATTGTGCGTCATTAACTATAAGATGGTCTTTTCAAAAACGCGGGAGAGAAGGTTGTTGAGCCAAGCCGGCCAGAGTGGCCGAGCGCTACGGTCGCAGGTTCGAATCCTGCCTCGGCCTTGGATGTGTGTGATGTCCTTAGGTTAGTTAAGTTAGGGGACTGATGACCTCAGAAGTTAAGTCCCATAGTGCTCAGAGCCAGTTTTTTGTTGAACCAAAATATTTTAATCTTCCATTTTAGGCTGTACACAAGCAGACAACTACCAGTGATATTACCGAATGGTGTTGAATCGGCAAGCCGTATCTGAGTGTGTAAGGTATCAAGCAAATCCAACACCTTCCATGAAAACCCTGACATGATAAGCAAATCCAGTAGTATGTCACATTGCTCCGAATAAATCATGACAGTAATTTAACCAAAGTAATACGAGTAACGAGTGAGCAAATGGAATACCACAGACTAACACAAGAATGCCTAAATGCATGTCATACCTTCCCACCGTGAGACCGACGCTGTTCCGAGGGGAGAAACGAGAAGCCGAGAGCAGAACCGTGTTAAGCTAGAAGGCCCTACGATAAGGGACGGACTGGACACCCACGTTGCCAGCTAACCACTAGGACAACGCCAGCTACAAGTTTTAGTGTGAGACTTTTTTGCGTCTCTGTTACGTCAAGGACCACCCCCCAGCCCATGTTAAAAACTAGAGCCCTCCAGAAAAACAGTATAGATCTTACGAGAACACAAAAAGGGCCACACCACCTGCAAGTTTGAGCATGAGACTTCTTCGCGTCTCTGTTACGTTAAGACTACCCCCTGCCCATGTTAAAAGATAGAGCCCTCTAGAAGAACAGTATAGATCTTACGATAACGCTAAAACGACCACACCAGCTGCAAGTTTTAGCGTGAGACTTTTTCGCGTCTCTGTTACGTTGCAAACTTTAAAAACATTTCCCCACCGTGAAAAGTATAACGTTTCTCATTGGATAGACAGAATTTTTGTAGGCGGAGCTTAAGGTTAACATTGAGACCCAGATTGGTCAGATGAAAATCCAGCCAGATAGTTTTTTTTTAAACCAACTTCAGTAAATGGTAGTAAGGAGAAGTTAGGAGAGGTTGGTTAGTTCCGAGACGGCGAGCTGGATGGCTGCTGCACCGCCCGCCGCCCCCCTGAAGCTGCCTAACCAACGACAAGGTAACGAATGCACGCGATGCCGCATTTTTGAGCGCATAAGGCTTCACTCAGAACGGCAGAAGTCTCATCTGTTACACCCCATTTTTGCGTAATACTAGTGTCGATCGTCAATTAAAGCTCATGGTGTTCACATTTGCCACTTGAAGCAAAAATCTGAAATGCGATTATTTTTCTGTTATATAGTTATTGAGAAGCCACATCAACCACTGTAAGTTACGACAAATTAGATAAGTAATTAAAGATAATTGAGGGTCACTGTAGACCATTTTGATAGTTTGCTCTTTTGTGAAACTTAATTTAAACCTAGATTATAGATGTGATATGGCATAGGTCATCCTTCAATCGATTGTAGAACTTCGAAACCCATTCAGGGAAAATTCGTTCACATTTTTGTTGAACGCAGTTGGTTTTTACCATCCTGTATTAAAACACTTCCTTTTATCAGTAGTGCAATTTATAAACAATGCTTTGTGTGTAGAATAAAATTTCCAATGGTAAACTTAACTGCTTTTTCGACGTTATTTTACCAGCTAACTAAAAATAGGAAAACCTTGAACCCCTTCCACTAAATTTAGTTAGTATTAAGATTCGTTTACAGGGAGTGCAGCGGAGCTGACGCTGAAATCATTGAGTATTTGGTTATATCATCGCTAGTCTCACTGAACTCTTCTGAATTCTACATGTCATGTGTGGTCTGGCGTCTCCTTACCAGCAACAGGTCCCAGGTTCAAAGTAGTCCCCTAAAATAACACGCGCAGAGCGTTGTTGCGCGAAATTGGTAGGGAGACTCGATATAGAACAAACAGACAAAACCCAGAATGTTAGAAGTGTGGCGGCCGTTCACAATTAAAGAAGTGTGATACCCTAGTATGCATAGTCCAGTCATGTTGAAATGATCATTGCTTATGTTCGACGTCAACGTGCAACAGCCGCTAAGAGACGACAGGTGACATCAGCAGCTGAGAGTATATAAACTGTAGTGTATTGCTATACCTGTGTTGTTAAGAAGTAGGACTACAGTATCGGATCTATCCGGCAATATCAACAAGCAATATTCAGTTAAAACGTCCTCCCCCTGTACAGAAATTATATAATGTGCACGTGTGCATGTTGTGACACATGAACAACGACACATGCACTAACAATCATAGCATTTAAGGCGAACACTTGCGTATATCGGAAACTTCAGTTTCGAGTCTCGGTCCGACATAAATTTCCATTGTCGTCATTCCATTAAACAAAATGGTTCAAATGGCTCTGAGCACTATGGGACTTAACACCAAAGGTCATCAGTCCCCTAGAACTTAGAACGACTTAAACCTAACTAAGGACATCACGCACATCGATGACCGAGACAGGATTCGAACCTGCGACCGTAGCGGTCGCACGGTTCCAGACTGAAGAGCCTAGAACCGCTCGGTCCATTATACAGCTGATGGTTGTCTGTATTCGCAAGTGTGAATAATTTCGGGTACAAAAATTGTATCGGGGGGAGAGGGGGGGGGGGAGGGTGCGCCAAAACAGTGCAGTCGTTGTAATGCGAAAACACAGCGGTTTATCAGACGTCCAAACGGGCAAGATCATTACGCCGCGCGGGATTAGCCGAGCGGTCTGGGACGCTGTAGTCATGGACTATGCAGCTGGTCCCGGCGGAGGTTCGAGTCCTCCCTCGGGCATGAGTGTGTGTGTTTGTCCCTAGGATAATTTAGATTAAGTAGTGTGTAAGCTTAAGGACTGATGACCTTAGCAGTTAAGTCCCATAAGATTTCACACACGTTATTTGAACATTACGTTTGGTGCCGAAGATGAAAGCATTTCCAAAAACGGCTAAGTTTCTGAAATAATCGCGTGCCACCGTGGTTAAAGCCAACCGTGAATGGAAAAATGATGCTATCCAAAACCGAAGCAGAGGCGGCTGTGGTGCAGCACGGGTGAGCGACGGCTGCGTAAATGTGCAACGGCGAATAGACATGCAACTACTGAGCAACTGACGGCCGAGATGATCCATATGGTTACCAACAGTGTCTCCTCAACCACCGTTCAACGAACTTTGCTGTATATGCGTCTCCGCAGTATACGCCTGGTTCATACACCCGTTCTTTTACGACGACGGCTGAAATTTGCACCCCGATACCGCAGCTGGACGAGCACAACGTGGCAACAGGTAAGAATTTCAGATGAATCATGTTTTGTACTCAATCGGACAGGTGTCCGTTTTCGTGTACGGCCTGAAACCTGCAACAATCGTCGGATTCGTCTAGGCCGGAGGAGAGGGCGTTAAAGTCTGGGGAATGTTGGCGTGGCATTCTCTGGATGCTCTCGTTATTGTGGAAGGCACAATGGATCAACACAAGAATTCATCTATCCTTGAGGATCATGCTCACCCCTACATGCAGGTAGTTTATCCTCGCCACGATGGCCTATACCAGCAAGACAATTCAACGTGTCACACAGCTCGCAGTGAACGTGAGTGATTTGAAGAGCACCAGGATGTGTGTATCGTTGTCCCCTGGCCACCAAACTCCCTGGATTTAGAGCCAATCGATAATCTGTGGGACCACCGCGACCTAGTTGTTCACACCATGGATTCTTAACCGAGAAACCTAGCTCACTTGGCCACTGGAGTCATCATGGTTCCACATCCGTGTTGAGGCCTTCCAAAAACTTAATGACTCTCTTCCTACACATCTTGCAGTGCTCCATGCTGCGAAAGGTGATTATTAAGGCCAATGAAAGGTGGACACATTAATCTAGCTGGACAGGGTAGCACATCGTATAAATCTAATATTAATGACATTTTGAATCTTGGGTACCTTAAAGAAGAGTAATGCAGTAACAATGACCGCCTAAGCCTCCATTTCTTCTGTTATTGTATTGACCGTCAGAGAAGTGATAAATATTTACCTTACAATTCTCTGGCTTCGTCGTTAGAGAAAAACGGAACACCAACCAGAAACTGCACTATCTTAAACATTTATAGACCAAATTAAAATATTAAATAACATGGGCTGTATAAATATAAGAAAGTGAAATAACACATTCAAAGAATTATTTACCTTAATGTACACACATCAAAAAAAGTTTTGCATTACCCCGGTTCCCAGAACTCCTGAAGATAGACGTTGACTGTCGATATTGTATCACAGACACAATCCCTTTGACTGTTCAGAGATGTCACTAACCCATCCCAAAAACGTAAACAACGATGCATGAGCAGCGCCTGTTAGACGGAGGGGAGCTGACAGCTGATAAGTCCAGTCATTCCACCAGGAAGGAGCTAAACGGCTCGTATTGTATGTAGTTCGACCGTGCCTAGACGGTCAATACCGCGGTTCGATCTCGTCCATATTGTTACTATGTGCCAGGAAGGGCTCTCAACAAGGGAGTGTCCAGGCGTCTCGGAGTGAATCAAAGCGATGTTGTTCGGTCATGGAGGAGATACAGAGAGCCAGGAACTGTTGACGACAGGGCTACTACTGCAGTGGATGACCGCTACCTACGGATTGTGACTGGGAGGAACCCAGACAGCAACGCCACCTTGCTCAACAATGCTTTTCGTGCAGCCACAGCACGTCGTGTTACGACTCAAGCTGTGCGCAATAGGCAGTATGATGCGCAACTTCACTTCCGACGTCCACGGCGAGGTCCATCTTTGCAACCGCGAGACCGTGCAGCGCGGCACAGATGGGCCCAACAACATGCCGAATGGACCGCTCAGGATTGGCATCACGTTCTCTTCACCAATGAGTGTCGCATATGCCTTCAACCAACCGACCGATATTGCAATCGTATCGGCAGCATATTGGCGAGGCATTCATATTCATGAACGACAATTCGCGCCCCCCATCGTTCACATTTTGTGAATGACTTCCTTCAGGATAACGACATCGCTCGACTTGAGTGGCCTGCTTGTTCTCCAGACATGAACCCTATCGAAAACGCCTGGAATGGATTGAAAAGGGCTGTTTATGGACTACATGAGCTCCCAACCACTCTGAGGGGTCTACGCCGAATCGCCGTTGAGGAGTGGGACAATGTGGACCAATAGTGGATTGATGAACTTCTGGATAGTATGCCACGAAGAATACAGGCACGTATCAATGCAAGAGGACATGCTACTGGGTATTAGAGGTACCTGTGTGTACAGTAATCTGGGCCACCACCTCTGAAGGTCTCGCTGTATTATGTTACAACATGTAATGTGTGGTTTTCATAACCGATAGAAAGGGCAGAAGTGATGTTAAGGTTGATCTCTATTCCAGTTTTCTATACAGGTTTCGGAACTCTGGGAGCCGAGGTGATGCAAACCTTTTCTTGATGTGTGTATATACTGGATCTTAAATTTTCTGGACAGAAAAATTACTTTAGATGCACAGGACAGGGGGTGTATATAGGTGCCGAAATATTAATATGTTGTACTGAAAATCGCGCTCTGTATTGAATAATTATCAAAGCAGTCGTTCTCACGTCCTGCCTCTAAAGATGCTGATACCCTACTGACAGAAGAAAATATTCTTACGTCTGAAGTAAATGAAAGGCAGACTTGCATCCAACGATGCTATTGTCAGTCTTGTGTAGAAATTAATGAATCCTAGAAGACGTATCCAACAGAAAAAAATAGGTTTGGAACGTTACATGAGGCCTTCCACTTGTGAGAGTGCGTGGCCGCTGGCCGACGCCGACGGAAGCTCCGAGACGACAGACGAGGACGAACGTTTTGTGAGCCATTGGTTTTAAAATCTCCGAATCTGCTTTTTGATTTTCCCGTCTCGTTAGGAGGCAAAAATTTTGCATGGTACTAGGCTGTTAAAACTGCTGCTACACAGCGGTAACACGGCCTGCTTCCACAGGGGCGGTGAGGCACTGTACACGAGGCGCAATGTTGGAGCCAGGTGGTGCCGCTGCAGTAATCAGCTCGGCGCGTTTCCAGAACGGGCGCCCCGGAGCAGCGCTGCACGCAGCAGGTGCGCGGCACGGCTTCCGCCGCCTTTCAGAACCGCCAGCCACCGGTGTAGAGGCCGGCAGCCGGCGCGCGACATCCAGGCCCAAGTGGCGCGTTCCCGCCGCCTGCTGCAGATGTTATCGACCTCATAAGCGCCGCTCCGGAGACTGCCCCGGGCCGTCGCACGGCTGCGGCTGCCAAAGCTCCTTTCTGCCGATTCTTCAACCTGAATACGCTAGCGGGCATGTTTTCTAGGGGCAGTGTTCCCATGTGACTGAACAATTTACCTTGTTATGTTCGCGAAATGCTTCTAAATGAGCAGTTTCATTATTTTTCACTAAAATGTAACACCATTTTCCATTACTGTAGCACCTTATTCTTTCTGTGCGTTTAAGGAATCAAGCTGGAAGTCAACAGTTCAGTACAGGGTGGTCGGAAATTCCCGTTACAGATTTCTAGGACTTGTGGAGAAGAGTGAGTGCATCGTATTTTGAATAGAAACCCATGACCGGAAACGTCATCTAACCAAACTACAGAGCGTCAAAGTTGAATACATGTACCGGTTCTTGTGTTGCCAGAGTGTAGGACTGGTAACTTTCAGTGGCGGTAGTGTGGACAAAAACGAGAAAAATTTCCAATATTCAAAAAGCGTGGGCTCTAAAGTGAACAAGCTATGAACACTTGCTCAGTAGAGGAGATGTGTTTCACACTAGCGAAGATAAACGAAGGTCATAGCTCCTCACGTATGGAGCTCTGCACTCTTCGCAACGCAGGAACCACTCCATGTATTGAACTGCCAGAGGTATCAGAACAGTTTTCGTTTGTATCTTTCGACTCGTTAGTTTCCGGTACAGGCATCCTTACTTCAAATTAATACATTCATCGTTCTCCATCATCCTACGAAGTCTGTAACATCATCACGGAATCACCCCGTGGATACATGTACACTCCTGGAAATTGAAATAAGAACACCGTGAATTCATTGTCCCAGGAAAGGGAAACTTTATTGACACATTCCTGGGGTCAGATACATCACATGATCACACTGACCGAACCACAGGAACATAGACACAGGCAACAGAGCATGCACAATGTCGGCACTAGTACAGTGTATATCCACATTTCGCAGCAATGCAGGCTGCTATTCTCCCATGGAGACGATCGTAGAGATTCTGGATGTAGTCCTGTGGAACGGTTTGCCATGCCATTTCCACCTGGCGCCTCAGTTGGACCAGCGTTCGTGCTGGACGTGCAGACCGCGTGAGACGACGCTTCATCCAGTCCGAAACATGGTCAATGGGGGACAGATCCGGAGATCTTGCTGGCCAGGGTAGTTGACTTACACCTTCTAGAGCACGTTGGGTGGCACGGGATACATGCGGACGTGCATTGTCCTGTTGGAACAGCAAGTTCCCTTGCCGGTCTAGGAATGGTAGAACGATGGGTTCGATGACGGTTTGGATGTACCGTGCACTATTCAGTGTCCCCTCGACGATCACCAGAGGTGTACGGCCAGTGTAGGAGATCGCTCCCCACACCATGATGCCGGGTGTTGGCCCTGTGTGCCTCGGTCGTATGCAGTCCTGATTGTGGCGTTCAGCTGCACGGCGCTAAACACGCATACGACCGTCATTGACACCAAGGCAGAAGCGACTCTCATCGCTGAAGACGACACGTCTCCATTCGTCCCACCATTCACGCCTGTCGCGACACCACTGGAGGCGGGCTGCAGGATGTTGGGGCGTGAGTGGAAGACGGCCCAACAGTGTGCGGGACCGTATCCCAGCTTCATGGAGACGGTTGCGAATGGACCTCGCCGATACCCCAGGAGCAACAGTGTCCCTAATTTGCTGGGAAGTGGTGGTGCGGTCCCCTACGGCACTGAGTAGTGCGTCGCTGCGGTCCGGTCCCAGGCCGAGGGGCACGTGCACCTTCCGCCGACCACTGGCGACAACATCGATGTTCTGTGGAGACCTCACGCCCCTCGTGTTGAGCAATTCGGCGGTACGTCCATCCGGCCTCCCGCATGCCCACTATACGCCCTCGCTCAAAGTCCGTCAACTGCACATACGGTTCACGTCCACGCTGTCGCGGCATGCTACCAGTGTTAAAGACTGCGATGGAGCTCCGTATGCCACGGCAAACTGGCTGACACTGACGGCGGCGGTGCACAAATGCTGCGCAGCTAGCGCCATTCGACGGCCAACACCGCGGTTCCTGGTGCGTCCGCTGTGCCGTGCGTGTGATCATTGCTTGTACAGCCCTCTCGCAGTGTCCGGAGCAAGTATGGTGGGTCTGACACACCGGTGTCAATGTGTTCTTTTTTCCATTTCCAGGAGTGTATTTACAGACGCCCGTGCCTATAACTTTGACGCTCTGTAGTCTCGTTGGATGACGTTTCTTCCGGACATGGGTTCCTATTCAAAATACGATGTATTCACTCCATTCTAGAAGTCCTAGAAGTCTGTAACGGGAATTTCCGACCACCTTGTATATCCTTATCAGCCACATTGTCATACATTCTTTCAATTAATGTTTGGTCTGTATCAGTTTCAAACGCATATACAGAATGTCCATAAGCAAAGTTCTAGTTTGAATGAGAACCACTGCTCTGAATGACGTCAAATTTGAACCGTACATTATTGAGGCAGGAGGAAACGTCGTGAAAAAAAGATTAATAGATGGCGCTGTAAGCATCAGAATATGCACACCTACAAACACTACTGTCCCTCAGTTTGCGTCCCAGGCACCGAACTTGGCAGTCTCCATGAAGGATCGTAAGCTAGTGGTGAAAGTTTTTTTACAGGCACGGTGACTGTGCGCCCGTAGTCAGCAGAAGTTCCGGACAGTCAAGGGTATGAAAGAAGGCATTGATCATATATCTGCTATGGATCTGGAGAAAATGATTACAAAATTCGACAGTTTCTTTGGAAGATCAGTCCGCAGCATTGCACGGGGAATTGCCCGATCGTTGGACATTACTGCGAACACGGTCCACAAAATCCTCCGAAACATCCTGTATTTTGTCCATACAAAGTCACCCATCTTCACCTGCTTCCTGCTGCTCCACCAGCAAAACAAATGTCTACTTTGGAATTTCTTGATCGAGTAGAAGTGGACATTGGATGGCCATGGAACATTCTGTGTACAGACGAAATCGATTTCCATCTCCAAAGACATATCAGAATGCAGACTTGCAGAATATGGACAACCGCTACCATTTCATTTTGCAAAAGTGGCTATGTGGTGCGGGTTGACGGCATCGTTTATCGTAGTGCGTAATTGTTTTCCAGGGGATGAGTCATGCGCGTCCTGTTATCTGCACCGTCATAGATAAACCCTGTCAGAGTCTTTTGCGCACCTACTTCATTCCAACCAATAAACAGCCTGAATGAGAGTGTAGAATCATTTAATGCAAGGTGGCGTTCCTCCTCACATTGCACAACCAGTGAAGCGGCTGCTGCAGACACTTTGCAGAAATTGTAGAACTACCAGCCGTCGCTACACTACAGCCAGAATGCCTGATAATAGGAGTGACTTCTGGCTCTGGCTGAAAGATTTTGTGTTCAGTGGTCCACTACGAAACTAGCGGCATTGAAGGCAATCATTGCGCAACGCATTCTGAACGTGATCAATTCGAAAATGCGAGCTCTTGCGGAAAATGCTGCTTCTCGTTTCAACCTGTGGCAGAGAGGGGTGGTCAGCCTACTGAACGTCAATAAAGTTCCTTGCCTTTACGTCTACGGTCACAAACGTTTTGTTATCAGACTACTGGTTTCGGTCTATAATGACTATCTTAAGATCTGTTTATAAAAATTATAACTCTAATATACCAGGACAGCCGGACGCTGTGGCCGAGCGGTTCTAGGCGCTTCAGTCCGGAACCGCTCTGCTCCTGTGGTCGTAGGTTCGAATCCTGCCTCGGGCGTGGATGTGTGTGATGTCCTTAGGTTATTTCGGTTTAAGTAGTTCTAAGTCTAGATGCTAAGTCCCATAATGCTTGGAGTCATTTCAACCATACCAGGATATGTTTTTATGAAGTAGATCTGAAGACGGTCATTATAGACTTAAATAGATAGTCTGATGATAAAAAATTTGTGACGATAGACGTAAAGTAAAGGAAATGTATTGTATATACGGGTTACTTTTCTATTCACGACCATGTCGCAGCTGTGTGATACTGAAAGTGTCTTTCGTCAGTGTCAAGGCAATTAGAAACCGATGTCATTTTGCCAATTACGCGGTTTTTGGCCCCTGGACAGTTTAAAACAGATATATTTTGCTTCTTATGTGGTTTTTGGCCGCAGGAAAATTAAAAACCGATGTCGATGTTGTACGACCTTACCGTGGTGGATAGGCTAACATAACGAACAGTGCCACAACTGTCCAACTCGTGCTGTCATGTACATTGTAGTACGCATGGCGCAACTCAAACTACAGCTGTGTCGTATTGTGACTTGTCTGTAATTTGTTGCCGACGCCATTTGCATTAAGACGCTTACAGCGCCATCTATTGGCAACGTGTGAGCGGACGTGTGTGTGTGTGTGTGTGTGTGTGGGTTTCACGACGTTTCCCCCGCTTCAATGATATGCTGCCAAATTTGAGGTCATTCTGAGTTGTGGTTCTCTTCTTACAGCGTTTTGAAACAGGAACTTTCATTTGGGACACCCTTTACTCTATCTATTAAGTCTCTGTGTTTCCCACACCTTTCCTATCCTTATTTATGATGTCTTTCTGTTGCGCTCTTATCTTTCTTTACGGTTCCTCCCTCTTACAATGACAGAGTGAGTGAATGCGTTGTGTATTGGTTTTCCATAGTGTTAAAATGGCGGCGCGTAAATTTCTCGTCTGCTATGTGGCAATTTAGCAAACTATCGTGGATTGTTAATGAGGCAAAGATGTTTCGTTCTTTCTCGTCGAAGATCCATTGTACTTAAGTTGGCAAAGTGTCAAGGTACGGGAAGGGTTTTCTCTGACGGCTTCCGCTACCTGTGTGGACCCTGAGTTTGGGAGGGTGCTTTACAGTCGTTTCTGGGATTTTAGTGAGTTGGTTGCTCTTGGAAGTTCTTTGGCAGAAGCTGAAAATGGTAACTGTGTTTGTGTAAGTTAAAGTCTAGGTAAAGTCTTCCTTCACAGCTTCAGCTCTTAATAAATCAAGCAGAATATTTTATTGGGTACAGAAAGTGGTAGAATTCATGTAGTTGTTCGATTTTACTCGTAGTTACTACAGATATGCTTAGTATCAGTTAGAATTCGTGTTTATAACGGTGAATGTTTGTGTTTGTTCTCAATTTTCTAGTCTCGTCAGTTTCATTTCTATTATGTACTTTCTTCGTTAGTAGGTGTGTCTCTGTTTCTCGTATCTCCAGTGCTTATCGATAGTCTGGGCAGCTTTCAGTATTTGAAATCTGTTCCTCTCGCAAATATTCCGAGATAATTTATTGCTGTGGGTATTTTTTGTTTACTCGTTTTGAGAAGCGAGCAGCGATTTTTGATAATACATTGGAGTTCTTTGCTGCAACGATAATAACAAACTTTATTCTCGATAATCCGTTTCAGTAATCATCATTACCATCTTCCGATCTCTACAGACAGATTTAAGCCAAGTGCAGTAACCCGTCAGTCGAGATCTGAAGATTGTAAGATTACAGAACACAGTTATCGAGAATAAATGTTTCATTAACGATCTTGCCAAAGAAGTTTATCTTCTGCGTGAGTATTTCTTTCCACGAACTAACCGACTTCTCTGATTTTTATATTTCTCTGTCTGGTTTTGTGTATTCGGACCACGTGCCTCAAAAACGAACTAGCCTTCACGTCACGACTTTTCAGTTCTTTTTCTTTACCTGTGGAGTTTAAATTACAATGCCTTCGCGTATGTGTTGATTTTTAGATGCATTTATGACTATGTAAGACGTGTATATTTCTATTGTCTATTGTCAAACCACAATTTATGAAAGATGTTTATATTTTATTAATAGGATGAAGTAGGAATAATTAATATTTATCATATTGGAAATAATTGTGGTAGCAGGGAATGTCTGCACCAAAGTATTGTTGGCAAGAGAGACCGACATTGATATAATTTTAAAAAGGGCAGGAGAGATCGCACTTTAGCGTTCGTAGGAAGTCCGTAGTAAGCGAGAAGTGAAGCGAGTCGGTAGCAGGTCTGAAGCGAGAGGTTGAGAGGAGCGGTGTCTCTGCCAGCCACCAGCTATGATTTACAACAGATTATAAACGGATGTGCAGAGACATCAGCTATTATCGTAAGAGAAACTAATATTATTGAATTATTTTTTTGAGAAACTCAAGACTACTGAAGGTATGTTTGCGCAATGCTAGTTGTAAGATTATTGTAAAAAGCAAGTCCCAGTTGAACGTTTGTAAAATCATTTAGTTAAGAATGTAATTAATTTTTGCCAACAAAATTGCATTACTGATTATAATCCATCTCAAAAACCATCAACATAAAACTTTGCAAAATTTTAGTGTTGTGAAAAAGAGTTTAACTATGAATTACGTAACTCAGTCAAATTAATTAAAGAATAACGTCAGCTTTGGTATTAAAGAATAACGTCAGCTTTAGCAATACATTGGGCCATTTATTATAACAACCCTCCAGCAGCTAATAGAGTGTAGTAAAACAGAGTATGTATACGCATGTCGCAGTTCGATGTAGCAGTCAGATGGCGATCCAGTAACAATAAAAACGGTAAGGAACAGTTTTGGGTTGTTGCAGGTAACCACTGAGGGCCACGACGACGACACATTCTATGTTCCGTCGAAATATTCAGAAAATAACTTTTAATAAGCATCATTTAAATTTGTATGAGAAGATTGTGAAAGAGAATTAATTTCAAAGGGAAGATTTCATTTGTTATTATTAAGCAGGAGTCAGAAATCCAAGGGGAATGTTTCATAGGTTATTGTAAAAGGGAAGGTTGCGAAAAAAAAGAAGTATAGAGAAGACGGGAAGGTTTCAACTATTCGTATAACTTGTTCAGTCACGTTGTACTTTCCGTCCGCTTTAGGTTAACTGGTATTCGTGGACATTACTGAATCATTGTTTCCGATCTGAATTACGTTTCGGGTCATAATTCTGATTCGATTCCACTGCGTGCACTTTCAGTATTTAAGCGTTAGGTCGCTGTAGCAAACCTATGGCTTCTGCGTGTGTTCGTGGTGCATGTTGCAGTTCTTCTAATTTCTTTTCTTTCTTCTGCTTGGTGTTAGACTGATTCGATCAATCTTAAATTTTCGTATTTTACGAGCGTTACATGATTTAAAAACACGTCAGACAAGGCATTTGGTTAATTTTTGCGTTCATTTTGTTACCCCAACTGGTACTAACAGCCATTATGTTTTTACTAAAATGCGTCACGGTTTTTAATTGTTTGCATAAAATAAATGTTCAGTCCAAGTTTCAAACGAATTTCACTATTACTGCTTTTGATTTATACCACATATCCCAATCTTTGTTTCATAGGATGCATCCTACAGTCTTTTTCCCTTGTGCAATGTATGCAGGCCCATTCGTTTTCTTTGTATTTTTATTAAGGAAAGATTCATATTATGAAGTGCTCAACCTAGGTACAGATTATTGACTGATTAACCACAAATTTAAGCTGTGAGTCGCTTACTGTCAACCTGTCATACGCTTAAAGAACGAGTATTCCAACGTGCACTATCCTTCGATGATAGGAGCTTATCCTAGGCTTGTTACATTTAAATCAGCTATTGTCGAGCTACCAGACATATTCAGTTAAAACCAACAACTTTATATATTCTATTAAAACCAACAACTGCATCACTGACTCATTTAGCTTATCACTTTTAAAACAATGATCAGTCGATTGTTATGCAAACCAGTGTCATTAACGACTGTCTTTTAACTGCGACCCTGAATTAAACCTATATCTAGTATAGTGGATTAGAGCTTTATTGCATATATTGACTATTATTAAATATATCTGTCAACATCGATGTAACTTTTGTAGCAGATCACTTAGTGATGTTCATCTTAAAATCATTACATACCGTTGAATCGTCAGCGCGAGAAGTAATTTGATGCAGTTCGCGGCACTACCCTGTACAAGCGTTTCCTCTCTGCATGATTACTGCAGCCTACAACCGTTTCTGCGAGCTTACTATGCTCAAGCCCCGTGACTTTCTCGAATTTTTACCCTAACAGACTTCCTTCCATAACGAAAATGACGTTTTGTTTACGCCTCAGAATGTGTCCTGTCACACTATACCTTCTTTTAGTTACGTTGTGTGACAAGGTTCTGTTCTCCCCAATGTACATTTAGTACCTCCTCATTAATTATTCCATCTGCCTGTCTAATCTTCAGTATTCTCCTGTAGTATCACATTTCAAGAGATCTATCCTGTTCTCGGGTGAACTGCTTGTCATCCACATTAGAATTCAGTATAAGGCTACATTCCATACAAATATTTCAAGAAAAGACTTTGTAACAGTTAAATTCATATTAGAAGTTAAAATATTCTTTCAGTGGCCACGCCCCATTTTAAATCCCTTGGCTTCGGATCTGGCGATTTTCTTTAGGGCCGAGATAACGAAACTCTTCGACTAACTAACTGGCGATTTTCTTTAGAGCCCAGATAACAAAACTCTTCCACTATTTTTAGAGTCCAAAATAATTTAACCTCTTCCCTTGTTTTACTTTTATCGATACTCATCTTCTAACCTCTTTTTCAAGTCACTTTCCAATCTGTTCAACCGCTCTTGCAAGTCTTTTGCCGTCTTCGACAGAATTAGAATGTCTTCGACAAACAGCAAATTTTTCTTTCTTCTCCCTAAACTTTAATTCTCTTTCCAAATTTCTTGTTGGTTTCCTTTACCGCTTTCCCTTTGTGCAGGTTGAATAACGTCAGGGAGATGCTGGTCATTTGGGTAATATTAAACTACAGTAGCAGTATGGGATAATAAATTAGAATAGCCGTCTGCAGATGCGCAGTTAACCTTAGGTTTAAGTAGGTACTGATGAACAATGCTTTGACAACTTCCTCACAATAAGATTCGTAAACCCCCACCCCCCGTACTTCCAAAAAATCACTATGGGAAAGCGGGTGAATTCTACTTATAATTTGTGTGTAATACTGGTCGTAGCGATAAGTTTAAAACAGTTTCGTGTGTTAAAAAGCCATCTTGTTGCCCACGAGAGGCATTAAATAACGTTTACCTATAAAAAGGTCATCAGTTGCCATATTTCAAGCTGTATATTTCTTTGTACAGAACGGTAGGGAAGATGGGCTTCAGTGTGGTGCAGCAGCTGTTGTCAAAGGGAAGCTGGACAGGAACACAAATGATTAGCAAACACGTAAATACAGTAACTTGTAGCTTCCTGCAGGCATTGGGAAAAAACTTAACAAAAGAAAGATACCAATAAATCCCTCCTAATAAAAAGCAACGTGCAGTGTGAGGCTTCCACTACTAATACACGAGCGAACATTCGAAAGCTGAGTAAGACCGAAGTGTGTTGAAGAATTCACCTAAGATTCGTCCGTGTAGCTGCGGTCGGCCTTCCTGTATCACAGCGGCAGACAGCGTTCCTGGTCGGAGCCACTGTAGGCGTGGCCCAGCGGGCAAGCATCAAAGGATCCACCGGTTCACCGCGCGACCGCTGTTAGCGTCTGTCGGAAACGTGCGTTTCTGTTTCCAGCTGTGAGACACCGGTGGAGGTATTATCAACCCCTGATACCTCATTTCAATATCTCGAAGGGCTGAGAGCGAGCTATGTAAGTAGTTGTAGCAGTAATACTACATATAGTTTTTGTGACTTTTGCATCGACAGGTGTAAGACTGCTTAAGGGCGGCGGCCGTAACGGCCAGAGTCAGTAGGCTGAACGAGTTTGTGAGGCCCCTTGCAGATGCGTGGCGTACCAGCAGCAACCAGAAGTGTAACAGCTCTGCGCGAGACTGAAGACAGCGCTTTGGTGGATGGCACTGTGGTATCAAACACTTGGTGTTTCAGGCGAACGCTGGGTGGAAATACTACATGTTCTGGGTTCGAGTCCCAGTCTGACACACACTTTTCATGTGATTTACATTTACTTTTACATATAGAGTTGATAGCTCTTCCCAAGTATTTCGTCATTCCAGAAAACATAGGGGATTGTAGTATCCCGCACTAAAGGACGTCTGCTTAATATAGGTTAAGGGTGTGGAATGTAGTGGTAACAAAACGAAGCTGGACGCAGCCCCGAAACGCCGGTAAGGCGTCGTCATCACTTTCCGTAGACGGGGTCACAACACAGCTCCGAGCGCTTGTAGCTCATCTCCAGGCAACCGCGACTCTGCCATAAAGCGCGGTTATACGGCGGCGTTTGCCATTCACGTGGGCCAGGCCGCTGGGTGTGGGGTGGGGGCGGTCACTCCGGGTCGCCCGCCGCCGACGCCGCTGCCGGCGCACTGTTTTCATCAGCGGAGGCTTTATCTTTATTGGTGCATAAAACGGCGACAAGCAGGCCGCAGTTTGCAGATAGGGTCGCGCTCTGCGGGCTAGTGTGGCCAGCAGATAAGGCGGCCTGGCCCCACGCCCTCAGTCACAACCGCCAGCCTGTCCCGTCTCCTTCAGTCAGCGCCCACTGCGATCCACGTGCGACAGCTAGCGCCTGCTGGAACTCGCTGCCATATGCGATAGTGGAAGGTGTCGTCAGCCACTGTGCAGATCATACAATCACATACGCCGAGTAGCCAGACAATTATGACCACCCGTTTAATAGCGTGTTGTTCCAGTTTTCAAACACAGTGCAAAAGAGATTTTGCTTGGCGTGGATTCTAAAAGTCACTGACAGAAGTCCAGACGTATACAGCATCAGACGTCTACGCACAGCTCAAGCAATTCCCGCAAATTACGGGATGGTGGTTTACAGTATGTGTTCCAATGGGTACAGATCATGTACATTTACTGGCCAAGACATCAATGTGAGTTCACTACAATTCCCCTCAAACCACTTGGTCATTGATCTCAAATTATTGGAAGGAGGACATTCTGTTTTTTACCTAACACAACTGATTTTGGTTTAGTGGAGAAAACCAGTAAGAAATATCGCTAGACAAAGAAAGAAAAGGTGCCCTAGATAAGAGTAAATATATTTTTTGGTGTAGATGAATCATTCAGGTATGTTTAAAGGTGATTTTTTGCTAATAAAGCAACATCTTTATATAAAGCTCAAGGTATCGTACATACTAAATAGTAATAAATGCTTTTCCCGGTCTATCAGGCGATGCATTATACAGAGCTTAGAAGTGTAAAATATCTTTACAATAACTACAGAAGACGGCCGTTGTGGCCGAGCGGTTGTAGGCGCTTCAGTCCAGAACCGCGCTGCTGCTGCGGTCGCAGGTTCGAATCCTGCCTTGGGCATGGATGTGTGTGACGTCCTTAGGTTAGTTAGGTTTCAGTAGTTCTAAGTCTAGGGACCTGGTGACCTCAGATGTTAAGTTCCATAGTTCTTTGAGCCATTTGAACCATTTTGAATAACTACAGAATACCCCTGTTCAAGAGAACTCCTACTGCTTAGACTGTAACTTTTATATCCGCCACGCACCGAGTAGAACTTTAGAAGAACCTAGAGAAACGGAACTATCACGATGTACATTCTACGTAGTATGTGCTTTCTGTCGAGGCTTTCGTAAATATAAATATATTTATATTGACACAACGTTCACCACAACGGCTTTGCAAACAATTGTTAGAAAAGAGTTCTACAAAATCGTTACATCGTACAAGAAAAAAGAAGGAAAGGTCACTGTACCGTTACGATATTGTAGTA
This sequence comes from Schistocerca gregaria, assembly GCF_023897955.1. NCBI lineage: Eukaryota > Metazoa > Arthropoda > Insecta > Orthoptera > Acrididae > Schistocerca > Schistocerca gregaria. Next base: position 623,543,150 of record NC_064920.1, read on the forward strand.
ACAGTAAAAGATGAGAAAAAGAATTAAAAAATTAGATGACTGGGTCCAATCAGAGGAACAATCTCGTGGTGCTAGGAAGGGCGGTATTCGTTTTTACAGCAGTGATCTATCAAAGAAAAATATAACGAGACACGTGGATTCAATTCCGATATTTGTGTAAAACGTATCACTTACCGAAGCAGAAAGAGCGTCATAAATGTTTACTCGCACACGGACAGTGGTATCACAACAGTATTATATAAATAGCTGTTCCACCACAGTAAGTCTTTTTTTTTCTCCTCTCTCTAAGCGCCACAGTCTGGAACCGTCAGACCACTACGGTCGCACGTTGTAATCCTGCCTATGGCATGGATGTGTGTGATATCCTTAGGTTAGTTAGGTTTAAGTAGTTCTAAGTTCTAGGGGACTAATGACCTGAGAAGATAAGTCCCGTAGTTCTTAGAGCCATTTGAACCATTTTTTTCTCTCTAAACGTTTGACATGCAACCATAAAGTGGAAGAGATAAGGCTTTTAGCTGTGGATTGCTGTGTCAAGCACATTTGTCTATTGACATGGTTACCGACGGATGATACGCTTGAATAAGTGTAAGTAATGCAGTGATGGATTATCTCTGACTTGTGGTGAAGTTGTTTCTTTTTTTCTACATGATACCTATGGCTTACCTTCTTTAGAAGAATTTTTTCTCTCATCAGTCAACGAAGCTCTCATTTTCGCCCGCTGACTATTGGCACGGTAATGTCTGCTGAATTCTCAAGAGTAATTCTTACAGCTGCTTCTCCACAGTGATGCATGTGGAAAGAAATGTTGGCATCCATCAAATATTCAAATGTGTGTGAATTACTATGGGACCAAACTATTGAGGTCATCGGTCCCTAGATCTACACACTACTTAAACTAACTTATGCTAAGAACAACACAAACACCCATGCCCGGTGGGAAGTGCCTCGCAATCTGTGACATGGCGCCCTAGACCGCGCGGCCACTCCGCGTGGCGTCCCATCCATCCATCCATCCATACGTTTATCAGTCTACTTTTAGCAATAACTTGTGTGTGGTCTGTCGCATTGTCATCTTGAAACCCCGCGTCCTTGTTAACAACAGTAATATAGAACGTATTCCGTCAGATAATGCTGTGCGTAATTTGTCCTTGGAGAGTAACAGCCGCGCGGGGTAGCCGTGCGGTCTTGGGCGTCGTGTCACGGTTTGATCGGCTCCCTCCGTCGGAGGTTCGACTTCTCCCTCGGGCATGGGTGTGTGTGTTGTCCTTAGTATTAGTTTCAGTTAGATTCAGTAGTGCGTAAACCTAGGGACTGATGATCGCAGCAGTTTGGTCCCATAGTCCTTACCACAAATTACCAACTTCTAATTTGTAGAGTAACAATGCGTTATCTAAATATGCTGAAACAGTGAGCTTTTCCCTTGGAGACTCATCCACTTCTAGCGTTAATCTGATAGAAATGTTGTTCAAAATCCAGTTCTGTTGTCAAATACACTCCTGGAAATGGAAAAAAGAACACATTGACACCGGTGTGTCAGACCCACCATACTTGCTCTGGACACTGCGAGAGGGCTGTACAAGCAATGATCACACGCACGGTACAGCGGACACACCAGGAACCGCGGTGTTGGCCGTCGAATGGCGCTAGCTGCGCAGCATTTATGCACCGCCGCCGTCAGTGTCAGCCAGTTTGCCGTGGAATACGGAGCTCCATCGCAGTCTTTAACACTGGTAGCATGCCGCGACAGCGTGGACGTGAACAGTATTTGCAGTTGACGGACTTTGAGCGAGGGCGTATAGTGGGCATGCGGGAGGCCGGGTGGACGTACCGCCGAATTGCTCAACACGTGGGGCGTGAGGTCTCCACAGTACATCGATGTTGTCGCCAGTGGCCGGCGGAAGGTGCACGTGCCCATCGACCTGGGACCGGACTGCAGCGACGCACAGATGCACGCCAAGACCGTAGGATCCTACGCAGTGCCGTAGGGGACGGCACCGCCACTTCCCGGCAAATTAGGGACACTGTTGCTCCTGGGGTATCGGCGAGGACCATTCGCAACCGTCTCCATGAAGCTGGGCTTCGGTCCCGCACATCGTTAGGCCGTCTTCCGCTCACGCCCCAACATCGTGCAGCCCGCCTCCAGTGGTGTCGTGACAGGCGTGAATGGTGGGACGAATGGAGACGTGTCGTCTTCAGCGATGAGAGTCGCTTCTGCCTTGGTGCCAATGATGGTCGTATGCGTGTTTGGCGCCGTGCAGGTGAGCGCCACAATCAGGACTGCATACGACCGAGGCACACAGGGCCAACACTCGGCATCATGGTGTGGGGAGCGATCTCCTACACTGGCCGTACACCTCTGGTGATCGTCGAGGGGACACTGAATAGTGCACGGTACATCCAAACCGTCATCGAACCCATCGTTCTACCATTCCTAGACCGGCAAGGGAACTTGCTGTTCCAACAGGACAATGCACGTCCGCATGTATCCCGTGCCACCCAAAGTGCTCTAGAAGGTGTAAGTCAATTACCCTGGCCAGCAAGATCTCCGGATCTGTCCCCCATTGAGCATGTTTGGGACTGGATGAAGCGTCGTCTCACGCGGTCTGCACGTCCAGCACGAACGCTGGTCGAACTGAGGCGCCAGGTGGAAATGGCATGGCAAGCCGTTCCACAGGACTACATCCAGCATCTCTGCGATCGTCTCCATGGGAGAATAGCAGCCTGCATTGCTGCGGAAGGTGGATATACACTGTACTAGTGCAGACATTGTGCATTCTCTGTTGTCTGTGTCTATGTGCCTGTGGTTCTGTCAGTGTGATCATGTGATGTATCTGACCCCAGGAATGTGTCAATAAAGTTTCCCCTTCCTGGGACAATGAATTCACGGTGTTCTTGTTTCAATTTCCAGGAGTGTATAAGGCAACCGATGACTCCCCTGACCATTTTCTCCCATAACTTTATTTTCCATTCCTTTCCCCATTAAAGAGATCAAATATCAGATGATTATTAGCCTTCAATCTCCCTTTACATATGGAATTACCCGTTCAGCATCGTAATATACTGTACTACTTCGTCTTCAGCTTGTGATGATGGGATGTAAGCCTATTGTTATTGGTTTGCTGCCGATTCTGATGAGAAAAACCCTATCACTATACTGTTCACAGAAACTTACTGCTGTACCATCATAATCGCAACGAAGCAGGCAGCTGTAGGCATATAAATAGTGTACCATACGGAATACTTTTCGTGGTAACATGCGTCCTGATTGCCATGTCGCCGTTTGCTCCGCTCACATCATGTTGTTCGCATATGGTGTTGGGGATGCTCTCGCAAAATACTAAAACCCAGAAGCAGTGTGTAGATAAAACTGCTGGGACGTGTCACATTTATTAGTAATTAGTTCACAACTGGCCACGGTAATCAGTTACGGACAGGAAACTTTAGAGTTACCGGATATTCTCTAAACACTCATAATTATACTGTTACACTCTTTCTCCATTCAAATATAACATGAATGATGCAAACAGCATAACTCCTCTTACGTTTTCCACTTTGAAGTAGGTTAATTAAGTGAAAGATTCTATTCCAGTGTATCTGTCTGAGCTACCCAAGCACGACTCACGCCCCGTCCTCACAGCTTTACTTCAGCCAGTATCTCGTCTCCTACCTTCCAAACTTTACAGAAGCTCTCCTGCGAACCTTGCAGAACTAGCACTCCTGAAAGAAAGGAAGGTTCGCAGGAGACTTTCTGTAAAGTTTGGAAGGTAGGAGACGAGATACTGGCCGAAGTAAAGCTGTGAGGACGGGACGTGAGTCGTGCTTGGGTAGCTCAGTTGGTGGCCGGCACGGTAGCTCAGCGTGTTCGGTCAGAGGGTTAGCACCCCTCTGTAAAAAAGAACGGAGTTAACCGATCAAAGACGAACTTCAACGGATGTCGTACCACGTCCGTCCAGAGCACATACAACGAACAAAATGAGAATTAAAAAAAATAAATTGGTAGAGCACTTGCCCGTGAAAGGTAAAGGTCCCGAGTTCGAGTCTCGGACCGGCACACAGTTTTAATCTGCCAGGAAGTCTCGTATCAGCGCACACTCCGCTGTAGAGTGAAAATCTCATTCTGGCCATGAGAGTCTTTTGCGCACCTACGCCATTCCAACCCGTAAAGAACATGAATGTATGGGTAGGATCTTTTTATGAAAGATAGGATTCTTCAGCACATTGCATAGCCAGTGAAGACGTTATTGCACAGGTATTTAGAAAATGCTAGAGTTGTCACACTCATTTCCCTTCATTCTGGCCGTTAAGATGTGATTTAATCCGCGTGCCTTCTGATTGTTGGGCTATTTGAAAGATGTTGTGTTCAGTGTTACAATTACGAACGCAGCTTAATTGAAGGCACGTAATGTGAAACGCATTCTGAGGTTGACCCCCGGGGCACTGTCCTGTGCTTTGGAACATGCTATTTCTCAATTTTAGTTTCAAATGCGGTAGAAAACTGTTGACAGCATATTGAACATGTCTTGCGCGTGTCTCAAGACAATTAGAAACCGATGTCATTTCGGTTTTTGGCCCCAGGACAATTAAAAAACCGATTTCATTTTACTTTTTATGCTGTTTTTGGGATCAGGACATTTACAAACCTATTTTTCCCATTCGATGTGGTACAATGTTGCCGTGACGAATTGGCTTATCTAACGATCAGTGCCTAAACTCTTGACGACCGAGCTTGTGCACTCGTGCACATTGAACAATACGGATGGTGTAATGTGCAACCACATCCCTCATTTTGCTATTCAGCTGTCGTTTGCAGTCGAAAGCCATCTATTTGCTAAAAAATTTCGTTCATTTCGTTTTCCATGACGTTTTCCTCTGAATCAATAATTTTCTGTTCAAATTTGGCATCATTCTGAGTAGTGTTTCTTTTTCTACAGCGTTTTGATACCGGAAGTCTAACTAAGGAAATACTGTATGTTAAACACTAACGTAATTTTAAACGTTGACGATAAACAGCATATCCAAGTTTTTAAATACGGAGCTACAAGTAACTGCTTAAGATGAATTGAGGAGAGTCGAGAACAAACGAAGAAGTATTACATCCACAAATTGACTAAAAGAAGGAATATTTTGGTAGGTCAGGCCACATCCTAAAGGAAGGAGGAAAAGTTAATTTGGTAGTGGAAGGAAGTACGATAGCTGCACTAAAATTAGCAGGTTCAAATAGTTGGTGTTTGCCGAAGTCATATGGGAGTGAATTTGCGCAGAGTAGACTATCATGCCGAAATGCATGCATCGAACCAGTCTCCTGGATGAGGACTGAAACGGAAACAAGACACCATAGTCTTTACGTCAAACTCGCTAACGTCATTCAAAGGGCAGCACGGGCGTTGTTATTACATGATGAGTAGCATGCAGGTAACTACCAATCAGATTATGGGTCACCTAGCAGGACCACAGTAGACCATGGCCGGTCGGTGTGGCCGTGTGGTTCTAGGCGCTTCAGTCTGGAACCGCGTGACCGCTACGGTCGCAGGTTCGAATCCTGCCTCGGGCATGGGTGTGTGTGATGTCCTTGGGTTAGTTAGGTTTAAGTAGTTCTACGCTCTAGGGGACTGATGACCACAGATGTTAAGTCGCATAGTGCTCAGAGCCATTTGAGCCAGTAGATCAGGGTGGCTCTTTCTTTTGGAATGTTCGTCTCTGCTTCCAACGGCCGTATTTTCAGCTATACGGACAAGCAGAAAAATATAGTGCTCTTCGTGTTTCCTACACGCTGCAGCTTACGCCCCATGTCCCACTGCGGAGCTCTCGACAAGACTTCCCAACCGGCGTTGCGTAACAAAGTGCGTGGCAACGGCCCCGGCGGGTGCATTTGTGCTCCTGCGCAGAGTTAAGCTGTCGCACCTAATGAAGTTAAAGCTGTCCCCAGATCTACAAGCGCGCTGTATTGTCCAACCAAAACCAGCACTTTCTCTAACAGCATACAATGCAAGCTCATATTAATCACAAAGCCTAATTGCTAAAACAAACTAAGACGTAAGAGTGTAATGCACAAGAGACACTGCAGTGACTGTCGAAGCTACTGTGATCGTACGCACTGAGGTGAGAAAAGTGATGGTATACCTCCTAATATGGTGTCGGGCCACCCCTGACAACGCGTAATGCAGCAGCTGGACGTGGCGTGGACTCGACAAGCCGTTGGAAGTCGTTTGCAGGAATATTGAGCCGTGCTGCCTCTTTAGGCATCCATTATTCCGAAAGAGTTCCGGTGCAGACCTTAATGCCCCATAAATATTCGATTGGATTCATTTTGATCGACTTGGATGGCCGAAATGCCCAGAATATTCTTCAAACGAATCGTCAACAATTGGCGCCCAATGACATAGTACATTGTCATCCACAAAAAATCCACCTTCGCTTGGTAGCATGAAGTCCATGAATGGCTGTAAATGACCTCCAAGTAGCCGAATATAACCCTTTCCAGTCAGTGATCGGCTACATTCCATGTAAACACGGCCCACACCTTTATGGAGCCATCACAAGATTGCACAGTGCCTTCTTGACAAACTGGATCCATGGCTTCGTGGGGTCTGCGCCACATTCTAACCCTAACATCAGCTCTTACCAACTGAAATCCGGGACTCATCCGACCAGGCTGCGGTTTTTCAATCGTCTAAGGTCCAACTGACATGGTAGCAAGCCCTAGAGAGGCGCTGCACGCGACGTCGTGCTGTTCTACTAAGGCACTCGCGTCGGTCATCTACTGCCATACCCCATTAACACCAAATTTCGCCGCACTGTCCTAACGGATATGTTCATCGTAGGTCCCACATTGTTTTCCGCGGTTATTTTACGCAGTGTTCCTTGTCTGTTAGCACTGAGAACTCTACGAAAACGGCGCTACTGTGGATCGTCAAGTGAAGGCTGTCGGCCACTGCGTGATGAGAGGAAATGCGTGAAATTTGACATTCTCGTCAGACTCTTGACACCGTGGATCTCGGAATATTGATTTGCCTAACGGTTTACAAGGTGGAGTGTCTCATCCGTGTTGCTCCAACTACCATTCCACCTTCAAAGTCTGTTAGTTCTCGTCGTACGCCCATAATCATGAAGGAAGCCTTTTAACACGAATCACCTGAGTGCAAATTTATGTACGCGATTCTACCACCATCTGCATATGTGCATATCGCTATCCCATGATTTCTGCCAAGTCATTGTTTTTACGTGCTTACCTTAACGTATTACCCATCCGGATCGCAGTTATCCAATTCTTTTAGAACTATTATATTTAGGTTTCTACTAACTTGGTTACGTGCGTAAGACAAGTGGTATCGGAGTTAAGGCTTTACACATTTAATCAGTGTATTATTGATCTACGAATGGCTCAAAGTTCGCGTGACCTGGAAGCCACAACCTGGCCTCGATTGAATGTACTGACTTCGAGAGTCTTTGTGCTGGGTCTTCTTCTAGGCCGATGGTCTGTGCAAAAGGCTAACAACTTTCCAGCCACATTACACGCCGAATTGTCCAACCCACTTTGGTGACAGAAACGCAACCTTTCATAACTTCGAGTATGATTGTTCATGTGAACACCAGTTAGGTAGCTATTACAATCATTATTATCATTACAAACAGCGTGTTCTCCAGTGTAGGGCGAGTCGACCTCTGCTTTCTTTGTGCCATTATTTTGGTTTAGATAAAACGATACATCCTTGTTTTCTGATAGCTTTTCGTACTGCGACCTTTCGTCAAACACAGGTTCTTCGAAAAGAACCTTTATTAAGTGGTCAGTGCATTCGAAACCCCTGAAATTTATTTTCCTTCTCCTATCTGTGTTTAACAACTGCTTGTGTTTGTTTAGATAGTTTACTAACACCCTATATTAAATTTAAAAAAAATATATGTACTACGAGGGAATTATCCGAATGGAAGGGAAATCAGTCAGTCCAGTTGGCGCGTTGCGTTAGCTCGTCAAAATCGCAAGTCCATGAAGCTCCAAACGTCTCAATTAGTGTAAGATCCGGCAACATTTGCTGGCCAAAATAGTGTTCGACAAGCACGAAGACAAGCGGTAGAAACTCTCGCAGGGATGGCTTGTCATGAAGTGCAAAAACAAAGACAGACGTAGAATATTTTCGTCGCACTGCTTCGACGTAAGGTGCTGCGGGTGTCAACCGGAGGACCCTGCTATGAAAAGCATTGGTACCCCAGGCCATCACTCCAGGTTGCCGGGCAATATGGCAAGCGACAGTCAGGTTGGTATCGCACCACTGTCCAGGGCGACTCCAGACGCGTCTTAGGCCTGGAATCTAATTGACTGTAGTAGCAGTGTCTTCAGTCATGAGTCCCACTTCGAACCGTGCCCCAGTGACCATCGAAGACGTGTCTGGAGACAATGTCGCCGGAACTCTCTGGATCCCAGTTGTCAAGGTTTGATGCATTATGGACTGGGCCATCAACCACGATGGGATTTTGACGATGTAAGGTGTCAGTTAGACATAATTTGGCACGGTGTAACTCTGACAATCAGCGCCAAACCAAATGACTGTTTGCATAAGGGTTAGAGGTGGACCAACGCGCCAGTCACTTGTTCAATTTAAGGAGCACTTTCTCTTGAATAAATCATTCAGTTTTTTCTGGAATTGTAATCATTAGTTTATGTGTACATGTAAATCACATCTACTGATTTCTGTCCCATTCGTGTAATTCGTTTGTAGTACAGCGATTTTTATTTCTGTCTTAGAGTGTATTTCGAATGACTTCAAACGCTGCAATTCGAGTTCAGTGTCCTTTTTTCATCACCGCGTAAGGCTACACACCACACAACACTTCACTAATGGAGGATTCACAGAAAACTTTTCTTTCCCCTTGCGTCTGTGATATCCACTTCATCTTCATACATCAAGCGCTGCTTGCTTTGTAACACAAATATTTAAAACCGGTTCCTGGTTGAAGTTTCTCTTAAAACTCTCATTTAACTTCGTTTGTTTCTCGACCCATCACCATTTACAAGTGCAGGTTTCACCTGAAAGAGCATGGTAACCATTAGGAATTAATAATCAGATAAACTGTTGCACATCGAATATCCCATTCAACAGACGAGATCTACTTCACATATTCATTGCAAAGCGGACAATAACTGCCATCTTAGAATCGTTTGACATAGTACACGTCATCGTGTCTACCCTATTGCATACCAGGACAGGGAACTCTGAGATGTTTCTCTTGCCCTAAGCAGACGATGACGAGGTACACATCTGAACTGAGACTGTCGTAGAACGGAAACGATACCATTACGGACATGGGTTCCTATTCAAAATGTTCTCTACTCACTACCCTCTACATGTCCTAGAAGTTTGTAACGGGAATTTCCGACCACACTATAGATTCACTGCGCTGGTGATAACACGTTAAACGTTCAAAGCTCCATCATGATCCAAATTGTATTCGTTCGTTTAATTGATCGTAGCCTTGAACCTTTAACGTATTACGTTCAGGGCAATGAAGATGCTCTAGTGTGCGAAATTAAGCTAATAATAAAGGAAATAATACGCTAGCTGCAGCTGTGTTATTTTGAGGAAGAAGTTTTTGAGAAAGAACGTTTGAAGGACAGCATTGTGTGATATTAAACAACAGAAAAGAAGGGAATCGGAGAGTTCGAGAAATGTTGGAGATGTCGAAAATCAGGTGGACTGCCAATGAATGACGAGATTGTCCTCAGAATCAGTGAAGGAAGAAACACACGGAAAAGAAGGGACAGGATGGTAGGACAAGACATTAGGGAAATACTTCCGTAGTAGTAGAGGAAACTGCAGAGAGTAAAAGAGTTACGTAGAAAGTCATCCAACAAATGAAGACCTAACATTATAAACACGCCAAGATTTTTTTTTAAATTGACTTTAGTCGCTCTAAGAGCGCTGCATTAGTGCATCATCATATGACCAAGGTAACGAATCGTAACAGCGACGAACAGAAGAAAATGCTGATGCAAGCTCCACGTCCCTCCTCATTTAAACGTGCTTGCCAATTAGCTTTGAATTAGATCAGTTTAACGAGCGAACGTAGAAGTTGTCACATTGTTTGTGGTGTTGTGGAAGTAACACTTGTAAATTAGCAATTGATCTGCACTAAGTGTTGTTTGTTCGAACACATACACACTCGGATGTGGTCTAGTTACGCCAACACTCTTATTACGACTTCCCTGTTCAACTGTTCATGCTCTAATAACAGTGATGCAATAAAGTAATTGTGGCATGAGGATGAAGGGTCTCCTGGAGCTAAAAACATACCATGTTCTGCATTGCACTTAACTTGTAATTTGGAATGACAACTGCTCTGGACAAAGCAAAAGGCCGGCCAGTGTGTCCGAGCGGTTCTAGGCGCTACGGTCTGGAACCGCGCGACAGCTACGGTCGCAGGTTCGAATCCTGCCTCGGGCATGGATCTGTGTGCTGTCCTTAGGTTAGTTAGGTTTAAGTAGTTCTATGTTCTAGGTGACTGATAACCTCAGGGGTTAAGTCCCATATTGCTCAGAGCCATTTGACAAAGCAAAAACAATGTTCTTATATACATGTGGATGCTCGTAGCGCCTTGTGGTTTATTTCACTGCATATAACGTAAGTATCTGGTTTCAGCCCACAGTTTCTTATCTTGTGGTACCAATTTTACGATAATAGGAAAGCGCAAGAACATAGTTAAGTTTTATATACCTGATGATTTACACGGAGTAATTACTTTAGCACGCCCTTCTTTACAATTAACCACACTCAGAATCAAGAAAAAGGACTTTATTGACTTCCAGACTGCTGCTGATGAAGTCGTCAAAATTACAGAGCTACACATCAGTTTTGCTGCACAAATTAAAATCACCTCCCCTGTAATAGTGCATGTCAAAAGGAATCCGTTAGAGAAATTAAATTTCTTTTATGCAATTGGTTGCTTGTTATTTCATTGTATACGACTTCAGTTGCTGGAGGTTGATAAAATACTAAAATAGCAAAAGTACTTTCAGTGACATTGAACAGTGGAAAAGTGTAAATTCCTAAAAAAAAGTCCAAACCGTTGGCGATGTCCTTGTGTTTTCGCAGGTTGTATTTTGAATTTCTTCTTGTAAAGGGAGCACAAACAGCTTGCTGTTGTTGTTGTTTGTTGTGGAGGTACTGAGGGTATGTTTTGTTAACCATTATAGCACAATATCTCTGTTGGACTTAGCTCATTTATTCTGAATAAGGTAACGTGTAAGACAAGTTTTTGATTTCCTTTTGCAGACTTCAGTGCAAGTTTCTCTCGCCTTGCAGATCAGTTCATATTTCCTGGATGGTAATTAATGTTTAATATTATTAAAACGTGCTTGCTAATTTCATGTGTCATACAATATTGTTTGCTATATCACAAGACATGGTCCTTTTGGTCCTTTGCACAATTAGAATGTTAGATCTTGAAATGAGGACACCGAGTTGAAATGCTACTCCGTGTTGAAGATGCTGGCAGAAAAGAGGAATTCGTGTCGGACCGCATGAAACTAGTCAGCAGACTTATGGAAAAAGTTTATATTTTTAGTTCCTTCAAACTGTTATTGTCCAGCTAATAAGTGTGCTTGTGTAAGACAGAATTTGTCCCAGTTTTCTCTTTCCTTTCACTGTTTCTTTCTTTTTGACACATACGACGCTTTTGGCCGGGACGAGCGTTACCCTGTGGCTTTTGGTAGACGTGTGACGAAACGCAGCAGTTGGATCTGAAGATGCGTTATTCGCCGCGGCCTGCCTGCTGTTCTCCCGGCACGCCACGCCTGGCCACACGTGATGCGATTACCGGCTACCCTGCTCGTTAACGCCGCACGCATTTCCGCCGTGTGCGTAGGCCGCCGTGATCCCTGACCGGCGCAGCGTCTGTTCCGCGAATATCCGAGCTGACGCGCGGGTAACGCGAGCAGTTGGTCCACAGCAAGCCGGATCTTGCTGGAAACGGGTCTAGCAGACCGCGGCTCGGCTGTAACATGAATAAAACGTAAACTTGTCTGCAGTTGCGCGTGCACTGACGCTATTAGACACGCCGTTTACAGCTCTATGATTAGTCTAACAAAGCACCTCCGAATAGACTCACAGGTGCGTACAGGACGAAGCCAACAGAGTCCCTACTAGCAGTTTTGGGAATATACGCCATATACCTGCAGATGAGAAGCCATTTGCTCGATAGGAGGAGGAAATGTAGAGACATCGTGTGGAATTGCTGTAGAAGTAATTCCGAGGACACAGTGCAGAGATGGGTGGAAAACAAATGGATATTTATGTGGGCAAATACAAGTGCTGGTAGGATGCTTTCACTTCTACTAAATGTTGAGGAGCGAAGTAGAATGACGTATTCAGTTTCCACGAGGGATCCTGTCCATTTCATGTCGGAGAGAGGGCGTTACCCCTCATACCGATACAGACATAGGTGCAAAGCGTACCAGGTCAGCTTAACGAACCAACACTGGATAATTGCTTCGTCCAGTGACATCATGCTGTTTTGTCATGTCATACGTGTGCAAACGGAAAGAGAGCCGAAAACTGGCGATATTTTTTCCGCCAGTATTATTTTTTGGAGTGTAGTTCGTGTTGACAGACTGATCTTTAGCTGGAAATATAGGTTAGGCTGAAAGGAAATAATTTGCTTGTGGGCACGAAATCTTAGCTGCGGTGCGCCCTTGTTCAGCTTGCGTAATCTTTTCTTACGACAACGGTGTCGTGCCTTAAAATATCTCCAAAGAGAAGGATTCATAATAAGAAACTCAGACTATATAATTATTCAGTATGAAGTGTTCCGCCAGTTCTGGTACCTAATCATTTTAACGGCCTAGAATGCGGAGCTATACGCACTTTTCAGATAAGTTCTAGACATTTCCTTCTCAGATTAGTACTGAGGATGAAGAATTATCGTAGTCAAACTTGGACCGAAGGTACTGGGCGTGTCTTCCTTAATTGTCAGTTTGAGCATATTAAATGATTAAGGCCTTCAGTATTGTATGAAAGTGTACAGACCTTATGCAGTATGGGCTATTTTCATATTGTGATGGATCTGCAATAGGCCTGGTGATCGATGCTCGTATAACCTAAGTAATGGTCGACGCGATGCTTAAACTATTCTTGCGAGGAATATTCTGATTCACTGTAAAACTTAGTGGCATCATTACAGGTATTCTGTTATCCTTCCAGTTCAGACTAAATTCGTTAGAAAATATTAAAGAAACACTGATAGTCAATGAACTCCTGTTAACTATTTACAACTGCAGGAAATGTGAAAATTTCTGTTTTGGAATACGCAACCCTATTTGTGAAAAATACTTACAATATTGATCTTTACGCTCGTCTTAATGCATTGCCGCATACCTTGTCTTTCAGTATGATCGCCAAATTCGTCAACACGGTGCATAATTACTTTATCTAGAATGTAAGCTATTCAATATTTTCTGCACTCTTCCCAATGTCTTACTGTATCAGTCACAGTGAAAAGAGACTAATCCGAACATATATTTTTATGTAGACAGTTCATTTTTTTGTCACAAACAGTATAGTTTGTAAGCCTGACAGAAATATTTTATTGGTAGTTATTACATATTAGCTGAAATTTATTCAGGTTTCTGGAGGAATTAAGTGAATAGACACCTGTCACACACTACTAGATGTCATTATTAGCAATTTCATCAGAAACGGTGTAACGTATTTTTCGGATATTGACTCGATGTGAATGCAAACTGCCTCAGACCGTCAATTACTTTCTTTCTTGTGCTTCGAATAGTTGGGAAATGTAGCATCTACACGAAATGTGAGTAAAGTATTGTCCGTTTATCATCTCAAATTCTAAAGCAAGAAACGAAATTTACTTGTAGAGCTACAGCAAATGAGAGTTCTCAAGAGTGTTCTATAGCTGTTCAGTGAAAATTTTTACAGTCTTCAGAAAAAATCTCGAAGCGCTTAAGGAGTCAAAAACACATTCTTATATGTGCCTGATGTAAAATGCAGCACCAAAAATCCACAATACTTTAGATCCACGTCTACTTCTACTAGTTGGTTAGAGTTCGAGTTAGTCACACAGCTCCAGTGTGAGCTGTAATTATCATATGGCAGCGAAACTTGGTAGGTATGATAGTGAGTTAATACTGAACCGATTTATGATAGAAAAAAGTTTGTTCCAATTTTGGTCACCAGGTGCAAATGTGGCGCTGTGAATGCTCTTGCTACGCCTATGGAAATATTCCCATATGTAATCGGTTAGGAACGGAATGTGGGCAGTAAAGGTCAAACAAGTGAGGAAGGCACAATATTGGTTTTATTATTAATTACTGCTTACACACTTTGTTCAGTATGAGTGCCGGAGATATCGACGAGACTCTGCATTAACGGCATGAACGTCGTTCGCAGAACTTCCTGTGGAATTTGAGCAGCATGTTCCCGTACACTAGAATCACGAACAGAATGAACAAGTTCATCGTAAACGCGTCTTTTCAAATATCCCGAAAGTCACACGGGTTCAGATCAGGTGTTCTTGCAGGCCATGCATATGGAAAACCTTTGTAGATAACACGATCGTGGAAGGTTGTATAAAGCAAATATTTCACTGGTCGAGCTACATGAGGTGCTGCCCCATCTGCATGAATACAGCCGTTTCCACAAAGTTGTGCCCTTCTAAAGCAGGAATCACATGCTCTACAAAGAGGTCTTGATAGCTTGCATACGTCACGGCACACTTGATAGGCTCACTCAGTGTATTATCTTCAAAGTAGAACGGAACGAGAATTATGATGTTTGTGAGTCCACACCACGCAGTCGGTTCAGCGAGTGCAGTGGCTCTTTGTGCACAGTATGCGGCTCAACAGTACCTCCGACTTGGCAGTTCTGTGTGTTCACTGCAACCTATAGTGTAAAATGTACCTCGCCACTCGATACAATACTATCTGGCTTTCTGTCATCAACATCGATGTTGTCAGAAAGAGCGAAGCAAATTCAGAAAGTTGCAGTGACATGAGGTGCTGCTCCATCTGAGATTTCGAATTCTTTATCGTCTGGATGTTGTACGGTTACCAGTATAATATAGGCCGTAAAACGTTTCGTACTGTTGACCATGGGATGGACAGCCCTTGCCACACGACTGTTCTCGTGGCACTGCACGGGCAGTAGAACTACCCAGAGCACATTCTGCATTGTCAGTTAGAGAGCAGAGCAAACTTGCTGTGTTCTTTTGGAATCATGACGTTAGTAAAAACGGAAAAGGTAATGTTAATCAGAACACAGGGAAGAGTTTTGATCTAAATAACAATAGATTTATTCATTATGAACATCACAAGACAAAAAAAGGCTAAAGAAACGTCACACAAATATTTCTATTTGGCAAATGCTTTCACTATATGGGTTCAATTGTGGATAAAGTCATCAACTGGGGATCAACACACGACGCTAACCAGAACACTAATCGCTTTACCTGACTTCATACACGTGAATCCAGGGTATGGCACAAAAACTACTCTACTATTCATAAAGACAAATATGGTTCCTAAGAACAGGGTGCTGAGAAGCATGTATTGGAGCCCTAAGCCATAGCAGCGAATACTTTACCCTCCTGCTGGTCAAGGCAGCACACCACGATGCGTTTGACTGAAGTCATGGACGCAGCAATCTGTTGTTAATGGCGCGCGCCCGAAAAAATTCAAGTACGTGGTCTCGTCCGGTCTTACGTTCGGCTAATTCAGAACGCAGGTACTTCCCTATGAACCTTTCTTACCCCGGTGGATTCCAGTGTGCAGGTGGACCCTTTTGCTGGTCTGCCAAACCCGTTTGACTTTGTCCCACGACTGTGCGTGATGGAATATGTCAAATGTCTAGACGGCCAACTTAAAAGCAATACACCCTTGCATCACTCGTTGTGTGCGTGATGCTAGATGCAGTACCTCTAACGGTTCACAAGGTGACTGACACAGGATCTAAGTGGCACACTAGCAAAGGACACAAGTCTCACCCTTTAGATAAAGCCCTAGTACAAGAGAGAGATCCTCCCTTTCTCTCAGCTTTCCAATCACGAGCTGGAGCGCCGCATTCGAAGCTGGGAAATTGGGAGAAAAGGAAAAAAAGATTCAACTTCGCTGCCTCTTTCCCACGCGTTTACACCGTGTCTTTTGCTAACAACGTGACGTGGATGGAACCTCCATAAAACGCTATCTCCCTGCTGCGACCAGTTCGAAAATTCCAAAAAGAGGCCATAAACCCGCTAAAAGCCTCGTGCCTTCACAAATATTTTTTGTAACAGAGTCTGGGCATCTGGGCGCCAGTGACCTGTCTCACTGACATTTGCAGAAAGCTGTCGTCTCATCGGTTTCCTGCTTAACAAGGGGCCATCCTCTGCTTTATTGACTGTCTTCAATGCTCTGCCCATTGCAGTTGCGACTCCTCTGCGCTAGTCAGCCTACCTGGACGCAGGCACCGACCGACTGGCGCTATCCAATGTTTCTGCACAAGGAGCCCGCGGAACTCGGCACTCCGAAAATGTTTTCACCCAGGTTCCGCAGAAAAAACGCTCCCCTTGGCCCTCAGCCACCATACGCTTTTGCTGCAGTCGTTTGAAATGTGCACCCTATTCCTTTGAATGCAGGTAAAGCTTACTGATATTCCTTCACTAGAGCACACAAGCAAGAATGTTAATTACTGACCACCATTTCATCATGATGTATGAAGCAGATCGTGTCCAGGTATAGCAACCAAGTAATAAAGATCAACTTCCCTAAGAACATTACCCAGCATAACGCTGTATTGGAAGTGAGAGTGCCCTGCTATCTCTCAACCTCTTCAATAATATTCACAGCTATAGGACTGCCTTCCTCTTCCAGGTGCGACACCAAACTCACCCGTGTATTCCATTCTTTTTAAATGTATTCTTTAAACCATTTAATGATATCAGGCCTTTCCTCAGACCTTTCAGTTAGTGATGTTCACTCAGTGGAGCACTGTAATTGCTGACTTTCACATAAAGCAGTTTCACTAACAGCGCTGCCATACGATAACCACAGCCGACACTGGACCTCTGTGAGTAGTTGTGCTTTAATTATAACCATTTGGTACATGACTACTCAGCAACTGACACTTAAGTGTCTGGCAGAGGATTATTTCAACCAACTTCAGATTGTCGTTCCACTCTAACAGCGGTTGGGAAAAATGAGTACTGAAATCTTTCTGGATGAGCTTTGAAATTGCTCTTATTTTATTACGATTATCATTTCTTCCTATGTATGGTGGCGACAATAAAAATTTTTCACATTCGGAGGAGAAAGTTGGTCACTGAAATTTGGTGAAAATTTCTTGCATCAACGAAAAACGCCCTTGTTTTAATGATTGCCACCTCAACTCACTTATCATAATACTGTACAGCAATTTTAATTTGTGTAGAGTTACCAATGAAACGCTATTCAGACATCTTCATTGTTATTAATACCATCTAGTGTTTAAGAGAAATTACACCTAAACACCAATGAAATACGGTTAAAATATAACTTGCTACGTGTAGTGGAGATTAGCAACATAAACTGCTTTTTCAATACAAAACTTAGCAACACAAACGTCTACAAAAGCTGGAAAGTGGCTTTCGTGCTTATACATGAAGTGGGTGGCCTAAATATGGCTTCAGTGCGACGTGTATTTCTTATCGTGTCATCCTGTCAGGGAACTATAGTCACTACAAGACCCAGGCATGTGACTGCTGTGAAAAGAAAATGATTGTATCATCATACAAGAACTTCTTTACGTGGCCTATAGCATTTACACCATCAAGAGTATCTCGATTACATTGTCATTTTCCTTTGCTTTTTTTTCCTCTGCATATGGTGAACTGTGTTCGAAGGTCGCCGGAAGCTACTCGTTTCATCGATGCAACAGAAGGATAAAATTAAAAACTGAGCGATATACTGATTAATGTAGCTACACGTTGCAGTACAGCTCATCGTTAGCTGAAATGTCATCTGAAAAAAAAAGCTCATCGATATTCATGGCTTGCCATGCAGTGAAAAACCACGTCCCAGCTAGAGAATAGCATGTGAACGACGTTGCGTGGTACTATAAATGAAGTTGTGACGTTTACTGCTTCAAAACGGATTTTTTTTTTTTACATTCGTTTATTGATATATACACTGGAAAGGCAACGTCGATCTCGATTCGATGATGCCATACGTCACCTGGGGGATAGTGGATGTACTGATAGAGGTTTCAACGTCGTCCGCCAACAGACGTAGTGGCTTAGCTACCAGTGCTCCATCTGTGTCTGCTCTTTGCCAGGGAATCCTCACAGCCAAAAGGCACAGTGTTGTGTAAACATGTGAAACAAGCAGCATGCAGACGCAGCATGCTTCCTACAGCCAACTGAGCGACTTCTAAAGGGTTCTAATTACGGCCTCCTTTGGGAGAATTGCAACACAAGTTGGACTTCTGCGTCAGTTTGCAATTATGTTGGTACCAGTGTACATGTGAACATCCTCACGCCCGTAGACAAGGTTCTGGACGTCGGCGCAGCACCGACGCCCGCCAGGATGGTCATATTGTAAGGGCAGCGGTGGCAGATCCTACTGCTACCATCAACACTAACTGCTGCGAACCGGTTGTTAGCAGTGGCAATGCGGACAGGCACACCTTCAGCCCCTCTTCCACTCACGCCACATCATTGACGTGCATGGCTGGGCTGATGCCGTCAGAGGATGGCGCGCCGTGGCCTTAGCGATGAGAGTCGGTTCTGCCTCTACGCAAGTGATGGTCGTTTGTGCATACGATGTACACCTCATGAGTGCCATCTCATAGAATGCATTTGTCCAAGACACGCTACCGCCATACCCCGCCCCACCCCGTCCCACTAGGCCTAATGGTCTGAGGCCCAGTAAACTACAACACTCGTACAACTCTGGTGTTTTTGGAGGGGACGCTAACCAGAGCTTGATACATGCAAAATGTTGTTACACCTGGTCTTTTTCCATTCTTCCAGCTAGGAATTGATGTTTTGTTCCAGCAAGATAATGCTCGTCCACATGTCGCTCTTGAAACTCAACGTGCTCTGCAAGTCATGCAGCAACTTCAATGGCCAGTACGATCTTCGAACTTACTTCCAATGGTGAGATATGTGGGACGAGAAGTGACTCGTCAATCAATATGTCGAGCAAGAGTGGCATAACGTATCTCAGACATTAATAGCAATCTGTACGATCGACTGGATGCTGGAGTCGTCTCATACTGCCTGCCTTGAAGACTACACCACGTGCTAATATGGATGTTTCAGCATAAGTAGATACCTGGTACCTAAGAACCGCTTGTGGTATTAATTTGTACATGTAATCATTTCATGTACTCCGTATGTCCCGTTGTAGCAATATTTCTTGAGTGAATTGGAAACCTCTAAAAGTGTGTACATTTTTTTTTTTTGCTGGAATTGAGGATTTGTTGGTAACTGTAGAGGACGAGCTGTTAAATAACTTCCTTTTAATTAAAAAGATACAATATCAACTCCAATAAGATCAGTAATTTGCACAGCCGAAATGCATCTCCAATATTACCATTAAAAAGAGTGCATGTGGAGCGCTGACCAAAACAGTTACTTAAGATCTGACTGTGGGCGCACTCAGTGCATGCATCTCATAAAGATTTAAAGAAAGGAATGCGCAACAGATATCTGTCTTTTACATTCAACATGTTAGAAAATGAGAGAGTATGGGACGTCCAATTATTAGTGAGGTTTTCAACTCATTACCTTTAAAAAGGGAATGGCATTGCAATATAGAAATCTTGAATTACTTTTCAGTGAGTTCTCCCTCAAAGGCTTCTCACATCCTTCTAGACAAGCATAAGAATTGTATTATGAGTGGGCGCTTCAGTCTGGAACCACGCGACCGATACGGTCGCAGGTTCGAATCCTGCCTCTTGCATGGATGTGTGTGACGTTCTTAGCTTAGCTTAGTTACGTTGAAGTAGTTGTAAGTTCTAGGGGACTGATGACCTCAGATATCCCATAGCGCTCAGAGCCATTTGAACCATTTGTTAGTGTTAGTGCAGATTTTAGTGATAAACGTATTAGTAAATTAGCCTACTACACCTGTTCTCGTATGGCATCATATTTTGGGTTACTTCACCATTAAGAGAAAAAATATTCATTGCACAAGAGCTCGTAATCAGAATAATTGCTGAACCACACCCAAGATTATCTTGCAGACATATGGGGCACTATTTCGATAATCACACTACCTTCATAATACATATATTCACTCATGAAATTTGTTATTAGTAACCTACTCCACCATTAAGAGAAAAAATATTCATTGCACAAGAGCTCGTAATCAGAATAATTGCTGAACCACACCCAAGATTATCTTGCAGACATATGGGGCACTATTTCGATACTCACACTACCTTCATAATACATATATTCACTCATGAAATTTGTTATTAGTAACCTACTCCAATACAAAAAGAATAGCAAAGTAAGTAGCTAGAACAGTAGAAGAAAGGATAATCTTCACTGTTCTAGGTCAAAACTGACTTTCGCACTGAAAGGAGTGAATTATGCTGCCACAAAAGTCATAGGTCACTTACCACATAACATTAAAAGTCTAACAGGTTTCTAACCAGCACTTAAAAACAAATTAAAAGAATACTCAAAAGACGAATTTTTAGATATACGTTAGTAGTTCCAGAAAAAAAAATTATGTTGTGTAAAGAAACCGTATGTTAAGCTGACACGTTCCACATTATTACGAAATGTCGTATTCATGATCTATAGGACAAGTGTTAATATAATGTAACGTGGGCCGAATGGTTTATTACTGCGATCACGTATAGATAATGTAACAGTATGTACCATGATAATAGTTGGTGTGATCCTCTACTCCCAAAGAAGATACAGTGAAATACATCAGGGCACCAAAGCGAAATAACAATGTGGGGTGGTTGGGATAACCGAGGGGAATAGGAATTAGGTAAAGCGAATGTAGCACTCGTGCACTCTCTCATACCACAACACACCGAAATTAACACTGCACTATTACTAGCAAAACTCAGTGGCGACTCAGCTGAGAGTATCTTGGCTATAGATGTGAGCTAAAACGCAGGCTGAACCAAACGTGGTTGCACATAAAAAAAAACATAAAAAGAAAAAAAATTACAGAAATATAATAAGCATACAAGCAATCCACGAACTCTGACGGCCTGAGCATCCGTCGAAAAACTTATGAAAGGACGAACTAACTGTGTCAAGTTCCAAAAACCGCAAATCTGCTGCATTGTTGAATCACAAAAATAATTTCTCTAAGCAAATACATCTTGCTCATTACAGAATGTCATTCTATTGAGTGATCGCAAAGATGTAATGCGCTTTACTCTTCTCAAAGGAGATTGGGAAATCCAGTTTCCCACATAAATAAAACACCGATTTACATAAGAAAAATTTGGTATAAATGAGGAACGTGTTTCATACAACACTCAACCACTGAAGTTGCAAACATTCACCGTAGGTTAACGAATAACAGGTCTAAACTCTACGTTTGACCATATGGCAGTGTGGCAGCTCAAAGCCACAAATTTTCAAGTCCCAAAAACTCGTGAACGATTCAGTCTCGTTCCTCTTGTAGTTTAGTTTAAGAAATTAACCCTAAACATTGAGACTGAATCCACCACACTACCAGCCTGGAAAGTCAAAGTCTTTCTGTTCTACCCTACACGTGGCGCCTAGCTCACTCACACACAAAGTATCCTTACCAAAAAACTAAAGAATTGTTCCCACAATGATTGGTATGATCATCCCTGACTGCAAAAACAACTGAAATAAGAGTTACTGAAATCAACACACAAAATAATTCAAGTTCCTCCATTCGTGAGCTGCCGTCATATCATTCCGTACTCACCAAGTTCCCACAAACAGTAATCCTTTCCGCTAAAGCCTAGCTGCTTCCCGTCCTCTATGGTTGGGGAATCTGCCAAAGATGCGAATGCCGTTACCTGAGAGCTTTTTTACTCACTGTTGTTTCAGCTCTGATGGCCTAGTTAACTGTCTCTACTCTTTTACTTCACTACAGCCGGTGGCAAAACTGGAGCAGCAGACAGCAATTGACTACTCTCACGAAAACTCACATTCACTATTCGTAGTTTAAGCCATGCACAAGGTAAACTAGGTAGCGAGGAAATGAAAGAATAGACACGGAGGTCCATTTCACTGTGACATGTCTTCGATTCAATAGCTGCAAGCATAGCGCTGATGGTTGTATTGCCTTTCGCTATATTAAAGCATCCTGAAAGCGTATGCTCTTGATTGTAGTATCGAGAAAAGTTAAACTAGCAAATGTATTAGACATGCTCAATTGGAGGTAAGAAAGCAAAGTAGAAACATAACATTTTTATAAAAAATTTATTTTTTCCGGAATGGGCGTGGAAGTGCGCATCTGAATTTGGGTCATCTAACACCTGTCGCACGAACCATACCGAGCGAAAGAAAAAAAGTGTGAGTCGAAATTCTGCCGACAGAATGTCTTAGGTTAAACAAGGTTGTTTGCTGAGTGTTTTGATGTTAGAAACAGTCGGTCCTTAGTGGCTCGTAACAAAATAATTCCGAACAAAACACAAATAGTGCAAAAGCACCACAGGCGCAAAGATCTATAGAGACTCGCCACTTGCACGAGTTCCATCGGCGCAACGGGTGGCACTGAGGATGAAGATATCGACTTCGCCTTGGCCAATTGCCGGCGAGCACAATCCGCCAATGACCGGACGACCACGGACAGAACCCTGTTCGAAAGATAGAAGAGCAGCTCTCGTCCCCTTCGCTGTAGATCATCGTGCAGGGTTGACTTAGAACGGGAACGTCGTATAGTGAACTCTTATAAGTGACCAGACAGTTGTTGTAAATTGCATTTGCTATGTACTGCTGAGTTTACCTACGATTATTTGCATTTAGCCACTGAGGGCCTTTTTTGTTGTAAGTAGGCTATTTAGGTATTTTTGTTGGTAACGCCACGTAGCGCTCTGTATGAAAATCACTTTCTGTGCTGAGTGCAGTCTGTGGCTGATTTCCATTGTTGGAATATTCGCTATTGTAGTGTTGGGCAGTTGGATATGAACAGCGCGTAGCTTTGTGCAGCACACGGGAGTGCAAATGCGACCTCCCACTCCTTTCTCCGCCATGATGAATCTCGAGCTGTGACGTCACCTGGCAGCTACTGCAGTTTGTTTACAATGGTGTCGCTCAGTGTTTCTATCGAAGGCGTGAATGTGAGTTCGTGTTACACGTTAGTTTGTCTGTAATTCTCGTCCTACCGAGTGTTCAGTTGGAAAGGGTTTGTTCCGTGAGTCTTGTAGCTTCGTTCTTGGAATTATGTCTACAAATACGTCGTATTGTGCAGTTGTTGAATGTAGTAATAGTGGACGTAAGACTGAAGGCGTAATTAGTCATCGTTTTCCAAAAAATGTTGAACTACAGCGTAAATGGATTGCTCGTTGTAAACGAGAGGACAAAATTAATGTTAATAAAGCAAGAGTTTGTTCTGAACATTTTTGTGAAAGCGATTACAAACGAGACTTGCAGAATGAATCGTTAGGTCTACCTACACGGAAACTGCTACAGGATAATGCTGTTCCGCCTCTAAAAATACCAAACTGGCCCGGAAATATATTCGAAGTTCCAGGTCCCAGCACCGCGAATGTTACCAGTAGCGTTCTAACAGAGAGAGAACGTCGCTGTGACACTAGAAAAGCAAAAAAAAGAGCTCTCTCAACGTTGAAAATTTTATTTCCCAAGAAAAGTAAGCTGGACAAATCCAGCAACACAGACGGTTTTACTGATCAGCTAATTACACTTAAAGACCAGGAAATTCAAGCACTGAAGAAAGAATTGGTTAGTTTGAAGATTAAAAATGTTCGACTGGAACAAAGAATTATGTCCATGAAAGAAGTTATAAAGCAAGCTACAACTATAAAACGTAGTGTCTCTCACACTAAGAAGCACAAATGTGTGTGCTCGGATGTGAGAAGTACACTTTCTCAGTGTTTCACACCAGGACAAATTCGTTGTCTGTTAAAGAAGAGGAAGGAAGTAAAGTGGTGCTCAGAGGACGTTGCAAATGCTCTCACATTGAGAGCTTTGTCTCCTAAAGCATATACCTACCCGAGGAGGAAGAATTATCCTTTTCCCTGCAGGTCAACACTCCAGACATGGACGAAACAGTTCAAGTGCCAACCAGGTATTTGGAAACTAGTTTTGGAGTTAATTAAAGGTAAGTCAGAAATGTTCACATCATTAGAGGCGATTGGTGTTCTAAGCTTCGACGAGATGAGCATCGACGGTCGTGTGATTTACGATTCGTCCGACGATGTAGTACTCGGACCACACAACAATGTCCAAGTCGTAATGGTTCGCAGCTTGTTTTCAAAATGGAAGCAGCCAGTGTATTATGACTTTGATATTGCAATGTCTAGTGATTTGTTGCAGAATGTCATAAAAGAAGTTTAAACAGCAGGAATCCGTATCGTAGCTGTTACGTGTGACATGGGACCAAAAAATATGAGTGTGTGGAAACAACTTGGTGTGTCTACATCCAAGACATTCTTTTCAAACCCTGTTGATCATAGCAGAAAAGTCTGGGTTATTTTTGATGTTCCACATTTTCTTAAGCTATTAAGAAATCATTTTCTTGATGACGGAATCACTTTGCCTGATGGTACTGTGATTACAAAAATGGTTATAGAAGATCTTCTTCGACATCAGAAAGGCGATCTTTCGATCAGTCACCACATATCGGTGGTTCATCTTAATGTTAGTGGACGTGATCGTCAGAATGTCCGAAGGCAGGCAGTGTGTTGTCGATACAGAATTAAGTCTAAAGCAAGACTGGATTACTATTATTTCAAAAGGGAGCCTCATTTCTCCCTCTACTGACTGGTTTGCTAAAATACGTGAGTTAGAAATTATATTTGCTGCTTTTCATGGATCAAACATTTCTCATTGCAATAGAGTGATGGCAACCTTAGCAGATCATATAAGTGCAAAATTTCCCGAACTTAATAGCAAATTAGTTCAATTATATGTCAGAACAAGAACTTTTTTACGGATTAGACATTTAAACAAAAGTGCCAAAATTGATGCAATGACACGGAATTCGGCAAGGAAGAATCGGCTCTGGTCAGCGTCGCCTTCAGCATCTTCGATGTAGCTTCTGCATCAGCTTTGTAAGCTATGTTCGAAGATTACTATCATTTTATTTACAAAAACATGTGTAAAATAGGCAGTACCCAATCGTAAAACACTTATCGTAGTCAGATGGCCAAAACACGAGCATGAATTCGGATGCGAACATCGGTCACTAGTTTTGCGTGGCGATGTACACTCCTGGAAATGGATAAAATAACACATTGACACCGGTGTGTCAGACCCACCATACTTGCTCCGGACACTGCGAGAGGACTGTACAAGCAATGATCACACGCACGGCACAGCGGACACACCAGGAACCGCGGTGTTGGCCGTCGACTGTCGCTAGCTGCGCAGCATTTGTGCACCGCCGCCGTCAGTGTCAGCCAGTTAGCCGTGGCATACGGAGCTCCATCGCAGTCTTTAACACTGGTAACATGCCGCAACAACGTGGACGTGAACCGTATGTGCAGTTGACGGACTTTGAGCGAGGGCGTATAGTGTGCATGCGGGAGGCCGGGTGGACGTACCGCCGAATTGCTCAACACGTGGGGCGTGAGGTCTCCACAGTACATCGATGTTGTCGCCAGTGGTCGGCGGAAGGTGCACGTGCCCGTCGACCTGGGACCGGACCGCAGCGACGCACGGATGCACGCCAAGACCGTAGGATCCTACGCAGTGCCGTAGGGGACGGCACCGCCACTTCCCAGCAAATTAGGGACACTGTTGCTCCTGAGGTATCGGCGAGGACCATTCACAACCGTCTCCATGAAGCTGGGCTACGGTCCCGCACACCGTTAGGCCGTCTTCCGCTCTCGCAGCCCGCCTCCAGTGGTGTCGCGACAGGCGTGAATGGAGGGACGAATGGAGACGTGTCGTCTTCAGTGATGAGAGTCGCTTCTGCCTTGGTGCCAATGATGGTCGTATGCGTGTTTGGCGCCGTGCAGGTGAGCGCCACAATCAGGACTGCATACGACCGAGGCACACAGGACCAACACCCGGCATCATGGTGTGGGGAGCGATCTCCTACACTGGCCGTACACCTCTGGTGATCGTCGAGGGGACACTGAATAGTGCACGGTACATCCAAACCGTCATCGAACCCATCGTACTACCATTCCTGGACCGGCAAGGGAACTTGCTGTTCCAACAGGACAATGCACGTCCGCATGTATCCCGTGCCACCCAACGTGCTCTAGAAGGTGTAAGTCAACTACCCTGGCCAGCAAGATCTCCGGATCTGTCCCCCATTGAGCATGTTTGGGACTGGATGAAGCGTCGTCTCACGCTGTCTGCACGTCCAGCACGAACGCTGATCCAACTGAGGCGCCAGGTGGAAATGGCATGGCAAGCCGTTCCACAGGACTACATCCAGCATCTCTACGATCGTGTCCATGGGAGAATAGCAGCCTGCATTGCTGCGAAAGGTGGATATACACTGTACTAGTGTCGACATTGTGCATGCTCTGTTGCCTGTGTCTATGTGCCTGTGGTTCTGTCAGTGTGATCATGTGATGTATCTGACCCCAGGAATGTGTCAATAAAGTTTCCACTTCCTGGGACAAAGAATTCATGGTGTTCTTATTTCAATTTCCAGGAGTGTATCATCGTTGCTCCTAATATTTAACGCATTTCTTTCGGAAACCTTGTATATAATACTAACATGAAGTGTGTTCAATCCTGTGAGCGTGAAAGTAAGTTATATGAGAAGAGAAGAGACGTGAAAACAATTATTTTGCAATTTCTCATATTCTACTAACGGAGACTGCTGCCGTCTGGCTGCTGGGTGACGTAACAAGTCGCTGAGCAATGAGAGCGCACTAAGCCAATCTGGCATATCTTTTTTATTCTATGTTCCTTGGTGCAGTGGCAGGTGAGCCGCGAGCAATGATAGATGTGGGAAGAGAGATGGCAGAGTTTTGAGAGCGGACGATCTGGACGTGTGTCCGTCAGGAAGAGTAAATTTGTAAGACGGGATGTCATGATAATGACTTTTGAATACATTGCTCTGTATCAGTAGATAGGATCTTTTGTTTAGCTGGCAGTATTGGCGCTCGCTGTATTGCAGTAGTTCGAGTAACGAAGATTTTTGTGAGGTAAGTGATTCGTGAAAGGTATAGGTTATTGTTAGTCAGGGCCATTCTTTTGTAGGGGTTATTGAAAGTCAGACTGCGTTGCGCTACAACTATTCTGTGTCAGTTTAGTGTTGATGAGAATGAATAAAGAGAGAAATGTCTGAGTACGTTCAGTTTTGCTCAGCTGTTTGATAATCAAATAACGTAAGAGGTTTACCAGCAAAGTTATTCATAAATTTTTCTAATGGGATGTTTCATTGTGTTATATTAAATGCAGTATTGCAGAGTCTATTATTCAACAAGACACAAAGAAAGTAAACCTATTTAACTCATTTGTGTCGCTTTGTTACTAAATTTTTGGAGAGTTGTAGAACCTTCGTTCTTCTCTCCTGTTGTTACCTGACCTTGGGGCACATCTATGTGTTGGTGGCAGGGAGAAATTGTCTTAGCGGTGTACTGCACCAGAAGCCGTTTCAGGAACTCACAAACTCGGCCTACCGTAACAACAGTGTCACCTCGACCACAACATCAATAGCGACGAGGCCTTTACTAAACTGGTGACGAGGGTTTACAACAGTTTGTTACCCGCACTATCAACGCGACTTAACTGCGCTGATAGTGAGAGTACCTGCACACCAGTTAACCTCGTGTACGGAATCGGTGTGAGGACGTAGTTAGCCTCTCTTACTAAATAAAGACATCCGAGCTCTTTCGAAAGCTCAAAATGTGTTGCGTTAGTGTCGTATGAGACACGTTTACGAAATTAGGAACACTTCACACAGATTTGTGGCACCCACATCCTGCTACGTATCCTGTTTTGCATACACAGGAAACCATCTTCAGTAGCGTTTGGGGTGGCGCTTCTTTCGTCACCTTCACAGTAAAACAAACCTGGAAAGCTTTTTCTCCCCAGCCCCAATGGCATCAACCAGATTTCTGCCCCAGGTGAGATTGCATTCGATGGTTGGAATGCCACCTTATTGTGTCCAATGTTGGTGCTAGCCTTTCATGTTCGAAAGATTTTCTCGGCGTAGACTTAACAAAAAGCTGATACCTGAGCTCGTACAAAATCGCACAGTTGAAAAAAGGTAGTAGGAATAATCCCTAAAATTACAGGCCCATATCATTAACATCAAAACGAAGCAGGATTTTGGAACATATATTGTGTTCGAACAATATGAATTACCTCGAAGAGAACGGTCTATTGACACACAGCCAGAAAACAACATTCTTGTGAAACACCGCTAGCTCTTTATCACATAAAGTGTTGAGTGCTATTGACAGGGATTTCAAATTTATTCCATATTTCTAGATTTCCTGAAGGCTTTTGACACTGTAACACTCAAGCGGCTTGTAGTGAAATTGCGTGCTTACAGAATAATGTCTCAGTTATGTGGCTGGATTCGTGATTTCCTGTCGGAGAGGTCACAGTTCGTAGTAATTGACAGATAGTCATGGAGTGAAATAGATGTGATTTCCGGGGTTCAACTAAGGTGGTGTTATAGGCCCTTTGCTGTTCCATATCTATATACATAATTTAGGAGACAATCTAAGCAGCCGTCTTAGGTTGTTTGCAGATGATGCTGTCATTTATCGACTAGTAAAGTCATTATAAGCTCAAAACAAATTGCAAAATTATTTAAATAAGACGTCTGTATGGTGCAAAAATTGACAATTGACTCTAAGTAACAAAAAATGTAAGGTCATGTACATGAGTGGTAAAAATGGTTGAAATGGCTCTGAGCACTATGGGACTTAACTGCTGTGGTCATCAGTCCCATAGAACTGAGAACTACTTAAACCTAACTAACCTAAGAACATCACACACACATCGATGCCCGAGGCAGGATTCGAACCTGCGATCGTAGCAGTCGTGCGGTTCCAGACTGGAGCGCCTAGAACCGCTCGGCCACTCCGGCCGGCGACACGAGTGGTAAAAGGAATACGTTAAACTTCAGTTACACGGTAAGTCAGTCAGACGTAAAGGCCTGAAATTTGACTAAATACCTAGGAATTAATAAATTAAAAAAATAAATAATTAACTAAAGTAGGACGGAACACACAGAAAATGTTGTGGGGAAGTGTAATAAAAGACTGCATTTTATTGGCAGGACACTTAGAAAATGTAACAGATCTACTAAAGAGACTGACTACACAATGTTTTTCCATCCTCTTTTTATAATGGGATCCTTACCAAATAGAATTGACAGAGTACATCAAGAAAGTTCAGAGAAGGGCGGCATGTTTTGTATTATCGCAAAACAGGGGAGAGAATGTCACTGAAATGGTACAGGGTTTGGGGTGGATATCGTTAAAAAAAAGGCATTTTTCGCTCCGCAAAATCTTCTCACGAAATTTCAATCACCAATTTTCTCCTCCGAATGCGAAAATGTTTTGTTGACACTCACCTACATTGGGTGAAAAGATTGTCATAATAAAATAAGGGAAATCAGGGCTCGCATGGAAAGACACAGGTGTTCGTTTCTTACTGGCGCTGTACAAGATTGGAATAATAGAGAATTATTGTGAAGTTGGTTGTACGATGAACCCTCTGCCAGGCACTTAAAAGTGATTTACAGAGTATCCATGTAGACGTACATGTAGATGTAGAAATGGTTCGTTTGAATGATGAAAAACTTATTGACAGTGAAAATAAGCAAACCGAATAAAATGTTCTCCTTTTACAAGCTTCGTCACTTCGAATAATCAGTGACGCGGCTTAGAAACCGAGTTTTTATTGAGACACGCCACCGTATAAAATTCGGAGGAAACTTTTGCCAGCATCGAAAGTCGATATTCTGCCTGCAACGTCGCTGTTGTTATGATTCAAACACTCCAGTCTCGATACTCAAACATCCATTAATTTCCGAACATTGTTAAATATCGATATCGAGTGTCCGTATCTTCAACAGCGCCACACCTAGTAAAGCTCTGCGGTATTCCAAACCATCCTGTGGATTGAGGGTAATTTCGGTTTTACTAGTGCATACACTAGGATGATTAACTCGAAATAATATTAGTGTGTGATTGAGCTGCTCGCGTACGGTAAGGTCCAGGCAGCTAGCTTGTGCGACATCAAGGTGAGCGAGATGTGATTCGAATCCACGCGGCGGGTTAACAACGGTTGATATGGTACACAGGTCCACCTAACAGTTGGTTTTTAGTTATTTTACATGCTCGTTTGAGCTAATACTTGAATGAATTGAAAATTGACTTCCCCATAGAATATTGTAACACATTCAACGAAGTTTACACAGGCGGATGCAAACGATTCCCTTGCCTTAGACTCACTGCCGATTCTGGCAACAAAATGATTAAATTTTCTGTACACCAACTAGAGTGTCTACCAAGTCCAAATCACTTGGCAACATTATCCTCTACCCTGCCTTCTGCAGTTAAATATGGTTCGAATCAACATTCCCACTTAAAGTGTCGGCTGTGACAGGGAATAGTGCTATACTAGTACTTACTTGCATTCGTCAGGTGCTTGCATGTACTTATCGTAATTGGCTGCTGAACCAAATATTTTGTGGTGTCGTCCGAAGAACGTGGTCCTTTGTCATAGTTGGTACCTCACGACGGCAATCTAAGAACGCCTCGAAGACGTTGGCGTAGACACTCTCTCAGGAGCTTCCACACGCCACCGATGCTGGATGCTTGCATACGTCACAGAGCAGCAGCGTGCAGCCCACTCTGTATTCATCGCTTACAACGAAAGTACCATCGTAGTGAGATACAGCAGCGAGAATTGTGTTATGTCAGAACAGTGTATCGAAATTATAGTCAGTTTTAGACAGGAGTAACACTACTATTCGATGTAGAACCACCAACAAACAGTTAATCGACACGACAGTAGCAGATACATGTTAACTATATGGACAAGGATTGTTTCTAAAGTTAGTCTACCTCAAAGAATTTTAATAAAATGAGGTACTAATTTCGTATGTGTGTTGTAATGTTTGTTCGACCTCCTCGTGAGGCAGATCCAAGATTGCAACAACGCCACTACACATTTATTATTATACTCGCCCACTGATCTAGAAATATTGTAAGGTTACTTAATGTACAAAGTCCGTTTCTAGTAATAATAAAGTTCATAACTAGCTCGGGAATTAGTTTTCATAGGAGTCTCTTCAAAATCAATCTCGTTAGTTCAGATGCGTTATTCATAAACACAAACGTTAATTTCACTCCGGCTTACAACACATTTCACACACGGTATTTGGAAAATCTCGTTACAAACTTCTAGGACTTGTAACACGCAGTGAGTACATAATATTTTGAACAGGAAGCCACGTACGGAAACTTATCGATTCAGTTCTACGATG
This sequence comes from Schistocerca gregaria, assembly GCF_023897955.1. Lineage (NCBI taxonomy): Eukaryota > Metazoa > Arthropoda > Insecta > Orthoptera > Acrididae > Schistocerca > Schistocerca gregaria. Next base: position 623,574,720 of record NC_064920.1, read on the forward strand.
GTTTCAGTTAAGATATATAACGCTTCCACATCTGCTTTCACTGAAGGTAACTGGTACTGCATACTTCATCTTCCTAAAAAAAAAGTTGCACCCCTTCTTAGAAGTCTGAAGACTGAATGTCTGTCAGAAAACGTGGTTTCAGCATGATGGTCCACACCTCCCTTGTCACGTGCTGATCAGAGACATTTCAACAGACATCTGGCCACCGAGATCACTGGATTTAGTTCTCGGACTACCTCTTGTGAAGTCTTATGCAGAGTTTAACTTAACAAGACTCCTGTAGGAACAGAGGGAGATTTGCTGGCACGAGTTCTGGCTGCTCCACTTGACACTCAAGTATCATCAGATGGAATGGAGAGTGCTGGAACACTGAAAATGCAGATAAAATACCTTCTGCACCAGCCAAAAGTTTTCGCCTTTAATATCCGTTGATAACTTGTACTGTGCATCTAATTCTGAAACTGTAAGCTTTATTTGGAAATTTGTGGTAAGTTCCTACGGGACCAAACTGTTGAGGTCATCGTTCCCTAGGCTTACACACTACTCAATCTAACTTAAACTAACTTACGCTAAGGACAACACAAACACCCACGCCCGAGGGAGGACTCGAACCTCCGACGGGGAAGCCACGCGAACCGTGGCAAGGCGCCCTATACTGCGAGGCTACCCCGCACGGTTAGTAAGCTTTATTATAGAAACAACAATAACATCTTATGCATGTATCAGAGTATATTTATCTGACTGTACTTTACTGATTGTAATTACAATGTAAATATTGTAAACTGCTGGGTAATAGCCAAGGTAACTTTGTTTGATGTACCGATAGCAACGAGGAAATGACAGTAGCTGTGCCGTTTTTTATCTTTGCGTATGGAGAGTCTCTCGAGATGCGAACAGAGAGGAAGCAGAGCAGCTTGAGTGATGAAAGAGTGCGGAAGTGTTTGTTGGGCGCTCCCGCACGGTTTGCAGCCGTGATCGCGCCAGTGCACACGCTCCTACTTGGTTAACCCGCGAGTACTGAAAGCAAGTTCGGAGTGTGCAGGAAGCTGCAAGTATAACTACTGCTTGTCTCATAGTTATCCGTGACTATGGAAACGACTCGTGGTTAGCAGTAACAGCAGCAGTTCAGCTTCGTCGTCGGCTACATTTACCGTCGACAGCAGAGCTACATCATGATAGAATTATTAACTGATAGAATGTTACTAATATTGCACATGCATTACGCACTGGTATTTCTTTCACAAATATTAATAATTTTCTTGTAAAATAAAGTGCAATAGCTAAAATTTGTAGAGCACCTATGTTGTTATTGTCCTCAGACATTATTACACTACTGGCCATTAAAATTGCTACACCACGAAGATGATGTGCTACAGACGCGAAATTTAACAGACAGGAAGAAGATGTGTGAATGCTCTGAAAAGCTAGTCATTTGCATATCACAACAAGGTTGGCGCCGGTGGCGACACCTACAACGTGCTGACATGAGAAGAGTCTCCAACCGATTTGTCATACACAAACAGCAGTCGACCGGCGTTGCCTGGTGAAACGTTGTTGCGATGCCTCGTGTAAGGTGGAGCAACGCGTACCATCACGTTTCCGACTTTGATAAAGGTCGGATTGTAGCCTATCGCGATTGCGGTTTATCGTATCGCGACATTGCTGCTCGCGATGGTCGAGATCCAATAACTGTTAGCAGAATATGGAATCGGTGGGTTGAGGAAGGTAATACGGAACGCCGTGATGGATCCCAACGGCGTCGTATTACTAGCAGTCGAGATGACAGGCATCTTATCCGCATCTAGATCCATGAGTCAACAGATGGGGACGTTTGAAAGAAGACACGAACAGTTGGATGACGTTTGAAGCAGCATGGACTATCAGCTCGGAGACCATGGCTGCGGTTACCCTTGAAGCTGCATCATAGACAGGAGCGCCTGCAATGGTGTACTCATCGATGAACCTGGCTGCACGAATGGCAAAACGTCATTTTTTCGGGTGAATCCAGGTTCTGTTTTCAGCACCATGATGGTCGCATCCATGTTTGGCGACATCGCCGTGAACGCACATTGGAAGCGTATATTTGTCATCGCTATACTGGTGCATCACCCGGCGTGATGGTATGGGGTGCCATTGGTTAAACGTCTCGGTCACCTCTTGTTCGCATTGACGGCACTTTGAACAGTGGACGTTACATTTCAGATATGTTACGACCCGTGGCTCTACGCTTCATTCGATCTCTGCGAAACCCTACATTTCAGCAGGATAATACACGACCGCATGTTGCAGGTCCTGTACGGGCCTTTCTGGGTCCAGGAAATGTTCGACTGCTGCCGTGGCCAGCACATTCTCCAGATCTCTCACCAATTGAAAACGTCTGGTCAATGGTGGCAGAGCAACTGGCTCGTCACAATACGCCAGTCATACACTTGATGAACTGTGATATCGTGTTGAAGCTGCATGGGCAGCTGTACCTGTACACGCCATCCAAGCTCTGTCTGATTCAATGCCAAGGCGTATCAAGGCCGTTATTACGGCCAGTGGTGGTTGTTCTGGGTACTGATTTCTCAGGATCTATGCACCCAAATTGGGTGAAAATGTAATCACATGTCAGTTCTAGTATTTTATATTTGTCCAATGAATACTCGTTCATCATCTGCATTTCTCCTTTGTGTAAGAATTTTAATGGTGTAGTGTAGCAAGCAGAGTCCCTTTCTTTTCCATGCTTTCAATCAACTGCCCTAAGAATATGAAAATTGATTAACTATTTACTGCCAGTTTTGTTTGTTTGCTAATGAACGGTTTCATCCTAAATTTTTCTTCATCAGTAACGGTTCATTCTTGTATTGCATAATAGAGGCTAACGAATTTTCAATTTTGAGTATTAACTTCATTCACTCAAAATAACGTGAAATTTCGCTCGCAAAACAAATAACTAAAGATACAGCACATGTTAAGAAAGTGAAATGTCATTTGTTTTGTATTTAGTTTATAGCGAGTGACTTCTGCTTGCCTGGTAAGTACCATATTCCTCTTACGTTAGAGGTAAATTCAGATGTTCATTTGCTTGAAGTAAATTTGATTTAGTCTTTCAATAATTAAAATTAAATTGCTTGCCCTTTTCCAAATTTTGCATCACGTTACTTTGAGTTTACTGAAAGTAACTATTATGCGTAACAAAGTTTCAGTTACAGTCAGTCATTTATTTAACCAGTAACTTCATTTAACGCCTCATTCAAAATGTAGTACTTCAGATTAAGTAACTGCGAACTCAGTGCTTTCCGATTCGTTTATTTTATCGTGAACCGTTATGTTATGGAAAAGCATTACAACAATCTGTTACCACGCCAGTGATTATTTGCTTGATTTTCTTTGTCATTACCTTTCTTAAGATTCTAGAGAGTGTGGATGGCGACTGTTTAGTTACCATTTTCTTTGCTAATCAGTGTTTTTTGTGTTATCAGTATTTCTTGTATTAAAATATTACGTGCTAACCTTTTCCCCGCTGTGTGATTCGTGAGCGATTGCACTACATACCACCCATTTAAAAATTATCGTATTTAGATTAGGTTTAGAATAGATTCTTCCATCAGAAGGATCTGTTGTACACTTTCCTCCTACTAACCGGTGTTAGTTTAATTCGGTAACGATAGCTTCATTAGTGATACGCGATCATGGTCATTTATATTGCAGCGCAGTAGGCCAATTAGCAAGTGGGAGGTTACAGTGTGTAGCAGAATATACTTCGTAGGTACAATGTATGTAACAAGATTGACAGTCGCCACATCGAACCGCTGTTGTAATGCATCCGTCTATTCTGTGAACTAAGCATGCTGAGTTCCTTTTTGTTTTGGATTAATTTAAACATGTAATGTTTAAGTATTTACACAAACGAATGTGCTTAAGTGATAAATGGATGTTTCGTTATGTTTCCTTTAAAACTGTTATTATTGTACTGCGTCGCGGCTAATTCAGCTTCTCAAGCAGAAGAGGATGAGTTACACATCCCAACTGAAGCCACCACAGAACGGGAATGGTACGTTTCCGGACACGGGTTCCTATTCAAAATACTATGTACTGATTCCCTTCTAAAACTCCTAGAAGTCTATAACGAGAATTTCCGAACACCCCGTATAAATTCCTAGAGTTTTTTTTAAATTTTATTATTCCGTGTGATTCCCTCAAAAGAGTCCTCCTGTAGCGTTTAATGCCTCTGGATCAGGAGCTGCGTCCTGTCGGCAAATATTGTAACTGTTTCTTCGTTTCACTTTATCTCAAGAGTTCACAGAATTAGCTCTGCCTCGTTTTGTTCACATTAGAAACGAAACAATCAAAGTCTAGGGTCTTACTTTGATCGCTGGCATACATTCGCACTTATTTTTCTTCCGTTAGTTATAAGACAGTGAAGAACAGAATGGAAGGGGAGGAAAGGGAGGGAGGGAGAGGGATAAATAGATAGATAGATAGATAGATAGAGAGAGAGAGAGAGAGAGAGAGAGAGAGAGAGATAGAGATAGAAACGTAACCATTACACATGTCAGATGAAATTATAACCTGACACGTCTACAGAATTAAAATAAAATGAAAATGCTAAGTTATGGGAAGTCGAACGAGGAGATAAACTCTAGGGAAGAGTATTTCATTGTGTGCTGTATACAACGTTTGAGCTTTTTGTAAAGCTCTTCCTTGCGGCAAGTACTTCCACGAAGCACTATCAGGTTTTCGTGCGCAAATAGCCGGGTGTTCCCCAACTCCGGCGCGGCCCCGTGCGCTGTGATTCCCCGCAGAGGAACGGCGGGGATTTCCCGGACCGCGTAATAAAGCAGCGGCAGCCCTGGTGGCGGCGGCGGCTGCGGGAATCGGCGGTGGGCGTCGGCGGTGGCGCCTGACGGCCCTAACTCAGCGGCCGCGTCGTAATTAACTTGATGCGGCCGCGGCTACAGCAATCCGTTACCAGCCGAAAGGCTGCGCGCTGCGCCGTTACAGGTGTTCGCCGGCACAACCTGCTGGCGCTCGCGAAGCGGTGCCATTAATTAATGCGAGAGCAACAACTGCAGCGAGAGATCAGTTTCCGTCCGAGAGCTCTTTCTGAGCGTCGCCGCTCTCCAGCCCTGAATCGGCAGATATCGGCTGATTACGGACGACCACTGCTCGTAGCAAGTTTGATGTTCGAACTACTCTAGTCCATTCTCGAAAACCACGACAGAAATCAGCTGGAAATGATAATGTGCTCTGTAAAAACAAATCTGACAGTGTTTAATGAAATCTGACGTTGGCAAATTGAAGCAATATCTTAGTCATACTAAGTGAATTTATGACATAGTATTAAATATAATTACAAAAAATATTTAAAAAAGTATAAGATAAGAAAAAATAAAATTTACATCCAGTATTATGCTCACATAAAGAAAAGTTTTACATCACCTCGTTTCCGAGAGTTCCAGAACCTGTACAGAACATTGCAATACAGATCGACATAAACATCGTTTCCTCCCGTTTATTCCTCATGAAAACCACGCAATGCGTCTTACACCACCACAGTGAGACCTTGGTCGTCCATACTGCTGTACACGCCGGTATCTCTAATACCCAGTAGCGCGTCCTCTTGCATTGATGCATGCTCGTACTCGTCGTGGCATACTATCCACAGGTTCATCAAGGCACTGTTGGTCCAGGTTGTCCCACTCCTCAACGGCGATACAGCGTTCTCCCTCGGATTGGCTCTGAGCACTATGGGACTTAATTTCTGAGGTCATCAGTCCCCTAGTTGCCTAGAACAGAACTACTTAAACCTAACTAACCTAATGACATCACACACATCCATGCCCAAGGCAGGATTCGAACCTGGGATCGTAGCGGTCGCGTGGTTCCAGACTGTAGCGCCTAGACCCCTCGGCCACCCGGCCAACCCCTCGAAACGGTTGGTCGGTCACGTCGTCCATAAACAGCCCTTTTCGATCCATCCCAAGCGTGTTCCATGGGGTTCGTGTCTGGAGAACATGCTAGCCACTCTAGTCAAACGATGTCGTTACCCTGAAGGAAGTCATTCACGAGATGTGCACGATAGGACCTCGTCCATGAAGATGAATGCCTCGCCAATATGCTGCCAATATGATTTCAGTGTCGGCCGGAGGATGGCATTCACGTATCGTACAGCCGTTGGGGCGCCTTCCATGACCACAAGTGGCGTACGTCGGCCCTGCATAATGCCACCCCAAAACATCAGGGAACCTCCACTTTACTCGACTCGCTGGACAGTGTGTCTATGGCATTAAGCCTGACTGGGTTGCTTTCAAACACTTCACCGACCGTTGTTTGGTTCGAGGCATATACGGCGCTCATTGGTGAAGAGAACGTGATGCTAATTCTGAGCGGTCAATTCGGCATGTTGTTGGGCTCATCTGTACCACGCTCCATGGTGTCGTGGTTGCAAAGATGGACCTCGCCATAGACGTTGGGAGTGAAGTTGCGCCTCATGCAGCCTACTGCGCACAGTTTGAGTCGTAATACGACGTCCTGTGGCTGCACGAAAAGCATTATTCAGTATGGTGGCGTTGCTGTCAGGGTTCCTCCTAGCCATACTCCGTAGGCAACGGGCATCCACTGCAGCAGTGGCCTTTGGGTGGCCTTAGCGAGGATTGTCATCAACGGTTCCTGTCTCTCTGTATCTCCTCCATGTCCCAACAACATCGTTTCGGTTTACTCCGAGACCTCTGGAAACTTCCCTTGTTGAGAGCCCTTCCTGGCACAATGTAACAATACGGACGCGATCGAACCGCGGTATTGACTGTCTAGGCATTGTTAAAACAAAGACAACACGAGCAGTATACCTCCTTCCTGGTGGAATGACTGGAATTGATCGGCTGTCGGACCTCGTCCATCTAATAGGCGCTGCTCATGCATAGTTGTTTACATCTTGGGGCGGTTTTAGTGACATCTCTGAACAGTCAAAGGGACTGTGTCTGTGATACAATATCCACAATCAAAATCTAACTTCCGAGTTCTGGGAACCGGGGTGATATGTATATTACGGAGATAACAAGTCAAGTGAAATAATGTTTACGTCGTAAGTTTCCTAACATAAAAATTTTAAACATGGCTGTGAGACAGCAACCGTGTAAGAACACGATATGTACAACACGCTGCAGCAAGGTTTTACTTTGACCTTGTGTGGACACTACTTATGGGTGTCTTCGTCAGTGTGAGATGAAGACACGCATAGTCGGTGTCGAAACCAGGTTAAAAAAAGTCTTGCTGCAACCAGTTGGCTCTATAATAAATATCATGTTTTGAACATGAACAAATTTTTAATTTCACTTTCCCAAGTGCCCACTAGGAAGGCGAATAAATAATTTTTTAGTACAGTGAATGATCAAGTTCATTTTAAGTGACCACGATGAAAGCTAGATAACGACTTGTGCTACTTTCATAAAGAGATCGTGGGTATACATCTACCTTTTCTCTTTTTATTCCACTTTCATACATCGTTACAACCATTTACACCGTCTTACAGGAGAAGTGGAGCACACGGAAAGGGAAGAGGAAACGAAACGAAAGTTCAGCTGTTGAGAGAACATGGGAAGTTTTTCATTGCTTCCACAAGCGAGTAAAACGTACAAAAAAACTTGGCAGTATGAGCAGACTTACCAATATGACGTGGTACCCCTCTGGCCTACATGCATGCTCTGATTCGGCTGGGTAGGCTATCAAAGCATTCGTATTCTCTACTGAGGCATGCTGGCCCACAACAGATCCAATTGGTCCTTGATGTCCACGACGGTAATTTTCTAGTCTGACTGATTCTGTTCTCCGACCAATAGTACGTGATGACACAGAATATTGCATAGAGTCCATTACTTGTTCTCAGATGGTAGGCGCAGATGAGAAGGGATCAATCCATGACTTATTCTCGGATTGCAAACGTGAAGGAAGTCGTGTACAGTACGGCAATATTACGTTGTGGTGGCAAGACGTAGTCGACCAAAACCTTGAAGATGAGCTGACTGCCCTCAAGTTCCCCAGCAGTCCAGTATCGGGCCACTAACATTACCGACTGCCCCACATATCTGGATACTGCACAATTCGGTCAGCCAGCCAAACGGGGATCCACAACTACGTCCTTTCCAAATTCTATCACGTGCTAGTAGCTACGAGGCATCTCCGCGTTGCACAGTGAGCACTCAACCTCTGGCGCTGTTCAGGCCCGTTAGATACCCTACTAGATTTGGTTGCAACACTAAACACGAATAGTACTACGCAGTGTTGTGGCCGTTCTACTTGTGAGAGAGAAGTGAAACTCTATTTACATACCCGCCAACTTTTTTCTGGTCATCTGCCTATAGATTGATTTCATACGGTCTCCGTCTTCATTTTCCTACTCTTAGTCTTAGAGGAACACAGTGAACGTCTTTTAAATTAAACTATTTCGCTCTGTTCTTCAGACACAGGTCACACAAATGTTTTCATAAGCAATTACTACTTCTCCGTAAGTCATCGTCAGATGACGAGTTTCAAAAGGGAGAAAGATTCTGGGATACTGAATTACAAAATGAAACCATCTCTCACATGCGGCTAGAAACACTTACTTTCTTTACAGACAGGGTTGTAAGAGAATGTTTATCCACACATTGGCGAGTTATCATATGGTGCCCCAGCCTACCTCCGCCCTCCACCCCCCCCCCCCTCACCCCCACCCAATCGTACACTCTCATCTGTGTGTTACAAGACGATAGTGATCGTCTTTTAAACTAAATTATTTTACTGTCTTTTTGCACTTCATACAAATAGTGCACTTATGCGCCTCTGCCGTGTCTCTGAGCTTGGCGCCCCAAGCGGTGGCTTGTGTCGCTTGGGCCTAATTAAAAACTAAACTAAACTCCGCCAGAACAGGCCATGAAAGCCCAACGTTTCCGACCGGCCACCTGTCATGTTCAGCCCACAGGAATCACTAGATGCGGATGTAGAGAGGCATGTGGTCAGCACACCGCTCTCCCAGTCACATGTCAGCTTACGAGGCCGGAGCCGTTATTTCTCAATCAAGTAGTTCGTCAGTTTGCCTCTACAAGCGCTGTGTGCAATCCGCTTGCCGACAACGCACGGCAGACCAGATGGTCACTCATACAAGCGGTAGCCCAGTCCGACAGTGCTTAACTTCGGTTATTTGAAGGAATCGGTGTTACCTCTCAGGCAAGGCCGTTGGCTTGAGTCCAATTACGAGACAGTAACTCGTCAAAATACAACTGGAAAGGTCACGTGAGAAGCACTCACAATGCAAACATATCCGCACTCTGATTGTTGAAAAATTACATAAAAACATAAAAGCATAAAACTATTAACTTTTAAATCGGAAAAATGAGACAATATTCACAAAATAAAACTGAATATAAGACAAATCTTCCTTCATAAAGTGAAAACTTGTGAAAAAGGTGTAAAATCGAATTTGTATTGTCAATAGTTTTCGTCTAATATTTGCAATTCATTGGGTGATAACTTTACACGAATGCGTAGTTATCCGTCAATCAAAAGCGCAGATGCATTTATATGTCCGACAGAACAGACACCGTACAAATACGTATTACATCTGTAAGCTCGACTACTGTATAACCTCAGTGCCGACAGACAATACTGTCCGAACATACAGTAAACGGTGCGAGCAAATGAGATAAATGGACAGGGAAACTACTTAGTAGAGTTGCAGAAGTTGAGAATTTGGGTTGGATAGAAAGCGTGCTCGAATAGCCGAAGTGGTTAAAGAGACCGCTCGCATAAGGCGAGAAATCCGAGTTCAATCCTGGTTCGGGACAAATTTTCAACTTTCGCCATTGAATTATTTCAGTGCCCAATTGTAGCCGACGTCGGCATCCTCCTCGAAATATTGTACTGCCACTGTATCAATAATGTTGGTGTCTGTTTTGTCGAAAATGTCTTGCAAGTCTCCGTTCATAATCAGTGCTCAGCAGACCTTCCATTCCATCTTGAAAAGTTTTCTATCTTTTACGGGGGATGGCAATGTCACAAGCAATTCATACCGTTGATACACTTCTATCCTGAAGTTTAACCCGGTACTTGAAACTTTTGTTCAGTCGGATCTGTATCTGGGAGTAAATTGATGATTCTAAACTCTTAAGGTTCTTATTGACTAGGCAATCGATGTATGATGCCATCAGATGGTTCATAGATCTAATTTGCACCACTGAAATGCGCACATACCTACACACGACATAATGTCCACAGACCGCAGCTGTCACGATTCCCCCAGCAAACAAAACACTCCACGAGCGAGAACTCCTCAGTCAACATTTGTTTCCGCAGAGTTGTGGGAGTGGGTCTCCACCGTGACTAATTCGTAAACAGTACACTATACTCTGCTCCTGCGTCCAATGACATTTATCGAGCCACTCGCAGCCTTCGCTCAAGAAGACTGAATCTGTTGGTCACCGAGCATACGTATCTAAATTTGAAACCGATCATACACTTTCTGGCGTGACTTCCTCAGTGTCTCTACCATGTATGTCCTATGCCGGATGGATACTAACTACGATATTCAAGCAACTGGTTTCAGCTGTAGCCCGTCGAACAAAAAAGACTGTAGCTCTGCTAGGAATCATGAAGGAATTTATCGCGACATAATTATCTGCAACAACGCGGAATCATTGTACCGGTTCCTACATAGGAAAAATTACATACACAAATAAGAACTTCGCTTCGAGCAACTGAGATTCACATCATAAAGAGAAACTAAGTGTCTTCTAGTTAGACCAGAAGAATTCCCCCGAACATTCGTAAGAAAAACAGTTGAATTGAACAAACATCTTTTCTGATTTGAATGCGAAGTCTTCCGTGGGTAGCTTGAATTAAAAATAATCTTTCTATGCAATAAGATGAATTATTCTGTAAAAATAAAAACTGTTAAAAACAGCAGACATTTCGGTCGAGTTTGTTTATATTAAGCAATTTCGACTGTGGTTACCCAAATTGTTTTTGATGACAAGGGGATATGGTTACAATTAGCTTTGTGTGTGCGCTGTTTTAAATAACGACTGGGCAAGCGTAGCTCGAATTTTAATATTTTTTGCGGCGACTGAATCCCTTTCTAAATCGTCGGGGCAAAGGTTTAAATTGTTTATGAAAGTGGCTGGTTCTTCCCCACACTTTTTGTTTATGACCAGAGCAGTATTCATTTAAAAAACTGTTTTAGTTCTTTTATCTGATAACCGCACCTTCAATGAAAATACGGGTATATTCTATCTCCTGACAACTACAGATTTTATGAAATTGTGTGTGTGTGTGTGTGTGTGTGTGTGAGAGTGAGTGAGTGAGTGAGTGAGTGAGCGCCCGCGTGTCCGTGTTCATAGGCCATCCACCAAACTATTTTCATATTCCATTTTAAGATCAAATAGATTCTTTAAATGTTTTGAACTCAATCCCCGTAAAGGAATGTTGGCGCTTGTAACTCTGTAGTTGAACACTTGAGCGAGATATGTGGCGAAGTTGTCAAGAAAATGTATTCAGTTTCTGGTAAATCAGTGTTCAAATTCCCTTTCGCCAATGCAGATTTGTATAAAACTTGACATGGTCTAGGACACGGAGTAGGCGATTTTAATTTTAAATGCCGGCCGGAGTGGCCGAGCGGTTCTATTTGCTTCAGTCTGCAACTCCGCGACCACGACGGTCGTTGGATCGAATCCTGCCTCGGGCATGGATGTGAGTGATGTCCTTAGGTTAGTTAGATTTAAGTAGTTCTAAGTTCGAGGGGACTGATGACCTCCGCTGTTAAGTCCCATAGTGCTCAGAGCCATTTGAACCAAATAATACCTCTCTGTGAAAAAGCCAGAATAAAAAGTTTTTTTTAAATTTTAAATATAAAATTTCTTTATGGTGACCGCACATTAATAAAATAATATCTGGTAGAGACCGCTCAGGCTATCATCTTCAGATCACTGAAATATTGTTACCGTGAGTAAGTCGTCGCATGTCGTGCAAACACACTTGAAATGCCCGAGGCTAGCAGGCCAGAGAGGATTAGGTTGTGGATAGGGGCCAAAATAGGTTGCTGTCAGTTGCACTCAACATACAAACTTTATTTATGCACACAATATATTAAACAAGAATGCAAAACAGTCAACGTTTTAATCGATCTCCTTTGATTAACTTTTAGATTATCTGAAGGCCACACTCAAAAGCCAAGATACAAAGCCTAAGCAAGAAATTGACATACAAGGTTCTTCTGGAGGTTTCACCCAAAAATATTTCTTCAATGTAAACAGGCTGAAGGCCTTAGCAACTTAATTTTAGTGGAACTTGGCTGGAATCCGCACATTAATCGACAAGAAAAGTTTCAAGCAAAAGGCAGAAGACCTTATCTTAAAACATTTAAAGCAAATAAAAGCATTACAATCTCATGCCTTAAGGGCAAGGCAAGAACATTAATTTAAGAGATATTAATACTCGTCTGAAGGTCACATATCAACAAAATATTTTAACGGCTGAAGGCCTAGGAAGGAGTTTCCACTTAAAAGGCACAAAGCATTATCTTAAAACATCTCACAAAAAATTCGGCTGAAGGCCCCATATAAAAGATAACAACCTCATGCCTTAAGGGAAAGACAAGAACATTAATTCAGGATATATTGAAACTCGGCTGGAGGCCACACATTAATCAAAATACTAAAACTCAAACAGGCAAGTTATGTAACAGACACGGAACAGCGCTCAGAAGCTTCCAAGGGTCGGCCTGGAATTGTAACTCTAACGCCCGTCTAGGCGAGACAGACAGCCTGACCAACGATCTCCTAAACGGAAGGCAACCCAACCGATAAACAGCCAGCGAACCAACCGATTTCGGTCACTAGTTCATCGGCACTACAACAAAAATGCCAGCGAGGCGAAGAGACGAGTAACACTCCTCTTCAAATATTGGTGTGTTAATAAGCCAAGCTTCAATAACTATTGACATACAAGAACATCGCAACGGCTCTGAAACTACACGCCGTGAAGGACAGCATAAACATGGCAAGAACACTAACTCGCTGCTCTGTCGAAACCGACCAACTAACTACCTCAGTACGCAGACAGCATTACAGCCATTTCTCAGTGGAACTGGCACAGGGTACACAGTGTTGCACGAAACACTGCCACAAGAAACTCGAACACTCGTAAAATGAATCACTGAAGAACAACTACAACCAATCATCCGCGGACACACATATAAACTCCAAGGACGGTCGGTGACGAAACACACGTCGACTGACCAGACGACCGACCAACAACCAACCAACCAAGGTCGTTGGCAATCAAAACATGTGCGTCCGCTGTCAGTCGAGAACTGGGAGACACGGCGATTCGGGCACACTGGCTTGGACCCAATCATGCAGAGGTAACTCTTGCCTATTGACCACGACATCTCCGCACAAGGAGGAACCGAGCCACGTCCAGCAAGATGACCCAGTGACGAGGCCCAGAAACGGTCAAAGTACCAAACACACGACCAACTGAATGACCGACCAACGGTCGATCGCGCAGCCATCTCCGTCCGTCGGACAGTTCATACTGCGTCGCGAGCGATCGGCGAGTCCTGGCTGTCCGCGGCTCCCTAGCGCTCCGTCCCCGACTGCTGCTACGTCCCGACTGCACTTCTGACGCGTTCCAACTCCAACCGCTCCAGGTCCGATCTCTCTCCACGACACACCACGACCGGGAGGTAATAGCTGTCCAGCAAAGATAATACGGCAGGGCAAATATCGATACGCGCTGTTGCTGCCACTCACGGACAAGCAAGACAGTAATTCAGTGACACCAGTAATTGAAATTAAAAATGACGAGGCGGCCGTACGGAAAAATAAGATGTTACATAATAGATGGCACGAACATGAGCCACGCGCGGCTCAGTACTGAGTCATTAAAAATTACTTATGACTCAGTATGTGTTATTCACTGTTACAGTATTTTAACTGTCTGAAGATGTCTCTGTAAGGAACGAAACAGGACTTTATTTTACGAGGGCCATCCCGAAAGCTTTTAGCAGCCCGTAAACCGTAAGGCGGAGGACAATGGGGTTGTTTTCATTCGAAAGAGCGATGTTTTTCAACCTTGGGACGTGCGCGCGCAGCCCCTGCCTATCGGTGATCCACCCACAGCGCGGTAAGAATGCACAGGCATTGCTGAGTCAGAGTCGGTACAGGATGGAGCTGTCGCACAGCGACTTCGCGCCATGATTTTTTACGATTGTAAAAAGTGTTTAAGTGCCGAAGAATGCCATTCTTCTTTGCTGCGTGTTTTTGGTGAAGCTTCCGCTTATAGGGCCAAAGTTGTAAATTGGTTTCCCAACTTTTCGAGGGGTCGGCAGTCAATTGAAGATGAACCTCGTCCCGGTTGGCCAGCAACAGCTGTGACTCCTGAAAACATTGATGTTGTGAGGAAAATGATTAAAGAAGATCAACATCTTACATTTTGTGAAATTAAAGAGAACCTAAATATTGGATCAACAGCAGCACAGACCATCGTTCATAGTCCTTTAGGCCTTACTAAGAGATGTGCCCGTTGGGTGCCACATTCCCTGACAGAAAGCCAAAGGGGGGCGAGAGTGGACTGGTGTCGTTTCATGCTCGAAAAATTCAATGGAGGGAAGTCGCAAGACACCTACAATATCGTCACATGTGATGAAACGTGGGTCTTCCATCATGACCCTGAAACGAAGTGACAGTTCTGTGTCCTCCCAGGGGAGGAACCACCCACAAAAGTTCGACGAAGTCGAAGCTCTGAAAAAAAGATGGTGGCTTCTCACACACGTCATACAGTCAATGCTAAATGGTACATGAACGATTGTCTTCCAAAGGCCATCGCCACATGGAAGTCACAGCATCCAAAGAACAAGAGTGGGACCCTTCTGCTGCATCACGACAATGCATCTGCGCACAGGGCTGCCACAACGATGGACTTTCTGCAGAAGGAAAAAGTTCGAGTGTCACTCCATCCCCCCTATTCACCTGACCTGGTCCCCTGTGACTTCTTTCTGTTCCCTAAGACTAAGGAAAAAATTCGAGGGTAGTGGTTTTCATCAGATGAACAGGCCATTGCAGTGTACGAGAGTGCACTAAGGGACATCCTAAAAGAAGCTTGGACTGACACATTTTCTAAATTGTTTCAGAGAATGGAAAAATGTATACATGCTAATGGAGAGTATTTTGAAAAGTTGTAAACGTTTTTTTGCAAATCATTTTTTTCACACATTCTGCTAAAAGCTTTCGGCGTAGCCCTCGTATAAAGGTTTCATCAAGACAAATTTTATATTGATCCTGGTTCGTGTTTCCATGATCCCGCTAAACTGTTTACAGCGTATGTCGGGATGGTTCCTTGGAAAATGAATAAAAACGTTTCGTTCACCACTCTAGTATGTTATGAACTTGTGCTCCTTACCTAAAGAGCTAACTAGTCAACGCACAATGCCGTGATCCACTAAGTCTGTTCAGGGCCACATCAACTCCCCATAGGTAGCTTCCAGCCGTCAATAAACAACTGTGGGGCGGGTTGTCGCATTGTCAAAGATACTGCGTTTTTGTGATCCCCCATAGGATGTACATAAATGTGCGTCATACAGTAGCCTATAGTCAGACCTCAGCTACTGAACAGTGATTCCGGTTTATGACAGTCTTAGAAGCTAATACCCATCTGGAATACCCCTCCCGCAGCACGCCGGACGAGCGGAGTGTGTGAAAGTTGACGGGTGGCGTGATTTGGCTGTCGTCCACGGACCGCTGCCAGATCGCGTCGTGCTTTTGGCCAGTTTTCCACACGCGCTATACGCAGCAAGGGCCTCGTCTGCACGCAAATGGCTCGACCTATATTCTGCGGTCTCTGTTCGTGAGAACGATAGCAACGCTACGGGAGAGCTAATCAATGTATATTGTTTTCACTCAGTTCTGTTGCCACTGGATCCATTCTTGTGACCAGTTTCCGAAAGATCCAGAAATAATCTGCCTGGAATATGGCTGCCTAGCACTTTTTTGGGGGCACGCCCAGTAATTAGTTCACTCATTAACTAATTCCTGCCGGGCGGAGTGGCCGTGCGGTTCTAGGCGCTACAGTCTGGAGTCGAGCGACCGCTGCGGTCTCAGATTCGAATCCTGCCTCGGGCATGGATGTGTGTGATGTCCTTGGGTTATTTAGGTTTAATTAGTTCTGTTCTAGGCGACTGATGACCTCAGAAGTTAAGTCCTGTAGCGCTCAGAACCATTTGAACAATTTTTGAACTAATTCCTGTTATCTCTACCGCGACATCAACAATCGCCAGCAAGAATCAGTAGCAGTAAGTTTCAATGAAGAAAGCTTATCTCCAAATACGTTCACAAAAAAGAGCGAGGGTGCCCGGAGGTACTCGTTGGTGTCCAGTTTGGAGACAATCTATCTGAAATGCAGAAATCAGGCGTGTGAGTAAATGTATGGCTTCCCATTCACGTTGTGATAGGTATGCATACCAAAAATTTTTGAACATTGTTTTGTGCATTTCCTTTCCCCATGTTTTTCGTTTATTATCGCAATATGTCATGCACGCATAGTACAAAAATCAATAACTGTTTCTTGTGAGTGGTAGACCATATGCAGGACAGTTATAACTGTTTCCATATTGCGTTTATTCTCCTGTAAGAAGCTATTGGGTTAGGGTATGGTGCTTTTATCGTCACTGCTTTATCAGTGTGTGACTGATGGTTGTTTGCAAATTAAACGAAGAGAGTCAATCCAATAGTGAACCTTGTGGTTAAATATGAAGAGATCCACGTAGTCATTTTGTACCTTGAAAATCAAAAGGATAATGTGATGCCACCAACTTAGATTTCGCATAAGAAACACGAGGATGAGATATAAGGGAGTGCAACAGGACAGGAAACGGCTAGTGGTGGTACATTGTACCCTCTCACACGCACTGTCTAGTGGCCTGCACTGTATGCATACAGAAGTAGATGAATGGCTAATGCAGATCACAAAAAATAACTCTGTGGATCAAATTTTGTCATTCAGATACTTTAAAGTACAATCAGTGAAATTATATGTGTTGTACTTAGTACATAGGCCCCAGAGGTTCAAATGGTTCAAATGGCTCTGAGCTCTATGGGAATTAACGTCTATGGTCATCAGTCCCCTAGAACTTAGGACTACTCAAACCTAACTAACCTAAGGACATGACAGACATCCATGCCCGAGGCAGGATTGGAACCTGCGACCGTAGCGGGCGCTCGCTTCCAGACTGAAGCACCTAGAACCGCACGGCCACACCGGCCGGTGGCCCCACAGGGATCGACACGATAACTAAGAATCTCACATCTGAGTATGTGATCCACCATTCTGAAACGAATCACATTTAACAAAGCAATTAAGATTGGTGCTAAGACATAAATGGTCTTTCATCATTGGTATTTGTCGAGATTTAGGGGTAATATTCTTGACAATTACTGATATTTTGACTGGTTAGTATTCGGTGATTTCAATGCACTGCATAGCACCTGGCTAAGCTTGAGTGTTTCCGTGTCATGTAGTGAGATATTACATCTTGTTTTTTGTGATTTATCTCATAGAGATATCTTTGGACTACATGGTTTTGTCTGTGCTAGGAAGGGGTTTGAATTTCAAAATGTCGAAATGATTGGCAAATACTGATTTTATTAACTTCTTCGAGCCAGCTGCTTTGGAACTACCTCTGGATGCCACTGGCGAGCATTGCACGCTGCTGACCCACGCTAGCGCACCTCAGACTGGATGGCCCGCGCAGCGCCACTGAACTCGAATCGGCCCTGCGTCGTCGGAGGCCACTCTACATCTACATGGATACTCTGCAAATCACGTTTAAGTTCCTAGCAGAGGGTTCGTCGAATCACCTTCACAATTCTCTATTATTCCAATCTCGTATAGCGCGCGGAAAGAACGAACACCTATATCTTTCCTTACGAGCTCTGATTTCCCTTCTTTTAAGGTGGTGACCGTTTCTCCCAATGTAGGTCTGTGTCAACAAAATATTTTCGCATTCGGAGGAGAAAGCTGGTGATTGGAATTTCGTGAGAAGATTCCCTCGCAACGAAAAACGCCTTTCTTTTAATGATGTTCAGCCCAAATCCTGTATCATTTCATTGACACCTTCTCCCATATGTCGCGATAATACAAAACGTGCTGCTCTTCTTTGAAATTTTTAGATGTACTCCGTCAGTCCTGTCTGGTAAGAATCCCACACCGCGTAGCAGTATTCTAAAAGAGGACGGACAAGCGTAGTGAAGGAAGTCTCCTTTGAAAATATAACAGATCTACTACGTGTCCTGCCAATAAAACACAGTCTTTGGTTAGCCTTCCCCACAATTTCAGTGTGTTCTTTCCAGTTCAAGTTGTTTGTAATTGTAATACCTAGGTATTTAGTTGGATTTGCGGCTTTTAGATTAGACTGACTTATAGTGTAACCGAAGTTTAACGTATTCCTTTTAGCACTCATGTGGACGACCTAACACTTTTCTTTATTTTGGGTCAACTGCCAGTTTTCGCACCATTCAGATATCTTTTCTAAATAGTTTTGCAATTTAGTTTAATCTTCTGATGGCTTTATTAGTCGATAAATGACGGCGTCATCTGCAAACAACCTAGGACGGCTGCTCAGATAGTCTCCCAAATCCTTTATATAGCTAAGGAACACCAAAGTATGGAGCTAAGGCATCAGTATACTCAGAAAGGAACCTAACTGGTATACAGTCTGGATCAGACTTGCTTTCACTAAATGATTTAAGTTGCTACACTACTCAGAGGATATTTACTTCTACGTTACTCATGTTGGCAGCTGTTTTCGAATCGAATTCTGGAATATTTACTTCGACTTCTTTTGTGAAAGCATTTCGGAACGTTGTGTTCAGTAACTCTGCTTTGACAGCATTGTCTTCGATAGTATCTCCATTGCTATCGCGCAGAGAAGGCATTGATTGTTTATTGCTGCTAACGTACTTCACATACGACCAAAATATTTTTCGATTTTCTGCCAGGTTTCGAGACAAGGTTTCGTTGTGGAAACTGTTATAGGCATCTCGTTGGCCCGCCGGACTATCTCACAGAGCCAAAGCAACTCGTCACCTGGAGTTGGAGTAATGAATGCACTGTCTCGTAGTGCCAATGGCTTGGAAAAATTAAGAAATACACATAACTGGTAATGAATAATTGTTTATGAACTTTATTTTATTTACACATTTACATGCGTTTCATCTTTTTAACGAGGCGTCTTGGTACAAGGGTTCACTTTCGTCTAGTTACTGTTATTTTGTGGCATAACATTTAAATTATGAATAGTGACGAACATATTTTCATATGTACAAATTGAGGGGAGATATGGGATTTTGAGAAACAGAAACTTGCAGTTATAAATAAACCACACCAGGAAACTTAATGCCTGCTCATATACGGACTTCTGATAGACTGTACGCTGCAAGAAATGTGACGATTTGGTTAAAAGGACACACGATCTTCTTCCTTTTAACAGAAGGGGAAAAAACCAGTTATATTATCTCTTAGTGAAGTTGAGTGACAGGAGGAACAGGACTTCTGTTCACATGAATGCAGGGTTATAAACACAAAATCAAATAGGTGTCATGCAGGATTAGGTTTAATAACGAATCAGAAAATAGGATTGTGGGTAAGCTACTATGAACAGTATAGTGAACGGATTATTGTAGCCAATATAGACATGAAACCGACGTTTACCACAGTAGTACAAATTTACATGCCAACTAGCTCCGCAGATGACAAAATGGTTTAAGAAATGTATAATCAAGGAAAAGAAATTATTCAGCTAGTTCAAGGGTACGAAAATTTAATCGTGGTGGGGACTGGAGTTCGACAGCAGGAAAAGGAAAAGGAAAAATAGTAGGTGAATGTGGACTCGAGAAGAAGAATGAAACAGGAATCCGTCTGGTAGAATTTTGCACAGAGCATTACTTAATCACCGCCAATGCTTGGTTCAACAATCATGAAAGAAGGTTTCAGATTGCTTCAATGACAATTAGAGATATAGGAACCACATTTTGAACTGTAAGACACTACCAGAGGCAGATGTGGACTCGGACCACATTTTATTGAACATTAAAACTGTAGATTAAAACTGAAGGAATTGGGAAAATGTAGGAAATTAAGGAGATGGGACCTCAATAAGTTGATAGGACCAGAGGTTGTTTAGAGCTTCCGAGGGAGCATTCTACAACAGTTGACTAGAGCTGGGGGAAAGGAATACAGCACCGGGAATGGGTAATTTTAAGAGACGACGTAGTGAAAGCAACGGAGGACCAGATAGGTAAAAAGACAAGGCCTGGTAGGAATTCTTGAATAACATAAGAGACAAGCAATTTAGCTGATGAAAGGAGAAAATTTTAAAATGCAACAAATGAAACAAGGGAAAGGGAATAAAAATGTTCAATATTTGAGATTGACAGGAAGTGCAAAACTGCTAAGCAGATATGACTAGTGGACAAATGTAAGGATTTAGAAGCATATTTCACTAGGGCAAAGATACATACCGCCTACAGAAAAATTAAAGAGGCCTTTGGAGAAAAGAGAAGCAGCTGTGTCAATACCAAGAGCTAGGATGGGGAACCAGTCCTAAGCAAAGATGGGAAAGCTGGAAGGTGGGAGGATTATGTAGAGGGTCTACACAAAGAAGATGAACTTGAAGACAATAATGGGAAGGGAAGTGGACATAGATGAAGAGGGAGATATGATATCGCGAGAAGAATATGACAAAGCTCTGAAAGACCAAGTCGAAACAAGGCTCTGGGAGAAGACAATATTCCGTTGGAACGGCTGATTTATAGATGTGATTTTGTTTCTAAACTTTTTATTCTGACTTTTTAACAGATAGGTATTATTTACTTTGCCAAACATGAAGTTTTCTGTTACTGCTCTAAACGTTTATGTGTATTTAAATATGCATTTTATATCCATGTATTTTTTGTCAGTTTATGTTTTATTATCAGAGGCAAATTTTTCCATATGAAGTAATATTAATTAATGACTACGCATACTGCATTTTAACTATTGAATTTACGATACTACTTATGTACCCTGGTGTTAGTGCCCTCTACTGGCATCTGTTTTTCGTTTGAATACAGGACGCACCGATACCCTCGTCTGCACTTAACTATGTACCTGGGTGTGCAGGTATTGACGTTGATACTTAAATCAGAATATTTTGATAGGGTGTATGGCTGGTATGGACATCTATTAATTATGTTAATATTTTATTATTTTTTATTTTCCTTATGTGTCACTAAATATGTTGTGGATTTTGTTTCAGCTAATTAAGCTTAAGTTTCCTCCATTGTTTTTCCATTTGCAACAGATCTGAAGAAGGCAATGGTCGAACCAGTAATTGTGAATTATACGTACAATTTATGTGATCAAGACGAATTTTTGCAGATAAAGCGCCAAACATGACCGCAAACTTATTTACAGACATTATGTGTTACATATCGTTAAATATAATTCTGAATATGAAGAAGAATATTTAGTTTCACGCAAGTCAAAACACTCCTGAGGCCAAAGACATAATAAAAACATACAAAAAGCATTAAATATCTCAAAGAGACTAACAGCCAAATATAATTTAGTTCACTGGAGGCAGACGCTGCCATTTATTTAACTACACGAATGGCAGACGACGATTTATTATTTAAGCCAGATTCATTCAAACTATTTCATCTGGAAGAAGATGCCGATTATGATATTTCTCTTTCCATACACAGTACAATATTCAACTTCATACAAGGAAAGACTCATTTGCAGAAATACATTTCCATTCAGTAGCAGGGAGTACCAGGTATCTTCAAGTGGAAACAAAAAATTACTTTCAATAGCTCCTGCATCCTTAATCAGTATGGCAGAGAACTCCGTTTCTTTTTACATTAATTTCATTTATAAAAAAAATTAATTTAGTTAATACTGATTCATAGAGAAGGAGATTAGACACCAGAATTCTGAAAAAAAAAGTCGTAGAGAATTCAGCTGTAGATGGAGGCTTCCCCGGTTAAATCCGAGGTGTTCCCCTCGTTTTTATAACGAATAAAGTGGAAAGGGCAAAAAACAACAGAAAAAGAGAAAGAAAAAGTAGTGGTAATGCGTGTTCCTCTAAACCAAGAAGCTGCCAGATCAAATTCCGACCAAACCACGGAAATTTTGAGTCTGCCTTTATCCTTCACTTTTGAGTGATGGGAAGTGTCAGTAGGGACGAGACGTGCTTCAGGTTCCAGGTTAAGCTGAGGGTGCCCTATCCGCAGTTGGATAACTGGGGCAGATTAGGGACAGGAAAGTTGTTGAAGTGGCGTCGAACTGAACGACGTGACTCGACCACTGAGCCACACGAAACTATCATCATTGGCCTATTATCAGTAATGTACAGTATCTGACCGACTCATGCATGTCCAGCCCAAAGAGCTGAGGATAGAAACTCGAAATTCGGAGAGCGTATTTCTCTCATAGAGTCGGAGTCGTTTAAGTACAGATTTTTCGAATTCCACCCGTAAGGCCGTGATATAGGACATAAGATTTTTTTTTGAAAATATGTCTTCATTAAGGTAATTTTGGAACAAGACGTACGAAAACTGGCATTTGGTTAGTATGTCAGAAATAAATATGTGTTTCAGAATGTTTGGAAATTTAACCCCTGTAGGGATGAAGTAGAGATTGAAAGTTTTTAAGAAATCTTTATTAGAAACAGTTAAAGTATTTTTAAAGATACATCTCTGTTATAAATAAAATAGTCCGTGTTTTTGGATACTCAACCTCTAAGCGGTGAAATAGGGAATGAAATTGTTTTAGAAAATATTTCGATGTGTTAAAGATATTCCGATGGTAGATCTATGAAAATTGCTATTTCGCTTGCCAATTAGTTAAAAAGAAATATGTTTTAGCGGTTGAAAGTTAAGTATTGGCGTGACTGACAAAAATCTTGGACCTTAGCTACCAAAATCTCTTTTAGGTCAGAAGTACATTAGTGACAGGCCATCCTTCTATGGCCTTAAGTAGCGAAAAAAATTTAGAAGATGTTGCAATTTGTTACCAACATAAAAATTCGATTAAAGAAAAAAAATAATAAATCTATGCGTACCATACAATCTACGCGAGCAAAGCAACGGACGCCAAGCTACTTCATAATATTTGTGCTCCGAGACAGCCTGCAACTTATTTATATGTTCAAGAGGTCATTCGAACATTTTTCCCCCTACGGGATGCACAGTGGGTCACTTTACAGGACAAATATAATGATTAATTTAAGTGAATGTCTACACCCTGGCCATTTACAGCTTCCTAAATGGCAGTGACCTACATTTAACATTAACGGACGTACTGTTTTTCAGTGCTACTCATGCACTATACTGAAAATTATATCTTTATTCCTTTTTTTAAGGCCACCAGCTTTTAAATATAAAAAAATGTCTAGGTTAGATTAGATTTAAAACTTAGGTCTACTTTCTGTGAGATATTTTGTTTTATTGTGGAAACGACGAAATGTTTTTGTTGATGCCTACTGAATGCCTTTCTAAGCCACTCACACTTTAACAAAGTCTGATAAAGGTCAATTATAAATGGTGCAGATTCTTCAAAAATTGAGTCAGATTATTTATGGCGGGTATTCAAAACGTGAAAGGTTGCAGAGTCTTGTTTTTGACACAGTTCAGTTACAGCGCCTGAGTTCTTGAGGAGGTACCTAAAATAAAACATTATTCTATTCTACTCTGCCCGCTAATAGGTCAGTGCTTCCATCATCTCAAATTCGGAAGGTTTCGGATCTGAAATATCGCCAGCCGGTGTGGCCGAACGGTTCTAGGCGCTTCACTCTGGAACCTCGCGACCTCTACGGTCGCAGGTTCGAATCCTGCCTCGGGCATAGATGTGTGTGATGTCCTTAGATTAGTTAGGTTTATGTAGTTCTAAGTTGTAGGAGACTCATGACCTCAGATGTTAAGTCCCATAGTGCTCAGAGCCATTTGAAATATCAGTGGTTGTCGAGGAGGTTACCGGGAAGCATTCGGTAAGTTATTTGATGCACCAAAAGAACCTCGAATTTCATATTAATGTTGGTCCTATTTTTTCCCATTTTATTTTTTGAGCACGTAGAACTGGCCTGCAGCGGTTATCATTCGCTGCTCAAACATATTGTTTATTGGCCAAACATGTTTCAACGTTTAAGTCCTCCAGCAGGAGCCTTGAGGAGGTGCTCACTCGTTCTACGACCAGACGCAGCCCTCGGCGTAGAATAATGAGAGCTCTGGAAAATTACTGAACTATCGAAGAGGGTTTGGCCAATAGGCAACACTGGAATTATATTGCCGACCAGTGACAGACACATTGCGAGTCAAACAGTGAGTATGATGGCTACATTGGGAAAGCGCGTTTTTAACGTTTTGCTCAAAATATTGTGAAACCCAGATGAAGTTTTGCTTTTAAAGGAATCAGTTTTCTGACATCCCTGGAAATTGACAGATTCCTGATGCTTCGGTACTGGCTGTTGCATGTACACTGCAAAGCTTTTTCCTTTTTTCTGGCCTTCTGCTGTATCTGACAGGTCGTTAAGCGCCATAAATCCGAACGCATCTTTTGACGCAGAACTGGACTCTCTGCCACTGGCAGCAGCACGGCGGGTGCGGGCAGACGCAGCCTCGGCATTCTATCAGAAGCAGCCACCTGGAGGTAGGGCGCGCCCAGGCTGTGCGGAGCGCTAATGATCCACCGCGCAAGCACATTGTCCCTCACTGCGAGCGGAGCCGCCATCCGCCTCGCGTTAAGACGGGATCCCTCCCCCCCCCCCCCCCCCGCCCCCTTCCCACCCCACCCAACCCATCCTTTCTCAGAAGGGCCTCGGTTGCTCCTGCAACAACCTCCACTCCTTTATTAGCTTGTTCCCGTTGTCTCTACACAATAGATTGGCAATTATCACATTAATTACGAAACGGGTCACGTTTATTTCAGCCTTAGACGCTTTAGAGGGGTTAATCCTCATCACGTAATGAAAGGAGAGATAACGGCTTTAGAGGCCAAAGCTTTCAGTCGAATTCTGCAACATAAACTCAAAGCGGTACATTTTGTTTTCTTGTTTTCTTTAGGTACTTAGAAACTAGACGTCTACTCTATTTCGTGAAGGAAAACTTTCGCTAATCTGGGAATTTTAATAAGATTTCTCTGTAGAAGCAAGCATTGAGTGATAAATTTGTAAGTCTTACTGCCACTTTTATTTCGAAATAAAATAAGAATAACGATCTTATGTCATAAAGATTGCGCCTCGCCAGGCCTTGCATGAGGTAAAAATATAATAATTTGTGAGAACTGATATTTACTACTTGAAGAAAACACCTGATAAATGTTGACAGTAAAACGAACTCCGGATTAAAAAAAGAGGTTACCGAAGTCTATAATGTTTGCCCAACTCAGATGTTGGAAGCAAATAGCCGTCCGATGTGGCCGAGCGGTCGCAGGTTCGAATCCTGCCTAGGTCATGGATGTGTGTGATGTCCTTAGGTTAGTTAGCTTTAAGTAGTTCTAAGTTCTAGGGGACTGATGACCTCAGATGTTAAGTCCCATAGTGCATAGTGCTCAGAGCCATTTGAACCATTTTTTGGAAGCAAATACAGAATTTTAAAGAAAGGAGAAAGATAAGTGTTAGAAACTGGCACGTAAAACTTCCTTTACGTTAGTAAGTATGTGCCCCTGCGTCTATTTGTACTGAACCCACCGTACACGCAAGAGTTGTGCTTGGGTATGTACAGATCCGTCACACTTGATCCAGAGTATCTACAGTGGTCTCCCACCATGCGCCTTCTATGGATGATACCCCTTCCGCAACTGTATGTAGTAACAGGTCTTGGACTCAATTATTAGTAGATATATCTGAGTCCTTATAAGTGAAAATCGTGAAATACTGAGGACTTTGACTTCAGTAATGAACATCTGAACTGACTTTTGGGGATACCAGCTTTAAAAACTGCTGCAATTCCTGCCACCATGCGGTATTGAAACAATTTTATAACGAACGATGTCACACAGCACTTCATTTCAGTGGTGACTAATGTACACTGATTCTTGATCATCACATTTAGCTCCGATATAATGATTTTGGTTGTCAACACTCTCGCGATCGTCTATGTTGCCTTTTCATCCTGATTTTGACTCTGACTGACGCTATTGGTTAAGCCATTGTGCATTAGTTTGTGCGACACAAGACCGACATACGATCTCTCGCTTGGGGCGAAGCCGCGAGACTTCACGAGCGGTGTTAAAGCGTTCCTGGACAAAAATTGCTGGGATTGTCGGGATACTGGATTCTTCTTGTGTTTCGGCTGCTTTCAGTCGATAGCTAACGAGGACGTTGTATTCATGGAGTGACGGCGTGCCACGTCAGAAAACTGCCACGTTGGGAGTCCACGTTATCAGAACGCCAGTTTACACTCTGCTCAGACTGAAGGTCTTTCCCAGAACTGCACTACGAAACCAGGTGTTACAAGACATTCAACATTGTCTGTATAGCCGACATAATCTTCAGGAGAGAGGAAATATTTAGGATAATTCTCATTTATTGTTCCATCTCGGTTACACATTTTTTTAAATTCTAGTACATATCTCGATAATCTGGTTAATCTTCAGATCTAAAACAAAGTAAAACTGATTGTGTACCAACTTATATTTTACAATAGAAAAGAGAAAAGAATTCTACATAAAAGTAGGTTTAACGTAATTAATTCCATGCAATCCGTCTTTTCTACTCAGAACGACATATCAGAGTATTGTATTTTGCAACTGCGGTCAGTCTTTTAAATAGGTGGATGTTGCAGGTAGGAAGTAGGTGGAGGGAAAGAAAACGGAATGAGGCTGATTGGAGAAGGGGAAAGGAAGGAGAGAGGGAGTCGTGGAGATGTCATGATTTTCAGAAGAAAGGTCCTGTTAAAATTATAGAAAGTGTGATTATTTAAAATTCTCGTTGCGATTAGTGCACATTCTGTGCCTCGAGATGGCTGGGTGCTGTGTGATGTCCTTAGGTTAGTTAGGTTTCAGTAGTTCTAAGTTCTAGGGGACTGATGACCATAGATGTTAAGTCCCATAGTGCTCAGAGCCATTTGAACACTGTGCACAACACTGCGTGTATCAAATGTAAGCAGTACAATGGAATAGTTATCCCCAGGGATGCTATGGAGCCGGCAAGATAGTCTTACACTAGAGCTAGAGAGAGTCAATAATGTAAAAACCTCCTGTTAAGATACCAGAATAAAACAGTAAAACGGGGATAAATTAGTAGATCTTAAAACTGGAAATAAAGTAGCGAAACTGATACGTTGTCGAAACTGCCACTAAGCGCTCATGAGAGGAAAAAAGAAATCGCTATTATAAAGCAAGTTCCAGTGAGCATCGGTTATCCAGTTTCCAGAATAACTAAATTGCTATAGAAAATTGAAAGACGAAAGTAGTGTAAAATCAATGGCAGCAAGCTAGGACCTGAAATTTGTGTACATGCTCATGTCAGAAGGTTATTGCTAGACAATTTCGCAATACCAATTTGTCCAGAGGGTTAAAAAGCTAATGACAGTAGTCGCTTCAGACTGAGACATCATGTGAAAATGGTTCAATAGTTGGTCAAAGAGGCAGGACATATGAAATACGCTTCAGAAAGCACGCTTCAATTCGTAGTAATAAAACAGCGTTTGGTCACCATCTTCTAACATCGAAGATTGCTGTTGTAACTATTGACACACATGTGGATGTGCTGCACAATGAGTCTAACGGACATGAATAGCCTGGCAACGCATCAGCTCAGCAGAACGATTTGATTAACAATGCATTTTTCCATTGGTCCACCTCACCGCAGCGCAAGTATGATCAACAGCACCACACACCGAGAACACTCTCATACAGCCTTAGCAGCAGGCCGGCGTTGCAGACTGGCTTCAGTACATACAGCTGCACTGCGCGCCGTACAACGCCACCAACCGGAAGAAAATGAAATTAACCACAACAGTTAGACTCCGTCCCTATAACTGTTGTTGCTACACATAGTTTCACTTTTATAATTTAGTGTTTTACATTTTTTACGGCTTTGTATCTTCCAAGTTTCAATTTTCTAACTCATAATATTTAATGACAGTTCATGCAGTTCTTGGTCCTCCACATAAGTGCACTTGTGTAATTTTGCCGTCTGTATGTCTTTAACTATTTATACATCCATTGTCCTAGGCTTATTCTTGTAACGTTTTAACAAGAAGGTCTTTATACAATTTTAGTTTTATACGTTCAGTGTAAGAACCTTATACTTCCAAAGTTTCAAAATTTAATTACCTTCAGGTGATTATTCAGTCTTCGCTACTTCATTTCCAATTTTAAAATGTACAACATTACCCCGTTTTACAGTTTCCTTCCGGTAACTTAACATGAAGTTTTTACATCACTGACTCTTTGTAGCTCTAGTGTAATACCCTGTCTTGTTGACCACATAGCGTCTCTGCCGGTACCCATCCCTTTGTACCGCTTACATTAGAGACACACAGTGTTGTGCACTAATAGGGTCTCAACGAGAATTTTAAATAATTATACTTTCTATCATTCTAACACGACCTCTTTTCTTAAACTCATGGCATCCCCACCACTCCCTCCCTCCTTTCTTTACCCTCCTCCAATCAGCCTCACTTAATTTCCCTGACACCCGACTTTCCCCTACCTCCAACGTCTACCTATTTCAAACACTGACAGCAGTTGCAAAATACAATACCCTGATATGTCGTTCTAAATAGAAAAAAGGTTGTATGCAATTGCTTAGGTAAATTCATCTTTTCTGTACAATTTCTTTCTTTTCCCTATACTAAAACAGTAGTTGGTACATAATTGGTTGGTTTAAAACAGACCTGAAGATGATTCAGAGGACCGAAACATGTAACATAATTGTAAAGTGCAACTGACAAGGAACAACAAATGAAAATCATCACAAATATCTGATTAAAGATCGAATTATTCTTCGCATTATAATAGAATAAGACAATTCAGCTCGAATATATAATAAAGAATATATTGTGTTTAATGAAAATGCACGATATTAGAATGTGTCTCACACCTATATTGATACAATTACACATACCTCTGGATACGAACAACTGTCTAGTTTGATCACTTTCATCTAAACATTTCTAGCAGTTGCACATAAGACCGCCTCTACGTATTAGATGTGGCCTGAAAGTAACGGTAATTTTCGTTCTTCTTAAAGAATGTTGATCAGCTTTGTCACATTCAAGGTGCTGGAGTCATGTGGTGTCGGCTTGTGTGGACTTCTCTTCCTAGCGACTTACTCTGCTTTGTTTCTCTTTTGGTCTTCCTGTTGCTCAGCTGCCTCGCCGCGGCCAATGGGCCGAATTTTCGCTGCGTGAGAGTCTCTTCTGGGGGCTCCGAGCGGTCGGGATGACGGTTGGCCGGTTGTGCGGAAGTGACCAAAGGCACCGTTCCACGAGAGGCTGATAGCTGTTGGTTTTCCATCGAACATGTGTTTCCCCCGTTGCCCATTGTATTGGCGTCCATTGAAGGACTTCTTGGAACAAGCTTTCAGTTGGCGACTCACTTGCAATCTTTTCCCCTTGCCTGTGAGTTTACCAGGAACGACCGTTGGGTGGACGGTCGGTCGTCTAAGGGGACGACGTGTATTGTGTGTTTTGCCGTTCCTGGGTTGTCGGTGCCCCTGATTACTTGCAGTTCGTCCCTGTTGTTGCACAGTGACTGGCTGTGCTACTTGTGGTATTGTTTCCTGGTGGATCCGTGAAGGGGTCCAACTAATGAGGCGTATTGGGTTGAAGGACTGTACTAGGAACTCAGTTATTGCGCCGAGCTGTTGAACTCTTTTTTTCAATAGAGTTTTAGAACTACATCGGCCATCCAGTGTTCTAGCAGCACAGAGTTCTGGAGACAACTTGTGTAGTTACCTGGGATTAATCTTTTACTCTTGTTTGAACGTTCCTCAGGTCACTATATATTTTGTGTATGAATTTGGCCAGCTATGGACCGCATACAACTTAAGACTTACGGTGTTTCTTTATCTTCCTTTCTTCCCAGAACATCTTCATTTTCTCTCCAACTGCTCGTCTCTTCTCATCTGTCCACACTATCTTGGGTCGAGGTTTTGGCTCATTTTCTTCATAGTTTCCGTTTTCTATCAGTAGCCTGAAGTGATTCTTGTCATGTAAAATCTCTTCTGTAACACCTTTTTTGTTGACATCTTTCTTTACTGCTTCTATCCATCCTACAGTTTTTTCTGCTTACTAACGTAATTAAAATTTTTCTTTGTAATCCGTGTTTCTTACATTTTTTAAATGTTCATAAACTGTCAGCCCTCTCTTCCTCATTGTTTCTGTGATCGGTATTTTTGTATAAATCTTCATTTCTACTTTTAATCCACTTATTTTCATTATTTTTCCCAGGACCTAGAATTTTTCTTAGTGTTTTTCTCTCTCTTTTTTCTAGTTCTCTTAATTTGCCTTTCTTATTCAATGTTAGGCACTCTGATCCATGTGTTGCTTGTGTCCCAATAACTGAATTATAGTGTCTAATTCTCGCTTGTATGGATGCTGATTTCGTATTGTAGTAGTTGTGTGTTATTTATATGCAAATTCTAACATTTTCTTCTTTATGTATTTGTTGTGTTATCCAGCCCATTGGCTTGGATCGACTCCCCCAGATATTTCAATTTATCAGTTTTAATTTTCCATACTTTGTTTTCATAAACATTTCTGTAGTATGTTTGTCTTCTATATACTCGACTTTCTCTTAGGATATTTTTAGCCCAGTATTTTCAGCAATTTCGTTTAGCAGATAAAGCATAACTGTTGCGTCTGTTCGATTTTCAGTTATTGGTGCCATATCATCCGCAAAGGCTAAACATTTCACTCCAAATTTGTTCTTTCCTTGGCCAATGCTTATACCTCTTGAGCCTCTGTTTTTTTAATGTGGTTTCCTATGTTTTTACTATTTTATCTAAAAGCAAGTTAAAGAGAATTGGGAACAGCCCATCTCCTTGCCGAACTCCTGTTTTGATTCTGAATGGTTCAAAAATTAAGGTGAGTATATGTATATATCTGGAATTATTGACAGTTTTCCAAACGTTTATGTCCCTACAGTTTCTCATGCTGTCACTGTTTTTACATTTGTTGAATCCCTGGTGGCCACCACGGTTGTTTAGCTGTTTTGTAGCGGGGTATTTACTCTCATAAATTGTTTTGGAAGAACTGTACAAACCTTGATCAGTCTCTCTCTTACAGTGCTGTTTTTTGTTTTTTAAACGGTAATATTTAAGCCTTCTGGGGAGTTTGTATTGATCTTGACCTTGTAGTAATAATTAAAAATTTCAAGGCAATATCTAGGCTTTTCGGTGCTTGATGATTATTGATTTTGATCTTCTTGTAAATTTTTTAAGAGAGAATTTTAAAGTAAATTCTAAGCCTTCTGGCGCTCTGTGATTATTGATGTTGTCTTTAAATGGATAAATTCTAAAGCGAACTTTTAAGCCCATCTGGCGCTCTATGATCATTGGTTGTTGTTAACTGGCCTTTCGCTTCATTTCATTGTAAAATAAAATTTTAAATCTTTTCTCCAAATAAATCCGTATGTTCTAAACCACAAGTGATGTTGAATCTGGGTCTGTCCTTCCATGAATGACCATTTTAGGAATCCGTCTGAGATATAAGATACTTGTGCCAGGGCTTTTCCCAATATTAGAAACAATTTTAGTTATATGCTTATACGGATGCGGTGTCTGTTCTTTCACACATGTCCGAAAGAACAGACACCACCTACATATAAGCATATAGCTCTGATGATACCGGCCATGACCTTCCTCTTCTGTGCGGATGCACACATATTACCCGAACTCTTACGGGACTTGGTAAGAATTCCTTCCACGAGTAATGAGTGTGTTGGGTAGGGACACTACGAATGTAGTGTGTGGATATATAAGGTGAGAATGTGGGTCTCGCGGGAGGCCTGCGTGAGATACTCCCTGCAATCGCACTATCCTCTTTGCCCTCGGTGGCTCAGATGGACCCGGCACGGTAACTCAGCGTGTTCGGTCAGTGGGTTAGCTGCCCTCTGTAATAAAAAACTGAGTTAATGGATCAACGACGAACTGGGTATCTTGCGACGTCCGCCCCGAGCAGGTACAACGAACATAAAAACCATCAAAATGAGATTAATAAAAAAGAATATGGACAGAGCGTCTGCCATGTAAGGAGGAGATCCCGGGTTCGAGTCCAGTTCGGGTACCCCATTTTCACCTATCCCCATTGATATATATCAACGCCCGTCAGCATCTGAAGGTAATAATATGTAATTCTAATAATTTTCGTTATGGTGTTCTGCCCCTTCTGCGATTCTGTTTTTCTCTCATCAATGGTGGAAAAATGATGCCTAAAGCTCGTAAAAACTTTTCTACTGTTAACAATAACCTAAATAGTCAATGCAGCTGATAATTCAAATCAGGAACGTGTGTACCAACAAGATTTAAAAAAAAACTTTAAAACTCGGGTGTATAAAGTCCCTGTTACTTTTTGACCACGCTTAGCATTTAACATGAAATATATGAGAAGAGTGATATGTAACCTTGGCTGGAGATTCATAGACAGACGAAGAAGAAATTTATGGCTGGCACCGAATAAAGTTGTTGGGGCCCTTGCAGGTCCCATTGTATGTTAAGGACATGGTTGACACTATTAATAGTGACCTAAGAGTTCTTCCTCGTTACCAGTTACTTATAATGAAATACTAGCTGGCAAAACCTGGACACATATCCTGTAATGTTTCGTAGTGGTATAGAGATTTTAAAATTTGTTTTAAATGTTCAGAAATGTAAAATTATACACTTCACAAAAATCAGAAAGGCAGTTTCCTATGACTATAATACCATTGAAACACAGCTAGAAACAGTCGATTCGTACGGTTACCTGTGTGAAATAATTTTTACAGATATGACGTCATCACGTACTTGTACATGTAGGTAAGGCAGGTGTCAGCCTTCGGTTCATTTATAGGATGCTAGCAAAATGCGTCTGCAGTGAAGAGGGCTACAAATTGCATCTGATTTTGGGAGAAACATCATCCTCACAACGCAATTCCGAAGATTTCAAGACCCGATAAGTGGGAGAATTATCGCGCAAATCAGCTTAAAAGCTCATGCATCTAAGTTTCTGACTAGAATATTTTACACAAAAATGAAATAGAAAATTGAGGCTGTGTTAGACGAAGATCAGTTTGGCTTTAGAAACGGCAAAGGCACCAGAGAGGGAATTCTGAATTTGTGGTTGATAACGAAAGCAAGACCGAAGAAATATCAAAACATTGAAAAAGCTTCAGCAATGTCAAATGGATCAAGACGTTCGAAATTCTAAGAAAAACAAAGGTACTTCTTCATTCCTAAGTACTTCCGTATCCCACTTCTTTGGACAGTAATTCTCCCTAACTAGTCTCTTAAACTTCTGCCTGCTCACTAGTAAATATAGTTTTACGTTAAAAGTTTAACACAAAAAGACATGTATTACAGTCAGAAAATGTGTATTTCTTGAAGTACCGTAACTGAAATCGCCCGAATACCCCGACTTCACTGGTCCAGTATTTGAGAATGAGAGCAGTTCGCGACTCGTGACAACTTTTACACATAATTTCGAACATATCTGAAATTTTTGTCGCTTAACACTCCCCACTCCCCACTCTCGCCAAAGAAAAATGATAGCAGGAGAAAAGTTCATGGCTTACTCCGTTTTCGCTGTTCATCCTGTAAAACTGAAGCATTTTACATGACGTTGTCATTCATTACATATTTGCTTCGGACTCTACTTTCAACACAGTATCTACATATACTAGTAAATGCCCCTGTAAAGTTATATCTACGACACTTATTTCAGGAGATATGTCACAAGCATTGAGAGGCATGACAAGCTTTGCACTTTCTCAAGGGGGTACGCCCCTTGAAAATTTAAAAAAATAGATTTTTTATTTTCTGCATAATTTTTGTCGGGAATGTCTACTTTTTTTGCAATTTTCATCCCTAGTTCGCCAGAAACTCCGTTTCGAGGTACAAGCCGATATGTGAAAGATTGTCTCCGAAAACCATTCACAGCAGGAAGAAAATAGTCGACATGTAATTTCAACGACGGCTTAACAGACACTAAAGACATTACGAACGTGCTCGAACTTGAGATCGGGCCAGTTTGTACAACATTCGCACTAAAGCGGACGAAACGCCTGTCGAGGGGGAACACTTGCGGATGATAGCTGCTGTCACAGAGGCTTGCACGACTGTTACAGCCACGAAGGTGGAGGAAGAAGGTCTCCTGTTGTTTATGGATGGCTTGTTGTATGGTTAGTGGATCGCTGAACAGAAGTATTTAACTAGAAAAAAAATGTATCCCAAAACTTTAAATACGTTTTTCTCGAAACCATGTTTTTGAAATATGTCTTGAGAATAGCACGATGAGCTTTTGACTGTAATTTGATGTCGGCATTCTAAATTGATTTCTCTGACAGCGTACATAGCCATTTTGCTGTAGTCTCAAAAATCAATTTTCGATGCACAATTATGTCTCGATTTTGTGGGCGAAGAATATGTCATTTCTTCAACACGTCACCATTTTGCTATAAGATAAAAATTTTCAGTTATCTTATGTAGGCCAATGTAAAATATATTCAAAATGGTCCAACAGCAGAGCTCTAAGAATTCCCGCCTATGATCAATATTGCGGCTGCAAATGATCTTTCCACCTGGTACAGGGGTTGCAGGACACGCTCGATGTGGAAACAAAAAGCTGTCTTAAAGACACAAGTGTCACATTTTTCATAATGAAAGCACTTAGTGACGTTGAAACCCTCGCGTCTCCTATACATCTCTTTTGTAACGCAACCTTCCCTTCTACAATAACCTATGAAACCTTTCCTTAGGATTTTGTATCTCTTTCTTAATAATAACAAATGAAATATTCCCTTCGAAATTAATTCTCTTTCTCAAAAATAGTAAGTGCAATCTTCGCATACAAATTTAAATGCTGCTCATTAAAAGTGATTTGCTGATTATTTCGACGAAACATAGAACGTGTCGTCGTTGTCGCCCTCAGTCGTCACCTGTAATAACCCAAAACTGTTCCTTACCTTTTTTATTGTTACTGGATCGCCATCTGACTGCTACATCGAACTGCGACACGAATGTACTTACTCTGTTTTACTGTACTCTGTTAGCTGCTGGTGGGCTGTCATAATAAGTGGCTGTATTTATTACCAAAGCTGATTTTATTCTTTAATAGCAAAGCTGACGTTGTTCATTAATTAATTTGACTGAAGGTACGTAATTCATAGTTAAACTTTTTCTTGACAACAATAAATTTTGCAAAGTTTTACGTTGATGGTTTTTGGGATGGATTATAATCAGCAATGCAATATTGCTGGCAAAAATTGATTATATTCTGAAACCGATTCTTCAAATTTTACTGTTGGTAATGAAATGATTTTACAAACGTTAAAATGGGACTTCCTTTTTACAATAATCTTACAACTAGCCTTGCGCAAAAATACATTAAAAAAATAATTCAATAATATTAGTTCCTCTTATGATAGTAGTTAGCTGATGTCTCTCTACATCCGTTTATAATCTCTTGTAAATCATAGCTGGTGGCTGGCATAGACACCGCGCCTCTCAGCCTCTCGCTTTACACTTGCTACCGACTCGTTTCACATGTCGCTTACTACTGACGTCCTACGAGCGCTAAAGTGCGGTCTCTCCAGCCAACAATGCTTTATCGTGCAGGCAATCCCTGCTACCATTACAAAATGTATCAATGCGCGGTCTTTCCCGCTCTTTTCTTAAAATGTATCCATACGCGGTCTTTCTCGCCCTTTTTTAAAATTATATGAATGTGCGGTCTCTCCCACCAACAATACTTTGGTGGAGGCAATGCCTGTTACCACAATTATTTCCAAACTTACAAATATTAATTATTCTTACTTAATCCTATTAATAAAATATAAACATCTTTCAAAAATTGTGATTTGACAATGGACAATAGAAATATACACATCTTACAACTTCCATCGAAGTATATGCACAATTTAAAGCTTTCTCCAACTTTTTCTCGCTTACATGACAGCCAATATTTATCCAATTAATTCATTCTTAAGGTAATCAGACATTTGAAGCTGTTTTATAAATATGAGTTCGGTTTTTTATAAAACAATGGTTTACTGTAGTTTTAAAAACAGCTGATATGCACCGTCTGTTGTGCAGCTACCATCGAAGGCGATGCGTTCTGGTGCTACCAGTTCAATACGACTATTTAGTCATCCGTCAAAGCTTACGATAAATTCCACTTTCTCTGTCTGTTTGCAACAGCTTTACAAGCATCGCGACAAGTGGGATTTAATTTGACGACGGCGGCAGTTTATTAGTATCTGTCCTTTTCTTTGCCTTGTGAAAGGATTTTTCAGAGTATTTATGATCTTCTGGTATATTTTCATTGACGAACCATACCGTTTGCCTTAGTGATGGGTTTGGTTTCCCACCATTTCATAAACCGTCTTAAGTTAACATATGTATCAAGTAAATGATGTATTCTTAATTTAGTTGAAGAAATCCAGACAATGTGCATAATCAAAAATTCAAAACATAAAAGGTTAGTTGAGCTGGGAGCGTTCGTTTCAAAAGTTGAAATTTTTATTTTCCAATAGCAAATACAGAGAGGTCTTTACTATCGAAGGATCCCGATTTTTGCGTTGAAATCTACAACAGGTGAACAGTGGCGCTGTGCAGCTTCCTATAGGGGCGCCACTTACACAGCGACTGCGAGAAGGGGCGCCAACTTCGGCAGTGGAAAGCAGCAGCCCCAACTTGGCCGCCTTTCTTTCTTGCCGACTGCGAAGCCAAAAAAGTGTGTGTGTGTGTGTGTGTGTGTGTGTGTGTGTGTGTGTGTGTGTGTGTACCTCTCCGCAAAACTTCGGGCCGGCGCATTTTAATATTCCCTTTCTCGGTCGTAAATACGAGCGCAAATGACGAAGCCGTACGTTAACTGTGAGGGGGGCTGGAAGGCCGCAGGGGGGAGACGTACTACTCCGCTCTCCAGCCGAGATTGTTCTACCGGCGAAGGAAGCTGACTGCAGGCTGGAAACGGCGATGAAGAAATGGTAACTCTGAAATGTGGTTCTTATGTCTATAAGCACATCCTGCTACTGGTGGAAAGTATTACGTTTTTGGGACTACAGATAGTTGACAATGTTAAGATTGAAAACCCGCAACACCATATTAATGAAGCTTCTTAATTCAGCTACACTTATGGTACGCATGGCTGACCATACAAGTGACTCACAGACTTATAATCTAGCATATTATGTATATTCCCATGCAGTAAAGAACTAAGGAATGCATTTTAGGGGGAATTGGAAATACAGGGATGTTAATTTGCTTAAGAGTAGAGAAGGCGTTGTAATAACTACATCTATCGTTAGCCTGAGAACATACTCCAGAGGTATCTTTAAAAACCTTGATATGTAGACAGCTGCTTCACAGATATGTTCCTTAATGTCCTTAGCTTTGCTCAATATTTCTCTTCTCTCAGAAAAAGTACAACCATGAATATGAAACTGAAACCAAGGAACACAAAGACTTCAAGAGACTATTATTACTGCACAAAGGAGTGAGGTACACTTATATTCAACAAACTGTCTTAAGGGGATGAGGTCGGATATAATGTTTTTTAGGTCATCAAACTTCTGACTGGCATGATTTGGCCCGCCACGAATTCCTGTCCTGTGCCAACCTCTTCATCTTCGGTAGCACTTGCAACATACGTCCTCAATTACTTGCTGAATTTATTTCGATCTATGCCTTCCTCTATAGTTTTCGCCCTCTACAGCTCCCTCTAGTACCACGGAAGCCATTCCATCATGTCTTAACAGATGTCCTATCATCCTGTCCCTTCTTCTTGTCATTGTTTTCCACGTTTTCCTTTGCTCTCTGGTACAGCACAGGACCTTCTCATTCCTTACCTTATCAATCCATCCGATTTCCAACATTTGCCTGTAGCAGTCAGATACAAGTGAACTACCTGTGAGTATTACATAAGTAACGCGGTAGACGTTAGACCAGAATTAAAGACTTACTTGATCGTTATTCCCCTCTGTTCCGCTTAAGAGTTTCTTCACACAGACTCTCAATATTAATGTTCTACTTAATGTTCTACTCAATTAGAACTGCATACAGTTGTTGTTGTTGTTGTTGTTGTTGTGGTCTTCAGTCCTAAGAATGGTTTGATGCAGCTCTCCATGCTACTCTATCCTGTGCAAGCTTCTTCATCTCCCAGTACTTACTGCAACCTACAGTAATATTTGATTGTGTTATGCATGTCCTGGGCGCCTTTAGACTTATCAAGAACGCTCTCCACAGAATATGACTATTTTACTTGAGCTATAGTAGTTAAATTCTGCATTCCTGAATGAAATTTTCACTCTGCTGCGGAGTGTGCGCTGATATAAAACTTCCTGGCAGATTAAAGCTGTGTGCCGGACCGAGGCTCGAACTCGGAACCTTTGCCTTTCGCGGGCAAGTGCACTACCATTTTCTTTCTTTTTTTTGCATTTTGTTCGTTATTGATCGTTGTGTTTGGTCGTTGCTGACGTCGCAAGACATCCTGTTCAAGTTCGGTGGTTGATCGTTCCACTCAGTTTTTTTTATTACAGGGGCCAACCGGCTCTCTGACCGAACACGCTGAGCAACCATGCCGGCTACCAAATGAGCTAACCGAGCACGACTCAAGATCCGGCCTCACAGCTTTAATTCCGCCAGTACCTCGTCTCCTACCTCAAACTTCCTGCTTTACATTCTTTAATCAGAGCATTTCCTTCTTTGTCCTCCACTCTTATTGTTCCCACTTTGTTCTTGTACAAATTGTATATCCTTTGCCTTTCGAGGTAGTTTGTACCTATTTTTTTCGGAATTTTATGTTGTCCTGTTTCAAGATGTCGTACTGCTTTTGTAGCTCCGTAAATGTATGAAATGTGTTATTTTTGCTTAAGTTTTGTTTCGATTACCGATTTCCCCTTAGGTTTCTTTACGTTTTCTAAAGAGGAGAATCTGATCCAACAGATCCTTGGTTCTCTTGTCAATTTTTCGAGATACAAAATTTTATTCCATAAGCTCTGTGTGAAAGCCAGTACACCACGCAGACAATACACTCAGATGTTGGTATTTGAGAGAAGTGTATTGAAGAAGCTGACCGGAGCAATCGGCGAATACCTCGACATTTGAATAGGACCGACGTCACTATTCGATGACTTTTCAGGAAAGGGTGAACCACGGCCGAACACAGGGTCAAGAGAGAAGGGTCGACCGAGAGAGACGAGAGCATTATTATCATCTATCGAACGTGACACTGGCGGTTTAGTGAACGCAAAGACCATTAATAGGTGGCTGACAGAAAGGCCCTTGCGTCGACTACCCTCGACCTCTGAAAACCAGCAAGCCAGTTTTGGAAATTTGTGGTTAGTTCCTATAGGACCAAACTGCTGAGGTCATCGGTCCCTAGGATTTCACAGTACTTAATCTAACTTAAACTAACTTACGCTAAGGACAACACATACACTCATGCCCGCGGAAGGACACTAACCTCCGACGGGTGAGCCGCGCGAACCTGGCAAGGTTCCCGAGACTACTCGGCTACCACCCTCGGCCAAACAAGCCAGTGCTGTTGGGAATATTCGGCCTAGAATCTCACTGGACAGAGCAGAATTAACTTCAGTGATGAGCCCCTCTACGAACTGATACTCGATGACCAGCGAAGATGCATCTGGGGACCGCCCTGACAGAGAGGTACCAACGTAACTGTTACCCACCTTACGGACGGGCAGCCAGTGGTTATGGCCTGGGATGCCATTTCACTTCACTTCATAGTACAACCTTTTTGCTTGTCATCCGCGACACCCTTATAGCACAGCAGTTCGTCAACGATATTCTACGACCCATTTTGTTGATCTGCACGGCAAGCGATCGTGGGCTTACATTTCAGCAACACAATGCCCGCCCGCAGACGGCGAGAGTTTCTACTCCTTGTCTTC
The DNA here is from genome assembly GCF_023897955.1 of Schistocerca gregaria. Taxonomy (NCBI): domain Eukaryota; kingdom Metazoa; phylum Arthropoda; class Insecta; order Orthoptera; family Acrididae; genus Schistocerca; species Schistocerca gregaria. The sequence goes on from NC_064920.1 coordinate 623,614,824, forward strand.
GTGCTTTCCAAAACCCGCCTTGGCCAGCAAGGTCGCCAGGTCTCTCCGAAACCAGCTCAGGATTCAGACAATGTAATGCTCCAGTTTAATAATTGGCAACCAATGCTGTACAATCGCAATAAGTCAAGAGATGTTCAATTGACTCTTTTATCGGAACACTTTACGCGTTTCAGGATTACACCCATCTTCACACATCACAAACTTCAATTCTTTCCTAACCAAACAGGCGTACACCCTTGACAAGAAAGCAGAGCTTTCGCCTTGTGTCGTAGTTATAATCATATGTTATTGGACAAGTTTCTTTGCGTTGTCAAGGGTGTACGCCTAGTTGGTTAGGAAGGAGTTGAAGTTTGTGATGTCTGAAGATGGGTGTAATCCCGAAACTCGTAACATGTTCTAATAAAAGGGTCAACTGAACATCTCATGACTTTATTGCGATTGTACAGCATTGGTGGCAAATTATTAACATAAATATGATCGCAGGCCTCAGACGGGATTTTATGTCCTGCTTATCATGCTCCAGCTCGACACGATACCCCTCAAGAGTCCATCGAACAACTCTATTAAAGCGAAGCTGAATAACTGCTTACGTTGAGCCAGAGGTGGACCTATGCGTTATTGACTTGCTGAATTTTTGAAGCTCTGTCTTGAATAAACCATCCAATTTTTCTGAAATTGTTTGTCTGTACGTGCTCATCACATCTTCCGATTTCCGTTCCATTCGGATAATTCGCGGTGCGTCTTTTCTTTGTTTCTTGTAGTGTACAATGATAATGAGGCGGACGTTACTGGAGTACCGTACTTCTACTACTTTATTGTTGTTTATTGTTATTGTTTTTGTTAATAACTATGTCTGGTTACGTGTGACAAAAATATGATCAAATGGCTCTGAGCACTATGGGACTTAACATCTTAGGTCATCAGTCCCCTAGAACTTAGAACTACTTAAACCTAACTAACCTAAGGACATCACACACATTCATGGCCGAGGCTGGATTCGAACCTGCGACCGTAGCAGTCCCGCGGTTCCGGACTGAAGCGCCTAGAACCGCACGGCCACCGCGGCCGGCTACGTGTGTCAGAGAGGCCCTAATATTGACATGTGAAAAAAGTAAATAGCCAGCCATATAAATGTTTTTAAGGTACAACGGAAAATCACCATGTGTGCTTCATTTATCAGCTGGTGTTGCTGTAGTGAACGCACATACTCACGTCATCTTTACCAGACCAGATAATGGTACAGTATAATGAAAATACTGAGTTAAAATATTATTTGCAAAAGTGACCGCTTGAGGAAAGTGTACTGCATTCTACCTCCTGGATTGCCACAAATTCAGTAGTTAAAAACGTTATTTCATATAGCAGTGTTGAACATTCCACAGCATACAGATAAATGGAACTCGATATTAGGTTGCCTTTAGTTGACAAGTCGATGTAAGCACTAACAGCCACTTTTTCCATAGTATTTTATAGCACTAGAAAAGAGCCACGGAATTTTGTTTCGTATTTATTTTGGAAACATAAAACATTGTAGCCTGTCTGTATAGAACGGTTTTTACTTTTCATATGGAAAACATTCCAGTAATTTATTCACTACCTCTCACGTACAACAGGCAAAAAATTTTCCCAATAGGCCGGGAGGGTTATTAGAACCTCTGCACAGCCAGTGCGGTTCCCAGTTGCCGATAATGTCACCCTCGGCCCGCGCTTCAGCGCCAGAAATGCTGATTTATTTCCTTTATTTCGCAGAAACCTAAATTCAATAAGCCGAGGGCCATCTGCCGAGCTCGTGGAGGGATTAAAGTCGTAAAGCTGAGGCTGCTCGCCGCTCGTGGGCATGCCCGGAGCTCGCAGCGCGCGTCTGAATGGATTGCCGACCCAACTGGCCTTCAGCTGTGCAGTTACTTTAGTTAAAGCAGTCAGTTTTTTTTAAAAAAAAAAAGAGGGAAGAAATAACATTGCTGAAGACTATCAATTATGACAGACACCTGAAATAATAAATAAATAATGGTCGAAAATTAAATCTGGCCATCTGAACAGGATTTGCGTGCACAAGTTTACTAGTTACGTATAAGTGCCGCCAGTGCAATTTAAAGGTCCCAGTTCAAGTTCCTATTGTTCTGTCAAGCAGTTTCCTTACTAGGAGTAGTCATGCAGTTTCGATCATCACTTGAGATAAGTAAAGTTACGTAGCAGAACCGGGGTCTAGTATGGGTCACCTGGTACAAAACTTTTTTAGAGACGGATTTCGAATGTACTGAATGTTCAGTGGTTGTCACAATTTATCTGACACTCAGCAGCCCGACACAAATACAACATAGCTGAACAGCTACACCGTGTTCTACTACGTCACTGTTAGTGCTCACACCTTTAATTTGATAGCGCAGAGGAGAGTGGGGTAAAGTGGCTGGGGTGGTAAAAGTTGCAACTGTATATTTTTTGCTCTGAATGTTGCTGCTGCCTATCGAGAAGTGATCAAACTGGTTGCAATACGCACCATCGCTGATGCCAGTCACTTTGACACAGGACGTCTGTCCCGTTATATTTTAGTAAAAGCTTTCCAGGTTTTCAGTCGTCTGACACAATGTAAGTTAGTTATACTAGTCTTGTTAACTCACTTATATTTAGAGTAATACCTTTTTACCATATCAATAGTTAAACAGAGTCTTTTCGAACTACAAACATAAGTCCTTGTTGTTTTTTATGTTCGATGGTTTCTTCTGTGAATCAATATTGCCGGTATGGTGTCCGATAGGGAAAAGTGGAAACACCACTCTGGAAAACAGGGAAAAGTTAGTTACTTCCATATATCATTGCTAATACTTCAGGTCAGGTTTGCTTCTGACCCCTTCTATATATAAAGCTACCGCCTGTCATTGTATCTCTCGAATTAATTTACATTATTTTAAACCGTCTCCGTTCTATCGTATGTAGGCTAATACAAAAACCCTATTCTAAATGATCTGGCAAAGACGCTTGGTATCGTTTTAGGCAACAGGACATCAAGATGTGTAGAAAGTATGTCCGAAAATCAGAACAATAAGCAAGGGATTCTATTGCGATTGAACTGACCACATTACTCCTATAGATAGGGAAAAGTGACCACTTCGTAATCCTTCAGAAAATTATATTTAACTCCCATATGTTATTTTCGTTTCCGCTAACAACTATTTGGTATGATACCTTGTGATACGAATATTCAAAAAGTGTGGGTGGTAAGTTCCTGTCGATAACCATAGTCAGGTAAAAATTCAGTTTCTCTTTGAGTAGCCACTTTTCCCCACCTTCCCCTACATAGTGCACTAACACTGAACATGCACACTGCTTGAGAAATAACTAAAACTCCCTTCAAGCTGTGTGCCCACAAATACAAGCAAATGAAACTAGCAACCTCCACTGACATGGAAAACTTTTCTTAATTAAAAGTGTATTAAAATTATTTATCCATCTTTATAAGAAAAATACAAGTTGAAATTGCCTTTCTAAACATTCATGGTTGTGTCTGTTTGTTCTATATCGTTTCGCGCAACGACGCTCTGAGCGTGTTTTTTAGGGAATTAACTAGTTTGAACCAGGGACCTGTTGCTGGTAAGGAGACGCCAGACCACACATGACATGTAGAATTCAGAAGAGTTCAGTGAGACTAGCGATGATATAACCAAATACTTAATGATCTCAGCGTCACCTCAACTGCACTCCCTGTAAAAGAATCTTAATACTAACTAAATTTAGTGGACGGGGTTCAAGGCTTTCCTATTTTTAGTTAGCTGGTAAAATAACGTCGAAAAAGCAGTTAAGTTTACCATTGGAAATTTTATTTTACTCACAAAACATCGTTTATAAATTGCACTATTGATAAAAGGAAATGTTTTAATAAAGGATGGTAAAAACCAACTGCGTTCAACAAAAATGTGAACGAATATTCCCTGAATCGGTTTCGAAGTTCTACAATCGATCGAAGGATGACCTATGCCATATCACATCTATAATCTAGGTTAAATTTAAGTTTCACAAAAGAGAAAACTATCAAAATGGTCTACAGTGACCCTCAGTTATCTTTAATTACTTATCTAACTTGTAAATTACAGTGGCTGATGTGGCTTCTCAATAACTATATAAGAGAAAAATCATCGCGTTTCAGATCTTTTCTTCAAGTGGCAAATGTGAACACCATGAGTTTTTATTAACGATCGACACTAGTATTACGCAAAAAGGGGGTGTAACAGATGAGACTTCTGCAGTTCTGAGTGAAGCCTAATGCACTCAAAAATGCGGCATCGCGTGCGTTCATTACCTTGTCGGTGTTTAGGCAGCGTCAGGGCAGCGGCGGGCAGCACAGCCCCGCTCACCTCGCCATCTCGGAAGCAACTCTCTTCTAACTTCTCCTTACTACAATTTACCGAAGTTGGTTTAAAAAAACTATCTGGCTGTGTTTTCATCTGACCAGTCAGGGTCTCAATGTTAACCTTAAGCTCCGCCTACAAAAATTCTATCTGTCCAATGAGAAACGTTATACTTTTCGTGGTGGGGCAATGTTTTTAAAGTTTGCAACGTAACAGAGACGCGAAAAAGTCTCACGCTAAAACCTGCAGCTGGTGTGGTCCTTTTAGCGTTATCGTAAGATCTATACTGTTCTTCTGGAGGGCTCTATCTTTTAACTTGTGCTGGCGGGTGGTCCTATTGTAACAGACACGCGAAAAGGCTCACGCTAAAACTTGCGGGTGGTAGTGGACCTTTTTGTGTTATCGCAAGATCTATACTGTTTTTTTTTGGAGGGCTCTAGCTTTTAACATGGGCTGGGGGGTGGTCCTTGACGTAACAGAGACGCAAATCAGTCTCATGCTAACACGTGCGGGTTGTGTGGCGCTAGTGGTTAGCTGGCGACGTGGGTGTCCAGGCTGTCCCTTATCGTAGGGCCTTCTAGCTTAACACGGTTCTGCTCTTGGCTTCTGTTCTTGTTTCTCCCCTTGGAACTGCGTCGGTCTCTCGGTGGGAAGGTACGACATGCATTTAGGCATTCATGTGTTAGTCTGTGGTATTCCATTTGCTCACTTGTTAGTCGTATTACTTTGGTTAATTTAATGTCACGATTTATTCGGAGCTATGTGACATACTACTGGATTTGCTTATCATGTCAGGGTTTTCATGGAAGGTGTTGGATTTGCCTGACACCTTACATCTTGAAACAAGTGAGCTCACTGTTGCTATAATGCAGAATGTACTGCAAGTACGTTTATTATTAAGCGGGTTATGTACAGTGACAATTTTCGTATACAGGATGTCTCAGAACAATAGCGACAAACTTCGAATAGATGAAGAGTGTATAGAGGAACAAATCGAGGACAGAAACATATGACCGAAAAGTCATCCAACGACAATAGAGAGCGCAGAAGTTATAAGCTACCCCTTTGGCAGGAAACGTGACTTTGTATGCTGATGGACTGCAGGCAGAACGTCTCGCAATGTCGTTTGTCTTTCAGTGACCACTACTGATTTCTACAGTCGCCATTGGAGGAGATGGAGCTAGCTACTGCTTAGACAGACCCTGTCTCCTATGAATGTTTTGCTCTCTAGCTTCACTTGGTGACAGTTTCGGACACAGATTTCCATCTGCAGGTCATTTTTCTCCTACATAACGAAAAACGTTGGGGATTTTAGAGAGTTCCAGGAGAAACGTAAACTACGGATGGAAACCCAGGTAGGAAATCATCATACAGCAAGGCAATACGACATCACGTTCATAGAGGTCAAGGACTTTTTACGCAGCAGCTAGTTACACCGTGTCCAGCGGCAATCAGTCGCTATCGCTGAACAACTTTGCGAGATGTTCTGCTTACGGTCTGTCAGCAAACAAAGTCATGTTTGCTGCCAAAGGTGTAGCCTCGTGGTAAGCATCGGCGCCTATAATTTTCATACTGTGGCCTCACTGGATAAATTTTACAGAAGGGGTTCCCACCCTTCATTTGTTCGTTAAATACTTTCTATAACCCGTCGAAGCTCGTAACAACATTTGGAGGACAACCTGTGCATGTACTTTCTGCCTTTTATCCTTAATCTCTGTAATAACAATTTAAAATATACTTATTTTTTAATGTCAACCTTCCTCTTCTCCCCCCCCCCCCCCCCCCCTTTTTATTTTAATCAGTCAGATTCCTGTCAGTTCCAGTATTGTCTCTCGTTACTAGAGTGATGATAGGTTGCAGTTTATGGAAACTCGTCCATAATACGGTTCAGTTATGTTCCCGAACATAAACACTTCCTAATGATATGACACAGCATCGATATCCTTACTTTAAATCTTCACAAGGTCTTTTGAAGGTTTCCAAGGTTAACGTACCGTAAAGTAGTCGATCACCAACTAAGTTCGTCATTCATATAGGATGCATCCCAAATCCGTGCACAGTGACGTAGGCCTGTGACGTTGCTACCAACAGACGAGGTTCCTGTGACAATACTGGCCGCCTCACCTCCAGCCGTGAAGCCAACATGCAGGCCTGCCTGCCTGTCTGCGTGGGCAGAGGGACGGCTTGTCTCGCACCTGAACGCTCTCTGTTGGTGACCAAAGACACTTACTACTGATTACTCGTCTCTGTCTGAAGGCAAATTGAGAAAGTAACGGCCCCATGTGAACCACTATATGGCTCTGCTCTGATGCAACCACAAGCGCCGGAAAGCCACAAGCGCCAGAACGAAGATGAAGAACGCAAGAGAAGAGAAGAGAAGGTGGTGAAACGATGTTCGTTAATGGTGCGCTGATTAGGAGCACATCATGACAGGAGCGGCCTCTACAAGAGGAGAATATAAGCGTCGCTCCTGCCATCCTCGGCCGCTCAGTATATCGTCTCAGTATTCGGACAGTCCTAGCAGAGAGTGCTACTATATATAGGGTGTTCCAGCTGTCTTGTCAACCCAAAATATCTCTGGAACAATAACAGCTATTGGAAAAAGACTTTCACCGGTATCAATGTAGGGCTGGGGCCCATGAATGTACATATTTGGAAACATTCTAAAACGAAAGCATGTGTTTTTTAACACAAACTTAGGTTTTTTTAAATGGACCTATATTTTTTCTTCAGCAATCCATAGCATGACGAAGCATATACACAATGGCGTTGATTGCATCGCAATATTCCCATTACATCCAAAGATATTAAGACGTGAAATGGACTCTTGAAACACCCGACATGCGCTGCTAGCGCACGTCCTGAGGCTCAGGCGTGAACCCCATGCTGCCCGTAATCGCGATGTGATTGACAATGCGTAATCACACTTCCATACTTATCAAGAGGTCCGAAACGAATAATACGGTCTGCTGCCGTCCTGCAGCATGGGGTTCACGATTGAACCTCAGGACGTGCGCTAGCAGCGCATGTCGGGTGTTTCAAGCCTCAACTTCGCGTCTCAATATCTCGTGATGTAATGGGAATATTGCGATGCAACCAACGCCATTGTGTATATGCTTTGTCATCCTATGGTTTGCTGAAGAAAAAATATAGGAGGTCCATTTAAAAAAAAACATAAGTTTGTGTTAAAAAACACATATGCTTTCGTTTTAGAATGTTTCCAAATACGTAAATTCATGAGCTCCAGCCCTATATTGATACCGGTGAAAGTCGTTTCCCAATAGCTGTTATTGTTCCAGAGATATTTTGGGTGGACAAGATAGCTGGGACACCATTATATAATTTTAAGCAAAATTCGTTTACAAAGCAGTACGCTTTTTTTGTTCTCTTTGTCGCAGTTAGTTTTAAATGTAAAGAGGAATGTTGTATTTATGGCTTACAGATTTATTACTAGAATGCTGGTATGGAATCTACATCATCCGAAACTTAGCATTCCAACCTGTCTGCAAATTATTAGAAATACGGTTACTGAAACTGCTATCCTCAGAGAGCCAGCAACTGGACACGCCCCTCCTACACCCTTTATATAAATGACCACAAGCAATTAACCCATCCACTTTATGTGACTTCATTTCCCAGTCTACGTTTTATTTGCAACAACAATAAACAAGGCTCAACGTCAGTGAAAGATGTGGGGGGGGGGGGGGGAAGAGGAGATGAGCAGAGACGAGGAGGAGGAGGAGGAGGAGAAATTGGAAAGGGTGAGGAGAAGGAGAGAGGGGGAGAAGGAAGGAAGGAAGGAAGGAAGGAAGGAAGGAAGTTGGGTCTAACGTACCGTCGACATCGGGGAGGAGGAGGAGAAGGAGATTAGGACGTAGGACGTAGTACGTAATTAGCAATTGCGAAGCATTGTCGGGTTGGCTAGTAGATTATGAAGTTAAGACCAATCAAGACATATCCGCATAATTTGTTTTCCTAGGAAAAGCGGTCGGCAATGTAAAATGGTGGGAGATCATCGGAATTCTTAGGAAAATACGAGTAAGCTGTACCGAAAGACGGGCGATATAGAATACGTGGAAGAACCAAGAGACAAAATGAGAATGGAGGACCAAGAACGAACTGTTCGTATTAGAAAGGGTACAACACAAGAAAATAGACCCTCTTCCATACTTTTTGATATATACTCGTACATCGAAGTACCAACGAAGGAAACATAAGAGACGTAAAGAACTGGAGTAGAAATTCAGAGCGATAGGATATCAGTCATAAAAGTTGCTGATGGTATTGCTACCGTCACTGAAAGAGCAAGTATTGCAAAAATTGTTGAGCGAATAGTCTAATGAAAAAGTACAACGGATTTTAAGTAAACAGGAGAAAGACGAAAGTAATGAGGAGCAGCACAAATGTGATACAGCGATAGAGTTACCAAAACTAGGTACCGTGAAGTAGATGAAGGAATTCAGCTACCTTGGAAACAATATAATCCATGACGAACGAAGCAAGGGAGACATAAGAAGGAGATTGGTACACCCATAGAAGTCATTCCCGGCCAAATAGGTCTACAAGTATCAAACATTGGCCTTAATTTCTGAGATTTTGCGTTTGGAATACAGCGTTGTAGGGAGTAGTGAATCATGGAAAAGTGGAAAAGATTAGAATCGAAGCGTTTGAGCTAGGGTACTGCAGAATAACGTTGAAAATTAAGTGGACTGGTGAGATAATGAATGAGGTGGTTCTCTGGAGAATTGGCGAGGAGAGGAACATGTGGGAAACACTGACTTGATGAAGGCTGATAGCACATGTGTTAAGGCAGCAGGGAGTAACTTGTATGGTACATGGGAAAAACTGTAGGGGAAGACAGAGATTGGATTACGTGGAGCAAATAATACGGCACGTATGGTACAAGTGCTACTCCTCTATAAAGAGGTCGTAAGAGGCCGCATAAAACCTGTCCCCCCTCGGAAAGCGTGCACTTGGCTGCAGAGTGAGAGATACAGTTCACAAATTGAAAAAGATGTGTTGACAGTAATAAGAAGAGCTGCCGGAAATTACGTGTACAAGGGAGACTGAAAATATTTGGACCTCTATTCTTTGTAGAGCAGATGAATTCTGTTTAAACTTTATAGTTTCTTTGCAGTGCTTTATGAGTTTATTGCCATGTAGTTTGTCCGATTTGCTCTAATGGTATGTTAACTATTATCATTTATGATTTTTGTGTGCATCGAAAAAGTAATTCGACTAGACGTTTCCGAACTGTTTTTTTTTTACGATTTTAAATCGTTATTAATGGTTGCGCTTTACGATCGCCTTACAAATGCATTTGATTACGGAGACCAGTCTAAAGCAACGGTTTGTAACTAGTAAGTTACTTAAAAAAAAGAACGGTTTTTCCTTAGTAATGAATTTCTTGATGGACGCCCAATAGCTGCTGTCACGGACGAAAATGTAACCTCTGTTGAACTAATGTTTGGAGTTGACAAACGGACATCTCATAACTTACTTCCGACAACAATGGTCATTCATATCAGTCAAATTCAAAATATTTTACGACAACTAGATAAGAGAAAACCATGCTATCGATGGGTTCCACATAAAATTACTCCTGATCAAAATCAACAACATATTGACTGGTGCAAAAAATGGGAAAATTCCGAAGTGTCACTGGAATTTGGTTTGGAACTTCGTCACTGGTGATGAATCTTGGGAGTAATGAGTTTACTTGGGTGGCCATCATCCACAGCGAACACAGAATTATTTGTTCTGTAAATAAAAAAGGCCTTCCCTTGCAGCACAGTATTTTATTTTCCCCGAAAATAAAGTACAATGAAGCAAGAGAAGGCCTTTTTTATTTGCAAAATAAATAAATCTCGGGATTCATTGTTATGACCCTGGAAACAAATGCTAGTCGACTGAATGAGTCTTTCAAAGAGGACCAGGAGCCTACAAAAGTCGACGAATTGGCAGTGGTGGTAAGAAGAGGAACGCTACTTTTTTGTTTTCGAAAACAGGCCACAACGTTAACATAGAAGACAGACGTGCAGTTATTGCCGAATGGTACACAAATGACAGTTTATGCCAAATTTTGAAAAGAAAAATTCCATCACGACAACGCATCATTGTATACTGCAAACCTAGCACCTTTTGGTTTCATGTGTCTTCCAAAAATTCATAATAAAACATGTTGAATCACTTTGTCATCATATATATAAATGGTTTGTGCCAGTTCTTCAGGACATGTCCCTTTCCTTTTCTTTCATCTCCCTCCGTCTTCAATTTACATAATATTTCATCAGATAAAGCTGTGGAATACTATAAAAACCTGGTTCTGATGTGCTTCACGAATAGTGACATATGTGCTTTAAAGACTGCTTTCATCGAATGCAACAAGGTATTGATGTTAAGGGGGGGGGCGATAGTTTGAAAAAAATTAACTCTTTCATTTTTAAAACTTATTCCTTTCTGAGTTTGTAAAAATCTTCTTTGTCGCCCTCGTATTCGTTAGAGAATAACCGGTTTCAGCGAGTCTCCAAGTAAATATTCGGCGCCCCTACCTCCATCGCCGCCATTCCCCCCGCCCCCAATACGCTTCGTTATTTTCACATTTGCTTTCCGCAAGTAATTTCTAACCGATTCGCGCCGACACGACGGCTTCAGAACCCTATTTCGTTCCCCTCAGCGAGCTGTGACGGCAATGATTCCGACTGACGAAACCATTTCGTTATTCTGACGCTTTCTTTCTCGTCCGCTTTCGCGTTCCTCCGGGGTGGCTGCGTCATTACTTTCCGTATTTCAATTTGTTGCCCTCAAACGCACTCATGTAGGCCCGTGAATTCATTCTCTGGTTGCGAGTGTGTGGGCGCCGATAGTTTAGGATGTAACAAAAGTGCATTTGCTAGGGGAAAGAGACGTTCGAATCTTTTTTTGATCATTTCTAAGATTTGGTAGTCTGTTAATAGTTTAGCGTCAAATTTAAAGTACTTAAACTAAAATACATATACACTCTCAAACAGAAAAGAACCATACACCACGAAGGAATTATCTGAATCGGACAAAAATCGTTAGATTGTGTGTACATGTACAGAAAAAAAGGGCTACAGTTTCAGTATAACTGGATGAGTTATTCAAGACAAAGAGATTCACAAATTGAGCAAGACAACAACGTGGTGGTCCATCTGTAGCCTTTACGTAAGCAGCTATTCGGCTGGGCATTTACTGATAATAGATGTTGGATGTCTTCCTGAGGAATATCGTGACAAATTCTGTCCAACTGGCGCCCTAGATCGTCAAAATCCCGAGAAGGTTGGAGGAGCCTTCCCATAATGCTCCAAACATTCTGAAATGGGGAGAGATCCGGCGACCATGCTGCCCAAGCTAGGGTTTGACAAACGCCAAGACAAATAGCAGGGACACTCACCGTGTGCGAGAGTGCGTTATCTTGCTGAAATGTCTTCGGCGTGGTAGCTCACTGAATGGAGCGGAACTGTCATCAGTGATGAGTCACTTTCAGAATTGACCCTCGATGAACAACGAAGACGTATGTGAAGACGCCCCGCAGAGCGGTGGGATGTCAATCGGACATTTCATAGAAGAGCTCCTTTCGTTGTCATCCGTGGCAGTCTTGAGCTCACCGGCTTTCTTTTTTTTTTTTTTTTTTTTTTTTAAGGAATTTCTGTACTGTGACAACCTCTTCATCTCAGAGTAGCAACCTACAGTTTTTGCCCTCTTCAGCCCCCTCTAGAACCATGGAAGTCATTCCCTCATGTCTTAACAGATGTCGTACCATCCTTGTCAGTGTTTACCACACATTCCTTTCCTCTCTGATGCTTTTCGGAACCTCCTCATTCATTACCTTATTAGTCCACCTAATTTTCAACATAAATCTGTTGCACCACGTCTCAAAATCTTCGATTCTCTTCTGTTCCGGTTTTCCCTCAGTGCATGTTTCACAATTATACAGTGCTGTGCTCCAATTATACATTCTCAGAAATTCGTTCCTCAAATTAAGGCCTATTTCTGATACTAGTAGATCTGTGTTGGTCAGGAACGCCCTTTTTGCCAGTGCTAGTCTGCTTTTGATGTACTCCTTGCTCCATCAGTCATTAGTTATTTTACTGACTAAGTGGTAACAGTCATTAACAGCATCTACATCGTGAACATCAAACTTGATGTTAACTTTCTCGCTGTTCTCATTTCTGCTACTTCTCATTACTTTCGTCTTTCTTCGATTTACCATCGGTGCATATTCTGTACTCATTAGCCTGTTCATTCCATTCAGGTCATGCAATTCTTTTTCGGGTGCAATGAGGATAACAAAGTCATCAGCGAATCGTATCTTTGATATCCTTCCACCTTGAATTTTAATTCCACTTCTGAAACTTTCTTTTATTTCGATCATTGCTCCTTATATGTACAGATTGAAGAGTAAGCGAAAAAGACCACATCCATGTCTTACATTCTTTCTAAACCGAACAACTCGTTATTGGTCGTTCACTCTTATTACTTCCTCTTAGCTCTTGTACATATCGCATATTACCCGTCTCTTCCTGTAGCTTAACCCTACTTTTTTCAGAATTTCGAACATCTTGCATCATTTTACATCGTCAAATGCTTTTTCCAGGTAGACAAATCCTGTGGACATGTCTTGATTCTTCTTCAGTCTTGCTTCCATTATCAATCGCGTCAGAATTGCCTCTCTGGTGCCTTCATCTTTTCTAAAGCCTCTATTTTCTTTTCCATTCTTCTGTATATTATTTTTATCAGAAACTTGCACGCATGAACTGTTAAGCTGATTGAGCGATCATTCTCGCTCTTGGCAGCTGTTGCAGTCTTTGGAAATGTGTGGGTAACATTTTTCCGAAAGTCAGATGATATATCGCCAGATTCATACATTATACGCACCAGCATGAATAGTAGTTTTATTACCACTTCCCCCCAATAATTTTAGAAATTCTGCTGGAATGTTATTTATCCCTTCTGCCTTTTTGATCTTAAGTCCTCCATAGCTCTCTTAAATTCTGGATCCCCTATCTCCTTTAAACCGAACCCGTTTCTTCTTGTATTAAACCAGACAAATCTGCCACCTCATCTACATCTGATTACTCTGCTATTTACAATAAAGTGCTTGACAGAGTATTTTCTACCGTTTCCCTCTACCGTTTCCCTCTCGAGCGGCGCGCTGCCTTATTCTCCTTCCACTCAACGGGAATTCCCGTTGCCTCCCTGAAGTTTCCACCTTTGCTTTTCACTTCATCGAAGGTTATTTTGGCTTTTCTGTATGTTCAGTCAAAAAATGAAACGACTGTCGGAAGGACTATTCCTTCAAATTTTTTTGCAGCCATTTCGTCTTAGCTTCCCTGCATTTCCTATTTATTTCATCCTTCAACGACTTATTTCTATATTCCTGAATATCCCTGAATATTTTTATACTTCCTTCATTCGTCGATCAACTGAAGTATTTCTTCTGTTACCCATGGTTTCTTCGCAGTTATCTTCTTTGTACCTATGTTATTCTTTCCAACTTCTGTGCTTGCCCTTCTTAGAGATGTCCATTCCACTGTACTGCCTACTGAGGTATTCCTGACTATCCCACTTCTCTGCATAGTGACTCTTCCAGATGAATCTCTTGAACTTCAGCCTAGTCTACATCACTATTACTTTGTGATCTGCTCCTTGGTGCGCCTTACAATTCAGTATCTGATTTCGGAATCTCGGCCTGACCGTGATACAATATAACTAAAATCTTCTCGTATCATCCGGCCTTTTTCAAGTATATCCCCACCTCTTGCGGTTCTTCGTCAGGTTGTTCACCGTTACTAGCTGAAATTTATTACAGAAGTCAATGACACTCCCTCATTTTTGTCCCAAGCCCATATTTTTTTGTAACCTTTTCTTCTAATCCTTCCCGTAAAACTGTATTCCATCCCCCATGACTATAGGATTTTCATCTCCCTTTACGTACTGTGTTACCCTTCAATATCCTCATATACTTTCTCTATTTTTTCATCTTCAGCTTGCAACGTCGGCATGTATACCTACTCATAACGAATCCCACTCCCGTTATACTATTTTCTGCTGCTTTTTTGTATGTCGACCCTTTTGGCAGGAGGTCTTTACGACGACGGCCGCTTACTGCTGTGAGAAAATACAACGCCTACAGTCGTCCTACGATTTTATTTATTTTGTTGCAACCAGTTTCAGGGCATCAATGAGCCATCTTCACGCTGTAGTTGATGCGGAACGGGTTAATGCGATATATGCAGAGATCGTTTCGACCCGTTCCGCATCAACCACAGCCTGCAGACGGCGCATTGAAGCGAGGAAACTGGTTGCAACAAAATAAATAAAATCATAAGGACTGCTGTAGGAGTTTTATTTGCTCACAATTCCTGCTGCTCTTACCCTATACTCATCTGACCAGAAACTTTTTTTTCCATTTCACTCCACTGATCTCCATTGTATCTAGTTTGAGCTCTGCGTTTCTCTTTTCAGATTTTCTAGCTTCCCTACCACGTTAAAACTTCTGAAATTCCACGCCCCGACTCGTCCAACGTTACCCTTTCGTTGGTTATTCAGTCTTTTTGTCATGGTCACCTACCCTTTGTCAGTCCCCTCCCGGATATTCGAACTATTCGGAATCTTTTGCAAATGGAGAGCTCATCAAGACACTTTTTTCAGTTACAAGTCACATGTGCTGCGAATACACATTATCTGTTTTTCTTACAGTGGTTTGCACTGCGTTCTGCGTCCTCACGCCGTTGATCGTTGCCGATTCTTCCGCCTTTAGGAATAGTTTCCTACCACAAAGATAAGAGAGTGTATTGAAACACTGTCCTCTACTCCACCCTGCTCTACAAGGCCATTGGCAGACTAGGCTTGACATCTTATGCCGGAAGTCTTCGGCCGCCAATGCTGAATATTAATCAAATAATAATAATAATTGCGTGTGGCTAAGGCCTCCCGTCGGGTAGACCGCCCGCCTGGTGCTAGTCTTTCGATTTGACGCCACTTCGGTGACTTGCACGTCGATGGGGATGAAATAATGATAATTAGGCAACACAACACCCAGTCCCTGAGCGGAGAAAATCTCCGACCCAGCCGGGAATCGGACCCGGGCACTTAGGATTGACAGTCTCTGGCGCTGACCACTCAGCTACCGGGAGCGGACTAATCAAAATTTAATCGGAGTGCGTTTCGAACCCGGAACCTACGGTCTCTGTTGCCCTTCGTAGTAGGCCATCCTGGGCTTACATTTCAGCAAGGTAATACCCGCCTTCCCAGGGCTGCTGGGTTTCCTGCCTGTCAAACCCTAACTTGGCCAGCATGGTCACCGGGCCTCTCCCCAATTGAGAATGTTTGAAGCTTTATGGGCAAGTCCTTCAGAATTTGGCACGATATCCCTCAGGTGGACATACAACAACTCTATCAAGCCGATAACAGTTTGCATAAGGTCCAGAGTTCTTGAATAAACCAGCTATTTTTTCTGAAATTGTAATCATTTGTTTGTCTGTTCAAATACATCACATCTACCGATTTTTTGTGTTAGAGTGTAAATTAAGTATACCAACCATTCTGCTGTCAGGCGGAAACACTTAGAGAATTATTATTTTATTACTATAAATGGATGCCTAATTAACTGTTGCAAGAACTTATTAATTCTTTCGTAAAATGTGTTATCCGTAGTTAGATTTTTATATCCGATTTTGCTAGAAACCTGACTATTGCACCCTGTGCAGTGCTGGCTGGATCTCCACGGCTTGGGTTAGGGCAAAGCGGTAGGCAGTAACGGAAGGAAAAAGAAAGGAAGGAAGGAAGGAAGGAAGGAAGGAAGGAAGGAAGATTGGGTTTAATGTCCCGTTTACATCGAGATAATTGGAAATGGAGCACAAGCCCGGTTTGGGTCGGAAAGGAAGGAAACCATACCAATATTTTCCTATAGCGATTTAGGGAAATAACGAGTTCATAAATTCCTCTATAAAGCTAACCCTGCGTCTCTCGAGGAGTTTGCACTGAAATATATTTTAGTTTACGTCACTGATTGATGGCTCCTCACAATACGCCATTCCTACGTAAGATACTGGGGAACGATCTGTGACTCATTCGTGTTGGAGACGCCATTCCAATATTCTATTCAGTTTCATTTATTTACTTATTTATTTTTGTTGCCCACCGCTGTTTCGGTATTAACCTATTTCTTTCTGCAACGTAAGAGTTACATGTTTTTCAGTTTATAGGAGATCTGAGTGGTGTTTATAAATCCATGTATCTCTCGCTGATGATGCTTATTTCACTAGCTGGTCATTACATTCAAATCCTAAATAAGAAGTAGTTAATAATAATTCTACTATTTGATCAGTTTTATTTGCTGGGTAATGATGAGCTACATGATCCAAAATCTGTTTGCCTGACTCTTGATTCCATTGTCTATAGCATAATGAGTTTAAAACGCTTTAAGGTAAATGATTATTTTTTTTTTCTAGGGATTTTCAAGAGAAAATTATTTGATGGCCGAATATGCGAAATTTCGGTCTATGTGGTTGGTAGGTTGATTTGGGGAAGGGGACCAAACAGCAAGGTCATCGGTCTCATCGGATGAGGCATGGATGCTGAAGGAGGTCGCCCTTGTCCTTCCAGAGAAACTATCCCGTTATTTGCCAGTATAAATTTAGGGAAATCACGGAAAACCTAAAGTACGATGGCCGATTGGAAATTTCTGGCTAGGTTTCCTGATAATCACTTTCTCCACGTTTGTGAGACAGAAAAAAATTTATAAATTGTGCTTTTACATGTCAGTTTTTGACATTTTCAATGTAACCTGCATATGATTTCCTATTTGTGTAGTTTATTTAAGTAATTAGAAAGCTAACATTTTATAGAACAATCATGATATGTCCCACCTAATAGGCAGAACGATACTACATACGTGACTAATGTCAACAATCACTGAGCAGGATATCGCAGAGTTTATCGCATTGGTCTCGTATTCGGGATGATGAGAATTCAAACCTAAGTCCGGCCGTCCTGCTTTAGGTTTTTCCGTGATTTCCCTAAATCGCTTAAGGAAAATGCTGGGGTGGTTACTTCTAAAGGGTAAGGCCGCTTTCCTTCTCTGTCCTTTCCTAATCGGAGCTTGTGTCTCGTCTCTTTATGACCTAGTTATCGACGGGACGTTAATCTCTATCCCCCTTGGTAACAATCCATTATTACGTCCCGAATGAAATGTCTCACTTACGCTAAAAAAGGACAATTGTCCTCAACCGCAAACTTCGACATAGCACTACAGTTTTTTTCACAGCATGCCCTTATTTAAGGTGGTATGTTCCTACTTGCCGCCGACCTATGAACTTATTTATCCAGACAGTTACAGAGAGTTAGTGGACCCTGAACCACTCTATTTCGCAATTTTGTAATAAACAAATTGTGGTTATAGGTAAATGAAGCGCCAAACAACAGAAAAGTCAAAATGAGATTTTCACTTTGCAGCAGAGTGTGCGCTGATATGAAACTTCCTGGCAGATTAAAAGTGTGTGCCGGACCGAGACTCGCACTCGGGAACCTCGCCTTTCGTGGGCAAGTGCTCTACCAGCTGAGCTATCCATGCACGACTAACACCCCGTCCTCACAGTTTTACTTCCGGCAGTACCTCGTCTCCTACCTTCCAAACTTTACAGAAGCTCTCCTACTAGTTCTGCATGGTTCTCTAATGTTTACTGTAACGCCAAGTCATAGACGCCAGTATGTGATAAAAATTTCGACTTGATACGTCTACCCGTTCCTGAGAAAAAGGGTTTTTAACAGACGGACTGACGGGCAGGCAGGCAGACAGGCAGGCAGGCAGGCAGACGAAGGACAAAGTGATCATATAAGCGTTCCGTTTTTACCGACTGAGGTAGAAAACTCTAAAAAATAGTGCTCTTGTGAACCTGTTTTATAAGTAATACCTGAATATCAATTTCATACAAGTTCATCTCGGTCGTCACGCCTACCAAAAGTACATCAAGAATCTACGTGAAAGATTACAGATACGGGGGGAGGGGGAAATAATTACAAATAAACTGCATTTAGGAATGCAAGGAGGAATCTGTTACCGTGTACGTATGAGATACCATTGCTTTTATAACGCGATAAGATTAGCTCAGTAGTTGGGTGCAACCATAACGATGTCGCATTTGTGGTCCAAAGGGCATTAACAGCTATAAAAAAACTTTACTTTTAAGATAGGTAATGAAGTTTGTCATTTAATATGTCACTTAAGAATGCTTGACGTGAAACTCAACATTACAGTGAGCAAGTAAGAAATTGTTTTTGAGGACTTGGGCGATATCATTTTAGCTTGGCCTAGGAAACATTGGAGCCTGCTTCAGTGTTTGAGGTCCTCTAACATCAACGAGGCTTATCTACTACGTTATTAGTCACCCCAGTCGTAACAAATGATGCACTGGGTGAGTGCTGCACGTTCATGCAGGAATATCGGAGAGGGAATTATTTATTTTATGTCTCCCACAGAGTCAGAATAATCTCCCGCACAGTAAGAATAACTTCTTAATTGTATTATATATTTAGCAATCCGTAGGGCATTCTTTATACAGTTTACGTGCGTGAACTTTTTAACATTGAAGAGGAAAGCGAGTGTGTGTTTCTTGGAAGGGCGCTGAGATTGGAACTTTACTGCAGACCAAGATGCAACCGCGCTCTTAATCTCACTAATAAATAGTTGTGCGGTGGCGTACCGTACAGGAACAGGACAACAACGCAATTTCCTGACCTCATCTGCCCTAATTACCTGAATATTTTACGGTCTGTACATAAACTTTCTTACTTCTTAAGTTTTAGTACTCCAAGCATTACAACTGCTTTTCACAGATACTCGAGTGAATAAATTACTGATGCAGCTCCTGATGACGCTCTTTGTTCTCGGACACAAATATTTCGACATCAGTGGTTCAGTTCCTCATCCGGCCTATTTACTTATTTTATTAAAGAAGCCTCCCGCCGGAGGTTCGAGTCCTCCCTCGGGCATGTGTGTGTGTGTGTGTGTGTGTGTGTGTGTGTGTGTGTGTTGTTGTTCTTAGCATAAGGTAGTTTAAGTAGCGTTTAAGTGTAGGGCCCGATGACCTAAGCAGTTTGGTCCCTTGGGAATTCACAGTACAAAGGCCCAAAAGGTTAGCGTTATCAAGAAACTTAACAGAATGGTCAAAAAGGGTTACAGAAGTAAATACAGCTTGAACTTCAGACATTTTTTTTACAGCAATGTCGAAAAATTAAAATTATAAAAGTTATGAAAATGAAAATGAACATTAAAAGAGTCGGTAAACTATTCCTAAAACAACAAAGATTTACTAAAGAAAGCGATTACTGCTATATGCCACAAATGCGTGGTAGCAAGGTGGTTTTCTATGAAGTGATCCTAAAGCTCCACTAGGAGTCGATCCCATCCCTGAAGAATATCTGTGTATAAAACAGACTGAGTCTTTGCTATTGTCTACCCAATAAATTCCAGACATGGACTACAGGTTTCTGGTCTGGATACTATCTCGACCACTACAAGTGAAATTTTTCCTTGGAGAAGTATATCTGTTGGTGCAGAATAGTTTACATGAAAAGGAATCCTCGACATTACGCATATGGTCACAATAGCTCGTTTTTTGTACGTCTGATCGTTAAGCATTCAACCAACCACCGATGAAGACATGAAACTCCTACCATACAAGCAACCTGATACCTTCGCCATGAACAGAGTCTTCTCTTTCTATGGTGTTTCGATGATTATATCATTTTACCTCTAAAGAAATGGGCAGCAAAGGTCATTGTTAACACCAGAGTAAATTATTCATGGTACAACCTCCATTTGACCTGAAGAACTGTGTTTTTAATAAGGGGGTTTCTAAATGTTTACAAGTAGGCAAGATATTTTTGGGCTACAACACACCAGTGGACGTTATATTAAAAATAGTTGCAAAAGTGTACATCACTTTTAAGATGGTTCAGTCACAGTATTTACTCCAGCGTTGTTAATAAGTACTGTCGTAGTGTTATCCCCTCACCACCTTACCTTTTTCTGTTTCAAATAAATGTTTCTGTAAGTTCATATCCTTCTTAAAATACATTTTCTGTATTCAATTCCTAGCTTGTCAGAGTAGCCTTTCTTAAGTGGTGCTTTAAATGTTTCATATGACTGCAGAATGTCAATGATTCTCATATACTAAAAATCAAATAAGCGAAATAATAGAATGTTCTGTAATTAGTTGTTTCGAATGATGTACTTCTTCCTTTGGTGAAGTGGCGTTTAAAATTGTGATTGTATTATTTTTAATTTAATTTTCAAGAGCATCCATAATTTTGAAAAGTTTGTCTCTTAATGAAAATTGCGTGAGGTAGATTCACAACGCGGAATTAATGTTGTGTTACAGAAAGAATGTGCCGTGAACATTTTAATTTTCACGTGAGACACGTCTATCATAGCTAGAAAAAGGCAATTAACTGCCTAGTGATATCCACTGTAACAAGCTTGCACATTTCAAGGAATCGAGTGTGCATACCATTGCACATACGTAGAGTACGAGTATGTCTGTGTTATAACAGAGTATGTACGCAGACTATATAAGAAAAACTCGTATTAGTCTGGACAGTGGAAACGCCTACTGATTTATTTGCGTGGTAGCTCTCTGACATTTACGTCAGTGTTACGGTTGTGTAAGTTTGTCTCGCTCTGGATCTGTCAAACATCTCTTTTGGTCTATTTGGACCCCGGCATTAATTTAATCCTGCATATGACAATTATCAGTGCACATGCGAAATGCAATTTTTCCTGTTTCGAGTTATAGTTCGGATTTTTTTTTAGAGAAACAGTTATTCATTGAATTCTAATCTATATTTTTTAATTTCTATCGAAAATTTTATGTTTGATGTGGAATAATTATTGCCTTAAAGTATTAATTCAGTTAATGTATGAAGAACATTCAGTGACCATTTACGACAAATTACAGCAGTTTGGCGAAGCGCGTCTCTCATGTGGATTCCCACCTTTTGATTGCTGTACGCTGTCGACTGCACGTATCACGCTCGTACCATGTACCACGTCACATCTCAAAGCATCTGCTTGTCACGTGTTCCTGCTGTGTCTTTACAAACCTGCAGAGGATGTTCCAGGCTTATATTAGATTAAGAGTCCAGAGAGAAGAAAATACGTAAGGGTTAGACCCAAACACTCAGAGTTTTTTTCTGTCAATGAATCTGTTTCAGCCAATTACTTGTGTTACTATACACCGTTGGTTCCCAACCTTTCTCGTTCCATAATAATTTTCGCGAGAAAGAAAAGTTAGTCACCGGCCACTTTTCAGAAAAAGATAGACTCCTGTCCTTGAAATCAAGAAGGTAGCTGGCAGTTTTCCAGGTTTTTCGGCTTGTAGCCACGTTTTCCTACCGTAATTAGATGATGTTCCTCGTGGGTGAAGGATGTAATATATTGGAAAAAAAATCGGTGCCTCAAGCCTTAATGCAGTTATCAAATTCCAATAACTGTGAAATACATACCAAGTGCAAGTGTACACATAGTTACATAGAATATTGCAAAGTAGTATTCTACGAATACGCCACGCAAGGACATATGCATCGAAACTTCCGCCGAATTGTGTAATATTTCACTTTTTTACCATCCACTAGCTCGACCAGAAACAGGTGCACCTAGAGTTTGTCTTCATTGGAATTATTTCCCGTGTCCACAGCATGTCAGCTGATGCTCTTGTGTCTTTTTTCTATATTTCATGATGGCCTCTCACACCTCCCAAATTACCTATGGACCCCGGACGTGTCCTTAAATGTCTTCAAAGCTCCCCAGTAGCAGCTGTCACCCCCGTTGGGATCCTCTGCTTCATACAGGAAGCACACTGCGATCAAAGAGCAGCAGCCTATGACTGGCCAATGCGCTGAGTCTGCCTGTATGTGAGGATCTTTTACTTTCCAACACTTTCAGTAAGTTTCCAGCAAGATTATTAAATTATACTACTAGCCATTAAAATTGCTGCACCACGAAGATGATTAGCTTATCAGGGCATTCACACAAGGCTGGCGCCGGTGGCGAAATCTACAACGTGCTGACATGAGGAAAGTTTCCAACCCACTTCTCATACACAAACAGCAGTTGACCGGCGTTGCCTGGTGAAACGTTGTTGTGATGCACCGTATAAGGAGGAGAAATGAGTACCATCACGTTTCCGACTTTGATAAAGGTCGGGTTGTAGCGTATCGCGGTTGCGGTTTATCGTATCGCGACATGGCTGCTCCCGTTGGTCGAAATCCAATGACTGTTAGCAGAATATGGAATCGGTGGGTGCAGGAGGGTAATACGGAACACCGTGCTGGATCCCAACGACCTCGTATCACTAGCAGTCGAGATGACTGTCATCTTATCCGCATAGGTGTAACGGATCGAGCAGCCACGTCTCGATCCCTGAGCTAATACAAGGGGACGTTTGCAAGACAACAACCATCTGCACGAACAGCTTGACGACGTATTCAGCAGCATGGACTATCAGCTCGGAGACCATGGCTACGGTTACCCTTGACGCTGCATCACAGACAGGAGCGCCTTGCGATCGTGTACTCAACGATGAACCTGGGTGGACGAGTGACAGCACATTCTCCAGATCTCTCACCAATTATAAACGTCTGGTGAATGGTGGCCGAGCAACTGGGTCGTCACAATATGCCAGTCGCTACTCTCTGGTATTGTGTTGAAGCTGCCATGTCTGTACACG
The DNA here is from genome assembly GCF_023897955.1 of Schistocerca gregaria. NCBI lineage: Eukaryota > Metazoa > Arthropoda > Insecta > Orthoptera > Acrididae > Schistocerca > Schistocerca gregaria. The sequence continues at coordinate 623,637,919 of NC_064920.1, forward strand.
ACATCCAAGCTCTGTTTGACTCAATGCCTAGGCGTATCAAGGCCGTTATTACGCCCAGAGGTGGTTCAGGGAAATGATTTCTCATGATCTATACTCCCAAACTGCGTGAAAATGTAATCCTATGTCAGTTCTAGTATGATATATTTGTCCTATAAATACCAGTTTATCATCTGCATTTCTTCTCGGTGTAGCAATTTTAATGGCCAGTAGTGTATCAAAGGTGTATTAAAATGCCCAAACGATCAGCAATTTTTGGTGAGGGCTTTAAATTTAAAAATGTGTTTGGCGTTGTGTCAAGAAGTTTTAATTTCAGAAACATTTTGGTTTGCAAGAGGACTTCCATTTTACGAGGGAAAAATATTGCCTTCTCTGATGGTATAGTAGAAGGGTAAGAAATTTCAGGAAGCGGTGTTCCATTCACTGTTACGAAGGCACGAGACTAACGTCACAGCCGTTTCGCAAAGCGCCCCACACTTCATACCTACATGCGTCGACACACTGATGACAACATGTGGGCGCAACATGTCGCCAGCCGGTGGCGCGTGCCTTTGCGCCGAGGAAGCCACCAGGCAGGTTGAGACAGGAGGCGTTCGCCAGGCAGCCGCTGTCCCACTGTTCAAGCTGTCGTCATTGTCAGCTCGCCACTCGCACGCCGAAGTCCGGAGCTCTGTTTGCCGTGTAGTCCCGCCTCCACACCGCAGTCTTAGGCTGCACACTGCCTGCGCCAAGCACAGTCGCTCGAGAATCCTGCGGAAGCCTCAGCTGACCGTCACTGCCACTCAGCGCCCTGCCAGCGCACTGGCTCCCTGTAGCGTGCGTTACTATCACAGGTGACAGTCTATAACGGACCTACACTTGGGATTAATAGAGATATGTGAAAGACGTGAGCACCTAATATTCACTGTTGTTTGGGAAACGCATCTATTCCGAAGAATAATGGAAATTCTGATAAGTGCATCTACATCGATAGCAGCAAATCACATTTAAGTGCCTGGCAGAGGGTTCATTGAACCACCTCTACAGTAATTCTCTATTATTCCAATCTTGTACAGTGTTCGAAAAAGAACGAACACCTATGCCTTTCCGAGCAAACTCTGGTTTCCCTTATTTTATTATGATGATCGTTTCTCCCTTTGAAGGCCGGCGTCAAAAAGTATTTTCGCAAGCGGAGGAGAAAATTGGTGACTGTAATTTCATGAGAAGATTCCGACGCAACGTAAAACGCCTTTGTTTTAATGATGTCCACCCCAAAACCATTATCAATCAGTAACAGTCTCTCCTATTTCGCGATAATATAAAACGTGATGCCCTTCTTTGAACTTTCTTGATGTACTAAAAAATGGTTCAAATGGCTCTGAGCAGTATGGGACTTAACTTCTGAGGTCATCAGTCCCCTAGAACTTACAACTACTTAAACCTAACTAACCTAAAGACATCACACACACCCATGCCCGAGGCAGGATTCGAACTTGCGACCGTAGCGGTAGTACGGTTCCAGACTGTAATGCCTAGAACCGCTCGGCCACTCCGGCCGGCTCTTGATGTACTCCGTGGATCCTACCTAGTAAGGATCCCACACCACACAGCAGTATTCTAAACGATGATAGACAAGCATAGTGTAGGGATCCTCTTTAGCAGATATTACATTCTCTAAGAGGCCTGTCAATAAAACGTAGTCTTTGGTTAGCCTTCCGCATAACATTTCCTGTGTGTTCCTCCCAAATTAAGTAGATCGTAATTGTAATTCCTAGGTATTTAGTTGAATTAAGGGCCTTTAATTTTGATTGACTTATCGTGCTGCAGAACTTTAACGTATTCCTTTTAGCACTCATAACCCGATAATTTTCATTATTTAGGGTCAACTGCCGATTTTCGCACCAGTCAGGTACCTTTTCTAAATCTTTTTGCAATTTTTGTTGTCTTTCTAATGAGTTTACTAGTCGATAAAGGACAGCATCATTTGCAAACAACCTCAGACGACTGCTCCGATTGTCTCCTAAATCGATTACATATGTAAGGAACAGCAAAGGACTTCGGGGAACGCCAGAAATCACTTCTGTTTTACTCGATGACTTTCCATCAGTTACTACAAACTGTGATCTCTCTGATAGGAAATCACGAATCCAGTCAAAAAACTGAAACGATATTCCATCAGCATGCAATTTCACTACAAGCCGCTTGTGTGTTACAGTGTCAAAAGCCTTCCGGAAATTTAGTAATACGGAATCAATTTGAAAGCCCTTGTCAATAGCACTGAACACTACGTTCAGTAGGGAGCTAGTTGTGTTTCACAGGAACAATGTTTCCAAAATCCATGTTGACTGTGTGTCAATATACCGTTCTCTTCGAGGTAATTCATAATGTAAACACAGTATACGTTACAAAACCCTGGAGCATATATGGACCTGTAATTTATTGGACCACTATTACCTTTCTTGAATATTGGTGTGACCTTTGCAACTTCCCAGTCTTCGTGTACGGATCTTCTGTCGAGCGAACGGTTGTATATGATTGTATCAGAATGATCTGAAATTAGCCTACCGGGTGTACAGTCGGGACCGGAAGACTTGCTTTTGTTAAGTGATGTAAGTTGCTTCACTAAAATGGCTCTGAGCACTATGGGACTTAACAGCTGTGGTCATCAGTCCCCTAGAACTTAGATCTACTTAAACCTAACTAACCTAAGGACATCACTCACATCCATGCCCGAGGCAGGATTCGAACCTGCGACCGTATCAGTTGCACGGTTCCGCACTGCGCGCCTAGAACCGCGAGATCATAAACGTTGAAAACGAGAAACAGTTAGTGGGAATTTGTAATAAATAAACTGAATCTGTTATCACTGTTGACTGAAAAGCTCTTTAGTATGGGACCAAAAGCATTGACTCGACCTCAGATGTCAAAACACAGCTATTACCATGAATTACATTTAATAACAAAGCCAGCAAAATAATTTTTACTGAACCCACGCACTTTAAAGTTAATTATTTGCAAAACAGTTGGCATAATGAATAGCTTCGCGTTACTCACTGTAACGCTGTTACTGATTTTGAATAGGAAATGTTCATAAATTCTTGTTTTCTATTATAGTAAGTTATTTCTGGAAAGTTAATAGTGTTTCATTTAGTAAAGAATCAGCGATTTTGCTCTACATTGTTAATTAATTTGCAAATATGAGCAGAGTTTGCAGTGCACACAAAAAACACGAAAAATATGATTGTGAAGCACTATTTTGTCAACATTCAAGTAAATTACGCTTTTACTCTTTAATTGTTAGTCATTATTCTTTAACCAGCTTTTCTACTAAGCAACTTAAGTTCACCACTGCTAAATGATATTTTTGTATAGTTCTCAGTTTTGTACATTGCACTTCACGATAGTTATCGCTGGTGCGATGTAAGGCATTATTCGTCGACAATGTATGTCAAGAGGCTCTTCTTTATCATCGCTCCACATAAGTTTGGACCCATATTACTAGTCTCGAATATTAATTCATCTAAATGACAGTCTATTGTGCCCATTTACAATCACATAATAAGCCAGACCATATATTAAAATGTTGCATACTATACCTTACATTCCCGCTCACCGCATCTCCACTGGACCACATAACGCTAGACGCTCTCTTCTGCCCCATCCTCGCTTACGCACCCAGCTACAATACTAGTTACTTGACTAGGTCAGCGATTTTACAACATCATAATCATAATATCCTTTTTTTAATAAGATCATTTGCAATAATTCATTGACTTTTAATTATATGAAATTATTGATAAACTAATAAAAGGTACATATGACAGAAATTGAACCACAGTTACATTGTGGTTACAGAATTAAATATCTGAAAAATTGTTAGGCACTGTGCCGTCGAGTTCCAAGTCGCCTCGTCGACATTAGGTTGCGCCACTGGACGGGTTCGCGCACACGTGTCGATCTAGAGTTGGAACGAAAGTTTTCCTGAACACCGATCTGTCTTGCTTCCGCCACCTTCCCCTTCGCAGGATTCCTGAAGGCCCCGCCAACCCATCGAACTCTGACCGCCCAGGTGGGAGCATCCAGAAAAATCCGAAGAATGGACCCTCCACTAACAACCGTAGAGGTCACCCCCCCCCCCCCCCCCCCCTCCTCCCCTGCTGTTTTATCTCATACACAGTTAACTCGTCATATACTCCGTATAGAGTCTACAGATGGTTGATAATGATGTCATTAGAGACACGGCATTAGTTTGTTCATACGAGAACGGTGGAGGCCAATAGTAGCGTATATGTTTGTCACAATCGCAGATTTGCTTCTTTCTTGGTAAAAGTAGCATTCCAGTGTCATAGGGTCATTTTCCTACGAACGCTTGTGAACTCATAGAAAAGTACAAACACTTTTCATAAAGTTTACATGGTTGTAACTAAAAGCCATTAACTCTTGATAGGATGAAAATTGTAGGACAATTTGAGGGTCGTCATCTGAGCATTTTGATACACAGTTAATCACACTAGTCCTCATAGTGATTTTTTAAAATAATTTCTTTTCTGTTCAGTAAATAAAATTTGTATACTGCTTCATTGCCTCCAATGTTGTAAATAAGCGCTGATGTGAATAAATTTCACCAGATGCATGTGCTTTCCTTTCCTAAACCACTGTCAAAAAGCCTATGCTGTGGATAATGGTCTGTTGAAGCTTTGTGGAGCAATGTAGCCCATACTGCTTTTTCATGGTTCCTATACCATAGTATATGTAAATGTAACAAAGTCATGCAGGGGGCAGGCAACAATTATTATAATAATCAATCGTTACGATTCAGGCTGACTGGGTCTCAACGGTAAAAGTCAAACATCAGCAAGGAATGACTTTATTACTTACAAGACAAGTTTCGGAGTTTAATCATCATTGCAATACATGGCTATAGCATTCCACTTTGACTGAAAATACCTTGCACAAACTACAATACACCCACGCAAGAGGGATTGCTGCAGTTTCATGTGAAATACAATATGTCCATCAATAGCTCCCAAGTGCCTATATTCTTGTTCTTGCCAGATGTTTTTGATCAAAGTGGAATGCTGTAGCTGTGAATTGCTTTGTTTTATAAAATATTTTTCTATCTAGTTTCCAAACACGTCATTCGAACAATTAAGTTACTCCTTGCCCGATGTTTGACTTTACAACTGGAAAAAATCAGCCTGAATGCAGAGCTGCTGATTATTTCCCCATATTACTTCTTATGATTATACCATAATACAGTCATAACCCTTACTGGGACTATCACGAGCATCTGTAGATTTGCCATTATTTAGACTTTCCCTCATTACTTTTTATAAAAACGTAACCAGCCTCTTTTGTACATGTCTAAAACGATCTAATTTTTCAGTTTTTACACTCCTTTCACAAGGCGTAATTTTGCTCTTTTATATTCTGAGAATTCATTTGATTTTGTTGCATCAAAGTACCAACATTAATTCAGCGCTCATTGATAATGATGGTTGCTTCTTTTGTAGCCACGGCAGTATTTCGTTGAAGATTCAATGTTATCGCCTTTCCATTTTCTAGTGATGTTATTGCGACAATGCTATGCAATGGTAGGTGGTAACACTTTTCACCCCATGACCCATCAAAGGCTGCCACTGTGTTAGCGTCATCTTCATTGGACACCACAGTTTCTTCGACAGCTTGCTTCAGAGACGCAGTACTCAATTGACTAAGCCTGATAACAAATAACAGTGTACATCTGAGATGTTGCGGCTGGTGACAAATCCGTGATAGCACAGAATGTATGAGCTGCTCTTCCACGTTTTATCATATGTTGCATTCACAGGGAAAGTCTAAAATCTAAATTTTTAACTTTTTCTTTGCACTAACTTCAAGAATGTCTTCCTTTCGCTATCCCACTGTTTATTGCCCACATCTTCCTGCCTTTATATCTGAACTGTGCGTGGCCTGTGTTCATGCCATATTTCATTTGACATTACCTCGTTATGTTATTCTCAATTACTGATGTCACTGAGTTGCCGCCTTGCCTTCACGTGAGCGGCAGCAGCGGCACTTATCGACATAAGCCCTGGTGTATCATCTTTGCTGACTGCTATTATTTCCCGGTTGTCGTTTGTTCGAGGGAAGTTCGGACCTTGCAGGAAGTGGGAAGGCTCCTGGCAGTCGTAGAGTTGGGACGCGGTGGAAGTCTGTTGGGTTGGAGCAGTAGTGAGGCTTGGATAGCCATGGCTCGCCCGACCGTTGCCAGCACACATGACTTGAACCGGGGACGGTCTTTGTTGATTGTCGGTGGGTCGTCTTAATGGACGATGCGTATTTTCTCGCCGGTCGCTTATGGGTTGGTGGTGTTTGTCTCAACTCATGGTTCCGCCATGTCATTACTCGGTCACCGCTTTTAGCATTGATTGCTTTCTTCGGCCTAGTGTTTGTCAAATTGTGTGTAGCTTGTGATGTCAACTGCTCAATTATTTTAGTGCAGTTCAGGGCTGTGCTGTGTGCGAGCAGTCGGTCAGTTGACCTGGAGCAGAGAGGAAATCTCCGTGGGAAGCAGTTTGGCCAGGCCCGCTGGTGGTCTCTACACATCGTCGGAGTGTGTGGGGCTGTTTCCATTGGTACGAGGTCCGTGGCTCACCGACCCTGGACGCGAAAGTTGAGTTTGGATTAAATTTACCAGCAAGTCAAGACTGTTCACATTGTGCCGTTTGGTTCTTGTTGTTGGTTCTTGGGACACGAGCAACAACGTGTGTGTTCGAGTAGGCAAAGGTTTAGCCACCGTCTGTTCGAGTCTAACTATATTTGGTTATTTGCAAATGAAGTGCACCAGCGGAATTTTCTGCTTGTGGCCGCTAACGTTCCGGTTACCTGTCCTGGCCGTTGACGTAAATTCAAGCATTGTCCTTTCTTCACCGTGTTGTCGCTGTCCAGCACGGTGTGTAGTCTAACATCTTAATGTATTCTTGGTTGTCTGCGCCCATGCCTTTTACGTTTTGCATTGAACTCCCGGTTGTGTGCTGGTCGAGTGGAGCGCAAGTTACCTTGTCAGAGGGTCCGTTGACTGATGGTAGGGTTGTCGTCGGATCGAGAATGGTTGGGCCGACTGCCTGTCTCACTTAAGTGAACGTTAGTATTTCAAGTGCTGGCCGACCCCCGAAACTTCTGAGCGCCGTTAGCTGCACTGCCTTTTCTTATTTTCTGTTGTGTGTATTTATATGGATCATAGCCGATGGTTTTGAATTAAAGTTGAATTGTTTTTAGTGGTGTTTTAAGTCATGGGCCTTCAGCTGCTTTAAAATTAAAATTCCTTGCTTGTCAAGTGTTGGATTGTTTGGTGCCTTCACACTAATTTACGATAAGGCTTTTTTGATTAAATTTATTTTACCTCGAGTTTGAAGTCATGGGGCGCTCAGCCGTTTTTAAATTAAGGATCTTTGTCTTTCGAGCATCAGACTGTTTGGGGCCATCAGCCTAATAAAAGATAAGGCCTTCTGCCTTGGTTTTTTTTATTTAATTTTACCTTGAGTCTTAAATCATTGGGCTTCAGCCGTCTTTATATTAAGGTTGCTGCTTTTCAAGTGTTAGATTTTTTGGGCCTCCTGCCAAATTATAGAACTTACTTAACGTGACGCTTCTGCCTTCTAAATATTCTTTTGGGCCTCTGAATTTCGAGTTAATAGTTTTTAGCCATTTTTTAAAATTAAAGTGATTGTGCCCCTTAAGGCATAAGATAGTGTGGCGTATTCAGTCGATAACTAAGTTCAAGAATTTGTACTGTAATGTTTGGTCGAATAAATGAAGTTATATGTGTTCCATTGTAACTGACAGCCGCTCAGTTTGGCCCCTTTCCACAATTCCAACTACCTGTCCTGTCCTGCAGATTTGGCAGGGCGTTTCAAGATCTTTCACAATCGTTATAGGCTACCATCTTTTCCACACAGCGCACACAAAGCACTATTTTTTATAAGCCTACACAAGTCACTCAGTTCGAAAACTATGAAACGACATTCTGTCACATGGTGTTTGTTGGATGTGTTACTCTCGAGCTCCAGTATTCAGGCACTTGGAGCAGCTCATCCAACACCCTATGTGTAGTTGCTCTCAGCTATCCAAGATATCAATAAATCGAACTACAAAAACCTTATAAACAAAAAAAATCTGGGATGACAACGGTTGGGGTGTGAAAACAGAAAAAATGGCGTTTTAAAGCATAGGGAAAACTGTAATTTTTTTAAAACTGTATCGTGAATTTTTAATTCTCGGCAGACCTTATTTCCTGCTGCATCGACTAGGTCACGATAGTGCAGTTTTCGCGCTGGCTTTTCCCTATACATGGTTGACGGTGTTTGTGGCGCATTTCATGGCAGTGAGACATGGACTGAGGGAAAACCAGAAGAGGACAGGAGTAGTTGAGATGTGGTGCTACTGACGACTGTTGAAAATTAGCTGGACCGATAAAGTGAGGAATGAGGAGGTTCTCTGCAGAATTTGCGAGGAAAGGAATATATGAAAAAGACTGACAAGAAGAAGAGACAGGATGATTGGACATCAGTTAACCTCCATGTTAATGCAGACAGTAAAAACTGTAGAGAAAGACAGAGATTGGTATACACCCAGCAAATAATTGAGGACGTAGGTTGCAAGTGCTACTCTGAGACAAAGAAGCATTCGTGGTGGGTCGCATTCATACTGTCAAAAGACTGATGACAAAAGAAAAAAGAAAAAAAATCTGCAATTCTTCCAGTCACTAAAATGTTATTGTGACTGGCAGTCTATGTCAGAAACTAAACCCAACTACACATTGGAAGTTTTTGCTATTATGAAATTTTCTGTAAAACATGTACACGTATCTCTTGCTCTTATGGACTGACTCGTGGTTGCATCTTAGTAGTAAATATCTTTGTCAATGATGGTCAACAGCTTCGAAAAACACCTTCTCTTCCATTTAAATGAAATTACGAAACGAATTTCGATCTTGAAATTGATATGATGAAATACGTTACTTTAGAGTGAAGGTGGTGAATACAACATCGCGAATCCGGCTATTATGCATGCATGAACTGACTGTAAGCACAATACTTTAACTATAGTCAGTGCAAAACTGAGAATTGGATGAACATTCCGTTCTGTTAAAGAATAACTTCTGTTAGTTAATATCTCAGCCAACTTCCTCGCCGCAGTAGTAACACTGGAACCCGTCAGATAAAAAAAGTTAAGCGCTGTCGGGCCAGGCTAGCACTTGGGTGGGTGATGATCTGGTCTGACGAGTGTTGTTGACAAGCGGGGTGCACTCAACCTTTTGGGGAAAATTGAGGAGGTACTTTACCGAGAAGTAGCGACTCTGGTGTCGTAAACTGACAAAACGGCCGGGAGAGAGGTGTGCTGACCACATGTCCCTCCGTATCCGCATCCAATGAAGACTGTGGGCCGAGGATGACACGGCGTCGGGTCGGTAACCTTGAGCGTTCATGGCCTGTTCGGGCACAGTTTAGTTTTTTAGTAAGACTCTCAGATCGATGTACAGCATTATGCAGTGTTCTTCAGCCAACAATTCTGTCTTCAAGCCATAGGCGAGTCCAGAATTTCCTTCACGATTTTCTCCGCTCTTCTTCGACAATAGTAGCTACTTTACGCAAGCCCATTTTCGTAAAGAAACTGTGATTTATGCACCAGATGGATCCAGAAATTGCCGCTGGAGAGCGCTAAGGCCGCAAATCACGATGAAGAGCACTTGGCGTGAAATATAACAGGTCGTTACGAAGCGTGCGGCGTCCACGACGGACGCAACGTCTGGCGTACTTCGCGATGAGAAACATGTCTCACGTGAGGGAAGCTCAACGGCCAACGTGGGTTGTGGCCGTTATGTGGACGGAAATAGCCCAGTGGTTCGGCTGGTGCCTTTTCCGCGTAACAGAAGGGCGATTCGAGTGGCGATGCCGACAGGGGATCTTAGAATACAAGAGTAGCGCCGGCTGGCTGCTTCAGTAACTGACAGCATTGTTTTGATCAGTCGAGTAAGGCAACGCAGTGTACCATGAAGTAATTTGCTCACAGTACATCGGACAACCAGTAATTTTTAGACGCAGAAGGGCCTTGGGTACAGTGCAAAGTGTTACAGCTGTTGTGTGGGTCACACACTGGTCGTCTGGACAGTTCTCTAAAGACGAGAGTAATATTGATTACATGGTGACGGTATTTGATTTTCTACGTGCATTAGGTGATCCTGTTGTTATTGTACTGTGAGCGTGACTGATTTTGTTAGTGTCATTATGTCGTGCAAGAGTGAACTGTTTTGTATGTCACATTCTACAGAAAAGTGATTTCAGAAATTTGCATTGGTACTCCGACAAGAACCAGCTTTGCATTATTGACTAGCTGCTTTCGGAAATGGTCACAGATCTTTATTTAGTTTATGAATTTGAGTACTCTTAATTAACTCAGAAAGTTATCTTCTAGTTTGTTATCCTGCGGTTAAATGCGTAAGTTAACTTTATTGTTCTTTCCTTGTGAGCAGAGTCCACACCTTGTGAACTATTCTTGGCCCGGTTCTATCTGCTGGGGAGGTCTATTCGACTAATCCTAAGAAATATAATCTCTTAGCCGCACGGGATTAGCAGAGCGATCTAGGCGCTGCAGTCATGGACTGTGCGGCTGATCTCGGCGGAGGTTACAGTCCTCCCTCAGGCGTGTGTGTGTGTGTGTGTGTGTGTGTGTGTGTGTGTGTGTGTGTGTGTGTGTGTGTGTGTGTTTGTCCTTAGGATGATTTAGGTTAAGCAGTGTGTAAGCTTAGGGACTGATGACCTTAGTAGTTAAGTCCCATAAGATTTCACACACATTTGAATATTATAATCTTTTACGGAGATTACAGTGTTAATATCATGTATTTATGTATCAGTCCTCTGCAGATCCCAACAAACACCTCCATCTGATGAAGGAAATTATCGTTTTCCTCTTGAAGAGATAAATACTACGTAGGATCATTTTTAATTTGAGCGTTCTACGCTCTTACTGTTGTCTGCCATTCTGAAATTTACTTTAAAGTTAACTTTAGCCTCAAACCGAAAACGTTTGAATGCATATTTTGAAGGAAAGTTGAATGTCCTACAGCTTCTCTGAAGTCGCAAGATGCGATGTGGTCGCGAAATGAACAGTGACCCGAATACAGAATAAATTTCCTTTACTACACGTCTATGGTCACAGGTTTTTGTCGTCAGATTACCGGTTTCGGTCTATAATGACCATTTTCAGATCTGCTTCATACCCTGGACATGTCTTTATAAAGCAGGTCTGAAGATAGTGGTCATAGACCAAAACCGGTAGTCTGAAGGCAAAAATTTTGTTTACCATGTAGCAAGGGAAATTTATTCTCAGAAGTCACTTAATGCACTGCAACTGGACAGAAACTAATGGAGCACTGGCGCTTCTCTGTGTTAGCTCATCAGCTTTTCACATTGGAAATGTACTGGCGAAACCTTGTTTGCCGTCACATTTAGGTCTCTGGAGCGCGAAATTCCTACCCGCTATGCGCGGCCGGCCGCAGCTGGCGCCGCAAGCGGAAGATCTAATTTATCTTTGGCTAAGCAGATTACTGTTAGCCGCCGACCACTGACAGAGCCTGTTCGGGGTTTCATAAGCAGCTAGCCACTGAAGTATTAATCTGCAGCTTATTTGAGCAGGCGGTCCGGTGCTTTCGGCTTTCATGGCTTTCCCATTAGAACTTTCATAGCTGACAAGTGCATGAGATCATAAAAAGCTAAATGTACAGCATTCTTTAGATGTTGTGGCGGCTCATTTAGTGAGGCTTCAATCTGACGATATCATTAAGCTCCACACCGGTCTTTCTTTGGTTGAAAAAGGAACATGGAATTGCTGATAGCTGGGCCGAGAGGAAAATGTTCTTCTATGAAAGAGTTGCAATGCTGCACATTCTGCTGTATCCCTGAGACAATGGGAGGCAGGATTACATATGTGCTCAGGTTCACGTATCCGTGGAACGCCGGTCACTGCAAAGTTACTCCGTTCTTGGCAATGTTTATTAGATAACCTATACAACCTATGGAGCTGTTATGGTGAATGTCGTCCATTTATTTGAGTGTATCTTCCCTCGTACAATATAATTGTAATATATTTTATATATAATGTACACTACTGGCCATTAAAATTGCTACACCAAGAAGAAATGCAGACAACAAACGGGTATTCGTTGGACAAATATATTATACTAGAATTAACAGGTGATTACATTTTCACGCAATTTGGGTGCATAGATCCTGAGAAATCAGTACCCAGAACAACCACCTCTGACCGTAATAACGGCCTTGATATGCCTGGGCATTGAGTCAAACAGAGCGTGAATGGCCTGTACAGGTACAGCTGCCCATGCAGCTTCAACACGATACCATAGTTCATCAAGAGTAGTGACTGGCGTATTGTGACGAGCCAGTTGCTCGGCCACCATTGATCAGATGTTTTCAGTTGGTCAGAGATCTGGAGAATGTGCTGGACAGGGCAGCAGTCGAACATTTTCTGTATCCAGAAAGGGCCGTACAGGACCTGTAACATGTGGTCGTGCATTATCCTGCGGAAATGTATGGTTTTGCAGGGATCGAATGAAGGGTAGAGCCAAGGGTCGTAACACATCTGAAATGTAACGTCCACTGCTCAAACTGCCGTCAATATGAACAAGAGGTGACCAAGACGTGTAACCAATGCCACCCCATACCATCATGCCGGGTGATACGCCGTTATGGCGATGAAGAATACACGCTTCCAATGTGCGCTCATCGCGATGTCGCCAAACACCGATTCGACCATCATGATGCTGTAAACAGAACCTGGATTCATCCGAAAAAATGACGTTTTACCATTCGTGTACCCAGCCATGGTCCATGCTGCTGCAAATGTCGTCGAACTGCTCGTGCAGATGGTTGTTGTCTTGCAAACGTCTCCATCTGTTGACTCAGAGTTCGAGACGTGGCTGCACGATCCGCTACAGCCGTGCGTATAAGATGCTTGTCATCTCAACTACTAGTGATACGAGGCCGTTGGGATCCAGCACGGCGTTCCGTATTACCCTCCTGAACCCACCGATTCCACTATTCTGCTGAGAGTCATTGCATCTCGACCAACGCGAGCAGCAATGTCGCGATACGACAAACCGCAATCGTGATAGGCTACAAGTCGACCTTTATCAAAGTCGGAAACGTGATGGTTCGTATTTCTCCTCCTTATACGAGGCATCACAACAACGTTTCACCAGGCAACGACGGTCAGCTGCTGTTTGTGTATGAGAAATCGGTTGGAAACTTTCCTCATGTCAGCACGTTGTAGGTGTCGCCACCGCCGCCAACCTTGTGTGAATGATGTGAAATGCTAATCATTTGCATATCACAGCATCTTCTTCCTGTCGGTTAAATTTCGCGTTTGTAGCACGTCATCTTCATGGTGTAGCAATATTAATGGCCAGTAGTTACGTTGAAGAGCCTAAGAGACTGATACAACTGTATAATATCATGTACGGCCCCCGCGAGCACGCAAAAATGCCGCAACACGACATTGCGTAGACACAACTAATGTCTGAAATAGTTCTGGACGGAGCTGTCACCATCAACGCTGCGGGGCTGCCCATAAATAGGAAAGAGTACGAGAGGGTGGAGATCTCTTCTGAGCAGCACGTTGCACGGCATCTCAAATATGCTCAATAATGTTGATGTCTATGGCGTTTGGTGGCCAGCGGAAGTGCTTAAACTGGAGCTACTCTGTATCAAATCTGGACGCGTGGGGTGTCGTATTTGCCTGCTGGAATTGGCCAAGTCCGCAGGAATTCTCAATGGATATGATTGGATGCAGGTGATCAGACAGAATGCTTACTTACATGTCACCTGTCAGAGTCATATCTACACGCATCAGGGTCCCATATCACTCCAACTGCACACGCCCCAAATCATTAAAGAACCTCAACCAGCTTGAACAGTCCCCTGCTGACATGGGGGGTCCATGGATTTATGAGCTTGTCTCCATACCCGCACACGTCCATCCGTTCGATACAATTTGAAACGAGACTCGTCCGACCAGGTAACATGTTTCCAGTCATCAACAGTCCAATGTCGGTGTTTATGGACCCAGGTGCGCCGTAAAGCTTTGTTTTGTGCAGTCATCAAGGGTACGCTAGTGGTCCTTCGGCTCCAAAAGCACATATCGAGGGTGTTTCGTTGTATGCCCTGCATTGAAATCTACAACAATTCTGTCACGTTGAACGATTCTCTTCAGTCGTCGTTGGTCTCGTTCTTTTAGGATCTCGCAGCGAAACCGGAGATTTGCTGTTTTACCGGATTTTTGATATTTACGGTACACTCGTGAAACGGTCGTACGGGAAAATCGCCACTTCATCGCTACCTTGGAGATGCTCTGTCCTATCGCTCCTGCGACAACTCTTAACGTCACATTCAAACTCACTTAAATCTTGATAACCTGCCATTGTAGCTGTAGTAACCGATCTAACAACTGCGCCAGACATTTGTTGTCTTCTATAGGCGTTGCGTTTCGGTGCGCCGTATTTTGCTTGTTTACGTATCTCTGTATTTGAGTACACATGCCTATACCAGTTTCTTTGGCGCCTTAGTGTATGTTATATATAATAATTTAATTATGGGCGAAAACCGTTATGACACCATTGGATGGGATTGTTTGGGGGAAGAGACCAAACAGCGAGGTCATCGGTCTCATCGGATTAGGGAAGGACGGGGAAGGAAGTCGGCCGTGGCCTTTCAAAGGAACCATCCCGGCATTTGCCTGGAGCGATTTAGGGAAATCACGGAAAACCTAAATCAGGATGGCCCGACGCGGGATTGAACCGTCGTCCTCCCTAATGCGAGTCCTGTGTGCTAGCCACTGCGCCACCTCGCACGGTCTATGACACCTATGACACTGGATTGCATGTACCGGTACTGTTGCTGCTTAGATTGTACGATAGGCAGTTTTAGTAGGTGGAAGGAATGAACTAAAACAAGGAAATAAGTCAAGTAATCATTGGCTCTTCAGTGCGCATCTGAGGAGCTATTAGCATTTGGTCATCATCGCTACTGTGAAACATCTCCTCTATTTACCAAGTGCTCGTAGCTCTTAAGATATACTTTCAATATACAGTGTTTAACGGACATTTCTTCCTTGCTTTGATCCACCTGTCATCTCAGAAGTTGCCTACCTTACAGTCCTAGCAACAATCCTACCAGTGTATGTAATCCAGTGTCAGAATGATTTTCGCTTATAATTTTCGACTCGTTTGTTTTCGGTTGAGGGGACCTCACATCAAATTGGTACATTTATCTTTCTCTGTCATCCTAGACAGTCTATAACATCATCACTGAGTCACCTGTATATAAAAGCATTTAGAGGCGCCAGCGCCTATGCCTTTGACGTCCTGTAGGGCCGCTGAATGACGTTTCCGGACATGGGTTCCTGTGTAAAACTCTTTCTACTAAGTCTCCCTTGCAACCTTTTACAAGTCTGTAACATGAATTGTGAAGCGCGCTGTGTAACACCTGACGGGGACTATGTTTATCAGGATAAAATTGACGTAGATGAATAAATAAAATTATTTCCTAAAAATAAAAATTACCGTATTTCTTATAGCAATCCTCATACCTAATCCGCAGTGAAATGCACACCAACCCGTCAACGTTGCCCGCTGGATGCTGCAGACGCAGAATGGAGCTGGCTAACAAATGTGGCGGCTTTCTGGCTGGTTGACGTCACGCCCAGAGCAGCGCCACTGCTTAGGCCGCCCCCACGTGCTAGAGGCCCCTGTGCTGGTAGCAGTGCAGTAGGCCTACCAGGTCCTCTTCCGCTCTCAGGCTCGCTCATTAATTACGCGGCGGCCACCTGCGTGCCGGCCTCGCGGCGGCCACCTATGGCTGCCGCTTTCTGCGTAATGACTGCCACTCTACAAACTCACTTTCAGCCGTCAAGCGCTCGTCTAATCTAGCTAACACCGACAAATGGTCGACTGAGTACACTCATCCATAAACTGTTGCGATTACAGGCCCTTCTATTCATTGCGCGTCCCTACAATGTTCATTATGAGCTCACCAAATACATTGTTAGATCCACATATTTGTAACAATCCCCTCGACAGAGCACACTTGTCACTTTGGAGTGCTGCAGACTGGTGCCAGCTCTTCACCGCTGGCGTAAATCATGGCAGAGAAACCGTGGAGACAGAATTTTTCTAGGATGTATTTCCCTTTTTTCCTTTCATTAATATGATCTACGTTATCTAAAGCAGGCCTGTTCGCTCGCCGCCTGACTACTGAACTCTCACGGTAAAACGGGATAATCGAACGCCGACCGGATTGACCGAGCGGTTGGTGGCGCTATAGTCTGGAACGCAGTAATTAATGTGGTGAGTGGCTCTTTTAAAATGGAAGAGAAGCACTCTTCTGGCCGAGTTAGGAACTTCAAACCGAAGGTCAGAAACACCGTTATAAATTTATAATACATCAGTCCAGCATAACTACCTTAGTCGGGACTCATAGACCTACAGTGAGACAGGCAGTTTAGTGATCAGTTTCATTACCAAATAAGTCTTCGTGATTCACAATTAATTTTTCGTTTACGTAGATTTCTAAAACTTCGCAAGTTTGTAGTTAAGATTATATCCTTGTTTAGACCAAACTACTTGTTCCAGAGTTTGTTTTCCCACTGAAGAGAACAAAATTCACCCACAGAAACTCACTGAAAGATTTCAATTCAAGACAGATCTGAAGATCTCCATCGCTGACCCAAACCGGTAGTCTAAGGATCTAACAATTTTGTGATCATAGATGGAAACAAAAGAAATTTACTTAACTTAAAATCTTATCTTTGAATTACCAGTGGGCTGAAAGACGTACCAGATGCTTTAGCTGAAGTAAAAAAAAAGAGTAGTATTCATCGAAATACAGTGTATCTACGTTTGAAGTGCCGTAGCTAAAGAGATCACTGCGTCGCCCACCACGGAGACTACATGAGCGTCATTATGGGCATCAGTAACGAATTGACTCTTATGGCTAAGACCATGAAGTTCAGCTGCCCATCTCCTGTATGGTTGGTTTGTTTTCTTGCAGGATTGAGAGAACTTCACCTCGACCCTCTATGACTGCATTCGTTTGTGATGGTAGCTACACAATAAACTGCGCATGTGATCTTCAGATACGTGTAAAGGGCCAAGCTGACACACTAATTGATTTTTTTTTAGGTGGAATCTACGAGTGGAAGAAGGTTTTTCACAAATTGGAGTCTGGCACTTCGATGCCCAAAAAGATGCTGTCTTTTTTCGTAAGCTTCCTAAACCTCGGTTGAATCATCGTACAGAGGAAAAATGGGTTGATGAAGGGGTACTCCGTCTGTTACTGCAAGCCGACAAAGTGTTCACTGCCGAAGTAAGTTGATCAGTCAGGGCCAATAAACGCCGTCCATGTATGTGCGAGTCGCCGGCAGGCTGCGTGCTCGCCTCCCCCAGGTGGCTCCAACGGCGGGCCCGCGCCGATACAGCTGCAGCCGATGCAAACACACAGGCGCGCGTTGACACTGCACTTGTTGCAGTCACATTCACGTGCACGACTATCACAATACAGCACGAAGACTACTGAAATTCATCACCGAGCGAAGATCCATAACGATAAAGCATGTTTCTTGCAGTGGCTTGTCTACAAATGCAGTCGGAGGATACCATTTACTCTCCAGTCCCGAGCGGTTCTAGGCTCTTCAGTCCTGAACCTCGCTGCTGCTACGGTCGCAGGTTCGAATCCTGCCTGGGACATTGATGTGTGTGATGTCCTTAGGTTAGTTAGGTTTAAGTAGTTATAAGTCTAGGGGACTGATGACCTCAGATGTTGAGTCCCTTAGAGCGTAGAGCCATTTGAACCATTTTTTGTACTCGCCAGTCGGAAGATTAGCGCTGTGCTAACTGAAATCACTGTAGTTGTTGACTGCACCGTGACGGAAAGCCACCCCGTGGCAATGTATGAATAAGGTGGTAAATAGTGATAGGGCAGTATTATACAAAACTCTCTATATGCTCTAACCACATCCATTGCGAAATAATGCACACTGTTTCCCTTTTTACGTAAAGCTTCTTCTTTGGGAGTGTGATTGACCACTATCGTTACTTTATGTACCACAAGGTAATATGGAGTGACGACTGAGTGTTAGAAATGCGGACTGAAGCTTTCAACTTTTATTAAACCCAAACGTACAGCAGTGATTACAAATTAAATCATTAATCACAATCTTGCTCTTTGGGCACACTTTCTTTGTATCACATATCCATCTGGATGCTTACAAAAGAACACTCAATTAAATAATTCATGAAAACTGACAACTAAGTATCATTTTAATATTTTAAATTCCTTGAAATTATTTAACCAAAAGGCCGTAAGTCATATTCACCTATTACATAATTAAAATTTACTTGAAAGTGCTTGATCAGAAAAACCGTAGAACTATAATAATTATTTACACAACTAAGTAGGAAGAACACAATTTTCTAGTAACCACGAAGCGGTAATTGAAGACTTTCTTATGAATTATGCCCACGCCTCTCACATCAGGCAATAAAACCATCTCAAGTGCTATCATGATCAGGTCGCCTTTAATAACCCTTAAGGCTACATACCAACACTTGACAAGTGTTAGTAAATTTCCTTTGGCCGCAGCTTGGTAGACAACCCAGTAACCCCAATAGCTTCAGACCTACTACGCAGAATACAGCGGCAAATGGAGCCAGACCAGTACTTCTGACGGTCTTCACTGGAGATCCACGAACGTCACATTATATCAGATGTTTCACAGGGCAGATACCCAAAGGATTTTACCAAGCATGTACGGCGGGA
Organism: Schistocerca gregaria; assembly: GCF_023897955.1. Lineage (NCBI taxonomy): Eukaryota > Metazoa > Arthropoda > Insecta > Orthoptera > Acrididae > Schistocerca > Schistocerca gregaria. The sequence goes on from NC_064920.1 coordinate 623,656,764, forward strand.
TTTTACTAAATTGCTAGATAATCACAGTAACGGTATTAAGAGACTATTCTGTTCCAGGGAACGTTTTTGGTCGAATAAGACAGTGATCAAACGTTATAATTTAGTCAGTCATACAGCACTAGAAATTTACACAAGTCTCAGATATCCTCGATGCAACATTAGGTAATAGCAAGAGTAAAACAACCAAGCTCCCCTTTTTGTGGCTTTTTTGTATGATTATTTTTCTAATTTATTTCTTTATTTTATAGGTCAGGATATGAAACTTCCTGGCAGATTAAAACTGTATGTCGGACCGAGACTTGAACTCGGGACCTTTGCCTTTCGCGGGCATGCGCTCTACCAACTGAGTTACCCAAGCACGACTCAAGCCCCGTCCTCACAGCTTTAATTCCGCCTGTACCTAGCTCGCTTTCCCGTGAAAGGCAAAGGTCCGGCACACAGTTTTCATCTGCCAGGAAGTTTCGTATCAGCGCACACTCCGCTGTAGAGAGAAAATTTCATTCTAGGTCATTATACTTGAATATCAGTTCCTACGTAAATCTATATTTCAATGTTTGTCACTGTAATGTGAATTTTTAAAACCACTCTGCCTATACTACTCAGAAATAATTCATTCCACATCCGTCCGCCCGGGCATGGAATATGACATACAGATAATCACAAATGCTATGACGAAGAGAGAAGTCGCTCGGTATAACACAAGAGTTACAACTGCTCCTAAGAGAGTCAATTGTGTGATGTAATCACAACAGATAGCAGCAAAATGTTAACATCCTGTGCCAACCTCTTGATCTCAGAGTAGCAATTGCAACCTACATCCTCAATTATTTGCTGGACGTACTCCAATCTGTCTCCCTCTACAGTTTCCGCCCTCTACAGTTCCCTCTAGAACCATGGAAGTTATTCCCTAATATCTTAACAGATGCCTTAACATCCTGTCCCTTCTCCTTGTCAGTGTTTCCCACATATTTCTTTCTCTCCCATTCTGCACAGAACCTCCTCATTCCTTACCTGATCACTCCACTAAATTTTCGACATTCGCCTGTAGCACCACACCTCAAATGCTTTGGTTCTCTTCTGTTCTGGTTTTCCCATAGTCCGTGTTGCAGTACCATACAATGTAAAAGCACATTATCAGAAATTTCTTCCTCAAATTAACACGTATGTTTGACTCTAGTAGACTATCCTTGACCAGGAATGCCCTTTTTGCCAGAGCTAGTCGGTTTTTAATGTCCTCCTAGCTCCGTCTGTCATTGGTTATTTTGTTCCCTAGGTAGTAGAATTCCTTAACTTCTTCTACTTAGTGACTATCAACCAGGGTATTAAGTTTCTCGCCGTTCTCATTTCTGCTACTTCTCATTACATTCGTCTTTCTTCGGTTACTGTCAGTCCAAACTATGTACACATTACACTCTTCATTCCATTCAGCAAATCATGTAAATCTTCTTCAATTTCACACAGTATGACAATGTCATCGTCGCATCCTGTCATTGATATCCTTTCACTTTGAATTTCAATCTCATTCCGGAATCTTATTTATTTCCATCAATGCTTCTTCTACGTATATGTTTAATGGCAGAGGGGAAAGACTACATCCGTGTCTTACACCCATTTTAGTTCGAGCATTTTATTCTTGGTTATCCACACTTATTATCCCCTCTTGGCTCGTATACTGCCCGTCTTTTCCTACAGCTTAACACTATTTCCTCAGAATCTCCAACATCTTGCACCATTTTACACTGTCCAGCGCTTTTTCCGGATAGATGAATCCTATGATAGTGTCTTGATTTTTCTTTAGTCTTGCTTACCTTATCAACCGGAATATCAGAATTGCCTCCCTGTTGCCTTTACGTTTTCTAAACCTAAACAGATCGTCATTTAACACATCAACATTTTTTTTCATTCTTGTGTGTATTATTCTGTCAGCAACTTAGATGCGTGAGTTGTTAAGCTGATTATGTGATGATTGTCGCACTCTTTATCTCTTGTAGTATTCGGAATTGCGTGGATGATATTTTTCCGATAGTCAGGTGGTATGAAGCCAAACTTCTGCATTCTACACACCAACGTGAATAACCCTTTTGTTACCACTTCCCCCAATGTGTTCATAAATTCTGATGGAATGTTTTCTATCCCTTCTGCCTCATTTGAACTTAAGTCCTCCAAAGCTCTCTTAAAGTCTGATTCTAAAACTGGATCCCCTATCTCTTCTAAATCGACTCTTGTTTCTTCTTCTATCAAATCAGATAAATTTTCCCAGTCATAGATGCCTTTTACTCTTTCCATTCAACTGGAATCCCCGTTGCAGTCTTAATGTTACCACCGCTGCTTTTCACTTCACTGAAGGTTATTTGTCTTTCCTGTATGCTTTCTTTTTCAAGTTCTTCATATTTTTAAGCAGCCATTTCGTCTTAGCTTCCCTGGATTTCCTATTTATTTCATTCCTCAGCGACTAGTATTTCTGTATTCTTGAGTTTCCTAACCATTTTTGTAGTTCTTTCTTTCATCGATCAAGTGGAGTATTTCTTCTGTTACTCATGGTTTCTTCGCTGTTACCTCTTTGAAACTATGTTTTTCTTTCCATCTTCTGTGCCCTTTTAAGACATTTCAATTCCTTTTCAACTGTACTGTTTACTGAGCTATTCCGTATTGCTAGAGAGCTTCAAGTGTATCTCGTTTTTCCTTAGTATTTTCGTATCGCACCTCTTTGCGTATAGATTTTTCCTGAGTAATCTCTTAAACCTAGCCTACTCTTCATGACTACTACATTGTAGTCTGAATCTGCATCTGCTCCTGCGTACGCCTTAGAATCCAGTATATGATTTTGGAATCTCTGTCTGACCATGATGTAATCCACCTTTAATTTTCCCACATCATCTGGCCTTTCCCAATTATACCACATCCTCTTGTGATTCTTCAACAGATTATTCGCTATCACCAGCTAAAATTCATTACATAACTCAGTCTTCCTCCTCTCTCATTCCTTGAACCATAGATTTTCATCTCCTTTTACGTACTGTAATATCCTTTCAATATCCTCATATACTTTCTCCATCCCTTCATCTTCAGCTTGCGACGACGGCTTGTGTATCTGAACTATCGTTTTCGGTGTTGTTTTTCTGTCCATTCTGATAAGAACAACCATATCACTGAGCAGTTCACAGTAACCCTCTCTCTGTCCCCCCCCCCCTTTCCCACTGTAGTATTTTCTGTTGCTGTCGATTTTATCCTATACTCATCTAACCATAAATCGTTGTCTTCATTCCATTTTACTTCACTAACCCCTACTACATCTAAATTGAACCTTTCGATTTCTCATTTCATATCTTCTAGGTTCCCTGCCATGTTACTGGGTGTTGTGTGATGTCCTTAAGTTAGTTAGGTTTAAGTAGTTCTAAGTTCTAGGGGACTGATGACCGTAGATGTTAAGTCCCACAGTGCTCAGAGTCATTTGAACCAAGCCTACCATTTTCAAGCTTCTGACATTCCACCCCCCCCCCCCCCCACCGATTCGTAGAACGTTATCCTTTCGTTGGCTATTCATTCCCATTTCTCATAGTCTCCGCCGCAGCATCTCCCTCTGGCTGACTATTCCTAATTTTTTTGCCAGTGGAGAGGTCATGTCATTTCTTCAGTTACAGGCCACATGTTCTGTCGACACACGTTATGTCGCTGAACATTGCCCATTCTTCCGCCTTAAGGGTGTTTTCGAAGCCTGAGGACAAGAGTGTGTCCTGAACCTTTTTCTGCTCTTTTGCCCTTGCCTTTACCCAGATAAATTCGCACGTAAATCTTACTGAGCGTGCCCAGGAGGAACCAGCCGTCTCCTCATGCCAAATCACACTGACTGCCATTCTGTGTCTGTAGCTGCGATTTCCGGCCCAGGGTGAAGTCACCGCCATGGGACAAAGACACTGGCCCATCACAAATCTGCCAGTCTCCGTCCCCCTTACGACATTCAACGGTCGACTAGCCGAAGCGGGGCCACCGTATTCTGAAGGTGGCATACAAGGTTGCAGAATTAGTTTCGCTCCTCACGAAGATGACATAATTCTGGGAATTTCGACTAACGTAACTAGAATATCAAGATTACGAGGTATTAATGAAACGTAATGCCTCCACCTTCATTAATTGGGTTGGGATGGGACTATTTTAATAAATCAAACACAGAAATAATCCTTTGAATGTGATCTTTCTTTACCAATATTCACTTTTTCACACAATCACCAGCCAATTGGATACATTTCTGCCAACGATAAACAAGTTTTCTGGAACCGTCACGGAAGAAATCGACACTCTGATTCCGCAACCACAGTCTCCCACTTCTCTCAACGTCTTCATCAGAAACATAATGATGTCCCCGCAAATCGTCTATTATCGGGAACAGACGGTGCTAAATCTGGACTATATTGAGGATGCTGTACGGTGGTGAGATTCAGTCTCTGAAGTTCTGCCTTGGTGGCAAGTGAAGTGTGGTGTTGATCATTATCATGATGCAGGAAAACATTTCCCTTTTCCTTTCGGACCCCTTTTAGCCATCGTTTCAGAGTTTGCAGCATTTTGATATAACACCCTGAATTTAATGTTGTTCCACGATCAAGGGAATCAACATGGATAACACCATCTGCGTCCCAGAACCCTGTGGCTATGACTTTTCCAGCTGAGGGCAGCGTCTTGAATTTCTATTTCTGGGGCGAGTCTTTGTGTCGACATTCCATGGACTGACGTTTCGTCTCAGGGTCGTAATGGTGTACCCACGTTTCGTCTCCTGTCACGATTAAATGGAGAAAGGCGTCACCTTCATTCTCGTAACGAGAGACGATTTCCTGGCAAATTTCAAGTCTGTGCGCTTTCATTTCAGATGTCAGCATCCAGGGAATCCATCGTGCACAGATCTTCTGATAGCCAAGAAAAGCAATAATGTGACCCACACGTTCTTATTAAATTCAGATTGTGCTTGCAATTTCTCTCTGAGTGGCACGACGATCGTCCTGAATCAATCTGTCAACATTTTTCTTGCTTGTGAAACTCTGTGGTTGCTGTCACAGGACGTACAACTCTGTTTGTCACGCAGGTCAGATGTTTCCGCGTCAACAGCTTTAAAATTACTCACCCAACGACGCACAGTACTCACATCAACACAATCACCATAAACTGCTTTCATTCTCTGATGAATCTCTTTTGGGGTGACACCCTTTGCTGTTAAGAATTCAATAACTGCACGTTGCTTAAATCGCATTGACCGACCGTCTGCGCATGGTTTCATACTTCACACTGTAACAACACAACCGTTCAATGCTAAGGTTTCCCACCAACTGGAGGCTACGGAACAAGCCAGTACCTGCTGCATACCAATGCTGCCAAGTGTTGAAGAGTTACGAAGGTGGAGGCATTACTTTTTAGTCAAATCTAGTTTTATTATTATTTCGGTCTGGCCATTTAGACCAAGTCACGTGTTCTTTACATTCGACAGCAACTTTCCTTTCTCTGAAGCCCATATTTCATTAATTCTTTGTGAGAGTGCTTGCTTTCGCTTCTCCGTTCAAGGATCACTGCTTATTCTTTTTAGTTGCTCGCCATGGTGTAGCCCATTCATCACTAGCGTCTTAAGGAACAGATCCATGTCAAAGACCCCTTCAGACTAGATTTGCAGTGTTGGGGGTCTTCGTTAGTGTTTGTAAATCAAGGAATTGTGGTTCTGTGATCGAATAAAAAAAAAAGAGGGAAATCTTCTTGGTCAACATGTTCTCATCCTTTCGTCTGAGGGGACTGTAAAATCGTACACATTTTCTGCGGGTTGACTCTGTAACCTTTTCTGTTTTGCCTTGGACTTCCTTGTTGTGTCTTTTATCGCGGATGCCACTCTTGTAATTGGATCCCATGATTGTCCTAACGATTCTGCGCTCTTTTTTCTCCAGTTCTTCGAAGAAGTTTTTATCTGTATTTAGCGATAAGGTTTCGGATGCATAATTAACCACTGGCTTCAGAACCGTTTCATAGTGATGTATCTTAGTGTTTTATGAAATTCATTTTGTTTGTTGTATTTCGTGTGCGAAGTTTGATAGCACGTTTCCAGTTAACGTATACGTTCCGTAAGTGCTTTCGAATTTTTTTCGTTTTCATAATGACCTTACCAGGTACTGCTCTGTTGATATCCTTTAACAATTAGAGTTGAATCTTAACATTTCCATTCTGTTAAATGACTTGGAAAATGCTATCAGCAAAAGATAGGTAGTGTACTATGATCCCTTTGAATTTATCTCTAATTCTCAAGGGCTATACTCGGTTTTCATCAGTTTCATTTGCCAGGTCATACTGATTTTTTCAACGAACACAGTTGAAGAGCATCTTATTCCTGTTCTGACATCAGAGAAATCCGTAAGGTAGTCTAGGAAATTTATCTCTGACCTTGTATCCGTAAACAGTTTAAAGTGAATCCCGAATTCATAAGGATGTTTAACAGGACTTCGCGAACTGTTGACCAGTAGACTTTCTTGCAGTTCACAGACTGACACATCGTTTTTGGACTTCAAATACGATGATTATGACGTTACGGGTCTGTTCAGCTACTGCACGAAGTATCCTGAAACCCTATTGGTATTCCCTCATTATTATTATTATTATTATTATTATTAAATAAAAGGAAATCACTGCGATTAGTTAAAACCACATATCAAAAGTATTTGGTCTTATTAAACAACATTACCGGACATAGAAGAGAAAACTTTAGATGTCAGTAATGGTTCAGACTTTATGCAAGAAAATACCTAACTATGGTATTAGGTTTCTACTGTTAAAATAATAATTTATCTCAGTTACCTCCGGCTTGTCCTGTTATGGTCACTTATAATTTGCTTCAGAAATTTTCTGTCTTTGCGTCTACAGAAACGTCGTTATAATTATCAGTTCACATTTGAGATAGATTGGGAGACTAGCAACACTTCTTTTAAAGGTATCGTTTATACAACAGACCTGTGCATCCTTATTGAGCAAAAGCATTTCTGCTACGGCAAATATGTGTCTGCGACTCCTCCAGGTAAATCATGTTGGGGGGCGGGGGGGTTCTTTTCCATGACACTTGTTCTGTGTGTTACAGACTCGCCTGTGATGCCTGTAGACGGAAGTAAACTGTACTGTCAGAATCTAGCACTCAGCGCTAACCCGCGGGCTTAGCCACGCCACGCCACGCTTTCAGTCCCACCTCAGATACCGATCTCTGACGTTGTACGTCGCCACTCGCGACAACAACTGTAACCCAAAATTGGATACCTGTTGTCCTGTGGTGTATAATGCCGCATAATTATGTTGTCGGATGAAACTTGTGCAGTATGCAAGCGGTAACGGCTTGCGTCAGCGTTCCCGTAAGGTCAAAGGTGACGAGCGTGGTGTGTGAGCTTCCGCGCAAACACGTGTCGGATAATTGGTGCTACTGATTCAATGCAAATTCTGCTGCTGACTTCCTTCAATTGATACGGCTCAGTAATGAATAAATTTTCCAGCGTGTAAAACGAAATACTACACTCCTGCTGACTTACCACCTCTCGCCTACAACCTGATGAACTTTTGTCTAACTTACTTACATTGCGAAGTCAACATGTAGATTTTCCAAAGCAGGACACTTAAAAAGTTTTTTTAATGACAGGACGAACTACGTATTCTTCTAGGTACTACAAATTTCCAGTTCTTATCACGAATAAAACAGAGTATCAGATTAATAAAATAACATGGTGCTTATTGCTGATACAACTTTTGTTTGAGAAGTTAGCTTATTTACAGAATATACTCTTCCTATTCAACCATACTTTATGATCTGTAGCGTGCTAATATTTGTACTATGTATTTTTGTGAATTTTGAGACGTTTCGACTTAAACTGAAGCACCAAAGAAACTGGGATAGAAATATCGAATTTTGTGGTAAAGTGTTATGGGATCAAACTGCTTACGTCATCGGTACAAAGCTTACGCACTAGTTAATGTTATTCTAACTAACTAACTAGAGTAGGCTGAAGTTCAAGACATTAGTCAGGAAGAATCAATACGCTAAGAAGTGGGATACCGAAATTCTAAGGAATGACGAGATACGTTTGAAGTTCTCTAAAGCTATAGATACAGCAATAAGGAATAGCGCAGTAGGCAACACAGGGCCATCACAGAAGTTGGGAAGGAAAACATAGGTACAAAGAAGGTAGCTGCGAAGAAATCATGGTTAACAAAAGAAATACTTCAGTTGATTGATGAAAAGAGGAAGTACAAACATGTTCCGGGAAAATCAGGAATACAGAAATACAAGTCGCTGAGGAATTAAATAAATAGGAAGTGCAGGGAAGCTAAGACGAAATGGCTGCAGGAAAAATGTGAAGACATCGAAAAAGATATTTGTCGGAAGAACAGACTCAGCATACAGCAAAGTCAAAACAACCTTTGGTGACATTAAAAGCAACGGTGGTAAAATTAAGAGTGCAACGGGAATTCCACTGTTAAATGCAAAGGAGAGAGCAGATAGGTGGAAAGAATACATTGAAAGCCTCTATGAGGGTGAAGATTTTTCTGATGTGATAGAAGAAGAAACAGGAGTCGATTTAGAAGAGATAGGGGATCCAGTATTAGAATCGGAATTTAAAAGAGCATTGGAGGACTTACGGTCAAATAAGGCAGAAGGGATGGATAACATTCCATCAGAATTTCTAAAATCATTAGGGGAAGTGGCAACAAAACGACTATTCACGTTGGTGTGTCGAATATATGAGTCTGGCGACATACCATCTGACTTTCGGAAAACCATCATCCACCCAATTCCGAAGACGGCAAGAGCTGACAAGTGCGTCAATTATAGCACAATCAGATTAACAGCTCATGCATCGAAGCTGCTTACAAGAATAATATACAGAAGAATGGTAAAGAAAATTGAGAATGCGCTTGGTGACGATCAGTTTGGCTTTAGGAAAAGTAAAGGCACGAGAGAGGCAATTCTGACGTTACGGCTAATAATGGAAGCAAGGCTAAAGAAAAATCAAGCCACGTTCAAAGGATTTGTCGACCTGGAAAAAGCGTTCGACAATATAAAATGGTGCAAGCTGTTGAAGATTCTGAAAAAAGTAGGGATAAACTATAGGGAGAGACGGGTCATATACAACATGTACAACAACCAAGAGGGAATAATAAGAGTGGACGATCAAGAACGAAGTGCTCGTATTAAGAAGGGAGTAAGGCAAGGCTGTAGCCTTTCGCCCCTACTCGAGGAAGCAATGATGGAAATAAAAGAAAGGTTCAGGAGTGGAATTAAAATACAAGGTGAAAGGATATCAATGATACGATTCGCTGATGACATTGCTATCCTGAGTGAAAGTGAAGAAGAATTAAATGATCTGCTGAACGGAATGAACAGTCTAATGAACAGTCTAATCGGAGAAAGACCAAGGTAATGAGAAGTGGTAGAAATGAGAACAGCGAGAAACTTAACATCAGGATTGATGGTAACGAAGTCAATGAAGTTAAGGAATTCTGCTACCTAGGCAGTAAAATAACCAATGACGGACGGAGCAAGGAGGACATCAAAAGCAGACTCGCTATGGCAAAAAAGGCATTTTTGGCCAAGAGAAGCCTACTAATATCAAATACCGGCCTTAATTTGAGGAAGAAATTTCTGAGGATGTACGTCTGGAGTACAGCATCGTATGGTAGTGAAACATGGACTGTGGGAAAACCGGAACAGAAGAGAATCGAAACATTTGAGATGTGGTGCTATAGACGGATGTTGAAAATTGGGTGGACTGATAAGGTAAGGAATGAGGAGGGTCTACGCAGAATCGGAGAGGAAAGGAATACGTGGAAAACACTGATATGGAGAAGGGACAGGATGATAGGACATCTTTTAAGACATGAGGGAATGACTTCCATGGTACTAGAGGGAGCTGTAGAGGGCAAAAACTGTAGAGGAAGATAGAGATTGGAGTACGTCAAGCAAATAATTGAGGACGTAGGTTGCAAGTGCTACACTGAGATGGAGAGGTTAGCACAGGAAAGGAATTCGTGGCGAGCCGCATCAAACCAGTTAGTAGACTGATGACCAAAAAAGAAAAAGAAACTAACTTACGCCAAGGACGACACACACACCTATTCCCGAGAGAGGACACGAACGTCCGACGGGATGAGCCGCGCGGACCGTGACAAAACGCCCAAGACCGCGTGGCTACCCCGCTCGGCGGTATAGGCATGCTTATTCAGATACAGAGATACGTAAACAGGTAGATTTCAGCGCTGCGGTCGGCAACGTTTATTTGAGACAACAAGCGTCTGGAACCATTGTTAGATCGGTTACTGCTGCCACAATAGCAGGTTATCAGGTTTTAACTTAGTTTTAACTTGGTGTTATGGTCGGCGCACCCGCGATAGGACACAGCATATCCGAGGTAGCAATGAAGTACGTATTTTACAGTACAACCATCTCGCAAGTGTACCGTGAATTACAGGAATCCGGGGATACATAATATTTCCGACATCGTTGCGGCGGGAAAAAGATCCTGCAAGAACGGGACTAACGACGACTCAAGAGGTTCATTCAACGTGGAAAAAGTGCAACCCTTCCGCATGTTGCTGCAGATTTCAATGCCGGGCCATCAACGAGTGTCAGTGTGCGAACCATTCAACGAAACATCATCGATATGAGCTTTCGAAGCCGAAGGCCCAGTCGTGTACACTTGATGAATGCACGACACACTGCTTTACGCCTCACCTGGGCCAATCAATACCGACATAGGACTGTTGATGACTGGAAACTTATTGCCTGGTAGGACAAGTCTCGTTTCAAATTGTATCGACTGAAAGGACGTGGACGGGTATGGAGACAACCTCATGAATCCATATGTCAGCAGGGATTTGTTCAGGATGATGGAGGCTCTGTAATGGTGTGGGGCGTGATCAGTTAGATATGGGGCACCTTATACGTCTAGATACCACTCTGGTAGGTGACATGTACGTAAGCATCGTGCCTGATCACCTGCATCTATTTATGTCCATTGTGCTGTCCGACACACTTGGAAAATTTCGGCAGGACAATGCGACACTCAACACGTCCAAAATTGTAGCAGAGTGGCTCTAGGAACTCTCTTTTGATTGTACACGCTTCCCCTGGCCACCAAACTCCCCAGACATGAACGTTGTTTTGCATATCTAGGAAGCCTTGCAACATGCTGTTTAGAAGAGATCTCCATCCCTCCGTACTCTGACGGAGTTATGGACATCCATGCAGTATTCATGGTGTCAGTTCCCTCAAGCTCTACTTCAGACATTAGTCGAGTCCATGCCAAGTCGAGCTGCGGAACTTCTGCGTACTCACAGGGGCCCTACACGTTATTAGGCAGTTGTGCCAGTTTCTTTGACTCTTCAGAGTATTACGTCCAGAAGTGCAGCATTACCAGGGTAACAGCTCAATGGAGAGAAGTAAGCAATCACCAGAAACGCGGAAGACTCCCCACGAAGCGTTATCTATGTAGAGAAACTGTTCTCCATGCTTCAGGATGCCTTATTATTTAAAGATAACGAAAGCATTGCAATTATCTACATCTACATCCATACTCCTCAAGCCACCTGACGATGTGTGGCGGAGGGTACCTTGAGTCTATCGGTTCTTCCTTCTATTCCAGTCTCGTATTGTTCGTGGAAAGAAGCATTGTCGGCATGCCTCTGTGTGGGCTCTAATCTCTCTGATTTTATCCTCATGGTATCTTCGCGAGATATACGGAGGACGGAGCAATATACTGCTTGACTCCTCAGTAAAGTTATGTTCTCGGAACTTCAAGAAAAGCCCGTACCGAGCTACTGAGCGTCTCTCCTGCAGAGTCTTCCACTGGAGTTTATCATTTCTGTAACGCTTTCGCGATTACTAAATGATCCTGTAACGAAGCGCGCTGCTCTCCGCTGGACCTTCTCTCTCTCTTCTATCAACCCTATCTGGTACGGATCCCACACTGCTGAGCAGTATTCAAGCAGTGGGCGAACAAGCGTACTGTAACCTACTTCCTTTGTTTTCAGATTGCATTTCCTTAGGATTCTTCCAATTTGTCTGACATCTGCTTTACCGACCATCAACTTTATATGATCGTTCCATTTTAAATCACTCCTAATGCGTACTCCCAGATAATTTATGGAATTAACTGCTTCTAGTTGCTGACCTGCTATATTGTAGCTAAATGATAAGGGATCTTTCTTTCTATGTATTCGCAGCACATTACACGTGTCTACATTGAGATTCAATTGCCATTCCCTGCACCATGCGTCAATTCACTGCAGATCGTCCTGAATTTCAGTACAATTTTCCATTGTTACAACCTCTCGATATATCACAGTATCATCCGCAAAAAGCCTCAGTTAACTTCCCATGTCATCCACAAGATCATTTATATATAATGTGAATAACAACGGTCCTACGACACTCCCCTGTGGCACACCTGAAATCACTCTTGCTTCGGAAGACTTCTCTCCATTGAGAATGACATGGTGAGTTCTGTTATCTAGGAACTCTTTAATCAAAACACACAATTAGCCGTACAGTCCATATGCTCTTACTTTGTTCATTAAACGACTGTGGGGGACTGTATCGAACGCCTTGCGGAAGTCAAGAAACACAGCATCTACCTGGGAACCCTTGTCTATGGCCCTCTGAGCCTCGTGGTCGAATAGCGCGAGCTGGGTTTCACACGATCGTCTTTTTCGAAATCCATGCTGATTCCTACAGAGTAGATTTCTAGTCTCCATAAAAGTCATTGTACTCGATCATAATACGTGTTCCAAAATTCTACAACTGATGGACGTCAGAGATATAGATCTATAGTTCTGCACATCTGTTCGACGTCACTTCTTGAAAAGGGGGATGACCTGTGCCATTTTCCAATCCTTTGGAACGCTACGCTCTTCTATAGACCTACGGTACACCACTGCAAGAAGGGGTGCAAGTTCCTTCGCCTACTCGGTGTAAAATCGAACTGGTATCCCATTAGGTCCAGCGGCCTTTCCTCTTTTGAGCAACTTTAATCGTTTCTCTGTCCCTCTGTCGTCTATTTCAATATCTTCCATTTTGTCATCTGTGCGACAATCTACAGAAGGAACTACAGTGTAGTCTTCCTCTGTGAAACAGCTTTGGAAAAAGACATTTAGTATTTCGACCTTTAGTCTGTCATCCTCTGTTTCAGTACCATTTTGGTCACAGAGTCTCTGGACATTTTGTTTTGATCCACCTACCGCTTAGACATAAGAACAAAATTTCTTAGGATTTTCTGCCAAGTCATTACATAAAACTTTACTTTCGAATTCATTGAACGCCTCTCGCATAGCCCTCCTCACACTACTTTTCGCTTCGCGTAATTTTTGTTTGTCTACAAGGCTTTGGCTATGTTTATGTGTGCTGTGATGTTCCGTTTGCTTCCGCAGCAGTTTTCTAACTCGGTTGTTGTATCTCGGTGGATCTTTTCTATCTCTTACGATCTTGCTTGGCATCAGCTGCAGAAATCTTCAGAACGACAATTTGTGCCAGACTGCGTTTTGAAGCCGGATATCCCACTTGTCGCGAGCAGTCGCCGTAACCACTTCTGCTCGCCGAGCACACTTGTAGGAGCGTCCATATCTCCATTTCTTCTTGGTTTTTACTCTCCCGCTACTCTCACAGTATACTACCGTGAGACCCGAGCAAGATGAGCCACTGTTTTGCCTTGCTATGGTATGGTATGAAATGCTGCATTGCAGTACCTCAGATCGTTCTTAACGGAGTGCGGCTGTTGATTGTCAACTTAGTGTCTCAGACGCTGAACTGCAGTGTTTCACACCACAGTAAGACAATGACGAGAGGAAATAATGTCTCCCCTTGCTCAGGAGTCACTGTGATATGGTGCGAGTACACGAGAGAGCAGAGATCTAGACAAACAGGGATTTGGGCCGCTACTGTAAGTATGCTCAGCTATCGTAAGTGGTTAAGCTGACTGCTCGCGAAATAGAGATTCGAATCTTGGCTAGTCACAAATTGTTATATGTTCTGAAATACTCTACAGCCACGCAGAACCATAATAGCAGCTAATGAGATCTTTCATTAAATGTGGCCGTTGGCTACTACACATCGCTGCACTGCAGTATGTTTTCAATTTTCATTGTAAATAGAGTAAGTCCAGATGAGAGCATCGAACGTGATGTGATAGTTGTGTGTTCCAGGAAACGGATCGACTGACGAGGGCAGTGTCTCTGGAAACCCAGTAGCCAAAACCACAATGCTTAAATATTCGAGACCTTTGGGACGAGCCATTGCATTTGGGTACTTTTTAATCACTTAACTGAGACTCTGCATTGTTCTTCGGTGGAGAGTGAGGGAAGAATGTTAAACAACACAGCACTTTTAGTTTTGGGAGCTATGCTACTTTAAGTGCTGCATGTACTAACATATATTATTCCAAGGAAGTGATAGCTTTACACCAGATACGAGGGTAATCTCAAAAGTAAGGTCTCCAATTTTTTTTTTATCAGTACAGAGCACTGTTTATGTGGGAGTTGGTCACACTGCTATGAAGAGTGCTTCACGCGCTGTGGGTAAACATGCGCACGCCGCGCTGAGGCCCTCAGTCTTGGCTTGGCAGCCGTTGAGAATGGAGCTCCCGTTGGATGTTACCGCCAAGTGCCAATTGCGCACAGTTAATCCGTTTTTGAACGCAAAGGGGACTGTGCCAATTGAAATCCATCGCCAGTTGACGGAAGTGAATGGTGAGTCTTGTATGGATGCCAAAAACGTTCGTAAGTGGTGTAGAGAGTTTGCAGCTGGTCGGACCGAAATTCACGACGAACAAAGGTCCCGGAGACCGACAATTTCTGAAGAGACAGTGTTGAAGGTTGAGCAAAGCATGCGTGAAGATCGGAGGATCACCCTGGATGATCCCTACACGTTGGGTCCTGAGGTTTCCCGAAGCACCGGTCACAGAATTTTAACGGAACATTGAATTACCGAAAGGTGTGCGCAATGTGGGTGCCATGCATGCTGACTGAGGACCACATGCGGCAATGAGTTGATGCTTCCCTCGCATTTCTTCACCACCTTGCAGCCTAACAGGACAACTTTCTGGACTCAATTGTCACAGGTGACGAAACCTGGGTACACCACTTTACACCTGAGACCAAGCAACAATCACGCCAGGGGCGGCATCGTTCTTCGCCAAAGCCGTGGAAATTCAAACAAACACAGTCTGCGGGCAAAGTCGTGAGAACCGTTTTTCGGGATCAGAAAGGAGTATTGTTGGTCGACTTTATGCCCACTGGTACCACAATTAACGCTGACAGTTACTGTGAGACTGTGAAAAAACTCATACGGGCAATTCAGAACCGGAGAAGGGGAATGTTGATCAAGGTCGTACACATTCTCCATGACAACGCTCGCCCACACATCGCTCGGCAAACCGTTGCTCTCCTGCAACAGTTTCAGTGGAACATATTCATCCACCCACCCTACAGACCTGACTTGGCACCCACTGACTGTCACCTGTTCTATAGGTTAAAAGAACAATTGGCCGGAAAGCGATTCAGCTCCGACGACGTGGTGAAAGAAGAGGTTCTGAACAGCATGGCGGCGAGCTGGTATGACATGGGCATACAAAAACTGCCATAGCGTCTACAAAAATGCATCGACAGAAATGGTGATTATGTCGAAAAATGGCTAAATGGTCAAGCTGTAAACTGATGTAAACCATTGTAGAAATAAACAGGTTTATGTACTTATATAAGAATAGAAGTCCTTAATTTTGGGATTACCCTCGTAATACTTCATTTATGACAGTTGTGAATCCTTTGGTCGTAACTCCCTGTTATGCGTCATTGATTCTCTATTGGCTTGCCATCCTGTAGGATATATATTCGTTAATCTTCAAACGCCGACTGTACACACGTGCGCGTTTTACAGGTTTATAACATTGATGGGTGATAGAATGGACACTTTTTCGTATTTTAAAGTCATTTTATGTTTTTTTAAGCCGTTAGAGTGGGATACTTCCCTTGTAAAGCATGATATCCATTGGAAGTGGTTAGGACACTGGACTCACATTCGCGAGGTAGTCGGTTCAAAACCAGGACCGGCCATCCAGATTTCGTTTTTCCTTGATGATGCAAGGATGATTCCTTTGATCAGGCACGACCGTTTGCCTTCCACATCCTTGAGATACTCCGAACTTACTCTCCGTTACTTTTAAGCTGGATGTCGACGGGACGTTAAACCGTAATCTTTCTTTTTATTCTTTTCTATACCCGTTCACAATAGTAATCTTTAAGCACTAATACACAACACTTCCCACTGTTGTCACGTATGTATCGCAGTTCTCCTACAACTGCCTTGTATTGCAAATTACGTTTCCTTCTCCTATTTAGTACATTCTGTTTTTAAGCATATCTTTACTTTCACAAGATTGGAAATCACATGTTTTGGATGTTACTGTTCTCTGGTCATTTTGTAACTTTTTTGTGTTCAAAATTTCTAACATGCTGTTTGAAGAACATGATCTCCTTTACTCATGATGTTTTCAAATGACTTTAGTGTAGTTCAGCTTTTCCCTTGGCTACTTTTCACGCTGATACTATGAATTCTCTTCTGACTTCATATTTTGCATGTTGATTCTATTTTAAGCAAAAACGAATGAGGAGAACAGTGTTTAGGAGCACTTTAAAAGTATTCATTATGGACAGATTTTCGTGTTCACAATGAATCACATAATGGTATGGGATGACAACACTCAGAATTCTGGCAATGGACTAGTTTCTGCCGACAATAATATAAATGGTGGTGGAGAACTAAATGAAAAAAAAATCGCAAAGAACCTTGCACCCGTAATAATGTTTATAATAATAATATTGTAATATATATATATATATATATATATATATATATATATATATATATATATATATAGTAATAATGTAGTAATAATGTTTATAGTTCCATTAGAGGTAACATAACAAAAAATGATTCTAAAATTACGTATTTCCAATCCATTGCTATTCGATGTTTCAGAACTGGTCTTTGATCCACTCTTAGGGAAGGGAGGGATGCATCACACCTAATTAGTTCAAATACTTTTACTTAACTGGAGACGTTCCTCTTTACGATTGTTTGTATTGTAGTGAATGGCGTTCCTAAATGCGTCAGACACTGGCAGCCACTTTCAGTTTATTTTAATCTTCAGATTTTCTGGATAACTAACTAAGTTCAAAAAGAAATGCACAAATTTTGTGTGGCACTTACGTGTTGCTCAAGATTTAATGAAAGAAATCGTCTGAGACAGTGTCCAACGACAACACTCTTAAATGTTTAAGTCGTAATATGATAACTCAGTTTTTAATTTCTGGTACACCAACATTACAAACTAAAGATTCACCTCTAACAAATTCCACAATTACCGTCACTAGTTTAGGACTCTCGTATCTCGAATAGTTTTGATAAGTAGGAGGTAAGTTGAGAAACTATTATCTCTCATGTGGCAACAAGAGAAAAAAAAATCAATGATACTCGAAATTCGAGTTATAATTTATCATATGCTTCGTTATAAAAACTGAAGGTAAACACAGGAAGTTGAAAAGAAGTGTGGCGCGACAAAGTAAGACTAAATATGAGACGCAACTGTTGGTCTGAGGTTATGAAGAAACTCTTCGTTCTACTTTGTGACGGCTGTCGAACCCGACATATCAGTGGACTTTAGACTGAGAGTCGTCATTTGGACGTGCACTTGAGCCGCAGCGCCAGTTTGCTTAAGCTGGGGCGGTGTACTTGACGGAAACCGGTCGGTGAGGGTGCGTGGCAAAACGTGAGGACGGGTCTTTGCCGCTTCGACGGCGCAAAGGATCCCCTTTGAAACGCCTACATGTACCAACCCTCGAACTCACAGACGTTCGCCTTTGAAATAGCTTAAACTAAGTTTCGTCGCAAGTAAACGGCCCGTGTTTATCCTTGGGATTTCAAAGCGCTCAGAATCGCTCCGTACTTGGAAGTTCTAGAACAAACTTCGGCGATTAATGAAGGAGTAGAAGCTGTGAAATACGATGTGGTGTTGGAAAAGATCCGCATTTGCTCGCAAATATCAATCGAAGACGGTAGTTTGTGGGTGCTCGTTATAAAATATTATTCCTTTGCCCGAACGACATTCGACTACCACGTCTTTTCTTCTTTCAAACGTAATATTTTATTAACTTATATATACCTTGTCTTTGACTAAATCTTGAAAAGGCTACTAAGTCAATTCTTTCACTTAATAAATACAGCTATGTTGACAATGAATGGTCCTATTTTTTTTTTTTAATTATTTAGGCGCCTTGATGGTATCATGTTGCAAAGGTATACAGTGTGAATTAGATTTACTCCTTCAAAATTTAGGGGTTGTTCGTGGATATTTTCTGATTATTTTTGTTTAAAAGACCAGTGGTCGCCAGTGGTTCGTTACACAGCAATGATGTGATTACACTTTATTCAGTTTGTTACACTAGTTACTTTAAAACATACCTGTTACCTTTTTTAATACTATTTAACGTGTATTTTGTGCTGTCACGCTCAATTATTTGAAATTTAGTTTTGCACTTTGTGTTTGTCCACATTTTCCAGTAAGCATCTAATCCTATGTATGTTACCTACATTTTGTGCTCCCAAATTCTGTATGCATGAATGAATGAATAAGTGTGTATGTTGAATTTGTCTTATTAGTGGTAGCAGTACAGCATTTTTATGTCTGCGGTGATAGCAACAATGTAGCCAACGTAGCTTTCTCAGTCAAAACAAAGAGATTCGTACGCTTTCGGTAGTCATTCGACAGTAGTTAAGTTGTTGGTGGGAAGAATCACTCTGGTCTCTTGGGGCTAACTGGGGCAAGTTCACTGCAGGGATAGCGCGCTATTGGCACTCGGGACTCGACCTTTGGTGAGTGCAGACTATACTCTTAAGAGCGACATGATGCTGGTGAGTGTGTTAATGTGCTAATGTGTGATGGAGAGTAGCTGTTGGAACTGATGTACACGTTTGATCTGCCATTTCAGTTTTGAGTTCAGTAGTCGAATCCTTAGATTTATGAGTGTATATTTTTCTGCATGTTGTAAGTTTTCTCCAGTCCTCGCTCTGTGTAAGCAGAAAACGTGGTGTAGGAAGTTCGTCACTCCAGCACACGTTTAAAATTCAGTTGTCTGTCTTGTATTTCAGCTGGAAATTTAAGTGTGCACTTTTCTGGTGTGTGCCGGCCTGGGTGGCCGAGTGGTTCTAGGCGCTACAGTCTGGAACGTGCGACCGCTACAGTCGCAGGTTCGATTCCTGCCTCGGGCATGGATGTGTGTGATGTCCTTAGGTTAGTTAGGTTTAAGCTTTTCTAAGATCTAGGGAACTGATGACCTCAGAAGTTTAGTTCCATAGTGCTTAGAGCCATTTTTTCTCGTATGTTGTGTTTTATTTGTTCTACTTTTCATTTCGTTCCAATTTTAAGATTTTATAGCCTTTTTTCATACCACGTGGTGGCAATCTCACCGTGTTTCCAGTACCATCTTCAATAAGTTTTGTTCTTAATTCTGCGTGATATTTTATTACTGTTCGTGTCGATACGATTTACATTTTTGTTCTTGAAGCCTTCACTACTCTTAATAATTTTGCTTTGTTTATGAGTATTCAAGGCATTTGCGAGTGTTTCACGCCAGCGTAGCTTAGTTCGATGTGCAAGGCGATGCAGATAAATTCCTTTGTTGGAATGCGTGAAGTATTATACTTATTCACAATAAATCAATCATAGCGATAGAGATGAACTACTGACTGTCTGACTTACTGTCATGGGCAAAATTCCTTTTATCCCTATTCTTGTGCGTGAAACGTGTATGTTTGTGTGAACTCTTCGCATGCGCGCCGAAGATTTCGTTTTCATTTATCACGCAATGTACCACAGCACTCAGTGTAACAATGAAATGAGGTAGTCAACTACATAACAGGCAGCGACAGACCATAGTTTAGAATTATTTCGTAAAATTTTAATATGATGTTTTATATTAATAAACTGTGTCATACTGTGATCACTGTTTCTCAGACAAACCGGTCCCCTTGTGTGAGATTATTTTTAATACACCCCACCTAGCGTTTCTGGAGCGCGAAATGCAGTGCTTATATTTGCAGACTTTGTCTGATTATCTTATTCTTTTTGTTGAGGCTTGCCTTGAATTGTTTGATTTAATGGTTCTACTTCAATTTTCCCCATATGCTCATTCCATTTATTCACTTAGATATTTTTATTAATATTAACACGTTAGTTATGCTTACCAGTTAAGTGATTAATTCAGTTCTTTTAGTAAGTTTTCCCAAATTTAATGAAATTGGGTGGTGATCCAGAAAAAAATAGTGGCACACGAAACTTACAGCAGACTGCAGAATTTCAGACTGGTTAACTTCTCCCAGTTTCTGTTTGTAAATCACTCTCCAGATAACTATTTACCCATTGATAACAATTTAATTTTAACTTATTGGAAAAAAATTTCACAAAAGCCTAAAAGTCTGTATGCGAGAACACAAAACGTAGAGTAATGCAACAGCCCTCAAGCACGTCACACAGAAGCAAAATTAAAAAGTAGCGCAGTGGGGTTGTTGTCGAAGGGAGACACGACGTTGTGTCTGTCTTCCACTGCATCCAATGAACCCATACACTATTTGCATGTTGGCGAACTCTCCATCAGTAAATCTAGACGCAGTGCTCGCATCACTGTTAACAGACAACTAACTTAGTAGGAAAAAAAGGAAACAGAAACGAACATTAATGAATGCAGTACCGAGATCTAAGGGTAACGTTGTTGTTAACAACAAATACTAAGAGTGCATGGAACAAGTGTTACCAAACAAAACACACAGTGTATACCGTCGATACTCGCACTGTTATACAGAAATTTTTAGTGCAATACAGATATAAAGCTAACTGAAGGCAAAAGATCAAACTAGAATGGCCAATAATATTTGAGGACCAGAAGATGACAGCAAAGTCTGTCGAAACTGGTTGTTGAAAAAAAAAGTTTTATGCGATTTTGGCTATAGAAAACGTTTTACAAACTAGATGCAGATACGGCGCAAAAAACCACCGGAGATCACGCCATCGATCTTGTATTAAAATGCTCGGAAATATCCCCGGACTACCTCCGAAATTCAGTCGGTGTAGCTCCGGTTCATCCTTTACAGCCATCTCACTACAGAAAACGATTTACATAAAAATGTGAAGTTTACCTCACCAAGTTGCAGAAATTTTATATAAAATGTTATTACACCACCGAAAACCTGCTTTTAGACCATTCCTTATTCCGCTCCTAGTGTAGACATAACAGCCAGATGCTGACAGTCATGTCTAATCCAATGGCAGAATAAAGCATTATTTAATAGTAGGCGGCGTGAATACAACTCTCGTACATTTTCGTATTACTTATCAAAAACTAAAACATAGTTTAGCACCTAAGCAGATAACGAGAGCAATTCCAAAATATTCATTTACATTTTCCCTTAAATTTGGGATTGTTTTCCGATGTCAGAGGAAATCTGTAAAAGATAAAAACAGAATTGTCTGAGATGTGGTGTTACGGAAGGATATTGAAAACGTAATGAGCTAATATAAAATAAGGATTTTGTAGTCAGAATATCTGAACAAAAGGAGTGTATGGTACATACTAACTAGGAGATTGATGATGATAATGATGGGAAATGTTTTGAGACATCAGGAAATAGCTTCCGTACTAACAGGGAGAGAGGAAAGAGTAAAAACTGTAATCTGGAAACAAAGATTTGAATAAACATAACAAACAATTAACAACACAGGCAGTTAATAAATCTCTGAGGTACATTGGAACAGGAAAGGAAGTAATCCAGAATTCCATCAAAGTTATCAGAAGAGTGATGATCCAGAACAAGAAAGGTCAGGGGCCATGCGTAACTCATTGGACAGTAATGCAAGTGTGCATACCCCATGACTGTTAAATATGTGTGCCCGGGGACCAGTGCGAAACTTTCGCACATCTACAGTTTTAAATAATGACAGTATTTAGAATTATTCATTGGGATAAGGTTAGTGGGGGAATAAAGAGAGCACATGAACCGAACGACGTGAGATAATGATTATCAATTTATGATGCAGCCTCGTACGCACATTTCCATGTATACAAAAACGGGTTTTGCATTCGACATGTTTACTCCAGCTGGTACGACGGGCAGAGAGCGAGGACTGTCAGTACGGTCGTATAACCAATGACTTTAATTAACAAACATTTTCAGTTACAGTAAGGTCTAAGGGCACGCCGGCACGATAGCTCAGCATGTCCGGTCATATGTTTATCTGCCGTCTGTAATAAAAAAAAAACTAGGTGAATTGATCAACTATGAACGTGAATGGGTGTCATGGGACGTCCCGAACAAGTGTAACGAACAAAATGAGATTTAAAAAAAGGATAGCGTGTTTGATTAGTAAACAAAACGTCTTTGGTCCCGCGTGCGAAACCCGCCACCGCTTAAATTTTAATAAACAATCAGCATTGACAGCCCAAGACTTCCGGCATAAGAAGTCGTCCTCGTTCCCGACCGCAAAAAAGGGCAAATCTAAACAACTATAGATCTATATAGTTGACGTCAATCTGTTGTAGAATTATGGAACATGTTTTATGCTCAAGAATTATGACTTTTTCGGAAAATGAACATATCCTCTATGAAAATCAGCATGTTTTTCGCAAACAGAGGTCCTGCGAAACTCAACTCCATGAGATCCACAGCGCAGTGGACAACGGCGCTCACGTTGATGCCGGGTTCTTTGATTTCGGTAATGCATTTGACACCGCCCTGCATTGCCGTTTAATGAGAAAAATACGAGTTTACGGAGTATTGAAGCAGAATTGCGACTGGATTCAAAACTTTCTTGCAGACATAACTCAGCACATTGCTCTTAACGGAACAAAATCCGGAATACCACGGGGAACTGTAATAGAACCACTGCTGTTTACAGTATATATAAATGGTCTAGTAGAAAGTGTCGGATGCTCTTTAAGGGTATTCGCAAATGATGCAATTGTCTGTACCAAAGTACCAACGCCAGAAGATAGTAATAATTTGCAGAACAACCTGCAGAGAACTGATGAATGTGCATACTCTGGCAGATGACCCTGAACGTGAATAAATGTAATATATTGAGCATACATAGGAAAAGAAATCCATTACCGTAAAGCTATAATATTGGTGACAAACAGCTGGAGACAGCGTCTGCCGTAAAATATCCATGCGTAACTATCCATAGCGATCTTAAGTGGAATGACCACCCAAAACATAGTGGGAAAAGCAGATTCCAGACTCATATTCATCGGGAGAATCTTAAGGAAATATAACACATCCACAACAGAAGTGGGATATAAACCGCTTGTTCGCTCGATTCTTGAGTATTGTTCATCTATCTGGGATTCTTATCGGGTAGGACTGATAGAGGAGATAGAGAAGATCCAACGAAGAGCGGAGCGTTTCCTCACCGGATCGTTTAGCTGTCGAGAGACCGTTACGGAGATGCTAAGCAAATTCCACTGGTAGATTTTACAAGAGAGGCGTTGTGCTGCATCAAGGAGAGATTATCTACTGAAATTTCGGGAACGGGACAACACATTACTTCCCCCCCCCTCCCCCACATCCCAACACACACATACATACATCTCGCTTATTGACCAAGAGGATAAAATTGGAGAAATTGCAGCCAGTTTGTACAGAGGATTACCAACAATCATTCTTCCCACGCACTATTCGCGAGTGGAACAGAGGTGGAGGATAGTGGTACGGGAAAGTAGCCTCCGCCACATACCATTAGGTGGCTTGCGGAGTGTGATGTAGATATAGGAGATATAGTTCGTTTCGTAAAATAAAGGTGTGCAGCTAGGTATCCATAACAGCTAAAAGTCTCTTTAGTGTTAAATTAACACACAAGTAGCAAGTTTCAGCGCAAAATCGGCATAAAACTGTGAAATAACCTTTCTAAGTCTACGTCACTCATCTCTGGGTGATTAGTATGTGTTAAGAAAAAGAGAAGTTGACTTGAGACGTAATATATAATATGATGATCTACAGCATCTGCTCTGCACCAACCGAAGTACACTATGTGGCAAAAGGTACTGGTATCACTGTCTCTCCTATCTGTTTCATTTGAGGGTGATACCCAGAAAGAATAACTGTAATAACTGTAGGAGGAGGAAAGGAAGGAAGGAAGGAACATTGAGTTCAATATCCCGTTGAAATCGAGTCATAAGACAAGGAGCACAAGGTAGGACTGAGTCAAGGATGAGGAAGGAAATCAGCCGTGCACTTTTCAATGGAACCATTTCAGCTTACAGCGATTTAGCGAAATCACGGAAAACCATCATAATTATGTAATGAGACCAGTATAAGGAATTATGTATCTAAAATCAAGTAGTATCTTTACTGTCATTCTTACCTCCAGATACGCAATTGTAGACGTGTTTCGAGTCACAAGTGCTTTATGAGTAATTCTTACGTGAAAAGTTTTATAACTAATAAATCACACGAAACGAAAACGGCAAGTATAGACGTGTTTCGAGTCACAAGTGCTTTATGAGTAATTCTTACGTGAAAAGTTGTTATAACTAATTAATCACACGAAACAAAAACGGCTATCTACTCGTCCGCACACTTGTCCTCCCGTAGTCAGATCGAATTAGTCACTCGCAAATTGAACATCACGAGTGTATCACACACATCAGTTCAGCCCTATTTCTCGACAGTCTCTTTCCCAGGTTAGTAACAATGCTTATTTAGTGAATATATTAGTTTATTACGTAAGGATCAAGGCACGTAAGGCAGATAAGGGATTCAAGCTGGACGTGTTGGAAGAATCTGAAATTGACGCACACAATTTGCATGATTCTGAAAATGTGTTCAACGACTAGAGTGCTGTTACAGTTGCAGTTCACTTTCCAGGGCTTTTGACAGTTGGATCCTTCTCTGAAATCAATGTACAATGAGAGACTTGGGGTGAGGTCACATCTATTGGAGCGCAGCGACTGTGGGGGACAGGGTGACTACGCCGCTCTTGCTTGTGTACGAAAGAAACCACGGGGCTATTGCCGGCACAAACACTACATCGTTATCACATTGCCCGGTACAGGATACTGATTATTGTTCTGTTAATTGCATTGTTTGCGATGTAAGTGCAGTTATTTTTAATGACGGCTGAGGACAGTGAGCTGAACAACATGATAACAGTGTTTATTTCGTAAGCTGACTAATGGTTGTAGCCATGACGCATAGTTTTATTCACAACGTCTAAAGATGGTAATATTTTGCTTTAGGCAGTAATGTGATAATATGAGGTAATTAGGCAGTCATGACGTAATAATTTATTATTTCAACATCTTTAAAGTCTAATGCTTCTAACTGACAATAAGTAACTTCTTAAAAAGCTAATTTAGTTGCCTGGACTTTTACCTTTGATAATGCTCTTTGCTGTTTTCTTATTTTGTATAATTGTTTAAGAATAAGGTGAAATACTGCGCGTACGAGAATTTTGAATCTAGTTTCAATTTGATTTCAAATGTTCAAATGTGTACGAGTTCCTAAGGGACCAAAGTGCTGAGGTCATCTGTCCCTAGACTTACACAGTGCTTAAACTAACTTATGCTAAGAACAACACACACACCCATGCCCGAAAGAGAACTCGAACCTCCGGCGGGAGGGGACTCGCAGTCCGTGACACATTTTGATTTAACTGTGTTGTTAAATAAAGATAATAATATTACTTTTCCGGAACTACAAGCCTCGATATCCCACAGTCGTACTGCCGCTTCAACCATATGAGTTTTTAGACTGCGTCACATCACTGTTAGTGGTACACCACACCCTGTAGAAACATTGGACGATTGACACTGAGATGCTAACAGCTCAGGCTGCTTCATCCGTGACGTCGCCATCCAAATACGACAGCCCCTTCTTCCCATTATGTCTCCCCATATAACCATATTGTTGCGCTGATTCCATACAGCCGACTGACACATAAGCACTTCACTGCCACAAGTCACGTCAGCAATGGAATGGCACATGACCACCTATCCCCCTTGTTCAGCTTACAAAGCCACCAGCGCATTCTTTTAAATCGGCGAGTAACATTGTACCTAGTGAGCAAATGTGAAGTTAAGTCCTGACCCCACACCCGAAAAAAAAAATAATCATTGAACTTAGAACTACTTAAACCTAACTAATCTAAGGACATCACACACATCCACGCCCGAAGCAGGATTCGAACCTGCGACCGTAGCGCCTAGAACCGCTCGGGCACACCGGCCGTCCCCACGCCCATCAATTTGACGCCATTGGCAGAGGACGACGCGCCAGTTCCGATCGGCCCGTCTATGGCTACAACGATGCAGCTTTTTTTCTTACAATGTGTAAGCTTTTAGATGGGAGACCTCTCCCTAGTCCTGAATCGATAGAAGTCGGTAAACGTCGGGAGGCTTCGGTAGGCACGCAGTTTCGACTACTGCCACCATTACGCGTAGCTGACTGTATTGTACAAGTTAGCCATTGTCGTCTGCTTCGTTATTGTTTTGCGCTGTACTGTTCTGCGTGTTTTTATTGTGCAGTTGTGCTAAACTTTATCAAAATGAGTGAAGAGGCAGCTGCTGGCCCATCTTGGGAGTCGCCAACAACCCCTACCGAAAGGCCTATGGTTAGTTTCACCAAAGTTTCATTGCAATCGGATGAATGGTTTGTGAGAGCATAGCAGACAAATCCACTCCTGGAAATTGAAATAAGAACACCGTGAATTCATTGTCCTAGGAAGGAGAAATTTTATTGGCACATTCCTGGGGTCAGATACATCACATGATCACACTGACAGAACCACAGGCACATAGACACAGGCAACAGAGCATGCACAATGTCGGCACTAGTACAGTGTGTATCCACCTTTCGCAGCAATGCAGGCTGCTATTCTCCCATGGAGACGATCGTAGAGATGCTGGATGTAGTCCTGTGGAACGCCTTGCCATGCCATTTCCACCTGGCGCCTCAATTGGACCAGCGTTCGTGCTGGACGTGCAGACCGCGTGAGACGACGCTTCATTCAGTCCCAAACATGCTCAATGTGGGACAGATCCGGAGATCTTGCTGGCCAGGGTAGTTGCCTTACACCTTCTTACAACATCGATGTACTGTGGAAACCTCACGCCCCACGTGTTGAGCAATTCGGCGGTACGTCCACCCGGCCTCCCGCATGCCCACTATACGCCCTCGCTCAAAGTCCGTCAACTGCACATACGGTTCACGTCCACGCTGTCGCGGCATGCTACCAGTGTTAAAGACTGCGATGGAGCTCCGTATGCCACGGCAAACTGGCTGACACTGACGGCGGCGGTGCACAAATGCTGCACAGCTAGCGCCATTCGACGGCCAACACCTCGGTTCCTGGTGTGTCCGCTGTGCCGTGCGTGTGATCATTGCTTGTACAGCCCTCTCGCAGTGTCCGGAGCAAGTATGGTGGGTCTGACACACCGGTGTCAATGTGTTCTTTTTGCCATTTCCAGGAGTGTATATTACATGACGATTTCAGTTTCGTTTACGAACAACATTAAAAGCGAGGTTTATTTCCAATCCTTTCGTCTGCTTTCATGTAAGCATGATGCGCAATTTGTAGTGCCAACACTGCAACTGGTAGGCGTGCCTTGTCCCCCTCCCTACGGCTCCTCTCCCCTCGCCAGCCAATGCTTGCTTCCTTCTCTCCCCGCACTCCCCTCACGAATCTGCCGTCTTACAGTTAACACACTGTACTGACAACGGAAAAAAAGGATGATTACTTTTTAACTTCTCTCGACAATGAGATCATTACACATGCAGCACAACCTTAATTGTTTTGTTAAGGATGGGAAGCAAATCGGCCGCTCCCTTTCAAAGGAACCATGCCGACATCTGTCTCGAACGATTTAGAGATATCACAGAAAACCGAAATCTGGATGGCTGGAGGATGATCTGAAGCGTCGTCCTCCAGAATTAGAGTCCAGTAGAATAACTCCTATACCATATCTCTCAGTTTCTGAATACGAGGCACATTTTTACTGCATAAGGGAGTTTTGGCTGTTGTTAAGTTTTGATTTTGCAATTAAGTACTCTTACCTAGGGAAAGATACTGACGCCCCAGCCGCGCAGAGTGGCCGCGCCGTCTGAGGCGCCATGTTACGGATTGCGTGGCCCCTTCCGCCGGAGGTTCGAGTCCTCCCTCCTTCAGGCATTGTTGTTCTCAGCATAAGATAACTTGTTTTGAAATTGTGTGTGAGTCTAGGGACCGACGACCTCAGCAATTTGGTCCTTTAGGACTTCAAAAAGATTTTGACATTTTACGCCCCCACAATGCCCAACTCCTCACCCACTACACTGCTGCATCCCTGTCACTACGTAAGTACAGGGTGAGGCAAATGAAAGTGGCCCGGGGAAGCCGTTTCAGGCTACAATGAAACACAGCAGAGGAAACTAAAAAACAGTACTACGCTGGCTATAACAGATGTTTAAAGTGACCGCCATTCATCTCTTGGCATTTTTGGACACTTGTCAACAAGTTGCTCAAGGCGGATCGAAGCTGGGCTGCTGGAATTGGTGCAGTCTCATCCGAAATGGTCTGCTCCAGTTCTCGAAGACTATGACTGTTGATGCGATACACCTTAGATTTGAGGGATCCCAACACTAATTAGTTGCTCACTGACAGGTCAGATGATCTGGGTGGCCAGCTAGGGCTGCGACCGGGGTGGCTACTGCTAACAACTCTGTCAAGCATGTAGATTGTGTAACTGTGCTCCAAGGTTCCGTCGACTGTATGGCAAATTGCTCCATGCTGTTGGAAGTAACTGTAGTCAGGGGAGGTGGTTATATGCATACACTCGCGTGCAATCGTATCGACTCGTCTGGGCCACTTTTATTTACCCCTCCCTGTATAAGCAAGCCAAAATGTGATCACCTTGAGTTCGATGGCAATGCAGCTAATTGCCTACTTTCATTGTGTTTTACTTCACAGAGGTGGTACCTAGCGAGCCAAAACGTGGAACCATTGTGTGTTAGCAGTCGGCGTAGTAACGGATCCGGACGCTCGCCGTGCCCCACTCCACGCCAGGTTGCCATCCGGGTCCGCCTGCATGCTGCTGTGACCGCTATCCAGGGCCCGCATAATGGTTCCGCTCTCCCCCCGCCCCTCCCCCCACCACCATCCCACTGCGACGCGCATGCGTCCCTGCCGCAGCTCCATTATTCATTTGTCACCACTGTGTCCTCTCTCTGCCTCAAACTCACTTTCTCTCTCTCTCCCTCTCCATTCCGCATTACTGTGCATTCAAACCTTCCTCCTCCTCCCTTCTGCTCTCCTCTCATCCTGCCTTTCCTTTCACCCTTGTCTCACCACCCCTTTTTTTGCTTCGTTTTAACAGAAAAAAAGGAAACCAACACCGAGGTGAGAGTCGTAGATTCACGGTGCACTTACTTCGCCGTGCGAAACATTTCCACGCGCCCCGGCAGTCTGCTAAATGCAACCACAGAGAAACGTTTTGTTTCAAGTTCTTTGTTATATCAGAGTTCCCGTATCTTGCCATTATATTCTCTTTGTGCCCGAGGCGGTTAGGAGATATTATGCTACCGAAAAAACACCGTACGGTTCTTACACGCAATTTTATTTGCATATTCTCTACGCATTCCAACCTTTGCCCTGTCATCTCGCCGTAGTTTTATTGCCGGCCAAGTGATTGCTAACAGAATAATCTGAAGATGCCGGTTCTTAGGCTGACAGCTGAAACCCTCTCCTGCAGCCTATTCTCCGTTACTACAGTATGAATAGATAAAAAAACGCACCGGTCACAATTTACTGCATTAATTTGGAATGACGCTTTTCCAGATTTGACACTTCACCCTGCGGCAAGCATCATCTTGTTTTCCTGGTGTCACTGTATCGATTTAAACGGACACGATAAAATTAAATGGCGTTGGTAGGTGCGACGACCACTGTGGATATGTTACGGGATCATCCGAAATTCTGCACCCGCAGCAAACAGCCAATTGAATGTGTTGCTTTTACATTCATTGTAGGCTGGTATAACATCAAAATATGCACTTTTGCAATTATTGTGCGAATGTATATTATCCAAGATTGAAGCCTAATTCCTTGTTTTCAGACTGAATTCAGGAACTCATTGTTGTCTGAAACTAGCCATATTAAGTAAACTCATGTTTCTTTTGGCACACGCTCCATCTTAAGAGGGATCGATCTCCTTTCGCGAGGACGGATATTGACGTTCATTAGACATTTTTTGAAATCAGAATGAGATTTTCACTCTACAGCGGAGTGTGCGCTGAAATGAAACTTCCTAGTAGATTAAAACTGTGTGCCCGACCGAGACTCGAACTCGGGACCTTTGCCTTTCGCGGGCAAGTGCTCTACCAACTGAGCTACCGTAGCACGACTCACAGCTTTACTTCTGCCAGTACCTCGTCTCCTACCTTCCAAACTTTACAGAACCTCTCCTGCGAGACATGGAGAACTAGCACTCCTGAAAGAAAGGATATTGCGGAGACATGGCTCAGCCACAGCCTGGGGGATGTTTCCAGAATGAGATTTTCACTGTGCAGCGGAGTGTGCGCTGATATGAAACTTCCTGGCAGATTAAAACTGTGTGCCCGACCGAGACTCGAACTCGGGACCTTTGCCTTTCGCGGGCAAGTGCTCTACCAACTGAGCTACCGAAACACGACTCACGCCCGGTACTCACAGCTTTACTTCTGCCAGTACCTCGTCTCCTACCTTCATAACTTTACAGAAGCTCTCCTGCGAGACATGCAGAACTAGCACTCCTGAAAGAAAGGATATTGCGGAGACATGGCTTAGCCACAGCCTGGGGGATGTTTCCAGAATGAGATTTTCACTGTGCAGCGGAGTGTGCGCTTATATGAAACTTCCTGGCAGATTAAAACTGTGTGCCCGACCGAGACTCGAACTCGGGACCTTTGCCTTTCGCGGGCAAGTGCTCTACCAACTGAGCTACCGAAGCACGACTCACGCCCGGTTCTCACAGCTTTACTTCTGCCAGTACCTCGTCTCCTACCTTCCAAACTTTACAGAAGCTCTCCTGCGAGACATGCAGAACTAGCACTCCTGAAAGAAAGGATATTGCGGAGACATGACTTAGCCACAGATCTCCGTGCCGGCACGTTCACAGGAGCTCAGTCCATCAGTTCACCTGATGATGGCGACATGTTTGATCGCCGAAATATTGTGCCCGTTGGACACTATAGACCGGCAGTACACCCGTGGATATTTTGATTATCTGTGCGATGTTTATTCTGGCTTTTTCTTTTTCCCGCTGACAACTTTGTGAATGCTTTGCCCACAGAAGATCTCCACTCCTTGAATGAGTGGTTTCCACTGCGAGCACTTGAGAAAGCCGAAGCAGTGTAACTGCAGATCAGCGTCCCTAAGCAGTGATGTTGCACCATGTAGGAGGAAACTGCTTTGAAGTTACTAAAATACATCAGCAAAGTTTTTAGTCTTACTGTTATGTCTTCTATAGAAGCACCGTGACAAGAAAATTACTTGTTCCTCACGCAGTAGCTTACCGAAATTATACTAGCTGACCTTTGTTGCAATGCCCCTTCTTGACGTACACTATTTGACGAAAAGCAATGTGGAATAGATCACTATATTTCACGAGAAGTGGAACCGTCAACGTAAAAGAAGACATAGTAGAATAGAGTAACTGTGAAAAAGGTCGGTCAGGAGAGTTCAGTAACTTCGAAGGCGACCTAGTCATCGGGTGCCACCTGAGTAACAAATCCAGCGGAGACATTCCAACCTTTCTCAAACTGGAATTGTCGACCTCAGCTGACGATTGTGAAATGGAAATGCGAAGGAACAACCAAAATGAAATCAACACTAGGCAGACCTCACGTACTGACGGGCAGGGAACGTCAAGTATTGTGGAGCGTGGTTGTAAAAAGTCGCAGTAAATCAGCAGAAGGAATCACTTGTGAGTTCCAGAGTGCTATCAGCAGGCCACTAGCAGTAGGACGGTCCGTAAATAGTTAAAGAGAGCGGCTTACAATCGGCGAAAAAGCTCCATATAAGCAATTCATTTGTACAGTCAGTCAGTCAGTGGTAAGTGACGCTTGAGGTGGTGAAAAGAGCGACACCCACAACACAATGCATGACTTGAAATGAGTGATTTGGACTAACGAATCACGTTGTGCGTTGTACCAGTGTGATGTAGGGATCTGTGTTTCACGAATATTTAGACAGCACTACAAGCTATCATCTGAATTCAAAAAATGGTTCAAATGGCTATGAGCACTATGGGACTCAACTGCTGTGGTCATCAGTCCCCTAGAACTTAGAACTACTTAAACCTAAATAAACTAAGGACATCACACACACCCATGCCCGAGGCAGGATTCGACCCTGCGACGTAGCAGTCGCACGGTACCGGACTGCGCGCCTAGAACCGCGAGACCACCGCGGCCGGCCACCATCTGAATTGCCAGAAGCGAAAAACGGAGGAGATGGTGTTACGGTATGGGTATATTTTTCGTGGTTAGGGCGCGGTCCCCTTATTCAGCTCAAGAAAACGCTACATGGGGGAGGGTACGAACACATTTTACAATAATGTGTACCACATACAGTAGAGGAACATATCGGAGAGGATGATTGTATCAGTATGACAGTGCATCATGTCTTAAAGCAGCGCTTGTAAGGTAATAGTCTATGGGGAACAGGAAACCTATATGGATTGGCCTGTCCCTGATTCCAGCCTGACCTAATGGAACAGGTTTGGGTTGAGACAGGACGCCGATTTCGCTCCCTACCTGACGGTCAGCCAATGTTACGTTATCTGCTTTTGGCGCTTGGTGAATAACGGGCTTCCAATCGTCCAGAGACTTTCAGATACTCAAGTGTCCCTAGCAAATTTCATTACGTCGTAAAGGTGAGTGGTGGACGACCCCGAACTAATAGGTGGCCTCACAGTTTTGATCAGGTAGTGTACGTAACTGCGGATACCGACTAGGTTGGCAGATAGCTTTCAAAGCTTTCGACTTTTATAGACGCCCGTCATGATCTGTACTACATCTGTGTGATTTCGCGGGTTGCAAGATGGTTCTAACAAAATTTACAGTGATCCAGGAAAGTATTTTCTTATTTATTCTAGTTGTGGAATCACTGCATTTTACGCCAGATAATTAATTACTTACTGTGATGAGTGGTTTCAAGACCTGGAATCCAATAGGACAGATACTTCTTGCCACATAAAGTGCACCAAACTCACAAAGTAAGACAATCTGCGATCAAGGTATGTGTAAACGACAAATTCTCATTCTTAGGTAATAATAATTTTTCAGTCCCTTCAGGCCACAAAGGATTGTAAAATCACAACACTACATAATTTAACGAATTAGTGAAGTATAAAGAACTTCATGTAATAATTTTACTATAAGGAAACAATGATACAGCAAGATTTGGTAGGTCCCCAAGCTGTAAATCTGAAACCTGAAGCTAACAGCGATCCATCGACGTATGTACTCATACATGCACAGAATTGACATACTATTGTTATAAGCTTGTGACATGAAAGCTTTTTAAATAATGTAGAACTTTTGTGCGGTCCTAAGCATCGAGTGCACACCGACCAGCGCAGTGCCACAAAATGGCATCAGGAAGCTGCTGACCTGCGCCATTGAAAAGGATGGGCAGCGTCATACCTCCAGTAAGACGGAGTTCAGCTTTCTTTCTTTCTTGGGACCTTTGTACCACTCTAACGCGTGGTCGGCTTGTTATTCCGGATTTAGCAGTGTTAATTGCAGAGGGTGGCCGGCTGCCCTTCCTGACGCCACTCCGAACCCCCAGGACGGATGTAATGTACCCCAGCTGTCTGCGTCTAGTGTAAGTCATGAAATAGTGTGAACGTTTTCAAATGTCTGTTAGTCGTGTAACTGGGGCGGAACTTGGGGACCAGCCCAGTATTCACCTAGCGGGATGAGGAAAACCGCCTAAAAGCCACATCCAGGCTGGGCGGCAGACCGACCCTCGTCGTTAATCCGGGCCGGCGCAACTACTCTAGTCCAGGAAGCAGCGCATCAGCGCTCTCGGCTACCCTGGCGGGTCAGGAAGACAGAGTTCAGCGCCACCTGTCAACCCTGACTTAACCAACCGACGATCGCTGGTCGCGCCCAGTTACGTCACAGTGTTCCAGAGCGTCAGTACTGAGTAACAGGAAGACGAAACTTAGCCTGCATTCTGTGACTGGTAAAAGATGGTGGAGTATCAGTATGTAGGAGGCACAACAACTGAATTAATGGTTCTCTTCCTTGTAGAAATAAAGTGCTACGTCAGTCTTACATCTAGTACAGAGCTTACATTTTGTACAGATGATTCCCGATTTCTGCCACCGGCCATAACACCTTGAATCCTTCCTTCTTTGTCTCTATGCTGTCCCCACACAGTAGACGACAACACATTCACCATGATGAAGAGAGATGTAAGTACAAAATAAAATGTGAAACATAATCGTGGGTCAAGGTTTCACATATAGCAGCGCAAGGTGATTGTCATTTGACTAAAACTTATAGACGGACAGTTTTGTTAAATGGATGATGGAATGGAGGGGCTACTAGTAAACAGAACTTACATTTCGCGTACAAGTATTAAACAGAAATTGTTTTTCGTAAATATAGGTCGAAACGCCATATGCAGAATGAAGCTAGATAAAGAATAAATGTAATAATTTTAAAATAAGTAAACGCAAAACGCGTTCGTGTAAAGTTCAACTGGTATTTCTATCGCTATTCATAAGAGCTGTAGCCTGAAACAAAAGGTAAGTATGACTATGGTATATTTCAGAGGACAGTCGTTTATAATTAGCTGAAGTTTGACGAACGCTAGAGTCCAGCAAATATAGTTCTGCATGACGACCTAGACAAACTATTATTTTAAAATGCAAACTTTCATATGAGTTAAATACTGTATGCGTTTATAAATAAAACATTTGTAATTTTAGGAAAAATGTACAACAACTAAGAATAATAAGAAGTGTAACATAATTAACACTCCTTATGAAATATGAGCCTAGAATAGTAGGAAAGACGCGTCATAGGAATAAATAAAATAAACAAAAAAATCAAATTAGAAACAGATATACTAAATCATGTACGAGCGTCGTTCAATAAGTAATGCCCCACATTTTTTTTCTCAGAACACATTTATCGTTAAGAGTCAGAATTTGATGACGATATACATCAACATGTCTTGTCCATGTCCTGTTTTTCTACGTAGTCTCTATCACGATATATGGCCGTACGCCAACGTTGTGTAAGAGCTTGCATGCTGGTAAAGGCTCTTGTGCTGTAGGCGAAGTTACGTTTTCACTGCATGACTGACACTGTCGTCATCTTCAAAGTGTGTTCCCCGTAGAGAATCCGGAAGCGACCCAATGGGATGGGAGTCCGAGGGTGCCAGGTCTGGTCTGTAGAATGGATGAGACAATGGTGTCCAACCGAATGTGGCGATTTGTTGCCGGATTCTCAGACTTGCGTGTGGGCGTGCATTATCGTGTTGGAGCAAGATTTCTGCTGGCTTCTTTCCGATCTGACTCGTTGGGAATAGTTCTTGAATTTATTCAATCTTCACCTATGCCTCTGAATTGATAGCTAACTCTCTTGGCATCACATCCACGAGAATGACGCCATCACAATGCCATAAGACTGTCACCACGACTTTTTCGGCAGTGAGGGTTGCCTTGAACTTCTTCTTTTGCGGTGAATGGGGATGATGCCACTCTATGGACTGCCCTTTTGTTTCCAGCGCAAAGTGGTGCACCCAGATCTCGTACCCCGTAACGATACGTCACAGAAAGGCCTCTCCGTCGGTCTCAAAATACTCCAACAATTCAGATGAAATGGCCTTTTTTTGAATCTTGTGGCCCGCTGTGAGCATTCGTGGAACCCATCGTGAGCACCTATTGGAATATCCGAGAGTCTCGATCATTGAAAACGCACTTCTAATGCTGACCGACCACTGTTGAGCAGATTGTTCAGTGTGATGAGCCTGTCGGCACGAATAATGGCATCCCCACGATTCAGCATGTCTGGAGCAGTGGTTGTGACAGGATGACCCGAGCGTGGCTTATCAAGGAGCTCTGTTTCTCCATTTCCTAAGGCTGTAACTTTCTTTATCCATCGGTCAACTGTACCATCAACTGCAGCATGGCCATATACTGCACACAAACGTTTAGGGATGTTCACCACGGTTTCTTTTTCTGCACACAAGAATTCAATAAGAGCACGCTGCTTGTAACGTGAGTCGTATGTAGATACCATTTTGATGCTTACTACGGCTCTGCCACATGTCAGAACGGTTCGAAACTTCACCGGCGAACGGAACAATAATAAAAAGTGAAACACCAACATGGACGTTTGTCTATGTGTATTAATGGCTCCTTAAAAAAAAATTTGGGGCACAACCCTCATAGATACAAAGAAATATGCTAATCACAGGGGACTATAAATGGATTCAAAAATTCTAAGCCCATGCGCGAGCAGCAAAGCTGGTGGCTTCTAGTACAAGTGAACTAGTAGTGCAGTGATGGAAGAAGTAATCAGAATGATATATTGCTAACGGAACACTAATTGAAAGAATCCGCTGGTCTAACTGAGGATCTTTGTTGTTTAATATCAGACGAAATGGAATTCTACATCATACTTAAAGGGAAATCCTTATCCCTATTCATAATATCATCAGATAATCGAATTTCAGTAGCTTCCGGTATAAACCATTTGGAGTAGCGGCAAGCAGGAGCCATCATTTGCGCCCCATTATAGATTACATCGTCTTATGTTCCTCATCAAGGCAGTATTATGCCACAGTGGATTTTTCTGACTGGAGCAAACGAGTGTGACGATGGTATTCTACATTACAGCACTGATTGTTATAGGCAGTTTAACCAATATAAGGCACCCCGGAATCTCACGGAATTTTGTATACAACGGGATTCCTCATCCATAATTCATCCTTTGCTGATCCAGGAAGGGATATAATCTTAGCCGGTGGCATAAACACATTTCTTCTTGAAATTTTGGAGGGTACACTCCCAACAAAAGGTAGAAAAGCAACGTCCTTATAAGTATCCCCAGATGGTTTCCCCGACGGTCCGAACTGAAGATTACAACATATTTGTTAGTCAGTTAATCACTCTGATCAAAACAACATTAAGATGGTACATTGCCTGTATCAAAATTTCTTCTTCGGAAATGCCGTAGGCTTTGTTCTGCAAGACCACCGTGTGTTGGTACGGTTGATGACAGCCGGTCGCAGGAACATAATGGTCAGTATGCCTAGGTTTATGAGATACACTGTGCTCCAAAGTGCCATCTTAAATTCTGTGAACAAAAACATCAAGAAAATGAAGTATGAAATGCTTTTCAACTTCCATCGTAAATTTTACTCTATGATGGAGACGATTAAAACGTCCTAGCATCAACCCCGTGAGGCCAAACCATAAAGTATCATGTAAGTATCTTCAAAAAGAGGTAGGTTTAAGAAACGAAAGCCTGAACGCCGTGTCTTCAAAGACTTTCATAAAAAGATGGGTGACTACGAGGGAAACAGGGCTTCCGTTAGCCACTGTGTCAATTTGCTCAAAATATGTATCATTACATAAGAAATACGTCGATGTCAGCACACGGCGGTATAATTTAGTTGCTTCATTGTCAAGTTTCTCACCAATTAACGATAGGGCCTCTTCCAGTGGAACCCAAGTAAAAACAAAAGTGGCACAACATCCAAACTAGCAAGTCTGAAGGACCAAGGCACAAAGCCTTCAACCGTCGGAGAAATTCCATTGAATTATACATTTGATGTTCACGTTTTCCAAAGTGGTGTCTGAGAACAGGACGTATATATTTGGCCAAATTGTATATAGGACCACCTAGATTGCTCACATTTGACCGGAGAGGAATCTCATGCTTATGAGGTTTCTAAGCACTTCACCCATCATCTGGTGAAAGACGCTTAGAGCTACTACTGCGAAGCCAGAGCGGGTCACACGTCTACTGCAAATGTAAGTAGTAGGGAGTCTTTTCTTAAGTTACAATCTGCGCATCACGGTCTTCTGGTTAGCGTTGCTGACTCTCGAGCACGGGGCCACGAGTTCGATTCTCAAGTGGGTTGAGGATATTCTCTGCTAGGGACTCTCTCTCTCTCTCTCTCTTTCTCTCTCTCTCTCTCTCTCTCTCTCTCTCTCTCTCTCTCTCTCTCTCTCTCTCTCTCTCTCTCTCTCTCTCTCTCTGTGTGTGTGTGTGTGTGTGTGTGTGTGTGTGTGTGTGTGTGTGTGTGTGTGTGTGTGTGTGTGTGTGTGAGCGCATA
The DNA here is from genome assembly GCF_023897955.1 of Schistocerca gregaria. Taxonomy (NCBI): domain Eukaryota; kingdom Metazoa; phylum Arthropoda; class Insecta; order Orthoptera; family Acrididae; genus Schistocerca; species Schistocerca gregaria. Next base: position 623,695,175 of record NC_064920.1, read on the forward strand.
TGTGCGTGCGTGCTCATGTGTGTTGTCATCATCATTTCGCCAACAGCGACCCGCAAGTCATCGAAGTGGCGTAAAACAAAAAGACTTGTACCAGGCGGCCGAACTTCTCAGAATGGAACTCCTGGCCACAAATGCCAAGCACACATTTCTGAAGGTATTACTCTGTAGTAGAGTTGTAAAGCTACCTTGTACTACTGTAGTCCGATGTAAGTAAGTGTAGACCATGGAAGCTTTCATAGTTGCTTTGGTTAGTGAAAGGAGCGCCCACGTTACTTGTGCATTGGGTGTGTTGCATAATTATCGGGCGTCAACATAAAAACTGCTTTCTTAACGTATACTACTAGCGTCTTATTAGATTCCGCTAAAAAACCGGAAGTGGTAAACCGTCTAGAAGCTGAGTGCGGATGTGTAAAGGGCCAGTTGACCTATGGAATACTTTTGTTCTGCGTATTTTTCCTCCTATATGTTACTTAATAAGAAACTACATTTAAAAAAACACAAAGGTAAATTAGGTTTTATTCGAAAACTAATGATTTCTAACGAGACAGAGGGTTGATGTAGTAAAATTAAAGAAATGTAGATTTATCATACGGAGTAGAAAACGCCATTTCCTCAACAAATAGGTAAAAAGAAATGAAAAACAGAAGTATATCAGTTATCGCCTCACTACTCATAAACAAATTTTGCATTTTTCAGTAACAACAATAAGCTCTTGCCTTTGGTCACGATGAAGAACGTATTATTGAGTACAATAATTATATGTACTTTTTATGTTCGTGCATATGAACTGTACTTCATCTAAAAGAAATTGCAATGGTCACATAAAAGCGCAGTAAGCAATCAACTAATTGTTATTACTTATAAAATGCATTTTATATTCTGTAACACTATAAGACACACAGTGAAAAGAAAGAAAAGAAGCAGTCGGTCCCATTTTATTTCTTACACATTCATCTACTTTTCATTCCCCATCAATTCTACCAATACTACGACGTTATTTATGTTGTGTACCAGAACTACAGAAACACAGTTTCGGTAGATCACAACTCTAGTGTGACGAGTAGCCTTGCACGCAAGGGCGACATGTTGGTGATAAGACCAGCATAGATGCTTTTGAAACGTGTTGGTACACAAGAATGCTGAAGATTATGTGAGTAGACGGGGTAAGTAATAAGGAATTGGGCAGAAGTGAAGTTTACGGTGAAAGTTGACTGAAGGTATCAGTTGACAGAGCACATCATGAGACAGGTAAGCGACTTCAATTGGATGTAGGCTGCAGCGTTTAGGCACAGGAGAGACTGGCATGGAGAGGTGCTTCAAATCAGCATTCGGACAGAATCACAACAACAATAACGTGCCTTCATTTTATTATAAGGTCATAATTTGTTGTTCGTTTCACGTTAGTGGCATGCTTCGCCTGTGGTTGAAATGAATAGGCACGTTTCACTGAACAAATACGCCGCGAGTGGCAGAAAACAGGTCCCGGTGGCGGCCGCTTCATCCCCGGTGGCGGCCACGCCGCTCCGGCGCGCGTTGACAGATAAACGCGAGGCGCCACCCGGAACTAATCTCGCAATTACCGGCCACCGTCACGCGCCGGCCTCGTGTGGGAGGCGGGGGCGGTGCCGGAGGCGGAGGAGGCGGCATCGGCATTCGGCGCGCTCGCCGCAAAAGCCTCCCAGCTGGCGCGATACACTACAAAACGCGTTTTCCGATCGAGCACGTAGCGCCAGCCACGCACGCAGTGATATATTGGCTAAACTCAGCTCGCAGCCTACACGGCTCGCGAGTTTATGGCTACTATAAAAGGAGGCGAAGGGGTGTGGGCGGGGACGGGTCGCGACACGGGACGGTCGGCCGTTGCTGCCGCTGCCGGCCCACCGGCATATTACTGGGAGAGGACCAGGGCCCCGAACCCCGCGGGTCCGTCACAAGGAATTCTTTATGAGCGGCAAGTGGTCGCCGGCGGTCCTCAATATCTGACGGCCATTGTGGCAGCCGCGCCGAGCTGCTATACCGCCTCCCTTCACGGCTCGCCGCCCTATTGTTAGACGCTCTGCCACGTCTGCAGGAAGACTAGCGACACAACGGCACCCTTCCTGAGCAAGTGCTCGTCCACCTCCCTTTTCCAGTAGAAGCAGTTACATGTACCAGCAGACAATGAAACATATATACTGGTCTAAAGACGCAGCGACAAGTTTCCATTTAGTGGCGTTTCATACTGTCCCACCACATCTTTACGATTACTCGGAGATCTGTGTTTGAGCTGCGGTATGTGGTATCGGGCACTAGCATCTGGCGAATTACTGTGTTTACTGCGGTCTGACCCCTGACCGATTCATTGTGCACCTCGTCCCTCAGAAAAAGTACTTGCACAGCTCGTGTAGGAGAGATGCAGTAAGCTTTTATGGGGATCTGAAGACCTTATCGAAATCGGTAATCGGCAATGAATGTTATTTACAAGCGATCTGGGATAAAAAATTCACCTCCTCTCAACCATCTTGGCCTTCGAATAAAATAATTTTAGAGAACCAAAATAGTCAGTCAGAACTGGACAGAGTGTGAACCTCCAAACGAATCTGAGGCTAGCGTCTTAAGAAATGTACTACCTCGAATAGTTGTACGTTAGGTACAATTATCTTATGACTGTGTACGCGAGGAATAGATATCTAAATTCAAAATTAAGTGCATGGCAGAGGGCTCATCTAGCCACTTTCAAGTTACTTCTCTACAACTCCACTCCCGAAAATCGCGTGGCAAGAAAGAACACTTAAAACTTCCCTCGCCAGCTCTGATTTCTGTAATGTTATTATCAGTATCGTTTCACCCTATGTAGGTGGGCATCAAAAAACTATTTTCACACTCTGTGGAGGAAGATGGTGATTGAATTCTCATAAGATGATGTGATAATCTAGCCAATATTATGCGATAATACAAAAGCACCTTTGAATTTTCTTATGTCCACGGTCAATTATGTCTGGTGAGGATTCCATACCAGCAAGCGTATTATAGTCACTTCCTTTAGCAAATTTGATGCATCATCTAAGTGTGCTACCAATAAAAGGCAGTCTTCGGTTTGCCTGGCTCAGAACGTTTTTCTGTGTGATGGTTCCAGGGCCCCTCCGAGGCGATCTGGAGCAGCGGAAGACTTGGGTCATCTGCGCCACTTGCAACTATCAAAATCTCCGGGAGGCCAGCGCCGCAGCTGCAGTAAAAGGCCAGCGGTCAGGCCTCGGAACGACGGCTAGGACTGTAGTAGGCAAAGGCTGGGGGGTGAGGTGTCGTACTGAGGGACAAGGAGGCATGGCGCCAGGAACGCCACCCTCTGCCGGAAGCTGTGGTCCCTGCGGCTGACGAGTCAAGACGCTGCTAGGACTGTAGTAGGGAAAGGCTGGGGGGTGAGGTGTCGTACTGAGGGACAAGGAGGCATGGCGCCAGGAACGCCACCCTCTGCCGGAATCTGTGGTCCCTGCGGCTGACGAGTCAAGACGCTGCACCTGGTATGGGGCACTGGACCTACTCGATTTGGATACGGTGTGGCAGACCTAAGTTGTCCCAGAACTCTTTCGACGGCAGAAGCAGTCATTAGCCGCCTATCAAATAGGGCAGAGGTTCTAGTGCGGCGTGATGTACCGAGGTGCTTGGTACATTGTGCAGCCAAAAGTAAACTTGTGGCCTGCCGAAGGTTTGTGGACATTACCTGCCTGGAGGGCGGATGTGTTTCTTTTCCCTCCATTATCTTAAATTTTGGTGGCCAGTGGGGTATATGTGAAGTCATCCAGGTGCTCTTGAGACCACACACGCGGTCTTGGAGCTGCGTGACACGTTGTTTTGTCCTGCTGGAAGATTCCATCGTGCAGAGGACATAGTGCATCTTCCAAATCGTTCAAATGGCTCTGAGCGCTATGGGATGTAACGTCTGAGGTCATCAGTCCCCTAGAAGTTAGAACTACTTAAATCTAACTAACCTAAGGACATCACATACATCCATGCCCGAGGCAGGATTCGAACCTGCGACCGTAGCAGTAGCGCGGTTCCGGACTGAAGGGCCTAGAACCGCTCGGCCACCGCGGTAGGCAGTGCACCTTCCAGAATGACTAGATCACTCGGCGAATGTCACGAAACATGTCCCAGACAATAGGTCCCTTATCGTTGCAGAGTGTGCGGTTTCAGACTCTTCGTGTCGTACATGCGAAGTGCATGACATCTGACATAAAATGTGCTTCATCTGAGAAGGCCACCTGTCGCTACTCAGTGGACGTCCACCTGCGATATTGACCTGCAAATGCCGTCCATCATCGTCGATGACAGCAGTCAGCGTGGCAGCATGACCCAGACGCCTGCTGCAAAGGCTCATACGCAACAACGTTCACTTACGGAGGAACTTTCACTGAATGCTCGTTGACAGAACACTGCTTTATCTGAGTGGTCAGTTGCTCAACAGTTGCATGTCCACTCGAACGTTCATACCTCCACAGCCGTCCTAAGCCCCCCTCATGTATGGAACGTGCTGCACCACAGTTACCTCAGTGTCGGCTTTGGATAGAGGAGTTTTGCCATGCACGGTATGTTTTAATCACGACGGCATGCGAACTGTTTACAAACTTAGCCATTTTTGAATTGCTTCAACTCTCCGCCCGGAAGTCAATGATCATGTACAATTTTGTCATATGATGACGTAGTTGGAGACAGTGGCTGTTATTTGAAGAACAAATGTTGATGGTGTTGAGACACGAACCAGCCACAAATTTATTTTCAATTCCTTTATCCAAAAGGTGCCGTTACCGGTTTCGAATCATTACCGTTTTCAAGGTTTCATTTCAGAATGTGGAACGTTTTTTTACAGATTAACTGTCGTGAAACGTCGCTTTGGAGTGTCTGTTTCCATAGTTTTCGACCAACAGATGTGAATACATTCCCACTGCATTCTTATCGTTGCACTGAACACTTTAGTATTGTCACAGAATAGATTTTTAACATATATGTTTGTAAGCATTTTTTATGTATCAAAACATGTGGTGCATGTTAGAAATCTATTCTGTGACAATACTAAAGTGTTCAGTGAGAAAAATTTATTTGTGCAACGATAAGAATGCAGTGGGAATGTATTCAGATCTGTTGATCGAAACCGTGCGACTGTTACAGTCCGCAGGTCCGAAAGCTGCCTCGAGCATGGATGTGTGTGATGTCCTTAGGTTAGTTACGTTTAAGTAGTTCTAAGTTCTAGGGGACTAATGACCACAGCAGTTGAGTCCCATAGTGCCCAGAGCCATTTGAACCATTTGTTGGTCGAAAACTATGAAAACAGACACTCCAAACCGACATTTTACTACAATTAATCTGTAAAAAACCGTACCACACTCTGTAATGAAACCATGAAAACCGTCTGAAGATGAATCGTAATGATTCGAAACCGGTAACGGTACCTTGTGAATAAAGGCACTGAAAATAAATCTGTGGCTGGTTGCTGTCTCAACACCATCAACATTTGTAGTCCATGAGCAATTCCTGATGATAAATGGCTGTTTCGGCGTTACGACAGCGACTGGACAGTTTTCCGTGCCCCACCGACAAGCTTTACGTAGCTTGCAATGCTAGTGATGGCACCCGCCATCTGTTAGTGGTTATTGCACGTTGACGTCGATGATAGGCGGTGATTATGTTAATTTGTCTAGACCAGTTATAATGATAACAAAAAAATTATTTAAAGGTAAATTCGATTAGCATGGTTCCATACGAAATACCCCGTTCAGCCCTGTTACAACAACGGCTAATGACAAACTATTCACAGATAAACGTACTCTTGTCGCTGAACCTACCAAGTTGCTTGAAACTGTGCCGTCACACAGGAGAAGTGTGCCTATCGAAGTTCATACCGAGACAGGGGGGACTGAAAGCTGCGGTGCCGGCGCCGGCAGATAGTTGCGAGCGGGGATCGATGCGGCGATGCGAGGAAAAGTTGCGGCAGTTTGAAAGCCGGCGCCTTCATTAGCCGCCGCGGGCTCGTTAATCAAGCTGGCGGCCCTCCGCCCACGCACTTTCATTACCGGGACAAGCGTTGTCTGCCGCAGCGTGCGGTCCCAAAATCTGGAGGCGCCATCAATCAGGCGGGCCGCTGTGTGACGCCGCGACGCGTCGTCGCCACCGCCGCCCCGCCGCCCCACTGCCGCCCACCTTCCGTGGAGCGTAGCCACCAAACCAGGCTCCACAGGTGACGCGGCCGTTACTCGCGAGCGCTCCTGCACTTGCTTCTGAAGCGTGACCTCCTTCCTGCCGCCGTGAAGTCTCCTCGATACGTCTGCTTCACCGGGCTCCATGTTTCCCATCGCAGCCTCCTCGGATTTGGTGGTAAGATGGCCCAGTAAATAGCCCGTCAAAAACTGAATACATATCGAGCATGAAACAGCATGAAGGTTGTAAGGGATCCGTGATCGCACGAACATACACTCCTGGAAATGGAAAAAAGAACACATTGACACCGGTGTGTCAGACCCGCCATACTTGCTCCGAAAACTGCGAGAGGGCTGTACAAGCAATGATCACACGCACGGCACAGCGGACACACCAGGAACTGCGGTGTTGGCCGTCGAATGGCGCTAGCTGCGCAGCGTTTGTGCACCGCCGTCGTCAGTGTCAGCCAGTTTGCCGTGGCATACGGAGCTCCATCGCAGTCTTTAACACTGGTAGCATGCCGCGACAGCGTGGACGTGAACCGTATGTGCAGTTGACGGACTTTGAGCGAGGGCGTATAGTGGGCATACGGGAGGCCGGGTGGACGTACCGCCGAATTGTTCAACACGTGGGGCGTGAGATCTCCACAGTACATCGATGTTGTCGCCAGTGGTCGGCGGAAGGTGCACGTGCCCGTCGACCTGGGACCGGACCGCAGCGACGCACGGATGCACGCCAAGACCGTAGGATCCTACGCAGTGCCGTAGGGGACCGCACCGCCACTTCCCAGCAAATTAGGGACACTGTTGCTCCTGGGGTATCGGCGAGGACCATTCGCAACCGTCTCCATGAAGCTGGGCTACGGTCCCGCACACCGTTAGACTGTCTTCCGCTCACGCCCCAACATCGTGCCTCCAGTGGTGTCGCGACAGGCGTGAATGGAGGGACGAATGGGGCCTGTCGTCTTCAGCGATGAGAGTCGCTTCTGCCTTGGTGCCAATGATGGTCGTATGCGTGTTTGGCGCCGTGCAGGTGAGCGCCACAATCAGGACTGCATACGACCGAGGCACACAGGGCCAACACCCGGCATCATGGTGTGGGGAGCGATCTCCTACACTGGCCGTACACCGCTGGTGAACGTCGAGCGGACATTGAATAGTGCACGGTACATTCAAACCGTCATCGAACCCATCGTTCTACCATTCCTAGACCGGCAAGGGAACTTGCTGTTCCAACAGGACAATGCACCTCCGCATGTATCCCGTGCCACCCAACGTGCTCTAGAAGGTGTAAGTCAACTACCGTGGCTAGCAAGATCTCGGGATCTGTCCCCGATTGAGCATGTTTGGGACTGGATGAAGCGTCGTCTCACGCGGTCTGCACGTCCAGCACGAACGCTGGTCCAACTGAGGCGCCAGGTGGAAATGGCATGGCAAACCGTTCCACAGGACTACATCCAGCATCTCTACGATCGTCTCCATGGCAGAATAGCAGCCTGCATTGCTGCGAAAGGTGGATATACACTGTACTAGTGCCGACATTGTGCATGCTCTGTTGCCTGTGTCTATGTGCCTGTGGTTCTGTCAGTGTGATCATGTGATGTATCTGACCCCAGTATCCGACACTTCAGTCGATAGAAGATAGGAGTCGATTGTCGAGCACTCCAGGAGGCAATGAGACTAGTGTCGAGTGAGTAGTAGTACTGGAGAGACGGCAAGAATGGGGCTCGAGTGAGTAGTAAACGGTAAATTCGCCGGAGTATGACAAATGAGCGCGTCCCCCTGATCGTAGTGGGGTGGACCCTCGTCTATACCGATTCGCGAGTGATATGAAACCAAAAGTGACAAGTGCCGAATTAATTGTTTCGCGTCAACCGCGTCGCTCATCAACAACCATCGATTGAAGAAAGGATTGTTGTGGATGTTGACCATCATCATTGCGTGTGACAAAGTTCTTAAAATCAGCAACAAATTAAAGATATAACTGTAATTAGACGTGTAAGGCGAAGGTAGCAACTGCCTCAGAATTTGTGTGTTAGTAGAAAATGCATATCAGTTTGTACATCGCAAACTTTATGGTTTTTAATAATTGACCAACTTTCAATCATTAACTATTCCGTCTCAGAACAGCCGCACTCGGTTGAAATTCCCCCGAAGCCACGGCAGAAAAACAGATAGCCTTTCATCCATTAAGCACACGGTCAAATAATCTAAATAATTAACTGTTTGGAGGCTTCGGTAAATTGTATAAAACCCAATAAAGGACTTTAAACGGGGGTGTTTGAAAGTGTACTGAACTGTGAAAAAAGAAGCAAAATTGAAACACTGAATGGTCCAAGCAAAAGACGTGCAACATCGAGCGATTTTGAACAGCCACGGGGTCGTGACCGTGTGGTCACAGCGATGGATTACGAAGGGTGATCTTCCTCATACCCAACACATTTTTTCACAAAATTATGGTCATAGACGTGTCTGTTCGCTGCATTCAAATTTGTGTCTACGTAGTGGTGTAACGTCAGTTTGCAACAGCGAGGTGTAAGGAATAGACCTCCACACGTACATACCTCGTGTTTGTTCTACACAAGTACCACACGTTGTGACTCTTGCGTTCGGTTCTGGAAGTTTCGTCTCTTGAATTACTTTGTTATAACATAGTGCACACCTGTTTAGTTGTTGTTTTGATTTCTATGAGAGGTCTATGCGGCATCTCGCCTCCTCTCACTATTTTACATTTACTTGCGACGGTAATACATTCCTGCAACATGACTCATATTCTATAACAGTGTATAATATGATAATTGCCAAAACTACAGAAAGAGAACAAACATGCTAATGACCAAACGGGAAGTTCATAATTTTGGGAGCCTGGAAAAAAAAGAAAAAGAAAAGAGATTTCCGCTTTACAGTCGAACTCTTGACGACACAAGCACTATGCCGTCATTCTTTCCATGCGATCGATTTTGCGTATCTTAACCTAGGACCGTTCACAGATTTTGCTTCTTTTGTCACAGTTCTATAGACCTTCCTCCCGATTTTATATTTAATTTATGTTCAAATTTTTACAGGCTATCCACTGGGCAATTTTTCACTTAATCTGAATCTGAAGGGGGTGCTATGGGGAGCTTGCCTTGTCAGGAGCAGTTGTTTCGTAACAAAATGGGTCTGCGAAATGGTAAGTTTAATATGAAATTTGAGTGTTCATTAGTACGCTTAACAATCTATCCATGGCTGTGCAACAGTAGCTGCAGTCGGTATGCGATACTGTCTGCGCTTCGCACCGTAAAAGAAAAATGGTACACATGGATGATGACCACACGTTCTGATAACCATTACATTGAAGGTAAATCGTCTGGTTGATTAGTCAGCGTCATATTTTCCCTCGATTTCTCCTCCAAGGAAGTTTTTTGCGTCACTTGTGGTACAATCTTTACGTTGTCATCTGTTTAACGTTCGAGCCAGAGTTAATGGGTGGGCCCAAATCATGTTATGTGAAATAACTCCAATAATCAGAAATATCTTCAACCTGTACTGCACTCTAAGATACACAGTGGGTCCAAGGCCACATTGGGCCATCTGTGAACTCGAAGGCTTGCATCATTTAAAATGGGGCAAAAGTGCAACGTCCGTCTACACTATACGACTCCAATTAAAAACTGTCCAGTTTCTCTTTTCTGGTCCACAGAAGACGTGCAGTTTTACCGCTGTGAGCAGTGGCCGTTCTATAGGTACACGACTCCAAATGACCATGAAATTGTTTGACATGAACCTGTATTCACTTATAGCAGTAATTAATTTTGTGTTTGAAACGGGCTGTTATTGTATCGAGACATCTCTGTGGTCCCCATTGGTTAGGAACTTTCTACAATCATGATTCATACGTCTTGTTATTTGACTGCAAGTGGTGGTCTGTTCCCCACATCGACTCTGGACAGCCTACTTTGACACACCAACTAATCGCGCAACGTAATTTACGGTCAGGTCATGCTCACGTGCAAAAGTCATAATTCCTTCTGCCGAAAACTGGCACATACACACCACTACACAGCCATTCCTTACGTGAACAGTTGAGAGTCACATCGGTTCTAGACCATGCACAGCACTGCACAGTGGCCAGTGTGCTCCCTGAAGGAGGTGACATACAGTGTGTCTGATAAGGTTGACAGCATTCACAGAAGGTTTATGGTGGAGATACAGAGAGTGATTCAGCTGCGCCTAGCTATGGGTTTCATGCAACCAGCAACGATTTAAAAAGGCGCCGAATATTATTAGCCCTACAGAAGAAAATGTACACTACTGGCCATTAAAATTGCTACACCACGGAGATGGCGTGCTACGGACGCGAAATTTAACTGACAGGTAGAAGGTACTATGATATCCAAATGATTAACTTTTCAGAGCATTCACACAAGGTTGGCGCCGGTGGCGACATCTACAACGTGCTGACATGAGGGAAGTTTCCAGCCGATTTGTCATACGAAAACATTAGTTGACCGGCGTTGCCTGGTGCAACATTGTTGTGATGCCTCGTATAAGGTGGAGCAACGTGTACCATCACGTTTCCCACTTTGATATAGGTCGGATTGTAGCCTATCGTGATTGCGCTTTATCGTATCGCGACATTGCTGCTCGCGTTGGTCGACATCCAATGACTGTTAGCAGAATATGGAATCGTTGGGTTCAGGAGGGTAATACGGAACGCCGTGCTGGATCCCAACGGCCTCGTATCACTAGCAGTCGAGATGACAGGCAACTTATCCGCATGGCCGTAACGGTTCGTGCAGGCACGTCTAGATCCCTGAGTCAGCAGATGGGGACGTTCGCAAGGCAACAACCATCTGCAATAACATTTCGACGACGTTTGCAGCAGCATGGACTATCAGATCGTCATCGCCATACTGGCGTGTCACCCGGGGTGATGGTATGGGGTGCCATTGGTTACATCTCTCAGTCACCTCTTGTTCGCATTGACGGCACTTTGAACAGTGGACGTTACATTTCAGATGTGTTACGACCCGTGGCTCTATCCTTCATTCGATCCCTGCGAAACCCTACATTTCAGCAAGATAATGCACTACCCCATGTTGTTGCAGGTCTTGTACGGGCCTTTCTGGATACAGGAAACGTTCGACTGCTGCCCCAGCCACCACATTCTCCAGATCTCTCACCAATTGAAAACGTCTGTTCAATGGTGGCCGAGCAACTGGCTCGTCACAATAGGCCAGTCACTACTCTTAATGATCTGTGGTATCGTTTTGAAAGTACATGGGCAAGTACTTGTATACGCCATTCAAGCTCTGTTTGACTCAATGCCCAGGCGTATCGAAGCCGTTACTACGGCCAGAGGTGGTTGTTCTGGGTACTGATTTCTCGGGATCTATGCACCCAAATTGCGTGAAAATGTAAGGACATGTCAATTCTAGTATAATATATTTGTCTAATGAATACTCGTTTACCATATGCATTTCTTCTTGGTGTAGCAATTTTAATGGCCAGTAGTGTAGTTACATTTTGTATTGCAACACATTTTGGCTGGTGACCACAGTTTTCGAATTATTCATTCTTTTTTTAAAATAATTCTGAAACTGCAGCCCCTAGAGAAAACTTATTCCAATAAGATACTACATTAAAATTCATACAGAAAGGTCCTCTTTGTCTTTTTTTCTATGGGATTAATAGTTAGCGCCTATCGAAAGAGACGATATGAAAATCCCCCTCCTGGTTTTTTGACGGTGGTGTGGGTTGCATAACACCCATAGGTAGGGCAGCTAAATCACTCCGTATAAAAGACGTTGACAAGTCGCAATCAACAGCGTGGTAAGGCTTTGGGCTCTTTGATGTGCGGGACACTATGCAGCCACAAGCAGAGGATATTGTACATGCTCCACATTTACTAGAGTATAGTAACTCTGTCAAATGAGAGATGATGAAAAAGTAAATAAGTCACAAATTGCAGGCTGTCGATCAATCGACATTTTATCAGTCATCCTGCATTCTGTTTCCAGCGCCTCGAATAGTGTTGCCGTATTTATTGTATTCCACGGTTTCTGTTACCATATATTCTTCTGTTGCACCTTTCCACGCCACTAATAACTCGTTCTGAAACGTGAAGTGTAGAATTCCGCTCAGACGAAATACTGAATGTTAAATACAGAGAGACAGCGAAAAAGACCTGCACATTCAAAAGGTAGGAGGCCGGAATGACACCTGCGGCGACCTCGCCAGAGCCCGTGGGGGACGTGTGGAGCTGAGGTGAGGCGAGATGCTGTGACGGGGGGTCCGCAGTCGCGTTGTTGTGCATCCCGGGCACGCGTCGCGGCCCTCAACCAATTTCCATTTCCTGCGCTTTCGCACACGTCCCTCTCCCAACGGGAAGATGGAAAGAGGCGGCAGCTATTTCTACAGACTGCTCGGCAGAGTGACTTGCAGGACTGTGACGTATGGCGAGAAGGACTGGAGATTGAATTCATGTCTGTAGTCGCCACCTGTGACACGGACGTGAGAAACGAGCCAGATCCGTTGCATATTTCATCGCTCCATCCTCAGATGGTACTAGGGGCAGCCCGACTGGCAGACGAACGTTCAGTGTCAGTGGCGGGACCCGCCTGAGCTTGGTTTTTCACCGAAGGGGTAAGATCTGAAGCAGCTGTTGCACATTCCAGTACTGTCCTCTGTTATAAGGGGCATTATTCTCAACATGTAGTGAGGTATTTTTTTCAACGTTGTCAAGATCTTGTCGAACCGAGAAAGAGGATAGTGCTCTCTTCACACGACAGGACATTTTCCTCATCATTATGTGAACATTTCTCAAACTTATAGTGTGCTTTGCTTTTTACTTCAAGGGATTTTAAGTATCGTTTTCACTACATTTTTATGGAATAATTTCAAGATTCCATACAAACTGTACAGAATAGTTTCGTGTGGCCTAGGATTAAAAGAGGACATGGAACGAAAGAATAACTCTAATGATAAAGTTAGAAGCCCTAATTCTGTCCCTGCTCCTAATTTCCTTCCCCTAGGAATTTTCATGTTTGCACAGTTGGCAACTAACTTTTAGACACGCGCGAATACCTGGAATCATTCCCTTGTCTTGTGAAAGTGTATGTTATGTGCAGGACGTTTGGCTTCCCTGTGCGAGAGAATACACTTTTTACATTGAGATGAGCCAGTGCAGCACACAAATTAACATTCTGCTAATCCTATTGTAAGCACTGATTTGTGTTCAATTTTTTTTTTTTTTTTTTTTTTTTTTTTTTTTTTTTTTGTCATCAATATACTGACTAGTTTGATGCGGCCCGCCACGAATTCCTTTCCTGTGCTAACCTATCCATCTCAGAGAAGCACTTGCAATCTATGTCCTCAATTATTTGCTTGACGTATTCCAATCTCTGTCTTCCTCTAGAGTTTTTGCCCTCTACAGCTCCCTCTAGTGCCGTGGAAGTCATTCCCTTATGTCTTAGCAGATGTCCCATCATCCTGTCCCTCCTTCTTATCAGTGTTTTCCACATATTCCTTTCCTCTCCGATTCTGCGTGGAACCTCATCATTCCTTACCTTATCAGTCCACCTAATTTTCAACATTCGTCTATAGCACCACATTTCAAATGCTTCGATTCTCTTCTGTTCCGGTTTTCCCACAGTCCATGTTTCACTACCATACAATGCTGTACTCCAGACGTACATCCTCAGAAATTTCTTCCTCAAATGAAGGCCGGTATTTGATATTAGTAGACTTCTCATGGCCAGAAATGCCTTTTTTGCCATAGCGAGTCTTCTTTTGATGTCCTCCTTGCTCCGTCCGTCATTGGTTGTTTTACTGCCTAGGTAACAGAATTCCTTAACTTCATTGACTTCGTGACCATCAATCCTGATGTTAAGTTTCTCGCTGTTCTCATTTCTACTACTTCTCATTACCTTCGTGTTTCTCCGATTTACTCTCAAACCATACTATGTACTCATTAGACTGTTCATTCCGTTCAGCAGATCATTTCATTCTTCTTCACTTACACTCAGGATAGCAATGTCATCAGCGAATCGAATCATTGATATCCTTTCACCTTGTATTTTAATTCCACTCCTGACCCTTTCTTTTATTTCCATCATTGCTTCCTCGATGTACAGATTGAAGAGTAGGGGCAAAAGGCTACAGCCTTGTCTTACACCCTTCTTAATACGAGCACTTCGTTCTTGATCGTCCACTCTTATTATTCCCTCTTGGTTGTTGTACATATTGTATATGACACGTCTCTCCCTATCTTGATTTTTCTTTAGCCTTGCTTCCATTATTAACCGTAACGTCAGAATTGCCTCTCTCGTGCCTTTACTTTTCCTAAAGCCAAACTGATCGTCACCTAGCACATTCTCAATTTTCTTTTCCATTCTTCTGTATATTATTCTTGTAAGCAGCTTCGATGCATGAGCTGTTAAGCTGATTGTGCGATAATTCTCGCACTTGTCAGCTCTTGCCGTCTTCGGAATTGGGCTAGTGTTGTGGGCGCTCGTAGTCCGATTGCTAATAACTGAAACTTGCTGGCAGATTAAAACTATGTGCCGGACCGAGACTCGAACTCGGGACCTTTGCCTTTCGTGGGCAAGTGATCTACCAACTGAGCTGCCCAAGCACGACTCACGCCATGTCTCCGCAATATCCTTTCTTTCAGCAGTGCTAGTTCTGCAATGTTAGCAGAAGAGCTTCTTTAAAGTTTGGAAGGTAGGAGGCGAGGTACTGGCAGAAGTAAAGCTATGAGGACGGGGCGTGAGGCGTGCTTGGGTAGCTCAGTTGGACAGTTGGCCTTTGGCTGTGCTGTGGTAAGGACGCGCTGTTTGTGTTCCTGCCGCGGAGCGAGCGCTCGTGTTGTTTACATCGTACTCTGCCGTTTCGCGCGTGCCGTACTCAGCATATAGATCACTATGGCGCACCAATACAGAAAATCGACGCTCAAATTTACGTTCCGCAACGAATTTGCACGGCCCAAAGCACTCGATGTCGAACGATTTCTACGAGAAGAAGTTAAAATCCCGGCGACTGACATTCTCGGCATTCACTTGTCCAGTGTAAGTAGTATCGTATATGTCAAGACCATCAACGACGCAACAGGTGAACGGATCCTTCGAGACACGAAACAAGGCCTCCGTTTCTGCCATGCTGATGGCAATGTGGGGACTGTGCACGTCGATTATTTTGGCATGGGACTTCGTACGATCAGAATTTTCGAACTTCCTTTCGGACTACCAGCGGAGGACGTCGTCACAGCGCTGCGCCCCTACGGCACGGTCCATGATCATGTTGCGGAAAAATGGACGCAATTCCAGACATATCTTGTGCTGAACGGAGTCCGCCTGGTCCGAACAGAACGTAAACGACATGTACCTTCATATCTGAATATCTGTGGCTGCCGTGCCATCGTCATCTACGACGGGTAACCGAAGACCTGCTCTGGTTGTGGGAAGGAGGGACACCTCAGATCCAAGTGTATCCAACGTCGAATCACTCAACTGCCGACGGCTGCCGCGGACCCGCCGTCACAGCCGACGCTGCAGCAGCCCTCACGACAGCCAACACTTCACCACGACAGCCGACATCCACTGTTGGGTCGCGGCTCCATCCTCCAATACAGGGCGATGATGACACATCCGTTCCACAAGCTACGGATTCAACTCCAATGCCGCCGCCCCCGTCGACGGATAACATACATGACGACAGCATGGCAGTAGACTCGCTTATTGTGCCTACGGCTGCCATTGTGCCGGAACGTCGTGAATCTTTGCCATCGTCTGACACAGAAGGACACAGCAGGAAGCAACGCTCTCCGAAGCGAGGGAAGCGGAGGCGTAGAGCAACTTCCGAACGGGATGCGACACAGCCTCCAGAGGATGACGACTCCACCTTCAATGACGACGCTACCACAGAGGCAGCCGCCATTTGCTGCGGTGTGGTACCACCGATCGGAACTGAGGACACACTATATATATCTACAGTGGCAAAATTGGATGCCGATATGCAGGACAGATGCTGCTCACCACCTTCTGGAGTGCAAGCACCCATGCCGCGTCCTGAGGAAGCTAGGGAAGCCGATCTTGCTTTGAGTTCCCCGACGTGGGCGGATGACCACGACGACGACCCCACCATGCAAGTTACGCCAACAGGGCCCACGCCATTGGTGCCAGCTCTCTAGAAACGACTGCAGGTGAGGTTTGGGGGGATGCGGAGGTGTCAATACAGTCCGTAATTCCAGTCTTATTGGGTAACTTAGCACCTGCAGTTCGGCAACAAGCTTATCGTATCGCCACGATTAACCTCAACACGATACGAACGGCAGCGAAGAACAAGTTGCTGCGTGAGATGCTTCGTTCTTCGGATGTTGACATTGCCCTGTTGCAAGAAGTGTATATAGCGGCACTCCCTGTTTTCTACGGTTATGTGACATATGTGCCACCGGCGGACCGGAATGGCAGCGGTACGGCAATACTAGTGCGCGACGGAATTGCCATCGAAGAAGTGACTTACCTTCCGTCAGGAAGGGGGCTGGCGATCACAGCACTGGACACGCGCATCATTTACGCTCCATCAGGAACTGACCAACGCCGCGTACGATAGCTGTTCTACTCCGTGGATATCGCCCCTCTCTTTATCAGTCGTTTCGATCAATATATCTTCGGCGGCGACTTTAACTGTGTGCTCCACCCCAAAGACCAAGTCCCTCATTTCTCGACTTGTCAAGAACTTCGGCTCCTGGTTCGTGATATGTTTCTCACCGACGCGTGAGAGAGTGTCCACGGTGACCGTCTCGGGCCGACATATCTTACCAATCACTCAGCCAGTCGCCTAGACCGCATTTATGTCTCACGAGCTCTAGCGCCGGGAGTATTGGACGCCGAACATTGGCCGCTTGCCTTCTCCGATCATAGCGCTTTCATATGCACACTCACTCTACAACAGCAGCGGATATGGCGTAGCCGAGGACCCTGGAATCTGAATGTGGCACATCTTCAAGACCCGGAATGCCGTCAGATTATCGCCAACACATGGCTGGATTGCAAACGTCGTCTTCCCCGATACCCTTCGACTCTAGCATGGTGGGTGGACTGTGCAAAACCAGCGTTTCGGCGTGTGCTAACACAATTGGGAAAGGATATCGCAGCTTGGTATCGTAACACATTGGAATTTTTTTACACGATGCTTCGCGAACTCGACAGCCAAACATCATCTCCAAACCGACAAATGGAAAGCCGCCGAATTAAAGGCAAAATATTGTCACTTACGAGGAATCGTTTGGAGGGGGTCGTAGTGCGATCGTGACGTCATGACCGAGCGGAAGGAGAAAACCCGTCTATGCATCACATAGGGCTCGACAGCCGCCGACGCCGACAGCAGCTGATCACAGACCTCGTACTGCCAGGTGGTAGGGTCGTAATGACTCAGGCGGCGGTTACAAAAGCCTTTGCAGATCACTATCGCCGGTTTTACGACGAGGTGAATACAGAGGACGAGGAAGCGGACGATCACGACATACTGGAGCACGTGTCGCACACCCTCGAAAATGCAGCAGCGGCGACGCTGTTAGGTGGAATTACACGGGACGACATCGAGGACACGCTTAACAAGGGAGCACTCAACAAATCTCCCGAGCCAGACGGACTGCCGCTTGAGTTTTATCGAACTTTCCGCGATCTAATGATGCCCCGATGGATCACCATGTACCAAGAACTGATAACCCCCGGTTCCCACGTGACACCGGCATTCGTGGACGGTCTCTTTCTTTTGGTCATCAATATACTGACTAGTTTGATGCGGCCCGCCACGAATTCCTTTCCTGTGCTAACGTCTTCATCTCAGAGTAGCACTTGCAACCTACGTCCTCAATTATTTGCTTGACGTATTCCAATCTCTGTCTTCCTCTACAGTTTTTGCCCTCCACAACTACCTCTAGTACCGTGGAAGTCGTTCCCTCATGTTTTAGCAGACGTCCTATCATCCTGTCCCTTCTCCTTATCAGTGTTTTCCACATATTCCTTTCCTCTCCAATTCTGCGTAGAACCTCCTCGTTCCTTACCTTATCAGTCCACCAAATTTTCAACATTCGTCTATAGCACCACATCTCAAATGCTTCGATTCTCTTCTGTTCCGGTTTTCCCACAGTCCATGTTTCACTACCATACAATGCTGTACTCCAGACGTCATCCTCAGAAATTTCTTTGTCAAATTAAGGCAGGTATTTGATATTAGTAGATGTCTCTTGGCCAGAAATGCCTTTTTTGCCATAGCCAGTCAGCTTTTGATGTCCTCCTTGCTCCGTCCGTCATTGGTTATTTTACTGCTTAGGTAGCAGAATCCCTTAACTTCATTGACTTCGTGACCCTCAATCTTAATGTTTAGTTTCTCGCTGTTCTCATTTCTACTACTTCTAATTACCTTCGTCTTTCTCCGATTTACTCTCAAACCATACTGTGTACTCATTAGACTGTTCATTCCGTTCAGCAAATCATTTATTTCTTCTTCACTTTCACTCAGGATAGCAATGTCACCAGCGAATCGTATCATTGATATCCTTTCACCTTGTATTTTAATTTCACTCCTGAACCTTTCTATTATTTCCATCATTGCTTCCTTGATGTACAGATTGAAGAGTAGGGGTGAAAGGCTACAGCTTTGTCTTACACCCTTCTTAATACGAGCACTTCGTTCTTGTTCGGCCATTCTTATTATTCCCTCTTGGTTGTACATATTGTATATGACCCGTCTCTCCCTATAGCTTACCCCTACTTTTTTCAGAATCTTTAACAGCTTGCACCATTTTATATTGTCGAACGCTTTTTCCAGGTCGACAAATCCTATGAACTTGTCTTGATTTTTCTTTAGCCTTGCTTCCATTATTAGCCGTAACGTCAGAATTGCCTCTCTCGTGCCTTTACTTTTCCTAAAGCCAAACTGATCGTCACCTAGTTCATTCTCAATTTTCTTTTCCATTCTTCTGTATAATATTCTTGTCAGCAGCTTCGATGCATGAGCTGTTACGCTGATTGTGCGATAATTCTCGCACATGTCAGCTCTTGCCGTCTTCGGAATTTGGTGGATGATGCTTTTCCGGAAGTCAGACGGTATGTCGCCAGACTCATAAATTCTACACACCAACGTGAATAGTCGTTTTGTTGCCACTTCCCCTAATGATTTTAGAAATTCTGATGGAATGTTATCTATCCCTTCTGCCTTATTTGACCGTAAGTCCTCCAAAGCTCTTTTAAATTCCGATTCTAATACTGGATCCCCTATCTCTTCTAAATCGACTCCTGTTTCTTCTTCTATCAGATCAGACAAATCTTCACCCTCATAGAGGCTTTCAATGTATTCTTTCCACCTATCTGCTCTCTCCTCTGCATTTAACAGTGGAATTCCCGTTGCACTCTTAATGTTACCACCGTTGCTTTTAATGTCACCAAAGGTTGTTTTGACTTTCCTGTATGCTTAGTCAGTCCTTCCGACAATCATATCTCTTTTGATGTCTTCACATTTTTCCTGCAGCCATTTCGTCTTAGCTTCCCTGCACTTCCTATTTATTTCATTCCTCAGCGACTTGTATTTCTGTATTCCTGATTTTCCCGGAACATGTTTGTACTTCCTCCTTTCATCAATCAACTGAAGTATTTCTTCTGTTACCCATGGTTTCTTCGCAGTTACCTTCTTTGTACCTATGTTTTTCTTCCCAACTTCTGTGATTGCCCTTTTTAGAGATGTCCATTCCTCTTCGACTGTGCTGCCTACTTCGCTATTCCTTATTGCTGTATCTGTAGCGTTAGAGAACTTCAAACGTATCTCGTCATTCCTTAGAACTTCCGTATCCCAGTTTTTAGTCTATTGATTCTTCCTGACTAATGTCTTGAACTTCTGCCTACTCTTCATCACTACTACATTGTGATTTGAGTCTATATCTGCTCCTGGGTACGCCTTACAATCCAGTATCTGATTTCCGAATCTCTGTCTGACCATGATGTAATCTAATTGAAATCTTCCCCTATATTCCGGCCTTTTCCAAATATACCTCCCCCTCTTCTGATTCTTGAACAGGGTATTCGCTATTACTAGCTGAAACTTGTTACAGAACTCAATTAGTCTTTCTCCTCTTTCATTCCTTGTCCCAACCCCATATTCTCCTGTAACCTTTTCTTCTACTCCTTCCCCTACAACTGCATGCCAGTCGCCCATGACTATTAGATTTTCTTCCCCCTTTACATATTGCATTGTCCTTTCAGTATCCTCATACACTTTCTCTATCTGTTCATCTTCAGCTTGCGGCGTCGGCATGTATACCTGAGCTTTCGTTGTCGGTGTTGGTCTGCTGTCGATGCTGATTAGAACAACCCGGTCA
This sequence comes from Schistocerca gregaria, assembly GCF_023897955.1. Taxonomy (NCBI): domain Eukaryota; kingdom Metazoa; phylum Arthropoda; class Insecta; order Orthoptera; family Acrididae; genus Schistocerca; species Schistocerca gregaria. The sequence continues at coordinate 623,715,704 of NC_064920.1, forward strand.
CTGAACTGTTCACAGTAACACACCCTCTGCCCTACCTTCCTATTCATAACGAATCCTGCACCTGTTATACCATTTTCCTCTGCTGTTGATATTTCCCGATACTCAACAGACCAGAAATCCTTGTCTTCCTTCCACTTCACTTCACTGCCCGCTACTATATCTAGATTGAGCCTTTGCATTTCCCTTTTCAGATTTTCTCGTCTCCCTAACAAGTTCACGCTTCTGACATTCCACGCCCCGACTGGTAGAACATTATCCTTTCGTTGATTATTCAATCTTTTTCTCATGGTAACCTCCCCCTTGGCAGTCGCCTCCCGGAGATCCGAATGGGGGACTATTCCGGAATCTTTTGCCAATGGAGAGCTCATCATGATACTTCTTCAACTACAGGCCACATGTCCTGTGGATACACGTTATGTGTCTTTAATGCAGTGGTTTCCATTGCCTTCTACATCCGCATGTCGTTGATCATTGCTGATTCTTCCGCCTTTAGGGGAAATTTCCCACCCCTAGGACAAGGCAGTACCCTGAAACTCTATCCGCTCCTCCGCCCTCTTTGACAAGGCCGTTGGCAGAATGAGGCTGACTTATTATGCCTGAAGTCTTCGGCCGCCAATGCTGATTATTTATCAAAATATAGGCAGTGGCGGGGATCCTACCCGGTACCGAAGACGTTTTGATCATAAATCAAAGACGCTACCCCTAGACGACGGGTATTAATATACCGATATACAAGCCTTCCAGAGGTCGGACGGTCGAGGACCACAGGCCAATTACAATGCTCAACGCGGACTATAAAATCTTCGCCCGACTACTCGCCAGCCGCATAAAGAAGGTTCTCCCTCTACTCCTCTCAATGGAGCAAACGACCCAGGGCGGAGTGACCAACACGCAAACGGCAACCAGCGAATGCAGAGATTTAATAGCCATCGCCACATCCTGTCGCCTTCGAGGTGCTCTGATCTCCATTGATATCGACCACACCTTCCACAGAGTTCACCACAAGTTCCTCCTGTCCGTTATGGCCCGCATGGGCTTCCCGCCTGACTTCCCCGACATCTTTCAACGCCTTTTCCGCGTGTACTGGTGAATGGACGGATTGCGGGTCCCTTTCCGATCCGACGGTCAGTCCGCCAAGGATGCCCCCTCTCCATGATCCTTTACGCGATCGCACTCGAACCGCATGTCGGAGGGTTGAAAAACAGGCTCTCGGGCGTCATTGAGGGATCACACCTTTCACTGCAGGATCTATGCTGATGACCATCTATTACTTGTCCGATCTGGTGACGAGGTACGCTTGGTGATACGATGGATCAATCGCTATGGATTGGCAGCCGGCAGCCTCATGAATGTGGCCAAGTCGGCAGCGATGCCCACTGGGAGAGGTCTACAGCAGGACGCTTTAGCCCCAATCCCACTAGTTAACAAGATCCGCTTCTTAGGCATAACATTTACACAGGATGTTCGCCGCACGGCTGCCATGAACTATGCACGATTACTACAGGCAATACGCACAGAAGTTCGCCGGAACTTACTTCGACGGATGGACCTCCTACGTGCCGACTAAGATGATCCACGTGGCCCAGGTCCTACCGATATCGTCAGCGATGGCACACAGACTGCAAGCAGCGTTCGGATATTACCTTACGCCGGACACCTATTCAAAGTCCGCTACGAAACACTCACCCTCCCTCCGCTTGATGGCGGATTGGGACTTATAAATGTACGAGCGAAAGCTACAGCGTTATACTTGTGCACAATGATGAAATTATGGACCAACAAAGATGCTTCGCTTACGGGACATCTGTTAGAGGAATTGCTGCCGGCGTCACACCTGCCACTTGTCACGGTTGCGCACATTACTCCCTCACTCTCGCACCTCTTGGCATTTATTCTTGAGTATAGTTACGTGCACCCAGACCTTCCCAACACTCGCACTCCCAAGGCAAGAGACGTTTACAGACTGCTGCTAAGGTCCATCCCTCGCAATGTGATTGAGAGGAAGAGCCCTATGACCCTATGGCGTGCAGTGTGGAGAGCGGTCCAGAAGCGGGTACGAGCTGCGTGGTGCCAAGTGGTGAACGGGAAGGTTGTAACACGACAAAGGCTACACGCTATTGGGATGACGGATTCCCCCCTTTGCCACCTCGTGGATACTGACGAACAGCGTTTAACATGTGGATCGGCGTTAGAGATATGGCTGCTAGTGCAGAAGATCCTCGACTGCTACCTACGAATCGCGCCTCGCACAATTGAGCCACGGCTCCTCCTTTGTGCAGAGGATACTTATTTCCCACCTGCAAAGACTCACGCTCTCACATCGTTTAAAGGCATGTCCATCTACTACCTCTTTCGAGATGACGAGAAGATGGTGCTTGAGTACTGGCAATTTCTCCAGGACAGTCATAGCATACTTTTTTTCCGGCAGTGTACATCAAAGCATAAGATAATAAAATGTTTGAAGCTGAACACAACGCATTACATTTGTGAAGTAAAGTTCGCTGTAAGACAGTTGAGGGTGCTTTTTCATAACCTTTTGATAGAAATCTTTATCTGCCAATTTCTTTCCTGTGTTAACTCTGTGATACAGTCAATTGTAATTATCCGGGCTGTTATGACGTGGTCGATTGATGAATTCTGTGTCAATTCCCAACGTTTCGTCCCTGTCTGCGGAGGACATTTTCAAGGGGGTCTGTAGCTCGATGGAAGGTCCAACACACCCACTGGCTCGCTACTGACTGCCGCTAAATTCCGTGTCCGCGCGCTCCCGGGCCGAGTATGACGTCACGTGTTTTGAAAACGTCCGCTGCCGTCGATCGCCGTTGCCATCACCGAGTGGTGGACGGGTGGTACACATCTTCTTCAACACCGGCATCCATATACCGTTTAATTTAACACCCTCCACCTTTCGACTGAAATTATTAGGGTGTTTGGCGATATCGATTGCCGCCCTGTAGAGCGTTTCGTAATATCCGCTTGTGGCCCCTGGTACTTGCGTCTCCTCAAAACGATTATGGCGGTTACCTGGCTGGAAAGCATGCTCTGCAACAGCTGATCGTTCCGTTTCTCCTCTTCTACAATTGCCCTTGTGCTCTTCCAAACATTCTGAAACAGTTCTTTTAATGGTACCCACATAAAGAAGTACTAGCGGCCAAAAGCGGATATTACGAAAGGCTCTACAGGGAGTAAATCGACATCGCCAAATACCCTAATAATTTCAATCGAAAGGATGAGCGTGTGAAATTAAACGGTATATGGATGTCGGTGTTGAAGATGTGTACCACCCGTCCACCACTGGGTGATGGCAACGGCGATCGACGGCAGCGGTCAGCGGCCAATTGCACTGACGGCCACTTGACGTCACGCGTCGGCGCGGGAGAGCGCGGACACGGAATTTAGCGGAATTCAGTAGCGAACCAGTAGGTGTGTTGGACCTTCCATCGGGCTACAGACCCCCTTGAAGATGTCCTCCGCAGACAGGGACTAAATGTTGGGAATTGACACAGAATTTATCAACCGACTACGGCATAACAGTCCGGATAATTATAATCTACATCTACATCTACATTCATACTCCGCAAGCCACCCAACGGTGTGTGGCGGAGGGCACTTTACGTGCCACTGTCATTACCTCCATTTTCTGTTCCAGTCGCGTATGGTTCGCGGGATGAACGACTGTCTGAAAGCCTCCGTGCGCGCTCGAATCTCTTTAATTTTACATTCGTGATCTCCACGGGAGGTATAAGTAGAGGGAAGCAGTATATTCGATACCTCATCCAGAAACGCACCCTCTCGAAACCTGGCGAGCAAGCTACACCGCGATGCAGAACGCCTCTCTTGCAGAGTCTGCCACTTGAGTTCGTTAAACATCTCCGTAACGCTATCACGGTTACCAAATAACCCTGTGACGAAACGAGCCGCTCTTCTTTGGATCTTCTCTATCTCCTCCGTCAACCCGATCTGGTACGGATCCCACACTGAGGAGCAATACTCAAGTATAGGTCGAAAGAGTGTTTTGTAAGCCACCTACTTTGTTGATGGACTACATTTTCTAAGGACTCTCCCAATGAATCTCATCTTGGTACCCGCCTTACCAACAATTAACTTTATATGTTCATTCCATTTCAAATCGTTCCGTACGCATACTCCCAGATATTTAACAGAAGTAGCTGCTACCTATGTTTGTTCCGCTATCATATAATCATACAATAAAGGACCCTTCTTTCTATGTATTCGCAATACATTACATTTGTCTATATTAAGGGTCAGTTGCCACTCCCTACACCAAGTGCCTATCCGCTGCAGATCTTCCTGCATTTCGCTACAATTTTCTAATGCTGCAACTTCTCTGTATACTACAGCATCATCCGCGAAAAGCCACATGGAACTTCCGACACTATCTACTAGGTCATTTATATATATTGTGAAAAGCAATGGTCCCGTAACACTCCCCTGTGGCACGCCAGAGGTTACTTTAACGTCTGTAGACGTCTCTCCATTGATAACAACATGCTGTGTTCTGTCTGCTAAAAACTCTTCAATCCAGCCACACAGTTGGTCTGATATTCCGTAGGCTCTTACTTTGTTTATCAGGCGACAGTGCGGAACTGTCATGACATTTCTGGCCGTGAAAGTCTACATTTTAGTATATGTGAGACAGTTTTAAAATCGCTGCTAAATCGTAAGACAAATTTTGAAAGTCCATCTTAGCTAGCTGTATAAAACTGGAATAAAGTTTCTTATTACAAGTAGTTCTTCGCAGTTTTCTCCAAATGTTCGTTTGAAAACCCATCTCACGTATCATAGGCGTCTGCTGATTCCCTACAATTTTAATCTCTTTTACAGTGTAGTCCTAGCAACATTGAAACGATCGGCATCAGCACATTCAGTCATTCCGCGTTCCTAAACACCTGGAACCGACTGTTTCACTAATTTCCACTAATTTCAGTCCTCCTCGACCCTCTGCGGCACGCTTCTTCTTGAACCTTGACATCGTGCCCTAAAAGCAAAACAAGAAATTCTGATTTCGCTCATATCACTATACATTGACTGGGCTATCATAATGACAGTACAGTTTAAGTGAGACTACTTAAATCTAGTACTAATATGATATTTCTTAGCCTTAAAATTATAAACTGATGCTGAAAATAACACCATTCACTAATTTCGACACCCAAAAACAAATAAAATTTAATTGTGACACCTACCTCACTCAGATTTTAGCAAATGACGTACTGATGTCTGCATTTCACACCATGCACTGAATGCGCTCGTTGTTTTGCGGTAAACAGTAGAAACTCTAAGAAGTCCGTATTACCCTTGAGTCCACACTATTTTAGAACCGCCGTTCCCGTATAGGTTCTCCGTACGGATGGGTGAACACTCAGGTATTACGGATATGCTTGGTGAACTCTAAGGGGGATTCCCGGAAGCAAGAAAACGTTGTTGTCGTGGAACACTATTGAGAAAATTAAGAGAAGCGGCATTTGCGGCTGACTGCAGAACGACTGTACTGCTGCGAAAGTAAATTTAGCTAGAGAAACGCCACAAAAAGGTGAGAGAAATTAGCATTCGTATGGAGACTATAGACACTTGTTTATCCCTGCCCCATTTGTAAGCGGAACAGGACGCCGGTGTCTTATGGTAGCAGTGTTCGCAACTGTACTGCACATGCTGGTGAATACTAACTTTTAAGGGAGATCTATGTCAAATTGCTCACAAACTTTGGTTTTTTATTTATTTATTTATTTATTTTTCTTATTTATGTTTCTATGTATTTATTTGTTTATTTACCATCGGATAGTGAGGAATATTGTCTCCAAGTTTCAGGCTTTAATTCGTGCTGACTTAAGAGCCATACTACCCCAACCATGTGTAGTGCCACGCCCCTGTTTCTACACATCTGTATCCTTGCTTGCAATATTTCATTATTTCCTTCTGAGAAGACATTTTAAGAGTACAAAACGCTGTGATCCCATTTTCGATGCGATTAACTATGATTTATTAAAGAAATGTACACATAGTAAAACGCATAACCCTGATGCAAGCTTTAATGGCCTCATTTTGAAGAGTTCCCCAAAGACAACGTTTTATCCGTCTAGTAGCTAAAATTTTCTCACATGTTTCTCTGAGGTTCAGTGAAGGCAACACTGCCAGGCAGACTACACTCAAGACACCGTTGTGTACCATATAACATACACAAGCACTTGCAGGCGCAACCAAGAAGAAAACAATTCTTCAAAACAAACAGAACTTGATAGAGACTAATATGAACACTTTTCTGCAGAAGTCGCCTCACAGATACAGGGAAAGTTGGAGTACTCCGCCGGCCTCCGCTGGCTTTATAAGGCCAGCGCATCAACAGCACAGCCAGTTCCTCACCGAGCTAGGACCGGCTCCGACGGACCTCACCAACGCCCTTGATGAATGGTCGTCTACAAGTTATTTGTTTTTGTGTGAATATAGTGATTGTTCGAGAAGTGTAATTCAGTTTCAATAAACGACATTATACTGAGTGTTCTACAATACTGAGTACCCTCCAGTATCGTTACAGTCTGCTTACTATCGGCTTGTTACAGTTCTCCATTCTACCGTAGTTTAGAGCATCTTCTCCAGCTTCACGAGGCCGTACTAACCCCTGTTTACTTGTACATTGGTACAAAGTGGTGTTTACAGTTCGTCAAATATCAATCACAGAAAATAGATTTTCAATTAATAAAATGTTCTGGGCCATTATTTCGTGGTCGAATGGATTTCACATTAAAAGGGGGATTGCAGCATCTTTGAGCCTCCGATTAAAACCCTGGCTCGCTGTTGATTGCAGCAAAATACAGTTTACGCGTGCTTTCGCGCAGTGATGTGAGTCACATTCTTTGATACCCGTGAGCCCTGGCCGTTGTCTGTTGACGTCGTCCGCTGGTGCTATCATGCCACCGTGGAGAACAAGCGGATGCCAGGAAAGGTTGTAAAGAGAGGCCTATAGGAAGGAAGCAGTGATTGAAATTTAATGACATCTGCATCCCGCACTGAAGAAAATGGGGACCAGTCTTCCACCATAGAGTGATAGTAACAGGGGACGATTACGGCCGACAACAGCCAGTTTGCACCAGGGTATTCAACAGATGTGACACCACGACACTGCGTGGAAGCAAGTGTAAACGGAATTTTGCTGCAGTCAGTAGCGAGCCGAAAGTTACGATCCCCCCTGAAAATGTTGTCAGCAGATGGGGACGAAATGTTGGGTTTCAGTGTGAAACCCATTTCACCACGGCATATCAAAAAATGGTTCAAATGGCTCTTAGCACTATGCGACTTAACTTCTGAGGCCATCAGTCACATAGAACTAATTAAACCTAACTAACCTAAGGACGTTACACACATCCATGCCCGAGGCAGGATTCGAACCTGGGACCGCAGCGGTCGCTCAGCTCCAGACTGTAGCGCACAACATATCAGCACGGAACGTTTTATTAATTGTGACATTTCCAGCAGTGAAAGTTTACATTTTACAAAATAATGTTTAGAGTTAATTGATGACGTCTGGAAAGCTTGCAATAGGAACTACCTGCGCAGCCGAGCAGCAGAAACTCTTGACATTTGAAGTGGTGCATCGTTACTCAGAGGCGCTTTGGCTTGCTGCCCTCAAAGACGCGGCAAAGTTTCGTCGCAGCAGAATTACGCTCTCCCGGCCTTTCAGTCGGCGCGACAGTGAGCCTCGCACCAAACGGAAACTTGGTCGCCCCGGCACGAGCACTTTGTCGATGTTCTTCGCTGCTTCGAGCTCGCAAGACTGCATACGTCGTTCCTTTCTGTAGTTTAATACCAGAAAATTGTGTCTTAGAGGAGAATATTGTGCCCGAGAAAGAATTTTCTGAGGATTCATTCAGTTCATACCTTTTGTGTGCTTTTTTATGCCTCGCGCGTCTACAAGCCTGGGACTGCCATCTTCCTCTTTCGAGAGAAATGGCTTTCTGTTTCTCGGACAGCAAAAGTTTTGCTTTCTTTGGATCTTTTAGCGGGCGCACTGGTTACAGCGTCTGTGGATCTTTCCCGTGAATTTTTCTTATTGTATGAGATGTCGCCGAGCACAGTTTCTTCAGAAATTTGATTAGTTGAGCAGGGAGTGAAGTGTAAGTTTGGCGTAACAAGATTCGATGTGCAATACGATTTCATACTTCAAGAGTGGTAGTAGAGACATAACCTTTACTCATTCCTTGCACTAGGATTAAATATTTTTCTGCGCCTTCATCAGTGTGTACAAGTTTCTAAAGCACTGGTCATTAACGAAATAGTATGGTAGGAAGTGTTTAACATACTTTTTTTGACATGCTCGAACAAAAATAATAAACTGCTTTCACTAGCATATTAACGTCTCCATCTTGTACCGCCCACAGCCTTCACGGCGTTTATTTCCTTGTATGGGAACCACTGTTGCAATTATGTGGCTGATTTATTGTGTTACGTCTTTGTGATCTTTCTGTCGTCACAGCCGGCGGTTAAAGTAAGGAAGATAAGCCGTGTGCGCCATCTGTCTGTGAATCGCCTAAACTATGTTCAGTGAGTTATCGTATTTTGTTTGTGTACTGTGTTTTCTGAGGCGGAGATTGGGGATGAGCCCAACATTTGGATAAACGACCTTGGAAAACAACCGAAAAACCACACTCAGGCTGACTGGTGTAGCAGACGAACTGCCTTTAATTCGATGAAAGGATACTACTTGGGTCTAGCTCATCCTCGTGTTTCGCAAGCAACAGCAGCAGCTTTGAGCTCTACGATCAAGTCTATGTTTAGTTTCCCCGATTCATTTACTTTAATTTTGGGAGTAATCAGTAGTATGTTCGTCGAGAACGTGTGACAAGGTGGACAGCTGAAACAGTGGCGGAAAGTGTAAGGGATTAACGTCCCGACAGCGACGTGTATACTGACTAACCATAAGCTATTATTGTGCAAGGATACGTCTGAAAATGGTAAGTTTAAAAAGGAACCCTCGCCGATATCATTAAGTGATTTACGGAAACCATGGAAAGTTTAAATCAGTGTAATCGGAGGGGACTCGATCCTGATTATCATCAATGTGCATCCATTGCTATAATCATTCCTTTCTGTTCTCTACACCGAACACAAGGAAAGTAACGAAATAGCTAAAGTTGCACATTTCAGTAAAGAAAACTGATTGAGCGTATTCCGACGGCCTGAAATGTTTTATCATTATAAATATTGCATATTATTCCTTCACAACGGCTGTCAATATGTGTCATTGTCGTCTTCATTGGAAATTCCCTGTTGCAGAGCCAGCAGGTTGTTCAACCACCTAGTCGTCAAGTAAAAGTGCGCCTTCTGAAAAGAGTATTGGTATTAATGTAATGGCACATTCTTGTAACCTATTGTAGGGCGTCCACACTGATTGTTAAACCAGTCCCGTAGTGTTGAATACACGCGATATTTTCCATCTTCCCCGTCGGGAAGACCAGAGAGTTAGAGCCATATTTTGCTCTGCTTAGAGCAGTGCGCCACGTCACCGTCTAATTCTAGCCAAGCGGAACAAGATGGCATAGTGTGCTGCCAGCGCTGACTTTGGAATTGGAAAGGAAATAAAAGGCGCGGCGTCCTCCAAGTGAACTTGTCCGTAACATGTGACGTTTGGCATGTGAAGTCCGAACGTTACATACAGGTATGTCTCAGTTCTTATACACCCTAATGAAGCTTCTTGCTACAAATACACTTGTCACTACTGCCCGAAAACATGATAGTAGCTGATTGTTAAGAGCAAAATATTTTCAGGCGGTTATTATAGCTGGACGTGTATACTACAAGCACATATCGTGGATGTTCCTTCTATTCACCTTCTATAGTTGTCTCGCTTACTCAGACGATATTAAGCCGTCGTAGATTCGTTAATAGCACTCACGTTGACTGTAACGAGTATCGCTACGTTTTATGGGCTGCTTGGCTATTGACAATGTGTAATTAAATAATTTTTCGGGATACGATGAAAATTTTCATTTTTGACAAAACTGTCCTTGAAGAATGTCTAGAACTTGGAAAAATAAAGACACATAAGTGAAGTAAAATAAAACAGCCTGTCACAATATGTACGCCTTTCATCATGCGCGTAGACTGTCAGACTGACACAGGCGACTTTGTGTCAGGCCGTTCTGGAGTCTGTTCACGAAATTTAGGCAACTGGAGGCTGGGAAAGAACGCTTAATTATAAGAGCATACTCTGGACATCCAATGAAAGAAGATAAAATGTATTTCTCAATCTTCGATAGCTTACGAAGCCCGAGATGAAGACGCTATATTTGTCGCCAACTTTGATGTATCCCATATGGCACGAGATCGTAGTTTTTGTATACCACATGATTTGGCTGGAACGACTGTATTTTAGATTTGTCAAATCGTAGCTTAGGGCTCTTTAGCCAGAAACTTTACTTCATGACGCGAAATGGTTGGTGTGTCTGTTCCATCAATATGCGCATTTTTCATAGCCATCTAATCGTCGGTTGTGCTTAGTAAATCTCTTTACGGCGCCAAGACACTAAATAGTTAGGAACGTGTGCTGTGTATCCTTTTCGGCGCTCGCTAGCTGGGAAGCAGGGACCGACGCAGTGCTCGCACCTCCTAGTAGCCGGCCGCTGTGACCGAGCGGTTCTAGGCGCTTCAGTCCAGAACCGCGCTGCTGCTACTGTTGCAGGTTCGAATCCTTGCCTCGGGCACGGATATGGATGTGTGTGATGTCCTTAAGTTTGTTAGGTTTAAGTAGTTCTTAGTCTAGGGGACTAATGACCTCAACTGTTGAGTCCCATAGTGCTTAGAGCCATTTGAACCATTTTTTGAACCTCCTAGTACAGTGTTTACGCTTCGGCGCTCAGGCATTGCTCTGCTTCGTCCAACAATGGGATAGCCTTCTGCATGCTGTACTTCACCCTATATAGTGTTGTGAGATGAGATGGCAATTCCGCTATGATATTAGATGCAGCAAGTAATCAACGCTTGTCGGCACACATTTTGTGTATTTAATTATACGCTACATATACACACAAAGCAAAAAAAAATGAATATAACCTCATTGTTGTTGTTGTTGTTGTTGTTATCACCAGCTGAATTCTACGTCGGCCGAAATTAGTTATTTGGTGCACAAATAGCTAAACTCACTAACCACTTTTAGTTTCTCATTTTGTAACCTAATTCCCTCAGATTCTAATTCTACGGTTTAATTCAACAACATTCCATTATCTTTCTTTTAGTTTTGTTAATGTTCGTTTCATAATTTCTTTTCAGCACACTATCCATTCAGTTCAGCTGCTCTACTCGCCATCTATCACAGAGTTACAGTGTTAGCGCCAAATATCAATGTTTTTATTTCTTCTCCCTGAACTTTTTATATTCCTTCTCCATTTTTTCTTCCGATTTCCATACTGCTTGTCAGTCTACATATTGAATACCAACCGTATGTAATTTCCTTCTTAACTATGGCTTCCCTTTCATGTCTCTTATAGACTACTGCTACACACGAAGATGACGTGCTACAGGTTGGCACCGGTGGTGACACCTACAGCGTGCTGACATGAGGAAAGTTTCCAACCGATTCCTCATACCAAAACAGCAGTTGACCAGCGTTGCCTGGTGAAACGTTGTGATGCCTTGTGTAAGGAGGAGAAATGCGTACCATCACGTTTCCGACTTTGATAAAGCTCATATTGTAGCCGATCGTGATTGCGGTTTATCGTATCGCGACATTGCTGCTCGCGTTGGTCGTGATCCAATGACTATTAGCAGAATATGGAATCGGTGCGTTCAGGAGGGTAATACGGAACGCCGTGCTAAATCCCAACGTCCTCGTATCACTAGCAGTCGAGATGACAGGCGTATCAAGGCCGTTATTACGGCGAGAGGTGGTTGTTCGGGGTACTGATTTCTCAGGATCTATGCACCCAAATTGCGTGAATGTAATCACATGCCAGTTCTAGAACAATACATTTGTCCAATAAATACCGTTTATCATCTTCATTTCTTCTTGGTATAGAAATTTTAATAGCCAGTAGTGTATGTTACTTGGCAGTTGCACATCGTGCGAAGATTCGCTCATCGATGTATTATCCATTCATATACTAATGAACTGATCATTCCGTTTCAGATTGTATCACATGCAAACAGTCTGAGATTACTATTAATTTTGTCTGCCGCTCCACTAATACGTTACACGAACAGAAAGCGTCCCGAGATACATGCCTCAGCAATGGTCAAAGTCACTTCTACATCTATTGATTACTACTCATCTAAAATAACAAGCTGCCTCCTCTATACTAAGAAAACCTCAATCCAATTTGATTTGAAGAAATACTGGATCCCCTATTGCCATGATCCACGACTTTAAGAACAACGCGTGAGGATAGGGCAGTTGACTTTCACGTCTACATCTACATGATTACTCTGTATATCACAGAGAGAAGGTTTATCGAACCACCTTTAAACTGGTTCCCTACCATTCCACTCTCGAACAACGCAGGGGGGAAACGAACACTTGAATCTTTCCGTGCGAGATCGAATTTTTCTTATTTTATAATTATGTTCATTTCTCCCTATGTACGTGGATGCCATCAAAATACTTTCACACTCTGGGATGTACGTTAGTGTCATCAGCACAAAACGCCTTCAAATAATGACTGCCAATCCAATTCGGGTTTCATATTCGTGGCACTCTTCCCTCTACTTCGCTGTAATACAAAATGAGCTGCCTTTCATTGAAGTTTTACGATGTCCTCCGTCAGTACTATCGGATTCCAAACCACACGGCAGTACTCCAGAAGAAGGCAGACAAGCATAGTGTAAGCAGTCTTTAGTAGTAAGTGTTCTGCTAATACATCACAGTCTTTGGTTTGCTTTGTCCACAACATTATCTATTTGATAGTCACAATTTAACTTATTTGTAACTGTAGCCCCCAAGTAGTTAATTGAGTTTACAGTCTTTAGATTTTTGTGATTTCTCGTGTATCGGAAACTTGGCGAATTCCTTTTACTACTCTTGTGAATGACTTCGCACTTTTCATTATTTAGATTCAGTTTCCACTTTTGCATCAGACAGATATCTTAAATCGTTGTGCAGTTAGTTCTGATCACCTGATGACTTCACAAGACGATGAAATGCGGAATTATTTACTACGAACTGTGACCTTTCTGGCAGGGAATCACGATTCTGTAGCACGACTGTGACGAGACTAAATATATAGTTTGATTAGAAGTATTTTGTGATGAAATGTGTCAAAAGTCTTCTGGAAATCTACAAAAAGTTGAATCAATATTATATCATCTGTTGATAGTACTCATTACTTGGTGCAAACAAAGAGCTAGTTGTGTTTCACAAGAAAGATATTTTCTGAATTAATGTTGGCTCTTTGCCAATAAATCTCCTAGGTAACTAATAATGTTCGAACTCAATATACGTTCCAAAACTCTGCGGCAAATCACGTTAGCGGTAAGGGTCCTCAATTCAGCGAACTACGTCTATTTTCTTTCTTGGGTATTGGTGTGACCTGTGCAACTTGATAGTTCTTAAGTGTGGATCTTTTGTAGTGCAAGCAGCTGTAGGTGACTGCTAAGTATAGAGCTATAGTATCAACATACTCTGAATGGAACCTGAATGCTCCGGAACCGCGTCACTGCTATGATCGCAGGTTCGTATCTTGCCTCGGTCATGGATGTGTGTTATGTCCTTAGGTTAGTTAGGTTTTAAGTAGTTCTAAGTCTAGGGGACTGATGACCTCAGATGTTAAGCCTCATAGTGCTTAGAGCCATTTGAACCATTTGAAACTGAAGGGTATAAATTCTGGACTGGAGAGCTTGCCTATGAATTTAAAATGCTTAGCTTCACCGAGGATATAGACCTCTAAGTTACTCGTGCTGATAATTTTTCTTGATCAGACATGGCGTTTTTACTTCATTTTGGTGAAATAATTTAGAAAAACTGTTTTTAGTAATTCTGCTATCGCGCAGTGAAGGTACTGCTCTTGATGTACCGTACTTAAAATATGACAAGCATGTCATTGGATTTTCAGCCAGAATTCGAGACAGAGTTTTGCTTTCTTTTAAATTTAGCACGTCTCTTTCATTGCCTCTGCTACAGTCTTCTGACCCTTTTGTGTACCATGAGCGATCAGTACCATGTCTTATTAATTTGCCACCGATGCTATTTCTTTGAATTGAAACTACATCTGGTCTCGCTTACGTAGTCAGATTGGAAGGAGCGGAGACTGTCTCTTTGGAAGACATAAGTGAATTCTTATGCGCTTTTTAAACACGTGTATTTTCCGTTTATTTCTGATCGGTTTTGGTATTGTGACATTCATTGTCGCTACAACAAGCTTGCCGTTGCTAATCCCTGTATCGGTCATCACGCTTCCTGTTAGCTCATGATTATTTGTTGCAAAGATGTCAAGAATGTTTTCGCAGGATCCTGAACTAATTGTTCAAAATAATTCTCTGAGAACCCATCCAGTAAGATTCCGGGCGACGTTTTATGCCAAACACCGACTTCAAATATATCTACGGTAGGCTGAAGTCACCACCAAGTATAGTTTTATAAGTGGGGTACATACTTAAAATGAGACTCAAGTTTTCTTGGAATTACTCAGCAACTGTATCATTCGAGTCGCAGCGTCCATACAAGGAACTAATTATTAATTTATTCCGGTTGTCAAGTACAACCTCTACCTACTCAATTGACAGGAAGTCTTTGCTTCAGTTTCACTACAAGGTGAACTACTTCTGACAGAAATAAACACTCCACAACCAACTGTGTTTAGTTTGTCCTTTGTGACCACGGTAACGTAATTTGTAAAAATATCGGCTGACTATTTCCACTTTAGCATGTTTTCTCTAGCTATAATAATTTGAGTGCTTTCTATTAGCGCTTGGAGCTCCTTGCCTTTTCTGACACAGCTACAACAATTACAATACAATACTGATTGTTAGTAAGTCTACCTTCCTGTGTTCACTCTAAACGCTTTTAGACTGACACTTTTACTGTAGTTTGTCCAGACCCTCTAACCTAAAAATCGCCCAGTCCCCTACACATAGCTCCTGCTACTCTAACTGCTACCTGCCTGTAGTAAATCGCTGATATTTCAAGCAGAACCTGGGAACACTCCATCCTATGGCGCAGGTCGAGAAATCTGCAGCGTATGCGGTCGTACGACTGTCTGAGCGTCTGACTCAGACCCTCCACTCGGTTCTTTACCAAACGACTACAGTATGAGTGAGTGGTGTCTGTTCTTTCGTATGTATCTGACAGAACAGACATCATCCATTCATGTAATTGATTCGCCTAGTTGGGCAATGGACCAACCCTCTTCAGTGCGGATGCACAATTATGTCCGACCTCCTGCCTGCATCTGAGAGTAGTGAGCATGGACGAAACGGACAGTGCCTGCGGATAGGTGGCGCTCGGTGAGAATGTGGGTCGGCCGTGAGGCATGCCGAGATAGTCCGTGCACGTGTGATAACGCTTTGTCTCGGATGCCGCAGTGGTTAGTGCACCTGGCTAGTAAGCAGGAAGTCCGAGGTCCGAATCCTGCTCCGGTACACATTGCTATTAATTTTGGGTCATGACCCGATGCAGCTGAGGTTTTCAATCCCTTCGCTTTCCTTTCCTTTCCTTTCTCTCCCCTGCATCTTCAATTTCTCACAGCCATTCCTGTCGACGATGCTACGAATAGTGAGTGTTGCCTTCATCTCTTAAAACCAGCTGTGTTTATTACTTCAGCTAGCTGTGCAAAGCCAGAGAGAATCTCTTCCTATCCAAAGTGACACACATCGTTAGTACTGACTGATGAATCCACACTGGTTGGCGTAGAGGAGGTTACTCTGTTCGAAAGGAAGGAGAGGTATAGCAAACTGTAACAATCCCATTAGTTTTCATTACTCTTTCATACCTAGATATCGGCTATAAATAGCCATTTTCATTGCATTTTGAGTTACAATCCAAGAAACTCGCAGCAGTGCATGTCACCATACGAACTTACTGGTGTAAACTGAGAGGGAAACTGATTGATAGCTGTGTTTCTCTTCTTACTTGTAGTCCACAGTCGTGCACAACAGTCCCTTATGAAAACAAAAATGGAATCAAAGTGGGTATTCTGTTCCAGGTACGGTATTATGTTAGAGCTTTACAACAGATGGATGTCAATGACCATGGACGACAGTTTTGCGGATCACTTCTGCTATCCTCCTATCCTGCTACATTTCTTTCAACGTTTGAGCACACTGTAGATGCTCTAGCTGAACTGGAAACTCGGTGCAGAACGTGTCATGTACTCCATCCATCCCTGTACTTTGTTCATTTTTAATGTGGTTGATTTGACTCTTGCTTTTTAACTGGGGCTTAATATGTACCATGTTATCATGAACTAGGACTGGGTGGCAGTTGCACAGAAAGCATTGGAGTTTAGCATGGAGATGTTATCAGTTATACACAGCAGCCCCACGAGCTGCAGCATGGCCTTTGTGCTAGCATGTGGGGGGGTGGGGGCATTTGGGGTGGAATGTGGGGTCGCCCCCCCCCCCCAATTGATACTACACATTGACCTTGCCAAAGTCGAGAGTTAGTATGTTATATTTTGGTACATATGAAGTCCCTATCAAAAATCATAGCAGCATAGTGTAGCATATGGGGGGGTCTGGGGGGGGGGGTGGCCTCTCCCCCAGCGATACTACACATTGATCTTGTCACAAGCCGAGCAGCCTAGTTTACTGTACTATGCTATGTATCACATCCAAATCAAAAAGCAAGAGTCAAAACGACAAAAGCATCTAGGCTCTGGTTATGCCACTCTTATATATATGTTTGAAGCATGAATTACTTCATCACTATGTCAAAAATTACACATATAGCATCCTGAAAGGTATCAGATGAAATACTGATATACTCATGAGCCAGAACTGCCATTACTCCACTACTACTAGTTACATAACAGCATGACTTGCCCTGACCAACTTATTTCCCATGGATGGTAGCGCAAAATACATTGGAGTTTAACATGGAGATGTTATCAGCTATACACAGCATAGCCGTTTCTCAATATCAGTGACTTATCTCCGTATCTTCAATCTTTGTAGTTATGCGAGAATTGAACGGAGGCATTAGTACGATCTGTCTCTTTGTAAACTGCATTTGAAAACGGAGTTCATTTCAGGAAATAATATTTTGCAAAGCATCTCTCATACCATTTCCGTTTATGTTACTTATATCAAGCTACTCGGTGGCCTTGTTGTCTACTTCGAGGCTGTTGGGTGACGTGTCTTTTACCATACTGTAATATGTGCTAAGTCGTGTGACCTGAATTTCTGAAAGTAGGTTCCATATGATACCCAGTTTATGTACGTTACAATTAGTACAAATGGTGTTATTAAACGCATATTGTTGTTACTAACTGAATGAGACACCAGAAGAGACGTCGCAGCGATTAAATCACTTTCAGTGCATTTTGAAGAAGAGGGCTTCAAACTAGGCAAACTGAATTAGGTTTCCCATGGCCTCCAAATGTAGATTCCCATTTGAAGGAAGGTCCGTACGTAAGATGAACGTAATTACAGGCCTGTGTCGATGATGTTAATCTGTTAAATGGTTTGGAACATGTTTCAACCACACGTGTTGTGGTGTTTTTTGAAGAACGAAAATCCACTGCAAAAATCAATAAAGATTCAGAAAGCATTTGTGCTACTCAGCTCGCTCAGTTCGCTCGTGATACCCAGAGCACAGCAAACATCTGCACCCACGTTGATTATGTGTTCTTTGGCTTTAGGAAATATTTGATACAATTGCGCCCTACCATTTATCGAAAAAAAAACATGAGCTTACTGAATATATAGCCAACTCTGTGACTGAACTGATGACTTCTGTACAGACTGACTTCAATACGTCACTCTTAGAGCAATGAAATCGACAGTCACAAAGGTAACCTCAGGGGTACCCCAGTGAATTGTAGTACGACCCTTACTATTTTCAGTATAAGGGGTGTAACGTAATTAATGACGTAAACGCACATAGTTGAACGTACGCGATCCTAGATGGAAAAAAAATGTTTCAGTAAACACAGGACCACGAAACGAATCTTTTGCGATAAAATTGAGATTTTTGGATACCAAGCACAGTTGACTTGATTCTTTGTAAACTTAACCCTAGCTAGGAAAAGGTAAGAATGCAATACAACATTAAGACGTGTTATTCGAGATAATTTGATAGAAGTACCGATGTGACGGACACGATAACAGGTGCAAGTCTATACTCGGAGCTAAATGTGGTGTTCCAAGTGTCGTCCTTGTACCAGGATGCAGGTCCGTACTCGTCGCGGCAGTGACTATCGAATCCTTTCAAACCCGTCTGGACCATTTCGAAATTCTTTACAAGGACTGACAGGTCTCTGCTCCAATTCTTCAACAGATTTAACCGAAGTGGCGCGCATTACACCTTTAAAGTGGTCCGAAACACAGAAAGCCATGAGGTCCAGAATAGGTGAGCTTGGAAACCATAGTACATGTCCTCCTCGCCCAATCAGTCTTAAGCCATGTCGACGCGTTAGATATCACCACTGCAGCGCAAGATGACGATGCTCTTTCACCCACTGGCTTTGCTTCTAGGGAACATTTTTAACAATCCTCTAAGATAACGTGGCAGAAACCTAACACAACTTCGTCCACTGCGTTTCTTTGGTGACATGTACGGACCAAGAAGGCGATCACCTAGATCCACGACGCATAAATTCCATGAGAAACGTAGGTGATTGAAGATTCCTCCACAGAATGTGGGTAGGAGCCTAGATATCCCAAAACGTGCGGATTGTGATAATACCATCACGAATGAATCTTCCTTCATCTGCAAATAACTGTTATTCTCAAACATAGGTTTGCCTACAGCTTGTTGTCACATACACTGACAAAACAGTGTTGAAAACCGCCTCCTCGAGATTCTTGCACGGTGTTAGACTGTTTCCAGGGGCTAATATTCAAGCACAGATGTAATTCATGCTGGCCCAGTCACTCTCGCAACTTTTTGCGAAGCTATCTGTTTCTCAGAAGCGTTGACGCACCCTTGTAAACGCCTGACTCTCGGAATGCCTTCAGGCAGGGTATGTTTCTTGATATTAGCGCGCAGCCTCCTCGTACTGCCGTTAGCCATACCATATCCACACATTCGCATTCTCCTAGATGCTGTAATGTAACACGCGTACAACACAAATAGCGGTCCGCAAACAACTGATGTGGATGACACTCTGATTGTGTACTGTATTGGCGTACCCAACCTGTTTACAATTTCATGTCTCGGATATCTAAACAAGGTTCACACAACGGATCGGGATGCTCTGTTTACGCAGAAACACATCAGTAGTGGCTGGAAACCATAAAGTCTCAATTATCTCGCACGCTGTTCATTTGCAGACCTGTGTTTACTCAGACTCTGTTGCTTCTGGATCCTACAATTTCAATTCTATGCATTAACGCAGTTAATTGTGATACACCCTGTGTGTCAGTGATCTAATGGTTGTGTATAAGGAGTTCTCAATGCGAGAACAGTGTACCGAACTGTAGGAATACCTGCAGAGGGTTTGATGACTGGTGGAGGGACGGCCAATTTTCACAGTACAGCAATGACGAAAGCGTGAAGTACTCTACTGGCCATTAAAATTGCTACACCACGAAGACAACGTGCTACAGACGCGAAATTTAACCGACAGGTAGAGGATGCTGTGATATGCAAGTGATTAGCTTGTCAGAGCATTCACACGAGGTTGGCACCGGAGGGGACACCTACAACGTGCTGACATGATCAAAGTTTCCAACCGATTTCTCATACACAAACAGCAGTTGACCGGCGTTGCCTGGAGAAACGTTGATGCGATGCCTCGTGTAAGGAGGAGTAATGCGTACCATCACGTTTGCGACTTTGATAAAGGTCGGATTTTAGCCTATCACGATTGCTGTTTATCGTATAGCGACATTGCTGCTCGCGTTGGTCCAGATCCAATGACTGTTAGCAGAATATGGAATCGGTGGGTTGAGGAGGGTAATACGGAACGCCGTGCTGGATCCCAACGCCTCGTATCACTAGCAGTCGAGATGACTGGCATCTTATCCGCATAGGTGTAACGGATCGTACAGCCATGTCTCGATCCCTGAGTCAAGTGATGGGGACGTTTCCAAGACAACAACCATTTGCACGAACAGTTCGACGACGTTTGCAGCAGCAAGACCGTGGCTGAGGTTGCCCTTGACGCTGCATCACTGACAGGAGCGCCTGCGATGGTGTACTCAACGACGAACCTGGGTGCACGATGGCAAAACGTCATTTTTTTCGGATGAATCCTGGTTCCATTTACGGTATTATGATGGTCGCATCCGTGTTTGGCGACATCGCGGTTAACGCACATTGGAAGCGTGTATTCGTCATCGCGATACTGACGTATCACCCGGCGTGATGGTATGGGGTGCCATTGGTTATACGTCTCGGTCACCTCTTGTTCTCATTGAACAGTGGACGTTACATTTCAGATGCATCACGACCCGTGGCTCTACCCTTCATTCGATCTCTGTGAAACCCTACATTTCAGCAGGATAATGCACGACCGCATGTTGCATGTCCTGTACGCGCCTTTCTGGATACGGAAAAAATGTTCGACTGCTGCCCTGGCCAGCACATTCTCCAGATCTCTCACCAATTGAAAACGTCTGGTCAATGGTGGCAGAGCAACTGGCTCGTCACAATACGCCAGTCATACACTTGATGAACTGTGGAATCGTGTTGAAGCTGCATGGGCAGCTGTACCTGTACACGCCATCCAATCTCTGTTTGACTCAATGCCGATGCGTACCAAGGCCGTTATTACGGCCAGAGGTGGTTGTTCTGGGTACTGATTTCTCAGGATCTATGCACCCAAATTGCGGGAAAATGTAATCACATGTCAGTTCTCGTATAATATATTTGCCCAATGAATACCCATTTATCATCTGCATTTCTTCTTGGTGCAGCAATTTTAATGGACAGTAGTGTATGAATCTGAGTTTGTTATATAAATTAAAAACGAAAACTGCGGTCGATCGTTCGACTCGGGCTGGTTCCAGAGGAGAATGACATCCACAGCAACATAGCTGAACAATAGAGCCCTTTATGAAGATATGTTCTTGATGCAAAGAAAAACACAAACAGACGTCGTTGTTTCCGAAGCGGGCTAGTTTCGTGAGGGACACGCCGGCATCTTCTGAATACTTTGCAAGCAAATACTCGAGACCTAAGACGTGCTTTACTCGTGCTGTACCGTGGATAGAGTTCGTTCATTTCTGCCACACCATAGCGGACAGCCTTTGTACGAGGCATACGACAATGAATTAATTTCAGCTACAACGCGGACATCATCCCTTGAGGGCAGTGTAGCCGTGCTGAAGGGACGTCATAAGGCCGAGAGGGTGCTCTCTGCAAGTCGGGGGCTTGAGTGCTCTGGATCGATCGAAAGTCGCCACTGCTTGTTTCTGGCGTGACTGCCGTGGGAACTGTGCCGGGGAACATTCGCCGGATAGGAACTTAACCAGACGACAGTGGTAGTTCGGAACTTCTTTGACGAAGTGTCTGACCGATGGAGGACGATCAGTATCTCGTAATGGTGGGACTACAAATTGTGGGGAAGCGGGACACAACCGATTCGAGCCACGGTGGCATCTCGGAAACTACCGCAATCGCTAACAGCGAGGAAAACTCTGCGACCATTATCGGTTCGCAACCTGTAACCAAGCCATTTGAGTAGAGGGTTCAAGAGAGCAGTTGCAGTGATCTGTGTAACGCACCCAGTATGATTCGTATAATACAGCAAACCGATTACAATATGATTTTACTTTAACCTGGTTTCGACGTCGACTACGGGTGTCTTCATCAGAAAATCAAAATGTAGTAATAATAAGTTTATTGCTGCCGAATAGCCATACAAATTCAATGTACAGAGATAATAATAAGATAAATTAGAAATTTCACATATTGTGATTTGCATAGTCACTTATTGCTCGTGTCCTTTTGGTTCAGAGGTAACGTTTGCAAATTTGGTGACACAGTTTACGATCACAAATTTCGTTTGGTTCATGATACGACGTGTTGTTGCAAATAAGATGGTGGAAACCATGGACTGCCATTCTGGTGATCACGTGTCTCATTTCGAAGTATTCCTTCATCCATGTTCGGTCAATCACGGCACCTGTGCTGTAAAATGTTGGAGGTACGTCTTCCCTTTTATTCTTCGATGTTTTAAGTAGAATTTCCAAGGCGCTGCTATTGGGTAGCATCAGGATTGTCCGAAGGTCCTCAAACAGGAAAGGTTCCCTCGTCAGCAGGTATACAAGTATACAGGTATACATGTACTAAAGGATGAACAGATGTACGAGCAAAATGCTGTTGTCATATAAAGTTCTTCATAAGAGGATGCTGCTTAAATTATACACAAATTAGACACCAGAAGTAATTTAGAATTGGTAATTGTCAGTAAAGCTACTGCTAAATGGCGCAGTACACTACATGCCGCTAAGGACTGTGTGAGGAAACAGGTTTTGGGAAAGTTATCCCCCAACAGCATAACGCCCATTCTCATACTGCTCGTGTCACTATGTGGATCAGGATATTTCAGAAGGAAACTTTCCCACACTCTATCGACTATTCCTATTTGGTTCACTCTGACTAGCATGTTCTCGTTTCTGTGACGCCAACGTTCGGAGACATTGGAGGATATTTAGCCAGTAGTGGGTAATTGTTTTTGGGATGCTCTTATTGTGTTTGTTGTTGTTGTTGTGGTCTTCAGTCCTGAGACTGGTTTGATGCAGCTCTCCATGCTATTCTATCCTGTGCAAGCTTCTTCATCTCCCGGTAACTACTGCAACCTACATCCTTCTGAATCTGCTTAGTGTATTCATCTTTTGGTCTCCCTCTACGATTTTTACCCTGCACGCTGCCCTCCAATAGTATATTGGGGATCCCTTGATGCCTCATCATCTCGGAAACTACCGCAATCGCTAACAGCGAGGAAAACTCTGCGACCATTATCGGTTCGCAACCTGTAACCAAGCCATTTGAGTAGAGGGTTCAAGAGAGCAGTTGCAGTGATCTGTGTAACGCACCCAGTATGATTCGTATAATACAGCAAACCGATTACAATATGATTTTACTTTAACCTGGTTTCGACGTCGACTACGGGTGTCTTCATCAGAAAATCAAAATGTAGTAATAATAAGTTTATTGCTGCCGAATAGCCATACAAATTCAATGTACAGAGATAATAATAAGATAAATTAGAAATTTCACATATTGTGATTTGCATAGTCACTTATTGCTCGTGTCCTTTTGGTTCAGAGGTAACGTTTGCAAATTTGGTGACACAGTTTACGATCACAAATTTCGTTTGGTTCATGATACGACGTGTTGTTGCAAATAAGATGGTGGAAACCATGGACTGCCATTCTGGTGATCACGTGTCTCATTTCGAAGTATTCCTTCATCCATGTTCGGTCAATCACGGCACCTGTGCTGTAAAATGTTGGAGGTACGTCTTCCCTTTTATTCTTCGATGTTTTAAGTAGAATTTCCAAGGCGCTGCTATTGGGTAGCATCAGGATTGTCCGAAGGTCCTCAAACAGGAAAGGTTCCCTCGTCAGCAGGTATACAAGTATACAGGTATACATGTACTAAAGGATGAACAGATGTACGAGCAAAATGCTGTTGTCATATAAAGTTCTTCATAAGAGGATGCTGCTTAAATTATACACAAATTAGACACCAGAAGTAATTTAGAATTGGTAATTGTCAGTAAAGCTACTGCTAAATGGCGCAGTACACTACATGCCGCTAAGGACTGTGTGAGGAAACAGGTTTTGGGAAAGTTATCCCCCAACAGCATAACGCCCATTCTCATACTGCTCGTGTCACTATGTGGATCAGGATATTTCAGAAGGAAACTTTCCCACACTCTATCGACTATTCCTATTTGGTTCACTCTGACTAGCATGTTCTCGTTTCTGTGACGCCAACGTTCGGAGACATTGGAGGATATTTAGCCAGTAGTGGGTAATTGTTTTTGGGATGCTCTTATTGTGTTTGTTGTTGTTGTTGTGGTCTTCAGTCCTGAGACTGGTTTGATGCAGCTCTCCATGCTATTCTATCCTGTGCAAGCTTCTTCATCTCCCGGTAACTACTGCAACCTACATCCTTCTGAATCTGCTTAGTGTATTCATCTTTTGGTCTCCCTCTACGATTTTTACCCTGCACGCTGCCCTCCAATAGTATATTGGGGATCCCTTGATGCCTCAGAACATGTCCTACCAACCGATCCCTTCTTCTTGTCAAGTTGTGCCATAAACTTATCTTCGCCCCAATCCTATTCAATACTTCCTCATTAGTTATGTGATCTACCCATCTAATTTTCAGCATTCTTCTGTAGCACCACATTTCGAAAGCTTCTATTCTCTTCTTGTCCAAACTATTTATCGTCTATGTTTCACTTCCATGCATGGCTACACTCCATACAAATATTTTCAGAAACGACTTCCTGACACTTAGATCAATACTCAATGTTAACAAATTTCTCTTCTTCAGAAACGCTTTCCTTGCTATTGCCAGTCTACATTTTATATCCTCTCTACTTCGACCATCATCAGTTATTTTGCTCCCCAAATAGCAAAACTCCTTTACTACTTTAAGTGTCTCATTTCCTAATCTAATTCTCTCAGCATCACCCGACTTAATTAGACTACATTCCATTATCCTCGTTTTCCTTTTGTTGACGTTCATCTCATATCCTCCTTCCAAGACCCTATCCATTCCGTTCAACTGCTCTTCCACGTACTTTGTTGTCTTTGACAGAATTACAATGTCATCGGCGGACCTCAAAGTTTTTATTTCTTCTCCATGGATTTTAATACCTACTCCGAATTTCTTTTGTTTCCTTCACTGCTTGCTCAATATACAGATTGAATAACATCGGGGAGAGGCTACAACCCTGTCTCACTCCCTTACCAACCACTGCTTCCCTTTCATGCCCCTCGACTCTTGTAACTGCCATCTGGTTTCTGTACAAATTGTAAATAGCCTTTCGCTTCCTGTATTTTACCCCTGCCACCTTCAGAATTTGAAAGAGAGTATTCCAGTCAATATTGTCAAAAGCTTTCTCAAAGTCTACAAATTCTAGAAACATTAGTTTGTTTTTCCTTAATCTAGCTTCTAAGATAAGATGCTATCGAACTGGTATTTTCAGAATTGCAGAACAACAGGAAAAATGTGTGCAAACAGAGGGGGACTACGTTGAAAAGCGACAGAAAGTAATTACACGGCCCAATCACATTAGTGTGACCACCGATATTTTCAATTTTTGTTAAAAATGAAGCTCCTCCAACTGTACTTGAGGTTTCA
The DNA here is from genome assembly GCF_023897955.1 of Schistocerca gregaria. Classification (NCBI taxonomy): domain Eukaryota; kingdom Metazoa; phylum Arthropoda; class Insecta; order Orthoptera; family Acrididae; genus Schistocerca; species Schistocerca gregaria. Next base: position 623,741,130 of record NC_064920.1, read on the forward strand.
TATTTATTTGGCTACTAGTTTCGACGTTGCATCAAAGCCATCTTCAGGCCCGTACACTTAGATGATATCATCTGTGTGTGGCTGAGTACTGGAAGACCGCGGTGAGACCAATACGTGCTCCACATGGATGGCGGGCAGTAACTAGTTACTAGTACTCACCCACACACAATTGGTATCATCAAAGTGTACGGGCCTCAAGATGGCATTGACTCAACGTTGAAACTAGTAAACAAATAAATATGAAATCTTAAACACAGTTGGAGGATTTTGATTTTTAATAAAAATTATACCAGCTGATGTCCCACTATCATCCAATTTAAATATCGACGTACAAGGATTATTTTCAGTGTCAAAGTGCAATAACCACTCACAAAAGGGAGGCGGCAGCACTAGCAGTGGAGGGTATATAAAGAGTGTCTCGAGGACCCCGTAAACAACGCAAACGTCGAAAAAGGCATGATCATTCATTGCGCGTCGGATCAAGGGTGGAATCATTTCCGAAACAGCTATGTTTGTAAACTGTTCACATGCCGCAGTGGTTAAAGCACACCGGCGCCATTCAAAACTGATAGATAACGGGACAAACGATGGCTGCGGAGCTGCCTATTGGCGAACAGACGTGCAGTTGTTGAACTGACGGTCCAGATCAACCAAGGAGCTACCAACAGTGTCTCCTCAACGACCGCTCAGCGAATGTTGCTGCGTTTGGGACTCCGTAATAGACGCCTAGTTCATGCACCCATGCTGACTGCTGTCCAGCGGCGGCGACGGCTGGAAACTGCATGCAAATACAGCCAATAGACAGCCACTGAGTGGCGGCAGTTGGCCTCATGTTTTGTGCTCCATCGCACAGGTGGCGTGTACGGCGTGAGACGTCGAAAAGCCGACATCCAGGCCGGAGGAGGGAGTGTTATCTAGATAGTCTCGCCATAATCGATTAGCACAATTATGCATGTATCCTTGTGGACCATGTCACCCGAACATATAGTTTATTTTTCCTCGGCATGATAACATCTAGTGGCAGGACAGTGCAACGCGTAAAACAGTTCACAGTATGCGTGCGTGGTTCGAAGATCTCCAGGATGAGTTAAACGTACTCCCTCGGCCATAAACGCAGTCGAAAATTAGTGTGACCACTTCGATCTGACTGTTCGCGCCATTCATCATCAACCGAGGAACTTAGGCAGCTGGCCAAGGCGTGGTTTCACATCCCTGTCGTTACCGTACTTCCCAGAACCACACTGACATTCTTCCTGCACCTCTTGCAGGTTTGAGTAAAAAAATTTTATAAAATTATTGGTCATTGCTTTGTATGGCTCTAATATTCAATGTGATGTAAGATACTTGCAGCGAACCAACCTTCCGCACTTATCAGGGATAACAGAAGAACAGCTACTGAAAATCAGCTTTTGGTAACTATATGCGAAATGGAGGCAACGGCGCGAATGGATTAGTACTTTAAGCAGAAGTCTACGTTGCCAGTCTGACAATTACAAAACTGAGAAATCCGATACTCTGATATGGTGAAAAGCGGCCTGGATCATATTTTCTCACTGGTTTGATGCGGTCCGCCACGAATTCTTCCCCTGTACTAACCTCTTCACCTCAGAGTAGCACTTGCAACGCATGTCCTCAATTATTTGCTGGATGTGTTCGAATCCCGTCTTTCTCTACCGTTTTTGCCAACTATAGCTCCCTTAGTACCATGGAAGTCTTACCCTTATGGCTTAACATATGTCTTATCGTCCTGTCCCTTCTTCTTGTCACTGTTTTCCTCATATACCTTTCCTATCCGATTTTGCGCAGAACATCCTCAGTCCTTCCTTATCAGTCCATCCAATTTTCAACATTCATATCTAGCACTACATCTCAAAAGCTTCTATTCTTTACTGTTCCGGTTTTACCACAGTCCATATTTCACTACCATAGAATGCTGTGCTCCAGACATACATTCTCAGAAATTGCTTCCTCAAATTGAGGCCTATGTTTCGTACTATTAGACTTCTCTTGGCCAGGAATGCCGTTTCGGCCAACGCTAGTCTTCTTTTGACGTACTCCTTGCTCCACACTTTTAACGTTACCGCCGTTACTTTTAATTTTCCCGAAAGTTTTTTTGACTTTCTTCATTGCTGAGTCAGTTTTCCCGACAGTCATTTCTTTTTAGATTTCTTGGCGCTTTTCCTGGAGCCGGTTCAGCTGATCTGTATTTCTTATGTATTTTATTCCTCAGGGGCTTGTATTTCTGTATTACTAAATTTTCATCAACATTTTTGTACTTCCTTCTTTCCATCGATCAATTGAGCTATTTCTTCTGTTATGTATGGCTTCCTGGCATTTACCTTCTACGTACTTATGTTTTTATTTCCAACACCTGGGATTGTCCTTCTTAAATATGTCCATTCCTTTTCAACTGAACTGCCTACTTAGCTATTCCTTATCGCTGTATCTATAGCTTCTGAGAGTTTCAGTCATATCTTCTCATTCCTTAGTTCGTTTGTATCCCACATTTTTGTGCACTGATTATTCCTGACTAGTCCGTTTAACTTCATCCTACTCTTCACCCACTACTAAATTGAGATCTGCATATATGTCTGATCCTGTGTATGCCTTACAATCCAGGATCTGATATCGGAATCTCTGCCTGTCATGATGTAATCTAATTGAAATCTTTCTCTTTCTGGTATACCTCTTCCTCTTGTGATTCTTGAACAGAATATTCGGTTTACAAGATGAAATTTATTGCAGATGTCAAGTAATCCTCTCTCACCCCTAGGACCAAATTTATAATCTCCCGTAATCCTTTATTCTTCTCCTTCTCCTAAAACCGCATTCCAATCCCACATGACTATTAGATTTTCATTTCTCGTTATGTACTGTAGTACTCTGTCAATATCGTCGTATACTTTCTCTGTCTCTTCATATTCAGCTTCCCTTCCTCATAGAGGCCTTCAATGTAATCTTTCAACCTATCCGCCCTCTCCTCTGCGTTTAACAGTGGAATTCCCACTGCACAATTAATGTTGTCATCCTTGCTTTTAATTGCACCAAAGGTTGTTTTGACTTTTCAGTATGCTGCCTCAGTCCTTATGACGTTTTCGATTTCTTCACGTTCAACATGCAGTCATTGCGTCACTGATAAATTGTGATATGAATTTATAATTGCTTCTGGGTATCATATTTCGGAATCTCTGCCTGACAATTTCGTAAACTCATTCCAGTCTCCATCTATCTCCTGGCCGTTTCCAAGCCTAGCTCGTCGTGTTGTTGTTCTTGAACAGAGTTTTCGCAGTTACAAGCTGAAATTTTCAGTAGTACTCAATTAGTTCTTTTCCTCTCTCATTCATACTAACGAGCCCATATTCTCCCGTATCCTGTCTTGTACTCCATTGCCTACAACCGCATTCTATTCCCCTGTGGCTATTAGACTTTCATCTCTGTTTACGTACTGATCTACCTGAAAATATACTTTCTCTAACTCTTCATCTTTCTCTTGTTACCTAACAAAATCTATAGTTCCTCTGTGGTATAGTAAATGCGAGGTTGTAAATCAACAAAACTAAAAGATAGGGTCATATATGGCACATATTTCGAAACTCGCAAAGTCATTCATCAAAACCTATAGAGTGCTTCCTTTTTGGCAGTCACCAAGCTTTCACAGTCAAAGTAAAGAAACAGATTGACAACTGTTAATTTTTGACAACTGTTAATTTCTAATTTCATCATATACGTATACATAAAAATCATTTATTGTCCGATTGTTCGTCTGTTAAGATCTCCTTTTGTCAGGAACGTGCCGATGTGTAACGTTAAAATTTATACACATATTAAAGTCTGCAGTTCCTTTGCGGCGTAGAAAATGTAAACTTGTAAGTCATTCTAGCCGAAAAATAGGTCACTTATGACACATATTTTGATACTCGCAGTCCCACTCATGAAAGCCTACAGAATACTTTCCGCTCTCCTATAATCATGAAAGTTGGCTACAAGAAAGGTTTCATAGGAAAAGTAAACGAAAAAATTCGAAAATTCTTAATTTGTAAGTATATCAGCGACGAAAATATTCTTTTGTCATTCCCGAATGTCATGGGATTCCCAAGCACAGTACCTTGCCGGTATCGATATCGATAACAGGAAAACCCTTCGAGATTCGCGATTCGCGATATGAATGAACTATCTGTAGTTAAGTTTTTATGGAAACCTCGGTGCGCGAGTTCGCCATCTATCTATCTATATCCGAATCCCGCTCCAGCTACTGCCGTGTCTGGGTGCTGACGAGTCCTCTCCATTTTGCTCGGTCCTCCCACCTCTTTTCTTCCTCCACTTGATGCCAGGTCACACCTCTCCTTTCTACAGATATTCTCACTCCCATTTTCCACCGAGTTCTTGGGCGCCCTCTAGGTCTTATCCCATCCATATTTAGTTCTTCCATAATTTTGGGGAGTCTGCCCATGCATCCTTTTAGCATGCCCATACCATCTTAATCTCTTTTTTTCAATTTATTCTCTCATACGGTCTTGTTTATGGTCGTTTCTAATCTTTACTTTCCTTACTCTGTCCATTCTTGTTTTTCCCTTAACTGCTCTGAGAAATTTCATTTCACCTGCTTCCAGTCTGCTCCAGTCCCTTTCTGTCTTTGTCCATGTTTCTCCACCATATGGGACAATAGGGAAGTAATAAGTCTTATACATGAGGAGTTTTGCTTTTTCTGAAACTCCCGTATTCCAAATCAGGTGTTTTATTGTTTGGTAGAAATTGCCTCCCTTCTGTAACCTCCTATCAATTTCGTTGGTTATTCTTCCAGCAATAGAAATTTCACTCCCGAAATAAGTGAAACTTTCTACCACTTTGAGGGGTTCTCCATTCAATATAATATTTCCGTTGATCCCTTTTTCTGTTCCAAATACCATTACTTCACTCTTATCTTTATTTATTTTTAATCCATTCCTTTTCATTATTTCCTTCCACATATCAAGCTATAACTGTACATCTACCTCTTATCACCCCATTTTACGATATCATCTGCAAAAATCTTCTTTTTGTGTTTTTCTTTTACTGTATCTTTAACTGCCCTGTTCATTCCCTCCATCACAACATTAAAAAGTTCAGGAGATAGAATACTTCCTTGCTTAAGTCCTTGTCTTATTTCGAAGCATTCAGAGTTTCCCAATGGTGTTCTAATTCTACAATTGTGTCCTCTATACATTGCCTTTATTAGATTAATATAACCATCTCCTATACCTATCTTCTTCATTTCTTCCCAGAGTCTTTCCCTGTTAACTGAGTCATATGCCTTTTCTATGTCTATAAAAACCATTATCACCCTTTTGTTATACTCCCAACTTTTTTCCATCGGTTGACGTATAGAAAATATCAGGTCGATCGTGCTTCTTCCTTTCCTAAACCCATGCTATTCTTCACTCAGCTAGTTTTCTATCTTTTCTTATTCGATTTAGTAAAATTCTTTCAAGAATCTTGGCTGTATGACTCATAAGGGTTGTTGCTCTCTAGATTTTACAAAGTCTTTTATTTCCTTTCTTGAAGATGGGAACAATGTCCCCTGTTCCCCAATCGTCAGGTATTGTACTAGTACTTAGTACTAGTACTTATCCGTGATTTTTGTTGGAGCTCATTGTCTATTATGAGCTAATAACGTATGTCCATTCATGTTACTTATATTGGTGTAAACTTTTTGCTCATGGACATTTTTCCGCTTTGTTTTAGTTCACATGTGCTTGTTTAATCTATGTTGAAACACTACTCCTGAGGAGATTAAACCCAATACTTGGCTATCATGAGTTAAATTGTTCAATTTCTTTTCTGGTCCAGATGTTATTGTTCGGTGCCCAGCACATCCTACTCCTCGCACGTCGCTAGTTGAGGCATTTCACGCAGTGTACTTTACTCCCACTTATCGGAATCGAGGGGCAGTGTCAACCATTGGATACGCGGCTGTGGGACCTCAGGGCGGGGGCGGCTGCAGTGCCGGGTGGCTGCGCCCCGCTCTACTTGTTGCGCCGCAGTAGTGGCGCCCGTCAGCGGGATGCGGCGGCGACGCCGACGCAGACGGCAGCGGCAGCGGCGACCAGCAAATTTCCGGCGGTGCTGGCGCGGGCGGTGACGGCTGTCCCCCTTTGTTCGCACCGGCGCGGCCCGCGGCGGAATCAGGAGGCGGCCTTTGTGAGGCCGCGCAGGTAGCAAGGGCGGGGGCGCGACCCGGCAGCCGAGCAAGTGCCCGCGGGGGCGGAGGCGGGGGCGGAGGCGGCGTAAACGGCCTGAATGCCGCCCCCTCGCTTGTTTAGTTCCCTCGCAGCCTCCCCGCTCCATTGTATCGCGACTCGGCGCTGCGAACGGCGTCAGCCGAGACGGTGCACCGGAAAAAGAACAACCCTTTTATTGGAGAATAAGCGGCACTATAGGAGGGTCGTGTTGGCTTTCATTACGTGCACTCCATTTACCGAGCTGTTTTCTCCCTTCGGTGCAACAGTCGTACGTAGCTGTTGAAAGGATGGAAAAGAAAATTCAGGCCGCGGTAAATTTAAATGCATGAAACGATCAATTTCCTGGAACTCTCTGACTGGGACCGTAGCGAGAGACTGCACCTTGCAGAGATTGCTCAAAATAGCACACAGTTTTCGCCTGATACGTGGATACGTGTTGGTTATGCCGCACTAACAGTCTCACACGAGCATGCACTGTAGCATACATTTTATATACAGGGTGAGTCACCCAACATTACCGCTAGATATATTTCGTAAACCACATCAAATACTGACGAATCGATTCGACAAACCATGCTACTTAGGGGACCCTCTCCTGCACAGTGGACAGGATATGGTTTTTCATGGGACTGTGGAGGGTAAAACCTTTAGGGAAAGGCAGTGATCGTAATAATCGAAAAAACAACTGAGAATATTGGGCGGGAATGGAACTCTGAAATGGAGAGGTTGGCATTGAAGAAAGTTTCATGGCGGTCCAAGAAATGTGTCATGTTAGGTCTTTCTTGATTACTTAAGGGTCGATATTATGTAAAATACAGAAATTCGAGACAGAAGATTTACTAACCTGTTTGTGATGACGGGTATTATGGCATTTTTAGACAGTAGAACTAGCTATGTTTGGCTACAGAATATCTTAGTGTTAATGGTAATTTCAGAGTGTCCGACTGGCCTCAGTTGCAGGTCGAACTAGTGCAATATACGCACGAGATGTTGCAGTTTCGCAAAGAGTACTCAGTATTATCAATTTGTATCGTATTTACAGCAAGAGTACCTGCATCAATCAGTCACCTTAAAGGTCCCTAGCTTGTCGTAAAACAAGAGTTTTTAGGCCATTATAATAGAACTAATTACGTGAACATATCACATGTGTCGGACCTCCACTGCCCTGTATATAGACTGTGATTGAAACAGAGTAAAAATAAAATCTTAATGAAATGAATTGATATGATGACATCATAGACTGAGCATTTCTAACCGTGGATTATGAAGGAGATAAATCACTATGCAAACCAAGAGGCCCTTCCTAAATACTAAAAGGAAGGGAACGAAAGCCACAAGAAACGTTCCACGAGTATTAGGACTTGTTCTGTGTTCCTTACAGCTTTCTGTATCTTTCGGAAAAGTGTCCGTACAAACGTGAAGCTGTTTTTTTAAAATCATTTAGGGTTTTAGGCTACCTCATGTTTCTCCTCATCTACTTTTTCCGCGATCGACGTTTCGACTAATCTGCTGGGACATTCTTGAGTATTTTATAGTAACCCCATTTAGCTAACCCGGTATACTAGAAGACCCTGGAAAATATTGACACGGATATATCGTTAATGTAAGGAAAAACTAAATGGAAACATGAAGTAGTTTAATAAACTAGGAGATATTGGCCTCAACCACAATTGCCACGGAGACTTGCAGAATTGCATACGAAGTAATTATAACCGAACGACAGAATGTTTCGAGGAAGATATTTGCCACAAATGCTGCGCTTGGAGTGTGGACACAGTGGTACGAATTCTTGCGGCCAGCGATTCGAGGGAATGCCCTCGATATAGGCGACGTGCAGGAGAGGGTCCCCTGAGTAGCAGGTAGCAGGTGTTGCGCACCGCCATCACACGGGGCGAGCGGTATCGCACGCCATTCCACTCAGAAAGCACCTCCACCCGGCTGCCCGCAGCCCATTCAGCGCAGTGCCGTCTCTGGCGGATTCGAAAGGCTTATTCTCTCTCTCTCTCTCTCTCTCTCTCTCTCTCTCTCTCTCTCTCTGTGTGTGTGTGTGTGTGTGTGTGTGTGTGTGTGTGTTTTCTCCTCCCTCTCTCTCCCACCCTCGCATCGACGGAATGTCTACAGGAACAGGTGCTACGGCGACATGGCTCCCGGGAGTGAAATGTCATACTCCGCTGCCCTTCAGCGACACTTGACCTTTGCGAGATAGCGCACGGAAATCGTTCTCGAATCCCACCACTGTTCTTCGTGTATATTATGGAGATGTAGGGACAGCGGATCCACTCGGCTGGTACTCTCCGTACGTGAGGTGCGGCTTGCAGAGCATGCAACCAACAGCATTTAGTTCTTCTATTTTCCTTCTTGGCTTCAACATAATCCATTTCGCATACGGTGTGACGGTAGCTCTGTTGTTTTGCTGTTTATCCTGACAGTGATGGAAAAAAGAAAGTTTGGTAACGGAATATACGACCATATAGAGATTGATTTACTCGTAACGATGCTGATGTGGATAATGATTCTTGATGAGTCAGTATTCTTGATGAGAGTTTTCTTATTACGGTGTTTCGACCCTGCTTCTGGTGGTTATCTTGTGCTGCAAATACCAGCAGCGCTTCCATCAGTTGGTTATCACCTGGTATTAATTATGGGCGAATACGAGAAATAATAATATGAATTTAGGTGTGACAGTGGGCGGAGCGCAGCGGCAGTCAGGTGTGAAAATGAAAAAGCAACCAAGGAGGCGGTTTTTAGCACACGTGGAATGTTGTTTCGAAAAGTGTATAAGAGACAATGTTAGAGAAAGTTGACGGATCAACAAGAAGATGATGTTTGTTGCTCTTGTATCAAAGTACGTGTCCGCCCCCGGTAGCTGAGTCGCCAGGGCGACAGAATGTCAATCCTAAGGGCCCGGGTTCAGTTTCCGGCTGGGTCGGAGATTTTCTCTGCTCAGAGACTGAGTGTTGTGTTGTCCTAATCATCATCATTTCATCCCCATCGATGCGCAAGTCGCCGAAGTGACGTCAACTCGAAAGACTTGCACCCGGCGAACTGTCTAACCGACGGGAGGCCCAAGTCACACGACATTTACACCAATGTACGTGTGATATGCTGGACTACTTTAAACAGAAATGTCTGTATGGTTGAATGAGGAACGAGGTGCTCTAATTGTTCGTGACACAAGATTTTTACGCGCTTTTCACTGTACGAAAAACGCGAAAGTAGCAGCAAATCTAAAAACTGAACTACGACAAATACTCTCCTTACATTGCTTTTATGTTTCATACATTTCTGAAGTCTACTAGGTTATCCGAAAGCGGCAAAAGACAGGAAAGTATATTGAAGAATAGCTACATTTTTCACAGGCTGGTAGCAAGCTGCGTAACGAAAATTTGTTTTGAAATATGTAAACACTCACAAAATTTAATTTACACGTCTTTTTTAAATTGTATTCTCATTTTACTATGCGTTTCGGACATTCCATCAAATGGTACGTCACCCTACCAAAATAAGTCCTACAGTACATGCACACACTAAGAATGAAGCCTTTTATTGTCATCTACCTCCTGTGTATGTAGTATATTTAGTGTCTGATAATAGCCGGATAGCTTCATTTGAGGTAAAGAATTCTGTATTGTGTTGTTACAGTCGTGTTACACACTAAATGTAAATTACCTTTGTTGTTGAAGATGGATCTTACCATACTACTACCAAAAACTCAAATTCATAGAAAAAATACGAGAAATAATCTTTTTAACAATAGCAAAAATATATGAACTTACAGTCATGTTATTGTGATATATTGTTCTAATTAATAATACCTTTAGGATTCTTGTACAGAGTTCCATCTACGTTTGTTACATGTTAGCACTGAATAAATTTTTAAATGGAAAACAAGAAATCGCAGTACCAAATGACAAAAATTTCGACGTTACACGTGAGACGTATCCATTCTTAGGCCGAAATATAACCCCGTACTTTGGAAACTGAAGACAACTGAAAAAGTGTGCCTATATAACGTGATGTAACTTATATTAATTCTGCTCCAGAAAACAGTGTAGTGTTTACAAGAGTCATGGGTATGAACAATCATTTGGCAGTATTTCTCGCGTAAGTTTCCCTCTGTAATACTAATGGTCACGTGAAAACTTAACAGATCACTGTAACACACTCAGCTGAGAACTGCAGTACCCTATCACAGGTGACGCCACTCACCTGACATCTATAGTTAGAGAAAATGTGTGCTACTAAAGTTATTCTCCATCACGAAAAAGTTCCATGACTATCTACGATTTCTGCTTTGGCGTTCCATGCGGAGACATCTATTTTGATTCCCTATAGCAGAAAAAGGCATATCTCATTGTTGACTTGGAGTCCATTAGGGGGACTTCAAGCAGGTTAATCGAATGATTCATACATAGCCAGGCCTTACTTCAATAGTACAATTGTCTATACCTGCTGGCTCCTCAGCTGATGAAAATATTAAAATTTGTATTAAAGGATAAATGAAATTACTCAGTTTGTTAAGAGAGACGAAAATTTAACTTGGATAAGCGACCGCAATTCGGCAGCACTAAAAGGAAGAGAATGAAAAATAGTAGGACATCGACTGGGAGGATGGAACTAAAAGGGGAAGCGCAATTTGTTCTTTGCTAACACTTTGTGTAAGCATCGTAGAAAGGGTGTGTGTACAGTACGTGGAAGATATTGTGTTACTACATGAAGCCAGCTCACGGCGCGAGGGACTGTGGTAGGGCGAGTTGAGTAAGCTGGTAAGGCGTGCGAGGAATTCAGGTAGAAATGAGGAATGAGTGGTTGAAGGAGGGTTTTCCTGGAAGTGGAGGTGTATGAAGGAGTAAACACGATATAATCTCAGCTAAAATGGAAGAAATGAATATTACATATTTTCCATAAAAAATAAAGAAAAATCAAGTGGACCATTAAAAAACGTGGCAATGAGACGATTTCATTTCAACCTATAGCAAGACTGTGGAATGATTATCGTAGAAGTTGCTATTAATTATGACAAATGAGAAAGTTAATAAAAAATAAAGCACTGGATTAATATGGGCATATGGTGCTTGATACGAAAGCTGAGACGGCCAGAGTGGCCGAGCCGTTCTAGGTGCTACAGTCTGGAACCGCGCGACCGCTGCCTCGCGCATGGATGTGTGTGATGTCCTTAGGTTACGTAGCTTTAAGTAGTTCGAAGTTCTAGGGGACCGATGACCTGAGAAGTTAAGTCCCATAGTGCTCAAGCCATTTGCACGAAAGAGCAACACAACAAGTTACATTTCAGCTCAGGAATGTGCGTAAGGAATTACAGGTTAGTTCGTTAAAAAGTTTATAATAGAAATGTGCCAATACTATCAGTCTTCCATAGTTACATGTAGTATGAAAGCAGCATGAGTTACCCATAGCCTTACCCCGTATTCCTACAGCGTGACTAACAACAATTCATAATTTGCTTCAGTTAATAATTATACTTGTGTAGGAGTTATTAAGGATAACATACTTCATGTAATGATTGATAATGAAAAATTGCATTTTCGGATTTCGAATATCTCATTTTGAGTTTTATAAGTTGCTGTGCAATTTGATGAGATTTGCCTCGCCATGCTTGTCCATTCAATGTTTTGCTTGCACTTTTACTTAACTGTGCACCTAGAACCGCGAGACCACCGCGGCCGGCACTAGATGTTAATTGCAAATTGTTTTCGTTAGAGAACGTGAGCTATCGCCATAATTATTGGGTATCAACAGCAGATTAAAACTGAAGAAATTACAGAAAAGTAGGAAGTCAATAAGATGGAACCTGGATAACTTGAAAAAACCATAGGTTATTGTCAGCTACAAAGAAATCATTGTGCAACTGGTCACTACATCAGAGGAAAGGAATAAAATAAGGAAGCAGAGAATCAAATTGGTGAAAAGGCCAGATCCAGTAGATATCCTTGGTTAACACACGTCGAATTCAATTTAACAAAGAGAGAGAATATGACACTGAAAAAAAAATGGATTAGGCAGTACGAATACAGCTCGCTTCATTAAACACACGTTAGATATCACAACCAAGTTTTGTGAAGGTTCCAAACTGGAAATTTATGGTAAGGTCCTATGGGCCAAACTGCTACGGTTATCGGTCCCTAAGCTTACATACTACTTAACCTAACTTACGCTATGTACAACACACACACGCAAACACACACACACCCATGCCCCAGGGAGGACTCGAACCTCCAACGGGAGGAGCTACACGGACCGTGACAAGGCACCATAGACCGCGCGGCTATCCCTCGCGGCTGTGAAGGTTCCAGTGTAAGTGTAGTAATTGAGAATTTTTCTAATGAGCTGCATTAAACGTGTCCCTCGGCTTATTCCAGCTGAAATTTTCCTGCGCTGATACTTGTCTTTTTACTGTGGACGTCCCTGTTGATAGTATGCAGCAAAATATGTCAAATGATATCTCCCGAACGATAGAAATGGGGTATTCATGCAGACGAAGAGTTAATATCAAAGATGTCTTTTGGAAAACTAAACAAAAAAAGTAAAAAAAAATTACCTTTTAAAAAGCCAATATTTGAGTCTCGATACTCGAAGACAGAATGTTTTAAGAATGATCAAAAGAGAATGCGCAGAAATACGTAATTTCTCTGTAGTAATATTTGAGGCTCCAACGAAAACTGCGATGTATTCATGTAGACACAGAATGGTCCTCAATAAATGAGTTTATTATTGCTTTTCATTTTTCACGATAGTTTGATGAGTGCTCAGATCACAGTGATATAGTCATATCAGTGTGCAAAGTTCTGACTTCCTCATTCAAGATGATGAACTAAATGGCGCACATTTCTAAGTTATCGTCACCTGCCAGGGGCTACGAGTTTGATATGTATGTAAGAAAAATGATTTAAAATTTATAAGTGCTTCGAAGCCATTGCATTTTCAGAACGTGGATATCGAATTTTGGTGAATTATAGTCTGATGGTATGACATAACATTACAATGTCAGTTATATAAGGACATCTTGAAAGACGCTAGCAGTCATTTGCATGTAATTGTAAAAAGTTTATTTAATCTTTAGTGTTACATTTCTCCTCGTATAGCATACCACGTAGAACATCAGTTTACAAGTTGTAGAGACGGATCAAAAGACGAAACGTATGCCAAGGGAACTACTCATGTTTTCCTTAAGAATGTCCTATAATCCATCCCATTCTTCTATTAATTGCGTCGCAATGATTTATTTTAAAATTTTAGTGCCCATACATTTAGCAGACTCATAACCATTTCATTGTGGTTATCCTGCTGCAGCACGTTTTAGTTTTCTTTGTTTCTGTGGACTGTAATTTGTAGTGTAAATTTGCTTTAAGCTTACTATTTGAGTTATATTTTTCTCCATTCTGTGCAGTATATTTGATACGTTTTCATGAAAACAGGCTCTTTCGACTACAAACGTGGTCTTACATTAACACCCTCAGCTTCTCTTCGCACCAGGCCAGCTATCAGTTGCTCAAATTTGAGAAACATTACTTTTTGTTTGGATATATCTTTCGCGACTTCTGCTGTACCTTCCTCAATTTCTAAATATAAAAAATCACTGTTCTGCTTTTTCTGCAATTTTTTTAATAATCCATATGTGTCACAGCTGTTAATGTTCGCATTATGGAGTAGGGTTTTGAAATCTACAACCAGAAGACAATGTCTTGCTTTCTCTACTGTGAAGTAAATGGCCAGATCACTCCTTTGAAAAACACAAGGATAGTTTCCTCCTCCATCCTTGTCCAATCTAAATTTGTGTTTCGTCTCTAATAATGTCTTCTATAGAACGCTAGATCATAACTTTTCAATCTTTTGTTACAGCAGTCTTTTCACAAATTCTGCATAATTTAATTTGTCTATTTAGTGCTGGTTCAAATGTTCAGATGCTTGTTTTACTCACAGCATACTCACCAATAGCAATATTTAACATATTTGAATATTAGTTTTTATTTATTTATTTATTTATTGTTCCGTGGGACCACATCAAGGAGGAGTGTCCATGGTCATGGAACGAGTCAATACATGAAATTACAACACTGTAGAAACAGATAAAATGAATTATAAGGAACATATTCAGGCGACAAGTCGTAAGTTTAAATAATGAAAATCAACAATGTAACACTGGAATTTGCTTAATTTTTTAGCTCTTCCAGGAGCTCCTCGACACAATAGAAGGAGTGAGCCATGAGGAAACTCTTCAGTTTGGACTTGAAAGTGTTTGGGCTACTGCTAAGAGTTTTTAGTTCTTGTGGTAGCTTATTGAAAATGGATGCAGCAGAATACTGCACTCATTTCCGCAAAAGAGTCAAGGAAGTGCATTCCACATGCAGATTTGATTTCTGCCTAGTATTAACTGAATGAAAGATGCTAACTCTCGGGTATAAGCTAATATTGCTAACAACAAACGACATTAAAGAAAATATATACTGTGAGGGCAATGTAAAAATTCCCAGACTATTGAATAGGAGTCGACAAATTACCCTTTCTGAATCAGAAGAATTACCCCAAAAAATAATACCATATGACATAAGCGTATGAAAATATGCGAAGTAGACTACTTTTCGTTTTGAAATGTCACTTATTTCAGAAACTGTTCAAATGGTAAAGAAAGCAGCATTTAGTTTCTGAACAAGATCCTGAACATGGACTTTCCACAACAGCTTACTATCCATCCGAACGCATAGGAACTTGAACTGTTCCGTCTCGCTTATAATATGCCCATTCTGTCTGATCAAAGTATCAGTTCTTGGTGAATTGTGAGTTAGAAACTGTAAAAACTGAGTCTTACTGTGATTTAGCATCAAATTATTTTCCACAAGCCACGAACTTATTTCATGAACTACATTATTTGATAATGTTTCAATATTACACACACGATCCTTCACTACCAAGCTGGTGTCATCAGAAAACAGAAATATATTTGCATCACCTGTAATACTAGAAGGCATATCATTTATATAAATAAGAAACAGCAGTGGCCCCAACACCGACCCTTGGGGAGACTGTTGAGACTGAACAACACTACCACTCGCAATATTGCAGAGAATTACCTTCTGCTTTCTGTTCTTCAAGTAAGAGGCGAACCAATTGTAAGCTACTCCCCTTACTCCATAATGATCCAACTTCTGCGGTAATATTTTGTGGTCAACACAGTCAAAAGCCTTAGTTAAATCAAAGAAAACACCTAACGTTCGCAACCTTTTATTTAATCCGTCCAAAACCTCACAGAGGAAAGAGAATATAGCATTTTCAGTTGTTAAGCCATTTCTAAAACCAAACTGTACATTAGACAGCAAATTATGTGTATTTAAATGCTCCAGTAACCTTGTATATCCAACCCTCTCGATAACTTTAGCAAACACCGATGGCATAGAAATAGGTCTAAAATTCCTTTTTATAAAGTGGTTGCACTACCGAGTACTTTAATCGGTCAGGAAATTGACCACTCCTAAAGGAAAAATTACAGATATGGCTAAGTACTGGGCTAACATACATAGAACAATACTTCAGTATTCTGCCAGATACCCTGTCATATCCATGAGAGTTCTTGGTCTTTAGTGATTTAATTATTAACTCAATCTCCCTCTTGTCAGTATCATGGAGGAGCATTTCAGGTACCAGTCTCGGAACACTTTTTTGTAAGAGCGCTATATGATTCCCTGTTGGGACTATGTTTCTATTTAGTTCACCTGCTATATTCAGAAAGTGATTATTAAATTTTGTACATGTATGCGACTGATCAGTAACACGGACATTTCTAGTACGCACTGATTCTATATCCTCGACCTGTCTCTGCAGACCAGCCACTTCCTTTACGACTGACCACATGGTTTTAATTTTATCCCGAGATTTAGCTATTCTATCTGCATACCACATACTTTTTGCCTTCCTAATATCTTTTTTAAGCACCTTACAATACTGTTTGTAATAGGCTGCTGCATTTAGATTGTGACTGTTTCTAACGTTTTGATATAATTGCCACTTTGTTCTACAATATATTTTTATCCCTTTAATCAGCCAACCAGTCTGCCTGATTGTGCTACTAACCCGTTTTGAACGTTCTAACGGAAAGCAACTTTTAAAGAGCACGAGAAAAGTCTTGAGAAAAGCATTATATTTATCGCCTAGTGTATCAGCGCTATAAACATCTTGCCACTCTTGTTCCTTGATAAGGTTTACAAAGGTCTCTACAGCAACTGGATCAGCTTTGCTAAACAGCTGATGACTATATTTAACACGTGCTGCAGCACAAAAATCTTTTAGAGTTAAAATTTGTGCATCATTATCTGAAAGGCCATTAACCTTTTTTCTAACATGATGCCCTTCTTGTAATGAGGAATGAACAAAAATATTGTCTATGGTTGTTCTACTGTTACCTTGCACTCTCGTTGGAAAGAATATGGTTTGCATAAGTTTATATGCATTAAGGAGGTCTACCAGCATCCTTTTCCTTGCACAATCACTTACACAATTAATATTGAAGTCACCACATAAAACTAACTTTTTGTATTTCCTATAAAGTGAACCAAGAATCTCCTCTAGCTTTAGCAAAAATGTTGTGAAATCGGAGTCTGGGGATCTATAAGTAACAACAGTAAGAAGTTTAACTGCACTACATTTAACCACACCTGCTCAAAGTTCAAGCACCTTGTCAATGCAGTACTTTGAAACATCAATTGACTCAAATGGGATACCGTTTTTCACATACATGGCTACTCCCCCATTTTAATCCATTCTTATAGAAAAATGTAATACTGTTAAAGCAAATTTTAATACGGATTCTCCGACTCATTTTCATGGAAAGTAAATAATTGCCGCTACTGTCAAAAAACTTACTTGCATATTTTGCAGCTAACAGCATACTACTCATCCGATATTTTTAGATACGAACACAACGCCGCGCTTATCGCGCTAACAAATCATGCGGAATCACAAAATTCCCGTTACTTTTGGAACACACCTGGTACGTTTGGCAAACAATGCCGTCGTCGACCTTGTCATAAATTTTTTCTAAACCGCTTTCATATATCTTAATTTCTGAAGACGTTGGTACATATGGTAGAACACACTAGAACCTACTATTTTGTTATTTTATGAACCCATGTACTCCAGCGGCCCTCTTTTTCCTCTTCAGTGTCTTAAGACTAACTTTGATATGCTTGCATTACTTTTATCAATTAATTACTTTCCTTAAGTACTCTCTATTTAATCATAATTACCTCTTAATATCTATTTGTCAAGTTATACTATGACAGCTTTCTTGTACAATCGTCCATTTTTTTCTTTAAAGATGTTCCCTTTAGTAGTGTTAACGACCTACGGATTCTCAGTGTTGGAACCATAAGTGAACAACTCAGTAATTAGGATTTTACTGTTCGACTCAGATATTCAAAAGTGTGACTTGGTGCTGATGGGACGGCTGTGTACACTTTCTGATCATTGGACATGCGACCAGTATGTATGTTATACTACACAGTGCGGCACAGTGAAAAACATGTGTTTATGTTGATACCTTCATTGGCCACCGTTCTGACGTTATCGCTGAGACCATGCGTTACCACGGTGTTTTACGCTCTGCCTTCTTGTCAAGAAACTTATTTTACGGGACTGCATTTGCAGGGTAATTCTACCGATGTTGTTATGCAACCCGCACTGTTATATCTGGCCTTCAAATACCGCCCACAACATTTTCATATTTTCTCGATTGCTAAGTACGAACAGTTATTCCTGCAGAAGAAATGAACACGACCTTTTTGTAGAAAATTTGATGTAGTTCAGTTCTGTAATGGGTTACGTTTCCTCTAGTCGCCGTAGGTTTCGAATTATTGATGGAAACCCTACGATAGCGAACTTCAGAAGCGTCCCCACTTCCACACGTACCTCCACCGGTCACGGTTTCTTGCATGTTGTTGACGACCTGTCACCACTACAGAAATGTGACAGCACGAATTCCACATTTTTTTGGTTTTCATTGACTGGTCTTATTACGCCACCAGCTTAGTCGAACACTTGCATATTTAAAACTGACATCTGTGTTAATTTTACCTAACCCTTTTGATTTTAACAGAACGAAATAAGACGTCTATTCGTCGTGACATCTCAATAGGAAACTAGTATGCCAATAAAGGTGAAGTTTGGATCGAGTTGTCAACGTAATTAGTTTTAACATAATGTTTACAAAAATTGTTTCTCTTTCATTACCCTCACTGGTACTGGTAGGAGGGAGTACCACGAACAACGTACTAAAGAATCCTGACTGGTGAGGAATAAGTGTGGGGGCAGAGGTGCGTTCGAAGGTCAGTTTTGTACTTTTTGGCTCAAATGGCTCTGAGCAGTTCCCTAGAACTTAGAACTACTTACAGCTAACTAACCTAAGGACAACACACACATCCATGCCCGAGGCAGGATTCGAACCCGCGACCGTAGCGGTCGCGCGGTTTCAGACTGTAGCGCCTAGAACTGCTCGGCCACTCTGGCTGGCAGTACGTTTTTCTTGAATAGCTCGAAAAGTGTGGACTCTAGGGAAAACGTATCCAAACACAAAATTTAACTACATTAAATTTCCTACAAAAAGATCCTGTTCATTTTTGTCTGTGGGACTAACAGACTGCGCGTTCGAGCGACAAAAAATGAGAAACTCACACATCGGTTTTCAAGCCACTGCTGGTTGCATGAAACAACATTGGTAGGGGCGGCTGAACTACCCTGTATAAAATATTCAAATTGAACTCCTAAGTATCCTCGAGTGTCGGTAATTTTATGATCTTTTCATAGCGAAAATGCATAGCTTACACCACGTATAGTAAGACTATCAATTGACACCAACGTTCCAAAATGGCAGTTCCTCATTCTCCAATTGTGTGTTAAAGAAACTCACTCCGACGAGAAATATATGATTGGCGAGTTGTTATGGAACACACTCGTATGATATTCCTACGCTATTGCGCTAGGCGGTAGTTTTTCGAGCGTCCCCGAAAAAGTTTCCTTTGAAACTGGCGGCGCCCAGAGGTTCGGGTTAATTGTTGCCCGGGGCAACTCTGCCCCAGATGGCAGTTATCCGGAGGCGGTACGAAGTCGGCCGCAGGAACACGGAGCAGATGCAGAGACATCTGCAATCGATAACGGTAAGCAGAGGGAAGGGGAGAGGGTTGGGAAGGGTTGGATGGGAGTGGGGGGAGAGGGGGAGGGCAGGTGTGGTGGGAGCGGCTGCTGAGTGTCGAGGCGGGAGCCAGGAAGCCGCGCTAAGTGCTGCCCCAGCTCACCTGCCAAGCGCGGCAACCCCCGGCACCGGAATGTAACTGCCGTAAACACGAGTTTACATCGCTGTCCTGTAAGTAGCGGCGTGGCATGTGGAAGGAGGTCTCGTGAGCGGTATGCGCGACTGTCATCGCACGTTACTGGAAACGTCATTTCGTTGTCACTGAATGTGCCTGAATACATTGTTAACACTTTGAAACAACTTTTTGGGGAGTTCAACCACAGCCAAAAGATATTGTGAATAACATTAAAAACCATTATCATTTATTATATCATATAACTATAACAACTAAAAGATCAAGAACGCTGAGATGTTTCCAAACGCCGCGTGGCTGCATAAAGATGCCTGTTTCGCAACTACCGGTTTCACATCAATATAGTCCATATTCAAGTTTATCCACCAAGAATACAAATAACGGTGCGAAATTTTATAAAATGATTGAAATACGGAAACAGACAGTGTTGACATTCAATAAAAGACAATGATAAGCACTCACAACGGCAAAATTTTCTCCGGGAAGTAATCCACTTCAAGGGTCAACCATTCGTGGGTTGCGATAATAAAATGTAATTCAACCGAAAGATGTTTGGCAAAAGTGTATAAAGCGTGACTGATGGACCAGCTAAGCCTAGAAACAAGCGGAGTAAATACGAATAATAAATCTGACACTAAAGTGAACTGGGATAAACGGCATAAAAATTAAGTAACGACTAGGCGAAGTACTAGGTACACTGAAAAATATCATCCAAAAATTAGTATAAAAGTACAGAAATATGAAAAATAGCTTACCGGACAACACCTCGTATCACACACACCGAAGCGAGAAAATAACTGATGTAGGCATGCGTAATCAAATATCGAGAAATATGAAGAGGCAGAATACGGCGCTGCGGTCGGCAACTCTTTCATACGACAACAAGTGTTTGGCGCAGTTGT